>NC_132914.1:94648731-95876945 GCF_047675955.1 Chlorocebus sabaeus | reverse complement strand
CAAAAGGTCTCCAAACACTGTTAACTGAAAAATTTAAGGTATTGAATAGTAGGTAGAGTATACCACCTATGAAAGAGAAAAGTAAAATTTGTGTGTGTGTGTGTGTGTGTGTGTGCATGTGGTATCTCTGGAAAGATACACACACAAAAACTAATAACATTGATTGCCTATGGGGTGGGGAACTGGAGAGTGGGGGTCAGAGGTGAAAGGGAGACTTTTCTTTTTTCTTTTTCTGTTTTTGAGACAGGGTCTCACTCTGTCACCCAGTCTGGAGTGCAGTAGTATAATCACAGCTCACTGCAGCCCTGACCTCCCGGCCTCAAGCCATCCTCCTGCCTCAGTCTCCCAAGTAGCTGGGACTACAGGCACACGCCACTACACCTGGCTAATTTTTCTTTTTCTTTTGACACGGAGTCTAGCTCTGTCGCCCAGGCTGGAGTGCAGTGGCACGATCTTGGCTCAGGGCAAGCTCCGCCTCCTGGGTTCACGCCATTCTCCTGCCTCAGCCTCCCGAGTGGCTGGGACTACAGGCGCCCGCCACAATGCCTGGCTAATCTTTTTGTATTTTTAGTAGAGACGGGGTTTCATCGTGTTAGCCAAGATGGTCTCGATCTCCTGACCTTGTGATCCACCCGCCTCGGCCTCTCAAAGTGCTGGGATTACAGGCGTGAGCCACCGTGCCAGGCCACCTGGCTAATTTTTAAATATTTTGTCGGCCAGGCACAATGGCTTACGCCTGTAATCCCAGTCACTCTGGAGGCTGAAGCAGGACAATCGCTTGAACATGGGTGGCAAAGGTTGCAGAGAGCCGAGATCACACCACTGCAGTCCAGCCTGGGCGACAGAGCGAGATTCTGTCTCCAAATAAAAAAAAAAATTAATAAAATAATAATAAAAGAAGACCAGAACTAACAGCAATTCACATTTTCTTTTCTTTTCTTTTTTTTTTTTTTTTGAGATGGTGTTTCACTGCTGTTACCCAGGCTGGAGTGCAATGGTGTAATCTCAGCTCACTGCAACCTCCGCCTCCTGGGTTCAAACGATTCTCCTGCTTCAGCCTCCCGAGTAGCTGGGATTACAGGCGCACGCCACCACGCCCAGCTAATTTTTGTACTTTTGGTAGAGATGAGGAGTCACCATGTTGGCCAGGCTAGTCTCGAACTCCTGACCTCAGGCAATCCCACCCGCCTCAGCCTCCCAAAGTGCTGGGATAACAGGTGTGAGCCACTGCACCAGGCCCACCTTTTTTTTTTTTTTTTTTTTTTTGAGACATGTTTTCACTCTGTTGCCCAGGCTGATCTCGAACTCCCGAGCTCAAGCGATCTGCCCACTTCAGCCTCCTAAAGTGCTGGGATTACAGGAGCGACTCACCTCGCACAGCCAGCAACTCACATTTTAATGACAAATAACAGACTACTTGACAGAGCTCTTCTATAGTAGAAATATTACAAACTACAGTGAGTTTCACAGCGACATCTAGTGTACCCTTTTTGTAAAATCGTTTAAACTCAATGACTGGAATACCAATTTGAGGCTATATGACTAGGCATTATTATTATTATTATTATTTTTTGAGACGGAGTTTCGCTCTGTTGCCCAGGCAGGAGTCCAGTGGCGCGACCCCGGCTCACTGCAAGCTCTGTCTCCCGGGTTCACGCCATTCTCCTGCCTCAGCCTCCCCAGTAGCTGGGACTACAGGTGCCCGCCACCACGCCTAGATAATTTTGTGTGTGTGTGTTTTTAGTAGAGACGGGGTTTCACCGTGTTAGCCAGGATGTTCTCAATCTCCTGACCTCGTGATCCATCCGCTTCGGCCTCCCAAAGTGCTGGGATTACAGGCGTGAGCCACCGTGCCCTGTCGGCTAGGCATTATTTTTTAAATCCTGATGTAAATGGCCTAACCAAAACCTGCTTATTAATTCGTATTGTGCAAAATGTTTGGGGTTCTCACTGTCCATGTTTTAGCTGGATTAGAATTTACTACAGCACTTGACACTGCAGTCTAAAAATATTTACTTTTGGTTGCTTTAAAATTTTACCGTAAAATTCACATAGTTTGTAATGAGAAAAAGATCAGGAATGTTATGAATTCATCTGCAATTTTTTCCTCGATTCAAAGCTGCCTAATACAGGGTATGAAAATAGTATAGAAGGATCTCTGTACACAAAACTAAAATTCTATTTGTAGAATATTGGGAAGTTAGAAATTACCCAAGTAAAAACATTAGCGACATTCTTGACTAACAAAAGAGTACCAGACAATAATAAGCAAATACCTTGGGACTGCTATCAGACATTCTCTTTGGTATGGTTAAAAATGTACAATAGCCCCAAAGTGACTTATTTATAAAAACAAAACAATCTATATGTAAACATTTATTGATAATACCATATAATGTTTTTCTGTTATATCTACTTTATTTAAAATAATTGTTGTGACTTTTTTTTGAGACAGGGTTTCACTATATTGCCCAGGCTGGAGTGCAGTAGAGCTATTCACTCTAGGTGTGTGTCATAGCACACAGGAGTGTGATCATAGCACACAGGAGCCTCAAACTCCTGGACTCAAGGGATCCTTTGGCCTCAGCCTGCTGAGTAGCTGGGGCTACAGATACACACCACTGAACCCAGCCCTATTACATCTACTTTATTTTTATTTATTTATTTAGAGATGGAATCGTGCTCTGTTGCCCAGGCTGGAGTGCAGTGGTGCAATCTCGGCTCACTGCAACCTCCACCTCCTAGGTTCAAGTGATTCTCCTGCCTCGGCCTTCAGAGTAGCTGAGACTACAGGCACGCACTACCATGCCCTGCTAATTTTTGCATTTTTGATAGAGATGGGGTTTCACCATGTTGGCCAGGCTGGTCTAGAACTCCTGATCTCAGGTGATCCACCCACCTCAGCCTCCAAAGTGCTGGGATTACAGGCGTGAGCCACGGTGCCTGGCTATTATGTCTACTTTAAATAGCCTTAAGGAACTGAAAGTGGTGACTCATGCCAGTAATCCCAGATACTTGGAGGGCTGAGGCAGGAGGATCACTTGAGGCCAGGAGCTTGAGATCCAGCTTAGGCAACATAACAACAGACCATTTCCAAAAAACAAAACAAAACAAAAAAACTGTCACTGTTATGATACCTGAAAACATACCTGAATAAACCTCACTTGATTGAATCTCTTCTGGTCCTTTAATCAAAGAAAAAATTCCACATGTTCTGTTATCTGATGGTGGCAGCCTTCATTCCATTAATCAAAGATATCCAGAGCCTAGTGTGATGGCTCATGCCTGTAATTACAGCATTTTGGGAGGCTGAGACCAGCAGATCACCTGAGGTCAGGAGTTCTAGACCAGCCTGGGCAAAATAGTGAGACCCTGCCTCTAAAAAAAAAAAAAGAGCTACCCACCAAATGCGTACTTAACTAAAGAGTAGAGTCTGAATGTTTGGAGTTGTTTATCTTCATTAGTTTGCCTGGTTGGATATTTCTTTGCTGTTATCATACGTAAGAATGTAAACCTGGGAGGCAGAGGTTGCACTGAGCTGAGATCACGCCACTGCCTTCCAGCGTGGGCAACAGAGCCAGACTCTCTCAAAAAAAAAAAAAGAATGTAAACCCTTGGGGCAAATCTGGATTCAAAACTTTAGTCTCTGTCAACTAAATGTGTGGCCTCATGAAAATCACTTAACTCTGGTCGGGCGCAGTGGCTCACGCTATAATCGCAGGACTTTGGGAGGCTGAGGCAGGTGGATCACTTGAGGTCAGTTCAAGACCAGCCTGGTCAAATGGTGAAACTGGGTCTCTACTAAAAATACAAAAATTAGCTGGGTATGGTGGTGCATGCTTGTAATCCCAGCTACTCAGGAGGCTGGGGCAGGAGAATCGCTTGAACACAGGAGGCAGAGGTTGCAGTGAGCCAAGATTGCGCCGCCGCACTCCAGGCTGGGCGACAGAGCGAGACTCTGTCAGAAAGAAGAGAAGAAGAGAAGAAGAGAAGAAAGGAAGGAAGGAAGGAAGGAAGGAAGGAAGGAAGGAAGGAGGGAAGGAGGGAAGGAGGGAAGGAGGGAAGGAGGGAAGGAGGGAAGGAGGGAAGGAGGGAAGGAGGGAAAAGGAGGGAGGGAGGGAGGGAGGGAAGGAGGGAGGGAGGGCAGCGGCGCGATCTCGGCTCACTGCTCTGCCTCCTGGGTTCATGCCATTCTCCTGGCTCAACCTCCGGAGTAGCTTGGACTGCAGGCGCCCGCCATCACGCCAGGCTAATTTTTTTTGTATTTTTAGTAGAGACTGGTTTTCACCGTGTTAGTCAGGATGGTCTCAATCGCCTGACCTCGTGATCTGCCCGCCTTGGCTTCCCAAAATGCTGGGATTACAGGCGTGAGCCTTCGCGCCCAGCCTGATTTAAATTCTTTTGGATATACACCCAAACGTGTTTTTGCTGTATCATATGGCAGTACTATTTTTAATTTTTTTAGGAACCTCCATACTGTTTTCCATAATGGCTATTCCATTTTACATTCCCACCGGCAGTGCATAAGAGTTCTAATTTCTCACACCCTTGCCAATACTGGTTATTTTCTGTTTTTTCAATAGTTCTAATAGGTATGAGGTGATATCTCATTGTATTTTGATTTGCATTTCTCTAATCATTTCTCTAATGATTAATGACGATTTTCATATGCTTATTGGCCCTTTGCCTATTTTCTGTTTTCTTTTTTCTTTTTTTTTTAGATGGTGTTTCACTCTCGTTGCCCAGGCTGGAGTGCAACAGCGTGATCTCAGCTCACTGCAACCTCCACCTGCAATTCTCCTGACTCAGCCTCCTAAGTAGCTGGGATTACAGGCATTGACCACCATGCCTGGCTAATTTTGTACTTTTAGTAGAGATGGGGTTTCTTCATATTAGTCAGGGTGGTCTTGAACTCCCAACCTCAGGTGATCCGCCCGCCTTGACCTCCCAAAGTGCTGGGATTACAGGTGCGAGCCACCACGCCTGGCCTCTTTGTCTATTTTCTTCAGAGAAATGTTTATTCATGTCTTTGGCCTATTTCTAAATTAGATTATTTGGGTTTTTTGTTGTTGAATTGCAGGAATTCTTTATATATTCTGGATATGTATCTCCCATTCCATAGGTTGTCTTTTGATGCACTGATGTTCTTAAGTTTCATGTAGCTCCATTTGCATATTTTAGCTTTTGTTGCCTATGCTTTTGGTGCCATATAAAAAAAAATCATTGCCAAACTCAATGTCATGATGCTTTCCCCTTATGTTTTCTTCTAAGAGTTTTATCGTTTTAGGTGTTATGTTTAGGTCCTTAATCTTTTGGGTTTTTGTTTGTTTTTTTTGTTTGTTTGTTTTGAGAGAGGGTCTTGCTCTGTTATGGAGGCTGAAGTGCAGCCTTGACCTCCTGAATGTGATCACTTGATCCTCCTACTTCAACATCCCAAGTAGCTGTGACTACAGACACATGTCACCAGACCTGGCTAATTTTCTTTATTTTTTGTAGAGATGGGGTTTCACTATGTTGCCCAAGCTGGTCTTAAACTCCTGGGCTCAAGAGATCCTTCTGCCTTGGCCTCCCAAAGCACTGGGATTACATGCATGTGTCACTTTGCCTGGCCTCCTTAATCCATTTTGAATTAAATTTTGTACATGGTGCAAGGAAAGGGTCTACCTTCATTCTTTTCCATATGGATATTCAGTTTCCCAACACTATTAGTTGAAGAGACTGTTCTTTCCCCATGAGCAGTCTTGGCGCACTTAATGAAAAGTACTTGACCATATATGCTAGGGTTTATTTCTGGGTTCTCTATTCTATTCCATTGGTCTATATGTCTGTCTTTATGCCAGTACCACACTGCTTTGATTACTATAGCTTTGTGATATGTTTGAAAATCAGAAAGTGTGTCCAGGCATGGTGGCTCATGCCTGTAATCCCAGCACTTTGGGAGGCTGAGGCTGGTGGATCACCTGTGGTCAGAAGTTCAAGACCGGCCTGACCAACATGGTGAAACCCCGTCTCTACCAAAAATACAAACATTAGCTGGGTGTTGTGGCAGGCGCCTGTAATCCCAGCTACTTGGGAGGCTGAGGCAGGAGAATCACTTGAACCTGGGAGGTGGCGGTTGCAGTGAGCAGATATTGCACACACCATTGCACTCCAGACTGGGCAATAGAGTAAGACTTTGTCTCTAAACTTTGTCTTTAGCTTTTGTTGCCTATGCTTTTGGTGCCATATAAAAAAAAATCATTGCCAAACTCAATGTCATGATGCTTTCCCCTTATGTTTTCTTCTAAGAGTTTTATCGTTTTAGGTGTTATGTTTAGGTCCTTAATCTTTTGGGTTTTTGTTTGTGCTTTTTTTTTGAGACGGAGTCTCGCTCTGTCACCCAGGCTGGAGTGCGGTGGCCGGATCTCTGCTCACTACAAGCTCCGCCTCCTGGGTTTACGCCATTCTCCTGCCTCAGCCTCCCGAGTAGCTGGGACTACAGGCGCTCACCACCTCGCCCGGCTAGTTTTTTGTATTGTTTTAGTAGAGACTGGGTTTCACCGTGTTAGCCAGGATGGTCTCGATCTCCTGACCTCGTGATCCGCCCGTCTCGGCCTCCCAAAGTGCTGGGATTACAGGCTTGAGCCACCGCGCCCGGCCAGTTTTATTTATTTTTTTTAAGATCAGTTTGTAGAAGTTCTTCATATATTTCCGATATGACTGCTTTATCAGACCCATGTATAGCAAATATTTTCTTCCACTCTTTGGTTTGCCTTTCCACTCTTTCAGTGATGTCTTTTGGTGAACAGAAGTTTTTAATTTTACTATAGTCCCATGTATGAATTATTTTAATTATGATTACTACTTTTCAAAAACATTTAAGAAAGTTTTACCTACTCAAAATTTATGAAAATATTCTCCTATGCTCTCTTCTAAAATATTTATTGCTTTACCTTTCCAATTTTAAGGATAATACTTCTGAAACTAACTTTTTTTTAAAAGTAATTTTTAGGCCAGGCATGGTGGCTCACGCCTGTAATCCCAGTACTTCAGGAGACCGAGGTTGGGGAGCACTTGAGGTCAGGAGTTCAAGACCAGCCTGACCAACATGGTGAAACCCTGTATCTACTAAAAACACAAAACTTAGCTGGGCGTGGTGGCAGGCGCTTGTACTCGCAGCTACTTGGGAGGCTGAGGCAGGAGAATCACTTGAACCCAGGAGGCGGATGTTGCAGTGAGCCGAAATTATGCCATTGCACTCCAGCTTGGTTGACAGAGCGAGAGTCCATCTCAACAATAAATAAATAAATAAATAAATAAATAATAAAAGTAACTTTTAAATGATTGTGAGGTAGGGATCAAGTTTAATGTTTTTCCACAGGGATAGTCAATTGACCCATCCCAAAAAAGACCAGCCTTTCTCCACTGCTGTGTAGTGTTGACTTTGTCATCTGTCAGGTGACCCTTCAGCCTGTCTGTGGATTCTTTGTTGTGTTCCACTGGCCCCTTTGTCTATTGTTGGAACAAAACCACAGTGTCTAAATTGTCACAGCTTTATAATAGGGCATGCTATCAAGCAGTCAGTGTCATTTTACAGGTTTGTTCTTCTTTAGGTTTGCCTTAGCTATTCTTTGGTCTTTGCATTGCCATCTAAATTTTAGAATCAACTAAGTCAAAATGTTGTGTTAATTTCCACACCAAAAATCTGCTGGAATTTTGACTGGGATTACATTGGATTTGTAGATCAATTTGGGAAGAAATAAGATCTTTACAACATTAACTCTTCCAATCTATAAATGTGGTATTTATTTTATTTTTTTCTCAATGGTTTGTAGTTTCTAGTGCAAAGGTCTTTGACATCGTTAGATTTAATGTTTTTTGATATATTTTGGTGTTATTATAAGTGATACTTTTCAAAATTTCATTTTCTATTTGTTTCTTGTTGACACAGCAACACAACTGGTTTTAGTGTAATAATCTTATATTTAGAGACCTTTCTAATTAAACCTATTAATTATAATAGTTCTTCTACAGATTCAGCTTTTTTGCATTACGATCATGTCATCTGTGAGTAATGACATGAACCCAGGAGGCATTCTTTCCAGGCTTTCTTTTTATAGTTATATACTGCTTAACGATGTTTTGGTCAATGATGAACTGCATATACAACAGTGGTCCCATAAGATTATAAAGAGGTATTGGCCGGGCGCGGTGGCTCAAGCCTGTAATCCCAGCACTTTGGGAGGCCGAGACGGGCGGATCACGAGGTCAGGAGATTGAGACCATCTGGCTAACACAGTGAAACCCCGTCTCTACTAAAAAATACAAAAAAATAGCCGGGTGAGGTGGCGGGCGCCTGTAGTCCCAGCTACTCGGGAGGCTGAGGCAGGAGAATGGCGAGAACCCGGGAGGCGGAGCTTGCAGTGAGCTGAGATCTGGCCACTGCACTCCAGCCTGGGCGACAGCGCGAGACTCCCTCTCAAAAAAAAAAAAAAAAAAAAAAAAAAAAAAAAAAGATTATAAAGAGGCTGAAAAATTCTCATTGCCTAGCGATACTGTAGCCATCATAATGTTGTAGCACAATTCAGTACTCACATATTTCTGGCGATGCTGGTGTAAACAAACTTACTGTGCGGTCAGTCATATAAGAGTACAGCAAAATCATGTACGGTACTTAATATTTGATAATAATAAATGACTTACTGGTTTATGTGTTTACTGTAATTTTTATCATTACAGTATATTCCTTCTACTTATTAAAAGAAAATTAAGACCAGGTGCAGTGGCTCACGCCTGTAATCCCAGCACTTTGGGAGGCAGAGGCGGGCGGATCACGAGGTCAAGAGATCGAGACCATCCTGGCCAACATGGCGAAACTCTGTCTCTGCTAAAAATACAAAAATTAGCTGGGCACGGTGGTGCGTGCCTGTAGTCCCACTACTCGGGAGGCTGAGGCAGGAGAACTGCTTGAACCCGGAAGGCAGAGGTTGCAGTGAGCCGAGATCGCACCACTGCACTAGCCTGGCAACAGAGCGAGACTCCGTCTCAAAAAAAAAAAAAAAAAAAAAAGAAGATAATTGTAAAACATTCTCAGACAGGTCCTTCTTCAAGAGGTATCCAGAAGAAGGCATTGTTATCACGGGAAATGACAGCTCCATGTGTGTTATGACTCCTGAAGACCTTCCAGTGGGACAAGATGTGCAGGTGAAAGACAGTGATATTGATGTTGACCTTGTGTAGGCCTAGGATAATGTATGTGTTCATGTATTCATTTTCAACAAAGAAGTTTAAAAAGTGAAAAAAGCTTATAACAGGAAAAGCAAACCCATACCATGATTTTAAAAAGAAAAGGGAAAAAAGCTTATAGAATAAAGATACAAAGAAAGAAAATATTTCTGTACAGTTGTACAATGTATTTGTGTTTTAAGTATTATCGCAAAAAAGTAAAAAAGTTTAAAAAATAAACATTTATGAAGTAGAACAGTTTTGGTAAGTTGGCTGGGGGCAGTGGCTCACACCTGTAATCCCAGTACTTTGGGAGTCTGGGGCAGGCAGATCACCTGAAGTCAGGAGTTCAAGACCAGCCTGGCCAAAATAGTGAAACCCTGTCTCTATGAAAAATACAAAAATTAGCTGGGTGTGGTGGCGCATACCTGTAGTCCCAGCTACTCAGGAGGCTTTGAGGTAGGAGAATCACTTGAACCCAGGAGGTGGAGGTTGCAGTGAGCCAAGATTGTGAGTCTCAAAAAAAAAAAGTTTTGGTAAGCTAAGGTTAATTTACTATTGAAGAAAGAAAATTTTAAAAATTTAAAAATAAATTCAATGTGGCCTAAGTGCACAGTGTTTATAAAGTCTACAGTAGCATACAGAACTGCCCTAGGCCTTCACATCCACTCACCATTGACTCACTGACTCACCCAGACCAACTTCCAGTCCTGCAAGCTCCATTCATGGTAACTGCCCTACATAGGTGTACCTTTTTTTTTTTTTTAAATCTTTCATACAGTATTTTTACTATGCTTTTTCTGTTTAAATATGATACACATATACTTACCACTATGTTACATTTGCTTATAGTATTCAGTACCATAACATGCTGTACAAGTTTGCAGCCTCGGAGCAATAGGCTATATATCAGCTAGGTGTGTAGTAGGCTATACCATCTAAGTTTGTGTAGTATACTCTACAGTGTTCCAATGATTCATTTCTCAGAATCCCCATTGTTAAGCGACTCAGGACTATTTTTTTTTTTTTGCCTCATTGTTATTTTATCAATTCCAATACAATCTTGAATAAAACTGGTGATGGTGGACATCCTTGTCTTATCCTTGATCTCAAATGGAAAGCTTTCCAAATTTTACCACATAATGTTCACTCTAATCACTGATTACACCCCGTGTATCTTTATTATCATTCAGATCAAAATATTTTCTAGTTTCTTTTGCAATTGTTTATTTGAATCATGAGTTATTTGAAAGTGCAGTGCTTAATTTCCAAGCAGTTGGGGATTTTATCAATATCGTTCTTTATTGATTTCTAGTTCAGTTCCACTGTACTGAGAGAACATATTATGAATTACTGCACTCTTTTGAAACTTTGGGATCCTGCTTTATGGCTCAGCATATGGTCAATTCTGATTAATGTTTCCAGGAACATGTGCAGTAGGCAGAATTTTTACTCCCATGACCTTCAGCCGCTGGTGTTAATCCTGTGAATGCTTTACACTATATGACAAAAGGACTTTATATCATAGATGTGATTGTTAAAATCAGGAAATTATTCTGAGTTACCCAGATAGGCCTAGTATAATCACATGAACCCTGAAAAGCAGAAGAAGGAGACAGAAGGGAAAGTCAGAGAGATTCAAAAAAGCATGAAGACTCAATCCTCCTTTGCTGGCTTGGAGACAGAGGGGACCAGGTGGAAACCCCAAGGAGGAATTGAATTCTGCCAACATCCTGAATGAGTTTGTATGGGAATTCTTCCCCAGAGCCGCTAGTAAACAATGCAGCTCTGCTGGATCATTGATTTTGGTCCTACCAGGCCCTAAGCAAGGAACCTAGAGGGGCCACACAGAGCCAGAACTTCTGAGATATTAAGTAGGCATTGTTTCAAGCTGCTAGACTTTCAATGGTAGCAATAGAAAACTAAAACAACATGCATCTTGTCTTTGTTATGTGTTCTGTATATATGTTATCGATTGCTATACAATAACCAAATACCCCCATGCAAAATTACTTTCTACAACATTGGGGAGGTGTCACTGTCTAGTGAACTAATGGACGTCTCCTCTCCTTTTATACTAAAAAAAAAAAATACATACACACACACACACACACACGTTTCCACTTCTCTTGATTCTCTCTCTCTATATATATACACACATATACATATACACACAGACACACACACACATATAGGAGGGCGGATCACCTGAGATCAGGAGTTCAAGACCAGCCTGGCCAACATGGCAAAACCCCATCTCTCCTAAAAAATACAAAAATTAGCTGGGCGTGGTGGCATGCGCCTGTAATCCCAGCTACTCGGGAGGCTGAGGTAAGAGAATCACTTGAACCTGGGAAGCAGAGGTTGCAGTGAGCCGAGATCTGGTCACTGCACTCAAGCCTGGGCAACAGAGTGAGACTCTGTCTCAAAAGAAAAAATTACATATATATGTATGTATGTATAACTTCATATATTTAAAAAGTATATATATATTAAATAGAAATGAGGTTTCACTATGTTGACCAGGCTGGTCTTGAACTCCTGGATTCAGGCAATCCTCCTGCCTCAGCCTTCTAAAGTTCTGGGGTTACAGGCGTGAACCACTGTGCCCAGCCCCTTTTTCTTCTTTTTTTCTGAGACATAAGTCTCGCTCTGTCACCCAGGCTGGAGTGCAGTAGCGTGATCTTGGCTCACTGCAATCTCAGCCTCAAGAGTTCAAGCGATTTTCCTGCCTCAGTCCCCCAAGTAGATGGAATTAGAGGCACACACCACCATGCCCAGCTAATTTTTGTATTTTTAGTAGAGATGGGGTTTCACCATGTTGGCCAGGCTGGTCTCAAATCCCTGACCTCAGGTGATTGGCCCGCCTCGGACTCCCAAAGTGTTGGGATTACAGGCGTGAGCCACTGTGCCCGGCAACACCTTGCTTCTTTTTCTCAGCATTTTTGAGATTCACATATGTTGTTGTGTGTATCAATACTTCTTTTTTAAATCTGGCTGAATGCATATACTAGAATTTAACCATTGTGCTTCGTTAGATATTGGGATTGTTTCTAGTTCTTTTGCTACTACGAATAAAAGATCTGTAGACGTTTCCACTTCTCTTCAGAAAATGCTTAGGAGTGGAATTATTGCATCTTACGGTAAGTGTATGCTTAACAATATACAAAAATTGCCAAACTGTTTTTCAAATGTTTTACACTCCCACCAGCAATGTATGAGTTCCAGCTTCTCCACATCCTCATCAATATTTTGTTGTCAAGCTTTTTAATTTCAGCCATTCCAATGGGTACGTAGTTCATCGTAATTTTAATTTGCATTCCTCTGAATACTAATAATGTTGCACCAGTAGTTATTAGCCATTCCTATATTTTGTTAAATATCTGCTGAAACTTGCAATTCTTTCGACTTTTTTTTTTTTGAGATGGAGTCTTGCTCTGTCACCCAGGCTGGAGTGCAGTGGTGCAATCTTGGCCCACTACAACCTCTGCCTCCCGGGTTCAAATGATTCTTCTGCCTCAGCCTCCCAAGTAGCTGGGACTATAGGCGTGCGCCACCATGCTCGGCTAACTTTTGTATTTTTAGTAGAGATTGTTTCACCATATTGGCCAGGCTGGTCTGAAACTCCTGACCTCGTGATCCACTCGCCTCGGCCTCCCAAAGTGGTAGGATTACAGGTGTGAGCCACCATGCCTGGACAATTCTTTAGGTTTTCTTTATATATTCTGAATACAAGTTGTCAGATCTATATAATGCAAATATTTTCTGTGTATGCAGATACATGTAATTATATTAAATTTGCATTATTATTTGCATTATCATTTGGTTCAAAATACTTTCCCTTGTGATTTCTTTGGCCTATGGATTTAATTATGGTATTTAACTTCCAAATATTTGAGGATTTTCCAGGTATCTTTTTGTTGACTTTTAATTCTACCCTGATGAGAAAGTATAGCTTGTTCCAATTTTTTGAGACTTCATTGAGAGGTATTACCCAACAAAAATTGTATCTTTATGAATGCTCCATGTGCCTTTGAGAAGAATGTGTATTCTGCTGTCATTGGATGTAGCATTCTATAAATGTCAATTATGTCAAATTAGTTGAAGGTATTTTAATGTCTTTTATAAACTTGCTGAATTTTTGTTATAATAGTTACTGAAAGAAGAGTGTCGAAATCTCCAACTAGACTTGGTATTTGTCTATTTCTCCTTTTGATTCTGTCACGTTTTGCTTCATGTATTTGGAAGTTTTGTTACTGGGTGCATACACATTTAGGATTTTGTCTTTTTAATAAACTGACCCTTTATGAATGTCTTTTCATTTTTATTTTAATTTTTGAGACAGAATCTCACTCTGTCATCCAGGCTGGAGGGCAGTCGCGCGATCTCAGCTCACTGCAAGCTCCACCTCCCGGGTTCACGCTATTCTCCTGCCTCAGCCTCCCAAGTAGCTGGGACTACAGGCGCCCACGACCACATCCAGCTAATTTTTTTGTATTTTTAGTAGAGACGGGTTTTCACCGTGTTAGTCAGGATGGTCTCGATCTCCCGACCTCATAATCTGCCCACCTCGGCCTCCCAAAGTGCTGGGATTACATGCGTTAGCCACCATGCCCGGCCTGAGTGTCTTTTTAAAAATCTACAGTAATAATCCTTTTCTTAAAGTCTACTTTGGTATTAATGTAACCATTCTGGATTTATTATAGTTTTTTCATGGTGTACTGTTTCATTCATTTTAAACCTGTAACTCTATATTTTAAATGTTTCTTGTAGACAGCATATAGTTGGATCTTACTTTAAAAAATCCAATCTGACAATCTCCAACTTTTAATTTAGACCAAAGTTGTCCAACCCGCAGCCCACGGCTTCATGTGGCCCAACACAAATCCATAAACTTTCTTAAATCACTTCTAATACAATGATATACAGACAGTCCCTTATTTAAGATAGTTCGAAGCAGGGTGTGGTGGCTCACGCCTGTAATCCCACCTCTTTGGGAGTCTGAGGCGGATGGATCACGAGGTCAGGAGATCGAGACCATCCTGGCCAACATGGTAAAACCCCATCTCTACTAAAATACAAAAAATTAGCTGCATGTAGTGGCGCATGCCTGTAGTCTCAGCTACTCGGGAGGCTGAGGCAGAATCGCTTGAACCCAGGAGGGGGAGGTTGCAGTGAGCCAAGATTGTGCCACTGCACTCTAGCCTGGCAACAGAGCAAGATTCCGCCTCAAACAAACAAAAAAAAAGATAGTTCGATTTACCATTTTTCGATTTTATGATGCTGCTAAAGCAACACAAGTTGAGTATATCCCTTGACTTATGATGGTGTAACACCTGGATAAACCCAGTGTAAATCAAGGAGCATCTATAGTTGGATTTAAGACTACCATCTTATACTTGTTTTCTACTTTTTCCAACCCTCCAGTGTTTTTTCCTCTTTTCCCATTTTATTTTGGATTGAGTCTTTTTCTCAGTATTACATTTTATGTACTCCATTGGTTTACTAGCTTTACCTGTTTTGTTATTAATGGCTACCTTAGGGTTTACAATATGCATCTTTAACCTGCTATAGTCTATCTTCAAATAATATTAATCTACATACAAGAACTTGATAACAATATTCATTTTCTTTATTGACATGTATTTTACATTTCATATCCCACAATACAAGATTACAATTTTGTATTGAACAGTAAACTACCTTTTAAAGAAATAAAAACAATTAAGTCTTTAGCCATGAATTTACCATTTCTGGCACTCTTCATTCCTTTGTGTAATTCCAGTTTTAAATCTAGTATTCTTTTCCATTTGTAGTTTTACCTGAAGATACCTTTATTTTGAAGGATATTTTTGCTGGGTATCTACACTGGTATTTCTTTCATCACTTTAAAGATGTTTCATTACTCTCTGACTCGCACTATTACTAATTAGTAGTAACTAATTGTTGTTTACCCATGTCATGTATATAGTTTTCTCCAGTTGCTAAGTTGTCTTTCATTGTTTGAAAAGCTTCACTAAAATTGCCTTGTTTGACTTTGTTTTGGGGTCACTTGAACGTCCTATACTTGGGGTTATATTGTTTCTACGAAGTTAGTAAATTTTCAGCCATTTCTTAAGAAATTTTTTTCCCCTTGCACTCTCTCTCCTCCCTTGGTATTACCATTACATCTATGAAAGACTGCTAGATATTGGCCGGGCGCAGTGGCCCACGCCTGTAATCCTAGCACTTTGGGAGGCCAAGGTGGGCAGATCACCTGGGGTCAGCAGTTCAAGACCAGCCTGACCAACATGGACAAACCCCGTCTCTACTAAAAATACAAAATTAGCCGGGAGTGGAGGTGCATGCCTGCAATCCCAGTTACTCGGGAGGCTGCGGCAGGAGAATCGCTTGAACTTGGGAGACGGAAGTTGACGTGAGCCGAGATCACACCCAGCCTGGGGGACAAGAGTGAAAACTTCATCTCAAGCAAAAAAAAAAGACTGCTAGATACTGTCTCACATACAGGTTACTGAGGCTTTGTTGAGGTTCCTTTTAGCCTTTTCCTCTCTCTGCTTCAGTTTGGATAATTTTTTTTTTAAAGATAGGGTCGTCTCCCGAGTAGCTGGGACTACAGACATGCGCCACCACACCTGTATTTTTCCTACAAAAAAAAAAAAAAAAAGGAAAAGAAATAGGGTCTCATTATGTTGCCCAGCCTGGTTTTGTATTCCTGGGCTTATGTGATCCTCCTGCCTTGGCCTCCCAGGAGCTGGGAATACAGGCAAAAGCCACCACGCCTGGCCAAGACACGAAACATTTCTATCACCTTGCAAGAATCTCTCATACTCCTCCCTAAAGATTAGTAGTATTCTGACTTCTATTGCCATGGACTATTTTTGCTTTTCTACATAAAGAATTTTGAATGGAATAATGCCCTACTTTTTCCCGGCTAGCTCCATTCAACATTGTCTGTTGGGTCCATCATGATGTGACATGTACAGATGTTCCTCAACTTATGATGGGGTATATGTCCCAATAAACCCACCATAAACGTAAGTTGGAAATGCATTTATAGCTGCTAAAGGCTTACATCCCCTTCCTCCAAAAGGAAGGAAAATGTATTCACTGTCACAAGACCAATGTGTTAATATCTGGACAATAAAGTCATTAGTGGTCTATTGTCAGGACTGAATTTTCATACTCAGCTTTGATTTATGCCAAATAAGCACATTTTTACTTGACTATAAGGTGATTATTAGTTTCTCTCAATATAATGAATAGCAATACTTAAATAAGTTATTAATAGACAATATGCTTCAATCTTTATGTTTATTATTATTTTTTGAGATGGAGTTTTGCCCTTTCTGCCCAGGCTGGAGTGCAATGGCAAGATTTCGGTTCACTAAAACCTCTGCCTCCTCAGTTCAAGCAATTCTCCTGTCTCAGCCTCCTGGGTAGCTGGGATTACAGGCACATGCCACCACGCCCGGCTAATTACCAGGTCTGGCTAATTTTTGTATTTTTAGTAGAGATGGGGTTTCATCATATTGGTCAGGCTGGTCTCGAACTAACCTCAGGTTATCCGCCAGTCTCGGCCTCCCCAAGTACTGGGATTACAGGTATGAGCCAACGCGCCCAGCCTATTATTATTTTTGAGACGGAGTTTTGCTCGTCACCCAGACTAGAGTGCAATGGCACGATCTTGGCTCACTGCAACCTTTGCCTCCTAGGTTCAAGCGATTCTCCTGCCTCAGTCTTCTGAGTAGCTGGGGCTGCAGGCATGTGCCACTACACCCAGCTAATTTTGTATTTTTAGTAGAGACAAGGTTTCGCCATGGCCAGGCTGGTCTTGAAACTCCTGACCTCAGGTGACCCGCCCACCTCGGCCTCCCACCTCCCAAAGTGCTGGGATTACACGCATGCGCTACCACACCAAGTGTCAAATGCTTTTAAAATAAACAACTTCCCCAAAGAATGCCTCAACATAAGTTCAAAGAAAATTCTAAAACTGTACCCATGCACCATCAACTACACATTGTATTTACCACAGAGGAAGCATCAAATGGCTGTTGCATTAAGTGTCAAAATTTGGTAACCAATAAATTTCAATCCATTTAAAAACACTGTAAATATAGTATAAATGTTGTCAGTTCAACTAATGATTCCATAATCAGGAGAACTTAACAGAACACATGGAGTCCCCTTGCACTCAAACCCTATGTCTGCTCCTCTACTTTCTCCACAAATCGTTGGTGGAAAGGATGATACGTGAATTCTGAAAAGCTCTCAGTGACCATCAATTCAAGGTGACAGGCTTACAGCCTCTTTCTACTGAGACTTGAATACTGACAAGGGAATAAAAAAGTGTTTAACACAATGACAAAAAGGTAGAGTGAGACAGCAAAAGATACTTCAAAAAGCTGCTTGGAAGATTAAAAAAAAAAAAAAAAAACTTGTCAGGTGTGGTGGCCCACGCCTGTAATCCCAGCACTTTAGGAGGATCACCTGAGGTCAGGCATTCAAGACCAGCCTGGCCAACATGGCGAAACCCCGTCTCTACTAAAAATACAAAAATTAACTAGGCATGTTGGCGCACTTGTAGTCCCAGCTACTCGGGAAGCAGAGACAGGAGAGTCACTTGAACCCGGGAGGCAGAGGGTGCAGTGAGCCAAGATGGCGCCACTGCACTCCAGCCTGGGCAACAGAGCTAGATTCCGTCAAAAAAAAAAGATTAAGAAACAGAAAAAGAATTAACAAAATTAAAGGCTTAAATTTATTATTAATTATTATTATTTTTTTGAGATGGAGTCTCACTCTGTCACCCAGGCTGGAGTGCTACCTCTGTCTCCCAGGTTCAGGTGATTTTTCTGCCTCAGCCTACCGAGTAGCTGGGATTGCAGGCACCCACCACCACACCCTGCTAATTTTTGTATTTTTAGTAGAGATTAAAAATTGTCTTGCCATATTGGCCAGGCTGGTCTCCAACTCCTGACCTCAGCTGATCTGCCTGCCTCAGCCTCCCAAAGTGCGAGGATTGCAGGCGTGAGCCACCGCACTCCGCCAGGTTTAAATTTAAATAGCCACAGAGAAAGATTAAGTGAGACCTTGTCTCAAAGAAAACAAAAACAAAAAAACCTAGGGGTGAGCTACTTTACCCAAAAGAATGCTTCAGAAGTTTGAAACTTAAAAGGCACCACCAAAGTTGTGAAAGGAGCAGGGCTGAACACAGAAGAACTGGTTTAAAGCATGTAAACAGAATTGTTTGGTCTTTTAGGTTCCCTCCTGCCATATCACATGCAACCAGATCCATCACTTCTCAGCTGTATGCAAACATGATGAAGTTTCTTAACACCTCTAACCATCAATTTCCTCATTTGTAATGAGATTACAAAAATGCCTACTCCATAGGATTATCGTGAGGATTGAGTGAATACATATTAAGCACACAGAAAAGTACCCAGGCACATGGTAAGCATGCAATAAAACTTGTTGTTTTAAGTCTTTGATGTGATTTGCTTTCTTATTAATTATGGTGTCTATACTACCTTGAGAAACACTTCTGGGACACATGAATGACGAAGACATAATGGCACTTTCATCTTGTGAGTACAGCTCCATGACATATCACAGTGACACTGGCTTAGTCTCAAAGTAAGACTAACAATCCTAAGGGTCATAGGTAAATACTAAAGACAGTAAAACTGGTGGGGAAAAGGAACTAAGTGTGGGAGAGGTGTCTTGGAGCACTTCTTAATGTCATTCTGTGAGTACAATTGTGACACATTGCTTACCTTTGAATAAATGAGAACCTGATTATAATGATAAGAAGACATATGAACAGACTGAAATAAAACACAATAATCCATAATACCACATAAGAAATGTTATCCAGAAATCACAGTTTATGCTATCTGAAAACCATTTATTGCAACGACAAAACTAGAGGTTAATTACTTTTTATTATTGAATTATATTGTAAAGTCTACATCTACAATTTAATCAGGAAGAAATGCTTTGCATTTACATCAAGGACACATTTATTCTAATGGAATAAAACAGACACACACAAAAGACCAAGTACATGTTTTTAAAAAATGACTACATGTTTCACCTGGTCCTATTTTTGCTATTTGGACCATACTTTTAAGTGAATTGATTTTACATACATGTTAAGTCTGATTTACCTTCCCACATTTTTAAACACTAAATGAAGCTTCTCACAATTTCTAATTATAAACAAAAGACTGAAAACAGTATGGGAAACAAAGTTTAAAAACAAAGAAAAGTTGGGTAAAAGGTGCCCCTTCTATGGCTCATCTCAAAGAAACACTTTTACTCAGACAGGCAAACATTTCTGATCTAGGAGTAAGTTTCCCACTCACTTTGCAAGGACCCACTCATTCTGCAGAAAGACCTACAAGTCTTTCTGGTCTCAACTGCAAAGTACATGAAAATGTGTACAAAAGATCTAAAAGCTAAATATCAGAATAAGGCTAATTGAAATCAAAATTGTGTGCTGGTCTAAATATACATCTTCAGCTTCTTCCTTTTTAATCAGTATTTTTATTTCAGATGTATTTAAAAATAACTTACATTTTTAGTGTGCTTTATGGCCAATGACTGTAAAGTTGAAACTCAAATGAGTCAGTTTAAAACTTTTATGTTTTATTTGATTCTATTGAGATTTTAATCACCTACTACTTTACGTAACCAAGTTATTTATGAGGTAAGTTTCAGCAAAAAAAAACCAAAACAAAACAAAACAAAAAACCCACAAAGATAACCATTTCAAGAGTACACAAAATCATAATGCCGGTCGGGTGCAGTGGCTCACACCTGTAATCCCAGCACTTTGGGAAGCCGAGGCGGGCAGATCACTTGAGGTCAGGAGTTCGAGACCAGCCTGGCCAACATTGTGAAACCCCCACTCTGCCGAGGCAGGAAACTTGCTTGAACCTGGGAGGCAGAGGTTGCACTGAGTCCAGATCGTGCCACTGTACTACAGCCAGGGTGACAAGAGCAAGACTCCATCTCAAAAAAAAAAAAAAATAATAATAATAATGATAATAATGCCCATTTCTTATTCAGAGTATACAACTTTATTAACTACTGCTTATGATGTAATATAAAAGCAAGTCCTTTTTGTACTTTCTTTTTTTTGAGATGGAGTCTTGCTCTGTCGCCAGGCTGGAGCGCAGTGATGTAATCTTGGCTCACTGCAACCTCCGTCTCCCGGGTTCAAATGATTCTCCTGCCTCAGTCTCCCTAGTAGATGGGACTACAGGCATGCACCACCACACCCAACTATTTTTTTTGTATTTTTAGTAGAGACGGGGTTTCACCATGTTGGCCAGGATGATCTTGATCTCTTGACCTCGTGATCCACCCGCCTTGGCCTCCCAAAGTGCTGGGATTACAGGCGTGAGCCACCGCGCCCAGTCCATTTTGTACTTTCTAATCAAATTATGCTGGGAAATATAGGGCTTTTTTTTTAAAGCCTGGCAAAATTTGTTTCTGGTAACAAGACAATGCAATAATGAATCCAAATGAAACATAAGACCAGTGTTTACAATTTCTAACTTCTAAACAAACATACACACACTTATCTAAAACGTATTTTGGTAGCAAACTGGATGACTGAATAAATGTTTTGCTGTAAATAAAAAATACAAATTTCCAATTATAGCCTTATAGCTAGCCAAACAGCTTTTCAAAACATGTATAGCCAGCTAACAATTCTCTAAAATACGTATGTTACACTAAAGGATCTCTGCTAAAAATCTACTGTATGTAAATGGGTCTCACTGAAGTAGGACTTTCATGATACTGTGTCTTAAAAAGTGAGTATAACAGGGCTACAAGAATATTACTATTAATAAAGGTTACAGAAGAGATTATTGCTGTACTTTTCCTCATAAACACCATCAAACTTTGTTGCAGTTACAAAAAGTACAACCGAGTTACTTTTCCTCTTACTGAATTTCATTATGTTTCACATATTTGTAGTTTTTATTCAGCAGAGAATAATTCTTAAAATCTTTTCTGTAAGAATTCTAAGTATTTAAATGTGTAGCTTCACATTACACTACCATGTTTCGCCCTTCTTGTTTCCCAAATACACAAAAAACATATACATTTTTTCAAAAATGAAATAAGATGCTCACATTAAAAAAATAAAGCCTACAAAAAGTTCCAGAGCTAAAAAAGATTATTCATATGGCACAAAGTGATCTCCTACTAGTCCAAAGTTCAAAAACATTTTAATGAAGTCCATTCCTATATATTTTGTTTGCTTTTCAATGAAATACTACATTTATTGAGGCAAAATCACATTATTTTTAGTTCTTGGAGTCAACAAGTGTACACAAATGTTTTTCAACACAGTTATTAAAAATAGGAGACCAAGTTGAATGTGCCAAAGAGATACCATTCAGTTGGATTTTCTAGGGTCAACATGAAGAAAATTAGAGAAGGGATTTACTTGGTTGGTTTCCATAGCTTGATAGACCAAAAACAAAAAAACTGCCACAATAACAAACAGCAAAATTTTTATCCATACGGGAATGGAGCGTCCCTTTTTTGTCTTTTCTGACTTGACATCTGCCAAGGGAACATACTTAGGAACATATTTAGATGAAAAAGACTCCTCCATCCTGAAATCACTGAGTTCTAATGGCCGGCCTGCAGCCCCTTTGATTGGTCTGCGGCAACTAGCACTGTTGGGAGTGAAAGGAGGAAGAGAAAAATAATTTTAGATAAAGGCATGATTTAGAGAAATAACATAAAATGTCATTGCCACTCCTAATTCCAAGCACACTCCCTGAGATAACAGTAGAGAAAACTGATACATACAAAGCAGTGAGGTCAGTCAGCATATTTAAAACTTCTACACATTTTCTATTTTAAAAGATGGGCCAGGTGTGATGGCTCACGCCTGTTAATCCCAGCACTTTGGGAGGCTGAGGTGGGCGGATCACCTGAAGTCAGGAGTTCAAGACCAGCCTGGCCAACATGGTGAAACCCTGTCTCTACAAAAATACAAAAATTAGCCAGGCATAATGGCGGGTGCAATTCCAGCTACTCGGGAGGCTGAGGGGGGAGGACTGCTTGAACCTGGGTGGTGGAGGTTATAGTGAGCTGAGATAGTGTCACTGCACTCCAGCCTGGGCGACAAGAGTGAGACTCTGTCTCAAAAAAAAAAAAAAAAAAAAAGTTAGATGCATCCTTTATTAGAAAAGAATATTCAGAACACTGATAAATAGTCACTAAACTGCCTTCTGAAAGGCTCTTCAAAGCTAATGTTTAGGAGTAGAGGAAAAACAAAACATAGTTTTGGTTGTGTTTCTTTCAGTTAAAAATTAAGATATATATACACAGTCTTTTCAATTATTAAAGAGAAATTCAGGGGGAAAAAGTATTTCTCACTAGATTTTCGTTTAGATTTTAACATATAAATTAAGTAGTAAGTAAATGATTTATTTAAAATCCTCCATTTACCAACTGCAATTTTGAAACTCATTCAACTTCCAAGAATATTTACTGGTGGGCTTAGGGGAATTAAACTGCTCCCAAAAGAACAGTTCATTCACTTATTTATTTAAGAGTCGGGGAGTAGACAGAATCTCATTATGTTGCCCAGACCGGTCTTGAACTCCGGGCTCAAGCGATCCACCTGCCTTAGTCTCTTGAGTAGCTGGGACCATAGGCATGTACCACTGTACCTGGCTCCAAAAGAACAGCTTAATTCTGAGCAGAGGTACAGTAACTTTGCGATGAATAATTAAAAATAAAGATTCCCTACTAGAATATGCTAGTACTTGTTTCAATGTATCTGAATACCTAATTCCTGTTGGTGTAGATGCTTCATAGGGGAACATTTCCTTAAGAATATCCCTTTCTACTCTTCTTTCCTCTGTTTTTTCTCCCACCTAATAAGAAACAAACAAACAACCACAAGTTAAAATTTAGTGTAAACGTGCAATAATTAAAACATAAATAGTAAGTTTTAGAGAACAAAATGCCCTTACATCTATCACAGATTTTACAACTGCCATTTCTAAATTAATATCTAGGTATCCACATGCTTCCAAGGCTCTTGGAATTTCAAATTTCAAATTTGAAAAACTTCAAATTTCTTGAAGATACCTTATATATGTGGTTATTGGAGTGAAAAACTGCTACACATTCAAATAACTGGGGGGAAAAAATTCAGTAATCTAACATAGCAATGCTAATTCCCTCACTGATTTTCTGTTTTTTACTATTAAAGTATATCGTTGGGCCAGGCACGGTGGCTCACACCTGTAATCCCAGTACTTTTGGAGGCTGAGGCGGGTGGACCTGAGGTCAGGAGTTTGAGACCAGCCTGACCAACATGGTGAAACCCTGTCTCTACTAAAAATACAAAAATTAGCTGGGCGTGGTGGCGGGCACCTGTAATCCCAGCTACTCAGGAAGCTGAGGCAGGAGAATCGCTTGAACCCAGGAGGCAGAGGTTGCAGTGAACTGAGATCGCGCCACTGCACTCCAGCCTGGGTAACGGAGCAAGACTCTGTTTCCAATAATAACAAAAAGTATATTGTTTCTTCATTAATTAAGAATTCTGTAGTAAAAGATAAAATACAGAAGATACTCAATTAACATGAAACTTTAGCAAATTTTATGTTTTAAAATTATACTCAATGAAATATGCCCAAATTAAAAAATATATAAAATAATGTTTAGCTTGTTTTGCTGTTTACCTTTATGTCCAGAACAAAATAATGTTTCAGCTCCTTTTGTAAAGATTCATTCAAATTAAAATGCATCATGCAGTTAGTACTTTCAAGCTTATACAAGAGTTAACCCATTCCAGCACCATATAAAGTTATCTTAAAGTGTCTTATTTGACCCGTCAACAAAATAAAGTGTAGCCTCCCTCACAGCCCAGCAGCACTTTCAAACTTGCATCCATGACAAACAGAACATATTATAAGCAGAACACAAATGACCACTCCCTTGAAAACTGGAACTTAAGAGGGATACAGTGGCAAGAGGATAGTATTAGCATGTCATACTATATTAATTTCTGTTTTCACTAATAAAAGTGTCCTTAAAATAATTTATGCATATTTACACACTCCACCCAACAAAGAAAGCTCTGCTCCCTCCCACTCCAAAAAAAAAAAAAAAAAAAAAACCAAATAGAAGTATTTCCTCTTTGAAAGATCAATGATAGCATCGATCTAAATTGTATTCATTTACTTCAGCTCTTGTCAATGGTTTCTTTGGTGCTCTTCTGGGTATGTCTGAGAATTCAGTGATTGGCAGAATAGGAGATGCATGCTTGAAATTTCCAGTCACCCTATTGACAACCTGCCAAGATTCAAATTATTCAGACTCAGAATTATCCAAACATAACACAGACACTTAAAAAGAAAAGAAAGATATTTTATCTCTGTAATATTAGAAATTTTCCCTTAGTAAAGATTTAAGCAACAGAGCCTACAAACACAACTTAGTGCCTCACATGTGAAGCCTCATTCTTCAAATATTTTAACAAAAAATATTCTTATACTTTCTTGTACAATGAATTAGATTTCTTTACATAAATTGAATATTATAGGAAAATCCTAAAATTCAGAACTACATGGGGAAAATCCGTTTAAAATTGTTAAAAAAAAAAAATGTAAATTTGAGATTTGCGAAAATTCACCACCTCCCCATTTCCAATTAAAGGGTAATTTACAAAGAATACCACTTGTATAGTTTATGAAACATATTTACTAAGGATTCGTTGCTTGAAGCCATTATAGTTTCAGCTATGGGAGTACTCTCTGAAATTACTGGACCATCTATACGAAAATGTTCTGAAGTTTCCACCTGTTAGTTTGAAAACAAAACAAAAACAATAAATATAAAATAATACTAAAACCCTACCAATCTGAAAACCCAATTCTAAGGAATAAGCCTTGCATCACCCTTTTCCTTGGAGTTCTTCTTGACCCTCTTGTAGATTCCCTAGTTAATGCCTGCAGAGGTCCGCCTTTTGAAGATCCACTTGTCCATTCAGTTTCAGTTACTCCAGCTTGAGAATAGCTCTATTCAAGCATCAACACATTAAAAAGTCATATTCTAACACCAAATACTTTTATAATGGCCATACTGGCACACTGAGAAGCCAGGAAATAAGTCTCCAAATGCCAGCATTTACAAACGATGCTATGCCCTCAAAATATTCCTAAATGTATTAATTGAACTGGTATTTAGGCATCAGAAAACACTTAAAAAGTGGTAAAATACACTGAAGAATCTACCTATAGTAGCTCACAAATTATCATAAAAATGCTGGGAAAAAAAAGCACATCAACTATCACCAGTTCCCTTTTTGACTCTCTGTTTGCTATTTGGTTCTAGTATTGGAGATACATCTCTGACTAAACAAAAAGCTGACTGATCATGACTTACAAGAAAGTCATCTATTATAAGTCAGTTTCCTTTTAGAACAAAAATACAAACTTGTAATTGTTAGCATAGACTAAACATTATTTTCATATGGTTAGAATCATTTTAGTAGAATCAGTTTAAATTATAATCCCACACATAGCTTACTTGAACTAAAAAATTCTCAGGTGTCAAACTTTTCTTGGAAACAGATACAAAATTAGGTAGCCACAAAAACCCTGTGGTCACTCTTTAATAAACATGTAAGCCTAATGTCACTTTCAAATCTCAACGCTATCCATGTCACTACAGAAAGATAGAAAACAGCTGTCTCAGAATCTCAGTCTCAGATTAATTTCTACGTTTCACTGATCATTCCTCATTTTTAAAAATCCAGCATTTCTTACATACTAGTTTAAAACCCATTAGATCAGTTCTTCTTAAATTGTAATGTGCCTATCAATCACTTGAAGCTTTTGTTAAATGCAGATTCTGATTCTGTAGCTCTCGGGTAGGGCCCGAAATTCCACATTCCAAGTAGCAAGGTTTTCAGTTTTGAAGCCGCTATTACCAGATGATTCTTTTAAATTCTTTTAACTAGAGAACATCGGTCAATGATCAGTATTATAGTACAGTGTGCTTCTGTTGTCACTTTTGCTTTCACGCTAATATTTAACCTAGATTACTGATGGTTTTATGTCCAAGTCAGTGTCTATTAAATTTAAAGACAGATTTTTTTTTCAAACTTTAATCTTGTGACAGGAGTGGTCATCCAATAAATACGCCTAAATGGCTAGAAGTAATACTTCCAAAACCCCAAAAGTTACAGACATAGTCTCATAAATCATTGTTTTGTATTTATCTATATTTAGAATTGACATTATAAGAGTTTTAAGTCACAATCTGAATCTCTGGGTTCCTTATCCTATCAACTAGGAAATATTTGCTGAATGCAAAATTATTGTCGAAAGAGAAATTTGTAAACAAATTACAGACATACACAGAGTAACTGCTTTCTTATTTTTATTTTTTGAGACAGACTCTCGCTCTGTCGCCCAGGCCAGAGTACAGTGGCGCAATCTCGGCTCACAGCAACCTCCACCTGCGAGGTTCAAGCAATTTTCCTGCCTCACCCTCCTGAGTAGCTGGGATTACAGGCACGCACCAGCACGCTTAGCTGAATTTTTCGTATTTTTAGTAGAGACGGGGTTTCGCCATGTTGGCCAGGCTGGTCTCCTGACCTCAGGTGATCCACCCACCTGGGCCTCCCGAAGTGCTGGGATTATAGGCATGAGCCACTGTGCCTGGTCAGAGTATGTCCTTTTCAATAGTCAAATTCCCTACTATTTGAATAGAAGGAAAGGTAGTATTATAATCTGAGATTCTCAATCCTTGTGGCACAGTATCATCAAGGAGAGAAAAAAAAGAAAAAGCAAATGCCCCCAACTACCATAACCAATTAGATCGAATATCATCAGGGTCTGGGAATATATAATTTCTAAAGCTCCTGAGATAAGTAAAAGCCATCTTAAAGGCCTCACTATCAATTTAAGTAAAACATGACCAATATGGTTACTCATACTAACTTTATTAAAAAACAACAACAACAAAAAACACCAGCCTCATATTCCTCCATTTGAGAACAGTACTTTCAAACACTGCGGGTGGGAATGCAAAATGCTTCAACTCACATGCAGAGAAATGTAATGGTGAAATTACCTAGCAATTTCACTTGTAGGCTTCCCCAAGATAAACTGGCAAAAAACATGCAATGACACATGCAAAATGTTGCTCTATGGTTCATCCTTGCATTATTCATAATAACATACAGCTGAAAACAACTCAAATATTCACCAAATGGAGAGTGGTTAAATAAATTACAGTACATCCATAAAATGCAACACATAAAATGCAGCTGTACAAAGCAATGAAGAAGATGGCTACATTCTTATATGGAGTGATCTCTAGGATATGTGTTTAGGTTAAAAATGGAAATGTACAAAGCAGGCTGCATTTTATGTAAAAGGGGAGCATATAAAAATCTATATATTTACTTGTATTTTCAAAAAGAAACAAAATATAATCAAAACTTAATAAAAATGGTTATCTATAGATGGAAGGGAAAAGGACAGAAGCCAGAATTCCAACTCTACCTTATTTTGTCTATATAAAACTACATTATACTCTCAACACAATTAAAAAATAATAATAATTAAAAAATCCTAGTATTAGAGAACAAAAAAAATCTATTAAGTTGGTGGCTGCATGACACAAAGACAAAAATTACTTCAAGTGACTTTAAGTACAGTATTTTGACTTTACATTCTAGTGGGATATGTCCTAAAGACAAGAAAAACAAAATCCCAAATTACATATAACAGCCTTATTGTTACTAGTAATACCATATTATTTAAAAACACATACATGTGATACTTACGTAAGTAACAATATCATTTGAAGAACCAAGATATTCAGCATAAGATAAAAAAGATACAAGTATAATGCCCAAAATTAGCCTGTATTTAAAAATTTGAAATGTCACCATTAATTCATGATTTACCTAGCACTACCTACTGAAAAGACCCAGAAACAATGACAGCCACTAGGAATGAACATGTCAGCATCCAAATTGTTGCTTCCAAATAGTATTTTCTATTAGAAGGATCAGGGTTCCTTGGAAACATGGCTGATTCCAGGTATGACGCAGGAAGCATACATGAGCCTGGGATGTCTTACTGTTCCAGAAAACAAGGAACTATCAAATATCAAAGATAAATGGGGGAAGAAATTAAAAAATACAGGAACCAACTTAGTAATTCCTAATGGCTAGAGATGGCACAATGTAAACATCAAAAAAGAATGATGACTGTAACTGATCATAAATCCAATACATAAAAAATCTCAAAATAATAGACCTAGGCAATCATCATCAATGACTGTTAGAAACATTAAATGAAAGGGCAATGTGGAACTTTGTAACAGATGGATTAAGCTTTCAACACCTAAATCAATTACTAATTTTAGCATCCTCAGAAAGACATTCTATACCTCCTGAAACGATGTAACAGGAAGGCCACAATATCATTTATTAAGTATTCTTGTGAAAGAAACTGAACGTGGATCTGACCAACCCCCTGGATCTGTGCCGTCCAATATGGTAGGCCACTAGCCACATGAGGCCATTTAAATTTAATTAAAATTAAAACATCGTTTCAGTCGGGCGCAGTGGCTCACGCCTGTAATCCTAGCACTTTGGGAGGCTGAGGCGGATGGATCACCTGAGGTCGGGAGTTTGAGACCAGCCTGATCAACATGGAGAAATCCCGTCTCTACTAAAAACACAAAATTAGCCGGGTGTGGTGGCACATGCCTGTAATCCCAGCTACTCAGGAGGCTGAGGCAGGAGAATCGCTTGAACCTGGGAGGCGGAGGTTGTGGTGAGCTGAGATCATACCAGCCTGGGCAAAAGAGTGAAACTCCATCTCAAAACAACAAAAACAACAACAAAGAAAAACAGAGTTTCTCAGCCCCACCAGTCACCATCCAAGTATTCAATAGCTAGTGGCTACTGTAATGGATAGCAGAGATATAAAAAATTTATATCGCAGAAAGGTTTACTACATACCCTCACTACAGATCTAACCCACTCTACAGGAAATGCAGCGAATACAGAAGCTAATTAAATGACATAAAGAAGCAACCTAACAAACCCAGAATGTTGGGAAATTCTGTAATGACCTAGTTTCTTCACCAAATAAATGGAGGGAAGAGAAACAGTTACAGTGGTAATAGCTACAGACTTGAGCGAGAAAAACAACCAAAAATCAAACCAGGTATGTGGATCCTGTTTGGATCCTGATTTGAACAACATAATCATAAATGAAACATTACTGAAACCAGAGGAATTTAAACATGAATTAGACACGAATAAATTATTAATCTTATTAGGTGTGATACTGGCATTGTCACTGGAACGGCACTTATCTTTCAGAGATATATGCTACAATGCTGACTTTTTAATGTGTGAAACATGTCAAAGATTGCTTTAATATACTCCAGGAAAAAGCAAAACAAAAAAAATCAAAAGCAATTTAAGGCCGGGCGCGGTGGCTCATGCTTGTAATCCCAGCAATCTGGGAGGCCAAGGCAGGTGGCTCACTTGAGGTCAGGAGTTCGAGACCAGCTTGGCCAACATGGTGAAAACCTGTTCTCTACTAAAAATACAAAAACTAGCCGGGCATGGTGGCGGGAGCCTGTAATCCCGGCTACTCAGGAGGCTGAAGCAGGAAAACTGCTCGAACCCAGGAGGCGGAGGTTGCAAGTAAGCTGAGATTGTGCCATTGCACTCCAGCCTGGGCGATAGAGTGAGACTCAGTCTCAAAAAAAAAAAAGTAATTTAAAAAGCTGGAGAGTGTGGGGTGATGAAACCAGACTGGTAAAACCCTGACAACTGCGGCACATCTATGACTGGAGGGTCATTAAACTCTTCCTCCACTCTTCTACATGTTTTAAATTTTCTGCAATAAAGCCACTGTCTAACTCTGCCTGTCATCTAAACTTACACTCCTTTGACTATTCTGCCCCTCAGTTTAGATTTGTCAACTCAATTATCCCTTAGACCATCTTTAATACTATGTCTCCTCCCCTTCTTTAAACCTAGTATCTGATCAGTCACATGCTCTTGCTGGCACCACATCATCTTCACTTCAAACTCTGGACCAAAATTCTCCATGCTTGTCGGTTTCGGTGTGCTTCACCAAATTTTCCTAAGTTCTCTTGTTATTTCCTTATTCTTCAGCATGCTCCTGAAGCTATTTGTTAGGACTACTACATAAAAGAGCAATAAAATATGTATTCCAGTATTTGGTTCTATGTTAACAAAATCTTCATTTATTCAATGCTCTGTACGTTTTTGTAACAAAGATCATTTCTAACAAATGGTTCTGAAATCAACTTATCAACTACATCAAATGAAGAGAGAGACTTGGCTTTAAGGAATCAAGAATAACTCCTCTAAGGATTTGATTTTAAAACAACAAACAGGCCGGGCGCAGTGGCTCACGCCTGTAATCCCAGCACTTTGGGAGGCTGATGCAGGTGGATCACCTGAGGTCAGGAGTTCGAGACCAGCCTGGCCAACAGAGTGAAACCCCGCCTCTACTAAAAATACAAAAATTAGCTGGGCTTGGTGGCACGTGCCTGTAATCTCAGCTACTTGGGAGGCTGTGGCAGGAGAATCGCTTGAGCCCGGCAGGGTTGGAGGTTGCAGTGAGCTGGGATCACGCCACTGCACTCCAGCCTGGATGACAAGAACAAAACTTCATCACAAACAAACAAACAAAAAAAGTGACAAACAGGAGATGGAAAAGATAACCAACTAGACAAATCTTCCAGCTAGACATAGTAAGGGTAAGGAAAATGACTCTAGGAATAGCTGTCTTATAAAGCATCAGCCAAATCAATGCTACGTTAGTCAATAATTTGTTCTCTGTAAACAATACTAGGTTAGTCAATAATTTGTTCTCTGTTCATTTACACCTATGCTTATTTTCTCCTTAGTTTCCTACATTTCCCTTTTGAAAAACTGAAATGCCTCTCCCACAATAGAAAAGGTAAATTTTCATCTGAAATAAGGAAAGAAAACTGTAGTCTTAGGACCAGACTAGCATCTGAGTTTAGGGAAGAATCACAGAAGACAAGACAGGCAAACATAAAATCAAAGTCAAAAATCTAGAGACAAAGACACAAATATAAAACCCTTCAATTGCTTTTTAAAGAAATTGTATCAAAAGTGTCTTGATATTTCCACCTATTAAAATATTTCTTTCAAAATGCTGTATAACTGGTTTTGAACTACATTTAGCACAGACTCAAACACAAATGAGACATTTATTAAAAAGTTGCTTTTGCCGTAATTGCAGGCTACACTACTGACAAAACCCATAAAGTTTAGATTTTTAGTATCATTTAACAACAGAATTAAATTTATTGAACGTGCTGGAATCTGGGTGTCAACAGTTAAAGACTAAAATACGGATTAGTGTTGTCAGGAGGTTATTTATACCTGTACATGGTGATTAAAATAAAACTAAAGATACCTGGTTGTGCTCAACTCTTCTTTGCTTGAGTGTTACCGGAGTCTTTGCTCTGCCCTTTAGTGGTTCTCTCTTCTCAAGCTTGAGCTCTATTTTAGAGTCTGGAAATAACATTAGAGAAACCATTACTCTCTGAAACACCCAATAAATGACGATGTTATCCTAATATTAATCAGGAACCCTGGTTTTAGGCACATTAAAAGGTAAAAAACAAGTCTACTGGTAATACCTCATTAGTCCAAAATTGTTTAACTGCAACTTGTCTTGAAAACTGTTTCATTATTTATCCCATTTTTGCTTATCTCCCTTACCCTTTCATCTGACAACCACTTCCTCCTATTCTCCTTTCCTTTATCTGGGACTAATAGCTTTGAACATGAAGTGAATTCAAAATGCTCCCATGAAAGCTTTTCACTAAGAACAATTTAGATGTGGAAAAAGGCCACTTAAAATACACAGTTGTTACCATTGTTTTGTCCATACAGTATACTACTACTGTACAGCAAAGGTTGGCTTACTAAATTAAAATTTGGAACACAGAAGGGAAATTTTAAAAATGAAAAAACCCATATAGTATACTAAGCTTCTATAACAATAAACGATAACTGCCATAACATTAGTAAGTACAGTATAAAAGTTTTTTTGATGTAGTTACAAAAAACCTAGGTACAACTCAGGTAATGAATCTTGTTCACAGAATACGACCAATCACAGGTCTCATCCCATTCCTTCAAATAAAAATAACATTTCTTTGTAGAGAAGCCAATATTTATATATTACTTGACTTGTCACCATGATAGTTATTATTAATCTAACAATGCAAGGATATGTCTTTTTTAATAGGCTTCAATATTCCAGTCTCCTAGTCTTAAATTCATTATCATTTGAAAATCTAGGTTTTGAAAAGACTGATTTTAGTTAACATCCCTGGCCCGGCATGGTGGCTCATGCCTGTAATCCCAGCACTTTGGAAGGCTGAGGCCGGCAGATCACCTGAGGTCAGGAGCTCAAGACCATCCTGGACAACATGGTGAAACCCCGTTTCTACTAAAAATATAATCATCAGCCAGGCGTGGTGGCAGGCACCTGTAATCCCAGTTACTCGGGAGGCTGAGGCAGGAGAATCGCTTGAACCCGGGAGGCAGAGGTTGCAGTGAGCCGAGATCACGCCATTGCACTCCAGCTTTGCGGACAAGAGCGAGACTTCCTCTTAAAAAAAAAAAAAATTTCTTCCTTTTTGTAGACATTTATCATGGTATAGCAAAATTAGTAAGTCAAGTCAGTTATTACTTCTAAAACTTCTACTACCAAAAATTTAAAGCCGGGCGCGGTGGCTCAGGCCTGTAATCCCAGCACTCTGGGAGGCCGAGACGGGCGGATCACGAGGTCAGGAGATTGAGACCATCCTGGTGAACACGGTGAAACCCCTTCTCTACTAAAAAATACAAAAAAAATAGCGAGGTGGCGGGCGCCTGTAGTCCCAGCTACTCGAGAGGCTGAGGCAGGAGAATGGCGTAAATCCGGGAGGTGGAGCTTGCAGTGAGCTGAGACCCAGCCACTGCACTCCAGCCTGGGCGACAGAGCGAGACTCTGTCTCAAAAAAAAAAATTTAACTTAGATTACTTTCTTATCAAAGAGACAGAAAGGAAGTCAATTCTAAAGTTTTACATGAACTCCATGATGAACCTGTGCAAAAAAGTGGTCAAGACATCTATATGTGTCTTGCTAACTTTCCATTGTTAATATTAGTTAGTCCAGAATCTATTTAATAGTTGCAGGTTTCCCCCCCAAAAAAAACAGTGATTTTTTATGTTAGTTTAAACAGTTCAATATTTAGGACTAAGATTTCAAGTCTATCTCCCAACACTTCTATCAATGGACCTATCAATATATCTACGTTTCATACAACCCCCAGCAATATAAAATTTACTTTAGGCTTTGTTAACTCAGAATTTAAGAACTAGAAAGCACAAAGTAAAAAAAAAAACCATCGGTAGTGGAATAGAAATCAATTAAACAAATAAAGCATCTGGTTACAGATCAATTCCTCTCATAAATTTAGATTCCAACAGTCAATAAAAACATGGTCCTCAAACAGAAGAAAAACCATACAATAATCAGAGTATTTTCAATCATACCACTGAAATGTCAGAGTGAGTTTCAATGATGAAATGGAAAAAGGGTGTTCATATACAAATGTTTAACTTGTTGCAACTCCAAGAATAAAGCACACATAACAACATGTTTCTGGAGACCACACAACACTGTTCAAATTTAACAACTTTTATTGAATTTGCAGAAGCATTCTACAGTAATACATTTTTAAAAATCACACAGCACTCAATAGGTACATGTATACATGTACATTTCAGAAGACAACAAATAAAATTACTCTCAGTAAGTTGCAAAGAGGGACATGTATAATCTAAGAATGTGGTAATGGCCAGAGGGAGTACCCAAGAGACCATATTTTATTATGCTTAAGGCTACTATTTTCCACAATACCTCTGCAGTTAGACTCTTATCTTACAATCATAGAGATGAAAAGATGATAATACACTGCTTTATACAGACACACAGATACTGGGATATAGTATAATTTCTTACAGCTTTAAACAAATTAAATTTGCTTTTAGAGTCTATATTGTTAAACTTAACTTTCCACAAAATACAATATATCATGAAAGCAAAGTAGTATTTTTTAAAAAGTCCCATTATCTGATAAAATAGATGGTGAACATGCACTATCCCAGGATATCTATTATTATCCAAAGAAGTGTTTCTCAAAGTGTGGTCCATGGTACTGGTCCATGAATTGGTTGCTACCAGTCAATGAAGAGATAAATTACTTGCATCAGAGTGTAAATCAATACATTGCTTTAGCTATTAATACAATTTTGCTAAAAAATAAATCCTGTCATTGACTTAAAAAGTATCTCTAGATTAAATTATCGTGCATGCTTATCTTGCCTGTGGATAAGTAACAGTTCGTAGACTGGTAGTTTGAGTTGCACTGATCTAGACTACTATGATTGCTGTTGCAGACATGAGTAAAAAACAAAAGTAACAAAATATGAGCAAAAACATGGACAAGTTATGGAATGTGAAAAGATACTGAGATAAAAATATCAAAAAGAACAAAATCACTGTTCTGAATGTGTAACAAACGTTTAAATCTGTCCTAGGTATAAAGGAGGATGCATATTACTCTATTAAACAGTAAAGACTCCTTATATCCTAATTAGAATTTTCTTACTTTTGGAGAATTGTAAAAGCATACGTAAAGCAGGAAATAGAAAACAATTTGGAGACTAATATGTGATCTAGAAAGCTTTAAATTGTTTGCACCAGGTTTCCTACCTATGCAAATCTTTAAAAAAGAAAAGCAGTTCTACACAGGCAATTACTTTTATACTATAATTTGATGGGTAGAAGCTTATTTTGTAATTAGCCCTATCTGGAAACTAAAACAACCTTAACAGAAAAGAAAATGTTGGCATAAAAGTTTGAAATATAAGATAGGTGTCTTTTGGTTCTTAATGTTACTAGTGTTTATTTCCACGCTTTTTAATTACTTTGCATACTTCTCCTCCAAATAATGTTCCACCTTTAAAGAGAGTGGAAGCCAGCTTATTCTTAGAAGCTAAATTAATTTTGCAATCTTTCAGCCAGAGGTATCGACGACCTACAGTGGAATTTCCCATGGTATGGGCAGCCATCTTCACTTCATCAAATGCAGCTTCACAAATATATGAGGCTGCATCATATGTTTTGCTCAGAATCCCAAGTGCTTGATGGGTACGACTAGGATCTGAGCTAAGAATCTGTGCAGCTTGACTAATGTCTGCCTGCATAGCCTTAGCAATAAAGGCAGTGTGGGTTGCAATCTGCAATGCTGATGCTGCGGCTTCATATGCTCTACAGAGTGCTAAGTCCAACTGTTTATCGCAAGACTCAGTGGAGGTTGCTTGAATACCTGCTGGTGGAGTGGCTTCAGAAATAAACCCTAGGATTTCATCATCTACTTTCGGAACTGATAATATCCGTGTTGCCTCCCTGGAAGAAACTGGATATCTGCATGCCAGTGAAGGCAGCTGCCTGTCAACTTGCTGCCATTCTTCTTCAATTACTTTTAAAATAGATTCATGGAGGGGAAAAGATAGTTCTGAGGCATCTATTTTATCATGCTGTGACTGCTTAGACACTTCTAGACCTAAGGTAGTGAGTGAATGAGAGACAACAGTTTTGGCAAAAGAAGACGGCAAAAGTTCGGATCCAGGTATGTTCTGAAACGCCACAAAGGAACCTGAATCCCTTTCCTCCAATGACTTCTCACTCAGTCTAGGGACTTTTTGTGGAGGAGACAGGAATTCAGTTTCTTGAAACTTAGATTGATCAATTCTCTTCTGTATGTTTTCTACATCCAGTGGGGGTGTAGAGTTAGAAGTTCCAGGCAAACTACCTGTCCCACCCTGGACCAACAGAGAATTGACATAATCTCTGATTGCCTGGGCAAGTGGCGGAGAAATTAGTTTTGAGCTCTCAGACTCTTCTAGTGCTTTCCTTTTACTGGAGAGAGGCGACTGATCTGAAATATGGGACCTCTCAGGACATAACGGTTGAATTCCACTTTTTTCTCTACCGCAAATATTTTCTACTATGTCTTTATAGCAAGCAGTGGTGGTTTCTTTAATCATTGAAGGAGAAGCTGCAGCAGAGACCAACATGGCACTGTGTTCAGGCTGAGAAGATGACGAAGAACTTTTCTCTAAGCACCTATTATGGCTAGACTTGCATGAAATAAACAAATTCCTTTCAGAGGCTAACTTCTGCAATTGTCCCCTGCCAGGCAAGTTTGTGGCAACAAGAGGCTCCCTAGGTAGGTCTCCCTTAGAAGTATGTACTTTCTTAGCTGCCTGTAGTTCAGTACTGCCCAAAGGAGGACGGGTGGAGATTTCAGGAAAAGAAATACCCTGAAAAAATCCACCACCAGAGGCAGTAGTTCCAAGTTCAGAAAAAGGAACAAAATCCCTAGTGGACTTCACTTTCTTGTGTTCTTTCTTCTTTCCTGTAGAGGCAAAAGAGGCAGGAAGTTTAAGCATTACCTGTGTTTGAGCTGGTTTTATTCTTTGCCTCTTTGCTAAAAATAGTGCTGTCAAAGGAAAAGACTCTATAATTTAATATTCTGAACTAATCTGCCAGATTTGCCCTGGTAGACACAGCTTATTGAGATATAAACAATCTGGATCAAAATAAATAACCACAAGGCATATGAATTAAAAGTTTACAAAAATCAAGTTGTACTTACAATTTTTAAAGGACATTTATTTCACGTCCTATCCTCAAAAAATATTTCAACATCATGATCAAATTTTAAGATACTATCTAGTCTACTAAAAATGTAGTCAAAATATTTGCTTTAAAGTTGCCTTCAGGTCAGATCAACAAAAACTGTAAACAATTTAAATGCCTATCAATAGAGAATAGAGAAAATATGCCATATTTAAATGCTACTATGTATTATGAGGAATAAACAAATATGTAACTAATCGGATTAGATTTCAAAAATAAAGGAGTAAGAAAAAGCAAGTGATAAGATTTAGCATATTGTTTATATAAACTTTGTATTCTTAAAGTATAAAATAATACCATGTATTAGACAGATGTGTATGTGAAATATAAAAACAAACTTGAAAGATGGGCATTGAATTAGTAGTTACTTCTGTGGAGGTGACAGGTACAGATAAGTACAAGGAACTTTGCCTTTACTTGTAATACTTTATTCTCTCAGAAAAATGGGTTTGAAGCAAAAAAGACAAAGTTAACTTGCAATTTCAGGTGACAGAAAATTATAAATTTGTACTACGTTGTTTCTTATAATTTTCAATAAAAAGTATTTAAATCAAATTACAGAATTACTCTAATGACATGAATAAAATTTGTATATCTTGTCAATATTGTTTTAAATTTTACTTTCTTCATGGTCACTGTATTTTGAGTGTGAAAAAATTACGTACATTTGATTAACATCATTTAAAATTTTACCTTCTTCATTGTCACTATATCTGTCAGAATCATTACTTCCATTCTGCCTTGTATTTTCTGCTGAAGAAGAAATTGTTGGCAGAGGAGTAGAAGATCTTGATTCTGTTCCTTGTTCCCTCAGTTTCAAAAGCTTTTTCTCATACAGCTTCCTGGTTGTTCCTGGATTAAGGCAGAACTTGCTTTAGTACTTGTATTGTTTCATTTAGGGTGCAGCTCAGACACTATATTCAGCAACATTTTAAGCTATTTTCACTCTTTCTCTTTCTAAACTCAAGTTCTTAAAAATACTATATAATGCGGCAGGACATAGTGGCTCACGACTGTAAACCCACCACTTTGGGAGGCTGAGGCGGGTGCATCACTTGAGGTCAGGAGTTCGAGACCAGACTGGCCAACATAGTGAAACTGCATCTCCACTAAAAATGCAAAAATTAGCCGGGAGTGGTGGCACATGCCTGTGATCCCAGCTATTTGGGAGGCTGAGACAGGAGAATCACTTGAAATTGGGAGGCAGAGGTTGCAGTGAGCCAAGATCACACCACCGTCCAGCGACGAAGTGAGACACCATCTCAAACAAACAAACAAAAGGACAGACGTGGTGGCTGATGCCTGTAATCCCAGCACTTCCAGAGGCCAAGGTGGGTGGATCACCTGAGGTCGGCAGTTCAAGACAAGACAGCCTAACATGGTGAAACCCCATCTCCACCCAAAAATACAAAAAATTAGCTGGGCCTGGTGGTGGGCGCCTGTAATCTCAGCCACTCAGGAGGCTGAGGCAGGAGAATTGCTTGAACCCAGGAGGTAGAGGCTGCAGTGAGCTAGTATCGCACCACTGCATTCCACAGAACTATATAATGCACTGTTTTTATAATAGGTGGTTTTTTGGGAAACATTTCTTTTAATAGCATGAAATACATAGTAAATTAATATAGGCCTTACTGTAGACCATCTACTGAAAAGCCATGTATGACTATTTTTGACTGAAGTCTTGCACTTGTGTATTTTCTCTACTACCACATAATAGTACTTGCCAACATAGAAAAATCACATATAAGTGGATTGTACCTCTATGAAAAATAACTGATTAAACTTCCACAACTCTAAGGCATTAATATGCCTGTATTCAGTTATGGGGAAAAGAAAAGTTCTATAAATCAGATTTAAATAACAACTTTGCAGTTAAAATGACCTTTTATGGAAAACACATATCACAAAGCAAAACTGATTACAAATTCTTAACACATTTGAACATCAGTGACAGTTTAAAACCAAAATAGATTTTGTCTTACACTAACTGTATATCTTTCCTTAACTTCTGTAAGATGAGCAAAATGACAATGGATATTTTTTAGAAGCAACATGTGTCCAGAAGTGTTATAGAAATAGCTTTAAGATGAACAGGTCATATATCAACATATCATTTAATGTAGGCTGATATTATAACACACATTTTTCAGTGTCTCCCTTTTGGAATTTCTTTTTTTTTTTTCGAGACAAGGTCTTGCTCTGTTGCCCAGGCTGCAGTGCAGTGGTGTGATCATAGCTCACTGCAACCTTCAACTTGTAGGCTCAAGCAATCCTCCCACCTTTGCCTCCTGAGTAGCTGGGACTACAAATGTGCACCACCATGCCTGGCTAATTTTTTTTTTTTTAAATAGAGACAAGGTTCACTATGTTGCCCTGGCTGCTCTTCAACTCCTGAGCTCAAGCAATCCCACCACCTTGGCCTCCCAAAATGTTGGGATTATAGGCATGAACTACCATGCCCAGGCCTTTTAGAACTTTAAACAAAAAAATTTTTAAAAGTGTTATAGGCCGGGCGCGGTGGCTCAAGCCTGTAATCCCAGCACTTTGGGAGGCCGAGACGGGCGGATCACGAGGTCAGGAGATCGAGACCATCCTGGCTAACCCGGTGAAACCCCGTCTCTACTAAAAAATACAAAAAACTAGCTGGGCGAGGTGGCGGGCGCCTGTAGTCCCAGCTACTCGGGAGGCTGAGGCAGGAGAATGGCGTAAACCCGGGAGGCGGAGCTTGTAGTGAGCCGAGTTCGTGCCACTGCACTCCAGCCTGGGCGACAGAGCAAAGACTCCGTCTCAAAAAAAAAAAAAAAAAAAAAAAGTGTTATATATCTGTTGGTAATTGTATATGAATAAGCTTATGATTATTTGGAAGCAGCTTATACATTAAAACAAAATATTCTAAATCCTTATTTGCAACTATACCTATAGCAAAACCTACCAAATCTCTAGTGTCCACAATTTTACGTAACTTAGAAGATCAAGACCAGATGCAATGGCTCATGCCTGTAATCCTAGGACTTAGGGAGGCCTAGGTGGCAGGACTGCTTGAGTCCAGGAGTTCAAGACTAGCCTAGGCAATATAGTGTGACCGCATCCCTACAAAAAATACAAAATTTAGCCAGGAATGGTGGCACGTGCCTGTGTTCCCAGTTACTTGAGAGGCTGAGGTGGGACTGCTTGAGCCCAGGAGGTTGAGGCTGCAGTAAGCCACGACTGCGCCACTACACTCTAGCGTGGGCAACAGAGCAAGACCTTTTTTCAAAAAAAACCCCATCAAAATGGAATTTTCTCATCCTGCGGTTATTGCTAAGACCCTCCAAAACTAAGGCATAATCAACACTGCAAAATCTTCATCACCTAAAAGTAATCCAACAATGGAAATCCAGTGTATTTAGTTCTAGGTTTTTGTTTTTTAAGGGTATAATTATTCAATTCCAATCAAGACAGGATTTTCAAAAGGGTACTTTTAATGATACATGAAAAAGGGGCTGGGCGCAGTGGCTCACGCCTGCAATCCCAACACTTTGGGAGCCTGAGGTGGGCCGATCACCTGAGGTCAGGAGTTTGAGACCAGCCTGGCCAACGCGGCAAAACCCCATCTCTACTAAAAATATAAAATTTAGCCAGGCGTGGTGGCGGGTACCTGTAATCACGGCTATTCGGGAAGCTGAGGCTAGAGAACTGCTTGAACCTGGGAGGCAGAGGTTGCAGTGAGCCAAGATCATGCCATTGCACTCTAGCCTGGGCGACAAGAGCGAAACCCTGTCTCTCAAAAAAAAAAAAAAAAAAAGGTACTATGCTAGGAATTTAATAACCTCATTAAGAAGTCTGTCACTAACTCACTTTTTCTTTTTTCCTTTATTTATTTATTTTTTTGAGACAGGGTCTTCCTCCACTGCCTCTCACCAAAGTACAGTAGCCATCATGGCTCACTGCAACCTTGAACCCCCTACCACCTCAAGCAATCCTCCTGCCTCAGCCTCCTAAGTAGCTGGGACAACAGACTTGTGACACCACACCCTGCTAATTTTAAAATTTTCTGCAGAGATGGGATCTCCCTACGATGCTCATGCTGGTCTTAAACTCCTGGGCACAAGCAATCCTCCCATCTTGGCCTCCCAAAGTATTGGGATTACAGGCGTGAGCTACTGTACCCAGCCACTAACTCATTTATTTGGGCAATTCTGCCCAGCTATGTTACCTCAGATTTTCCTCAATTGTCATATAAGACCCATGTCTCAGCAGAAGTACGATATAGGTGGCCGGGTACGGTGGCTCACACCTGTAATCCCAGCGCTTTGGGAGGCCGAGGCGGGCAGATCATGAGGTCAGGAGATGGAGACCATCCTAGCTAACACAGTGAAACCCTGTCTCTACTGAAAAATAGAAAAAATTAGCCGGGCGTGAGAGTGGGCGCCTGTAGTCCCAGCTCCTCGGCAGGCTGAGGCAGAGCTTACAGGGAGCCGAGATCGCGCCACTGAACTCCACAGCCTGGGTGACAGAGCAAGACTACGTCTCAAAAAACCAAAAAACAAAACAAAAAGAAGAACGATATAAGCACTGTATGAAACAATCTCAACAATAGAGGTAATTTTGGAGATTATCTAATTCAATCCTCTCATTTTATTTCACTCATTTAGAGTCAAAGAAACACAGGTTTTGCTGATACAAATGATTAATGACAAACCAGTCCTTAGAACCTAAACTAACTGCTAAGCAAAAGGAGAAAATAATTTGGGGTCCTGCTTCAGAGAAAAGATACTGTATTTGAAATTTTATCAACTTACCTACAATAGGACCAGGATTCACTCCATATTTCACAAGCTGATCCAAAAGATCTTCATTAGTGAGCTCTGTTACATCTAGATCATCTTTATCATCTTGTCTGGGTTTATCAGTTTTTTTGGTGGCTTTCTGTAAGCAAAGTCCAGTAATCATTTCTATATGAATTAAAGTGTTCACTTACTAGATAATAATCTGAATAAACATGCAAACTCACCACCAAGTTGGTTTATAGTACTATTAGGCCTTAGCAATTTGATTAAATTAAGAGCAACTCATTATTGGAGAACATTTCCTAAGTTGAACTGTAATCATACAAACCGCATAGCCAAGCAAGTAACTTAAATTTTAAAGACACTGTTGTTAAAATAGTCCATTTTGGACTATCTAGCATCAAAAATGAAAAAGAACAAATAAAAGTAAAACTGACTTTGGCTAACACTTTCTTTTAAATAACTTTTTTTTTTCTTTTCTTTTTTTTTAAATGATACAGGGTCTAGCTCTGTTACCCGGGCTAGAGTACAGAGGCACTATCTCCGCTCACTGCAACCCCCACCTCCCAGGCTGAAGTCATCCTTCCACCTCAGTCTCCCAAATAGCTGGGATTACAGGTGCACACCACCACCCCTGGCTTTTTGCATGATTTTTTTTTTTTTTTGTAGAGATGGGGCTTTTGCCATGTTGCCCAGGCTGGTCTCAAACTCCTGGACTCAAGTGATCAGCCCACCTTAGCCTCCCACAAGTGTTAGGATTACAGGTGTAAGCCACTGCACATAGCCTAAATAACCACAAATTATATTTCATTTCTTAAAGCATATACTCCAATGGCAAGGGAAACAGATCAGCATGAAACTTGCAAAGTAAAGCCAGGCTGGGCTTAAAAATTTTCATCTAAATGATCATGAATGCTACTTACTAACTTTTTGATAATCCTTCAAAGTTTAAATTAATCCAGGAAAGTTTAAGACTTTACCATACAGGCTTACACTTGGATATACATACAGAAATGATTTTCTTTAAACAGCATATGAGAACTTAAGACGGCCAAATGAATACAGTTGGCTCTCCATTCTCCCAAATGAATACAGTTGGGTTCTACATTTGTGAATTCAACCAACCACAGACCAAAAATACTCGGGGGAAAAAAATGACAATACAGCAATAAAAATACAAATAAAAATACAGTATAACAATTATTTACATAGCACTTACATTGTATTAGGCGTTATAAGTAATCTAGAGATGATCTGAAGTATAAGGGAGGATGTATGTAGGTTACTACACCACTTTATATTAAGGGACTTACTAAAGCATCCCGAGTTTGATATCCATGGCTCGGTCCTGGAACCAATTTCCACCCCAAGGATAGGAGACAGGACTGTAAACTCCTTGTAACATAGTTATTTTAGTAGCTAGTTTATGACTTAGGAAGGAAATCTGACAGACTTCATGGTTACATTATCACCTTTGACACCGTTTAGTCACCAGATTAACTTCTGTACCACCAGTTTACTAAAAATAGTCAAAATAACTTGAAACAAACTTTGAGGGAAAATTTAAAAGTTTTAAAATTAATTTATACAAAGGCAGTATTTACTGGAAAAACTATACATTTCCAAGGTTGAACAAATAAAAAGGAAGCAAAAGAATGGATACCTTTTAAGGCTGTGGCAAACAGCCTGACAAATGCCTCAGTGATCACAGAAAAAACATCAGAGTGCCAAACAAAAAAATGGCTAAACAATGGCAACATCAAAGTAAATTTTACGAAAAAGGCTAAAATTATCAAGTTGTATGGAGTGTTCACTTTCCAAACACATTAGGGGGAAAAAAATCAGGCATTATTTGGCTACGTACTGGAATTCCTGTTTTTAAAAATAAAAATGGGCCGGGCGTGGTGGCTCAAGCCTGTAATTCCAGTACTTTGGGAGGCCAAGACGGGCAGATCACAAGGTCAGGAGATCGAGGCCATCCTGGCTAACACCGTGAAACCCCGTCTCTACTAAAAAATACAAAAACCTAGCCTGGCGAGGTGGCGGGCGTCCGTAGTACCAGCTACTCGGGAGACTGAGGCAGGAGAATGGCGTGAACCCGGGAGGCGGAGCTTGCAGTGAGCTGAGATCTGGCCACTGCACTCCAGTCTGGGTGACAAAGCGAGACTCTGTCTCAACAACAACAACAACAACAACAACAACAACAACAAAATAAATAAATAAATAAATATGTTCTGACCTAGAATTGTCAGGCTCAAATTTTTTTTTTTTTTTTTGAGACCGTGTCTTACTCTTATCCAAGCTGGAGTGCAGTGGCGCAATCTTGGCTCACCGCAACCTCCACATCCCAGGTCCAAGTGCCTCAGCCTCCTGAGTAGCTGGGATTACAGGTGTACACCACCATGCCTGGCTAACTTTTGTATTTTGAGTAGAGATGGGGTTTCAGTATGTTGGCCAGGCTGGTCTTTAACTCCTGACCTCAAATGTTATGCCCGCCTGAGCCTCCCAAAGTGTTAGGATTATAGGCGTGAACCATGGAGCCTGGCCTGAAATACTTCAAATAAAGCAAGATACGAGAAATTCTTTTTAAAGCTGCTAATCGCTAATCATTCTATAATCAGAAGCCAAAAACCCTCACCAAAAAGACAGCTGCTCACAAGAACAATTATGTCAACTTGAAGAGTTACAGTGAGAGCAGGCTTTAATTCACATATACTGCACTGACCTAGACCTGTCAGGCTCAAATCTGGAAGCAACCCACACCCATAATATCCAAATAGTTGCCTAGAGTCTAAGAGTTCTAAGACTTATTTCTTTCAAGAAAAGATTTAATCAAACTTAATCCTATGTTATTGACTTACTCAAATTTTCCAAAAAGTGCAGTCAGGTAGTAGAGAAAAACTAAAATAATGCTTAAAATAAAAATAAAATATGGAAAAAAATCAATCAGGTTCAAATTATTTGTACACAATCCCCGCTACCATGAGAATGTTCAATTTACTATCAATAAAACATCCAGGAAATTCCAACTTTTCAAACCTGCCCGAGAGGTTTTCAAGAAATCTCTTTGGGCCAGGTGCAGTGGCTCATGCCTGTAATCCCAGCACTTTGGGGGACCAAGGCAGGTGGATCACTTGAGGTCAGGAGTTCGAGATCAGCCTGGCCAACATGCAAAATCCTGTCTCTATTAAAAATACAAAAATTAGCTGGGTATGGTGGCACACGCCTGTAATCCCAGCTACTTGGGAAGCTGAGGCAGAATTGCTTGAACCTGGGAGGCGGAGGTTGCAGTGAGTCGATATTGTGCCACTGCACTCCAGTGTGGGTGATAGAGCAAGACTCTGTCTCAAAAAAAATCTTAACTCTTTTTTTTCTCTTTCAAAGTGGAGTCTCTGTCGCTCAGGCTGGAGTGCAGTAGCACCATCTCGCCTCGCTGCAACCTTCCACCTCCCAGGTTCAAGCAACTCTCCTGCCTCAGCCTCCTGAGTACCTGGGACTACAGGTGCATGCCACCATGCCCAGCTAATTTTTGTACTTTTAGCAGAGACAGGGTTTCATCATTTTGGCCAGGCTGGTCTCAAACTCCTGCGCTTGTGATTTGCCCACCTCAGCCTTCCAAAGTGCTGGGATTACATGCCTGAGCCACAGCACCCAGCCCAAAATCTTAACTCTTATTAACCACTATTTTGGAAAGGTCTTACCCATTTCTGATTCTTTACCTCGGGCCAGATAATCTGTTTGTAATGTGTAGCCCAGGTGATCTAGATGCAGCATTGAGGCAAGCAACAGAAAGCAGGAGCACTATCATCCTTATATTTTTATTTCAAGCATCTAAAAATTTCTAAGAAGATTGATACAGGAATAGTCCCCAATAAATGTTTTGTCAAATCCGGGGAAGGAAAAAGTAATTTATTTTTGAAAATCCATTTCTTATTAGAAATAGCAGGCCTATCAAATCTAAGTAGAAAACCAATTCTCTGTTGGGTGCAGCAGCTCACGTCTGCAATTCCAGCACTTTGGGAGGCCGACGAATGGGGATCAATTGAGGTCAGGAGTTTGAAACCAGCCTGGCCAACATAGTGAAACCCCATCTCTAATAAAAATAGAAAAATTAAGTCAGGTGTGACGGCACACGCCTATAGTCCTAGCTACTTGGGAGGCTGAGGCTGGAGAATCACTTGAACTGGGGAAGCGGAGAGTGCAGTGAGCCAAGATTGCATCACTGCACTCCAGCCTGGGTGATAAGGCCAGACTTTGCAGAGAAAGAAAGAGAAAGAAAGCAAAGCAAGAAAAGCAAGCAAGAACGAACGAACGAACGAAAAAGAGAAAGAAAATCAATTATCTTATTATTTCCTTCAAACACAATGAAAAACTTTAGCTGAACAAACATATCTTAAATAAGTGACCAACAAACCTACACAAAGTAAGTCAGACAGATGAAAACCAAAAATGTGATTTTTTTTTTCTGAGATGTAGTCTCACTCTGTTGCCCAGGCTAGACTGCAGTGGCATGGCCTCCACCTCCCAGGTTCAAGCGATTCTCCTGCCTCAGCCTCCCAAGCAGCTGGAATTACAAGCACACACCATGCCTGGCTAATTTTTGGATTTTTAGAAGAGACAGAGTTTCACCACGTTGGCCAGGCTGGTCTCAAACTCCTGACCTCAGATGATCCACCTGCCTCGGCCTCCCAAAGTCCTGAGATTACAGGTGTGAGCCACCACGCACGGCCAAACATGTGATTTTTAATCTGTCAGGAAAAAAGTTCCAGAAAAGTGATGTCATTTTATAAATCCCAGATTTAATAGGGATAAAAAATTAGGAGGCAGTGTGCTGTACGATTAGTAGTTTCAGTCAGGAAAAAGGAAGCATTAGTTGCATTAAATTCTGCCTCCAGAAAACTTTGTTCCTTTAAGTAGATCACTTAAGAGTTTCACTCAAAAATAGTTTACTATGCCACCCGATGATCTCTAATGTATTTTTCAACTTTAAAACCCAACAGTTCTATGATATCACCTATGAGCTACTGTAATACCTTTAATCTCTACCTCTAGTATAAAGATGCTGAACCATAACATTATAACAGATTATATCGGGCACTTACTATATATCATGTACTGAGTTGTGTTCCAAGTGTCTTTGCATTAACTTACCGAATCCAAAAAATCTATGGAATAAGATACTAGTATCTCCATCTGACAACTCAGAAAACTGAGGTCCAAGTATGCACTTCACTAATTCAGGAAATCTGCATGCTATGATATACACGTCACTTTCATGTATCTACCTTGTTTCCTGAAATTATATTTTAGTAACTTTGCATTGTATTGCCCTAACATTAAAGACAAAAATTCAGAAATCATTTCTTGTAATAGGTATTAATTACTAAGCACTAGACACTTCACATATGCAACGGCATGTACTCCTCAATCTGATTAAGTAGCTATTAGATTATTCCTCTATTTCAGGTGAAAATAGAGGATCTTAGATTAAGACACTGTTCAGTGTCATATGAATAAGGGGCAGACCCGGAATTTGAATCTATAACTCTATGATTCACAAGTCTGTAAACTTAACACCTTATTATACACTGGTGGTCAATTTGTGATATAATTAACATTTCCTATTGGTAGCATACTTTTTATTGTTCTTTCCCAAGTCTTCAAATATTTCCTATTGATAATTCGTAATTTGGCCAGGAGCAGTAGCTCACACCTACAATCCCAACACTTTGGGAGGCCTAAGCGGGAGGATCACTTGAGGCCAGGAGTTCAAGATCGGGCTGGTCAACATAGTGAGACTATCTCTATAAAAATTTAAAAAATTAGTTAGGCATGGTGGCACACACCTGTAGACCCAGCTATTCCAGAGGCTTGAGCCCAGGAGTTCGAGGCTGCAGTGAGCTACGATCACACCACACAGATGGGCGCGGTGTCTTACGCCTGTAATCCCAGCACTTCAGGAGGCTCAGGAAGGCAGATCACAAAGTCAGAAAAGAGTGTGAGACCAGCCTGACCAACGTGGTGAAACCATCTCTACCAAAAACACAAAAATTAGCTAGGCGTGGTGGTGCACACCTGTAATCCCAGCTACTCAGGAGGCTGAGGCAGGAGAATCACTTGAACCCGGGAGGCAGAGGTTGCAGTGAGCCGAGATCACACCACTGCACTCCAGCCTGGATGACAGAGCAAGACTCCTTCTCAAACAAATACACACACTCATAATTCACCAGACCAGACCATTCAAGAATATTATGCTCCACTAGATCCAAATAGCTACACCTTCATGTTCTGCCTCTTAGAACAAAAAGGCAGACGGCCAACTCTGTACATGTTTATTTTTGTGTACACAATCTAGATAACTTCAACACATAAAAATATTGGTAGCAAGACACATAAAAAGCTTAAATAAGAAAACAAAATCAAAACAAAACTTTTAACACGTAAAGTTCTGTCACATTACACCAAGTGAATCCAAGAGACTATGGTAGAGGCTGAAATGAAACAACTTCTTTTTTAATTAAAACTATTCCCCATAGGCTGGGCACAGTGGCCCACATCTGTAATCCCAGCACTTTGGGAGGCTGAGGCGGGAGGATCACAAGGTCAGGAGATCGAGACCATCCTGGCTAACATGGTGAAACCCTGTCTCTACTAAAAACACAAAAAATTAGCTGGGCGTGGTGGCAGGTGCCTGTAGTCCCAGCTACTCAGGAGGCTGAGGCAGGAGAATGCCATAAACCCAGGAGGCGGAGCTTGCAGTGAGTGGAGATCGCGCCACTGCAGTCCAGCCTGGGCAACAGAGCGAGACTCCGTCTCAAAACAAAAACAAAAACAAAAACAAAAACAAATCCTCATAAACCCATGATTAAATAGAAGGCATATGCATGCAAATAGTTCATCTTGGCCAAATCCACAGTAACGCTTGATTTGTCTTAAAATGTTAAAAAATCTCCCTTATCTGCAACTCTCAAACATAATTTGGCTTTCTCCTATATTCTAAATAAATAAATATTCTTTTATTCCTTTTTTACCACCCCATTATGTAGAAGATTGTAAATATTCTTTAAGAAATATGACCTGAGGCCGGGTGTGGTGGCTTATGCCTGTAATCCCAGCACTCTGGGAGGACAAGGTGGGCAGATCACGAGGTCAGGAGATCGAGACCATCCTGGCTAACACGGTGAAACTCCATCTCTACTAAAAATACATAAAATTAGCCAGGTGTGGTGGTGGGCGCCTGTAGTCCCAGCTACTCAGGAAGCTGAGGCAGGAGAATGGCGTGAACCCGGGAGGCGGAGCTTGCAGGTAGATCACGAGGTCAGGAGTTCCAGAACAGCCTGACCAACATGGTGAAACCCTGTCTCTACTAAAAATAAAAAAATTAAGCCAGGCGTAGTGGTGTGTGCCTGTAAGTAATCCCAGTTACTCAGGAGGCTGAGGCAGGAGAATTGCTTGAACATGAGAGGCGGAGGTTGCAGATAGCCAAGATCATGCCACTGCACTCCAGCCTGGGTGACAGACTGAGACTCCATCTCACAAAAAAAAAAGAAAGAAAAAGAAAAGAAATATGACCTAGTATTATTTTTATATGGGGCTAAAAATGACCAAAACATAAAATATAGTACATATAAAAGGAACCTGACATGAATAACTTTATACATCAATTATTATAAATGTCCTAAGATTCTTTTCCTGTAAATTCAAAATTATTTTTTCCTATGGCTGATAAAAACATTGACCAGACTCCTAACTCACTTGTACTTAACATACTTTAAAACAGAAAATGATGCTACTGACTACCGATATTTTTCTTCAAGTTGTTGGCACGGCTATTAAGACCAGTCAAGGGTAAACACCTCTTGAGTTTTAAACACTCCAAGTAGAAGATATTTAAACCTGTAATTATGAAGTAAGTTTTCTTTGTATGGACGAAATAATTAAATGAAATATAAAAAGCTTAATTACCATGCCAATAGACCTACCAAGTACTCTTAAAAAACATTACTTCTGGGCTGGGTGCCGTGGTTCAGAACACTTTGGGAAGTCCAGGGGGACATATTACCTGAGGTCAGGAGTTCGAGACCAGCCTGGCCAACATGGCAATACCCCGTCTCTATTAAAAATACAAAAGTTAGCCGGGTGTGGTAGTGCACACCTCTAATTCCAGCTACTTGGGAGGCCGAGGCAGGAGAATCATTTGAACCCAGGAGGCGGAGGTTGCAGTGAGCTGAAATCGGGCCATTGTACTCCAACCTAGGCGATGGAGACTCCATCTCAGAACAAACAAAACAACAACAACAAAAATTACTTCATTTTGGCTGGGCGTGGTAGCTCATGCCTGTAATCCCAGCACTTCGGGAAGCCGAGGCGGGCAGATCACGAGGTCAGGAGATCGAGACCATCTTGGCTAACACAGTGAAAACCCATCTCTATTAAAAATACAAAAAACTTAGCTGGGCATGGTGGCGGGTGCCTGTAGTCCCAGCTACTCAGGAGGCTGAGGCAGGAGAATGGCGTGAACCTGTTAGGCAGAGCTTGCAGTGAGCCGAGATCATGCCACTACACTCCAGCCTGGGCGACAGAGCGAGACTCCGTCTCAAAAAAAAAAAAATTATTTCATTTTACTCAACATTTATTTACATGATGCTGACCAACTTCAATTAGCACATGAGTTGCACATACGAGTAAATAAACACAATTCATTTTTAAATCCCCAAAGTTTTAAACCCAGTAGTTAAAAACACTTGGTAGGAACTCAAAATGGCTGGATAATCTTAATCAAAAAATTTTTACATTTAGGTCTTCTTACCCCCAAAGAACACAAGGTAGATTGGGACATAAACTCTCTTTTACCAAGTGGCTGATAGGAAACATTAAAACTGAGACGGTTGTTTCTGTGTAAAAGAAATCGTCCTGGCCGGGCACGGTGGCTCACGCCTGTAATCCCAGCACTTTGGGAGGCCGAGGCGGGCGGATCACAAGGTCAGGAGATCGAGACCATGGTGAAACCTCGTCTCTTCTAAAAATAGAAAAAATTAGCCAGGTGCAGTGGCGGGCGCCTGTAGTCCCAGCTACTCGGGAGGCTGAGGCAGGAGAATGGCGTGAACCCGGGAGGCGGAGCTTGCAGTGAGCCGAGATTGCGCCACTGCACTCCAGCCTGGGCGACAGAGCGAGACTCCGAGACTCCGTCTCAAAAACAAACAAACAAAAAAAGAAATCGTCCTCAAAACAAATAGGAACCAAGGCTGAGGCAGGATTGCTTGAGGCCAAGTTCTAGACCAGCCTGGACAACACAGAAAGCCTGTGTAAAAACAAAACAGAACAAAACAAAAACAAAGAAAAAAAGATTAAAAAATTAGCCGGGCATAGTGGCATATGCCCCATTGCCCTTGCTACTCAGGGAAGCTGAGGCAGGAGGCTCTCGTGAGCCAAGGAGCTTGAGGCTGCAGTAAGCTATGATCACACCCCCGCACTCTGGCGTGGGTGACAGAGCGAGATCCTGCCTAAAAATAATAACCAGTAATTCTATTATAAACATACAACCAAAAACTTCACGGTTTAATACATTTGCACGGAGGACCGATAAAGGGTTCTATAGAAGAACTAGGTTTTTTAATAAAGTGTGCGGATTTGAATATTTCATTTTCAAACATTTTTTTTTTTTTAGACAAGTCTCGCTCCTGTCCCCCAGGCTGGACTGCGATGGCGTGATCTCGGTTCACTGCAACCTCCGCCTCCCGGGTTCAAGCGATTCTCCTGCCTCGGCCCCCGCCACCACGCCCGGCTAATTTTTGTATTTTTTTTCTTTAGTAGTTTCACCATGTGGGCCAGACTGGTCTAGAACTCCTGACCTCGGGTGAGCCACCCGCCTGGGCCTCCCAAAGTGCTGGGATTACAGGAGTGAGCCTCCGCGCCCGGCCTCAAGCAACGTCTACTGAAAGAGTTTAAATACTACCTTCTTTTTCAGAACAGGGGAACATAATGGGTAAGCGGGCACACTTTACTTCAAAAGTAAATTTGTTTATTAATAAATTAAAGTAGCTTTCCACAAAACAAGATGTTGAAACAATAAGGTGTGATAGGTCTTTTATTTATTGTACAAATATTTGGCACTACTATGTATCAGACACCGGACTTAAGACGTTTGTTAAGACGTTCAACTTCTCTAAAACTTAGGGTAAGAGGCCGGGCGCGGTGGCTCAAGCCTGTAATCCCAGCACTTTGGGAGGCCGAGACGGGCGGATCACGAGGTCAGGAGAACGAGACCATCCTGGTTAACATGGTGAAACCCCGTCTCTACTAAAAAATACAAAAAACTAGCCGGGCGAGGTGGCGGGCGCCTGTAGTCCCAGCTACTCGGGAGGCGGAGGCAGGAGAATGGCGTGAACCCGGGAGGCGGAGCTTGCAGTGAGCTGAGATCCGGCCACTGCACTCCAGCCTGGGCGGCAGAGCGAGACTCCGTCTCAAAAAAAAAAAAAAAAAAAAACAAAAAAAACTTAGGATAAGATTTTCAATTAAATTTACATGTGTCTATTACATTTGTCTTTCATTTTTGCCTCAGTAGCCGGGAAAACACATTAGACAGGTTCCTTAAAAACTAAAGTAGGCCGGGCGCGGTGGCTCAAGCCTGTAATCCCAGCACTTTGGGAGGCCGAGACGGGCGGATCACGAGGTCAGGAGATCGAGACCATCCTGGCTAACACGGTGAAACCCCGTCTCCACTAAAAAATACAAAAAATTAGCCGGGCGAAGTGGTGGGCGCCTGTAGTCCCAGCTACTCGGGAGGCTGAGGCAGGAGAATGGCGTGAACCCGGCGGCGGAGCTTGCAGTGAGCTGAGATCCGGCCACTGCACTCCAGCCTGGGCGACAGAGCGAGACTCCGTCTCGGGAAAAAAAAAAAAAAAAAAAAAAAAAAAACTAAAGTAAACTTTGAAGGAAGGAGTAATTTCGGTTTACACTAGTGGTAACTCGCAACAACCCCAAACACCACATTCACTGTCTCTTACAAGGCATTTTATGTTACACCAATTACTAGTTTTAGCTTCATCCTATTACGACCTGAAGCCCGGTAACTCGGCAGGCATAAGCAAACCCACAAAAAGCACATTAAAATCCACAGGAAAAAAAGCAAACGATTCTCAAACAAAACATGCTTTGCAGGAGCCGATTTGAGATTTAATCAGGATCAGACATTCCAAATTGCAATACTGTTGCACCAGAATGTCATGCAATAAATTTTTCCTGAATCCTAAGTCTTTCCTTTCCTCAAGCAAAATTGACCAATAAGGGAGAAAAACGCAATCCAAACTGTGAGTAATTTTCAAATATTTGTTTATAGGGCCGGGTCCGGTGGCTCACGCCTGTAATCCCAGAACTTGGGAGGCCGACGTGAGTGGACCACCTGAGGTCAGGAGTTCGAGACCGGCCTAACCAAATTGGAGAAACCCCGTTTCTACTAAAATACAAAAATTAGCCGGGCGTGGCGGCGCAAGCCGGTAATCCCAGCTACTCGGGAGGCTGAGGCAGGAGAATCGCTTGAACCCGGGAGGCGAAAGTGGCAGTGAGCTGAGATCACGCCATTGCACGCCAGCCTGGGCAACAGGAGCGAAACTCCATCTCAAAAATAAATAAATAAATAAATACTAAAAAATTATAATAGGCGCTTTAAAATGTAGTTTAAAATGTTCCTTTCAATTTTGCGTGAAGCCGTCCCGCCAAAAGATGTTCTGTTGCTGGGAAAAATTAAGACAAATTAGAAAACATAAACGGTTCAAAAAGCCCTCCATACGCAAAAGTATAAAAAGGCGGGAATTTCCTTAATTCAAATTTTGGTTAGAAATTAGTGTGTCATCAGTTGCCCTCCAGGGAGCGCTCTGAGACTCTGCTGCGAGTCATTTCAGTTAATAAAGCGGGAAAACGCTCGAACTTAACCTACAGCATTTTGGGGCCACCCCTCCAGAGCTTTCGAAAGGTCACGGAAGTCCCCGTCTAAACGCCCGCTACCGGCAGCTGGTGGTCCAGGGAAGCCGCGTCGCCCGCGTGCAAAACAACCGCCACCAACGCAACTCCACACCTCTCAGACACACACGTCAAAGAACGCGAATCCCGCTGCCCCAACTTCTGGCCTCTCCGCTCCAGCGCCTGCAGCCCCGCGGGGAAGCGGCAACGCGAGGGGGCGCAGGGACAGCCCCGCACCTGGGAGGCCCAAGGGGGCGCCCGGGAGGGAGGGGCTGCAAACGGCGGCGAGCGCGCGCGGCAACCGCCAAACGCCCGCCTTTGTGGCCCCGGCCCCGCGTCCTTACCCTGCCGACGGCTGCTCGGCTCCGGCCCGCGGCGGCGGCCACAGAGCCGAGAATCGGGGTGGGCTCGCGTTCCTCGTCACTGGAGAAGTCCGGGGGCCCCTTGCTGTTGGCGCCGGCGGCGAGCGGCGGCCGGTTGCGCGCCGTGAGGTGCTGCAGGTAGAGCTGGACGTACACGTCTTTGCGCTGCTCCCCAGCCGGCAGCGTCACATTGTTGGCGACCAACTCACTCTTCAACTTGTCTTTCGTCAGGACCGAGGGGTCTTCCAGGAACTCCGGCATCTCAGGGATCTGCGAAGCCCCCTCCCCGCAGCCTTCGCCGCCGCCGCTCACGCCGGCGCGCTCGCTCCTGGCCGGGGGCCGCGCTGCCGCCTCCGAGCCTCACGGCTCCTGCCCAGTAGGAGCGCTGCGGAGCGGAGCAAAAACTCGCGGACACAAAGCCAAGCCAGACCCGGACACAAAAGACCCCAGAGCCGAACTACGGACGAAGTGCAGCCAAGCTGGAAGCCCGCACCAACCCCAGCCCACACACTACAGGCAGGAGGCGAGCAGCCTGCTTCGCCCACGCCCCAAGAACGCGCGGCGCCATTGGCGGGCGACGGGAGGAAGCGCGGCGGTGATTGGCGGGACGGCTCGCGCGGGTTCCATTAGCCGCCGCGCTGAGCGAGAGGAGGTAGAAACGCAGTTTAAAAGGCGCTGGGGCGGGAGCCGAGGCGCCTGGCCCGCTTCTGTTTTCATTTTCTCCACCCTTCCCCTTAGTCGCCGATAAGGGACAGGTCGTACTGCTTTTGTGCGCTGTTTCCTCTCCCTCCCCCAGCTTGAGAAGCAGCTTTCGTCTCTGGGGTCGATCGCCTACGAACCGGCCGAATTCCACGCCGGCTGTGAGGACCCTTGTCTGGGCCTTTCTTCCTCCCGGGACACTGAAGCACCGAAGAGTAGCCGCAGCCTTGCCTTCCCCAAACGCTAGCCATGAAGGGGAAGAAAAGAAGCGAGACTTGTCTGCAGGCACTCATATTCCTTGATTTGATTTACTTTGGGAGGGGGAGGGCAGGGAGTTACCCCTCTGTCTACTCGCGAACGCTTCTTTTGTTCCAGAAACCCGGGAGAAGCCAGACCTCTACCATCGGGCACTTTAGATTACCCTTGAATTTGTGACAAAAGTGTACTATACCATTCATTTCTTAGTCTCGTAGTTGGGGCATGTCTAAATTGTTTAATTTGAACAGTGCGTTGAGACTCAAGACAAATTCGCGCTTGCATTTTTGTTGAAACCCATCCTGGCTTTGGATCCTACCACCCGTGAGAATCTTAAACGTAACGTTTGATAACAAAACGAAGCCGAACCCTTGGGAACCCCCTCAATGGTCAATTTAAAATAGCAGATGTTGCATAATCCTAAAGGAAGCCTAGTGACCTATAATTAGGCCTAGAACCCTAATCAAACCCGTATTACTGATCCAAATTAAAACCTGGTACTGACTGCTATTAAAATGTTTGCCTGAAAATTAGTATCACTGATGACAAATACTTGTATTTCTGATGAATATGTATGATTAAAGATTCTAGAAAGGAAAGGAGATCTTGGATTTAGAATGTGTTAATAATTTCCCCAGAATCTGAGCTCCAAACTATGTTTTAGAAACTGGTTACATTGTTTTTTGTTTGCCTGCTTCCTACACTGTTAGGTTAGAATACATTTAAAACAAACGCCTTCACTAAAAATGTTTAATTGAGGAGATACTTCTTTTAGTGATATTTTCCTAGAGGTAACTAATTTATAAAAATCTCAGTATCCATATATATTTAAGCAATGGTATTAAGCTCAATAATGCAAATTAAAAATCAGGTTTTAATTAGCAAGTTGTTAGGTAGATTTTTATGATCCCTTGTAAAAGTTGCTTGGTTTTTTGCCCCTACAGCTTCCCTGGACACAGGCAAATGTTTTCATCTTCAGAAGGGGAACTGAGCTGAGAGGCAAAGGACCATGATTTTGCAATGATTGGTAACCCAGTACGTATAATGCAAGAACTGCATTCTAGATGCCTGCAATTAATGTTTCCTGGGCAAAAACATTTTCATTATCTTTTTCTTATCCCTGGACATTAGCTACAGGTGGTTACTTGCAGATTTACTGCTGTAGAGCTCCAAAATTGAGATTACACTTAACAGATTCAGCATACCCTAACGCTAAGAGGTTAGGCTATTGAGATTGGGTGGTCTCTTTGGTCCTGATTGCTACTTCCAAACTATTTCTGCTCTTTTCTCCTTCAAAAATACTTGAAGTTCATATCTACTGGCCAAATCACCTTCTACTCTCCTTACTGCCATCATCCACGAGCCTCCTGGCCACTTCCCAGAAATTATAGAGCTGCTTGCTGTAGGTTTTCCTCACCATCCCTCTTGTCTACATTCTATCTGAATTCAACATCCTTGTAGGTGACCCATGCAACACCAACACTTGGCCTCTTAGACCTCTGACCTCTTCATCTCCAAGAATTTGTTCCTCTGTTGCGTCTTAACCACTTCGGTGTCACTCAGATTCTGAACCTTGTCATCAGTTGAAATCTCAGTTTCAAGCTTCCCAACTGTCAATCACTAGCCTTTTTTTCCCAGCTAATTTATTGTACTCTCAATTACCTAATTAAGACTTCCACTCTATTAACCCCAACACTTAAAAAAACTCAACTCTTCTGCGTCTGCGATCATAATCATTTTGCAAGTCACCTGACTTAAATTCCCTGATCAGTCCTTTTCATCCTCTTTTACAAACATTTTCAACTCTGATCTCAATGTCTCCTTTTTTGCTTGAAAGAATCTCAGCCTTGCTTGGACTAAACCATGCTCCAGCTGAACTTTCTCATTTCTTGAATCCAAACAGCAAAAGCTGCTGGAGAAAAGTCAGTCAGTCATATAACAAGCTAACTGGTTTTAATTCATGACCTCAGTCCTCTCAGGAGCACTCAACACTGGCTGGCAATGCTATTCCAGTCTCTGGATTAACCATTCATGTGTTCACATCTCCTCAAATTTCACATCCTTTTTCCCCACCTCTCATTTTTAGCTGGTGACCTTGCCTCAACTTCAGAAAATAAAAACCACCTGTGGGGAATGCTTCAACTTTCCAATCTGCATTCATTTTCTCTTGCATTTTTTTTTTTTTTTCAGTGAAAGATATGTCCTGTCAGAAGCAAATTCCACCACTTGTACTCTGGCTTTCACCCTCCTCAAGGAATTGACTCTTTCCATCACCTCCTTAATACTTGTTTCAACATAAAAGATAATTTTTAAAGTGTTTGATCAATGTAACACAAAAAACACAAAGGCTAAGCATGGTGGCTCACGTCTGTAATCCCAGCACTTTGGGAAGCTGAGTCAGGCAGATCCCTTGAGCCTAGGAGTTTAAGACCAGCCTAGGCAACACAGTAAAACCCCATCTCTACAAAAGAAATACAAAATTTAGCCAGCATGGTGCCCACCTGTAGTTCTAGCTACTAGGGAGGCTGAGGTGGGAGGATCACTTGAGCCTGGGAGGTTGAGGCTGCAGTGAGCCATAATCCCATCACTGCACTCCAGCCTAGGCAACAGAGTGAGACCCTGTCTCTGAATAAATAAAACACCAAGTCGTTTTAATTCAGAAAATTTCACAGGGAAATGAGAGTTTTGAGAAATCTTAGTATTCTGACTGGTCAGAATGTCCAACAGAGACTAGGCTGGAGTACAGTGGCATAGTCTTGGCTCACTGCAACCTCTGCCTCCTGGGTTCAAGCATTTCTCCCTGCCCCAGCCTCCTGAGTAGCTGGAATTACAGGAGGCTACTAACCCCCCAGCTAATTTTTTTGTATTTTAGAGGCTGGGTTTCACCATGTTGACCAGGCTGGTCTCAAACTCCTGACCTCAGGTGATACACCTGCCTCAGCCTCCCAAAGTTCTGGGATTACAGGCGTGAGCCACTGTGCACGGAGGATGCAATTTTTAGGGAGGGGGAGACAGTCTCCCTCTATTGCCCAGCTTGGAGTGCAGTGGCACAATCTCAGCTCACTGTAACCTCTGCCTCCCAGGTTCAAGCAATTCTTCTGCTTTAGCCTCCTGAGTAGCTGGGATTACAGGCGCCTGCTGCCATGCCCAGCTAATTTTTTGTAATTTAGTAGAGACAGAGTTTCACTATGTTGACCAGGCTGGGCTCGAACTCCTGACCTCAGGCAATCCGCCTGCCTCGGCCTCCCAAATTGCTGGGATTACAGGCATAAGCCACTGCGTCTGGCCTGATGCAATTTTTTTTTTTTTTTTTTTTTGTAATCAGAAATCTTTCCTATAACTTAAAAAAAAAAAAAAATTATCTGGAGCTGGGCCCAGTGGCTCACGCCTGTAATCCCAACACTTTGGGAGGCTGAGACGGGCGGATCACCTGATGTCGGGAGTTTGAGACCAGCCTGACCAACATGAGGAAACTCTGTCTCTACTAAAAATACAAAAGTAGCCGGGCGTGGTGGTGCATGCCTATAATCCCAGCTACGCAGGAGGCTGAGGCAAGAGAATCACTTGAACCTGGGAGGCAGAGGTTGCAGTGAGCCAAGATCGTGCCATTGCACTCCAGCCAGGGCAACAAGAGCAAAACTCCATCTCAAAAAAAAAAAAATAGAGGGTGGGTAAAATGAGCCTGAGACCTACTGGGCTGCATTCCCAGACAGTTAAGGCATCCTAAGCCACAAGATGAGATAGGAGGTCAGCACAAGATACAGGTCATAGGCTGGGCGCGGTGGCTTATGCCTGTAATCCCAGCACTTTGGGAGGCCAAGGCAGGCAGATCACGAGTTCAGGAGTTCGAGACCAGCCTGACCAACATGATGAAACCCTGTGTCTACCAAAAACACAAAAATTAGCCGGGCATGGTGGCGCGTTCCTGTAGTCCCAGCTACTTGGGAGGCTGAGGCAGGAGAATTGCTTGAACCCGGGAGGCGGAGGTTGCAGTGAGCCGAGATTGCACCACTGCACTCCAGCCTGGACGAGAGTGAGACGGTCTCAAAAAAAAAAAAAAAAAAGAAGACACAGATCATAAAGACCTTGCTGGTAAAACAGGTTGCAGTAGCCTGCCAAAACCCACCAAAACCAAGACGGCAATGAGAGTGACCTCTGGTTGTCCTCACTGCTACACTCCCACCAGCACCATGACAGTTTACAAATGCCATGGCAATGTCAGGAGGTTACACTATATGGTCTAAAAAGGGGAGGCATGAATAATCCACCCCTTGTTTGGCATATAATAAAGAAATAACCACAAAAATGGGCAATCAGCAGCCCTCTGGGCTGCTCTGCCCATGGAGTAGCCATTCTTTATTCCTTTACGTAATAAACTTGCTTTCATTTTATGGACTTGCCTTGAATTCTTTCTTGTGTGAGGTTCAAGAACCCTCTCTTGTGGTCTGGATCGGGACCCTGGTAATACCGAGATTTATTTTTCTTTCACAGGACTTAAGTAACTAAAATAATCTCAGAAAAAAAAAAAAAGGCTAGGCTATTAAACAGGTGAAATAAATGATCAGAGCATTCTGTAGTAGTGGATAAGTCCTCTTGGAAGAATAAAGAAGTCCTCTTGAAAGAAGAATAAATAAATAAGAATAAATAGACATTTCTTAGTGAAATAGAACAAATCTACAAAGCTGTCTTTTCTAGACAGGTCCATGTTTCAGTTTAAATCCTGACATTTCATAGCTCTTGATAGCTCTTTGTTTCTACCTTTACTATAAAACTCTTTCCATATATCATCCCTATATCATGAGTGTAGAAAATTAAGTTAAAAAGTGTTGGATTTGCAGTCTTTTCAAAGTTATAGAAAGTCATCAGATGGAGCATTCTAAAAGCTACAGATGTTCAGCCTTGGGAAAGAATCTGGGACCTGGGAAGTGACAGTTATAGAGCCATAACAGTATTAATAATGACATGTATAACAGCTTCGAAAACATTTTGATGTATTTTATCTTATTTGATCCTTTTAACCTGTGGGGTAAGTAGGACCTCTAGTCTTGCCTTGCTTTATAGGCCAGAGGTCTTCAAACTTTGGCTTGCATCAAAATGGCCTGGAAGGTTTGTTGCTGTGCCCCACACCCAATTTTCTGAGTCTGTAGGTCTGAGGTAAGGCCTGAAAATTTGCATTTCTAACTTATTCCCAGAATGCTGGTCCAGGAACAGTTCTTGGCCATTTTTTAGTCTTTGTGAAGCTGGTTGGATTGTCTCAGTCATGAATTATAGTTCTGCATTGCCCTCGGAATAAAATCTAAATTAGTTGGAATGGCACACTGGTCCTGTATGCTGATTCCTATTTACCTCTCCAGCCATTCTGCAGAACTAGTAGTTCTTGACGGAAGCTCTCAAGGGCTACCATAATAAAAGTAAACAGATATTTATTTTCTTAGAGATCTTGAGGCCAGCAGTCTAAGATCAAGAGGCCAGCAGGGTTGGCTTCTTCCTAGACCTTGGCTTGTAGATGGCTTCTCTCTCTTGCTGTGTCCTCATATGGCCTTTCCCCTGTGTGCACACATCCTTGGTGTCTGTGTGTCCAAATTTCCTCTTATAAGTATGACACCAGTCAGACTGGATTAGGACCCACCCTAATGGCTTCATTTTTACTTAATCATGTCTTTTTTTTTTTAGATGGAGTCTCACTGTGTTACCCAAGACAGAGTGCAGTGGCGCCATCTTGGCTCACTGCAACCTCTGCCTCCTGGGTTCAAGCAATTCTCCTGCTTCAGCCTCCTGAGTAGTTGGGATTACAGGCACCTGCCAGCGTGCCTGGCTAATTTTTGTATTTTCAGTAGAAATGGGGTTTCACCATGTTGGCCAGGCTGGTCTTGAACTCCAGACCTCGTGATCCACCCACTTCAGCCTTCCAAAGTGCTGGTATCACAGGCGTGAGCCACCAAGCCCAGCCGTCACACATTCTTTCAACTGCTTGTTTCTACCTTTATTATAAAGTATTTATAAAGAGGGATCCAGAGTTGTTCACCTGGTTCAGAATCTTGGGTGACCCTTAGCAGGTCACTAACCCTGTAAGCCACAGCCACATTTGTAAAAGTGGGATAATAGTCACACATTGTGAAGTTGTTCACAGTGTTGGCACACGGTAAGGGCTAAGACACTTGATTAGTATAATATTCAAAATTAGAAATTGTACACTATTGTACTCTCGAAAGGCAAACAGCCTAAAACTTTGGAAAAAACAGCTTGTACAGTATATTGTACACTTCCTGTGATAGACTAGTGGACTGATACACCCACTAATGCACAGCAGTAATAGTCCACCTCTTTACACATCATGCATGTTAAGTGACCAAAAAAAACCTCACTTTAAAAGGCCAAATGATAAAAACATCAGCCTTGAGGCTCTTCGATATAGAGTAAATCATATCTTCCTGCAAACCAAGGATTAGTACCATAACTGCAAACCAAGGATTAGTACCATAACACCTGAAAGAGGACAAAATTCTAACATTCAAGAAAACTGGCGGCGGGAATACACCTCAGCTTCTAGGAGTCGGTAGTTTAAAATCCGTAAGAGAAATGGGAAATAAAAACAAAAACAAAAACACCACTTAAAATACATAAGAGAAATGGGAAACAAAAACAAAAACACCACTTGACCCCGACGTGATTCGAACACGCAGCCTTCTGATCTGGAGTCAGACGCGCTACCGTTGCGCCACGAGGTCCTGCTGGGCTGTGGCTCACGCAGTTTCTTAGGACACCGATAAATGGCGTTCCTTCCAAGAGTATCCGTCTTTGTCTTCCATTTACTCTCTGCCCCTCTACCCAGTATCTGTGGAACCAGGAGACCGATTCCTTCAGCATCCAAACTTTCCTGACTGCTAGTCCTCTAACCAAGGCTGGGACGTAACCAGCGGAGGCGGGAGAACGGGGCTTCCCGTTTAGTCGGGTCTCCAGGATCAAAGGAAATTGGCCCTTCCTCTTCTTTACCAAATGATTTCCGTTCTTACCCGCCCCCGCCCCGTTAGGCGCGAGACTCCTCCCTCTCCCCCCTCCCCCAACAGGTTCCTCGCGCTGAGTTCGCGACCTGGAGTTGTAATCTGGAGAGGCGCCAGTACGCCAGCGCAGGTCTTCGCAAGATGGCGGCTGGAGGCAAGGGCGGAGGCCTTCAGAGCGTTTTCTTTTTCCCTTTCCTCTCTTCCTGCAAACAATGTAAGGCATTTTCTCTCAGGGGAGGTTTTCATTTCATGGTGGGCATTAAGATTAAAAGTCACCATTTTGAAAAGACATGGTCGTGCACTTAAGGGAACTGGTTTAGCACATTATCTTTAACAGGAGTGTTCTGTCATTGAATGATACAGAAAATAATAACGGTCGTCTCCCCGTCGGGGAATTGAACCCCGGTCTCCCGCGTGACAGGCGGGGATACTAACCACTATACTAACGAGGAGTGGTTGACTGAAACTTTTGTCGGACCTGTCTTCAAGGAGCAGTAAGACCCTTCTAGCGCTCCGTCACCTGTCGCCTGCCCCTGGAAAGTAGGAAGGTCTGGTCTTTTGGAGCCGTTGCTAGGCTTATTGTCCTCCCAGGGCGCCTTGTACTCTTGATGTTGGTGGGAAGAATAAAAGGTTTGGAATATGTGAAGCAAACGCGCTTCCCATGTTAGTGCTGGAGAAGTGTGTGAAAATGGTTTTTCCCAGGCTCTTGACGCTTTCTAAATGATTTAGGTTGCTGGCCTGAGGTTTTTTGTTTTTTGTTTTTGTTTTTTTTTAAATTGACCAGTGGTACGTGACTTGCGGCAGAGCCTTCCCCTTACAGATTTTTACTTTCACTCTGAAGTTCACGTTCAAGGATAGCATATGGCTGCCAGATGTCTGGAACACTTAGGGTCGCCGCGGTCTCCTGTCTCTTCAAACAATTCGTAAGCCTTTTTTTTTTTTTTTTTTTTTTAAGAGGGAGTCTCGCTCTGTCGACTAGGCTGGAGTGCAGTGGTGCGATCTCGCCTTACTACAGCCTCCACCTCCAAGGCTCAAGTCATTCTCCCGCCTCAACCTCTCAAGTAGTTGGGATTACAGGCACGCACCATCATGCCTGGCTAATTTTTGTATTTTACTAGAGACGGGGTTTCACCATGTTGGCCAGGCTGGTCTCGAACTCGTGACCTCTAGTGATCCACCCGCCTCGGCCTCCTAAAGTGCTGGGATTTACAGGCGTGAGTCACCATGCCCGGCCAATTCACACTTTTGTAATACAAAAGCGCTCAATGAAATGACCAGCTGCGGTCAAATGAAATTTTATCAAAATGTTATCAGCCGACTTCTGTTTCGGTCTCTGTAGGCGGCTACAGTTTACCTGGAAGTGACCAACATAAGTATGTAAATGGCTAAGTAATAATACGTTTAAATAATTCAAAACCAGGATGTGCCACTGATTAAACACAGGGTTAGGAAAGTGCACTAATCTAAACCCGTTCATAGACAGGATCCACCCTCTTCCTAGGGATACTGGGAGAGCCTTATATGTAAACTTTTTTTTGAGACAGAGTTTCACTCTTGTTGCCCAGGCTGGAGTGCAGTGGCACGATCTTGGCTCACTGCAACCTCCGCCCCCCAGGTTCAAGGGATTCTCCTGTCTCAGCCTCCCGAGTAGCTGGGATTAAAGGCGCCCGCCAACACGCCAGGCCAATTTGTATATCTAGTAGATGGGAATTCACCATGTTGGTCAAGCTGGTCTGGAACTCCAGACCTCAGGTGATCCAGGCACCTCGGCCTCCCAAAGTGCTGGGATTACAGGCGTGAGGCAGCACGCCCGGCGGTAAACTTGACTTTTCTCTAAGGAGTGTGTTTATAGGCACAGATAAACTGACATGATTGAAAGCGTTTCATTATAGAACTTAAACTTATGTGTCTTGTCTCCAACCCAACCGATCAGTACTCACTGACCCCTACCCAACAAATTAACCTTAAAGATAATAAAATAAAAATAACAACAACAACAACAACAAACTTACATATGTGTTTTAAGGAATCCTTTGTTTCTAGTATGCTATGAATTAATGTATTATCAATAATAAATTATAAGGTATTTTTCATCTGATGGAAGGGATAAGTTTTTAATGCAGATATTAAATGGCAGTTTCTGAGGCATGTTTTGGCTTTCTTTTTTGCTATTATTATTATTATTATTATTATTATTATTATTGTTTGAGACAGAATCTTGCTCTGTCACCCAGGCAGGAGTGCAGTGGCACGATCTCGGCTCACTGCAACCTCCACCTTCTGGGTTCCAGTGATTCTCCTGCCTCAGCCTCCCGAGTAGGTGGAACTACAGGCGCAAGCCACCACTCCCTTTTGTATTTTCAGTAGAGACGGGGGTTTCACCATGTTGGTCAGGCTGGTCTCAAACTCCTGACCTCAAGTGATCCACCCGCCTCAGCCTCGAACGGCCGTGCTCAACCCTTTTTCACTCTCTCTCTCTCTTTTTTTTTTTTTTTTTTGAGACGCAGTTTCGCTCTCTGGCCCAGGTTGGAGTGCAATGGCACAATCTTGGCTCACTGCAACTTCCGCCTCCTGGGTTCAAGCGATTCTCCTGCCTCAGTCTCCCAAGTAGCTGGATTACAGGCATGCGCCACCACACCTAGCTAATTTTGTATTTCTGGCAGAGATGGGGTTTCACCATGTTGGTCAGGCTGGTCTAGAACTCCTGACCTCAGGTGATTCACCCGCGTTGGCCTCCCAAAGTGCTGGGATTACAGGCGTGAGCCACTGGGCCTGGCCCCTGTTTCACTGTTAACTACACCAAAAGCCTCAAAACAAACTCTCAGTGTGCCGGGGCCTCCTTCCACTTTGACCCTCCAAAAACTTTTGCCAGGGCCAAAGGGCACTGTGATAGCGATGATGACGTCCTTTTCCTGATAAAATCGAAGGGACTTCCCCAAGTCTCTCAGTTGGTAGAGCTATGGGGCAGTGAACCCAGTTCTCCTGAATCAACTGTTTGCCCTGTGTTCTGCATTCTTGGGAGAAGCAGCTTCATCTCCTCCTTTAGAAGAGACATCCTGTCCACCGAAGCTCTGGTAAAGCTATGCCAGTGCTCACACACGTGTTGTTAGTGCTCCTTTTTCATCCCTGGTGAAAGTAAGAGGCAGCCTGAGTCAGCGAGATCAGGGAGCAGGGAACGCAGCACCTGCTGTCCATCTTCCGAAAATGGAAAGGAAAAGAGAGGGCAATTAACCTGAACAGGGTGAGGGAGCTCAGAGATTCCTCCCTGTCAGCACTGGGCAAAAATAAAGGTTAAAATCTGACTGGCAGTACAGAGGGCATGGAACTCTCTTCGGGAATAAATGGCATGAAGGCAATGAATGTTACTGAAAGTTTCATATCCTGCTCTTCCTAAAGAACTATGCTGTATATCTCCCCTTGCTAAATGATTCACATTCATTTTATTTTCTCAACAGCCTGTTAGGTCAATGGGACAAGTGTTTTTATTCCTATTTGGGAATCTTCTGCAAGATCACACAGATAGGAGGTGGTGAAAGGCCAGGAATCACCCAAGCTCTGACTGCAAAATCTGCAATTTTCACCCTGCTGCACAGTTCCATATACATGTATTTTAACAAATAAGGACATGCTATGGAGAGAAAAACTTTATAACTAGTATGAACATATGTGTCACCCTTGTTCCTATATTAATATTTGCTAATCTTTTTTTTTTTTTTTTCTGAGACGGAGTCTCGCTGTGTCGCCCAGGCTGGAGTGCAGTGGCCAGATCTCAGCTCACTACAAGCTCCGCCTCCCGGATTTACGCCATTCTCCTGCCTTAGCCTCCCGAGTAGCTGGGACTACAGGCGCCCGCCACCTTGCCCGGCTAGTTTTTTGTATTTTTTGGTAGAGACAGGGTTTCACCGTGTTAGCCAGGATGGTCTCGATCTCCTGACCTCGTGATCCGCCCGTCTCGGCCTCCCAAAGTGCTGGGATTACAGGCTTGAGCCACCGCACCCGGCCGAACTGCAGGGTTTTGAACAGAGTAGTGATATGGTCTGATTTATGTTTTAAAGGGTCTTTGGCTGGGCAACATAGCAAGACCCCGTCTCTGTTAAAAATAAAAAAAAAATAACTGGGTGTTGTGACTCACACTTGTAGTCACAGCTACTTGGGGAGCTGAGGTGGGAGGATCACTTGAGCCCAGGAGTTCGAGGCTGCAGTGAGCTATGATCATACCACTGCACTTAAGCCTGGGCAACAGAGTGAGACTCTGTCTCAAGAAAAAAAAGGATCTTTGGCTACTGGGTTGAGAGTAGATTGTAGGAGGGCAAGAGCAGAAGCAAGAAATATGAAGTCTATTGCAATAATCCATATAGGGGATATTGGTGGGTGGTTCAGGCTTCAGTGAAAGTAATGGAGAAGGTGAGAGTTGCCAATGTATTTTGTTTATTTTTTTGAGACAGGATCTCACTCTGTCTACCCAAGCTGGAGTGTAGTGGCATAATTAGGGCTCACTGCAGCCTCAACCTCCTGGGCTCAAGAGATCCTCCCACCTCAGCTTCCTGAGTAGCTGAGACCACAGGCACATGCCACCACGCCCGACTAATTTTTGTATTTTTTGTAGAGACTGTTTCATAATGTTGCCCAGGGTGGTCTCGAACTTCTGGGCTCAAGGGGTCCTCCTACCTTGGCCTCCCAAAGTGCTAGGATTACAGGCCTGAGCCACTGTGCCTGGCCCCAAGTGCTATGTATTTTGAACGTTGAGTCAATAGAATTTATTGGTAGAGTAAATGTGAGATATGAGTTAAAAAGAGGAGTCAAGGATGCCTCCAAAATTTTTGGCCTGAGCAACTAACTGGAAGGATGGAGTTGCCATCACTGAGGTTGAGAAGAGTAATGCACAACTCCAGAGGGCACCATTCGTATCGGCAGTCATGTGAAGGGCATAACTGGGAAGAAGTTGGTAAAAGAAAAACTTCAGCTGAATTCAATGTAAAGGAGTTTGGCCAGGCGCAGTGGCTCATGCCTGTAATTCCAGCACTTTGGGAGGCCGAAGTGGGAGGATCACTTGAGGTCAGGAGTTTGAGACCAGCCTGGCCAACATGGTGAAACCCTGTCTCTACTAAAAAGGCAAAAATTAGCTGGGCATGGTGCCATGTGCTGGTAATCCCAGTTACTTGGGAGGCTGAGGTGGGAGAATCACTTGAACCCGGGAGGTGGAGGTTGCAGTCAACCAAGATCAAGCCACTGCACTCCAGCCTGGGCAACAGAGCAAGACTCCATCTTAATAAATAAATAAAAATAAATAAATAAATGTAAAGTAGTTTATCTGAGCAATAAACTATTCACGAATCGGGCAGCTCCCAGAATCACAGCAGATTCAGAGAGACTCCAGGGATGCCTGGTAGTCAGAACAAATTTACAGGCAAAAAAAGGGAAGTGAGGTACAGAAATTGGAAGTGAAGTACAGAAACAGTTGGATTGGTTTCAGGTTGTCGTCTGCCTTATTTGGACACAGTTTGAACACTCAGCAGTGTATGAGTGGTTGAAGTATGGCTGCTGTGATTGGCCAAGACTCAGCTATTGTTAGAGTTGCATACTCCTAAATTAGGTTTTCAATGTTGTCTACCCATTAAGTTAGGTTACAGTTGTCCACAAGGACTCAAATATATAAGTACGGAGTCCTTCTCTGGCCATATTTAGTTCGCTTTACAGAGGCAAGGTGCCATCCATAGACTGCGTTGTGGATGGCACTCCTTGGAATTGTGCACTATGGCAGCCCTGCATGTGGAGTAATGACCCTAGTGGGAGCAGGTGGATGGTCAACATTTCAGTTTTGGATGTGTTAAGGTTGAGACATAAAGTAGTCACAGTTGAATATAATGGTTAAGCACTCATTGTGTAGGTAAAACACAGTAGTAGGTTCTGGAGATACAGTGATGAACAAAGACCCTAGTCTCAAGGAGCTTTCGTTTTAGTGGAGGAGATGCATATCACTAGTAAAAAAATAACAAAAACAAAAAAAGTAGAATTACAGGCCGAGTGCAGTGGCTTACGCCTGTAATCCTTGCACTTTGGGAGGCCGAGGCGGGCAGATTGCCTGCGCTCAGGAGTTTGAGACCAGCCTGGGCAACATGGTGAAACCCCGTCTCTACTAAAATACAAAAAATTAGCTGGGCATGGAGGCAGGCCCCTGTACTCCCAGCTACTCAGGAGGCTGAGGCAGGAGAATTGCTTGAACCTGGGAGGGGGAGGTTGCAGCGAGCGGAGATCATGTCACTGCATTCCAGCTTGGGCGACAGAGCAAGACTATGTATCCAAAACACACAAACAAACCAAAAAAAGTAAAATTACAACTGTGACAGTTACTAAGATGATGGGGAAGAGCAAAAGAAAGAGCTTCTTAGGTAGATGGAACTGGATGTGCTAAGGTTGTAGGAACAGAGGAAATGTGGTGGGTAGAGGGTGTGAAAGAAGGCAGAAGTGACTAGAGAGGAGCAGAGAGGGTGGGCAGGATCATGGGGAGATGAGGCTGAAAAGGCTGATGGGAGTAGGACAATGCAGAGTCTTCCAGGCTGTGTTGAGAACTTATGGGGGGCCTCTTATTTCTTTCTATCTGTCTGTCTGTCTATCTTATCTATCTATCATCTATCTACTATGTATGTATGTATGTATCTCTCTCTCTCTCTCTCCACTTACCTATTTACTATTTTTAGGGTTTATTGAGGTATAATTTATAATTTATTAGGGTAAAATTTACTCTTTTTAAGGGTACTAGTCTATGAATTTTGATTATAATTAAGATGTAGGCTGGGCAAAGTGACTTGAACCTGCAATCTCAGCACTTTGGGAAGCTGAGGTGGGAGGATCACTTGAGTCCAGGAGTTTGAGACCAGCCTGGGCAACATGGTAAGACCCCTTCATCTTTACAAAAATACAAAAATTATCCAGTTGTGGTGGTGTGTGCCTGTGGTCTGAGCTACTCAAGAGACTGAGGTAGGAGAACTAGAGCCCGAGAGGCAGACATTGCAGTGAGCTGAGATCGAGCCATTGCGCTCTAGCCTAGGTGACAGAGCCAGACACTGTCTCCAAAGAAACAAACATACATACATTTATCCTAAGACCCAGCAACACCACTCGTGGATATTGACCCAAGAGAAATGAAGACCTATGTCCACAAAAAAACCTGCGCAGTTATGTTTATAATGGCTATATTTATAATAATCAAAAACCGGAAACTACCCAAATTTTGGAAATTTGGGTTTAATACATCATGGGAAATTACAAGAACTTGCTGTCCATAAACGTTCAAATTGAAAGGCGGATGTTTATGACTTTTGGGCCTGGAGAGCAACTTAGATGGATACGTGTTTAGATTATTAAAGTGAGGGGTGGGGGAGATATTGGAGATGCTCATACGTCACTATTCCCCAGCCTTATTTATTTATTTATTTATTTACTTATTATTTTTTGAGACGGAGTCTCACTCTGTTGCCCTGACTGGAGTGCAGTGGCGCCGTATCGGCTCTGCATCCTCCACCTCCGGGGTTCAAGTGATTCTTCTGCTTCAGTCTCCCGAGTAGTTGGGATTACAGGTGTGCACCACCACGAGCAGCTAAGTTGTTTGTATTTTTATTAGAGACAGGGTTTCACCATGTTGGTCAGCTGGTCTCAAACTCTTGACGTCAAATAATCTGCCTGCCTTGGCCTCCCAAAGTGCTGGGATTACAGGCATGAGACACCGGGCCCGGCCTCTAATTTATTTAAACAATAATTTAAAGTTAAAACCGAGAGGAGGCGGGCAGATCTCGAGGTCAGGAGTTCAAGACCAGCTTGGCCAACATGGTGAAACCTGTTTCTACTAAAAATACAAAAGTTATCTGGGCCTAGTAGCACATGCCTGTAATCCCAGCTACTGGAGAATTGCTTGAACTGGGACCTGGGAGGCGGAGGTTGCGGTGAGCCGAGATCACGCCACTGCACTCCAGCCTGGGCAACAGAGCGAGACTCTGTCTCAAAAAAAACAAAAAACAAAAAACAAAAAACTGAGAGGCAAAAGTCTGTCTCCCTTCAGCTCGACCAACACTTAGTCTTTCCTTTCCCTCCCTATTTTAAAAAAATAAATCTTTATTGATTTATCCTTTGTGCCAAGCATGGAGATAGGCATTGGGCACAAAAAATTAGTAAGACTCACTTCTTGCCCTCAAGGAACTCAAATTTCTTGAGGGAGGTGGACTTTTAACTGATAGTTACAACAATACAATTTGGTAAGTGCTGTGGTGGAGGCATAGCTCACGCTGATGGAGAGCCTGCTATGCCTTAGGCTTCAAGTGCCTTATATAATATTAACCATTGTCCAAAGACAAAGTTATAACAGATTTAAAGATCTTAATTGGCTTCCATTCGTGATTCTAAAATCAGGCAACATCTCATTCCATAAAATAGAATGAGTATTTCAATGAGTTGAACAGAAGAGGTTGGCCTTTTTTTTTTTTTTGAGACAGAGTTCCGCTCTTGTCGCCCAGGCTCGAGTGCAATGGCACAACCTCAGCCCACTGCAACTTCTACCTCCTGGGTTCAAGGGATTCTCCTGCCTGAGCCTCTCGAGTAGCTGGGATTACAGGTGCCTGCCATCACGCTCAACTAATTTTTTGTATTTTTAGTAGAGACAGGGTTTCACCATGTTGGCCAGTCTGGTCTCAAACTCCTGACCTCAGGTGATCCACCTGCCTTGGCCTCCCAAAATGCAGAGATTACAGGCATAAGCCACCTTGACCGGCCAAGGTTGGCTTTATAGACAAAAAAGGGTTGAGCAAGCAGAAATGGAAAACACAAAGTGGATTGGTGTTTAAAGTTATTTTCTGTTTAAAGGTTAAAGCAGAGGGAACTTCTTATCATTCCAGTGAAAACTGACCTACTTGGGGATTTGACTATTATATCTCTCTCCTGATTTCTTTCTCTCTTTTTTTTTTTCTCTCCTTTTTTAGACACAGGGTCTTGCTCTGTCACCCAGGCTGGGATGATCATAGCTCACTGCAATCCCTGCCTGAACCGATATTCCCACCTCAGCCTCTGGAGTAGCTGGGACCACAGGCATGTGCCGTTGTGCCACTAAGATTTTGTATTTTTTGTAGAGGGATGGTGGTGGTGTTGGGGGGTGGGGGCTCGCCATGTTGCCCAGGTTGGTCTTGAACTCCTGAGCTCAAGCTCAGCACCTGCCTTGGCCTCCCAAAGTGCTGGGATTACAGGTGTGAGCCACCATGCTCCGCCCCCTGCTGATTTCTTGGAAGGTCAGATAAGCAACTTATTTTCAGCTTGATTGTGTGGAACTCCAGCATGAGTGACTATTTTGGTTTGTCTGTTGGGCCAGTGTAGGAACTCAATTCAAACCAATGGTTTACTATATACTTTATTTAATACCATTTAATCCTTATTTAAATCCTATGAGTTTGCTATAATTTTCTCCTTTTTACAGTGAGGAAACTGAGGCACTGGAAGATGAAGGCTACAGAGGTAGAAAGTGATGGAAGTATGTGCAGAATACTACGGATTACAGAGAGGGAAGGGCTGGAGTAGTCAAAGAAAGACCTATTTTTAGCTGGGCTTCCAAAGAATGATGATGAACGTAGAAAAAGAATGTGGGAAATGTTTTCCAGCACTTAGTGATCAGAGAAACATTCATACAAAGGCTCAGAACCTGTGGCAATGTGGGAAATGTGGCAATATGGGAAAGAGTGTATGGTGGAGGGGCTGCTGCTTAGGGAACTGGCGTGGCAGGGGGCAGGAACCTTTCATTTGTAATGCACGATTGGGGAGAATTAAACATCACAGTCTTTGAGGAACTGACAGGAACCTTACCGATCTTCTTGATCCTGTTGTTATACAGATAAGGAAACTGAGGCCAGACAGCTCCAGTGATTTAACTAAGTTCTTGTGGCCAAGAGCATCACGTTTATCTGTTGCTGTAAATTAAGGAATCTGTGGGCTTATTGATTAGGTGTCCCTCAGAGGTTTCCAGGGCCTCATATCTTGCCATCACTTTCCTTAGGGTTATCTGTTCCTGGGCTGGCCTAAGCTTCCTGTCCTTTGAGGAACCTGCCTGCCATCATTGGCCCCAACCCAACAGGAGATAGTGACCTCCCTGTTCCTGACTTTTTTCCTGACCTACTGACCACCTGCTGACCTATCCGGGTTAATAGCTTTACTGATCTGTCTAGCCTTAAGGCAAGCACTAGCCCCAGTGTGAGGAACAAAGGGGCCTGGTGACCCACACCCCCTGGCCCTTTGGCATTCAGTCCTCAGGCTACCCGGAAGGACACATTATTCAGCCTATTTGGGGTGGGGTGAAACAGTTTCTACTTCTTTTCTTTGGGGTTTTTTTTTTTTTTTTTTTTTGAGACCCATTTCGCTCTGTTGCCCTGGCTGGAGTGCAGTGGTGTGACCTCGGCTCACTGCAACCTGTGCCTCCCAAGTTCAAGCAATTCTCGTGCCTCAGCCTCCTGATTAGCCGGGACTACAGGTGCGGCCCACCACGCCTGACTAATTTTGTATTTTTAATAGAGATAGGGTTTCACCATGTTGACCAGGCTAGTCTCAAATTCCTGACCTTGTGATCCGCCCTAGACTTCCAAAGTGCTGGGATTACAGGTGTGAACCACTGCGCCAGGCCTTTTCTTTAGTCTTTCCCTGCTTTCTAAACACAAAGCAACAGAAAAACTCCTGCTTCAAATGCATGACTCAGGTCTGGCATTCAAGTTGCTGCTATTTTGGAAAAAAGCTGCCTGTAGTGCTTTTGAAATTTCTTATTCTCCTACCTGTGATTAACTCATGTGATTAGCAAAGTTTTATTATCAGAATTTATCAATAAAATGAAGTTAGTGATCTAGTAAATAAGAAGAGAACCTGCACAAAATAGCACGCAGAATCCCATTTTTTTTCTATGCATTTGTAAGTATTGGAAACATCTGGTGGCCGGGCGCGGTGGCTCATGCCTGTAATTCCAGCACTTTGGGAGGCTGAGGCGGGAGGACCACTTGAGGTCAGGGGTTCAAGACCAGCCTGGCCAACAGAGTGAAACCTCGTCTCTACTAAAAATACAAAAATTAGCTGGGTGTGGTGGCTATAATCCTAGCTACACGGGAGGCTGAGGCAGGAGAATCACTTGAACCTGGGAGGTGGAGGTTGTAGTGAGCCTAGATCACGCCATTATACTCCAGCCTGGGGACAGAGTGATACCCCGTCTCAAAGAAAAGAATAATAAAAATAAAAAAATAAAGAAGAAAACATCTGGAAAGAAGTAGCTGAAAATATTAGAAGTAGTTATGTCTGGGTAATAGTGTGCTGATGATCTCTGTTCTTTTTGCTTTTCCACCTTTTCTGAATTTTCTACTATGTGCATATATTGAACTCAGAAAAGCAAACAATAAAATTTTCTTTAAAGTTACTAATATTAGGCAAAGCAAATAGCTCAAATGTACATTTGTGATAGTCCTCTTAGCCTATTACATGTTGAGTAATGTATTCTAGTTTGATTTTCCTTGTTAGCCAAAGATTTCATTATTTTGCAGCTTAAGTTGTTTATTTCTAGTTCCTTAAGGTGGTGAGAAGGTGAGGAGAGTGAAGAAGCAAATTCCATTTCAGTAAAACAGGGCGTGCAGCCTTTTGCCCTGAGTCCCTTTGTCTCAAGGCCCCTGTGTTCCGGGTCTTTTGTTGTTCTCTGCACCGACTTTGATTCGAGATTTAAAGAAAAACAAGTGCTGGCCCTCCTTGCGCCCTCTGGTGTCCCAATGAGGTATAACCGGACAAACCCCACAAAGATCACAGCCATTTTCACACAGCGCTCCCCCAACACAGTGATGCCTGGGGACGGGAATGTCGGGAATCTTAGAGGAAGGAATCACACACCGACAAGCACGGCAGGCTTAATCTTTGAAACTTAATCAAAGTCTGTAAGTATGGTTACTGGTTTTTAAAAAATTAAAAGCAGTATCTGGGCTGCAAGTATTTAAAAAACCTAATAGGAAATGTCAATTCTCAAAGCATTTGGCACAGCTTTCTGGGTTCTAAAACTAAGAAAATCGTACTACATATGTTGTTTTATAAATACAGCATAAACCAGTACTTTGTTATTTGTTTAAAAAATTTCTTTTAGAGACAGAGTCTTGTCCTGTCACCCAGGCAGGAGAGCAGTGGTGCAACCTTAGCCCACTGCAGCCTTGAATTCCTGACCTCAGGTGATCCTCCACGCTTCCCAAAGGGCTGGGTTTACAGGTGTGAGCCAATGTGCCTGGCCTAGTACTTTGGATTAAATGCAAATAAATTAGGTGAAAGAGAGGTCTGGATACCTAGACTTTAGCTTGACTGAGGATAATGATTTCTGCAACTTTAAGCTTTACCATGTTGACCAAAAATAAAATTCTAAGTTCTCCAATCAGTTGAATGGATGCCTCTTTGTCCAAGGGCATTCCAAAGTTACCTGAAATACTAGTTCATGTCATGATGGGAACAGGTGGTCAGACAAGCCTCATTATACTCTCCTCCCTTTGGGAGAGAGTCCCTTTGGGATTCAGGCACATCTGACCAGCATTAACATTAAACCTTAAGTCTGACAAAGCAGGCTTTTTGTAGCAATAAGATACGAACATGACAGACAGCAGGCCCTTAAGTAAATTGAAGTAGTTTACACCCCCCCCAAAAAATATATATATTTTTGACACATTTTGAAATGGCCCTGCAAAGGTGTCTCTTGTGGGGAAAATCTACTTTCAGTAGAGAATCCCCTTCCCTTTCCAGATATTTTTCCTTAACCAAGAGAGAATTAACTAAGAGTCTTGCACCTTAAAAAGGTAAAAAATAAAATTTTTGGCTGGGCATGGTGGCTCACACCTGTAATCCCAGCACTTTGGGAGGCCAAAGTGGGTGGACCACCTGAAGGTCAGGAGTTTGAGACCAGCCTGGCCAACATGGTGAAACCCCATCTCTACTAAAAATACAAAATTTAGCCAGGCGTGGGGGCGGGCACCTGTAATCCCAGCTACTTGGGAGGCAGATGCAGGAGAATCGCTTGAACCTGGGAGGTGGAGGTTGCAGTGAGCCGAGATCACACCATTGCCCTCCAGCCTGGGCAACAAGAGTGAAACTTCGTCTAAAAAATAAATAATAATAATAAAATAAAAAAATAAAAAAATAAAAAATAGAAGTTTTACAATTTGACCTGGTGCAGTGGCCCACCCCTTTTATCCCAGCACTTCAGGAGGCCGAGGCAGGTGGCTTGCTTGAGCCCAGGAGTTTGAGATAAGCCTGGACAACATGGTGAAACCCTGTCTCTACTAAAAATACAAAAATTACCAGGACGTAGTGGTGCGCACCTGTAATCCCAGCTACTCCAGAGGCTGAGAGGTGCGATGATGGTTTGAGCCTGGGAGGTTGAGGCTGCAGTGAGCTGAGATTGCACCACTGCACTCCAGCCTGGGTGGTGGAGGGAGACCGAGAAATATTTACAATCTGTTCTCTCTGAAGCCTGCTACCTGGAAGCTTTATCTGCATAACAAGAACTTTGATTTTTGCAACCCCTTATCTTAACTCAGGCACTCCCTTCTGTAGATTTCAGGTCTTTAGACAAACTCTTTCAACTAACTCCCAATCAGAAAATCTTTGAATCCACCCATGACCTGGAAGTGCCCCCATGCACCCTCACTCAATGTGGAGTTGTCCCGCCTTCCTGCAGGGAACTGATGTACATCTTAGATGTATTATGTTTCTCTAAAATGTGTAATAAAAAGCTGTAGCCCGACCATTTCGAGCACATGTTCTCAGGATCTCCTGGGGCTGTGTCACTGGCCATGGTCACTCATGTTTGACTCAGAATAAGTCTCTTCAAATATTTTACAGAGTTTGACTCTTCTTCATCGACAATCAATATGTGAGAGTTGATACTGAAGGCCCCTTTTGTCTGTGATATACTTCATTCTATCACATTTTTCACCAAGATGTTTTGTTTGGTTTTTATAGAGATGAGATCTCACTTTGTTGCCCAGCCTGGTCTCTTGGGCTTAAGAGATCCTCCCTCCTGAGCCTTCTAAAGTGCTGAGATTACATGTGCGAGCCCCGGTCTTAAACTGTGCTTTTTTTTTTTTGAGCCCGAGTCTTCCTCTGTCACCCAGGCTGGAGTATAGTGCCATGATCTCGGCTCACTGTAACCTCCACTTCCCGGGTTCAAGCATTTCTCCCTACCTCAGCCTCCCGAGTAGCTGGGATTACAGGTGTCTGCCACCACGCTTGGCTAATTTTTTTTGTTTGTTTTGTATTTTTAGTAGAGACAGCTTTTCGCCATGTTGTCCAGACTGGTCTCCAACTCTTGACCTCAGGTGATCTGCCTGCCTCAGCCTCCCAAAGTGCTGGGATTACAAGTGTGAGACACTGCCCCTGGCTAAACTGTGCTTTTTAAAATTATATTTCCACTAAAAAATGTACATGTAAAATATTTTTAGTTTAAATATTTGATTGATAAGATCTCAGGCATTAGGCTGGGCGCGGTGACTCATGCCTGCAATCCCAGCGCTTTGGGAGGCTGAGGTGGGTGGATCACCTGAGGTCAGGAGTTCAAGACCAGCCTGACCAACGTGGTGAAACACCGTCTCTACTAAAAATACAAAATTAGCCGGGTGTAGTGGCATGCGCCTGTAATCCCAGCTCGAGAGGCTGAGGCAGGAGAATTGCTTGAACCTGGAAGGTGGAGGTTGTGGTAAGCCAAGATCGTGCCATTGTACTCCAGCCTGGGCAAAAAGAGTGAAACTCCATCTCAAAAAAGAAACAACAGCAAACCTCAGGCATTACAATTTTATTTGAATAGGCAATTCATGCACACAGAACAAAGTTCAAAAAGTACCAGATGTCAGAAGGTATAAGGTATACAGACGAAAGTCTCCCATTTTTTCTTTTCTTTCCTTTTTTTTTTTTTTTTTTGAAACAAGCTTCTTTCTGTCGCCCAGGCTGGAGTGCAATGGTGTGATCCCAGCTTGTTGCAATCTCTGCCTCTTGGGTTCAAGCGATTCTTCTGCCTCAGCCTCCAGAGTAGCTGGGATTATAGGCACGCCACCATGCCTGGGCAAGTTTTGTATTTTTTAGTAGAGACGGGGTTTCACCAGGTTGGCCAGGCTGGTGTCGAACTCCTGGCCTCTAGTGATCTGCCTACCTTGGCCTCCCAAAGTGCTGGGATTATAGGCATGAGCCATCAGGCCCAGCTTCTCTCCCATTTCTAACTCACAGCAATTCTCTTGAGTGATGTTGGGGTTGGCCTGGCAGCTCAACAAGGCCATCATAGGCTTTGAGTATTCTCTTCTTGTTCTGGGTCTTTCTTCTCTGCTACCTTTAGCAAAAGGACATTTCTTTTTCATGAGTGTCACTTCATGTCTGCAAAGTAGCTGCTGCAGCCATCATGGCCAGTTTCAAGGCTGGAACATGAGGGAAGAGGCAGCTCCAGCACCCTTGCCTTTTGAATGTCCCTTTTAACTGGGAGAAACCTTTCCAGGGAAACCCTGACAGTTGTTTTCCTGTTTCATTAACCACTGTTGGGCCACACAGAGGCCGGGAAAGTGACTGTCAGGCAAAAGGGTATGAATAGTGATTCTAATATTGGTTTTTTATTTTTGTATTCTAGTTTTCTGTGCTGGGTGTAAGAACTGAAATCTATTAGTATAACACCATTTTTCCTCAATTCAGGAATAATGTTTTCATCATTTCTATTTCAGGAGATATATCCCGAAAAATGCATTACAATTTCAAATCAAAGCTGTACAAGTTTTTTTTTTTTTTTTTTTTTTTTTACACAGACATCACCATGTTAGAAAAGTTGGATAAGTTTTGAAACCATTCTGAACCTATCATTCCTGTCTTTCAGATCCTTCCAAGGCATCTTATTATTGATTTGTTTCTATATTTTCCTCATTATTAAAGAGGTTGAGTATCTTTTCTCTAGAGCTAGTTTGGGTTTTGATTTTCTTCACTTTCCTGATGGAGTCATTTTAGAATTGAAGGGCATCATAGCAACTGAGGCAGTGTTGACATCATCAATATTTTAGGATGACAGGTAACCATATTTCCCAGTTTGCTTGGGACAAGGCCTGTTTGTACCTCTTGCCCTAGCAATTTTTTTTTTTTTTTTTTGAGACAGAGTCTCGCTCTGTCGCCCAGGCTGGAGTGCAGTGGCGTGATCTCAGCTCACTGCAACCCCCACCTCCTGGGTTCAAGTGATTCTCCTGCCTCAACCTCCTGAGTAGCTGGTATTACAGGCATGCACCACCACTCCTGGCAAATTTTTGTATTTTTAGTAGAGACAGACTTTTGCCATGTTGGCCAGTCTGGTATCAAACTCCTGACCTCAAGTGATCCCCCGGCTTGGCCTCCCACAGTGATGGGATTACAGGCGTGAGTCACCACGCCTGGCCCTAGTATATGCATTGTGTTCAATCTCAAAAGTGTGTGAGTTTTGTTGAAAAATTATATGGTGGTCATTTATTATCTGAAATACACATCAAAATACCACTATTGCCATTTTGCTCTGGTATCTTCATCAGTGGGTTCAGGATTGTTATGAAGGGTGAAGTTTGTTCTGCTTCCTTCTCTGTTGTATCTTCAGAGCTCAGAACAGTGCCCAGCACCCAGTAAGTGCTTAATGAATATGAATGCATCTGCACATAAATTCATTTCTTGGAGCTTGGCACATTGCCACTTGAACAAATGGATTCTATTAACAAGGAGTATGGAGCTATGATTTTGGGGTACACAACTCATGGTGCCTGCCAAAACATGCGTTTTAGATTTTGATAGATATCGTCAAGTTGTTCTCCACAGGGGTTGAGCCAGTTTACACTCCCACCAGCAATATGTGAGAGCATCTGTTTCTCTAACCTTCATCCACATGGTGTTATCAAAATTTTTATCTGTGCCAATCTGGTAGTTTAAATTTACATTTTCCTTATTATGGAAAGATAGAGCATACTTTCATATGTTTAAAAGCCATTTGAAATTTCTAAGAACTGTCTGTTCATATCCTCTGCCCATTTTTTTTTTTAGTGAATTACTGGTCTTTTTCTTATCAATCTATAGGAATACAAATAGTTGTTCCAAGGTTTTCATGCCTTTTGAGTTTGTTTCTGGTGTTGTTACTAAGCAGAATTTAAAACGTATTTATATTTAGCTTCTTTCCTTTTATTGCATCTATATTTTGCATCATGCTTAGAAAGGCTTTCCCAGATTGTAAAATAAATCTCCCATATTTTCTTGTCTTCCAAGTTTTCATTTTTTTCACATATAAGTCTTGATCTATCTGAAATTTATTTTGGTGATATGATTTGAGATATGAATAAAATCTAATATTGTTATTGAATAGCTCATCTTTTCCCCACTGGTGGAAACTCTAAAGGGTTCGTGATATACAGAGACTATTTCCTATGAAACTTTTAACACTCTAGTAAATTCTAGGGAAAGAAACTCAAGGACAAATCAGTCAGGATGGAATTTTATTTTACTATTATTTTTTGTTATTTTATTTTATTGTTATTTTTTTGTTGTTGAGACAGAGTTTTGCTCTTTTTGCCCAGGCTGGAGTGCAATGGCATGATCTTGGCTCACTGCAACCTCCGCCTCCCGGGTTCAAGCAATTCTCCTGCTTCAGCCTCCCAAGTAGCTGGAATTACAGGTACCTGCCACCACCCCCGGCTAATTTTTTTTTTTTTTTTTTTTGTATTTTTAGTAGAGACGGGGTTTCACCATGTTGGCCAGGATGGTCTCCATCTCTTGACTTTGTGATCCACCTGCCTTGGCCCCCCAAAGTGCTGGGATTACAGGTGTGAGCCACCGCGCCCGGCCGGATGGAATTTTAATTTGTAGTTTCATGTCTTCCATTTCCTCAATTTATAATAATGCTATCTTTTATTAAGTATTGATGTGTTAAGTATAATACTACAAAAGACTGTATAAAAATACAGAGAGTTTATGGAATAATGGTAAAACGAACACCTGTGTACCTGTTATCCAGATGAACATGTAAAACTTTGCCAGTGACTTGAAAATCCTGTTTGCTCTACTTCAATCATCTTCTTCCTCCTCAGGAGGTAACCACTATCCTGATTTTTTGATAATTATTTCTTGCTTTGCTTTATAGTTTTACCACCTATGTGGCTATTCTTAAATATTATTTATTTTTTGTATTTGATGAGAACAAAAAATATCTTTGTTGTTGTTATTTTGAGACAGGGTCTTCATCTGTTGCTCAGGCTGGAGTGTAGTGGCACAGTCACATCTCACTGCAGCCTTGACCCCTCCCAGGCTTCAACAATCCTCCCATCTCAGCCCCCCAGTTAGCTGGGACTACAGGCGTGCACCATCATGCCCGGCTAATTTTTTTTTTTTGAGACGGAGTCTTGCTCTGTCACCCAGGCTGGAGTGCAGTGGCTGGATCTCAGCTCACTGCAAGCTCTGACTCCCGGGTTTATGCCATTCTCCTGCCTCAGCCTCCCGAGTAGCTGGGACTACAGGCACCCGCCACCTCGCCCGGCTAGTTTTTTGTATTTTTTAGTAGAGATGGGGTTTCACCATATTAGCCAGGATGGTCTCGTTCTCCTGACCTCGTGATCCGCCCGTCTCGGCCTCCCAAAGTGCTGGGATTACAGGCTTGAGCCACCGCGCCCGGCCGTAATTTTTGTAGTTTCTTTTTTTTTGTAGAGACAGGGTTTCACCGTGTTGTCCAGGCTAGTTTTGAACTCCTGGACTCAAGTGATCTGCCTGCCTCAGCCTCCCAAAGTGCTAGGATTACAGGCGTGAGCCATGGCTCCTGGCCTTATATTGCTTATTTTTGACAACTGAGTGGCAAGCCCAACCATTGCGGCAGGCTCTCAAAAGATAAGCTCTGGGTCAAATTCAGTGGTAGCATTCCTGAGAGAATGCAAGAGCTCCTTTTGGGAAGTCTGTGGTCAGGGTCAAGAGTGAGTTCTGGGAAACACAGGATATATCACAGCTGGGACATCTGGCAGGGCTGCAGTTGGGGTCAGGTAATGGATATCTGCAGAAACATAGTCAAGAAGTGGGAGCTCTATCTGCAACTCCCAAGCTCTCCATGGTTTCTTACCTACTTTCAAGAAGAAATCAAAGAAAACCCTTTCTATGGGGTAAGGTGAATTTCCTCAGTTCAGGAAGACAGCTGGTCATGGTGGGTGTGTTAGTATTCTATTGCCACATAACAAATTATCACCAATGCAGCAGCTTAAAACAACATACATTTATTGTCTCATAGTTTCTACAGGTGAGGAGCCTGGCATATTTTAGCTGGTTCCTCTCCTCAGGGTCTCATTAGGCTGAAATCAAGACATTGGTTGGCTGCCTCCTCCTCTGGAGGCTCCACTAGGGAAATATTTATTTCCAAGATAGCTCAGGTTGTTAGCAGAGTTCATTTCCTTGCAGGTGTAGCACTGGAGGCTAGGCTAGGCTTGGCTTGGCTTGGCTTGGCTTGGCTTGGCTTGGCTTGGCTTGGCTTGGCTTGGCTTGGCTTGTCTTGTCTTGTCTTGTCTTGTCTTGTCTGCCTGCCTGCCTGCCTTCCTTCCTTCCTTCCTCTCTCTGTCTCTCTTTTTCTCTTTCTTTCCTTCTTTTTTGACAGAGTCTCTCTCTGTTGCCCAGGCTAGAATGCAATGGCACAGTCTGGGCTCATGGCAACCTCCACCTCCTGGGTTCAAGCGATTCTCCTGCCTCAGCCTCCCAAGTAGCTGGGATTACAGGCATCTGCCACTATGTCTGGCTAATGTTTGTGTTTTTAATAGAGACGGGGTTTCACCATGTTGGCCAGGCTGGTCTTCAACTCCTGACCTCAAGGGATCTACCTGCTTGGCCTCCCAAAGTGTTGGGATTACAGGCGTGAGCCACTGCGCCTGGCCTTTACTTTCTTTCTGGCTGTCAGTGGGGACTGCTGCCAGCTCCTAGAGGCTGCTCTCAGGTGGCCTTCTCCACTCAGCAATGGAGACTCTCCCTTATGATGAGTCTCCCTTATGTTAAGTCTCCCTTGTGCTTAGAATCTCTCTGGCTTTCTCTTCTGCTACCAGCCAGAGAAAATGCTCTTAAAATGCCTTTAAAGGGCTCACATGATTAAGTCAGGTTTACCAGGATAATCCTCTGTCTTAAAGTCAACTGATTAGTCACCTTAATTACATCTGCAGAACTTTGTGTCATGCAAGGTGACATAACCCTACTCATAACTAGGGGATGGAGATTATAGAGGCCATTTTAGAATTCTGCTTGTCACAGTGAGGAGAGCAGAAACTCCACTGGTCCATAGTCAAGATGTGCCAAGCACAGACAAAATCTAGGTCAGATTCACCAAGCCTCAAAAAGAGGTCCAATGGCAAAGGGTATCTTCGAGATGGCTCCTGTGATGTCTGCATCTTGTGTCACATTGCTCCAATCTGGATTGACTGTCCTCTGCATCTGACACATAGCTGTCATTCAAGGACCTCTTTTTATCATACTCCTGAGAATCCTTTTTATTTCTCTCATGTTGGATTGCTTCTTTCTTGCAGCAATTTCTTCCTTTTCACTCTTAATTCACACTCTCTCTTGCTTTCCTCTTATTCTGGTGGAGTCAATCTTCTTGAAATTTCTTGATAATGGGTACACAGAAGTTAAATTTTTTCAGACCTTTTATGTCTAAAAAACTCTTTTTTTTTTTTTTTTTGAGCTGGAGTCTCACTCTGCCACCTGGTTGGAGTGCAGTGGTGTGATCTTGGCTCACAGCAACCTCCACCTCCTGGGTTCAAGTGATTCTCCTGCCTCAGCCTCCCGAGTAGTTGGGATTACAGTCGCCCACCACCATGCCTGGCTAATTTTTTTGTATTTTTAGTAGAGACGGGGTTTTGCCATGTTGACCAGGCTGGTTTTGAACTCCTGACCTCAGGCAATCTGCCTACCTTGGCCTCCCAAAGTGCTGGGGTTACAGGTGTGGGCCACTGTGCCTGGCCAAAAAAACCTTTATATTTTTATTTTTAGATATAGGGTCTCGCTCTGTCACCCAGGATGGGATGCAGTGATGTGATCATAGTTCATGGTAACCTTGAGCTCCTAGGCTCAAGGGATCCTCCTGCCTTAGCCTCCCAAGCAGCTAGGATGACAGGTGTGAGCCACCATGCCTGGATTCAGTTTTATGTTTATACTTGATTGATAGCTTAGCTGAGAATATAATTCTAGTTGGAAGTTACTAGCCCTCAAAATTTTGAAGGCATCATTTCACTTTCATTGTGCTAGATTGTCTGTTGTCCAGCTATACATCTCCATTATTACTTCTAGAGTTCACTCTGCATTAAAGAAGATAAACCTGTAGTTACATGTGCCAGAATCCCCTCCTTCATTTGATTCCAAGTTGGAGTTTGCCAATGAGATGCACTTGCGTGAGAAGCAAAGCAGAAAAGAAAAACCATTGTTCAACAGAGGCATTTGAAGGCAGACACGTGGACTGAAGGCAAGATCTTGAGAGTTTCCTGTTTGGATGCTATAAGCAGCTGGGATTGAAGACAGTGGCTTGCCTTAGATTGTTGAGATTTTTCCATGGCTTGCAGGTGAAGTTCTGTGAATCACTTACTTCTACTGGCTGCTCTGCTGACCTTCACATCCTCAACACTTAGCTCTTTTTTTTTTTTTTGAGATGGAGTCTCACTCTGTTGCCCAGGCTGGAGTGCAGTGGTGCGATCTTGGCTTACTGCAACCTCTGTCTCCCAGGTTCAAGTGATTCTCCCGCCTCAGCCCCCTCAGTAGCTGGGATTATAGGCACATGCCACCACGCCCAGCTAATTTTTATATTTTTGGTAGAGACGCGGTTTCACCATGTTGGCCAGGCTGGTCTTGAACTTCTGACCTGGTGATCCACCCGCCTCAGCCTCCCAAAGTGCTGGGATTACAGGTGTGAGCCTTGTGTCCGGCCATTATTTTTTTATTTTTTATTTTTTTTTAATTCTTCATGGTTACAAAATGCCTGCTGCAACTGCAAACATCACATCTGTGCATGACGTCTAAAATAGGGAAAAGAGAGTACAGATGCTCTTCTTCATGCATTCGTCTTATTTTATCAGGAGCATAAATTGTTTCAAACTTAGACCGGAGTGATTGGGCAAATTTGTATACCTACCTCATGCCCACCCCTAAATCACAGCAAAAGGAAAGGGAAACCATCAGGATTAATTAGCTGGGGCTGGGGGGAGAGCATATTTCTGCCTATGCCTGCACAAATTGAAGCTCTTGGAGCAAGAAATAAGGGGAAATGGCTGTTAAGAAGGCAACCAACTCTGTCTGCCATGTTCCTCATGTAAGGATACTGCATGTAACATTGCAGACTGTTGATCAGTGGACAACCAGTAGGAAAAACCAGATTTTAAAAAGTGTTCTAAATTCCTCACAATTATGTAATGTCATTTAATCTATCAGTAGGAGAGACGACGAAGGTAACATTTTATAAGAATGAAATATCTGACAGGAATTAGCAAAAGTTTCAGAGTTGGCCTTAGGAATAAAGTGAAGACAAAATAATAAGAATTTGATTAAATTCACAGTTAGAACCAGATATCTTACATTAATATTAATAGCAAAAGAAGCAAAGAAAGAAGATATATCCAAAGGGTAAAAAGTATATTTGAAGTGTTTTGGGATTTCTACTCATGAAAGAAATGCTTCTCAGTTAGGGGAAAAGTCAGCAGACTTCTCTATGTAGCTGACGAGGTTAGCTAGTCCTGCTACTTTTGATGAATTATTAGAAGACTCACCCACTTAGAAAAAGCTGTGTACATTTAAAACAAATCATTAATAATGAAATTGATTGTAACTTGTGAAAAACAGAACAAACAGATATCTGTACTTCTGCTTGAAATATTAGTTCTTGAGTTTTGAAGAGATTATGCCAGTCAGGTTATTAGTCCCATGTAACAAAACTTTGGCTAGTTAAAGTAGAAATAGGCCAGGTGAAGTGACTCATGCCTATAATCCCGGCACTTTGAGAGGTTGAGGTGAGTGGATCACGAGGTCAGGAGATCAAGGCCATCCTGGCTAACACGGTGCAATCCCATCTCTACTAAAAATACAAAAAATTAGCCAGTCATGGTGGTGCGTGCCTATAGTCCCAGCTACTCGGGACGCTGAGGCAGGAGAATCACTTGAACCTGGGAGGTGGAGCTTGCAGTGAGTCAAGATCGCGCCACTGGACTCCAGCCTGGGTGACAGAGTGAGACTCCATGTCAAAAAAAAGAGAAATTATTGAGGTCTAACTTAGAGCTCACAGAAACTCTGGGAGGGCCAGAGTTAGACTTGGCAGCTTGACAGTCAGAAACAAATGACTTGGTGGATACAGCAAAGATTATGTTACAGTGTCTGTCACTGAAGACCCTGTTAGAGCACCCTCCCTTCCACTGCTGTCTGTTGTGAAGACCTTCATGGGAATGGCACCTCCACTGGAGCCCTCCCTGGAAGCATGGGTTCTGTGCACCGCCTGTTTTCTCGTACTGTTCTGCAAATTGAATCTTCATATGGGTGTATCTGGCTAGTAAGGCCTGTGCCACAAGTCAGCATGCCGGCTGCAAGAAGGGCTGAGAAGTCCAGTTTCTGATTTCCACCTTTGAGGGTGAGACTTATAATGTGGAGAATTCTCCAGACATAGGAATTCTGAGCAAAAGATGCTGATATGATTTGGCTGTATGTCCTCACCCAAATCTCATGTTGAATTGTAATTCCCAGTGTTGGGGGAGGGACCTGTTGGGAGGTGATTGGATCATAGAGGCGGTTTCCCCCCTTGCTGTTCTCATCATAGTGGGTGAGTTCTCACAAGATTTGATGATTTAACAGTGTGTAACACTTCCCCCTTCTCTCTCTCTCCTTCTCTGCCATAGTAAGATGTGCTTGCTTCCCCTTTCCCTTCTGCCATGATTGTAAGTTTCCTGAGGCCTAGTCATGCTTCCATACGGCCTGTGGAACTGTGAGTCAATTAAACCTCTTTTCTTCATAAATTACCCAGTCTCAGTTCTTTTTTTTTTTTTTTTTTTTTTTTTTGAGATAGGGTCTCACTCTGTCACCCAGGCTGGAGTGCAGTGATGAGATCTTGGCACACTGCGGCCTCTACCTCCAGGACTCACGCAATCCTGTTGCCTCAGCCTCCTGAGTAATTGGGACTACAGGCATGCACCACCATGCCCTGCTAATTTTTGTATTTTTTGTAGAGATGGGGTTGTGCTGTGTTGCCCAGGCTGGTCTTGAACTCCTGGGCTCAAGCAGTCTCCCACCTTGGTCTCCCAAAGTGTGTGTGGGTAGTGGATGATCAGGTAGTTCTTTATAGCAATGTGAGAATGGAACAGACTAATACAGCATCTGTGAATAGAACACATGTCAAATTGAGTAACAGGCTTAAGAGCATGGAGTCAGGTATACGTTAGTTCAAGTCCAGCCCCACAGCTTCCCGCCTGAGTCATTCTGGGTAGCTTCTTTACCTTTGTAAGCTTGTTTCATCGTTTGTAAAATATGTATGATAATAGTGGCTACATCACAGAGGTGCTATTAAAATTAAATGAGAAAGGATGGGCACGGTGGCTCACATCTGTAATCTCAGCACTTTGGGAGACCAAGGCAGGTGGATCCCTTGAGTCCAGGAGTTTAAGACCAGTCTGAGCAACATGGTGTGACCCTGTATCTACAAAAAATAAAAAAATTGGCTCACGCCTGTAATCCCAGCACTTTGGGAGGCGTAGGCGGGGGGATCACGAGGTCAGGAGATCAAGACCATCCCGGCTAACATGGTGAAACCCCGTCTCTACTAAAAATACAAAAAATTAGCCAGGCGTGGTGGCAGGCACCTGTGGTCCCAGCTACTCGGGAGGCTGAGGCAGGAGAATGGCGTAAACCTGGGAGGGGGAGCTTGCAGTGAGCAGAGATTGCGCCACTATACTCCAGTCTGGGCAACAGAGAAGACTCCGTCTCAAAAAAAAAAATAAAATAAAATAAAAAAATTAGCTGGGTGTGGTGGCATGCACCTGTAGTCCCAGCTACTTGGGAGGCTGAGGCAGGAGGATCACTTAAGGCCATGAGTTTGAAGCTTCAGTGAGGAATGGTTGTGCCACCACACTCCAGTCTGGGTGATAGAGACCCTGTGTGGGGGGGAAAAAAAAAAAAAAGTTTAAATGAGATAAAGCATAAAGCACTTAACCTAGTACCTAGTGCATGGTGAATAAGTCACTGATTACAAGCTTATATTACTATTATTATTGATCTTCTTGTTGGTATTATTACTGGTGTTTATGTAGGACAATCAAAGCTGATGATATAAAATTTAAGCATTATAGCACATTAGGTAGTTTCTGTCCCAGGAATTACAGTTTGGGAATTAAATTCAGAGCTCCCTTTTCCGGTTTAAAAAAGCCAAGAAGGATTAGTACTAATATTCTGATAATTTATAAATGGCTCTCTCAACTCACCATCTTCCTACATCTTCCTCCTGCTTTATCTGTTTTCAGTTACAATCACAGAATGCCAGTTTTAGGTCAACGTATGTTCTTGGCTGCATGCAGTGTCTCATGCCGGTAATCCTCACACTTTGGGATGCCATAACAGGAGGATCTCTCGAGCCCAGGAGTTCGAGTCTGCAGTGAGCTATGATTGCACCATTGCACTCCAGCCATGGCAACAGAATGAGACCCTGTCTCTAAGAAAAAAAGAAAAAGAAATCACAATGTAGTCACTTCTATCACCATCTATTGATATAAGGGAGTCACTAAAACCAAACCAAACTTGAGGGAAGGTGAATTAGACTACACTTCTTGAGAGGAGAGTGACAAAGTCACATTGCTGAAGAACATATGGGATAGAAGATATTGTTGAGGCTTCTTTGGAAAATGCAATCTCCCATAACCTGATAGGGTGAGGGTGATTGAGCCTATTTCAGCCTGGCATTGAAAGCTTGGTATGTTATTACATGAGAAAGGCAGGTTATAGAATAACACGTATGGTATGATTCCATTTTTGCTTACAAATATGCAAAGTCGTGTGTGTGTGTGTGTGTGTGTGTGCATGTGGGTAGTGGGTATGATGTATCAAGGACAAAAAATGGGTGTGTTAGTCCAGTTTCACACTGTTATAAAGAACTATCTGAGACTGGGTAATTTATAAAGGAAAGAGGTTTAGTTGACTCACCATTCTGCATGGCTAGGAGGCCTCAGGAAACTTACATTCATGGTGGAAGGCAAAGGGGAAGTAAGGCACGTCTTACATGGCAGTAGGAGAGAGAGAGCAAGTGGGAAACTGGTAAACACTTTTAAAACCATCAGATCTTGTGAGAACTCACTCACTATCATGAGAACAGCATGGGGGAAATCAACCCCATGATCCAATCACCTCCCACCAGGTCCCTCCCCTGACACGTGGGGATTACAATTCCACATGAGATTTGGGTGGGAACACAGAGCCAAACCATATCAGTGTGCTAGAAATGTAACTTAATTATTTTCTAAAACTCAATTTGTGATTTCTTTTCTTTTTTTTTTTTTCGATATGAAGTGTCACTCTGTTGCCCAGGCTGGAGTGCAGGAGTGCAGTGGCATGATCTCGGCTCACTGCAACCTCTGCCTCCTGGTTCAAGCAGTTCTCCTGCATCAGCCTCCTGAGTAGCTGGGATTACAGGCATGCACCACCATGCTTGACTAATTTTTGTATTTTTAGTAGAGACGGGGTTTCACCATGTTGGTCAGGCTGGTGTGGAACTCCGGACTTCAAGTGATCCACCCGCCTCAGCCTCCCAAAGTGCTGGGATTACAGGTGTGAGCCAGTGCATCTGGCCTCAATTTGTGATTTCCTTCCCTGTATTTCTACCTCCAGAGTCCATCTCCTGCCCATTCATTCTGATACAGAAAATGACACTTAGTTGCTTCCAGATAATCACAATTGACTTAAGTGGTTTCTTAGTCACTTAAAGTCCTAACACTTTAGAATAGTTTCTTTTCTGGGGTGGGGAAGTGGGGAGAGCGGGTGGGGGGTAAGGCAACACATAGTCTTATAAACCAAAGCAGTTAATTTTTTTTTTTTTTTTGAGACGCAGTTTCGCTCTTGTCACCCAGGCTGGAGTGCAATGGTGTAATCTTGGCTCACTGCAACCTCTGCCTCCCAGGTTCAAGCGACTCTCCTGCCTCAGCCTCCCGTGTAGCTGGAATTACAGGCACAAACCACCATGCCTGGCTAATTTTTGTATTTTTAGTAGAGACGAGGTTTTGCCATGTTGGTCAGGCTGGTCTCAAACTCCTGACCTCAGGTGATCTGCCTGCCTTGGCCTCCCAAGGTGCTGGGATTACAGGCGTAAGTCACTGTACCTGGCCTAGTTAACATTTTATATATCAGCTTGCAACATATGCGTAGCAATGCTACAAATGTACATTCTGGATTATAAGAAAATATGGGACTTTCCCCCATTTCTTTTTATCTGTATTTCTAACTTTTATACTATAAGGACATATATTATTTATGTATATATATATACACTATGTTATATACTATTTATATGCTGTTTACTTATAGGATTAATTTTTCAATCCACATAATCAGGATCGATCAATATTTTTTAATATCAAATAATCCCAGGATATAAATCTAATTACTATAATACAATAGTATACAATTAATCATTAGTATATTATTGCCAATGGGAAATTTAAGAAGTATATTTAAAAGAGTAGAGTTATAACCCAGTTGAACCTCTTTGATTAGTTTTATCAGAAGAGGATGAAGTCAATCGAGGAAGAGTAAATGCTGATATAGTTTAGGGGCAGCTCCTAGTTTAGGTTAGCTTAGATTGGTAGGTTTTAACTCACCTAGTGGGTCATTCCCAGGATAGAAGAATCCTAGGCTCTTGGCCTGGAGCTGTTGGTTTGCTCTAGGGTAAAAATTTGGATCCTAGTCAGATTACAAATTTGGTTAAGGCTCATATAGTCCCTGAGGGAGGGGATATGGGGGTGCTGTTTTTCTTGGCAGTCTCTGCAGTTGCTTCAGCCTGGAGTGCGCTGTTGCTGCCAGGAAGACACGCCTGTCTATGAGAGAGAATGCTTGGCATTCCTGGACAATGAAGCACGGAGAGAAAATGAAGATTCCCTAAGAGGTGCCAATCTCCTTGAAAATAAATCAGATTTCAACCTGGGCAACATGGTTAAACCCCGTCTCTACAAAAACTACAAAAATTAGCTGGACGTGGTGGCATGTGCCTGGAGTCCCAGCTACTTGGGAGACTGATGTGTAAGGATCACTTGAGCCTGGGAGGCAGAGGCTGCAGTCAGTCAAGATTGCGCCACTGCACACTTCAGCCTGGGTGACAGCCAGACTCTGGCTCAAAAACAAAAAACAAAACAAAAAGAAAGAAAGAACAAGAAAAATAAGATTATTAGGAGAGCCCTGGGAGAGGAGGATGTGCAATTTGTGTGTGTGTGGTTTTGATTTTGTGTTTTAAAACAAATTGAAAAACTTGATGGGAAATCAGAGGAAAGCTTATATAAAGGGAGGATCAGAGGAAGCTTCCAAGCTGCTGAAATCTGTATAATATCATGATTTAAGCCACGGAGATAATCTGGGAATGAACTTTTTAGATAGAAAAAGAGGTGATGTGTTTTTCTTGAATAGACCTGTTGATTTATTGATTCTGATTTTTTTTGTTTGTTTTTTGTTTTCTGTTTTTTTTTTTTTTTCTAGGAACTCAAGACCTGCTTGTGTAAACAAAACCTTAATAGCATTTTGATTTCTAAAGGTTTATGTTCATTGTTTCTAAAGTTTTAATAATGAGGAAAGTAAAAAAAATTTATTATTATAAATGTCAATTGCAAGAAATCATATTAAAACAATGTCCTTAAAGTTTAAGATTTTTCCCACTTTAAATTCCTGGAAATATAAAAACACAATCTTTCAGTTTTTCTTGTTGAAATAATAAAGTGTTCTGAATAAATCTACTGATTTTATATAGAGTTCTATGGCTTTGATACTATAAAATGAAATGGTTTGAGATGGAAATAATTCAATTATTTTAAGTATTCCTGCAATTCTTAAGTGTGTGGCCTTATTGGGAACCTAAAGTTGAATAAGACAATTGTCTAGTGTCTGTATTTACAGTGTAGGTCCCTGCTGGAAAATTTCTATTTTTTATTTTTATTTTTTGAGACGGAGGCTGGCTCTGTCGCCCAGGCTGGAGTGCAGTGGCCCGATCTCAGCTCACTGCAAGCTCCGCCTCCCGGCTTTACGCCATTCTCCTGCCTCAGCCTCCGGAGTAGCTGGGACTACAGGTGCCCACCACCTCGCCCGGCTAGTTTTTTGTATTTTTTAGTAGAGACGGGGTTTTGCCGTGTTAGCCAGGATGGTCTTGATCTCCCGTCTCGGCCTCCCAAAGTGCTGGGATTACAGGCTTGAGCCACTGCGCCCGGCCTGGAAAATTTCATTGAGGTTTCTTTTTCTTTCCTTTCTTCTTTTTTTTTTTTTTTTTTTTTGAGACAGGGTCTCAATCTGTTGCCCAGGCTGGAGTGCAGTGGCTTGATCATAGCTCACTGAAGCCTCCACCTCCCTGACCCAAGCGGTTCTCCCACCTCAGCCTCTCGGGTAGCTGGGATTATAGGCACTTACCACCACGCCTGGCTAATGTTTTCATTATTCTGTGTTTCACCATGTTGCTCAGGCTGGTCTTGAACTCCTGGCTCAAGAAATCCACCTGCCTTGGCCTCCCAAAATGTTGGGGTTACAGCTGTGAGCCACCATGCCTAGCCCCAGCTCACAGTTTTTAATTACTGTGAATGCTCCATGGTGTGCATCATTAGGAGGAGAGCTTTTTAAGAAGGCAAGAGAATTTGACAAATATGGCAGAGATGGTCAATAAGAAGGGTTACACACTGGGAGATTTAGTAGTGTGGAGGCCAGTGGCAATGTTTGGTGGAGCAGGTTCTTGGGGTCGTGGGGGTAGAAGCCAGACTGCACCAAGCAGAGGCCTGTTTGGGAGGAGAGCAAGTTAGACATTGAGTGCATTCAGCCTGTGAGGGAAGCTGGACCACACAGGGAAGGAGCAAGGGGATGCAGAATCAAGGAAGAGCTTGGAATTTTTAAGCTTTTGTTTTCTGAATAATCCATGTTCAATGTAGAAAAATTAGGAAATTCAGATGAGCAGAAAGAAAATAACAAAATGGGAAGTGTATTCACTTCTTAGGGCTATCGTAACAAATTACCACAAACTGGGTACCTTGAAAACAATACAAATGTTGTTTTTGTTTCTGTTCACATCATTCTGGAGGCTAGAAGTCTGAAATCAGAGTGTCAATATGGCTGTGCTCCCTCTGAAGGCCCTACAGGAGTACCCTCCCTTGCCTCTTCCTAGTTTCTGGTGGTTGCTGGCAATTGTTGATGTTCCTTGGCTTGTAGCCACGTCCCTCCAATCTCTGCCTCCATCATCACAGGGTGTTCTTCCTGTGTGTCTCCTCTGGGTCTGTTTAGATGAGGACTCATCCTAATCTAAAAGGATATCATCTTTTTTTTTTTTTTGAGACAGAGTCTCACTCCGTCGCCCAGGCTGCAGTGCAGTGGTGTGATCTTGGCTCACTGCAACCTCCGCCTCCTGGGTTCAAGTGATTCTCCTGCCTCAGCCTCCCAAGTAGCTGGGATTACAGGCATGTGCCACCACACCTGGCTAATTTTTGTATTTTTAGTAGAGATGGGGTTTCACCATGTTGGCCAGACTGGTCTCAAACTCCTGACCTCCGGTGATCCTCCCACCCTGGCATCCCAAAGTGCTGGGATTACAGGTGTGAGCCACTGCACCCTACCAAGACCTCATCTTAATTTAACTAATTATATCAGCAAAGACCCTCTTTCCAAATGTGGTCACATTCTGAGGTTCCAGGTAGACATGAATTATTGGGGAACACTATTTGACCTAGTATTTCTTTTTCCTTTCTTTCCTTTTTCTTTCCTTTGTTTCCTTTCTTTCTTCCTTTCTTCCTTTCTTTCTTTCTTTCTTGACACAGGTCTCACTCTGTCACCCAGGCTGAGGAGTGCAGTGGTGCCATCTTGGCTCACTATAATCTCACCTTTGAGGCTTAAGCTATCTTCTCACCTCAGTCTCCTGAGTAGCTGGGACCACTAGTATGTTTTGCCATGCCAGGCTAATTTTTTTTTTATATATATATATTTTTGGTAGAGACAGAGCTTTGGCAAGTTGCCCAGGCTGGTCTCAAACTCGTGGGCTTAAGCAATCTGCCCACCTTGGCCTCCCAAAGTGCTGGGATTATAGGCGTGAGCCACTGCACCTAGCTAGTATATTATTTTCCCCTCTCCCCTCCTCCCTTTTTATCTCTCTCCCTCTCTGTCTCTCAAAGGATGAGGGGAAGCATGAGCATGTTTATAGATGAAGTGAAAGAGTTAGGAGAAAAGAAGAGGTTGGAGATAAATCTTAGATACTTGATAGATCAGAGTCTCAGCAGAGAATGGAGAGATGGGTTGGAGAGCACTGGGGAAGGGGATGGACCTCGGCCCTGCCTGGGTCACACAGCCTTGCCTGGTCTCTGACTCCCAGCCTGATACAGAATCACTCTCCTCAAGAGCACCCTCCCTAGGTACAGCCTTTCATGGGTCAGCCTTAGCAAAGGGTGTGATGGGAGGGAAGTGGAACATGCCCCAAATGGGATCAAATGCAGGGCTCTGGGAGAGAGCTGACTGGAAGGGTGCTTGCATCCTACCCTCTACCTCCTCTCTGGGATTTCAGGAAAACATAATAATCATAATGATATTTTTATGTTTTCCTGTGATGTTGGTCATCTTCCTCCCTGCTTCAAGTTTTGCCTGTATCTTATAAACGGGAAAACCCCAAGAAATTCCTATATTCTGTGTAGTTCAATAGTAGGTAGTAGCCTCTGTCAGTTCCCAACACTTAAACTTGGAAGCAAATTTAGCTAGTATGTTTTTATTTGCTTGTGAATAAGCTACATGTTTAATCAAGTACATCAGATATGGAATTTTATTTTATTATATTTTAAATTTTTATTAATTTATCTTTTTTGAGACAAAGTCTCCCTTTGTTGCCCAGGCTGGAGTACAGTGGTGTGATCTCGGCTCACTGCAGCCTCCACCTCTCAGATTCATGTGATTCTCCTGCTTCAACCTCCTGAGTAGCTGGGATTACAGGCGTGCTCCACCGTGCCTAGCTAATTTTGTATTTTTAGTAGAGACGGTGTTTCATCATGTTGGCCAGGCTGGTCTCGAACTCCTGACCTCAGGTGATCTGTCTACCTTGACCTCCCAAAGTGCTGTGATTACAGGCATAAGCCACTGCGCCCGGCCAGATATGGCAATTTAAAATGCAGCCCAAATTATAAGATATTTTATGCTGTTAACCTTTGGAATTATTACATATATCACAATTCTACAAATTTCTGTTAACTTTGTGGTTCTAAATCCACACTTTTAAAACCAATAGGTGTATGTTCACTGAGGGAGCAGATCTGAAAGACTGTGGAAAAGTCCTTTCTATTTTTTATTATATTTTATTTTTATTTTTTGAGACAAGATCTCACTCTGTTGCTCAGGATGGAGTACAGTGGCACAATCTTGGCTCACTGCAACCTCCACTTCTGGGCTCAAGTGATCCTCCTGTCTCAGCCTCCCTACAGGTGTGCGCCACCATGCCAGGCTAATTTTTGTATTTTTTTGTAGAGATGGAGTTTCACCATGTTGCCCAGGCTTGTCTTAAGCTCCTAGGCTCAAGTCATCCGCCTGCCTCGGACTCCCAAAGTGCTGGAATTATAGATGTGAGCCTCTGTGCCCTGCCAAAAAGTCCTTTCTAGAGTAGAAAATCATTCCTATTACAATTCTGTGTAGACTCTAGCATGTGGTGCTTCCTAGTTAGCCTTTGTGTATTGGTTCATCCTTTAGACATTAAGTACCAGAAAACTGAACTCAAGCTTATATATATGCTTTTGAACTCAAACTTACATAATTTATTAGAGAGTTTGTTGTCATATGCCACTGCAGTCTAGGAGTTTGATCTAGGAGTTCAGTGATGTCATCCAGAGCTTAGTTTATATTTTCAATTCTGTCTTCAATGGTACCAGCTTTATCCAAAGGCTACCTACCCTCATGGGGGCAAGATGGCTGTCAACAGCTCTTGGGTCTACATACTTCTTCCATGTAAGAGAAAATTATACTTTCTTCTCCAGCTATCAAAGGAAATGCTGGGCTTCACTCTGATTATATGAGTTTAGGTTATGTGCTCAGCAATTGCTATGGTCTGTGAGATGCCACACAATTGGCTCAGGTCATTAAGGGCCTGGAGCAGCTAAAATGGTATAAATTCCACCCATGGCTAAGCACAAAGAGGCGTTTTCTTCAAGGAAACTCTGGAATACTTTTAGAAGCGGGAGAAAATGGGGAATGAATTTTGCATGGACAAGCCTACAATTGTCCACTATACTTGCTTCTTTATCCTCTGCTAATCATGATTTCTTAGCTTCTCCTGCAATTGGAACCTCTTGAACTTGATTTATAATCCCCATGCCCTGTCCCATTCCCTACTAACTCTTCTCATTCTATTCACATAAGAGGTCTGTTCTTATTTATTTATTTTTTTTTAGTTAGAGACGGAGTCTCGCTCTGTCACCCAGGCTGGAGTTAAGTGGTGCGGCTCAGTGCAAGCTCTGCCTCCCGGGTTCACACCATTCTCTTGCCTCAGCCTCCCGAGTACCTGGGACTACAGGCACCCGCCACCATGCCCGGCTAATTTTTTTGTATTTTTAGTAGGGACTGGGTTTCACTGTGTTAGCCAGGATGGTCTCTATCTCCTGACCTCATGATCCGCCCGCCTCGGCCCTGCAAAGTGCTGGGATTATAGGCATGAGCCACCGCACCCGGCTCTTCTTACTAAATAGAAGTATCGTTCTGTAGAAAGGTGGAAATTTCCCTGGAACCCATTCTTCCCTGCCCAAAGCAGTAAGCCCGGGACAAAAAGCCCCTCCTAGAATGCTGACAGCAAGGACCAGAGGAACAATACGATCTGAGGGTCAGAGCATCCCAGAAACATGGCCAGTTTAAAACCAACACTTGGCCAGCGCGGTGGCTCACACCTGTAATTCCAGCACTTTGGGAGGCCAAGGCGGGCGGATCACGAGGTCAAGAGATAGAGACCATCCTGGCCAACAGGGTGAAACCCCGTCTCTACTAAAAATATAAAAATTAGCTGGGCGTGGTGGCGCATGCCTGTAGTTCCATCTACCCAGGAGGCTGAGGCAGGAGAATCGCTAGAACCTGGGAGGTGAAGGTTGCAGTGAGCCGAGATCACGCCACTGCACTGCAGCCTGGGCGACAGAGTGAGACTCCATCTCAAAAACAAAAAACAAACAAACAAAAAACCCAACACTGGCCATGGAAATGGACTCATCATTACGACTCTAGTTCAGCACACACAAGGTGTATAGGGAAACCAGTAGGATAGGCCTGATGACCCTGGGCAGGTAGTCAAGGGTAAAGTTTCTTAGATGATGAGAGGCGTGGTACTTCTAGTCTCTAACATGCATTCTTGAGCAGGGGTGTGATGTACCCTACAGAGGACATACTGGCCCCTGTAGCTTGACAACACAGGGAGACCAGGACCAGGCAGATGTGTGCAGGACCTTGAAGGCAAGAGAGTTAAAAAAAAAATCTTAAGTGGGAAGAGCATCTCCCACTCAGTGCAGTGAGCTTCAGGCATTCATCAGATGTTTAGTGAGTTCTGATTAGGGACTGTGCTGGCCTTGGAGCTACAATGAGGAACACTTTGTTCCTGCTCACACAGAAACTACAATAGGTGGGGGTGTGTATTACTTCAGTTTCTTTTGGCTTTAGGAAGCAGAAATGACCTTGCAAGCTTGTTGGGAGAATATTAGAGGTTCTTAGAGAATTTGCAGAAGACAGCTTGGGGCCCCTTACTAGCCAGAGGTTAATAACATCCTCTGAAGAGTGATATTATTTGTGTGAAGGAGTTTCAGTGTCCAATCTTTGTATGACTCAGTCCCAAATTGCTACGGGGAGACCGTGACCCAGTTGGAGTAAATCATCTGTGGTTCGGGGTTAAGGTTGCACTTGGTTGTTGCAATCCTACCTGTGTGTATTGAGTGTATCCCCACTTCCTTCCCTCTAAGTTGAGTGCCCTAGAGATGGGCAGAATGCATGAACCTGAAAGCCACTGTCCTCTGGACAGAGAGGTAGACAGGTAGACAAGCACCCAGCAATTACAGCTCAGTCATCAGTGCTGTGCTAGGGGAAGCATAGAGTTGTGTGAGAATACATCAGTCAAGACCCATTTGGAGGCAAGGTTTAGAAACCCAACTTATGTTTTAGGGGTTGTTGCAAATTTTTTTTTCTTCCAACTTTTATTTTAAGTTCAGGGGTACATGTGCAGGATGTGCACGCTTGTTACATAGGTAAACGTCTGCCATGGCAGTTTGCTGCACAGATCATCACATCACCTAGGTACTAAGCCCCAGCATCCATTAGCTATTCTTCCTGATGCTCTCCCTCCTCCCACCCCCGACCCTCTAGAAGCCCAACTTAAACCAACTTAGGCAAAAAAAGGGGACTTATTAGAAGGCTCACACTGAGAAGGATGAGTGGCAGGTGGTATCAAGGTCATTGGAACAGGCGATTTGAGTGCTGCTAGGTCTTCTTTTCTCAGTCTCTCAATTCTGCTTCTCTCTCTGTGTTGTTAACTTCTTTCTCTTAGAAAAACTTTCTTTACATAGCAAGAAATGTGGTCACTGGCAATTCCTGAGTCTCACCATCTCCTGGCCTCACCAACAGAGAGTAAATAAATCTTTGTTCAGCTTCAGTTACAAAAATCCTAGGGAATGACAAAGATTGATTGGCTTTACATATGAGTCCATCCGGCCGGGCGCAGTGGCTCATGCCTGTAATCCCAGCACTTTGGGAGGCTGAGGTGGGTGGATTACCTGAGGTCAGGAGTTCTAGACCAGCCTGGCCAACATGGTAAAACCCTTTCTCTACAAAAAAACCAAAAATTAGCCGGGTGTGGTGGCAGGCGCCTGTAATCCCAGCTACTCGGGGTGCTGAGGCAGGAGAATTGTTTGAACCCGGGAGGCAGAGGTTGCAGTGAGCTGAGATCACGCCATTGCACTCTAGCCTAGGGGACAAGAGTAAGACTTTGTCTCAAAAAAAAAAAAAAAAAAAAAAAAAAAGATATGAATCCATCCCTGCATCAATGGAGTGTTCCTGGAGAAGTAGAATAATGTAAAACCATATGCCACACAAAAGCTGTATGATGATTTAATGATAAACCAAAACGATTAACATCAAGTACTTTAGGTTAATAGTCCTGTACTAGTTATCTATTGCTGCATAATTAATTACCCCAAACTTCGTGGCTTAAAACAACAATAAATATTTATGATTTCACATAGTCTCTGTGGTTTGAAATTTAGGACTGACTGAGCTGGGTGGGTCTGCCTCAGGGTCTTTCATGATATTGCAGTCAAGGTGTTGGCTGGGGCTACAGTCATCTGAAGGCTTGACGGGGGCTGGTGGATCCAGTTCTAAGATGGCACACAAGAGTGAGCTCACTCAGTTCCTCCCTATGTGGGTTTCTCCACAGGCAGCTTGAGTGTTCTCATGACATGGTGGCTACCTTCTCTCAGGGTGAACAAGCCAAGAGAGTGCAAGGTGAAAGCCACGACATCTTTTTTTTTTTTTTTTTTTTTTTTGAGAAGGAGTCTCGCTCTGTCGCCCAGGCTGGAGTGCAGTGGCATGATTTCAGCTCACTGCAACCTCCTCCTCCCAGGTTCAGGGGATCCTTCTGCCTCAGCCACCCGAGTAGCTGGAATTACAGGTGCATGCTGCCACACCTGGCTAATTTTTGTATTTAGTAGAGATGGGATTTCATGGGGTTTCACCATGTTGGCCAGGCTGGTCTCGAACTCCTGACCTCAAGTGATCTGCCTGCCTCAGCCTCCCAAAGTGCTGGGATTACAGGTGTGAGCCATCGCACACGGCCTCACTTTGAATTTCTGAAAGAGGGATAGAATAAATAACCATAGCACAGCTTCCTTCTTTTTTTCTTTTTTCTTTTTAGAGATAGAGTCTCTGTCATCCAACTGGAGTGCAGTGACATGATCTCGGCTCACTGCAAGCTCTGCCTCCCGGGTTCAAACAATTCTCATGCCTCAGCCTTCCAAGTAGCTGGGGCTACAGGTGTGCACCACCACGTCTTGCTAATTTTTGTATTTTTGGTAGAGATGGGGTTTCACCATTTTGGCCAGGTTAGTCTTAAACTCCTGGTCTCAAGCAATCCACCTGCCTCGGCCTCCCAGAGTGCTGGGATTACAAGTGTGAGCCACTGCACCCAGCCAGCATAGCTTCTTTCTCATTCTCCAGCTTTTCCTCTAGTGGGCCTTTCTCCCGTCTGCCATCTCGCTTTCCTTCCCTCTAGAAGCATATCAGACTGCTGCTTGTCTCCTGTTAAAAATATAAGCTTCTGGCCAGGTGTGTTGTCTCACACCTATAAGGCCAGCACTTTAGAAGGCTGAGGTGGGAGGATTACTGGAGTCGAGGAATTTTAGACCAGCCTGGGCCACATAGTGAGACCCCTGTCTCTACAAACAAAATAAAAAAATTAGCTGGGCATGGTGGTGGATATTCATAGTCCCAGCTTCTCAGGAGACTGAGATGGGAGGATCACTTGCACCCAGAAGGTTGAGGCTGCAGTGAGTCATGATCATGCCACCTCTCTCCAGGCTGAGTGACAGAATGAGACCCCGTTTAAAAAAAAAAAAAAAAAGGCTGGGTGCGGTGGCTCACACCTGTAATCCCAGCACTTTGGGAGGCCAAGGTGGGTGGATCACCTAAGGCCAGGAATTCGAGACCAGCCTGACCAACATGGAAAAATCCCGTCTCTACTAAAAACACAAAATTAGCCAGGCGTGGTGGCGCATGCCTGTAATCCCAGCTACATGGAAGGCTGAGTCAGGAGGATCGCTTGAACCCGGGAAGCGGAGGTTGCAGTGAGTCAACATTGCACCATTGCACTCCAGTCTGGGCAACAAGAGTGAAACTCTTATCTCAACAAAACGAAACAAAACAAAACAAAGATAAAGAAAAATAAGCTTCTGGTAAAGCAATACAGTTTCATCTGGAGTTGGTCATTCTTGACCCTCCAAAGCCTTCTTTTCCATTTGTTCAGTACACATCATGAAAACCTAGGAATGATTAAAAAGGAAAGGAACACATTGTCTCATGAAGGTGGGTAGTCAGTCTAAGGAAGTTCTGCAAGAGAAATTTTACAAAGCTCTCTATATTGGTCATGGTGCTGGATGATACTGAGTCATAAAGTAATGAGTATTATTTGAAGGCCAATAATCATTCACACGTGAAAGTTTGGGCTGCTTCTTTAAGATATGTTTGTGTGGGGGAAACAAGGTACAGGTTAGTAACATCTTATACTTTCGGTTTTTGCCAACAAATACGAGACCTTCCAGTTTTAGGACTTACCCCATCTCCTCTCATCAGTGTGACTTTGTTGTTATTTCTTTTGTGCAGGTTATTTGTCATGGCAGCAACTCAGTTTATTTAAAGTGTTTTATCATATTTCTGTGAGCTGGTTATACCATCTTGAATTATTTAATTCAGAGTAAACACTGAGGTGGTGTGTATGTGAAAGAGTCTACACCATATGTGTTTATGGAAATGTGCTTATTGAGATGTCGTTTCCAAGCACAGCATCTGCTCTTGTGCATCTTTTATATTATTTTGCATGGAGTCTATACAATAATTGATCTCCACCATCTGATAGTTTTCCTTTTCAGACAGTTTCCCTTCTTATGTTCTTGATAAATGATAATGTTTAATATTTGGGAAGAAAAAAGCATCTGAAATAAAAATAAGAATGATCAATAAAATGTCTTCTGAGTTATTTAATTTCCATTATGCAGTGCATGCTGTTTAGAAAGAGCTGAAGTCTGTGCATTTAGAAGAATAAGGTTTTCTGAATATTATCTCAAATGGAAAAGCCCAAGTTTACTCAACCTGTGATTCACACAGAGGTCTAGGTCTCTTAGAGACTGCTGAAAATAAAATCCTCCTCTTCATCCTTTTTCTATGGACTGAACATTCGGGCTTTGGGTTCCTATAAATGTACTCTGAGTTCCTGTTTACAGTGTTCCTAGGCATCCTGCCTTGCTGCACAAGATGGAGTTTTACAATGTCCGGTGTTACCTAATGGCTTCTTTAAATTGCAGATTCACCTTACCATCCTTGGTTGTCTCTATGGAGAGAAAACTTAGTAAATCCCCAAATACAACCCCACAGAGACCTGTACATGCACATGTGCTGAATTCAGAAAACAATGAGTCATGCAATCAACTAGTGTTCATCTATCTTCTTAAAATAGCACTTGAAGTAATTTATTATTAATAACATTTCCTGCTGGGCACAGTGGCTCACACCTGTAATCCCAACACTTTGGGAGGCTGAGGTAGGAGAATTGCTTGAACCTGGGAGGTAGTGGTTGCAGTGAGTCAAGACTGTGCCACTGCACTCCAGCCTGGGTGACAGAGTGAAACTCCATCTCAAAAAACAAAACAAAACAAAACAACACAACATGTCCTGAGTTTTCAAAACTAGAGAATTGAGCCTATCTAGGGGATCAGCTTCTTGATTTATCAAAAATATATTGGTTCAAATGCAGTAAAGGAGCTGCAACCATCTTAACTGTAAAACTGGAGAGGGACTCAAGCACCTTGAAATGTCATGTTCACTGACATCTCTGTAGTGTGGTTTGCAAACCACTGGCAAGATGCAAGATGATTTTAGGTGGTGCATGGATATGCTTTCAAATGATTTAATCATCGTTTACTTATCCTGGACTGAATAATCTCCCTTTCAAAATTTATGTCTCACCAGAACCTCAGAACATGACCTCATTTGGAAACAGGGCCTTTGCAGATGTAATTAAACAAGGATCTTGCTCTCTGGTATCTTTATAAAAGGAAGAAGAGGGATATTTGGACACAAAGACACACAGGGAGAAAAAGGTCATGTGACTATGGAGATAGAGATTGGAATGATGTCTGCAAGCCGAGAACACCAAGAAGCCGGGAAAAAGGCATCAGACAATTTTTCCCTGAGAACCTCCAGAAAATCAACACCTTGATTTTGGACTTCTGGCCCCCTGAACTGTGAGAGAATACATTTCTGTTGTTTTAAGCCACTTGGTTTGTAATGATTTGTTATGGTAGTCCTAGGAATCTAATGCATTTATTTATTTATTTATTCATTCATTCATTCATTTATTTTTGAGACATGGTCTCACTCTGTCGCCCAGGCTGGAATGCAGTGGCAAGATCATGGCTCACTGTAGCTTCAACCTTCCAGGCTCAAGAAATCCTCCCACCTCAGTCTCCCAAGTAACTGGGACTACGGACATGCACCACCATGCCCAGATAATTTAAACAATTTTTTTTTTTTTGTAGAGACAGGGGTCTCTCTATGTTGCCCAAGCTGGTCTTGAACTCCTGGGCTCAAGTGATCCTTCTGCCTCGGTATCCCAGATTGCTGGGATTACAGGCGTGAGCTATTGTGCCTGGCCATTTAAAAATATATTACACAAAATAAACATGATGGTATTATAAAACTTGTGATTTCTCAGCTGTTAATGTTTAGACTAATAGTCCCTAAATTTATTTAGGCAGCAAAAAGTGCATTGATTAAAAAACTTAATTTCATAGGAGGTAGGGAGACATTGCAAAAATGCTGTGAGTGGTTCATGGATGGATAAGCAGTTTGGGAAAACACTGCTGTTTGCAGCCTGTGGCTCCTTCAACCTGTAGTGGCATGGTGGGAGATCTAGGTCAACATTTATCTGCATTCCTAATAACTCTGTGACTTTGGGTAAAATATGAATAATGGCCATGAGAAGTCCCATCTTCCTCAGCAGTAAAAATGGGAACAGTAATAAATATCTCACAGGACTTATGTGGGGATTGAGTTCCTTTTCCTTCAGCCTTGAAATATCAAAAGCTTAGTTATCTGAACCAACTCTGCTGAGTGTGGGGGTGGGGGTGGGCTCCTGGCAGCTGGGTTGATGTACAAAAGAACATTTTGTAATCATTGGCCTCAAATGTGGGTTGCCAGTGATAAATATATAGGGCTGAGCAATATGGGAAGTGAATTGTGGTAAAGTGGTAGGAACTGATGCAAAGAACCTCTGATGAATCACAGCTGAAGTCAACTTTCTATTATTTCTGGGTCTTATCATGCATTTAATGAGTTACAGTGTCCTTCATTTCTCCCTCTTTTCGATATGATCATGTCACAGTTCATAAAAGTGAGGGAAAGAACTCTAAATGCAATCTGACTTCTTAGATGTAGGAAAACCTTCGTGAATTCAATGTTAATTTCTAGAAACACTCTAGGATGGTTTACTAAGCAGATGATATGTGAGCACTTAAAGGATAATATTTCGATAATCAGGAGTTGCATGGATTTTCTGGGATTCAGAATTACTTTGACCACTCTAAGCACTTGTCTGAAACCAGCAAGGTAAAATGGAGAGGGAATAATAGAGGTAAAATCTATCGTTCGCTAGCAAATGGGTAGGCACTTTGTTAAATGTTATCTCATTTAATCAGCGCTGAAACTCCTGAGTGTAGATATTGCTATTAAAATGCTTTTTTTTTTTTCGAGATGGAGTCTGACTCTGTCGCCCAGGCTGGAGGGCAGTGGCATAATCTTGGCTCACTGCAACCTCCACCTCCTGGGTTCCAGCAATTCTCCTGTCTCAGCCTCCTGAGTAGCTAGGATTACAGGCACCTGCCACCACGCCCAGCTAATTTTTGTATTTTTAGTAGAGATGGGGTGTCACTATGCTGGACAGGCTGGTCTTGAACTCCTAACCTCGGCCTCCCAAAGTGCTGGAATTACAGGCGTGAGCCACTGCACCTGACCGATATTACTATTAAAATTCTTATTTTACAGATGGGGAAACTGACTTGATGAAGTTAAGTGGCTTGTCCCAGATTTTGTAAATAGAGATTAAATAATTCATTCAAGATCATTGAACAAGACAATCTATCCCTAGAGCGGGCACACTTTTCTCTCTCTCTCTCTTTTTTTTTTTTTTTGACAAGGTCTCACTCTGTCACCCAGACTGGAGTGCAGTGGCATGATCATGGCTCACTATATCCTTGACCTCTCAGGCTCAAGCAGATCCTCCCACCTCAGCCTCCCAAGTAACTGGGAGCTGGGACTACAGGTGCACGCCACGACACCTGGCAAATATTTAAATTTTTTGTAGAGATAGTCACCCCATGCTGCCCAGGCTGCCCTCGAACCCCTGGGCTCAAGTGGTGCTCCTGTCTGGGCCTCCCAAAGTTCTGGGATTACAGGTGTGAGCCACTGCACTCAGTCTGGAGCTTTTGTTCTTTTTTTTTTTTTTTTTTTTTTTTTGAGATGGAGTCTCGCTCTCTCCCCCAGGCTGGAGTGCAGTGGTGCGATCTCAGCTCACTGAAACCTCCGCCTCCCAGGTTCAAGCAATTCTTCCGGCCTCGGCCTCCCTAGTAGCTGGGATTACAGGCGTGTACACCACGTCTGGCTAATTTTTGTATTTTTTAGTAGAGAAGGGGTTTTGCCATGTTGGTCAGGCTGATCTTGAACTCTTGACTTCAGATAATCCACCGGCCTCGGCCTCCCAAAGTGCTGGGATTACAGGCGTGAGCCAGGCGTGAGCCACCGAGCCCAGCTGAGCTTTTGTTCTTAACCTCTGTATTGTGCTATGTGAAAGCTTAAAAAATGTATAGACCAGGAGAAGTGGCTCCTGCCTGTAATCCCAGAACTTGGGGAGGCCAAGGCAGGTGGATTGCTTGAGTCCAGGAGTTTGAGACTGGCCTGGGCAACATGACCAAAACCCTATCTTTACCAAAAAAACTCCCCAAACCAGAAAACAAAACAAAAATTAGCTAAGTATGGTGGCATACTCCTGTGGTCCTAGCTACTCAGAGGCTGTGGTGGGAGGATCGCTTGAGTCTAGGAGGTCGAAAGACTGTCAAAAAAAAAAAAAGTGGAAACACAGGAAGGGGAAGAAGGTTACTAAATGGTACAAGAAAAAGAACTTGGTCTTTTGTGTCAGGCAGGTCTTATTACAACTTTGGCTGGCTCTGCCATTTAGCAGTTAGTTGACCTAAGGCAAAGTACTTAAACTCTACAAATCTCAGATTTATCTGTAAAGTGAATGCAGTAGTATATACCCCATAGAATTCCTGGGAGGATTAAGTATGATGAAATATATCCATACAATGAGGGTTCATGGGATATGGCCAGCATTGTACCAAGTATTTTGTTTTATTTTATTTTTGAGACAGGGTCTTGCTCTGTCACCCAGGCTGGAGTGCAGTGACCTGAACATGGGTGACTGCAGCCTCGACCTCTTGAACTCAAGCAATCCTCCCACCTCAGCCTCCCGAGTAAATGAGACTACAGGCATGTGCCACCATGCCCAGCTTGATTTTTTTGATTTTTTTGTAAAGATGAGGTCTTGCTATATTGCCCAAGCTGTTCTCGAACTCCTAGGCTCAAGTGATCCTCCCACCTTGGCCTCACGAAGTGCTGGGATTACAGGTATGAGCCACCACACCCAGCCCTGTACAGAGTATTTTAATTGAGGCAATTTACTTAATCTTTACAACAATGCTTTGAGGCAGGGATGCTCATCATTCCTATTTTACAGATGAGAAAACTAAGATTTAGAGGATTAAGTACTTGCCCATGGTTACACAGTCAGCACATGGCAGAGCAGGAATTCAAACTCAGGAAGTATGAATCCACAGTATAAGCTCTCATCTGCTTTTACTGTGTTACCTTCCTCTGTGAAAAAGACTTGGAAGTTGGAGTTATATACAAGCTTGATAGGATTCTACAAGTATAGCAGCTTGCAAAAAGCCCTCAGTTCAGATTTAGGGTACATTTATACAAAAATGGCATCCAGTGCATACATTCTGTGCTGTTTTGGTTGCATCTGCAGTATTGTGTTCAAATTTATATGATACCTTTTATTTTTTATGTTTTTCTGAGATGGAGTTTCACTCTTGTTGACCAGGCTGGAGTGCAATGGCACAATCTTGGCTCACTGCAACCTCTGCATCCTGGGTTCAAGTGATTCTACTGCCTCAGCCTCCCTAGTAGTGGGATTACAGGCGCCCATCACCACGCCTGGCTAATTTTTTGTATTCTTAGCAGAGACGAGGTTTCACTGTGTTGGCCAGGCTGATCTCAAACTCCTGACCTCAGGTAATCCACTTGCCTTGGCCTCCCAAAGTACTGGGATTACAGGTGTGAGCCACCATGCCCAGCCCGGATGATACTTTTTTCTTTTTTTTTTTTTGAGACGGAGTCTTGCTCTGTCACCCAGGCTGGAGTGCAGTGGCCCGATCTCAGCTCACTGCAAGCTCCGCCTCCCAGGTTCATGCCATTCTCTTGCCTCAGCCTCCTGAGTAGCTGGGACTACAGGCGTCTGCCACATTGCCCGGCTAGTTTTTTGTATTTTTTAGTAGAGACGGGGTCTCGCCGTGTTAGCCAGGATGGTCTGGATTTCCTGACCTCGTGATCTGCCTGTCTTGGCCTCCCAAAGTACTGGGATTACCGGCGTGAGCCACTGCGCCCGGCCTTGGATGGTACCTTTCAACAGAGATACTGACAAAATGGAAATAACTATGATGATGCGAGAAATAATCTCAAGAGAGAAACAGCTGAAAATGTTTTGGTTTCATGAAGGCATGCAAGGGGTCAGAGAGGTAGATGTCTTTGGGAAAGGCTGTCCAGATAGGTTGACAGTACCTTGAGTCCTCTCTGTTTTCAGTCTTGCAGGTGCAAGGATTTCACTTTATCAGTTAATTAATATTCAGAGTTGATCATACTATACTCTTGGCAACTGACTCACTCTAACCAAACTTATAAGAGACCGTTGCATATACCAGAATGCCAATTAATTAACTTAAAATTACGAACATAAGCACCAAACAGATTTTATACATGTATTTGCTGATCAGAGCATCTTGTTTTTCTAGGAATTTTATCTTCTGTCAGCAAATATATATAAAAACTGTGGGCCGGGCATGGTGGCTCACGCCTATAATCCCAGTACTTTGGGAGGCTGAGGCGGGTGGATCACCAGAGGTCAGGAGTTTGAGACCAGCCTGGCCAACATGGTGAAACCCCGTCTCTACTAAAAATACAAAACTTAGCTGGGTATGGCGGCAGATGCCTATAATCCCAGCCAGGAGGTGGGCAAAGGTTGCAGTGAGCCGAGATCACACCACTGCGCTCCTTGCTGGGCAACAGAGTGAGACTCCATCTCAAGAAAGAAAAAAACAAAACAAAACCCAAAAACTGTGGTAGGCTAAAAGTTGTTAGCTTGCAGGTAGGGTAAAACTGCAGACTTGTCTCAATTTCTGATTTAAAGTCATGATCAAAAATTGATATCTCATATTTCATTCACTGATTTTATTAACTTGATTTATATCTCATTTTATTAATTTGTTTTATTCATATGAACATTTTATATGTGGTTTTGAACATTTGTATCTTGTCAAATCTGCAGTATAAACAAATATAAACAAATCTGCAAATTGTTTATATTCTTTACCCATTTTTTAACTGGGTTATTTTATGTTTTTTATTTATTTTATTTTATTTTATTTTTGAGATGGAGTCTCGCTTTGTCACCCAGGCTGGAGTGCAGTGGCGTGATCTCGGCTCACTGCAAGCTCTGCCTCCTGGGTTCACACCATTCTCCTGCCTCAACCTCCCGAGTAGCTGGGACTACAGGTGCTCGCCAACACACCCAGTTAATTTTTTGTATTTTTAGTAGAGACAGGGTTTCACCGTGTTAGCCAGGATGGTCTTGATCTCCTGACCTTGTGATCCTCCTGTCTTGGCCTCCCAAAGTGCTGGGATTACTGTGCCCGGCCAGGTTATTTTTAATTGAATAGTAGATTTCTACTTGGTTGTTTTTTATTGATCAATATGTTCTCTTTTTTTCTTTGAGACAGAGTCCCGCTCTGTTGCCCAGCAAGGAGCGCAGTGGAGCAATTTTAGCTCACTGCAGCCTCTGCTTCCTGGATTCAAGCAATTCTCCTGCCTCAGCCTCCCGAGTAGCTGGGACTACAGGTGTGCACCACTACACCCAGCTAATTTTTTTGTATTTTTAGTAGAGACAGGGTTTCGCCATGTTGGCCAGGTGGTCTCGAACTCCTAACCTCAGGTGATCTGCCTGCCTCAACTTCCCAAAGTGCTGGGATTACAGGTATGAGCCATGCGCCTGGCCTGATCAGTAGGTTCTTTATATAAACATATATCTAAAATATTCAGCTAAATTTAGATAATTCAGATAAAATGTTAAACATATTATATGTATAAATAATAAAATAGACTGGGTGTGGTGGCTCACGCCTGTAATCCCAGCACTTTGGGAGGCCAAGGCAGGTGGATCACCTGAAGGCAGGAGTTCAAGACCAGCCTGGCCAACATGGTGAAACCCCATCTCTACTAAAAATACAAAAATTAGCTGGGCCTGGTGGCGCGTGCCTGTAATCACAGCTACTTGGGAGGCTGAAGCTGGAGAATTACTTGAACCCAGGAGGCAGAGGTTGCAGTGAATCGAGATCGCGCCATTGCACTCCAGCCTGGGCAACAAGAGCGAAACTCCATCTCCATAACTAAAATAAAAAAATAAAAAATAAAGTGAGGTATACATTTTTGTTATACCAGTTGCAAATATTTTATGTAATAATTCAGTTACTTCTCGACTTTATGTACCTTCCGTCATCCGTGAATGAATTTGGCTCTCTGTTTTATTAAGATAGCTTTCTCCCTCCAAGGTTTTAAATATATTTTCCCATTTTTTCTGTTATTCTTTTTTTTTGTTTTTTCGAGACAGAGTTTCGCTCTTTCTGCGAAAGAGACTGCGCCCGGCCTTGGTTATTCTTCTAAAATAGAAGAATTCTTGGTTATTCTTCTAAAAACTACATTTTAGGCCGAGGCGGGCGGATCACAAGGTCAGGAGATCGAGACCACGGTGAAACCCCGTCTCTACTAAAAATACAAAAAATGAGCCGGGCGCGGTGGCGGGCGCCTGTAGTCCCAGCTACTCGGGAGGCTGAGGCAGGAGAATGGCGTGAACCCAGGAGGCGGAGCTTTCAGTGAGCCAGGATCGCGCCACTGCACTCCAGCTTGGGCGACAGAGCGAGACTCCGTCTCAAAAACAAAACAAAACAAAACTACATTTTAAATACAAATGGAGGTGCTGTTCTGGGCCCAGCTCCGGCTCGGCGCGAGTAGGAGGAGGAGCTGTGGTGGTGCTGCCGGTCCCCGGGGAGAGGAGGCGCGGGCGGCTCCGGGACCAGGGAGCCTGGTGACGCGGCGCGCCCAGGCCCGGGTCGGGTTGCCTAGGCGCTGCCGCGGCGGCAGATGCTGCTGCAGCTGCTGCTGGGTCGGGGACTTCGAGTCATGGCCTCGGCCTCGGCTTCCTCCTCTAGGAAGGAGGCGGAGGAGAGGCACCGGCCAGACAGTGTGAGCGTGCTCACCTTCGTCCTGCTGCTCACGCTCACCATCCTCACCATATGGCTCTTCAAGCACTGCGGGGTGCACTTACTGCATGAGACCGGGCTGGCCATGATGTGTGGGCTCATCGTTGGGGTGATCCTGAACTATGGTACCCCTTCCACCAGTGGCCGCAAATCACTCAACTGCACTCAGGAAGATCGGGCCTTTAGCACTTTAGTAGTGAATGTCAGAGGTTAAGTTCTTCGAATACACTCTGAAAGGAGAGATCAGCCCTGGCAAGATTAACAGCCTAGAGCAGAATGACATGCTATGGAAGGTAACATTCGACCCAGAGGTATTTTTCAACATTCTTCTGCCTCCAGTTATTTTCCACGCTGGATACAGCTTAAAGATACACTTTTTTAGAAATCTCGGGTCACATCTTCTTGGGGTCTGTTGTTTCATGCTCCCTTATTGGAAATCTCATGTATGGTATGGTGAAGCTCATGAAGATTATGGGACAGCTCTCAGATAAATTTTACTACGCACATTGTCTCTTTTGAGGAGTAATCATCTCTGCCACTGACCCAGTGACTGTGCTGGCGATATTTAATGAATTGCATGCAGACATGGATCTTTATGTACTTCTGTTTGGAGAGAGCATCCTAAATGACGTTGTTGCCCTTGTACTTTCCTCATCTATTGTTGCCTACCAGTCAGCAGGACTGAACTTCAACTCACGCCTTTGATGCTGCTGCCTTTTTAAAGTCAGTTGGCATTTTTCTAGGCATATTTAGTGGCTGTTTTACCATGGGAGCTGTGACTGGTGTTGTGACTGCTTTAGTGACCAAGTTTACCAAACTGGACTGCTTCCCCCTGCTGGAGAGGGCGCTCTTCTTCCTCATGTCCTGGAGCACATTTCTCTTGGCAGAAGCCTGCGGATTTACAGGCGTTGTAGCTGTCCTTTTCTGTGGAATCACACAAGCTCATTACACCTACAACAATCTGTCGGTGGAATCAAGACGTCAAACCAAGCAGCTCTTTGAGGTGTTACATGTCCTGGCAGAAAACTTCATCTTCTTCTGCATGGTCCTGATGCTATTTACCTTCCAGAAGCGCGTTTTCAGCCCCATTTTCATCATTGGAGGTTTCGTTGCCGTCTTCCTGGGCAGAGCTGCCCATATTGACCCACTCTCCCTCTTCCTCAACTTGGGCAGAAGGCATAAGATTGGCTGGAATTTCCAACACATGATGTTTTCAGTCCTCAGGGGAGCAATGGCGTTTGCGTTGGCCATCCGTGACATGGCATCCTATGCTCGCCACATGATGTTCACCACCATGCCTTTCATCATGTTCTTCACCATCTGGATCATTGGAGGAGGCACGACACCCATGTTGTCATGGCTTAATATCAGAGTTGGCCTCGAGGAGCCTTCCAAAGAGGACCACAATGAACACCACTGGCAGTACTTCAGAGTTGGTGTTGACCCTGATCAAGATCCATCAGCCAACAACGACAACTTTCAAGTCTTACAAGGGGACAGCCCAGATTCTGCCAGAGGAAACCGGACAAAACAGGAGAGTACGTGGATATTCAGGCTGTGGTACAGCTTTGATCGTAATTACCTGAAGCCCATCCTCACACACAGTGGCTCCCTGCTAGCCGCCACTCTCCTGCCTGGTGTAGACACAGCGGCTCTCCGCTAACCTCCACTCTCCTGCCTGGTGTAGACACAGCGGCTCCCCGCTAACCGCCACTCTCCCTCCTGGTGTAGACACAGCGGCTCTCTGCTAACCGCCACTCTCCCACCTGGTGTAGAGACAGTGGCTCTCCTAACCGCCACTCTCCTGCCTGGTGTAGCTTGCTAGCTCGATGTCTGACCAGTCATGGAGGTGTACGATAACCAAAAGCCACTGAGAGAGGGAAACTCTGATTTTATTCTGACTGAAGGCGACCTCACATTGACCTACGGGGACAGCACAGTGACTGCAAATGGCTCCTCAGGTTCCCATACTGCCTCCACGGGTCTGGAGGGCAGCTGGAGAATGAAGAACAGCTCAGAGGAAGTGCTGGAGCGGGACCTGGGAATGGGAAACCAGAAGGTTTCGAGCCAGGGTGCCCAGCTAGTGTTTCCTCTGGAAGATAATATTTGACTTTCCCCCCAAACCCTGGCACGATGGAGGAGGCTCCCAAAGGGGTGAGGATAGCTTCAAACCCTAGTGTTGCTTGAGGTGGGGCAGTGACTAGATTGAACTAACTTTTCTATTTTGTTGGGGTCTGAAGCTATTGTAACACTTAAAATTTAACTCGCAATGCAGATGGTGAGGCAAAAGTGTCTCTAAATTCAGACAAACGTAGACCTATTTCTACTTTTTTTTTCACATAGTAGTGCGCTGTTTCAGAGTTAAGCAAACAAAAAGTAGCATACTTTAATGGTCAGTATCTGAACAAGGCAGGGCAGGTGCTGTGTGGAGGGCTTCCTCTTACGAGAGGCTGCATGTCAGTACACAGTGGTGCAAGTCAAGCTGACCACAGAAATATCAAGTTAGGGGAGAACAGGCTGGAAGAAAGATCACAAGGAAGGCAATTGAGATTGGACCTCCAGAGATTATGGGAAACTGTTGTTAAATGGAACAGAAAACATGAAAAAATAATAGGAGTGGAGGCTCTGGCAATGAAGGCTGTGTGACTGCAACCTCATATCAGGATTCCTGACTTTTATGCTACCTCTGTTTCTTCTAGACTGAAGATTTGAAAATACATCCACAAACATTTCAACATGTAAAAAAGAATTATAGTTCCTTCTCTGGAGAGGTCCATAAAGAAGTAGTTATAATATGTTTAAAACCAGACCAGGCGCGGTGGCTCACACCTGTAATCCCAACACTTTGGGAGGTCGAGGCAGGCGGATCATCTGAGGTCAGGAGTTCAAGACCAACCTGGCCAACATGGTGAAACCCTGTCTCTACTAAAAAATACAAAAATTAGCCGGGTGTCGTGGCAGGTGCCTTAATCTCAGCTACTTGGGAGGCAGAGGCAGGAGAATCATTTGAACCTGGGAGGCTGAGGTTGCAGTGAGCCTAGATAAAGCCATTGCACTCAAACCTGGGGGACAAGAGCGAGACTTCTCTTAAATAAATAAATTAAATAAATAAAATTTAAAAACCAAAGGCAAATAGCGTTACACTGTTATTTTTTAGTTAATCTGAAGAAAGGAGGTATTTAGAAACTGATGATGGTATCACTGCAAAAAGCATTAAACTTTGAGGGCTACCATATGAGCTGACAGCCTAGGAAATAGTAAGACTGAGGTATCTACTGTGGATTTAGAAATAGCACCAAATTTTGTAGGATGCTATTATCTGGGGAAGGGAAGGCAGCAAGAAACCTGCAAGGCAACAGGCTAGAATTCAGAGGGAAAGAAATCTCTAGGCAAAAAATTAACTGCAAAGAAATACAAGATAGTAGTCTCAAAACTGGATAGAATTCCAAACTTTGAGCTGACAAATGCATGAGATTTCAGTGGCCGCATGAGGAATCAGAGGGGAGTCAATGGAACGTTAAGTATTTTCAACCCACTAGAAGGTCCTGTCTTCTGTAAGTTTAAGAATCCGAGTATCTTTATGCCATTGAGTGCTGTGCAGAGAAGGGTCATTTTCCCTTTATCTGGGGAGGCTGCTGCACCAGCTTAACATGTGGGTGTGATTTGTAAGTTAGGTTTTCAGTTTGGGTTCTTTCTGTATGAGCTGTTCTGTCCACCCACACCTGTAGTGCTGAAATACTGAAAGACCTTTCGGGAAAAGTTTGAGTTTCTCCCCATGTTTCTGTGCTTCAGCAGTAGCATTTTTTTTTGGCAACCCAATTTCTAAAAAATGCTTTCAATAACGTGGGCATTTTCTTATTATGGCAGAAAAAATAGTGTCCCAGTCTAGTCCACCCATAATGAAATCAGCCATTTAATCTTCTCAATTAGCATGTTTAATGGTTAATTTTTAAATAAGACATTGCTTCACAACGTTTTCATTTTTTATTTTTATTTTTTTGAGATGGAGTCTTGCTCTGTTACCCAGGCTGGAGTGTAGTGGTATGACCTTGGCTCGCTGCAATCTCTGCACGCCTGGGTTCATGTGATTCTCCTGCCTCAGCCTCCCTAGTAGCTGGGATTGCAGGCACCTGCCACCACGCCTGGCTAATTTTGTATTTTCAGTAGAGATGGGGTTTTGCCATGTTGGCCAGGCTGGTCTCGAACTCCTGACTTCAGGTGATCCACCTGCCTTGGCCTCCCAAAATGCTAGGATTACAGGCATGAGCCACCACACCTGGCCTGCTTCACAACTTTGTGTTCGAATTGATAATGTGTGCAAATCAGGAAAATATATATTTAATTATTTGAGCCATATGAATTTGCTGATATTCAATCATTTTGTAAAAACAGGAGTGGCAATTTCATATAGTTCAATAAAATAAAATTGAGGCCGGGCACAGTGGCTTACACTCATAATCCCAACACTTTGGGAGGCCGAAGCAGGATGATCGCTTGAGCTCAGGAGTTTGAGACCAGACTGGGCAACATGGCAAAACCCTGTCTCTACAAAAATACGAAGATGAGACAGGCATGGTAGCACATACCTTTAGTTCAGTTCTAAGTACTTGGGAGGCTGAGGTGGGAGGATCGCTTGAGCCCAAGAGGCAAAGGTTGCAGTGAGCCAAGATCATGCCACTGGAAACCAGTCTGGGCAAAAGAGTGAGAACCTGTCTCAAAAAACAAACAGACAGACAGACAGACAGACAAATTTATTTTTATGTATGGTACGAGAAAGGGATTTGTTTTGTTTTGTTTTTGAAATGGAGTCTTGCTTTGTTGCCCAGGCTGGAGTTCAGTGGCACCATCTTGGCTCACTGCAACCTCTTCTTCCTTTGTTCAAGTGATTCTCTTGTCTCAGCCTCCTGAGTAGCTGAAATTACAGGCACCGGCCACCACACCCGGCTATTTTTTGTATTTTTAATAGAGACAGGGTTTCACCATGTTGGCCAGGCTGGTCTCAAACTCCTGACCTCAGGCGTTCTGCCCCACTTGGCCTCCCAAAGTGCTGGGATCACAGGCATGAGCCACTGTGCCCAGTCTTAGAAAGGGATTTAATTTGTTTTTTTTCTTCCAAATGGATAGCTCCTTGTCCCAACACTATCTATTAGTCTGTCATTTCCCAAGTAATTTAAATGTCTCCTTTAACACATACTAAGATTACACACATACACACAAATGGACACACACACATATATATGTGTGTGTGTATATATATATATATTTTTTTCTGTACTTTTTATTCTATTCATATTGATCTATTGGTCTATTTTTTCATGGTGCTATTTCAATTATTGTGACTTTACAACATAGTTGACATCTAGTAAAGTTCTTTTACTAATGAACCTTAACTTTATTGGCACAACTCATAGATGAACTTTAAAATTAACTTGCCAATTCTACAAAGTATCCTGTTGTAATTTTGATAAAAATTATATTACATTTATTATTTAATTTGGGGGTATAATATCTGTATACTATTGAGTCTTTTCATCTAGAAATATCTTTTATGGCCTTCATTAAAATTATATGGTTATCCTCAACAATATTCTTTTCTTTTTTTTTGAGACAGGGTCTCACTCTGTCATCCAGGCTGGAGTGGAGTGGCACAATTTCTGCTCACTCAACTTCCCAGGTCCAGGTGATCCTCCCACTTCAGCCTCCAAAGTAGCTGGGACTACAGGCATGTGCCACCACACCTGGCTGATTTTTTGTAGAGACTAGGTTTCGCTACGTTGCCCAGGCTGTTCTTGAACTCTTGTACTCAGGTGATCCGCCCACGTCAGCCTCCCAAAGTGATAGGGTTACAAGCATAAGCTACCATGCCTGGCAACAGCTTTCATATTTTTAAGTTTTTTTCCTAAGTAACCCAAGGTCTATTGAAATTGAATATAGCTTTCTTTTCTATTACATATTTAAATAGATTTTTTCTGATTTTAGAAAAGCTGTAGATTTTTATATGTTAATCTTGTTTCCTTTCTGAAAGTTTTAATTAGTCCATACAGATTACATGTGATTCATTGGATTTTCTAGGTATAAATCTACCTTGCCAATATTCATACTTATTTCTTTTTTTTTCTGGTATTTTTGCATTGCCTGGTAACTCTAGGACAATGTCTACTATTGATGATAGAAGTAGGCATCATTATGTGTTGTTTCTGAGTTCTATGGAGTTGTGGTCTAATGTTTTGTTCTTCAGAATGATGTTTGGAGATTGGCAAAATGTTGATTATTGTTGAAGATGAGTGACAGGTCCATAGCAACCATTAATCTATTTTCTCTATGCTTGTGTATGTTTGAAAATTTCCATAATAAAAGAGTTAAATTCTACAAAGAGTCAAATTAAAAAAAAGGAACAAGACTTATTTTAGGTTTTTGGTAGAAACCCCTTTTCAGGCCGGGTGTGGTGGCTCACACTTGTAAACCCAGTACTTTGGGAGGGTGAGGTGGGCAGATCACCTGAAGTCAGTAGTTCGAGACCAGCCTGGCCAGCGTGGTGAAACCTTGTCTCTACTGAAAATACAAAAGTTAACTGGGCGTGGTGGTGGGCATCTGTAATCCCAGCTACTTGGGAGGCTAAGGCAGGAGAATTGCTTGCACCCTGAAGGTGGAAGTTGCAGTGAGCCGAGATCACACCACTGCACTCCAGCCTGGGTGACAGAGTGAGACTCTATCTGGAAAAAAAAAAAAAAAAAGAAAAGAAAAAGAAAATATCTTTTCCTAGTTTATTGTAAATTATTTTCTTAGAAATGGATGGAGAATTAATTGTATCATCAGAAAAATATCTTTTAAAAGAAAAGATATCACAGGAACCATCCATCTCAGAAAACCAAGGAAAATAAATGAGACTTTCAGTATTAAAAATGACCAAATATTTAGATTTGCTTCTCTCTCTTTCTTTTCATTAACTGACAGCTTACAATTAGAGGAGAGGTGACTCTAGGGCCTAGCATATTGCTGAAAACACAGAAGGCAATAAATAAATAATGTATCGTTGGAGGTTTTTTTTGGGGAGAGAGCTGTAGGTAACTGTTACAACACACAGATCCTCCCTCCAGTACTGAAGGACTTACCCCTCCAGCTGCTGGGATTATAGCTGGCTGACACTCTCCAGCAGCTGGCACTTTCCAGGAACTGCCTGTGGCCGAAGAGAACCACCTTACTCAAAGTTCTGCCCTCCTCCTAGGGGCAGCTGTATCCAATGACTGGCCTATGTGGAGATATAAATCCACCTTGCCAATATTCATACTTATTTACATAATTTACAATATTCATACTTAAAGATTCTGTGCCCTTACCCAACTCAGGATAGGCTAAAAGAACTAGCCCAGCCTGGCCAGGTGCGATGGCTCACGCCTGTAATCCCAGCACTTTGGGAGGCCCAGGTGGGCGGATCACGAGGTCAGGAGATCAAGACCATCCTGGCTAACACAGTGAAAACCCGTCTCTACTAAAAAATACAAAAAAGTTAGCCGGGTATGGTGGAGGGCGCCTGTAGTCCCAGCTACTTGGGGGACTGAGGCAGGAGAATGACATGAACCCGGGAGGCGGAGCTTGCAGTGAGCTGAGATCACACCGCTGCACTCCAGCCTGGGCGACAGAGCAAGACTCCATCTCAAAAAAAAAAAAAAAAAAAAAAAAGAACTAACCCAGCTTCAGAGTGCCCTGTGGGGTGGCTGAGGCCTTAGGGTTTCCAGATAAAATAAATACAGGATGCTCAGTTACATTTGAATTTCAGGTAAACTACAAATAATTGTTTTGGTATTTATAGATTCTAAAGATTGCATGGGACATTTATTATTATTTTTGCTGTTTATCTAACATTCTTTTTTTTTTTTTTAGACAGAATCTCACTTTGTCTCCAGGTTGGAGCGCAGTGGCACTATTTCAGCTCACTGCAGCCTCCGCCCCTGGGTTCAAGCGATTCTCATGCATCAGCCTCTCGAGTTGCTGGGATTACAGGCATGTACCACCACACCCAGCTAATTTTTGTATTTTTAGTAGAGACGGGGTTTCACCATGTTGGCCAGGATGGTCTTGATCTCCTGACCTCGTGATCCGCCCACCTTGGCCTCCCAAAGTGCTGGGATTACAGGCATGAGCCACTGCGCCCGGTCTTTTTTTTTTTTTTTTTTTTGAGACAAGGTCTCACCCTGTCACTCAGGCTGGAGTGCAGTGGCACGATCACAGCTCACTGCAGCCTTGACCTCCCAGGGCTCAAGTGATCCTCCCACCTCAGCCTCCTGTGAAGCTGGGACAACAGGTGCATACCACCATGCATGGCTAATTTTTTGTAGAGATGGAGTTTTATCATGTTGCCCAGGCTGGTCTCAAACTCCTGGGCTCAAGTTATCTGCTCACCTCCGCCTCCCAAAGTGCTGGGATTATAGGCATGAGCCACTTTGCCCCATCTTACAGATTTAAGTGAGCATCCTGTATATTTATTTGCTAAATCTGGCAGTCCTGTGAGGCTTTGTTGTGTTTGCATTGCAGCCTCCCCTCTTCCTCTGTGCTATGGGTTGAATTGTGTCCTCCCAAATTTCACTGATGGAAGTCCTAACCCCCAATGTGATGGTATTGGGAAGTGGGGATCTTTGAGGAGGTAATTAGGTTTAGACGGGGTTGTGAGGGTGGGCCCCTAATGATGGGAATAGTGTCTTTATAAAAGGAGAAGGAGAGAGTAATATTCTTTTCTTCCTTTTTTTTTTGTTTTTGAGATGGAGTCTCACTCTGTTGCCCAGGCTGGAGTGCAATGGTGCCATCTCAGCTCACTGCAACCTCTGCCTCCTGGGTCCAAGTGATTTTCCCACCTCAGCCTCCTGAGTAGCTGGGATTACAGGCATAAGCCACCATGCCTGGTTTCTTTTTGTATTTTAGGTAGAGACAGTGTTTCACTGTGTTGGCCAGGCTGGTCTCAAACTCCTGATCTCAGGTGATCTGTCCTTTCTGGCCTCCCAAAGTACTGAGATCACAGGCGTGAACCACTGTGCCTGAGTGATATTCTTTCTCTGCCATGTGAGGATCTAGTGAGAAGCTGGCCTCTGCAATCCAGGAAGGGGACCCTCATCAGGAACTGACTTGGTTATGGACTCCCCAGTCTCTAGAACTGTGAGAAATAAATGTTTGCTGTTTAAGCCACTACAGTTATTTGTTATGACAACTTGAGTGAGCAGACTAAGACACTGTAATCCTGCTTCCTTCCATTATCCCACAGGTGTTGATTCTGAGAGCAATTCTCAACCAACTTCCTTTATGTGAAAATATGAAACCAGGGAAAGCGGGTCTGCCATTAACCACTGAGTCGTATAGGATAAAAGCAGCTCTGTTCATATAATCATGCAAATCATGCAAATCATCATGGATAAACCTGGTGCAAAAATAGACTGAGGCCTTCACAAAGATGGATTCTGTCTCTTTTGCCTCCTTTCTCTTCCCACCCTCTAAGTGAAGAGTTTCTTCAGGATTTATGCTTGTCTTTCTTCTTGTTGCGATATATGTGATCTGCTTTGTCATATATCTGGCCCTTACTTAATGCTTTGTGGACATGACATTCAAATCAACATTTTGCCTTGACTCTCTCCTGAGCTCCAGTTCTGTTTCCAGCAGTCTTTTCTTCTATACCTTGATTTTCTGAAAGTTCCCTACATACTGTATGTCCTTGCCTTACACACTTGCTTGACTATGACCAAATTTTCATTCAAGTTGCCAAGCAATGAGGCAGTATGTTGTGAAATGAATGTGCCTGGGAACCTGGTGAAAGTGGACATCAAGCATTTAAGAAGAGCAGGAACTGGGGAATGGAGCAGGACTCAAATGGCCTCTATTTTAAATTCTAAAAGTACCTGCTTCTTGAGTGCTTACTATGTGCCAGGTAAGGAGGGAATCCCAAAACACGCAGTTATGGGACCTCAATTCTACTCTAGTGCTGCACTGTTGGTGAGACTCACTTTCTGCACGTCTGCTTCCTCATGTCTTAGCTGCTAGCTTAGGTCTTCCCTCTCTCTCATAGTTTCTGCATCTTCATTTTACTTATGCTTATGGTTCTTAAGTTCATGACCTTTTTTTTTGGAGATGGAGTTTCAATCTGTCACTCAGGCTGGAGTGCAGTGGTATGATCTTGGCTCACTGCAACCTCCACCTCCTAAGTTCAAGTGATTCTCTTGCCTCAGACTCCTGAGTCCTGAGTAGCTGGGACTACAGGCATGCACTGCTATGCCTGGCTATTTATTTATTTATTTATTTGTAGTAGACAGGGTTTCACCATGTTGACCAGGCTGGTCTTGAACTCTTGACCTCAAGTATCCTCCCGCCTCAGCCTCCCAAAGTGCTGGGAATACAGACGTGAGCCACTGCAGCCAGCCCATGATCCTTCTCAATATCTTTTCAGGGTTATCTACACTTGACAGCTTCATTTCCTTGCTTTTATTCCCTGCAAGTTTCTGAGACAGGTAATCTGATTGGCTGTGCTATGTTTTTGAACTAGGGAAATGCCGAGGTTTCTGGTCAATCTATAAGTTGGTTGCCTTTAGGTCAGGGGTCCACACTTGCTTGACCAGTTGTGGTTGGAGGGATTATGTGGCTCCTGAGAACTGCCCTTACTACTTCAGCAGGGCCAGTGGCTGAGCAGCACAGTGGCTGGCATGCCCAACACAGTCCCAAACTCCAATCTCTTTCCTTCCCATTTCTGTTAAAGGAACAACCATCTTGCCTTCTGTTTGGATAAGAAACCCCGGCCTCATATTTGAATCCATCTTTCCTCTTAATATTCAGTTCCAACCTCTGCCAAATCATATTGATTCTTTGCAGGCTATCTTAGTAATCTCAGGCTGCTATAAGAAAATATCATAGGTTGGGTGGCTTCGACAACAGAAATTTATTTCTTACAGTTCCATAGAAGAAACACTATAACCTATTCTCTTCTTTTGATTTTCACCTTCACTGTCCAAATCTGGAAACTCCTCATTTCTTTCTCAGACCCACACGACAGCTTCTTACCTTATTTTTCCTTATCCTGTTAATTTCACACCCTACTTTCAGATTGACTTTCTTTTTTCTTTTCTTTCTTTTTGTTGGCGGAGTGGGGATGGACTCTTCCTCTGTCGCCCAGGCTGGAGTGCAGTGGGGCGATCTCAGCTCCTTGCAACCTCCAGCTCCCGGGCTCAAGTGATTCTCCTGCCTCAGCCTCCCAAGTAGCTGGGATTACAGGTGCTCGCCACCATACCAGGCTAATTTTTAAATTTCTAGTAGAGAGGGATTTCACCATGTTGGCTAGGCTGATGTCAAACTCCTGACCTCAAGTGATCCACCCTCCTTGGCCTCCCAAAGTTCTGAGATTACAGGTGTAAGCCACCGTGTGGGTCCCAGGTTGACTTTCTTGAAGTTCACCTTTGCTGATGCTACCCTGTTGCTCAAATAACTTCAGTAGGTTTCTGCTGTTCATGGAATAAAGTCTGAATGTCTTTGCTTGGCATTCAAGTCTCTTCATGATCCAGGCCCACTGGATACTTTCAATATATTCTCCATTAGTTTTCTTTTTGACTCTTGTATTTCTCAAAGTGTAGTCCTCAGGATGCCAAACCTAGATTTACTTGAGTGCTTTTGAAAGTGCGGATTCCTCCTGAACCTGCAGAACCCCCAGCTACTTGGGAGGCTGAGGCAGGAGAATCACTTCATCCCGGGAGGTGGAGGTTTCAATGAGCCAAGATTGCGCCACTGCACTCCAGCCTGGGCGACAGAGGGAAGTACCATCTCTAAAAAAGAAAAAAACAGAAAAAGAAAATCATCCCTAGAAACAGTGACTATTACCTCTGCAGGTGGGGCCTAGGAATCTATATGGCAAACAGGAATGCCAGGTGATTCTTCTGCATATTGAACTTAAAGAGTGCGCAATATTGACCGTGAGGAAACGGAGAGTCCTCATTCTTGTAATGGTCTGAAAGGAGCGGTTGGGAGTATTTTTTCTGGGATAATGAAGGAGTTAGGCTCTTCTGACTGCCTCTTTGTCATGGAAAGTGGCCAGTGGTACTGATTCCTTAAGGCAGTGATTTTCAAGCTGTGCTCAGAGGAGCACTCAAGAGACCCCAAAGGAGGCAAGGGGGATGCTGAATGGATGGATTCCACAACTCGCGGTTCTCCCCTTTCACTAAAAGAACTCCACTTTGATCTGTTTTATAGTTTGAGTTTCTAAGATTATATTTGAAATAAGTATCCTGCTTTAAGTTTTCCTAAAGGTCTCTGTTGTGGTTTAAATTACAGCTTTTCTCTGACTTCCAACTTTCAAATCATTTGAGAAGCAAATGCAGCGTTTATTCCATGCAGATGGAGATTGTAAATTAGCTTTATTAATGATAAACCCCCACTAGGGATTATAGCCTGGACATATGGCAGCCATTGGGCTTCTCAGTAACATCCCTCCAAGCCTAGACCTTGGTACAACTCACCCAAGGGAGTAAGTAGTGCCTTTCCTTGCTATTCCCCAACTTTTTGTTCCTTTATTCATCCTTAGGGTTTTCCATGTCCAGTGTGGCGACTTCCCTCAGTGGAGGAGACCATCAGTTTCTCCAGATGTTCCCGTTTCTGCCTTCCTAAGAACACATTCCTAATATAACCATGGCTCCTCTGAGTGTCCTCCTGTGACCACAGGTAGGAGGTTTATCTTCTGCTAATGGAAGGATCTGAAATGGGATGGAAAAGGAACATGAATTAAATTACCAACAAGGCTGTTCTGCACTCTTGGCTGAAAGTAAATTGCTATGCTGTTTTACATTTCAATTTATGCCTAGCTGTGGTAGCTGATGTAGAATATCAGAGCCCAGATGATGACATAAAAACACCTTAAGTAATATAACATCAGCAAAATAAAATCATCCCAGTTTAAAACAATAAACATTTGAAGCTTTCCCATTACTAAATTCCCAGGAAGAAATCAAAGTCCAAGAATTAAAATTTCTTTTATCAATTAAAGTACAAAAAAATTACAGCTCTTACCAGTTTGTCATTCCGCTTAATCTCAGGGGGTCTCATTCAGACTCAGGGTAGAGTCAAGTTCTTTAGCATTGTCAGCTTTGGCTGTCTTCCACTGGAATGAATGTCGTTTTCTGTGAGAATTACCAGCTCTGTGCAAACTAAGTATTTCCTGCTTTGCTCTTTCATGGCACATGGAAAGATCTCACTTCATTCCTACTTTGCTATGTGACTCTAGTGGCCAATGAAATTGTACTTGCATTCTTATTTGCAGCACTGTTCACAATAACAAAGATATGAAATTAAGTGTCTGTCTACAGATGAATACATTAAAAAATGTAGTATGGGCCAGGCGTGGTGGCTCATGCCTATAATCCCAGCACTTTGGGAGGCTGAGGCGGGTACATCACTTGAGGTCAGGAGTTGGAGACCAGCCTGGCCAACATGGTGAAATCCCATCTCTACTAAAAAGAAAAAATTAGCCGAGTATGGTGGCGGGTGCCTGTAGTCCCAGCTACTAGGAGGCTGAGACAGGGGAATCACTTGAGCCCAGGAGGCGGAGGTTGCAGTGAGCTGAGATCGTGCCACTGCACTCCAGCTTGGGCGACAGAGCGAGACTCCGTTTCTAAATAAATAAAATAAAAATAAAAATGTACTATGTATACAAAATGAAATACTATTCTACCATGAAAAAGAAATAATTAAATTATTTGAGGCACCATGGATGGAAATGGAGGACCTTATCTTAAGTGAAATAAGCCAGGTACAAGAAGACAAATATTGCACATTCTCACTACATGTAGGAGCTAAAACATTTGAACACATGGAGGTAGAAAGTAGAAAAATAGATAACAGAGACTGGGAAGGGAGAGTGGGGAGGAGGGGAAAGGATGAAGACAAGTGAGTTAAAGGGTGCAAATATACAGAAAGATAAAGGAAGTAAGTTTAATGTTTGCTAGCAGAGCGGGATGACTGTATTTTTTTTTTCTTTTTTTTTTTTTTGAGATGGAGTCTGGCTCTGTCGCCCAGGCTGGAGTGCAGTGGCGCGATCTCGGCTCACTGCAAGCTCCGCCTCCTGGGTTCACGCCATTCTCCTGCCTCAGCCCCCCGAGTAGCTGGGACTACAGGCGCCCGCTGCCACGCCTGGCTAATTTTTTGTATTTTTGGTAGAGATGGGGTTTCACCATGTTAGCCAGGATGGTCTTGATCTTCTGACCTCGTGATCCACCCTCCTCGGCCTCCCAAAGTGCTGGGATTACAGGCGTGAGCCACCGCTCCCGGCCTCATGTGGCTATGTCTTTAAAAAGATGATAAAGCCATGCGTGGTGGCTCACAGCTATAATCCCAGCACTTTGGGAGGCTGAGGCCGGCAGATCACTTGAGGTCAGAAATTGGAAACCAGCCTGGCCGACATGGTGAAACCCCGTCTCTACTAAAACTACAAAAATTAGTTGGGGACAGTAATGCACGCCTGTAATCCCAGCTACTAGGGAAGCTGATGGGAGAATCACTTGAACCCGGACGGCAGAGGCTGCAGTGAGCCTGCCACTGCACTTCAGCCTGGGAGACAGAGTAAGACTCTTTCTACCAAAAAAAAAAAAAAAAAAAAAAGAAAGATGATAAAATGTTGCCAGGCATGGTGGCTCACGCCTATCATCCCAGCACTTTGGGAAGCTGAGGTGGGTGGATCACTTGAGCTCAGGAGTTTGAGACCAGCTTAGGCAACATGGCGAAACCCTGTCTCTATTAAAATAAACAAAAAACAAAAAACAAAAATTAGCTGGGTGTGGTGGTGGGCGCTTGTAGTCCCAGTTACTCAGGAGGCTGTAGTGGAAGGATCGCTTGAGCCTGGGAGGCAATGAGCTGATACTGCGCCACTGCACTCCAGCCTGGGTGACAGAGGGAGACCCTGTCTCAAACAAACAAACAAAACGATAACATGTGGACGTGCATTTGCATAACAATGAACTTTCCATTAAAAAGAAATCCTCAAGAATTGTTTCACTGTTCATTGTGTTCTGTCAGTTATTGTTTGTTTCCCATATTTGAAATTCTTTGCACAGTCACTTTCCTTAGCATCCTTGTCTTGTTTCTTCTTTGTCCCTGTGTTTATTTTTAAAGCTTTCTCTTCTCAATGGCAAAGACAGCAGCTGGCTCCAACTCCTGTTTAGATACCAGTTGGAGGCCTTCGTTGAATGAAGGAAGAAGATCCATTAAAAGAGGTAATTATGCATCTTGTTTATTTTGTAACAGGCAATTACCTTAAGTCTTACAGTCTCAGAATGTCTTATTGATCAGCATTCTCTGATTTTAAAAGGTTTGTGTTTTTGAAGTTTACAACTCAGCTATTTGAATTTGAAATACATTTTCTTGTAGAAACTGCTATAAAATGGTGTTTAAGACTCCTAGACCAGCCCACTGAAGCCCATAATACAGCAGAAATGTTTTACTGTCATTAGAAATAATTAGAAACATTTCCAATGATAGTTTTACAAAAGGAATACATGTAAAGAATAGAAACATAAACTGAGAAAAGGGTGTAAAAATAGATGAATGTTGATGCTTGAGGAAAAGTAAGCACTTAGACAATGAGGAGGGAGATGGCCACATTTACTGTCTGCTGAGCATATTGGTCGGGATTAAGGTCTTTTAATTGGAGGTAGTGAGTTTGGTCTCAGTTCAAAAATGGCATGAGGGGCTGGGCACGGTGGTTCACGCCTGTAATCCCAGCACTTTGGGAGGCCAAGGCAGGCAGATCACTTGCTGTCAGGAGTTTGAGACAAACCTGGCCAACATGGTAAAACCCCACATCTACTAAAAATACAAAAATTAGCTGAGTGTGGTGGCACATGCTTGTAGTCCCAGCTACTCTGGAGGCTGAGGCGGGGAATCGCTTGAACCTTAGAGGCGGAGGTTGCAGTGAGCTGAGATCACACCACTGCACTTTGGCCTGGGCAACTGAGCGAGACTCTGTCTAAAAAAAAAAAAAAAAGGCATAAAGAGAATGATTGAGCAAAAAGGATTTTCTGGAATGAGACGGCCACCCAGAGGCTGGGAGAGGATGGGAAGGGAGAAGAGGCAATACAGATAGGCAGGTCCTTGCACAGTAGAGCTTCTGGGAGGTGAAATTAGCTGAGTGAAAAGTGAGGAAAGGTTGGAGCCAGGGGAGAGGGGAGGGTCCCTGGATGCAGGATGTGCTGAGCCAGGATGTGACTGGTGAGTGAGGAAACGTGGTGTCTGTGGGACAGGAGCCCCCATGGGCTGCTCACTTTCTGTGCCTTCAACCACGTGGGGGTTTTCTCTCAGTCATTCTCCTGTATCCCCAAGTCCCCGAGGGCACTTCAGATTTTCTCAGGTGAGGAGTTGGGGGTTGATGGGAGACAAGAGCTTGGAATATTTCTTTGAGAAAATTAGGAGAAATATTGTATTGCCACATACAATAGTTGTATTGTTAAGTGTGTGTGTGTGTGTGTGTGTGTGTGTGTGTGTATGAAAGAGAGAGAAATATCTTCCCACAGAGGAACTATACTGCCCTTCCTGGGAGGTACTAATACCTTCAGTGTGACTGGTACCAGGAGACCCGACTGTGCAGTAAGAATGAAGTAGGGAGCCTGGTGCATTGTAGGAAATTAAGCCAACTAGTTTATTCCTGTTCAAAATGTTATTTTTTGTTTTTGTTTTGCTTGAAATAAATTAGTTTTAAATAGAAGTCTAAATAAAACAACTCTAGGAAAGAATGCAATCTCACAATGGTGCAACCATTGCTTAGTAGTTTCCTGCTTGTCCCCAAATGGACCAATTGCAGAAGGATTGGGGGAGATTTCATCTTACAACATGTTATGACAGAGAAGGAAGGGTTAAGAAATCATTCCACCTCATTGCCACATGTCTGGTGTACTTACAATAACTAGAGATTTTCTGGGATGTCCTCAATTCAAATATTCTGTTATGTTGACTCATGTACATTCCTAATTGTCAGATTGCAGCTCCCAAGTTCTGTTCAGAAGGTAGAGTCGGCATAGGAATTCAGTAGCAGATTCCTAGCTGGTGTTCTCAACCCTACTCCTCTCTTCTATTAGAAGATGTTATCTATTAGATATTATCATTTATTTTTGTTTAAACAAAACAAAACGCTTATATGTGCCAATACTTACAGAAACTCTGTAAGTTATAGAAACTTTGATGGTTCTCTATTATACATTGCAACAAGCCCAGAGTTTTTTTTTTCTAGCCTTAGAGAGTTAGTCTTACTTAGTTAACTTTCTTTCTCCTGCTTCCTGGACACCCACCTTTTGTGTCAATCAAGTAGCTCTGTTCTCTTTTCCCTGCAACTGCCCTATTCATTCCTATCTGCTATGCCTTTGCTTCCTTTCTATATCTAAGCTTCTCTCCTGGGATGCTTTCCTCCTTTCTTTACTTATTAGAACTAAACTCCCTTGTAAAATTTTAGCTTGAGTCTGACATCAAGCAAAACAAAGCACAGTGTAGAGCTCATAGAGAATAGAATATCTTTGTTCTTAAAGGGTCCTAGATGAGCCACTGCGAATGTGATCAGTATATTGAATGTACTGGCCTTGGGTGCTGTGTTAGTCTGCCTTCTCCAGAGAAACAGACCAAAAGGAGTTCTCTAAAGAGACTTACTATAAAGAATTAGCTCACATGATTATGGAGGCAGAGAAGTCCCAGGACCTGCCGTCAGCAAGCTGGAGACCCAGGAGAGATGGTAATGTATTTCCAGTCCAAGTGCGAAGACCTGAGAACCAGGAGCGCTGATAGTGTAAGTTCTAGTCTGAGTCCAAGTCCAAAGTCAGGAGAAGACTGACTTTGCAGCTTGAAGACAGGCAGAGAACTAATTATTGTTTTTTTCTCAATTTTTTATTCTATTAAGGTCTTCAACAGATCGGATGAGGCCCAACCAAAGCAATCTGCTCTTCTACCCTACTACCCTACTAATTTAAATTTTTTTGTTGTTTTTTTGAGATGGAGTATTGCTCTGTCATCCAGGCTGGAGTGCAGTGGCACAATCTCTCTCTGTTCACTACAACTTCCGTCTCCCAGGTTCAATTGATTCTCCTGCCTCAGCCTCCCGAGTAGCTGGGATTACAGGTGTGCACCACCACGCCAGGCTAATTTTTGTAATTTTAGTAGAGACAGAATTTCACCATGTTGGCCAGGCTGATATCAAATTCCTGACCTCAGGTGATCCACCCGCTTCGGCCTCCCAAAGTGCTGGGATTACAGGCGTGAGCCACTGCACCCGGCCTAATTCAAATGTTAATTTCACCTCAAAACACTCTCACAGACACCAAAAATAATGTTTAATCTGGGCAATCCATGGCCCAGTCTTGTTGACACAAAATTAACCATCACATTGGCCGAGTGTGGTGACTCATGCCTGTAATCCCAGCACTTTGTGAGGACGAGGTGGGTGGATCACCTGAGGTCAGGAGTTTGAGACCAGCCTGGCCAACATGATAAAACCCCATCTCTCCTAAAAATACAAAATTAGCCGGATATGGTGGTACATGCCTGTAATCCCAGCTACTCAGGAGGCTGAGGAGGAGAATCACTTGAATCTGAGAGGCAGAGGTTACAGTGAGCTGAGATTGTACAATTGCATTCAAGCCTGGGCAACAAGAGCAAAACTCCGTCTCAAAAAACAGACAAACAAAAAACAAAATTAACCATCACAGGTACTATTCCAGCAGGAAATCATTGTATTCTTTGTCACCATTGCCTTTAAATAAAATCCTCAAATAAATTTCATTCTAGCATCTTGGATGGTGTCTCAGGCAGAGCCGTTTGTTTTTCTGGACATTAGGGATCAGAATAGTTTCAGCTATTATAAATTTCAGACTGATCTGAATAAAAACTTTAATCACATCTCGAATTAAAAGCCTGTCCTTCCTTATTCTCCCAGAGGCTTGAAGTAGGAAAGGAGGAGGTAAGATCTGTCTTTTTCTTCCATTCTCTACCTCTTGTCTCACTTGCTAGATGCTCTGGGGTTAGCCAGGTAGGAAGGGCTAGAAGTTGAGAGCTATATATATGTGTATTTTTTAACCTAGCCAGTCCTAGTCTGCAAAAACCTTCTGTGTAGCAAACATCCAAATACTGATAATTTTTCAATAAGGGGCTTTTGTGGGTTCTTTGGAGACTCTCTGTTGGAGACCTCAGATAGTACAAAATTTCCTGATATGGTGCCCTCTTATGACATGCCCTCGTCCCTACTTCAGCAATTTACAGCACGTCACGTCTTTCTGGCTGGACTCTGGTCAGCAGCCTTCTTGGGTGGAGTCTCTGCAGCATCTGCTCTGCATTTTGCCTCACTAAGCTCTGAAAGTGTGATGCTCTCTCTTCTTCATTATAGACAGCGCCAGCCAGCCTCTCCCGCTTGGACTTTTCTAGGGGAGAATCAGGCACCAGTCTCTGCACTTTCCAAACTCCAGGGAACACAGGTCAGTCCTCTGTGGTAGGCAGAATAAGAGTGTCTCACGGATGTCCCCACCCTGATCTCTGGAACCTGTGAATATGTTACCTTACCTGGCAAAACGAGCTTTGCAGATGTGATTGAGGTTATGGACCTTGAGTAGGAGAGATTATCCTGGGTTACCCATGTGGGCCCAGTCTAATTAATTCACCACAGGAATCCTTAAAAGTAGAGAACCTTTTTAGGTGGCTATAGTCAGGGAGAGAGATGTGACTACAGAAAAAGGGCAGAGACATATGACATGAGAAAAATGTTGCTTGCCATTGCTGACTTGAAGATGGAGGAAGACAGCCACAGGCCAAGTCAGTGAATAACCTCCAGGAGCTGATAATGGCCCTCAGCTACAGCCAACAAGAAAGCATGTATCTCAGCTGGGCATGGTGGCTCATGCCTGTAATCCCAGCACTTTGAGAGGCCTAGGCGGGTGGATCCCTTGAGGTCAGGAGTTTGAGACCAGCTGACCAACATGGTGAAACTCTGTCTCAACTAAAAATACAAAAATTAGCCGGGCGAGGTCGTGGGCGCCTGTAATCTCAGCTACTTGGGAGGCTGAGGCAGGAAAATCACTTGAACCTGGGAGGTGAAGTTTGCAATGAGCCAAGATTGCGCCACTGCACTCCAGGCTGGGCAACAGAGTGAGACTCTGTCTTAAAAAAAAAAAAAAAGAGAAAACGTGTATCTCAATCCCACAACTGCACATAATTGAATTTTGCCAACAACCTAACTGATCAGGAGACACATTATTCCATAGAGCTTCTAGAAGTCTGCTCAGTTTGCTGATACCTTGATTTTAGCCTGAGATTCCTACTAGATTTCTGTTTTACAGACTATAAGATAATACATTTGTGTTGTTTTAAGCCACTAAATTTGTGGCAATTTTTTTAATGGCAGCAATAGAAAACTAATGTACTCTCAGATTTTCTCGCTGGGTCTACCAGTTCTGCCTTTTAGTAAGCAGGCAGGTAAGAAGATGGTGAGATGGTGTTCTTTTTTTTGGCAGGGACTGTCTGCTTCCATTCTCTACCATTGCTTCTCTTGTGACTCCTCCTGCATGGTTTGGGAAGGCAACAGAATGTTTTTCTTTTTCTTTTCTTTTTTTTTGAGATGGAGTCTCACTCTTGTCGCCCAGGCTGGAGTGCAGTGGCGCGACTTTGGCTCACTGCAACCTCCGCCTCCCGGGTTCAAGTGATTCTCCTGCCTCAGCCTCCTGAGTAGCTGGGATTACAGCCATGCGCCACCACGCCAACTAATTTTTGTATTTTTAGTAGAGGTGGGGTTTCACCATATTGGCTAGGCTAGTTTCAAACTCTTGACCTGAGGTGAGCCACCCGCCTGGCCTTCCAAAGTGCTGGGATTGTAATCATGCCTATAGGTGTGAGCCACTGCCCCTGGCCAACAGCACGTTTCTCTATACCATGGATTGACAACTTTGTTGTCCTCACTCTTATATATAGGCTGTAGGCTGGAGGTGGATTTCTTGATGTGTCCAGATCTTACTGTCTTATTCACAATGTAGAGGCAGGAAAAGTCTCATATAGCATTGTTGGACACATTTCACAAATCTTTGTCCCTTGTTGTATGTTTCAGTGCAAGCACATGTAGACCATTTTTAAGCATTTCTATTCCTCACCAGCTACCTGAATTCCCTCTGCCTGCATGAGGTCTACTTCATGGAAATACTGTTACTGATTGTCCTCTGCATTTTAATGAACACACCTCTGATGTTGGACTATGCACTGTTGGTTCTATTGCCTGTCTGAAATTAATTTTATTTAATCAAAATAAAATCTTTAATCATATCTCTAATTATAAACCTCTCCTCCCATGTTCTCCCAGAGGCTTGAAGTAGGAAAGGAGTAGGTAAGATCTGCTTTTTCTTTCACTCTCCATCTTTGTTTGTTTGTTTGTTTTTGAGACTGAGTTTTGCTCTTATTGCCCAGGCTGGAGTGCAATGGTGCGATTTTGGCTCACTGCAACATCTGCCTCCCGGGTTCAAGTCATTCTCCTGCCTCGTCTCCCTAGTAGCTGGGATTACAGGCGCCTGCCACCACGCCTGGCTAATTTTTTGTATTTTTAGTAGAGACAGGGTTTCATGATGTTGGCCAGGCTGGTTGTGAACTCCTGACCTCAGGTGATCCACCTGCCTCAGCCTCCTAAAGTGCTGGGATACAGGCATGAGCCATCATGCCCAGCCCCACTCTCCACCTCTTGTCTCACTTGCTAGATGCTCTGGGATTAGACAGGTGGGAGGAGCTAGAAGTTGAGAGCTAATTTTTTTTTTTTTTTTTTTTTTTTTACCTAGCCAGTCCTACTCTGCAAAAACCTCCTGTGTAGCAAATGTCCAGCTGACCAAGTCAGCTCTTTCAGCACATAGCCAGCAGGACATCATGGCTCATGCCTGAGCCTTCCAGAGCACAAACAGAGCCTCAGGTTTGCAAGGATAGAAGGCACCCTAAAGATCAGCTGTTTCACTGCTTCTCTTCTCCCACTCTTTGGACTTGAATCCTCCCTCTTCATTGGTCTTCCAGGATACATATATGGCATATATCCGTAGGGGATCTCAGTACTTATTTTTTAAAAAAATATATAAATTAGTTATTTTTTTTTAATGATTAAAAATTTTTTTTCTTTTTCTTTTTTAATTTTCAAAAATTTTCCATTTATTGGAATACAGGTGGTATTTGCTTACATGAATAAATTCTCTTTTTAAATATTTTTTGAGATGGAATTTCATTCTTATTGCCCAGGACAGAATGTAATGATGCGGTCTCACCTCACTGTAATCTCTGCCTCCTGGGTTCAAGTGATTCTCCTGCCTTGGCCTCCTGAGTAGCTGGGATTACAGACACCCACCACCACACCTGGCTGATTTTTGTATTTTTAGTAGAGACAGGGTTTCACCATGTTGGCCAGGCTGGTCTCCAACTCTTGACCTCAGGTGATCTGCCCACCTTGGCCTCCCAAAGTGCTGGGATTACAGGTGTGAACCACTGCGCCCAGCCATGAGTAAGTTCTTTAGTGGTGATTTGTGTGATTTTGGTGCACCCATCTCCCAAGCAGTATACACTGCACCCTACTGGTAGTCTTTTATCCGTCACCCCTCTCTCAGTCTTTCAACAAGTCATCAAAGTCCACTGTATCATTCTTATGCCTCTGCGTCCTCATAGCTTAGCTCCCACATATTGGTGAGAACATATGATGCTTGCTTTTCCATTCCCAAGTTACTTTACTTAGAGTAATAGTCTCCAATCTCATCCAGGTCACTGCAAATGCTGTTTACTCATTCCTTTTTATGGCTGCATAGTATTCCATCATATGTATATACCACAGTTTATACACTCATTGATTGATGGGCATTTGGGGTGGTTCCACGATTTTGCAATTGTAAATTGTGCTGCTATAAACATGCATGTGCAAGTATCTTTTTCGAATAATGATTTATTCTCTGGTGGCACCTTATTCTGTTATGGAGATTTTCTCTGAGTTCTTTTGAGGGCAGGGAACAAATCTTAACCATTGCGTCAACATCAACCCCAACTCAGAGCCTGAAGCCTCACAGGAACTCAGTGAATGAAAGAGTGAATGAATGAATGCATATTTTTGAGTCCCAAACTGGCTTCCCTGTAGTTTCCATAAGGGAGTCCTTGGGTAATTCAGAATGATTTAAATCCCCTCTCTACAGCATGACCTTTAACTGTAAAAAGCTATCCTGTCCTAAATAAGTGTTTCATTCTCATTTGATATATTTTCAAACCCTTAAATGATATTCCCACACATCAGTTACAACCTTTTCTGTTTTAGTTATATAATCACCTCCTAAAGAATGTTCAGCTTTCTGGAAGGCATTCAGCTTGAGGGTGGGGTGGAAGTGATTGTGTAACTATTGCAAAAGCCTGTGGTTTGAATCTTTCCAAAAGTCTTATCTCAGCAGCTCAGACGCAGTACTCTGCCAATAGTCACAGCTTCTCTGTTTCCCATTGTGTCATCTGCAGACAGCCCTGACGAGGGCTGAGAGCTCATATGGAAAGTGTCATGGTGTATTTTAAGTGTAACAGAATATCCAATGGGACTTTTCATGGTGTCTTGAAATTTTATCTGAATCCCCAACATTGAGAGCAAAAGGTGATAATTATCCCCAGATTTCTGAATAGGATATTAGCACAGACATATCCATGTAGAAATTATGAAACGGCAGCAAAACTAGTATGGTGATTATCAACCTCTGTCATATCCTCCAGCTGAAAAGGAGGAAGGGGATTAGAAAGTGGCTTTGGGGTAGGGATAGTGTCATGGCATTTCCTGTTCTCTTCCTCTGGGGAAACTCTTGAGAGAGTTCAGGGCTCCTGTGGTGTCCTGGGATTAGAGTAGAGTGGAGGAGGAGAGATTATGGAGTGGGTATGTGTCTTCTGGCATTTAGGGACATAAATGAATGGAAACTAGGGTTTGCTTCCTGCCTGGTGAGTTGGAGATTTGTGGGGGTTGGTTGAAATCACCAGGGAATCCTGAATGAGAGGGTTGTAGTGGAACCTGTTTACACTGCCAGAATTTGTAATGGTGAGGGCATGCATTTCCGAGGAGCTACAGTGGAAAACAGCTGGCTTTGAATCAGAAGTGTTGCCTATGGGGTGAAGAGACCCCAGCAATGAGCTGTTATATGCTGTACCTCTGAGCAGGAGCTGAGAAATTTGCAAGAAACTTCTGGGAGAAGGCAGGGCATGGCGACTCATGCCTGTAATCCTAGCACTTTGGGAGGCCAAGGTGGGTGGATCACTTGAGGTCAGGAGTTTGAGACCAGCCTGGCCAACATGACGAAACCCCATCTCCACTAAAACTACAAAAGTTAGCTGGGTGTGATGGTGCATGTCTGTAATCCCAGCTACTCAGGAGGCTGAGGCAGGAGAACCTCTTGAACCTGGGAGGAGGAGGTTGCAGTGAGCTGAGATTGCACCACTGCACTCCAGCCTGGTCAACAGAAAGAGACTCTGTCTTGAAAAGAAAAAAAAAAAAGAAATTTCTGGGAGAAGTGGGAGAGTGTACTGGCTTTGACGGGAGTTTTTCAGCCAGGTGGTCCCCACAGAGAGCCTTCAAAAGTCCCACAAATTCTTCCCACTGGAGAGAGCCAGCATGTGGACTCCTCCTACCCCAAGGCCATGGCATACTGTATTACAAGAGCATCTGCCACAAAGATATATTTGCCCTTCTTCCCTTAATCCCCCTGCTCCCTGACTGGACCCTGGAGAGCCCAGACACAGCAGAGTGAGAGGGAGGCATGTGAAGGAGATGGAAGAAGAGCAGATAGTTCTTCCTTCCCATACTGTAGGTCACCACACCAGGCTGAGACTGTACTGAGTACACGATTGAAGTATTTTTTTTCTTTCTTTTTATTTTTTTCAGGGGCAGGGTCTCATTCAGTTGCCCAGGCTGGAGTGCAGTGATCTGATCATAGCTCACTGTAACCTCAAACTCCTAGGCTCAAGAGATCCTTCTGCCTCTGCCTGCTTAGCGGCTAGGACTACAAGAATGTACCACCATACCTAGCTAATTTTAAATTTTTTGTAGTGATGGGGTCTTGCTGTGTTGCCCAGGCTGGTGTTGGACACCTGGCCTTAAGCAATCCCCCTACCTTGGCCTCCCAAAGCACTGGGAATACACACATGAGCCATGGTGCCTGGTCTGAAGTTTTTAATAGAAATGTTTAATGAGTTTTCATTTTTGAAAGTAATTTAAAAATCTATGAGAGAAGCCTGAGATATTTCCCAGAGGTGGGGAAGGATGCTGTGATGGATCATATTCTGAAGGGGCTATCAGAGAAACATGAAACTGTTTTCTGTTTGTACACTAATGAGCTTAGCTCATCTGATAAACTTAATAAGTGAACAACAATTTTAGGTACATTCTAGAGAGGCTAGTCCCGAGGAATAGCTGGGCAACACACTATTCTCTAGAACTTTGGTATTATAGACTTGTTTTAAAGTTTTTGATATTGTTATTTAATTTTTTAAGGTAACAATAACCTTTGTTGACCAGTTACTATGTGCAGACACTCTGACAAAATGCATTGCAATATTCTTTCATTTAATTTCAACAATTCTGCAATATAGGAATTTTATCTTTATTCTACAAAAATAAGGAAATTGTATGTCAGAGAAGTTAACCAACTTGTACAATACAATGATGCTAATGAATAGCAGAGATAGGGTTTAAAAAGTTTTTATTTTGAAATAATTTTATAATTACAGAAAAGTTGCAAAAATAGTACAGTGAATCCCATATATTCTTCCTTTAGCTACTCCTAGTGTTAACTTCTTACATAACCATATTATAACTATTAAAACTAGGAAAGTAACATTGATACATTTTTTATTTTTTTTTTCTGAGACAGAGTCTTGCTCTGTTACCCAGGTTGGAGTATAGTAGTGCGATCTTAGCTCACTGTAACCTCCGCCTCCTGAGTTCAAGCAGTTCTCCTGCCTCAGCCTCCCTAGTAGCCGGGATTACATGCTCTCACCATCACGCCAGGCTAATTTTTGTAGTCTTAGTAGAGACAGGGTTTCACCGTGTTGGCCTGGGCTGGTCTCGAACTCCTGACCTCATGTGATCCACCCTCCTCAGCCTCCCAAAGTGCTAGGATTACAGCCGTGAGCCACTGTGCCTGGCAATACAATATTATTAACCAATAAGGTCTATAGACCTTATTCAAATTTTGAGGTTCCTCAATTTTCCTAATGAACATTCTTTTTGTGGTCACAATCCAACCCTTGGTCCCACATTACATTTAGTTGTCATGTTTTCATAGTTTCCTTCTAAATCTTTCTTTGCATCATTAATTTTAAGATTGGGAAGGACATTAAAGGTCTTCTACATGAACCATCCTGTGGATTCTCAAAATCCCTGCTGTTCATTATTTGCACGAAGACACTGCCAGTGGTGGTCTGTCCTAAATGGGGCCACCTCTGTTAGAAGGTCCACATTTGCTTTCTTAAAGCTCCCACCTGTTAGTTCTGGTTTTTACCTTATACTTGCCATTTAGAACAAGGCCAATTTCCCTTCTATATGATAGCTTTCAAATATATGAAGACCATTATATTTCTACTACCACTGGAACCCCACCCTCCAGTCCTGCCACCAAAGCCTTCTTTTTTACAATGGGCATCTTTAATTCCATCAGCTGTTCCCCATATGTCATGGGTTTAAGTCTTTCTGCTTAAAACTATGGACTTTGCCCTAAAATAGCTTCAAACTAGTTTGGGCCATTGTACCCTGAACTAGCTCCAGTTTGTATACATAGATGTAGATGTTGGTCTGTCTACAGCTGACCCTTGAACAATGTGGGAGTTAGGGTTGCTGACCCTGGAGAGTTGAAAATTTTTAAATTACTTTTGCCTTCTCCAAAACTTAACTACGAATAGCCCACTGTTTACCAGAAGCCTTACTGATGACATAAACAGTTGATTCACACATATTTTGTGTGATATATCTATATTACATACTGAATTCTTAAAATAAAGTAAGATAGAGAAAAGAAAATGTTATTAAGCAACTTGTAAGGGCTGAGTGTGATGGCTCATGCCTGTATCCCAGCACTTTGGGAGGCCGAGGCGGGCAGATCACTTGAGGTCAGGACTTCAAGACCAGCCTGGCCAACATAGTGAAATCCTGTCTCTAGTAAAAATACAAAAATTAGCTGGGCATGGTGGTGCATGCCTGTAATCCCAGCTGCTTGGGAGGCTGAGGCAGGAGAATTGCTTGAACCTGGGAGGTGGAGGTTGCAGTGAGCCAAGATCACATCATTGTACTCCAGCCTGGGTAACAGAGTGAGACTCCATCTCAAAAAACAAACAAACAAAAAAACAAAGAAAACTCATAAGGAAGAGAAAATATATTTAGTATTCATCAAGTGGAAGTGGATCGTCATAAAAGTCTTTATTCTTGTCATCTTCACATTGAGTAGGCTGAGGAGGAGGAGAAGAGAGATTGGTCTTGCTGTTTCAGGGATGACAGAGGCAGAAAAAATCTCTAGCCTTGATCTAGCCTGCCCTCCTATAAATAGGACTTAATGAGATACACAATTGTAGAATTGCCCATGCTTTTTGACACTGCCAAATCCAGAGAGAATCCAAAAATCCATATCCTATAGCAAGTCCTTTCTGTCACTTTCATGCTGACATTCCCCATGGTTCCCAACAGCCTGCATTCTCTCCCACTGCAACTGGTAATACATCCAACTTGTTCAATGTGCTACAGGTTGCGTGGAGTGTAGAAGGATTCCTTTTCTCTCTCTTCTCACCGAGACTTGTTATCTTTCAGCTTTTTGTTAATAGCCACTCTAAAAGGTGCTGTCTCATTGAAGTTTTAAGTTGCATTTTCCTAATGATAATGATGTTGAGCAATGTTTCATGAACCTGTTAGCTGTTTTTAAGTTTTCCTTTGAGAAATGTCTGTTCAGGTCTTTTGCCCATTTTTAAATTGGGTTATTGGTTTTTTTTGCTATTGAGGTATTTGAGTTCTTTCTATATTTTGGATATTAACCCCTTATCAGATGTATAATTTGCAAATATTTTCTCCCACTCTGTGGGTTGTCTCTTCACTTTGTTAGTTGTGTCCTTTGCTGTGCAGAAGCTTTTTAATTTTGTGCAACCTCATTTGTCTATTTTTGCTTTTGTTACCTGTGCTTTTGGCATCATATCCAAAAAGTCATTGCCCAGACTGATACCATGGAGATTTCCCCCTAGGTTTTCTTCCAGTAGTTTTACAGTTTCAGGTCTTATATATAAGCCTTTATTTCATTTAGAGTTGATTTTTGTATTTAGTGTGAGATAAGATTCCAATTTTATTCTTCTGTATGCGGATATCCAGTTTTTCCAACACCATTTCTTGAAGAGACTGTCCTTTTCCCATTGTGTGCTCTTGACAACTTTGTCAAAGATCAACTGGCTATCAAGTGTGGGGTTTATTTCTGGGCTTTCTATTCTGTTTCATTGTTTGATGTATCTTTTTTTTTTATATCAGTACCATGTTGTTTTAATTACAATCACTTTATAATATATTTTAAAATCAGGGAGTGGGATGCCTCTAGATTTGTTCTTTTTGTTCCAGATTGTTTTGGCTGTTCAGTTTTTTGTGATTCCATATGGATTTAAAGGATTGCTTTTTTCTATTTCTGTGAAAATGTAATGGAATTTTTATAAGGATTGCACTGAATCTGTAGAATGCTTTGGGCAGTAGAGACATTTTAATGTTGATTCTTCCAATCTGTGAACATGGATTATCTTTCAATTTATTCGTGTTTTCTTCAATTTTTTTTTTTCATCAGTGTGTTTTAGTTTTCAGTACATAGGTCTTTCACCTCCTTGGTTAAATTTATACCCAAGTATTTTATTTTTCTGTTGCTATTGTAAATGGGAATGTTTTCTTAATTTAATTTTTGGGTAGTTTGTTATTAGTGTATAGAAACATTACTGATTTTTGTGTGTTGAGTTTGTATCTTACAACTTTATTAAATTTATTTATCAGTTCTAACAGCTTTTTTAATGGCATCTTTAGGATTTTCTATATATACTATTATATCACCAGCAAACAAATACAATTTCACTTCTTCCTTTCCTATTAGGATGCCTTTTATTTCTTTTTCTTGCCTAATTGCTCTGGTTAGGACTTCCAGTACTACGTTGAAAAGAAGTGGTGGAAATGAGCATTCTTTTCTTGTCCCTGATCTTGGAGGAAAAAGCTTTCAATTTTTCACTGTTTTTAAATTTAATTTAATTTTATTATTATTTTTTATTTTTTAAAAAGAAGTTTCCTAACAACTAAGTATGATGTTAGCTATAGGTTCTCCCATATGGCCTTTATAGAGTTGAGGTATATTTTCTCTATACCTAATTTGCTGAGAGTTTTTATCATAAAAGAGTTTTGAAATTTGCCAAATGCCTTTTTTCCACATCTATTAAAATGATCATATGTTATATATCCTTTATTTTGTTAATATAGAATATCATTTTTATTAATTTGCGTATGTTTAATTATCCTTGCATCCCAGGGATAAATCCCATTTGTCATGGTGAATGATTCTTGTAATGTGTTGTTGAATTTGGTTTGCTAATATTTTGTTGAAAATTTTTGCAACTATGTTCATCAGGAATATTGGCCTGTAATTTTCTTTTTTTGTAGTGCCCTTGTTTGACTTTAATTTCAATAATATATTTTATTTAACCTATTATATCTAAAATATTATCTCCAAATGTAGTCAATATTAAAGTATTATTGAGATATATCACCTTCTTTTTTGTTTTATACTAAACCATATCTCATTTGAGACTAGGGACATTTCAAGTTGACCCTTGAACAATATGGGGCCAGGGGTGCTGACCTCTCACATAGTTGAATATTCATGTATAACTTTTGACTGTCCCAAACCTAACTACTAATTGCCTGCTGTTGACCAGAAGCCTTACTGCTAACATACTGTTGATTCACACATATTTTGTATGTTATATGTATTATATACCATAATTCTTACAATAGGAAAAGCTAGGGAAAAAAGAAAATGTTATTAAAAATTATAAGGAAGATAAATTATATGTATTCTTCATAAGTGGAAGTACATCATCACAAAGGTCTTCATCCTCATCCTCTTCATGTTGAGGAGGCTGAGGAGGAGGAGAAAGAGGAGAGGTTGGTCTTGCTGTCTCAGAGGTGGCAGAGGCGGAAAAAAATCCATGTATAGATGGACCTGCACAGTTTAAACCTGTGTTGTTCCAGGGTAAACGGTATTCAGTAATTACATTTGGCTCCTGTATTGAACAGCACAGATCTGGATTCTGTTGCTTTAGTTCTCCTGCTGATTTAGCAAATAATAGGTCAGGCACGGTGGCTCATGCCTGTAATCCCAGCACTTTGGAAGGCTGAGGTGGGCGAATAACTTGAGGTCAGGAGTTTGAGACCAGGTTGGCCAACATGGTGAAACCCTGTCTCTACTAAAAATACAAAAAATTAGCTCAACATGGTGACATGTGCCTGTAATCCCCCCCAACTTGGGAGGCTGAGGCAGGAGAATCACTTGAACCTGGGAAGTGGAGGTTGCAGTGAGCTGAGATCGTGCCACTGCACTCTAGCCTGGGCGATGAGCAAGACTCCATCTCAATAAATAAGTAAATAAATAAAATAATTTTTGGCTGGGTGTGATGGCTCACTTCTGTAATCCTAGCACTTTGGGAAGCTGAGGCAGGGGAATCGCTTAAGGCCACAAGTTTGAGACCAGCCTGGGCAACATAATAAGACCCCATCTTTAGAAAAAAAATTAAGAAATTAGCTGGGCATGGTGGCATGTATCTACAGTCCCAGCTACTCAGGGGGCTGAAGTGGGAGGATATTTTGAGCCCGGGAGGTTGAGGCTACTGTAAGCTGCAATCACATCACTGTACCCCAGCCTGGGTGACAGAGTAAAAACCTGTTTCAAAAATATTTTTATAATAATGTGGCATTATTATATGTGATATAATAATAAATGCTAGGACATGGGAGTGGGAAAAGGGAAATAAATACTACAAAATTAACATAAACATTTAAAAAACTTACATGCACTTAGAAATAAGAGAAAAGGAAAGAGAAGCAACAATTTAAATAATTTATAGTTTAAAGTAGAAATTAAAAACCACAATTACAGAGTATTTGAAAAACATGGAAGATGAGAACATCATAAGGGATGAGGCTGAAGGTGTGTTCAGAAGCAAATTGATTATTATTATATTTATTTTTTTCTGACATGAAGTCTCACTCTGTCACCCAGGCTGGAGTGCAGTGGCACATTCTTGGCTCACTGCAGCCTCCACGTCCTGGGTTCAAGCGATTCTCCTGCCTCAGTGTCCTTAGTAGCTGAGATTACAAGTGTGTGCCACCATGCCCAGATAATTTATAAATGTTTAGTAGAGACAGGGTTTCACCATGTTGGCCAGGCTGGTCTTGAACTCCTGACCTCAAGTGATCCACCCACCTTGGCCTCCCAAAGTGCTGGGATTAAGGCATGAGCTACTGTGCCCAGCTGGAATTCATTATTTAACAAGCAAGCATTCAACCTGAGAAAAACAAACTGAACGAACTCAAGGAGAGCAGTAGTAAGAATGAAGTATTAAATAAACTTAACAGAAATCACTGAAAACAGAAGCACTGCAGAGTTGATATTAATGCAAGAGATGACTCTGAGAAACCAATGTCTTTAAGAAAATCTTGGGAAAAATGGAAGAGAAAAAACAAAAAATTAAAAATGAGGTAAAATTTTAGACAAAGAAAAGGTTAAACTTTTATATAAAAAAGTTCTTTTCTGTGAGAATTATTGAAACGTATATGGGTAAGTAATAGGAGGTCTGGGATTTGTTCTAAATCGCAGTGCTCCACTTGAAAAAGTAATAGGGAAATAGGCAAAGGAGTATTGGCAAAAATGATTACTTTTGAAGCTGGTAATGGGTGCTTGGGTGTTCATTATACTATTCTCACCACTTATATGTATGCTTAAGCATTTCTGCTATGGTTTGAATATGGTTTGTTTGTCGTCACCAGAACTCCTGTTGAAATTTGGTCCCTTGGGTGGCAATGTTTGGAGGTGGGTCTATTGGAAAGTGTTTGATTCATGGAGTGGCTCCCTCATGAATGGCTTGGTTTCCTTTTCAAGGTAGTGAGTGAGTTCTCACGCTGGTGAGACTGATTAGCTTTTAGTTCCCACTGGAATGGATTAGTTCCTGAGAGAGTGGGTTGTTATAAAGCTGGGATGTCCCTCAGGTTTGTGTCTTCACACGTTTGCTTCCCCTTTGACCTTCTTCATCATGTTATGATGCAGCACCGAAAGCCTTACCAGAAGCTATGCCCTTGAACTTTCCAGCCTGCAGAACCATGAGCAAAATAAACCTCTTTTCAAGTTACCCACTCTCAAGTATTTCGTTATAGCAACACAAACAGATTAAGACAATTTCCATAATTAAACAATTTAGAAGAGAATGTTATGCTTGACTTAATGCTAATACATTTGAAAATCTCCCTAATGAAGTAGATGGTTTTCTGAGAAAACATATTAATAAAATTGACTCAAGAAGTGACAATCTGAATAGAAAAACAACCCAGAAAGAAATTATAAAATAATTACCCCACAGAGAGATTCCCAGATCTGATTATTTTATTTGTTTCTTCAAGAAACATATACATCTTAGCTCTGTTAATTACATAGAAATAAATGATACGAACAAATTCATTCTATACAGTTAGCACAGCCTCACCATTTGGACCTGATATATAAACAACAAAAATATCAAACTATAGAACAATTTTATGGGTAAATACATATGAGAAATTTGTAATGAAAAAAATAGGAAAATTAAACTCACTTATATTCATTTGATCAGTCTGTACTTAACTGATTCACCAGATTAAGAAAAGTTCATCATTTTGTCTATAAAACATTGACTTCTGTCCACAGAAGGATGAATCCTTATGGCTAATTTACCCTCATGTTCCCTGGCAGTTCAGTTCCTGTAATAACAGGTTTCCAAACAAGTTTATGTCAATTGTACTTGTTAATATATTTATGGAATCTAATTAAATATTTATGTAAACTGATGAAATATGAGCATGGAAAAAGAATTTTTCCTATGAAAACTAAATTGAATGTATCAGATGAACTCAATACAAGTGATCCATTAAAAATTAAATTAGGTGAGAATGAGACAACTGTAAAATTTGGGAAGAAGTCACAAAACTCTAGAATCCTGTACTTTTTTTTTTGTTTTTTGAGATGGAGTCTTGCTCTGTCACCCAGGCTGGAGCAACCTCTGCTTCCTGGGTTCAAGTGATTCTCCTGCCTCAGCCTCCTGAGTAGCTGAGACTGCAGGCGCCCACCACCACACATGACTAATTTTTTGTATTTTTAGTAGAGACAGGGTTTCACAGTGTTAGCCAGGATGGTTTCGATCTCTTGACCTCGTGATCTGCCCACCTCTGTCTCCCAAAGAGCTGCGATTACAGGCATGAGCCACCGTGCCTGGCGAATCCTGTATTTATTTTAAGAGCAATTTGAAATTATTTTCTTTGAAGAAGCTAAATCAGAAAAAGCAATGCATTAGGGGTTTGATTTAGGTAAGAAAGATGATATAGAATTCTAATTAGGAAACTGATACTTAAAGAAAAGTTATTAGTTAGTTAGTTTCAAAACTAGTTAGGGCAATGCTAGTTTTGGTTATACTAGACAAACCCCTAAATCTCAATGGCTTAATACAATTAGCACTTTTCTTAGTTACATCAAGTCTAAAATGGGTTCCTGGTGGATAGGCATCAGGCTACTTCTACCTTTTGGCTCTGACATTTTCGACATACGGCTTCCAAGGTGGCCATGCTCTAATGCATTAAGCCACAGAAGGAAAGAAAGCACGAAGGCTACCATGTAGAAGTTCTCATGGGTGGGTCAAGCCTGGGAAGTGATCACATCACTTGGGTTCATATTTCAAGGGCTATAAGTCAGGCACATGGTTATACTAACTGCAGGCAAGATGAGAAATGTGATTTCGCCATGTGCCCAGGAAGAAGTGGAAACAAAGAAGAATACAGGTTGAGCATTCCTTTATTATTATTACTTTTTTTTGAGACAGAATTTTACTCGTGTTGCCTAGGCTGTAGTGCATTGGTGCAGTCTTGGCTCACTGCAACCTCCACCTCTGAGGTTCAAGCAATTCTCCTGCCCCAGTCTCCCAAGTAGCTGGCATTACAGGCGCCTGCCACCATGTCTGGCTAATTTTTGTATTTTTAGTAGAGACAGGGTTTTACCATGTTGGCCAGGCTGGACTCGAACTCCTGACCTCAGGTAATCTCCCCACCTTGGCCTCCCAAAATGCTGGGATTAGAGGTATAGCCACCGCGCTCAGTCAGGTTGAGCATTTGTAATCTGAAAATTTGAAATTTGAAATGCTCCAAAATTTGAAATTTTTGCCTGTCAACATGATGATACAAATGGAAAACTCCATGCATAAGTACTTAACATAAACTTTGTTTCATGCACAAAATTATTAAAAATATTGTATAAAATTACCTTCAGGTTATGTGTGTAAAGTATACATATAGATTAAAAGGAGGTCATGTACTTCAATACTTTCATTTAGCAAGAAATAAGGATTGTCTTTGTGTCAGTACTTATGCAAGAAATATAAATTAAGCTTGTGTTTAGACTTGGGTCCCATCACCAAAGTATGCCATTATGTGTTTGCAGATATTCCAATATCCAAAATGTTCCAAAATCCAAAATTTTGGAATTTTGGTCCCAAGCATTTTGGATAAGAGATACTCAGTCTGCAGTAATCCTTCCCCCAAATTAGCAAATTAATGTTGTCTTACATGTTTTAAGTTAGAACAGAATTTTTAAAGTATGTGTATTTTTAATGATTCCTCACTTTGTCAAGCGTCTTTCAGAGCAGAGTGTTATAGCATAGTGAATAAAAGCATGGCTTCTGGAGCCAGAATTCTTGACTTCAAATCCCATCTCTTCTAGATGTTAAGCTTTGAACAAATTAACAAATTATTTAACCTTTCTGTGCTTTAATTTTCTTATCTCTAAAATGGGAATGGTAATAGTTTTAGGGGTGTTAACATCTATGAAACTTAGAATAGTGTCTAGACACATGGTAATTACCCAGTAAAAATGTTAGCTATTGTTATTATTACTATTCTTTTTTTGAGACGGAGTCTCACTCGGTCACCCAGGCTGGAGTACAGTGGCATGACCTCGGCTTACTGCAACCTCCACCTCCCGGGTTCAAGCGATTCTTCTGCCTCAGCCTCCTGAATAGCTGGGATTACAAGCATGCGCCACCTCGCCCAGCTAGTTTTTGTATTTTTAGTAGAGATGGGGTTTCACCATATTGGCCAGGCTGTTCTTGAACTCCTGACCTCATGATCCACCCACCTCGGCCTCCCAAAGTGCTAGGATTACAGGTGTGAGCCACCGCGCCCGGCCACTATTGTTATTATTTTTATTTTTTGAGGCAAGGTCTCACTCTGTTGCCCAAGCTGTAGTGCAGTGGCACAATCATAGCCCTCTGTAACCTGCAACTCTTGGGTTCAAGTGATTCTCCTCCTTCAGCCTCCGAAGTAGCTAGGACTACAGGTGCACACTACCACACCTGGATAATTTTTAAATTGTTTTGTAGAGATGGGGTCTTATTATGTTGCCCAGGTTTGTCTTGAATTCCTGGCTTCAAGCAATTCTCTTACTTCAGCCTCCCAAAGTGCTGGAATTACAAGTGTGAGCCACCAGCCCCAGCCTAATGAAAGCTTCTATTAGACTTTGAAAAAATCAGTGTCTTAGAGGTATTGCTGAATATGTTGTAGATGAAAAACAAAAAACACAACAAAAACTAAAAGCCAAACCTTACTCAAACTAACTTAATAATAAAGATAATTCCTGGCACATATAAGGATGATATTAAAAATATTTAACAACCACTACAGCATACGTATTAACCAATTAGAGTAGGCATCTGAGTAATAAGAATGATGTGAATATAAATCATTCTGTTATAAAGATACACGCACATGTATGTTCACTGCAGCACTATTCACAATAGCAAAGACATGGAATCAGCCCAAGTGCCCATCAATGATAGACTGGATAAAGAAAATGTGGAAATGTGGTACATGTACACCATGGAATACTATGCAACCATAAAAAGGAACGAGATTACGTCCTTTGCAGGGACATGGGTGAAGCTGGAAGCCATTATCCTCAGAAACTAATGCAGGAATAGAAAACCAAATACTGCATGTTCTCACTTATAAGTGGGAGCTGAACAATGAGAATACATGGACACAGGGAGGGGAACAACACACACTGGGGCCTGTGGGGGGAGGGTGAGGGGTGAGAGGAGGGCATCAGGAAAAATAGCTAATGCATGTTGGGCTTAATACCTAGGGGATGGGTTGATAGGTGCAGCAAACCACCATGGCAGACGTTTACCTGTGTATCAAACCTGCACATCCTGCACATGTATCCCGGAACTTAAAAAAAGAATGATGTCACCCATGTCCAACCAGGATGGCTATTCCAGTGTGCACTGCTCAGTATATCTTCTTGGGTTTATGGAACTAAAATATCCAGAAGTAGGGTCTCCTCAGGTGAGGCTCGATCTGGTAGATCAATAATATGCAAAAAACTATTTATTCTCTGCTCTGTTTTCTTTCCTATGATTTTCATCCTAAACTGAGTCCCCAGGTTGGCTGCCGGTGGCTTCTGAGGTTGTGTGCATCAATTTTTTATTTAGCAAGAAGTAGGGATTGTCTCTTTGTGTCAGCATTTATAGCAAGAATCTTGAGATTTCCCCTGATTAGAATGATTTGGGTCACATGCCTGGCCTTGTACCAACCATGTTGGTGACGGCCATGACTTGGTTGGTCAAGGTCTATGCCCCACCTGGAGTTGGGGGTCTAGTCAGCTTTTCTGGTACCACTTGGATCCCCAAACAAGTGTTAGTATACTACAGAGAAGGGGCGAGTGTGGATACTGAGGAAATAGTTCACAATATCCTCTATGTTAATGCAGAACATGTTATCAATAGATCTAAAAAGAAAAATTACATGATGACCTTATTGGATTAAAAGACTTACTATATATTAATTATTTTACAAATTAAAGAGTAAAATATGAATATCCCCAAAGAAAAGTGGGCAAAGTGCATAAATCGATCACTGAAAGAATACAACTGGCCGATAAAAATGTAAAAAAGCACATATAAGTTAGTAATCAAAGAAATGCAAGGAAAAATGATTATTCATGCTTTTTGCTTAATCAAATGGCTACATTTTATGCAGGGAGTATAATTGTCCCACTAACCCAGTGAGCTTATCTGGGTGGCCTGGCCAAAGGGTAATTAAGACTCAGGGTCTTGCCCTTCTTTCGGTTGGAGCGGCAGTGCCCAAGCTCGGCTTCTCGTGTAACTGGTGCTTTCATTCCCTTCCGACGGCATGTTGGCAATGGGCTGAAACATCCTACAGGCTCCAGAGTCCCTAGGTGCCGAGTGTCTGACATTCTAAATAACTCTTGTAAATAGCAGGCAACCCTAAACCACACCTCTTGGTCTACTGATAAGGCTGTCCTTGCATGCTTATAGAAGAAGGAAGAGCCAGCCAACATCCTTGATATGCCTCTATAGATTACAGGACCCGCTGCGGGGGGCTTTTGTTGAGCTGAACCTGGCCTTGAAAATTTCTGCTTTTTCCAATTAAGCTGATTCCCTACCTCATACAACGTGATATGAGATTTCACCCAAACCCTAGGGAATATTGTACACAAAAGAAATATTTTAAAAAATGATATGCTGGGCCAGGCACGGTGGCTCACGCTTGTAATCCCAGCATTTTGGGAGGCCGAGGTGGGAAGATCACCTGAGGTCAGGAGGTCAAGACCAGCCTGGTCAACATGGTGAAACCCTGTCTCTACTGAAAATAGAAAACTTAGCTGGGTATGGTGGCAGGTGCCTGTAATCTCAGCTACTCGGGAGGCTGAGGCAGGAGAATCGCTTGAACCCAGGAGGCAGAGGTTGCAGTGAGTTGCGATCGTGCCACTGCCCTCCAGCCTGGGCGACACAGTGAGACTCCATCTCAAAAAAAAAAATGATATACTGAGTGATGATGAAGTACAGATGATGGATATTCTCATCTTGTCTGTTAGTCTAAAACTAATTGCAACCTTTTGCAGAAGCAATTTATAATATGTTTAAAGGGCCTTCAGCATATCACTTTTTAAAAATACATACTCATTAAATAGTAGATTGATCACTATGGTCAATAATGTCATCAAGATTCCAGGGAAACTCAACAAAAGTACATAACGTTGTACAGAAAATATTTTGACTTTAAGATTACAGTAAAAAATGTCTAATATTCTATTTCCTCCCCCTGGAGAGTCTAGATATTAGACACCCGCATTGTTATTGGTAAACTGGGTTAAAAATCTAGTGAATAATGGAAAAATCTGTCACCTGATGATTATGATTTTCATGGCAACCTTTAAAATGTACCTCTGGGCCTATCATCTGGCTTCAAGGACTAAAACTGTAACTTAAACATGCAGTATAATGTGGTTCTGAACAGTGAGGCCATCTGGTGGCCATCTGGAAAGTTTCTGACTCCCAGTGTCTACATTCCTGACACTAAACCCCGTCTGGCCTTGAAAGTGAAGCTGCTGCATGGTGGTGAGAACCTGTGGTATTTCCTGAACTAAATCTTCTGGAATGAGTCCAAGATTTAACTGCAAAATCCAAATTCCATATATGTGAGGTGGTTAATGTTGCAGAAGGGTTTCATACTATATGGCTAGTCCATGTCCAGCCCATCACCTGTTGACAGACAGGCTGGTCTATAAATTGCCTTGTTGCAGTGGAAGGTGTTAAAACAATTCTGCTGGAAGCGTATAACATGGAGTTATATGAACCGAAGCAGGGTCATATTGGAAGGGCAATATTCAGAAAGATATTTCTGAACCTTCCTTGTCTCAGTCTTTTGTGGATTACTTATAAAGAATATGGTCAGTTTCCAGAACACATATTAAGCCGTATGTGGGTAAAATAATGTTGTTAAGATGTGGTGAAGCAGAGGTGAGTCCTGTTTTCTAAGAATCTCTTTTTCCCTGGACCAAGCCCTAGAGATGATAATGTACTTGAGTTGTGTAATTATGACTTGAGTAGTGATAAGTAAATGTATCTTTGCTTAACAAAGATACATAAGTACTTGGACTATTGCCTTAACAATTTTATCTCTTCGTGCTGCAAATTCACAACTCCTACTTGACTCTATCAATTAACTTTATAAATGTAACCTCTTTTCAATCGTTCCTAAATGTGAGATGTAATTTTCCTTTTTAATTCTCAACTTGTCTGTTTCTTTTTGAGACCGGGTCTCACTCTGTTGCCCAGGCTGCAGTGCAATGGCACGACCACGGCTCACTGCAGCCTTGGCCTCCTGGACTCAAGCAATTCTTCTACCTCAGCCTCTTGAATAGCTGGGACCACAGGTATGTGCCACCATGCCTGGCTAATTTTTTTTGTTATATGCAAAGGCGGGGTCTCACTATATTGCACAGGCTGGTCTCCATCTTCTGGGTTAAAGTAATCCTCCTGCCTCAGCCTCTCTGTCATGCTCAGGGCCAAGTTCCAACCCTAGCTGAGGGCTGAGGCGTGTGGGTGGATGTGGGGCAGGAAAGTGGAACAACACTTGAGAGATAGCAGGTAGATGAGACATGGCTTTATTCAGCAGCACCTCACAGGGTCACCGTTGCATTTATACCTACACAGATAATAGTGGCCAAGAGCCAGGTGAGGAGCTTCTCTGTGTTGTGTCTACATGGCTATGACTGTATGAGACATGGGAGTGTGCGCGTGTACCCTAACCCCTCTGAGTCATTTAGGTTATTTACCTTGGCCTATACCGGCTGCCCTGTGCCTGCTTGGCTGCAGCACAGCCATGTTCCTTACACTCCATCCCCTAGGCTGAGGGGATCCTCTTGGTGGAGACGTGTGCACATACGGCAGCATCCTGGACCCACAGGCCACAGCAACCATACAGAGAGCAACAACCTACCAAGAATATCCTGCTGTGCTACTTATGATTATGAGAGCCCAATGTAGGCCAGAGCCCAAAAGACGCCCACCATCTCTGCAGGGGGTCGTCAGTAAGGTGCTCAATTGCCTTAATCTCCTATGACACCCCTTGCAAAGCTGCCATTACATTCGGGTGGTTTTCAGGGATAAATGTACAACATTGTGTCCCTACAAGGCACAGGGGCCACCTATGTCCTTGCATGTCTAAGGCTATGTCTAAGGCCATCCTGTTTTGCAGCACCACCTTCCTGACCTGGTCAACTTCATTAGTTAACAAAAGGAGAGAACTTGGGTGTAATTCAGGGCCCCAGCTGTGTGCTCTGCAAAGGCTGTAATCTGCTTTCTCACATTAATGACACCTGCTCCAGGGATAGGGATTGCTAAGGGATAAAACCACCAGGGGGCGCCCCGCACTCAGAAAAAGCGGAAATGCAGTGCCTCCAAATTATGTGGGCGACTAGGCAATGTGGGAAGCACAATGAGAGGCACATAAGGCCACCCCCAGGTACAACATCCAGTCCAATTGGCTGGTAGATATGGCCATCCTGTGTCCCTACAGACCCATAAACTCCCAGAGCACACGAAGCCTATGGGGGCCCAGCCTTGGTAAGATCGCTTGCTCCTCCACACCCTTGGTGTGGTGACACATGTTATATTTGCACAAACCTCAGCAGACAACCATCCTACAGTGACTTTACCTTGGTGCTGGCTAATGGCCACCCGTGTTCTCCCATTAGCCAGCCCGATCCATCATGGACACTGCGAGTCAGCCAGGGGGAAGGCTCACCATGAGGTTTGCGATGCCCCCATCCAAAGCCCACTGTGTTGCATCCCATGCATTTCTGTGGGACCCAAGTCTCTAGCTATGTCCAATTCTTCACAGAAGCTGGATGCAGCACTGGATGGGAGTTTATGGGTCTGTGGAGGAGGTCATCCTAGATGTGTATCTGTAGCTGGATGGGGGCAGCGGTCCAGTGTAACAGTGCCTCCACCAGGGCTGGGCCACCTTTCCATGGCCACTCATTCAAAATTTGAAGCACCAGGTCCAACCTGGAACTCCAGCCCCGCAAAGATGGGGGAGTAACATGCAACCGTAACCCGTTCTTCAAGAGTCCACTATATCGCTCAATCATGCCAGCAGCTTGTGGGTTATAAGGAATATGAAACCCCCATCATATGTCTATCTGTAGTGCCCACTGTTGTACCTGCTGTCCAGTGAAATGTGTTCCCCTATCACTTTCAATGGCCAGGGGATGGCCTTATAGAGCACGTAAGTGTTGCAGGGTTTGAATGGTATGTTGCTGGTCGGCCACCTTGCAAGAGTAGGCGAACAACAAGCCAGAGGCTGTGTCTACAGCTGTCAGTGCATATGTGTAGCCCTGTGATTTTGGCAGTGGCCCAGTGTAATCTATTTGCCATCTGCTAAAGGGCATCCGTCCTACCATCACTTGCTGTGTTACACTGGGAAGCTGTCTCCGTCTGGGGTATGCCTGGGCACACACCGGGCACTTCTGTCAGGCTTCCAAAATGTCCTGCAAAGGCAAAGACAGACCCCAGTGCCTACTGACCTGTTGCGTCAGTTCACTCCCTGCATGTCCCAGTTTCCTGTGTAGCCACAAAGCTACATCTTGTGTAGGTGCTGACTCTAACCATCGGACCTTGGCTAAGGCATCTGCCTCATCATTACAGGGGGTGGCCAAAGGCACATGACCTGACACATGATAGTTAAATCTTTCTGATGACGTATTTCCCAGAGGTCTTGCCACATCGCTTGGCACCAAATGGACCGATGGCCTAGAAGCCAATTCAGCAGCCCCTCACAGGGTCAGTGTTACATTTATATCCTACACAAACAATAGTAGCTGAGAGCCAGGTGGGGAGCTCCTCTGTGTTGTGTCTACTACCTCAGTCAGTAGTCACTTCATGTATGCGGCATCCCATATGTGGGGGTGCTAAAAGCACTCTAGCCAAAAGCACTCGGGGGTACTGAGCCCAGCACAAGATCCCTCGTGTGGGAGGTAAAACATTCATCATCTGGCCCCTGGATATTCAGATCAAACATAGCCTGCCACCTGCCCATCTCCCAGAGTACCTGCACCAAATCAGATGATTGCCATTTACTCACAATTTTTGGTATCTCTCTGGCATCATTCCAAATAGTCCGTATGGCTGCCATCAGCCACTCTATTAATGTCCACACCTTGCCTGTGTGCCAACCGTTGGCACAGCTGCAGCCGCTGATGAAGGGAGGAGTGAGTCGCAATAGAGTCTGGCTTCTCCTTCCTGGAGGCAGAGCAAGAAATGCTGTCAGACCCTCATCCCAAAGATGGAGTAGCCAGGCTGGCAGGGGCTCCCCTGGGCACCGCCGACACTGTTTACCCAACTCCTGCAACTCAGTGGGGGTATAAGCACTATAAGAGATGTGTTTCACCACTGTTGGGGAGGAGGGAGCCCTGGGGTCTCCCCTGGGGTCCCATCGGCTCCTCATGTTCTACCTTCTGACGGATCACAGGGCGAGCCTGCAGCGGAATAGCCCCCTCCTCCTTAGCATCAGACCCAACGGAAGTGTCCGACTGGGAAGACCGGCTAAAGATCGCACTAACAGCCATTGCTAACTCCTGTTCCAGGCTGTTTATCTGGGCCTCCAAGCACCCTGCTTGTCCCTGCAGGTCTCCCACCCCCAGGTCCTGCTCCAAGCTGTGCACTTGGGCCCCCAGGCATGTGGCTTGCGCCAGGAAGTCCCTCACCTGTGGGACTGAGCATGTACTCTGCCTAGTGCAGTCAGAAACACCCATCCGACTCTGCCAGCGAAGGTGCATTCCTTCATGGTGTTGTGAGTTTCCAACTGCTTCAGTGCCTTCTCCACACTTGCGGGAGACCCGTCCACTGCCTCCCACATTTCCACTAGGGCCCATGCAAGCAGCACCTCTGCCACCGGATACCACAGCCCACGCTGTGGCCACATAGCCAAGCCGGGAGCCCCAAGAGCTGAAGATCCTCTCACCTCATCCTGCCGACTTTGCCAATTGTCATGCTCAGGGTCAGGTTCCAGCCCCAGCTGAGGGCTGAAGGGAGTGAGTGGACGTGGGGCAGGGAGCTGGAAGAACACTGGAGAGACAGCAGGTAGATGAGACATGGTTTTACTCAGCAGCCCCTCACAGGGTCAGTGTTACATTTATGCCTACACAGACAATAGGGGCTGAGAGCCAGGCAGGGAGCTTCTCTATGTTGTATCTACATGGCTATGATTATATGAGACATGGGAGTGTGTGCGTGCGCCCCAATCCCGCTGAGTCTTCTAGGCTGTTTTCCTCGATCTATACCTGCTGCCATATGCCTGCTTGGCTGCAGCATAGCCGTGTTCCTTACACCTCCAAAATGCTGGGATTGCATGCATCAGCCACCATGCCTGGCCTCAATTTCTCTTACTTTTCTGTTTTTTCTCCTCCAAATCAAAATCTAAAAGTTCTCTCTAGACTAGAGAAACAAAAACCAAAAATCATATTTTGAGCCAAGTGTTTTTCTTCTCCTTTTGATCACTTAAGCTTCCTCAGACTATCTTTTTGGGTTGGAATATTTCTTGAATAAGTGTGTGAAATATGAAACAAACGCAGACCTATTGTTCGGCAACTTTGAGCTTGTGCAGGAAGACAGATTAAGGGAACTGGAAGAAAAACAAAGACCAAAGAGAATTGGAATGCATAGTGAATCTGCCTGAAAAATGTATCACAGACTTTAGACATTGCACTGTAATATTAACAGCCTATGCTTGTCTGGCGATTTCCAGGTTCTAAAGGGCTTTTATGTCCATTACCTTGAGACCACCCTAAAGAGAAGGGTGGGACAGGCGTTGCTGGAGAGCTTAGGAGAGACTGAATGCTTAGCATGCGGCGACTTACCCTGTCAACACGGGAACTATTATTTAAACCTGGCTCTGCTGGCCCCAAGTCCTAGCCTTTTTCTGCCTTACCACAAACTCCACCTGCTTGGGTTACCCTGGAAAGGCGCCCTGTGTCCACACCCCTCTTCTAGTAGGACTCAAGGCTGTTGACTTGCATTCCTGGGCCACCTGCAGGCCCACGCCCTCACCATCTGGATACTATAAATGCTTTCTTCATGGATGAACTCCAGACACGGAAATATTTTGGTACGGGTCTAAATTAAATACCAAAGCCTTATTTGTAATTCTGCTTAGGCTATGACACGTAAAGGATACCAAAGGGCGACAAGTGTGAGTCCATTTGTCATTCCTTCTTGGGGCAGTGGGGAACGAGATGGCAAGTCAAGGGAAGTTAGAGTTATCCAGCCCCAACTAACTCCAGCTGCCAGGGCTTAAGCTGAATCAACAGTCAGAGGAAGAACTAGCAGAGAGCTCTGAATCAGATTTCAGTGGTTCCACCTCAAATGGGAGTTTCTCATTGGTCTGGCAAGGGCCATGGCTGGATTTAAGTGAAATTGAGCCATGAACCCTGGGGGACAGCGCAGGATATTACAAATGACAGCTGCTTGTCTCAATAGCAACATCTGGTCAAGAGTCCTGATCCATGGCCCTTGGTACGTGAAGCATGGGGATGCATTGACATCCAGGTTGGAGTATCTGAGGAAAGTTGTTTTAGAGCACAGCAGAGACTCAGAGCATTGGTTCTCATTCATTACTAGTCTTGTGATTTTGAATCAGGCACATGGCTTCTCTGAGCCTCAGTTTGCTAATCTGTAAACAGGAGAGTAATAGTACTTGCCTCTCAGTTTTTTTTTTTCTTTGATCAAAAGCATTTTATCAGCTGCAAAGGGGTCTAGAAATGTAGTTTATTACAATTATTGTTACTTACAGGTCTGAATTTCCTGCAGGAAAAGGGGATAGAGAAGTATAAGAAATAATGGTAGCTTTGCACAGTGGCAGTATGGTAGCCCATGAGGTTTATCCGAGGCCCGATTATGGCTAGTTGAAAACGTTTCCCAATACCCTGCCATGATGATTTAAAATATAGTCAGCATGGGCAATTTTTGCAGTCTGTATTGAAACTGAACTGGAAAAAAAAAAAAAAAAGAAGGAAATAAGGGGAGGAACTGAAGAACAGAAAAAGGAGCAGAAATAACATCCTTTAAATTAAATTTTTAAGTGTTTTTAGGCACCTGGAGCCATGCTAAGAACTATAAAAATAAGGTTCAGAGATACCACTGTAGATTCAAGGCCTTTGCACGAAATGGTGTAAAGCTGATATGGAATAGGGTAGAGATGGGAGTTGGGGAGGACAGGAGTAACATTAATGGAGCATCTACGATGTCCAAGGCATTGCTGAAGATGCCATTATCTTGAGTAAGCCTTTGCATAGAGTACGCACCAGCCTCATTTTAGGGAGGAGGAAACCAAGACTCAGAGACATGGAGCAACTTGCTCAAGGTCACATGGCCAGTAAGTGATAGAGATGGGACTTGTCTGCCTCCCAAGCACATCCTCATATGCAGACAAATGAGTCAATAAAGAAAAATATAAATTGGGTAATTCATAGGACGTGTTATTAAAAAGATGAAGGCTGAGAGAGAAGAAGAAAGCCCTGGCAGCTTGGAGACTGACTTCAGTCCTGTTTGCCTGGGACTTTCCCCATTTTAGAGTGAAAAGTCCTGTGTCCTGGGAAGCCTCTCAGTCCTCGGCAATCTGGGATGGTTGGTCACCCTACAGCTAATAGCTAATTGCTGGCTTATTTGCTGCCAGTTGGGTCATGCTGTTGCCTTGGTGAACACAGGCAGAATATTGATATCAGATGAGAACTTTCAAGGATATGATGGAACAAGACAAAAACAAGACAACTCTGTAATTACGCCTGAACAGAGATAAAAACACACTGTACAGCTGCAAAAATGACTAAACACCCCCCTCTTCTGGCTAACGGGAGTGACTACTGCTTCTTCTTCAATCACAACTCTAGCCCTACTTCTTTTCTTTTCTTTTGAGACGGAGTCTTGCTCTGTTGCCCAGGCTGGAGTGCAGTGGCGTGATCTCGGCTCACTGCAACTTCTGCCTCCCGGGTTCAAGTGATTCTCCTGCCTCAGCCTCCTGAGTAGCTAGGAATACAGGCGCATGCCACCATGCCTGGCTAATTTTTGTATTTTTTTTTTTTTAGTAGAGACAGGGTTTCATCATGTTGGCCAGGCTGGTCTCGAACTCCTGACTTTGTGATCACCTGCCTCGGCCTCCCACAGTGCTGGGATTACATGGGATTACCGGCATGAACCACCTCGCCTGGCCAGCTCTAGCCCTACTTCTCTCCTACCCACTAAATCAAAATGAAGATAATCATTAAATTTCCCTACGTTGTATCTGACAGCTTCCATCCCGCACAGATCCCCCACTTCCTTGAGTGCTCCCTGAAATCAGCTAACACACTGATTCAGCTGAAATCTGAAACACTTTCGTAACAAGCCCTTTCTAACACCCTCTTTCTGAGACGCTTCATGGATCCTCATGGTGTGAGCTGATCTCACCATCAAGAGCAAACCCAATTCTGTTTGACATCAGATGCGTTCTTGGAGGGTCTTTGACTTGAGGGCATTGATGGGGCTTACCTAAGGGTCGTGTGTGTGAAGAGGGGCCACCCCTAGCTTGTGGTGTTATAATTTTCTGTTTCTGGGCTAATCTCGTACTAAAAATAACTAGCATTCTTTGAGGGTTCTTACTTGCCAGGCACTGTACTAGGCTCTCTCCGTGGATTGACCCATTTAATGCTCATCTGCACTTTGCAAAGTAGGTGCAATTATTCTTCTCATATCTGGATGCAGAAGAGGCATTTGTATAAAACCACAGAAATTGCTCAGAGTTATTAAGTGGCAGAGCCAGGATGACTCTAGAGCCCTGCTGGCACCCACCAAACATTCAGTGTTTGGGGGATAAATCAGTGGCCAACTTGTCTTCAGATGAGTCACAGAAGGTCCTGGACTAATAATAAGACTAAGTCCTCCTACTCTGGTTCAGGCATAGTTTTGAACACTTGACATGTATTCACTCACTTGACCCTCACAACAACCCCATGCAGTCAGTATTATTGTTACTCCCAATTTACATATAAGAAAAACTAAGGCCCAAAGGGTATATAAAACATTTATTTAGCACTTATAATGAATAAAATGCTTTCGTATTTTCTTTTTCTTTCTTCACAACAGCCCTATGAAGTATTGCATTTGATATAATCTAAGATGCCATCAGTTATAAGAAACACCATTGTGATTTTATGTGCCATCAAGAAAAAAACCCACTAATTACATTTATAAGAAGTCCTTGAATTGTATCCAGTTTTCAGAGACACTAAAATGAGAGGAAGAAAGCATTTTAGAATTGATGAAATGGAATAGGTATTATTTATCCCCATTGTACAGATGCAGAACCTGAGCCTCTGAAATAAGTGCATTTCTCAAAGTCACAAAATTGGCAAAAAAGGGACTTGGATCTAGGTCCACAAAATATGCTTTTTCTTTAGAGTTATTCCAAATGTTATGGGTATGTTTGATCTCTGAATTTGAAGGAGGGCTTACTGAGTGTGTCTGGCTCATTGGCACTCCTGAGGCAGAACACTTTTTGGGCAAGGGAGTACTACCTGTGCTGTTCAAATTACATCTTGTGGGTGGCCAACTACCTCATCTGAATGCAGGTGAGTTTTTCTTCTTTGTTGGCCCCTACCAGCTTGTGGGAACCCTCACCCTGGCCCCAGTCCCTACATGACACATAACCTAGCCAGTCCCTTTGCTTGTGTTTTCAAGCCATTTGGGACCTGTTTGCAAGGCCTGCCGTATTCTCCCCAGAAAAGCCTCAATTATGTAGATGATAAACCTTTTCATGTTCTGTTGGTATATGTACGGCTTTATCAGTCTTGACGTCCAGACCAAATTTCGAGTGGGGGTCCCTCCTGCTTCTGCAGAGTGGTTACAACTGGTCCCTAAAAGCCATTTAAAATTCTTTAAACAGAGAAAATATTAACCATGTCTTCCTAGCTATTTTTAAAATGAAGAGAGGTCGTGCTGTCAGCTTCCATGTTTAATTGAAAGTCTGCGGACACCTCTCAATGGTACTTCACTGTGCTTTCCTCAAAAGATCCAAAGGACAGCTGGTGGGAAGGACGGCAGGGAGTGACTTGGTCATCCTGCACGGGCCAGCACATGTGAGGATAAAGGCCAGAAAGGAAAAGACCTTCCATATAGTTCGTCAGAAGAGGCAAGGCTAAGAGAATCTGCATGGCTTTAAAAGGTCCTTCTTGAGTGAACGAGAGATGGGATATATAAAATCAGACAGAAAAAGGAAAAAATACAAAAAAGATAAATTAGAGGGGGAGAGATTTTGAAATTGGAGGGAAAATAGGGAAATCAGAAAGAAAAAGAAGAGGCCAGGTGCGGTGACTCACACCTGTACTCCCAGCACTTTGGGAGGCCGAGGCGGGCGGATCATGAGGTCAGGAGATTGAGACCATCCTGGCTAACATGGTGAAACCCTGTCTCTACTAAAAATACAAAAAATTAGCCGGGTGAGGTGGCGGTGCCTGTAATCCCAGCTACTCGGGAGGCTGAGGCAGGAGAATCACTTGAATGCAGGAGGCGGAGGCTGCAGTGAGCTGAGATGGCGCCACTGCACTCCAGCCTGGGCAACAGAGCCAGACTCCATCTCAGGAAAAAAAAAAAGAGAGAAAAAAGAAAAAGAAGAATGAAAAACTATAATGAATTGGCAGAGAAACGTGACACATTGAGAAACGGAAAGAAAAAACGGAGTAATGGACAAGGAGAAGATGGTAACCATGGTAAACAATAATGTGAGGAAATAATACTGCCATTTAGTAGAGGCTTTTAATCGAGAACCATGAAGTTTTACCACATGAAGGTTAAAATACCCCCACTTCTGGGGGGTTGTATAAATAGGGTAATAAGCTAGTTGCTGCTTGGACATGATTCACACAGTAATTACAAGGTCTAACAATGCTGTTCCCAAGACTGAATCATTAATCACCATTTCCGATGATGTTGAAAACCGTAATGAGAAAACCCATACCAATGCTTTCTAGGTCAATTTCAAGCTCTGTTATAAGAAGTATGGAGAGAAATCGATGGCATATTATTTTCCTGATTCTGAGTCGACATTTCAAACAGGATAGCGTGAAAATATAAAGACAGTGCCCTTTTAAAGGTCAATAGTGATTTCCATTACAATCCCTGATTTATCATTCAGCCCAGAAGATTTATTCTAGGCTAGGATGTAACCTAAGAGTTTACTCTACACAAGGGAAAAGCAAAGTAGAAAAAAACCCCAAAACTACATGGTGGTTTTAAGGGCCTTTCTCCCCCTTTACTCTTTCTCCTTCTAGTTCAAAGGGAAGGCACCTTAGAAGACCAAGTGTTCACACATTTACATTTGGGTTTTTTTCTGTCTGTTTTATCCAAGTGATAAAATTCTTTTTAACCCCTCCATAGAAGTTCTGCACCCTGCTGGTAGGCTGGGAGATCTGGGGAAAATGCCTCTCCTCATGGCATCTTGAAGAAGTATTTTTGAACAATGTTAAGGGTCTCTTCCTTGCTCTTCTCCTGTCTTCCTCTATCTTGCTTTGCCAGCCAGAAAGAAGTGCTGTCAGAGAATTCCTCAGGATCTTTGGCCATCCAGGAAAAGAACAACTTCAAGACAGAGGATCTTGAGTATTTAAGAAAGGGCTATTCTGTGTGGCCTCTGCTGACCAAGGCAAGGTTCCTACTACCTTCACCAGGAGCTCAGTGGCTTGGGAGTGATTTGGGCCAAATCAGGGAGCAAGCTGGCTGGGAAGCTGTAGAGCAAGCCATGCAACAAAAGATGCATCAATGAAAGTGATAGAAAGTATATTTCAGAGGGCTTTTTTTTTTCATAGTTTTATTACTGGCCAATAGTATTGTGCATTCCAATACTGATGAAAAAAGGCTAAATCATTTACGCTGCCTGAACCTCTGTTTGTTTTGTTGGCATGAGAATGATGCTTTCTCCTGTAATCATTAACATTGGCCTGATGGGCTTAATGTACACAGCCAAATTCAGGCTCTCTACAGACAGCATCTGAAAATAGGTGTATCTGAAGTCAAGGCAAGGTGGGAGTAGGAGAGAGGATACTCCAGTCTTGATGTTTTATTTCATTGGAGAGACTGGGAGCCCCATTAGTGTACTGGTCTTTTGATTTCTTCCTTCCCTCTGCCTGTGGAAGGTGAAGTGCTGCCTTTGATCAGCGAGCGTGGACTCACAAACTGCATTTAGGACCCACAGCTTGCTGCCCTTGTTCTTGGGATGAGCTGTCCAGGAAACCTGCATTCTCCTCTGCTCTCCTACGCCATAATTTTTAAGGAAAAAATTAGCTCCTCCAACCTCAAACAGAGACTGCTGAGATTTGAGGTCGAGTTTATACGATTGTGAGATTGAGTATGATGGGGTCACTTACCAAGTTTTTTGATTTCAGCTTGGTTGTTAATAAAGGTAAAATTTTGATCCTCTAACTACAGCTCCTTTGCTTCAGTACTCAACTGGTTCAGAAAAGAGAAGAGAGTGTTATTTATTGTGCCTCTTTAGGCTCCCCCAAAAGGCTGAAATTCTGACTTCCCTTAATCATCTTGGGAATTTAATACAAGTAGTTGATGGCATGGAGAGATTCGATAAGACACTTTGTTCCATAGTTGGTGGCTTCACTCATTTCCTGAATAATTTTTTTTTTTTTTTAATATAGGGTCGGGTTCTATCACCCAGGCTGGAGTGCAGTGGTGTGATCTCGGCTCACTGCAACCTACGCTTCCTGGGCTCAAGCAATCCTCCCATCTCAGCCTCCTGACTAGCTGGGACTGCAGGCACACACCACCACACCCAGTTAATTTTTGTGTTTTTTGTAGAGATGTAGTTTCACTGTGATGCCTAGGCTGCTCTTGAACTCCTGAGCTCAAGCAATTCACCCACCTCTGCCTCCCAAAATACTGGGATTACAGGTGTGAGCCACTGTGCCCGGCCCTGAACAAATATTTTCTGGACACTTATAGTGTATTGGGACTATGCCTCAGCCATGATCAAGACAGACAAAATCAAGAACTTCTAGAGGAGAAAGACAGCAACAATAAGAAGAAATTGTTATAAATTATGATTATTCCTATGATGGAAATAAGAGAAGTGAAGAATAAGAGGCAGAGGGTGACTTTACATAGAATGAATCTGGTTAAAAGAAGTTCTCATCTTTGCACATTCTACCATTAATTAAAATTGCTCATGATATTTGAATAGATACAAAACCAATAGTTAATACATATAGTGATTCCTTGATATATACTATTAGAATTTTTAGTCTCCCCATAATGGGCATGTTTCTACTAGACTTTTTACGGACTGTCATACATTCATTTATTCAGTCAATGTATATTTTATGTCAGAAAATTTGCTAGGGGCTAAGGATATAGGGATGAATAAGACCTTCTTGCCACCCCAAGGAACAAACTATCTATTTAGGAGGACCAATGACATAAATAAATAACTATAATATGATGAGATAAGCTGATAAGCTGTCATGAAACAGAGTAAGGAGTAATCAACTTGAGATAGAGAAGTTGGGGATTTTCAGGCAGAGGGGAATAAGCATCAAAAAACAACAAAAAGCATGACGACTTGTTTTAAAAACAAGTGGAGCAGAAGTGGGGTATGCTAAGGAGAGAGTATGGCCAAGGTATCAAGGTTCTGGAAAACTAGAGCAGTTTCAGCATTACTCAGAAACATAGGCCCAATTCACCTTTTGCTTTGAACTTGTCCTTAAATGGAAGCCTAATTATTATTTTCATTTTAAAGGCAAACAAACCAAATCTCAAATGGGTGAAGTGCCTCGTCCAGGTCACATGGTTGATAAGCAGAACAGCTAGGTTAGAATGACCATGAATGTAAAATGATCTTACTGGTATTGTTATTAGAGTATATGGAAAGTCAGGGTTTAGATAGGTTTTAAAAAATGTATCCCACAAAGTACACATTCTTGTTTTGTGCAAAATTTCTGCAGAATCTTCAGAAAAGTACACAAAATCCCATGAAACTTTGATGGTGGTTGTGGATTTAACTGCACTTTCTAATAAAATTTTAATTTTGAGGAGGATCAATTCTCAGCTAAAACATGGCCAACAAAATTTAATAGTGAAAAGGAGTGAGATTGAAAAACAAGGAAAAAAGTCAGTATCTTGGTCCATTTTCTGTGGTTATAACAGAATGCCACAGACTAGGTAATTTTAAAGAAAATTTATTTAGTTCACAGTTCTGGAGGCTGGGAAGTCCAAAAGCGTGGTGCTGGCATCAGAAAGCCTTCTTGCTGTGTCATGACATGGCAGAGGGCATCACGTGGTGAAGGGCAAGAGTGTGCCAGCTCAGGTCTCTTTTCCTCTTTTTATAAAGCCAGCAGTCCCATCCCAGGGGTCCTACCCTGATGAGCATGTCTAATCCTAATTACTTCTGAGAGATCCCTCCTCCAAATTCCATCAACATATGAATTTGAGGATTAAGTTTCCAGCAAATGAAATTTGGGAGACACATGTAAACCATAGCAGTCAGTTTAATTATTATTTATTTCACTTGGCCTGAGTGAAAAGAATTTCTTGCTTAAACTTTTGTTGGGTAGAGTAAAAAGACGTTTTCTAAAATATCCAGGGCAGTCTTTGGTGACTAGGTCTTGGTATGTATTTAGAAGGATAATTAGAGAAAAGGAGGGGTTTAAAAGTGACTTATGCACTATCTCTAATAATTATTTTTAATAAGGAGGGATTCATGAGGCAGAGTACTATTTTTTTCTCCCTTTGCATGTCCAAAGCAGAAGCAGTGTGTGCTGAGGCATATCAAAGCCTGGCTGAACCTTCCTTAGCAGGTCTGGTAGTTTGATGTTAGTTCAAAGGAAACCTCCAGTCCCAAAGACTTTTAAATTTCTTTCTGCAAAATAAATTAAATGCTAAAAAGCCAAAAGCCGATATAAACCTCCTTGTGCCTCTGTATGTGAATGACATAAGCAAGTTGTTTCTCTCCAGCGTATTCTTTGGAAATGCATGTTTTTCTTGTGCATAGCATATATTTACATGATGTTCAACATATGATGCAATTTTGGAAAGATGGACCAAGAAGAGAGGGCTTCTGCTGCAGATGGCTTAACTCACAGTTTTGTGCTTGGCTCAAAGTGGGGCACTGTGGGAGGCTGAATGATTGTATGCTATGCCATACTTTATTCTTCACATTGAAGTCTTCTTATTTTTTAAATTACTTTTTAATTTTTTTTCTTTTAGTTAGAGATGAGGTCTACCTATGTTTCCCAGGCTGGTCTCGAATTCCTGGGCTCAAGCGATCCTCCTGTGTCAGCCTCCCAAAGTGCTGGGATTATAGGCATGAGCCATTGCGCCCAGCCACACTGAAATTTTCTTTTCTTTTCTTGATAGAGTCTCGCTTTATCACCCAGGCTGGAGCACAGTACACTACAACTTCCGCCTCCTGGGCTCAAGCACCCTCCTCAGTAACTGGCATTACAGGTGCATGCCACCACACCTGGCTAATTTTTGTATTATTGGTAGAGACGGGGTTTCACCATGTTGTTCAGGCTGGTTTCGAACTCTTGACCTCAAGTGATCCACCCGCCTCAGCCTCCCAAAGTGCTGGGATTACAAGCGTGAGTCACCACGCCTGGCCACACGTTGAAGTTTTCTAAGGCACACCTATAAGCATGTCATCCCCTTCCCCAGGTGAATAAAGAAAAAGATCCTACATTTGACCTATAGGTTCTGCAGGGTCTGACCCTTTCCTCACTTTCCAGCCCTACCTAATACCATCCTCATTCTTCTGTTTCTTCACCTTCCTTCTACCACAGGGCCTCTGCATGACCATTTCCTTTCTCATGGAATTGACTTTCTGACCTCTTTGCATTGTATAACTCTTATTATCATTTAGATCTCAGCTATCATCACTTTATACAAACCTTTTCTGATGTCCCTGTACAGTTCAAACCTATTACATACTCCCAGACCACAATGCACCTCCTTTTATGGTGTCATCACCATTGCTGTAGTTACACATTTATTTGTGTGATCAGCTAATTCATATCCATCTCCCCCACTAGACTATAGTCTTTATGGGCCATGAGACTGTCTCTTTTCACTCACTATTACATCTCCTGTGTCAAACACAGATTCATTACGGGTGCTTAATAGATATTTCTTGCATGAATGAGCAAATGAATAACAAAGCCAGTAGATTTCAGAAAACGTTGGGTAGAAGCAGTGTGGCATGGTGGAAAGAGCACTGGCCTAATGTCAAGAGCCCAGAGCACTACACTTACTAAGTCAATAAACCAAGTATTAATTTGACCTCTTATGAGCTACACACAGTGGATACCCAGGTTGGTGAGAAGACTAAGATGCCATCTTTGCCCTTGAGGTCTTAATTGTCTGCTTAGGGAAACAGAAACACAAATTGGTCCTTAAAATACATTGTGGTAGGTACCATGATGAACATATCAATGTCATGATGTGTGTGTGTGTAGGTGTGTATGCATAAACAGTAGCATTTACTTTAGCTTGGGTAGTTAGGTCAGGCATCATAGAGGAGACCCCTTTCACTTGGGTCTTTAAGGACAATAGGAGTTTGCTTTTTGACTCTGGGAAAATAATTCATCCTCACTCATTCCACAAATAATTTTGAGAACCAATTAATAGGGATTATCATTTAATTTTTTGAAGACTCAGGTTTTTCATCTGTAAAGTGGCAATGATGCAATATTTTTTGAGACAGCGTCTCCCTCTGTTGTTCACACTAGAGTGCAGTGGCGTGATCATGGCTCATTGCAGCCTTGACTTCCCAGGCTCAAGCAAATCCTCCTTCCTCAGTCTCCTGAGTCACTGGGACTACAGGACTGAGCTACCATGCCCAGCAAATTTTAATTTTTTTTGTAGAGATAAGGTATCTGTATGTTGCCCAGGCTGGTCTTGAACTCCTGGGCTCGAGCAATCCTCCCATCCTGGCCTCCCAAAGTGCTTGGATTGCAGGTGTGAGCCACCACACCACCAGGCAATGATGGAGTTTTCCCTGCCTGCCTCACAGGGCTTGTGATGGTTTGGTATCGGAACTCATCATCATCCTTTCCAACCTCCATAGGGCACCTTCCAGAACCACAGAAACTGGAAAGGTAGGCACTACATTTCCAAGGCTCTCTTGCAGCTAGGGTTACAACCATGGTTTAGGTTTCTCCTAGTTCCAATAACTCATCATATGAAAGATGGACGTTAGGTAGAAGCCATCTTCTTGTTGCTTTGCTGCTTTGACTGTTTGGGCTGGTGAGCCTGGTCACAGAGGCATTTTCCCCCTGCAGCAATGTTCCAGTGCTTACTACCTAGTTCTGAGGGTGCTGAGAGGTATTTGCAGCACCAATGACTTCCCTGTCCTTGTTTTGCAAGCTCTGTGGTATGTCCTTGAACTCAATAGTTCCAGGAGTGGCCTCTCCACTGCCCCTTGTAGCTGATTCTGGCAAAGTGGGCACCAGTTCAACAGTGTTGTTTAGGTGGTCATTCCTGGAGGCCCACTTTAGAACCCATTCTTCTAGCCCTCCAACAATTTTGTAAGAGATGAATTTTTTGGGCCAGGTGCGGTGGCTTACGCCTGTAATCCCAGCACTTTGGGAGGCCGAGGGGGGTGGATCACGAGGTCAGGAGATTGAGACCATCCTGGCAAACATGGTGAAACCCTGTCTCTACTAAAAATACAAAAAATTAGCCGGACGTGGTGGCGGGCGCCTGTGGTCCCAGCTGCTCAGGAGGCTGAGGCAGGAGAATGGCGTGAACCTGGGAGGTGGAGCTTGCAGTGAGCCGAGATCATGCCACTGCACTCCAGCCTGGACGACAGAGCGAGACTCCGTCTCAAAAAAAAAAAGATGAATTTTTTGGATTAAAATTTTTCTGATTAAAATCACTGGAGTGCTGTCTTCAGTCTCCTTTTACTGAAGTCTAACTCATAAAAGCCTATTGTGCTGTACCAGTGAGGCGATAAGTGTAAAAGCACTGTTCATTCATAATTTATTCAATAGATACTTTTTGAGTATCTACTATGACCAGATACCAAGCTCAGCGCTTGGAGATACAACAGTTAATAAGAGAATACAGTCCTTGAATCATGGAGCTTATGCCCTAGGGGAGGAAGCAAACGGGAAATAAGTGAAAAACACTTAAGATAATTACAGATGGTGACAAATGTTATGAAGAACATTATGAAAGGGGTTGAGCTAGAGGATACAAGGCAGTGGGAGGAGGAGAACCTAGAACAATTGGAAAACATGTCTCTGAAGAGGTGACAACTAAAGAAGCAGTTATGTGAATGTGTGTGTCTGTGTGTGCATGCACATGTGCACAAATTCATGTGTATAGTCAGGGTAGCAAGAATACTCCAAGCAGAGGGAACAGCGTATGCAAAGGTTCAAGGTTATTGTATAAACAGCGATATTGCTGACTTGAAGGTGAAAACTTCCTAAACTGGGTGGGTAGGCTTAAGGCGACGTTGTAAAGCCTGTGGTTTATTGTTGGTATTTCCTGTTGGCCCTTTCAGCTCATTCTCTTACCTGAACAGCTCCTTCCCCAACACTTCTGGAAACTTCTGCCGCTCATTCAATAAACTCATTCACTCGACACATATTTATGGAGTACTTGTCATGTCTCAGAGTGGTGTCGTGCACTGAGAATAGATATGTACATAACTAAGACATGGTCTCTGACCTTGAAGAGCTTACAGGCTCCATCTGGGTCTGCCAATCTCCAGGTTTTAGACAGTTTACTTCCTTTCTGTCCTTATTAAAATGACTAATCCTGTGTCCCCACCTTCAAAACTCAACTGACCTGCTAGCCACGTTTCTAAAAATATGCTAGCGATTTAATTCCACTCCATAGTCCTCTTAGCATATGGTGATTGTCAAATGAACATGGCATGCAGAAGGGAATGCAATTGCAAGCCCAGGAAAAGACTTGGTAGGGGGACCTTATGTTGGTGAATTAACCAGAGTCCAAGATTTAGTCCTTAGCCTTGTGGTCTCAGAGACGTGATTGGCCAAGGGTACCTGAGAGCAGATTCATCTTTCTGGGATGGGCACACATGAACCAAGTCCACAGAGAGTCATCAATGAAACCAGAAAGACTCTTCATAACCTCCATCAAGAACTATTAATTTCAAGCGAACTGGCCACTGGACTCTAGGTGTGTCCTGACCCAGAACATTCTTTCCCTAAAGGCATGCTACAGGGGAAGGCACAGAAGACATTGCTTGGTAAACTTGGAATCAGTATCAGGGTGTGAGTACTGTGCTTAATGACATGGTTTCTGCTTTGGGCTCTTCCTAGCCGGAAAAATCCTTGCTCTAGGGCTCCTTGGGCAGTGCCCACATCTGCCTCAGTGGCTCCCCTTTTCCATACTCCTGGGGTCAGTCAATCTCACTTCTGAGTCACAGTTTTCTGGATGTGTCAACAAAGGGATGCACTTATATGCTATCCTTGCCATAATTCCCCCCTTGTGTGCATGGCAGACATTACTAATCAATTGTAGCTCTCTTTCCTGCTAGACTCAGAAGAAGTCGCAAAAATCCTTCTCTATGCAGCACTCCAGGGAACCAGTCATTTGACTGGAATTGGCATGTTGAATGTAAAAGACTTCTCTCCCTGGGTCACAAGTTTGGTTAAAGTCTATCCTTGCTTACGATGACTTACATACTGATGTTCGGTTTTATTCCCAGAGGGCAAGTCCAAATTCTTGGTGGGGAGCATGACTGCCCTTCATGTACCACTTCCATGAGATAATTACCATTTTACAAGGACCGTCAATGTCTTCATTTATTCATTCCGTGAATATCTATGGGGAGCTATTCAGTGCCAGGTGCTGGGTCTTACTGATGAACACTGCCTTCCTGAGGCTTAGGGTTGAGAGGCCAGAACCTAGGAATGGTTCTTAAAATAGGAACTTGAAGCAGATCCACTGCAGAGTCCATACTGGACTCCAGTGCTCCCCCAGAGGCAGGCACCTGTTTTCCTCAAGGTATGGCTTGTCCTTTGAAACTCTGGCATTCAAACCCATTACAGATGAGTTCCTTTCAGATTATAAATTTTATATTCTCCTTTGAGTTGTGTCCCCAGGGGGCCCATTCTTATTTACAAAACTATGCAATGGTGCCTGAACTTGGTACCTGAACTTGGTTCCTGGAACACAAGGCTTTTAACGAAGTGACAATCACATGTCCCCTTGCCTTCCAAAGAAAACCACAGAAGCAAAGGTGTTTACATATTCTCCCAATATCCCAATAAATATCTGTTATAATGTATTATAATAAGGAGAGGAAGCAATGAGTCCATTCCACAAGTCAAAAAGTAGTAGGACAACAAACAAACAAACAAACAAAATCCCTTAGGAGGAAGTGAATAACCTAGAAGGAACAGAGCCTGTTGGAAGGGGAGGACCAACTGAGTGGGTTAAAAATAGCAGGAAAGTGGCACGGTGGCTCATGCCTGTAATCCCAGCACTTTGGGAGGCCGAGGTGGACAGATCACGAGGTCAGGAGATTGAGACCATCTTGGCTAACACAGTGAAACCCTGTCTCTACTAAAAGTGCAAAAAAATTAGCCAGTCGTGCTGGCGGGCGCCTGTAGTCCCTGCTACTTGGGAGACTGAGGCAGGAGAATGATGTGAACCCGGGAGGCGGAGCTTGCGGTGAGCCGAGATTGCATCACTGCACTCCAGCCTTGGCCACAGAGCAAGACTCCGTCTCAAAAAAAAAAAAAAAAAAAAAAGGCAGGAAAGCAAGCACTGCTGCTGAGCCTCCTTTGCCTGCCTCCTCCCTGCAGATGAGACAATATGCTAAGGCTAATGGGTTAGGGAAAGTTACTACACAGGCAACTCTGTCTGCTATCTGCTCTGAGTTCCCACTGTGTAGCTCCTACTTCCTATGCTGGGAAGAGGCCAGCACTTCTCCTGTGTCCTGTGTTGTTCTTCTGTTGACAGGTCACGTGGGGCTCAGATACTTGCAGCTGAGGGCCTCTCTACCAGTTTGTTCCTTTCACTTCCTTCCAGAAAAGTTTGTCCTTGGAAATGATGGGTATTTAGAAGTGGCCTACTTTCATGTCAAGGAAGAAAGTAAGAGAGAGGGAGAGATAGGAGTATGGTGGTAAAGGAAAAGCAGAAAGAGGCATTATAACAGAACGTTAAGGGCTTGGGTCAAGGGGTCCAACCTGGGTTCAAATTCTGACTTTGTCATTTACCAGCTTTGAGTTGCTGGACCTGCTATTTAACCTCCCCAAGCTTCAGTTTCTTCCTCTATCAAGTGGAGATCATTATTGGTCACAAAGAGTTGTAAATGAGATGAGAGCAAAAAGCCTGGGAGGCAGCAAGGACTCAAAAATGGTGTCTATCACAATCATGATGTCATGCTGGTGCTGTTGCTATTGATAATGGTGATGCTGGCAACCACCTCTTGGGGCTTTGGTTTTGTTATTTATGAGCGACTTGGACCAGGCAGTCCATGAAATCCCTTCTGAGAGTCCACACTTTCATGTTGAAGAGGAACAAGACATGGTAGGTTTAAAATAAAAGACAAGCATGATTGACATTTGAATAGTACATCAGGCTTGCAAGTCACTTTTATATACATTTTCATTAGAACCTCATAGCAATTCAGTGACTAGTGGTAATGACTCTAATTTACAGACAAGGAAACTGAGGGTCAGAAAAGTTAAGTGATCGACTTGAATTGATTGACTCAAGGTCATGAGGTTACAAAATGGTGGAATCAAGACCCATCTGTCCAACACAATACCAGAGTGCATTTAAGGTTCCCTGAACTGGCATTCATGTCTGTACCGCTGTGTTTCTGCTCATCCTCTTTCCTCTGCCTAGAACATTCTCCCCATCAAAATGTACCTTGCCAGATTCTATCAGTGCCTCTTCCAGGCTTTGAGAGCATGTACTGTGCACATGCTGCTATCACTGCATTTCATCCCCTATGGCTGTCCCCTTCACTGCATGGGGCAACCCTGTAAGACAGAACCCAGTTTTTATTTATCTTTCCATTCCTAGTTCCTGTCACATCATCTGACATGCAGTAGGTTCTCCATAAATTTTCAACCAGTGAAATGTGTATAAATGATGCACATTGCCCATCAACCTGGCTGGGCGAAGAGATATATTTGATGTGGTATAAAAATATTGGGAAATCAATCCATTTTGAGATGGCCTACATGAATCATCATTAAAAAAAATGACCTCGGTCTTTGAAACTTGTATAACATTTTTTTTTTGAAACCCATTAAAAATGACAATCCTTCTTCTTGGGAATTTTGGTTGGTCACTGTTTTCAAGGTGGCATTCAGAACCAGAATGACATCTGAAGGGCTAAATTAGATGAATATCATTCAATTCCAGGTAGAGCACAAACAGAGACCAACACAAAATGATGTGTTGTGAGTGATACGTTTGATGGAGACCTTACTTCTTTAAGGTCTGTTTTTATTTCATTCTCATCCTGGGCTTATGGATCATTTATTTTATCCCCTGAAGGTTCAATCTGATGGTTGTTTTAGAGTACTCTGATAAGATGTTAAATGTCACAGCTCTGTGGAGGAGGAGACGATTCAAGGTTAATGAGAACCCAGACCACATTGAGTATAAATCCAGTCTTTGGATTGACAGCCATGGGTGACAGAGACTGGAGATGCCTATGCACAAATAATGGATACAGTTTGACCTTTACCTGTTGAAGCAAATGAGCTGACTCGTTCTGAGCTAGATAGAACTCTGCTGGGATTAAAGTTTCAGGAAGATCAGCTAGTGATTAAGTTGTGATGGTCAGAGCCAAAGAATCCAAGAGCCAGAAGGGACCTTGAGAGATCTCTTGTGTGTATATATACATGTGTGTGTGCGTGTGTGTGCGTGGTGTATTATATGTGCATATATATACGTATATTTGTGTGCGTATATATATGTGTGTATGTGTGTGTGTTTGTGTGTGTATTGCCATCTCATCCCCTCTATGCTTAAGGCATGTAAGCATAGAAGGATTTGCAGAGATATACTCAAGGGATTTGTGAAACCCATGAAATTATGTGCAAAATGAAGTGTGCATATGTACAATTTTCACCATCTTCTCAAAATAGGTCCCTGTATGGTGGATCGTTTCTTCCCCATTCTTTTTTTTTTTTTTTTTCTGTTTTCTTTTTTTCTTCCCCATTGTTTATTTACTGTTGAGGAGAAGGAATTTTTATTTTACTCCCCAGAAGCATAAAGCATGGGAACATTCCCTCCTTCATTCCCTCGGCCACCTGGCTCACTCCTCCTGGGGGGCCGTTTCTCTGGTTAGGGAAGGAACTGAGAGTGCGCTTCTAAGTGCCTGCTTGGCTCCTCTCCAGCTGCATGGGCGTGTGATCTGTGTGGCTGCACAGGGCACTCTGTTCAGAAGGGCCTCATGCTTGGTTTAATGCCCTGCTGTTGCCCTTTTGAAATTATTAACAACGTTTGAACAAGGGGCCCCATGTTTTCATTTGGCACTGGTCCTTGAAAATTGTGCAGCCAGTCCTGCCTGAGAGGGCGTGTTGTCATCTGCTCTCCAATAAGGGGAAGGCTCTGCCCTTGCAAGGGGAGGCCTGAAGTTTTGGAGGAGTAAATTTCAATTTACAAGGGATGTTTTAGGAAGCCCCTTTGACTATAGAACCAAGGTTTGCTCTCCCCCTAGCTCCATTGGCATGGCCGGTGTTTGAGAGGCAGCATTGCATGGTGGTTGTAAGTGTGGGCCACTGCTGGGTACAAATTCCAGTTCTGCCACCTACTAGGTGTACGACCTTGGGCAAATGATTCAACTTCATGTGCCTCAGTTTCCTATCCTGTAAAGCTTGGGTAACACTGTTAAATGACTTAACATATCTAAGTACTCATGGTTCCTAGAACACAATGTTATTAATAATAGCTATTATAATTTTATCACCAGGACTCCTGTACCTTACTCCTTACTTGATTTAGAATTCAGAGGGAAGACAAGGAGTCACTTATGGGGCTCTCTAAAACCTCAGCAGACCCTGTGTCTTGAAAAAGATTAAGAACTGCTGTTAGTTTTTGTTTGTTTGTTTGTTTTACTGGAGACAGGTTCTCACTCTGTTGCCCAGGCTGGAGTGCAGTGGCGTGATCTTGGCTCATTGCAGCCTCCGCCTCCTGGGTTCAAGCGATTCTTCTGCCTCAGCCTCCTAAGTAGCTGGGACTACAGGCATGAGTCACCATGCCCAGCTACACTGTTAGGTTTTTAAAGAAGAGTCTGTCCCTGCCCTCAAGGAGCTTGTAAATTCATAACCTAAAAACTGACACTCTGGGGTAACGGGGGATAAGAACTTTGTAAGAGTTAAAAACTAAATCCTTTAGGCTCAGCCAGTAACAGATGAACCCCTCTCATTAAAAGAAGACTTTTTTATCCTGTCTTTGTAACATCCTCCAAGGGCACATGGATGGGTATTCTCCTTCCCTAGACAATAGCTGCAAGCTTGTGTCTGAGAGGATGATGTATTTATAAGAGATTTGATTTTCAGCCCAATAAATCAGGCCCAGTGCAGTGTTCAGGCAGAGGTGTGAGCGTGTGACTGGATTAGTAATTGTCTAGAATCATTTTGATTGTTCTCCGAACTCTGAAGGGGGATGATTTATTCTGTCACGGCATGTTTGACCTCAGGAAGCTTATAGGCTAGTGAGGCGCCCAAAATATAGGCAAGGATTAAGCAGGGTGTGCAAGGGGTAGGGATGTGGGCAGGAGAGGGGGTACTTTAGCCAACCGGGAGAACTACTTCACAGAGGAGTTAAACTACCTAAAGTAAGAGGAGAGTTTCCATGGCAGACGTGTAGGTGCAGTGTGTGTGTATGTGTGTGTGTGTGCACGCAATGTGTGTATATGTATGTGTGTGTGTAATGACTCTTTTAAGAAAAGAGGAATTTAAAAATATTAATATGCAGCTATAGCTTCTTCTCATGGTGGTGATTGCTTTCATTTCGGACTCATCGGCGCTGTAAATGAAAATCTTAATTTAAATACTCTTCCCAACAAAGACTCCCCTGCCCTTCTTTTCTCCCTAGAATGCCTTTATTTCCTTTAAAACCATCCTTACTTGTGATCCATGTCTGATTTAACAAAATTTCTCCCTGGGAGTTTATCTCTGGTAAATAGTTTTCTAGAGGACCATGAAGGCATAAAGATCTGAAAGCCCCAGATGACTTTGAAGTGCTCTGAGTGTAGATGCCATGGGGGGAAGTGGGAAGGAAAGAAGGATGACTCAGCAGAGAGAGAGGCCCGGTGTGAGCAGCTGAGCCCTCAACAGGAGGTCAATCACAGCTTCGAAGGCAAGCCTTTGGCTTCTGTGGTGTGGATTTTTTGAAAAGACAAAGAAGAAATGCCTCAAAAATAGGTCCCAGATTAGGACTTAGAATAACATCTCTGCTGAAACCCTGTGTCTATGAGTAAAACTAGTGAGGGGGCCCTACTGTACTGAACCTGCAGGAAGTTTGCTAGGTATGAAGGTGGCCTCAGCTAGTGAGGAGACCTCAGTTTTGTCCCTGTGCTGCTGCGGACTTTGCCTGTGACTTAGGGCAAGCCCTCTAATTTCTCGGGTCTCCGTTTCCACATCTGTGAAACGGTGTCCCTGTCTCGCTGCAGTCCCAAATGAGATGTTTGTAAATTGTCAAGAACTTTGGGTGTTATTTTTCCACCTCATTATAGATTTACTCCACACCATGCAGCATGTTCCGAAGCTACCTGAAAACAGGAAGAAACTAGGCCAAATTAAACAAAAAGCAAAAGAAAAACTAGGGGATCTTTTTGAAGCCAAATAAGAACTTGGAGAGCTTGTAATTGTGATCACCCCTACAGCCAGAAAGCCTCAGGAAAATGGCAGAAGTTCTGTTTAGGGGATCACAGGCCTGTGTCAAAACAGACAGAATAAATGGTTTCTGTTGAGATTATATATCAGTGCTACAGTAAGGATGCCTGCCTCCCATCCTCCCATCCTCCCTTCCTCCCTTCCTCCCTCCCATTTCTTGTCTGTTATATTATCGGCATGGTGCTAAGAAAATGTGGGAGTTCACAACCCAAGTGGGGAGAGGTCTTTAAACCCGCCACCATGACACAAAGCAGAAATAGCTGGAATGGGAGTCAAGGGTTCTAGGTGCAGCTGGACACCAAGGAAGGGGCTCCCAAGACTGATGGTGGCAGCTGAGAAAGTGTTCCTTTCATTTTAGCCTATTTATTAAGGTTTGAGTTCGTATTTTGTTTGCACGTGTTTGTTTATTTCTGTATTTATTTTTTTGAGATGGAGTCTCACTGTGTTGTTCAGGCTGGAGTGCAGTGGCGTGATCTCTGCTTACTGCAACCTCGGTCTCCCGGGTTCAAGCGATTCTCCTGCCTCAGCCTCTTGTGCAGCTGGGATTACAGGCATGCACCACCATATCCAGTTAATTTTTGTATTTTTATTAGAGATGGGGTTTCACCATGTTGGCCAGGCTGGTCTCAAACTTCTGTCCTCAGGTGATCCGCCCGCCTCGGCTTCCCAAAGTGCTGGCATTATAGGCACAAGCCACCGCTCCTGGCCTGTATTTGTTTATTCAGTATTTATTTGTAAAGTATTAGAAACTGGCTTTATACTGTAGACCTGGTGGACCCCATCTGACCATCATTTAGCCAGAACATACACCGACACCTGACTTTTTGAGATATTTTCTGACGAAACCCTCTCCTTGGTGCAAGATGCAGGGAGGATGCTTCTGTTTGGCCTAAAGTATACAGTGCTTGCATGGGTTTAGGAATAGCTCACCAAAGCCTGGTCTTTGTCCCAAAATACCCCTGTTCATTTTATGCTAATTCAATTCACTTCACTTTACTCCAACTCAGTTACATTTTTTTTTGAGATGGAGTCAACCTCCGCCTCCCAGGTTTAAGAGATTCTCCCGCCTCAGCCTCTCGAGTAGCTGGGACTACAGGCGTGCGCCATCACACCCGGCTAATTTTTTATATTTTTAGTAGAGACAGGGTTTCACCATGTTGCTAGCCTGGTCTTGAACTCCTGACCTCACATAATCCGCCCGCCTCGCCCTCCCGAAGTGTTGGTATTACAAGCGTGACGCACCACACCTGGCCCAATTACATTTAATTCAACTCAATTTGGTTCAGAATATTTCTGAGCATTTGCAAGGCGCTTCAGAAGGGTCCAAGGACAACCAAAGCGCGGATCAGTTTCCTGGTTCTGACAGTCTCCATTGTGGCCACTGGGTGGCAGTGTGTCACACGGAATGTTCATTCTGTGGGGCTGCGGAGTGGCTCCTCCCCCAGGCCTAAGGCTCAGAGATTGTTGCCTCTTACTTGGATTTGTTTAATGTACACTTTCAAATTGAACCGACAGCTGGTATTATAGCCGTGCGTGTGCAGTATATGTGCTTAATTATACTGTGGAATTAAATTCAAAAGGGTGAGAATGTGGTTACATGTGTATGTTTCCAAAGCCGGTTCGCGTTCGCAGCTTCTGCCTGCGGCTCAGTCAGGAAAGAGGAAAGTGGAGAGGAAGCCGAGGGAAGCCTCAGACCCAGCGGCAGGTGGCATCAAAAGGAAACTCTGCAAATTTGGCTTCCCTGGCCACTGACAGCCACAGCCCCGAGGTTCCCTTCCCTGCCTACCTGCTGCCTGAGGGTTTTTCTGGAACGATCAGATTTTTATTATTCGTTTTTTTCCAGTATCATGGGCATAAAATGGTATCTAAATGTGATTTCAATTTTGTGTTTCCATTTTACCTGTGAGGCTGAACATCTTTCCACAAGTTCATTGGCCATTCCTTGTGGAGTAAATGATGGGCTCATTTTTATCTGCTCAGATTTCAGTGTACCCATTGTTAGTTTTTTTTTTTTTTTAAACAAGTGTTCTCACATAACAAAGCCTGTCCATGATATTTTTAATACCAGCTAAGATGCTTTTGGCCTCAAGTTACAGAACACCCAACTAACAATAGCTTAAATAACAAAGATGGCCAGGCTCAGTAGCTCATGCCTGTAATCCCAGAACTTTGGGAGACCAAGGCAGGTGGATCACCTGAGGTCAGGAGTTTGAGACCAGCCTGGCCGACATGGTGAAACCCTGTTTCTACCAAGAATACAAAAAATTAGCCAGATGTGGTGGTGCGCACCTGTAATCCCAGCTACTCGGGAGGCTGAGGTGGGAGAATCACTTGAACCTGGGAGGCGGGATTTGCAGTGAGCCGATATTGCACCACTGCACTCCAGGCTGGGCCATAGAGCAGAGCAAGACTCCATCTCAAAACCAAAAACAGAAACAAAACAAATAAACCCCCCAAACCCCCAAACAACAACCACCACCAAAAACAAAGACATAGAATCATCTCTCATAAAATAAGAATCATGGCTGTAGGTGGTTCTGGGATAGGTAAAGACCTGGCTGTCCCTGTCTTTTTTTTTCCGCCATCCTCAGTATGTTGGCAAGATCTCTTCTGGTGGTCCCAAGACCCCTGCTGCACTTCCGAGGAGCATGTTCTTATTCTACATAAGCAGGAAGCAGGAAGGAGGATGGCAGGAGCCAAAACTGAGCCTTTGCCTTCTGTTGTTCTTTGACTAGGGATCACATTCTTTCTTAGAATCCCCTTGAAGTCTTGCCCTCATAAGCCAGAATTGGTCACATGCCTTTATTAGATGAATTGTTGGCAACCACAACAATCTACCTCATGGGGCTGTACTGCACACCTAAGCTGGACGTTGCTGACGGAATGAGGCATGATAGATCCAGAGAGAAGGAAGGCGTATTAGATTTTAATTTATAATAACCCATCCAAGACCCAGGGTCTTAGACTGACAGATCCCAATACAAAGGTCAACATCTTGGAGGATTTCTAAAATTTGATTCTTGTTTACTCCTAAAATGAAGCTGTGTTCTTCCCTCTGGGGCTACATGAGGTTAAGGGGCTCTCAAAAGGTGGTAGAAAAAACATTACTTGGAGATTTCACATTTCTGCATAGGAATTTACTAGGCTCTGATGTGTGTGTTTTCAAATTAAAACTAAGTCTTAGTGTAAGGTTTAGGCCAGTCTCAGTTCATCCATGGGAGCTGGGCAGATTGCTGCCCAGACAAAATCCAGTGGCATGGACAAAGGTGGGAAATGGCTGTGGGTAAGTAGTCAACTGTGCCTCCCTCTCCCCAAATCAAAAATAATATGATAATGAGTCCTCTGTCCTGCTGTTTCCTCCATGGCCTGCTTTACAGCTCTCTCCCTTGGACTTCCCTCCACCACCCTTCTTTGGTGGGTCACTTTTCTGAAAACCCTGTCTTCCTCTTTTTGCTTTCTCTCTCTCCTTTTGCAAAAGCCTAATCCTTCAGTAACTTCCTAAGAGATAATGCATAGGAGATACAAGCTGAACTTTCCTTGTGTGAGAATGTCAATATTCCATCCTCACATTAGACTCATCATTTGGTTGGAATAGAATGCTAGGCTTCAAATAATTTTTTTTTTTTTTTGAGACCGAGTCTCACTCTGCTGCCCAGGCTAGAGTGCAGTGGTGCGATCTCAGCTTTCTGCAACCTCTGCCTCCCGGGTTCAAGCAATTCTCCTGCCTCAGCCTCCCAAGTAGCTGGTACTACAGACATGTGCCACCACGCCTGGCTAATTTTTGTATTTTCGTATTTTTTTTTTTTTTTTTTTTTGAGATGGAGTCTCGCTCTGTCCCCCAGGCTGGAGTGCAGTGGCGTGATCTCGGCTCACTGCAACCTCCACAGCCCCATTCAAGTCATTCTCCTGGCTCAGCCTACCAAGTAGCTGGGATTACAGGCACACACCACCATGCCCGGCCTAATTTTTGTATTTTTAGTAGAGACAGGGTTTTGCCATATTGGCCAGACTGGTCTCAAACTCCTGGCATCATGTGATCCACCTGCCTTGGCCTCCCAAAGTGCTGGGATTACAGGTGTGAGCCACTTCGCCCAGCCCAGGTAATCTTCTCTCTCAATTTTGGAGGCATTGCTCCATTATTTTCTTATTTCCAAAGTCTAGAAGTCCATAGTCATCCAGATTCCAGATCCTTTGATGAACACCCTACTTCTTCTATTCTTAAAAGCTCTTCAATTCTCTTTATCTCTGGCCTTCCAGAATCCACAGGGCTTTACTGTGGTGTTGAGCCCACATGGAGCTCTCTCAGCAGAGCCTTCTACCTACAGTCCTGGGTAATGTGCTTGTTTTATGCCTTGAATAGTTCCCTTGCCTCCATTTTTCTTTGTGTCAAATTCCTGGAACTCCTGATGGTTGCATAGTAGGCTTCCTGGATGAACCCCCTAGCACTCATCATTTTTTGGCCAAGTTTTCCTCTCTTTATCTCTTTGTTTTACTATTTGTGAGATTTTTGGCTTGATTGTCCAAACTCCAGTTGTTTATTTGCTTTCATGGTCTTCCTAAGAGCTCATTTTTGTTCTTTAATAGATTCCCTTTTGCAGCATCATATTTTATGTATGAAATATTGCCTTGAGGATTTATGTTTTTTGAGATTTTCTTCTGTTTCTTGAATTTTCTGTTGTCTCTAGGTTCCTTTTGTTTTGCTTTGTTTTCAGTATGTTTTCCTGTCCTAAGAGAAAGAAAAGCATACTAAAAACAAGTAAAACAAAAGGAGCCTAAAGACATTGGTCTGTCCTCATTCATGAGGCAGGCACCAAATGTCAGTTGGAGGCTCTGAGTGTGTGGATTGGATTTGTTGACAGGAGGGCCTTATGTAGGATGATTGGGCATAGGCTAACCTTCGGATGAAATACTCCAAAATGTCAAAGTATGTAGGCCTTTACTCTAGACCATTTCCAACTTGGTCTTGGTACTAACCAACAGTGGATCTCTGTAGCATCGTTTCTGCCTTGGTGATTTACTCATATTCTTTAAGATACCAAACTTCCTCAGACCTCAGTTTCCTTGTCTATAATCAGATAGAATTGGGCTAGGTGACCTCAAATGACTCTTTCTACTCTACGGTTTTATCATATGATTCAAGACAGAGATTAGTTAAGAGATGGAAGCATATTAGAGGGAATCAACTATGCTAAAATATAAAAATCCTTTGAAGCTGTCAGGAGATAGGCTTCTAGAATCTAATAAAAATTTTGACTCATCGGAGACCCAACTCAATGGGAGATAATTAGAAATAAACTTGGGAGGGAGGATTCAAGGAGGGCTAATATTTGTGGCAGTGCCTTAATTAATTTTGTCTATGCCCTTGGGATGCTGAAATCACCAGGTTTTGCAGTCTATCTCATGGGGCTGTATTGCACACCTAAGCTGGACATTGCTGATGGAATGAGGCATTATAGATCCAGAGAGAAGGAAGGCATATTAGATTTTAATTTATAATAACCCATCCAAGACCCAGGGTCTTAGACTGACAGATCCCAATACAAAGGTCAACATCTTGGAGGATTTCTAAAATTAGATTCTTATTTACTCCTAAAATGAAGCTGTGTTCTTCCCTCTGGGGCTACATGAGGTTAAGGGGCTCTCAAAAGGTGGTAGAAAAAACATTACTTGGAGATTTCACATTTCTGCATAGGAATTTACTAGGCTCTGATGTGTGTGTTTTCAAATTAAAACTAAGTCTTAGTTTCAACTCTATTTGCTTACTTAGATTGTCAGTTCCTGCAAAATTGGTGCTTGCATCCCTCCTTTTAATGTATCACTCACACAGTGTGTATAGTTTGTGTTTATTACATATTCCAGTAAATGCATATATTGAGATCCAAACATGCCCTAGAAAACCGCTTCCTTTTTATCCACCTCTAACTCACGATGAAAATCTATAGGTCACTCTTCAAGTACAGCGTGTTCTAAGCAGGCTGAGGATCAGAACTGGGGCTAGTTTAAAAGATGAACGTACATTCAGCTCCATTTGACGGAATTCCAGTGTCACAGAATTCCTTGAGGAATAACATCTTGGCCAATACTCCTCACTTCGGCAGCATGACTTGTCTTGCAGTCACCTTAATATCATATTGCCTGAGTAGAAATATAGCTAACCTGTCATAAGGATATTTACACAGAGCGCAGGAGAGAGTGATGATGGGGGAGACATTTAGGGGAGATTTCCTGGATTTATGATATTGATTTTTGTTCTTTGTATATGGAAGAAATTAACATCCTTCCTCCTGGAAATATGTTCTCTGTAATGAGCCTGGTTAACTTCATGAAATACAACTTACCAAGTTAGTGTTTGCCAAGGAGGAGGACTGTGTTGAATTCAGAGAGGGACTGGTCTCAATTCAGGAAGGAGCTGTATTAAATTGCAGTTGAGGGAAGGGAAAGCTTAGGCTGCCTTTGGTCCTGGCAACATTGATAAAAGACAAGTCTTCATTAGGGAAACTTGTTTAAGAAATCATTAGGGAGGGCCGGGTGTGGTGGCTCATACCTATAATTCCAGCACTTTGGGAGGCTGAGGCAGGTGGATCATCTGAGGTCAAGAGTTCGAGACCATCCTGGCCAACATGGTGAAACCCCGTCTCTACTAAAAATACAAAAATTAGCTGGGCGTGGTGACACATGCCTGTAATCCCAGCTACTCGGGAGGCTGAGGCAGGAGAATTGCTTGAACCCGGGAGGCGGAGGTTGCAGTGAGCCGAGATTACACCACTGCACTCCAGCCTTGGGGACAGAGTGAGACTTTGTCTCAAAAAAAAAAAAAAAAAAAAAAAGAAAGAAAAGAAGAAAATAAAAGGAAATAATTGGAGAGGAGGGAGGATTTGCATTACAGCACAGAGTTACAGGCTGCTTTTTATGTTTGTGTTTTAATAGAACAATTCACTCGTTCATCTATCCAACAGACATTTACTAAGGGCTAGACACTGTCTTCATCATTCAGGGTGTGGGGAGTTGCTTTTAGGGAGCTTACAAACCAGAAGAGGAAACCAACGAAACCATCTTCTTAGCAGCTGAGCGTGGAGACTTGAACTCGGGAAATTCAGAATCTCCCAGAAACTTTGTTAAATGGGAAACTTAGTTCTGGAAAAGCCTAAATCTGTGTATCACCTTTTGTTCTCTGGTGCCCAGCACATTATCTGGCTTGCACTTTGAAATCCGTCCTTCTAAAAATACGCCTTTCTTCATTTTCCCGTTCCTTAGGGATCTACAGTGACTTCCTATGTTGCCTGTTGCACTCAAGCTGAAAAGCCTATGCCTGAGTTTTAAGTCTGCTCATAATTTAGCTTATCTTCCTTTCTGGCCACATGGGTATAGCCCCCTGGGGTGCAGATTTTGTCTCAAGATTGCTCTCATCCGCTGGTACCCTCTCATAGTCTTCAGATTGCGAAACCACTGGTAGATAGCTGCTGTCCCAGAAGCACTGTCACCCCCACAAACCAAGGTGTGCTTTTGCCTGGGATTCATCCATCTGCCCGCAACCCAGCAACTAAACAAGGGTTAACAGCTGGCAACCAGGAAGCACCAGCCTTATCACTGTCTGCTCTGCTCCATCTGAGCCCCAGCCAGACAGCTAGTGAAACACTTTGTGTACACTGTGCACAGACCCAGGGAACACACTCTGTACTCTTTCCACCTTCCCTGCTTGCTCCTCTTCTTCTGTGCTTGTTTAGGTGCTTTCCGTTTTTCAAGATCGAATGCAGCAAATGTTATCTATGCAGTTAATGATGATTTATTGAAGGCCTACCAAACGGGCCCAGTGGTACAAAACAGACATCGCCAGACCTTCATGGAGCCTAGAGTTCAGATCGAGGAAAGAAGTTACATCAAACAATCATGTAAATCAGCATAAGTTGTGTGGTGTGGGCCATGCAGGCAGTACCCTGGGGGAGTGGTAGCAGGGTGTTAGGGTGGTGGGGTCTGTGGGAACTCTCACCTCAGTGTCTGGCTGGGACTTTGCACCTGGGCCCTGGACCTGCTCTGCGGATGGGGACGGGGAGGTCAGAGAAGCTTTCCCTGCAGTCCTGGCCTTTGGACTGAGATCTGAGTAGATGTTAACTAGGCCTTTAGGAGGAGAGGGAGTGTCATGCAGCAGGAGTGCCATGAATAAAGTCCCTTGGGTAAGAGAAGTATTGTGCATTTCAGGAATTGACAGTAGCCAGTGTGGTGGCCTAGAAGTCCCATTTCTCCCATGGACTCTTCTAGAACTTAGAATTATATCCTTATAGCCTTTTTTGTTTTTTTTGAGACCGAGTCTCGCCCTGTCGCCCAGGCTGGAGTGCAATGGTGTGATCTCGATTCACTACAACCTCCGCCTCCCGGGTTCAAGTGATTCTCCTGCCTCAGCCTCCCAAGTAGTGGGATTACAGGAGCATGCCACGACACTCGGCTAATTTTTTGTATCTTTAATAGAGATGGGGTTTCACCATGTTGGCCAGGCTGGTCTTGAACTCCTGACCTCATGATCTGCCCGCCTGGGCCTCCCAAAGTGCTGGGATTACAGATGTGAGCCACTGTGCCTGGCGCCTTATAGCCTCTTATTGATTCATTCGTAAAGAGATTGATGGCTTCAACAAGCAATAGTTTGGGACCTATTGTGAACTGTGCGAGGCACAGAGAATACAAAGCCTGCTACAAGTGCCTACAGTACTTCTTCCTTTCCCTTTTTGCTCAGGCCACTTTTATTTTATTATTTTATTTTATTTTATTAGAAATGTGATGTTGCTCTGTCACTCAGGCTGGAGTGCAGTGGTGCAGTTACAGCTCATTGCAGCCTCAACCTCCCGGGCTCAAGTGATCATCCCACCTCAGCCTCCTGAATAGCTGGAATTACAGGTGCATACTCCCATGTCCAGCTAATTTTTGTATTTTTTGTAGACAGGGGGTTTCACCATGTTGCCCAGGCTGGTCTCAACCCTTGGGCTCAAATGATCCTCCTACCTTGGCCTCCCAAAGTGCTGAGATTGCAGGTGTGAGCCACTGCACCTGGCCTCAGCTCACTTTTAAATATTGTCTATTGCTTATTACCCCTTCCATGAACCCCATCAGAGGCTATAAGTTACATTCTGAAGGGACTGTGTTCTAGAGTATCCTAGATACTGGGTGACAGAGCCTGGCACATAGAAGGTGTTCGACATATGTTTGTTGAATGAATACGTGTGTTGAATTAAAGCCTGATGAGACATGCTTGTGACCTTAAGGATCTTACATCTGGAAACGGCTTAGCATACTACTCTGCATTATTCTTTAATTGCTTCATGTGCAAGTCCTCTCCTACCAGACTGTAAGCTCTCAGAGGGCAGGACCAGTCAGTTAGGAATTGGCTGTGAAGCATTAGTCTAAGACTTTATAAGGAGAGGATATGATTTGAGTTAGAATGTAGCTGATGGACGGAAGTTTGCAAAATAGAATCCATCATGATAAAATGAAGTCTTTTGAAACTTCTAGGAAAAATCATTTTGAGAGTTAATAGTAATAATAATAATTATAATAAAGTTTAACTTAATTCTCTCAGCACTATGGTGCTGCTTCTGTGAATTCTTGGCTTTACAATACAGGGTTCCGTATTTATTGGGATTGAGGAAGGTATGTAGCCTGCCAGGTAAGCATCATCTGTATTTTATTTTTTGACATTTGAGAAGCACTGCAGATAGACCCAATCTCCGTGCACTTCCCATCTTAGTTTCCTGGGTCACTGCCTGAACTCTCACATAGAAAGGTGACACGAAAAGTCGGTGGGGTTATTATTACCTCTATCCCATGGCTTATTGCCTCCATTAAAGAAAAATGGGTCTGAGATGGGATCCTTTGGTCAGGGATCTGAAGAGGCTAACCTCCGGCCCAGGGGAGGGGCAGGGGTCATTCTTTACCACAGTGAGCCTGATGCAGGGAGTTCTTAGAGGGAAAACTCGTTAGCCACCGAATGAAATTCTATCTGGGGCTTTGCAGCTCTGTAATAACCCCTCCAGTGACCTCACCCAGATGCATAAGTCTGCTGATGCAAGCTGGCCAGTTTGGCCTTCTCTTCTGTGTTGTAGGCAATGGCTTCGGGGAAGAGAAGAGGGCAAGGTGCACGGGAAGAAATGAGCCCAAAGGAGATAGTGCCAATTAATGCACCTGTCAGTGTTCAACAACAGATAAAATTAATTCGGAAACCCAAACAGTCTGCAGAAAACCGAACACAATTATCTAAGAAATTAAGTTATACCGTTGCCATGACCTTTAATCAATCATCCAACCGTTAATGTTAATTTTGTGATCTAAAAATCATAGTTCTATTTGCATTTTAATGGCTGCTAAATGAGTGTCATCAGGAAGAAATAATGGCAGGGTGGCCTTTTGCTACAAATTCTTCCTTCCTAATGGTGATGCACAAAGCGAGGAAACGGGTGTTTGGAAAAGGTTTTGTTTCACCTCCCAGCAGATGTATGAAGCTGCCCTTCTCAAATGAAAAAACAAGCAATTCCCCACAAATATCACCACCTGTTGTTATAAATAAATCCAAGCTGTAAAATGGAACGAAAGCTTAATGGCAAAATCATTATGCGCCTCCCACCCCCTCCCGTCAATCCTTCATAATAGCCTCTTAACAACTTGTTCCTCAGTTGTGTACCTTTTTAAGCTTTTGACCAGTCATCAGGTCCCAGCCCTAACCAAGAGAAATGGCCTGTGGATTTGTGACTAAAAATAAAAAGTTACCAACCTCAGGGAGAATGATCACACGTCCATTTGCACGGTTTAAGTGGCTAGAAACTGGCTACGTGCCACTCTACACTTAGGGTTCCCTTTAATTCTTAATCCAGACATCCAGTGGCTTATTTTACAGCTAATGAACCTAACCTTCAGGTGGGAACATAAAATCCTAATTAAATCAGGGCATCATGAGGTTATTGGCAGGCTGTCTATAATTCAGCAGAATCTTGCTTCTGTGAGTAGCGATAGGAAAATTATAAAACATTTGAATTGGAAGGTTGTATCCTTTAATTATCCTCTTACCCATCTCCAAACTCTAGTTCCCGATGGACTTTATCACTCCATCTATAAATATTGATTGTTTAGCAGGTCTGGGATATTATACTTATTAAAAATATTGCATTCCTCACCTGAAACTCGGCTTCTTTCCTTAAATCTCCCGGGAGAAGACTTATATGAATTATTTCTTCTGATGAAAGAGGTCTTAACATTATAAATTGGGGGAGAAAAAAGCTTTAAAATTAAAGAGTTTCAGAGATTTTTTCTGAGTACAGGACACTCAAATAAGGGAGGGAGGGTAAAATATTAGAGATGGACGCTAACTTATTTTTTTCCTGCAAAGGAAAAGTGTGTGGGGGGGTGGGTAATGTTCCTGCAAAGATTGCAAAACTCCATTTCATAAAAGATTTATTAGCAATGACAGAGGGAGATTGCTGAGTGGGACCCTGATAAATGCCTCGGCTTTTTTTCCCTGCTTTAAAATTATGGGTTCTGTCTATAAAGTACTGATTAATTCATATTCACTCAATGACATACCCTTTTTTTTTTCCTCCCCCAAGCAAAGATTGTAAGCATTTTACTTCAACAAATACAGTACTCTGGGTGGGATGCATACTAATTCATTTAGCACTGGAACTCGCACCACAATTTATGCAGCTAATCACAGCAAAGCAGGAAAGAATCTTTTCTTTTACTGTGACAAGACCTGCCTACCTTTCAGCATTTTTTCCCCCTAAGGTATTATTAATCTTGAAACTTTACAAAATTGAAGACTTATCTAAGACCCTTCAAAACAGGGTAGCGTCATATGTAGCAACTCCCCAAGAGAGAAATTTCTTTGCTTTTATAAAAGACTGCAGCAATTGGGAGTCCTTTCTTATTTAAAAAAATCCAGATAAGTAACTGGTATGTGTTCTAAATTTTCAGATTTAAAAATACAGTATTTATTTTGGAATACTGGAAGGTTCCAGAAGAGAGAAAATGGCAAAGGACCTCGAGGGAGGAGAGTAGATGTTGGGCCACAGATCAGGAGCCAGTGGTGGCCATTTGCTCAGGTTTACTTGGGAGAAACATGAGGGTAGTAAAATGAGATGGCCAGACCTCCCTGCTTCCAAAGGTTACCTTCATGCAGACAGTCAGCAAGCATTTTTCCTTTTTTTTTTCTTGAGGTGGAGTCTCGGTCTGTCTCCCAGGCTGGAGGGCAGTGGCGTGATCTCGGCTCACTGCAATCTCCGCCTCCCAGGTTCAAGTGATTCTCCTGCCTCAGCCTCCTGAGTAGCTGGGATTACAGGCACCTGCCACCATGCCCGGCTAATTTTTGTATTTTTAGTAGAGACAGGGTTTCACCATGTTGGCCAGGCTGGTCTTGAACGCCTCACCTCAGGTGATCCGCCCACCTGGGCCTCCCAAAGTGCTGGTATTACAGGCATGAGTCACTGAGCCTGGCCACATTTTTCAATTTTAATAAAGTTTTAAAATGAGAACAAAAATACATTTAAAATATTGGAAAACAGGGAATTACTAGCAAAAGAATGATTTTACCAGCTAGCACTGTGCTAGACACAAATCTGGATTAGTAAAATATTTTCCACAAAAAAGGATCTCTTTAATTCTGATTTGGGAAACAGGGACTGTAACCTCCATGAGGGCAGGTACCATGTCTGTCTGATACTCACATGGCCCAATGCTTGGCATAGGGTAGGTGGTCATTATATGTTTGTTGAAGGAATGAAGTTCTAAATAAATATTAAACAACCGTGTATGTCCAAATTTGATTTTGGATAACTTTGGTTTGAAGGACCTAGAAGTATTGAAGCAGCATCGTTTGTCTGGGGTAATACCCGAGGCTTGTTGTTCTATGCCAAGGAAATCAAAGACAGGGACACACATGGAATGAGGTTAAGAGCGGAGGTTTAATAGACCAAAGAAAGAGAAAAGAGAATAGCTCTCTGCAGAGAGAGAGGGGTGCCTGAGTGGGTCTTCTGGTTTCATGGTGAAGTTGTGTCCAGGGGAAGAATATGTAGGATTCCTGAACCTTTTAACCAGGGTCTACTAGGGATCCAAGATCTGAAAACTGTTGGGAGGAGACTCCCACAGCTTTGAAGAAGCTGAGTTCCAGTCAAACACAGGGTTTTACAGACGAGCTTGACAAGGCGGTGTCTGATTAACATAGGGCCCAAAGATGGTTGGACCAGGTGTGCCATTTACATAGCCTGTGAAGAAGCTGGCCACCCCACCCTAGTCTTTTATTATGCAGATGCGTTCTCTAGCTGGCGGCTCCAAGTTGTCTGTTCCTTACCGAACCTGGTTGACAAAGAAAAGGGACGAGGGAGGCGCCATGTTGAACATGCCTGGCCCACAGGTAGCCTTTTTCTATTGGCATAGCTGCAGGTTATTTACCCATGCAAGCTTTTAGCTTGCTTATCTATGCTTGCAGCTTGATTTTTCAGGCTGCTTTTTTGTTAGAAAAGAAATGATTTTGGGGCTGCTTTTTTTTTTTTTTTAAAAGGATACCTTACCGAGGAACTATCTTACCCTCCCTATTTGCCTAAATAATTTCTTTTTAGCTCCTGTATCAGTATTGTCATGATCTAGGCTTTTGAGTAATTTCTAAGTAGTTTCGTTAAGGGTCTAGTTTAAATAGGTGAAAAATGGCTAGACATCAAGTTGCAGTGGAGGGGGGATATGCTACAGAGGAAGATCCCTTCCATCAAGAATAACACCGACTTATTGAAAGCTTCTCTGTGACAACTACGGAACTAAATCTAATTTACCTCTTTCAGTCTTTACAACAACTCTGAGAGGTATGAGTTTTTATCGCTATTTTATAGTTTGGCTCAGAAAGCATCATAAGTGATTGATCAAGATCATACAGCTAGTAGGTGACAGACCTGGGACTCAAATGCTCCTTGTATGACTGCAGCCTTTGGGCTCATAAATGCCATGCTTTACTGTCTGGAGGCTAGGTCAGTCAAAGATGGGAGCCAAATGTAGCACATCCAGGGTTGGCGTGTAGGGATGTGAGTTTAAAAGATCCCTCTCAAGGAGTTTGTCCAGGAAAGAATCTGTAGGATTCCTGAACCTTTTAACCAGGGTCTACTAGGGATGCAAGATCTGAAAATTGTTGAGATGAGACTACCACAGCTTTGAAGAGGCTGAGTTCAAATCAAACTGGCACTAGCACTGGCAAAGCCAGGAAAAAGTAGTCAGGAAGCTGGTGATAGGTGTTGAGAGACAGGAAAGGTAGCCATGGTAGCTGGGGCATAGAACTCTGCTTTCAGGGACTGGGAAGGTTGAGGCTTTACAGTGGAAAAACTCAACATGTAAGCCATGGGGCTCAGCCCCTGGTGGAAACAGAATTAATCAAGATGGACTCCATAAGTCTCCCTGTTGACAGAGAGGTCAACCTATTTGTCTTAACTGGGGACAAATTTAGTACGAGGGCCTGGAATTGAACCTAAAGGGAATCACGTTGACTCAGTTACCAGGTTTGGAAGGTATGATTCAGTGAGGGGTAGCCTATCTCATGTTTGTCTGACCTGAGGAAATAGTCACATTAAATACAGGAGAATCATGTTCATTTTTGCTAAAGTTAATTGAAATATTGCCTATTTTAATCTTTCTCCTTTAATAGTAACGATAGCTTATGTTTATTGTGCATCTAATATGGGTTGGCAGCAGTGCATGACACTTTGCTTGCATCTCATTTAATCCTTGCAACAATTCAGGGTGATAGGCAATGTTATCATCTCCATGTTATAAATAAGTGAAATGAAGGCTTGGAAGGGTTAAGTCATTTGTGTAAAGTCACGAATCTAAGAAGTGTGGAGGTCCTGAGTTAATTTTTGTGTAAAGTGTAAGGAAGGGGTGAGTATAGCAGAAAGTCTCTGGGGCCAGCATCTCCTCTCTTGAACTAGGTGTACATATTTTGTTTAAAAATTAAAAAATAAAAAAAATTTAATTGACAAATTGTATATATGTGTGATGTACAACATGATGTTTTGGCATATATATAAACACTGTGGAGTGGCTAAATCAAGCTAATTAGCTTATCTATTGTCTCATATGCTTAATAAAAAAAAATTATTTTGAGCTGGGTGCAGTGGCTCACGACTGTAATCCCAGCACTTTGAGAGGCCAAGGAGAGCAGATCACGAGGTCAGGAGTTCGAGACCAGCCTGACCAACGTGGTGAAACCCCGTCTCTACTACAAATACAAAAATGAGCCAGACCTGGTGGCATGTGCCTGTAATCCCAGCTACTCAGGAGGCTGAGGCAGGAGAATCACTTGAACCTGGGAGGCAGAGGTTGCAGTGAGGCGAGATCGTGCCACTGCACACCAACCTGGGCGACAGAGTGGACCCTGTCTCAAAAAAAAATTATTTTAAGTTCTGGGGTACATGTGCAGGATGTGCAGGTTTGTTACCTAGGTACGCGTGTGCCATGGTGGTTTGCTGCACCTATCAATCCATCACTTAGGTATTAAGCCCAGCATGAATTAGTTATTTTTCCTGATCCCCTCCCTCTCCCCTCACCCCCCTACCCACAGGCCCCAGTGTGTGTTGTTCCCCTCCCTGTGTCCAGGTGTTCTCATTCTTCAGCTCCTGCTTATGTGTGAGAACATCTGGTGTTTGGTTTTCCATTCCTGTGTTAGTTTGCTGAGAATAATGGCTTCCAGCTCCATTCATGTCCCTTTAAAGGACATGATCTCGTTTCTTCTTATGGCTGCATAGTATTCCATGCTGCATATGTACCACATTTTTTAAATGCAGTCTTTCACTGATGGGCATTTGGGTTGATTCCACGTCTTTGCTATTGTGAATAGTGCTGCAATGAACTTATGCGTGCATGTATCTTTATAAAAGAATGATTTATATTCCCTTGTGTATATACCCAGTAATGGGATTGCTGGGTCAAATGGTATTTCTGGTTTCAGGTCTTTGAGGAATTGCCACACTGTCTTCCACAATGGTTGAACTAATTTACATTCTCACCAACAGTGTAAAAGTGTTCCTATCTCCCTGCACCCTTGCCAGCATCTGTTGTTTCTTGACTTTTTAATAATCACCATTCTGATTGGCGTGAGATGGTAAATTGTGGTTTTGATTTACATTTCTCTATGATCAGTGATGTGGAGCTTTTTCTCATATGTTTGTTGGTTGCATTTATGTCTTCTTTTGAGAAGTGTCTTAATGTTCTTTGTCCATTGTTAATGGGGTTGTTTTTTTTCTTGTACATTTGTTTCAGTTCCTTGTAGACTCTGGATATTAGACATTTGTCAGGTTAGGATAGATAAGATGGAAACTTTTTCTCCCATTCTGTAGGTTGTTCACTCTGATGATAGTTTCTTTTACCAAGCTCTTTAGTTTAATTAGATCCTATTTGTCAATTTTTGCGTTTGTTGCAATTGCTTTTGATGGTTTCATCATGAAATGTTTGCCCATGCCTATGTCTTAAATGGTATTGCTTAGATTGTCTTCTAGGGTTGTTATAGTTTTGGGTTTTACATTTAAGTCTTTAATCCATCTTCAGTTAATTTTTGTATAAGGTGTAAGGAAGGGGTCCAGTTTCAGTTTTCTGCATGTGGCTAGCCAGTTCTCCCAGCACCATTTATTAAATAGGGACTCCTTTCCCCGTTGCTTGTTTTTGTTAAGTTTGTTAAAGATTAGATGGCTATAGATGTGTTGTCTTATTTCTGAGGTCTCTATTTTGTTCCGTTGGTCTATGTGTCTGTTTTTGTACCAGTACAATGCTGTTTTGGTTACTGTAGCCTTCTAGTATAGTTTGAAGTCAGGTAGCATGATGCCTCCAGCTTTGTTCTTTTTGCTTAGAATTGTCTTGGGTATACAGGCTCTTTTTTGGTTCCATATGAATTTTAAAATAGTTTTTTCTAATTCTGTGAAGAATGTTAATGGTAGTTTGATGGGAATAGTATTGAATCTATAAATTACTTCGGGCAGTATGGCCATTTTCAGGATATTGATTCTTCCTATCCATGAGCATCTAATGTTTTTCCATTTGCTTGTCCTCTCTGATTTCCTTGAGCAGTGGTTTGTAGTTCTTCTTGAAGAGGTCCATCACTTCCCTTGTTAGCTGCATTCCTGGGTATTTTATTCTTTTTGTAGCAATTGTGAATGGGAGTTCATTCATGATTTGGCTCTCTGCTTCTCTGTTGTTGCTATATAGGAATGCTTGTTATTTTTGCACATTGATTTTGTATCCTGAGACTTTGCTGAAGTTGCTTATCACCTTAAGAAGCTTTTGGTTGAGACAATGGGGTTTTCTAGATATAGGATCATGTCATCTGCAAACAAAGACAATTTGACTTCCTCTTTTCCTATCTGAATACCCTTTATTTCTTTCTCTTGCCTGATTGCCCTGGCCAGAACTTCCAATACCACGTTGAATAAGAGTAGTGAGAGAGGGCATCCTTGTCTTCTGCTGGTTTTCAAGGGGAATGCTTCCAACTTTTGCCCGTTCAATATGATGTTGGCTGTGGGTTTCACATACTTATTTTTTCATAGTGGGAACACTTAAAATCTCCTCTCTTAGCGATTTTCAATTATACAATATGTTGTTATTAACTATAGTTACCATGATGTCCAGTAGATCTCCTGAATTTATTCTCCCTGAAATTTTGTATCAGTTATCTCCCCTGACACTCTGTGCATGCTTTGAATCTCACCCTTAGGTGGAGGCAGCTTTCGTCATGGTGTGCATCCTACCTGGCAGGCTAAGGTTCAATAAGCTCAAACTTTCTTTTTTTTTTTTTTTTTTGAGATGGAGTTTTGCACTTGTCGCCCAAGCTGGAGTGCAGTGGCGTGATCTCAGCTCAGCACAACCTCCACTTCCCGGGTTCAAGCAATTCTCCTGCCTCAGCCTCTGGAGTAGCTGGGCTTACAGGTGCCTGCTACCATGCCCAGCTAATTTTTGTATTTTTAGTAGAGACGGGGTTTCACCACATTGGCCAGGCTGATCTTGAACTCCTGACCTCAGGTGATCCACCAACCTTGGCCTCCCAAAGTGCTGGGATTATAGGCATGAGCCACCACGCCTGGCCAGTTCAAACTTTCTATAAGAGAAGATGTGAATCCTCCTGAGGGTTTAGATGAAGAAGCTCCTGCCTGGTGCTGGTTCACCAGTGGTAGCTTCAGGGAAGGCCCGATTGTTTTTCAGTATCAACAACATCAACCTAACATCTTTTTTTGGGCTTTGCCCTTTGTAAATGTGCCAATCCTCTTAAAAACTGCTTATATTTTCTGCCATTCATTTCTCTAGGGCAGGTGGTGAAATAACAGGGCAGGTAAATGAACTACAAGAATGTTAAGGTATTTCAGCACCGTTTAATGAAAAGAGCTGGGATCTGAAGCTAGCTGACTTGAGTTCAGCTTGCTTGAACTCTTGGCTCCATCAATTATCTATGTGACCTTGAACAGGCTATGAAACCTCTTTTAGTCTCTTCGTTTGCAAAATGGGGTAATTATATCCATCTTCCTAGATTTCTACCATTCATTCATTTATGTCTTTTCACCAGAGAAAGACCAAATTAATATCACAATAGATACAGTCTACCACACAATTCAGTTGTCTAGTCCTTGGGGGCAGGGGACTGAAAAATTGGCAGAACAGGTTATTAATAGTTTCCAAGATAGAATCCATATCAAATGCTATACTATCCTCTGCTCCAAAAAGCAGACGTGGGTTTTCTGTCTTATTTGTTGTGATGGGTTTGTTTATTGGAGTTTTCCTTTTAGAACTGTCTAGAACTTTTCCAATTTAAGTGATTCTGAAATGACATTTCCAAAACTAACCTAAGACTTTTCTCTGCTGTCCCTAGCTTCACCTCACATCCCCATAAAAGCACACCCAGGCTTCATTACATTTACCAAGATAGACTCAAATAAATCCTACTGTAGATAAACAGCCCACAGAATTAACCATGGGTGAGCAGGCTGGCTCTAAATGTACTCTTTAAAGGGCATGCTCTTTAAGGGGAGAAACCAACCAGGGAATGGATTTGGAGATAATTTGTGTCTTGCAGGTGTGGCCAGATAAGGCACACAAAAGCTCAACTTTATGACTGTAGAAAGGCAATATGCCCATCGTCAGTGTAGCCTACGTAAGCAAAGTCATTTATCAGAGCAAGATAAATTGTTCCAGTCATTTGTCAGGAGTGAAAACTAATAGGTATAATAATAATATAGTAAAATTTGTGAAGTACTTGTTATGGATATTATCTCTTGAGTCTTTAAAGCTACTGCATGTGATAGGTGTTACTGTTCCTATTTTACAAGTGAAGAAATTAACACTCATGAGGTTTACTGATTTATCTCAGTTTTCATAGCTAGGAGTTGGAGTAGTGGTTCTCAACCTGAAGGGACACTTGGGAATGTCTGAAGACAACTTTGGCTGCCACAGCTGATGGTGGGGTAGGAGTGGGGGGGAGATACTAGTGGAATCTAGTGGGCAAAGGCCAGGAATGCTGCTGATATCTCCTGTATCGAAGAATTATGTGGCTTCAGTAGTGCTGAGGTTAAGAAACCCTGAGTTGGGGAAGTGGCAGCAAACCAGGTTTTTTGATTCCTAGTTCAATGCTTATTTCTCTACAAGTTTTACAAGATGATGGTGCAGTAGAACTGCTATCAGTAGTCTTAAGTTTCTCCAGGCTGCTGTTGCTCTGGCAGTATATGCTGGTTTCAGCTGAAATCATTTTGATGGGTTGTTGGGTCCACTCCCATGGTTTCCTTCAGAACAGGTTGTAGGCTATTCTGAATGTCACTTCTGGGTGTCTCATGACCAAAATTGGCAGTATGTGATCTTTAGGTAGTTAGAGGAAGAATCTCCTTATGATGGAGCCAAGAGGATATCTTGCAGTGAAAAATGAACTGGAAATTAAGAAAAAAATCTCATTTTGCCCACCCATGTAAATAATAATTATCCATATATATAGTGCTTTATTATTTTCAAAGCACGTTCATATTCCTTCAGCAGATATTTGTTGAGGAGAAAAAAAGTGCCAGGTTCTGTTGCAGTTCTGAGCATTCAGTAGTGATGGAGATAAAGTGCCTTACTTTTTGGAGTTTTTTTATGAGAGGCAGAAAATATAGACAATAAAACAACAAGTAAGTATCAAGATACCAGGGAAAGTAAGTGCTATAGAAAACAATAAAGCAGAGGAAGGAAACTAGGGAGTATGGTGTTGCCATTTCACATAGGTGGGCAGGAAACGTCTAACAGTATTTTTGCAGAGACATGAGAACAGGAGGCAGGGAATCATCTGGATATCAGGGGGAGGAGAGTTCTGGGAAGAAAGAACAGCAAAAGCTCTGGGATTGGTATGTGCTTGAGTGCCAGTTTAAGGAACAGCAAAGAGACCACTGTGGTTGAAGTGAAGTGGGCAAGGGGGTGAGTGGGAGAAGAGGGGCCACAGAGCTAGCAGCAGATGGACCTCAAAGCCACTGGGGGACTTTGGGTTTAACTCTGATTGAAATGGGGAGCTATGGAAGAGTTGTGAGCAGCAGAATGACATGATCAACCATAGTGCCTTGATTGCACATAGTAGATCAGTCTGGCTGCTGTGATGAGAACAAACTAGAGGAGCCTAGGTTTACAGTCAGGAAACCAGTTCCAAGGCTACTTTATCAATCCAAAGAAGAAACAATAGTGGTTGAAACCAGAGATGTAGCATTGGAAGTGGGTATATTTTGATGGTTGAGCCAACAGGATTTGCAGCATATACGAAGTATGAGATAAAGAGAGGGAAAAGAGATGGCTCCCAGGATTTTGGCCTGAGCAATTTTCCCATTTGAGATGGTGAGTCTGTGGGAGAAGCAGATTTGATGTGCAGCATCAGGAATTCTGTTTAAATGCATTAGTGTAAGGTGCTTATTAGACATTAGTGGAGATGTTGAGTTATATTGCATGGCGTATAGCATCTCCAATGTTATAGCATATCTCTCTTTGATCAAAAGCCAACATTTAATTAACATGACTATGATGGAACTGGGGTGAAATAATACTTTATGCGATCCCAACACCAATGTCCTTCTACTGACGGAGAATTCTAGATATCAGTCAGTATATGGAAAGAATACCATACCTTCAAATACCATCAGTTCCTAATAACTGTCTTTAAACCATGCTTCTCTGTGACCTTCCCTAAAAAGCAAGGGATGGTCACATTGGGACAGAGGCACAGGTCACATCCAAATAAGACAACTTCATTCCTAAAGACCTCAGTGTGCATATGATTAACCAAGTTCCATATTGAACCCTTTATGTTTTACACATGTGGGTCCCTTGGTTATCAGTGGCTCTCTTGCAAACAACATGCAGTTGAATTTTGAATTTAGATCTTATCTAAGAATGTATGTCTTTTAAAGAGAAGCATAGAATCCCATCACATTGATTGTGATTATGGAATGTCATTCTTACTGCTATCCTATTTTATGTCTTTCTTTGTGTATGCCTCCTTGACATTTCCCCCTTTTTCTTTTACAATCTTGAGTCACTTTTTCAAGTTTCTTTTGGTCTTTTCCCTCCAGTGAACATATTCTGCTTTTTCCAACTAGTAGCTACCTTTAACTTAAACAAATATTAAGTCTAAATTTCCTTATTCACATCAGGAATAAAACAGCATCTATTGCCTCTTCCCCTGAGAGATGAGATAATTTAACCTCCTTTACTTTCTTTGGCTGCTGAACCATTTCAAGGTTTTGGCTTAAGAAATCAGACTCAGAGCACGTGAGCCTCTCATTTTGCAAGGGGGGGAAACTGAGGCCCAGAGAGGTAAAAAGATTTGCTTCTTCTGAAAAGCCCCAGGTTCTGAAGAGAAGAATTGGAGAGCTAGACCCAGACAGAGGGCATCTAGTCTACCCTTCACTGTCAGCTTGGACAACGCTCAAACAGCCCTTAAAACTCCCAGACAGATGAGAAAATACTCTAGGTTTAGAGACTTAAAGAAAATGGATTTCTCAATTCATTGAATTTAGATCTCGTCTAATTCTAATTCATTGTAGAAGTTTAAAAGCTTTTCAGGAAATTCTTCCATCTCTATAATAAAAATTTTTTTTAGCCTATGTTCTATTAATCTTTCTGTTCATGACAGAAAGCCTTTTGCTTAATAATATTCCCTCAAATATTTGAAGACTATTCTTAAGTCTCCCCAGAGACTCCTTTTCTCTAGAGTAAATAATCTAAATTCCTTTAAACTTTTCTCATAAATTCTTCTTTCCATTCTTTTATTAATCTTTATCACTTTCTATGAGCTTTCTTCAAATTTTCTATCTTGTGAAGCCAGGAGAGAACAAAGTACTATGATACTGATTATATAGTTCACACCAAACTGTGAGTTCTTCGAGGGTGGGGGCCACTTCCTATTCAACTTTGTATTCCTAGATCAGAGGTCGGCAAAATTTTTTTTTTTTTTCCTGAGGAGAGCTAGATAGTAAATATTTTAGGCTTTGCGGGCTGAGAGGCAATGTATTCTTTGAGCAACTATTTTCTTCAAAAGGCTAATACTCTGTTTTATATTTTATATTAAAAATGTATGAATCATTCTTAGCTTGAGGGCCATGCAAAAATAGTATGACCGGTGGGCTGCTGTAGATTACTGAGCTTTGCCTTAGATTTTAGCACAATACCTGGAGCATAGAAGGCATTTGATAAAGTTTGCTGAATAAAAGGATGCATGCATCTATGAAGGTATTTCTATAGCTTGTCTTTTATATTCTTATTAACACTTCTATGATATTGCTGACTCAATGAACTTGTCCACTAAGATCTCCAGATCTTCTTCTTTCATACATACATGCCCAGCACTTTTGTATGTTGTTTGTACCTGGGTAGTTTTATTGTTCTTCCCTTAACCTAAGCTGCGGTAGGGGCTCTCTATTAACCTGCATTTGCTGGTGGCTTTGGATCTCACCTTTAATTTAGTGAGGCTGTTTTGAACTTTTGTTTTTCCAGTGTGTTCAGCAGCTGTCCTAGTTAGAAGTCATCTATGCACTTAACAAGTAAGCCCAGGCAATTGATAAAACCAAAATGTTGGACCCTGTTTAACTCCTCAACTAGGGCTCCCAGCTGTATTTCATTCTTGTGGCTCCTACCTGCCTTGTAGGGATGGGGGAGCTCATTTCTACTTATTATTCTGGAATAGATTGGAAGGAATCAGACAGGCTCGCAGAGAAGGCTGGCACTAACGACAGAAGGAAAAAACCCTTCCCTTCTTTCTCCTTAGTCTTTGGGCCTGTAGAGAACACTTGTCACAGCCTGAGGGAGAGCTCTGTGTTAGAAGAATTTCCATTCTAAGTTGAATTTGGATGAAGCAGTCTTGAGCATCACACATCCATAGCATTGGGAAGATGGAGCTGCTTTACAGAATGCCTGGAGGCTGACCCCTGAGACTGAGCACACCCCCCTGCCACTCTCTCTGTCCCCACCCCAGTTTCAGTTGAACTAATTCTTAGGTGGGCAGAGGCCTTTCTGATGAAAGTCCCCTATTTATCTGCAATGATCTTATGTTGGTACCTGTTATCTCTCTCCACTAGGGTCCAGTCTACAAGAAGCCGTGTCTCTTCATTCCTCTGCATCCTGCCTTGGTACACAAAGGGGTGATTAGAGTTAGCCAGATGTGATGTCAAGGCTGATGGGAAACAAGGCAGGGAACACTTCTTTTCCTCCAAGCTCCTGACTAGCTATTAGGTGGTTACAACTTTCAATCTGAGGGAACGGGAAAAGGTTTACCCTGGCTCCCTAGAGGTGAAGTATGTTACCTATAGCCCATTATATCCACTTTCGCTCCTCTCTGCTCCCCTCCCCTCTGTGTTGCTGAAATTGCCGTGATTGCTACCATTTAAAATGTCCTGGAAAGCTGCATTTATTTACAATGGCTTCCTTCTTAACCAGGTGGGAGAAGTTGCAAAATAGCTAACCCAGTGGTGGATCAATCTTTAGCATTTCTTTCAAATGTGGAAGGAAAGAAAATGATGACAATTTTAAGGCTCTATTAGGTGGAAGTGATCTACGAGGGATGGCGGACAGCTGAAGGTCACAAATCAGGCACTGCCTCTGGCTCAGTGATTCAGAAGAAGAGTGGAATGGGAAGCGTGTTCCTGAGTTTTATGAGAGTACAACTTTAGGAATTTATCAACGTGTGCCTGGGATTTGCTGTAATGAGCCTCTTCACTCCTCTCATAAAACAAACCAGTGTCTGATTAAAGCTGGCTGGCCTTCCTTGGATATAGAAATGAATTCATTTAGAATCTTGGGGAAAAACATCGTGTCTTTGTCTGGCTTAACTGAAAAATAGCCTCATTGGTATGTGGGGATCATGCTTATTCCCCACCTGGTTAAAAGATAATGTCAATGCCATTGAATTTACATATTTTCTATCATTAATGTTTGGGGAACCTCTTTCAAGGTGTTTTCAATTCTATACTTTCCCTTTTTGTATTTTTATCAGAGATTTTTCTTTATCCTGTGTAGGGTCAGGATGGACTCGGCTATGCTGCAGTAGCAAAAATACTTTGAAATCTCACTATTCGAAGACAATAAAGGTTTATTTCATTCTCATACATGTCCATCACATTCCGCATGGCTACCCTCTGTGTTGTTTGCTCTCCGGGACCCCACCACCAAGAGCAGGGGTTGGCAAACTTTTTCTGTAAAGGGTCAGACAGTACAATACACAGCTTTGTGGATCATGTGGTTTCTATTGCAGCTGTTTTAACTGCCATTATAGCATGGAAACAGCTGCAATGTGTGACGAGATGGGCATGTCTGTGTTCCAATAAAACTTTATTTATAAAAACTGACAGCAGACTGGATTTGGTCTGCAGGGAGTGTAGTTTGCCCACCTTGCGGTGGCGAGGGGAAGGAAATGTGGCGAATATTGCAGCACCTCTTTAAGGCTTAACTTCCACTCAGATTTCATTGGCCACAGCAAGCCACAGGGCCACACCTAACTTCCTGGAGGTACAGAAAGTGCAGTCCTCATTTGTGCCCAGAAGGAGAACCAGAAACATTGGTGGACAGCACCATTGATGACACACTCCTTTCCTATTGCTTCTTCAAAAAGCATCCATTAACTGCAGTCTACATGTTTTACAACTCAATTGCTGTGATCAGAACTAAACAAATGTAGGAGATGAACAGGATCAAATTTCCGGGAGTCATTCTAAATAGTGAGTATGTGACTTTTTTGGACAGAGTCTCACTCTGTCGCTCATGCTGGAGTGCAGTGGTGCGATCTTGGTTCACTGTAACCTCTGCCTCCTGGGTTCTAAGCAATTCTCCTGCCTCAGCCTCTGGAGTAGCTGGGATTACAGGCGCGTTCCACCACGGCCGGCTAATTTTTGTGTTTTTAGTAGAGACGGGGTTTCACCAAGTTGCTTAGACTGGTCTCAAACTCCTGACCTCAGGTGATCCACTCACTTCAGCCTCCCAAAGTGCTGAGATTACAGGCGTAAGCCACCGCACCCAGCCATGACATTTCTTTTTTTCAGACCACCAAGGTTCTGTTTGGGTCCCTGAACTGATCTGGTGAGATTAGTTTCATCCATCCAACTCATTCTCAGGTGTTTAGATTTCTGGTTAGACTTCTGAATCCAGACAGTGACCATATCCTCTCACGCCTGGTTTTTTTTTTTTCCTTTTAAGTCATAGATGTCTTGCACTCTCTCATCCTTCAATAGGATAGGACTGAGACTGGGTCTTGCAGACCATCTTGGGGATGGGCAAATTCTTTCTGTATCCCCAGGGGAGATAGCAGTTCCCACCCATGTGCCTCTGGAGCCTTCCCTTGTCTTTTAGCATCCATTTTGTTATCTCTAGGTTTGCATATTAGGTAAGGAGATTTCACTTCATCCAGGAGAGGGCACTATGCACCAAGTCTAGAATATTCAGTTCCTTCCAGTGGAGGCACAAATTATGGGATTAATGAAACCCATATTCAAACACTGAAACTATAGCACCTCTCATAAAACACAAACCAAAATACCACATTAAGAATGTACTCTACAAAAAGAGGTAAACAATGCAATTTCTTAGCAACTTGTACATTTCAGAAGGTACAAACTGCTTTGTTAAATCAACCAAACATTTTTAGCGGATGCTCCTCTTCTTTTCTTACAAACTCAGGCTCTTTGAACCAAAGCCTGCCCTACTGTTGGCTGCTTACACGATGTCCTTAGAACCTTGGGGGCCAAGGCTGCAGGTTTGGTCCTGTTAAAAACAGAATAATTTGCTTCTTTCAGACATCTTCTTCCGTTAGGGAGTGAATAATATGTTAGAGAAACTTCATGCAAAATGCAGGTGGAAAATGAAATACAATAATTCCCTATGTGTTAAAATGGAAGATGCCAGTGTTTTATAATATGGAGAAAGTTTGAGTGGGGAACTTAGTGATTGTACACTTTTTGTCCCATTCTCTCGGTCCATTTGTACTTAAGCATCATCTCTCTGTAGTGTGTTCTTAACAGAACCATCCAGGCCACCCAACCTTTTTTTTTTGGCTGCAACTTCCTACTTAGTTGCGAAGCTTTCTCCTTAAATCTTGACTATGACTATCACGTTACTGAGCCCTCCCTGCTTCAGTTTTCTTGTGTGTAAAAGACGCATAATTATAGTGCCTATCTCTGAGGCCATCATGAGATTTTTATTTATTATTGTGCATTCTTTTGTTGTCTCTTCTCAAAAGTTTGCAGACTGTCTTAACCTCTCCTGTACTTTTTTTTTTTTTCCCACAATGCTGTCATGTAACTGTCTCTAGAGTAAATTTATTCTCAGGCAGATTAGTTTTCAATCAAACATAAGATATTAAATATTTAAAGGCAACTCTCTGATGGTATCCTTCTCTTGGGGTGAGGTATATACAGACTTTTCCCAATTAGTCTTTTTATTATCACACAGAGCACTCAATATATGCTTCATGGCCTATGAAACCTCTCCAGTGGATTTTCCCTGAAATGCTATCCCTTGGAATTTTATCCCCTTTCTCCGGTAAAGTTCCTGGAGTAAGTCAGGTAAAAAAAGATAGTAGTAAGATTACATTAACAGCAGATGACATTAATTTGCTGCTTTCCATGTTCAGCCACTATGCTTAGGACTTTATGTATGTTGTTTTATTTAATCCTCATCAAACTCTTATGCAGTATCACAGTTTTACAGATGAGGAAACTGAGGGTGAAAGAAGTCTGGCACCTTGGCACAAATCACACAACTAGAAAGTGGCAGGTGAAGCTGGTCCTGCTCATGGTACATTGACTTCAGCCCTACACTAGATTTTCCTAAAATGTGTTTCCCTGGTGAGAAACTGAATATGCAAAAACAGAACTCTGTCCCACAATCTGCAGCAACCAGCCTTGGAAACTAATCTGTTATTTTTAGTAACTAGCCCAGGAAGTCAGCCTGCTATCTCTAAATCAACTTGCAGGAAGTCTAACCACTGTTTCTAGAAACTGGTCCAGGAAGCGAAACAATAACCCCTGTAACCATTGGCCCCAAACTGCCAAGCTTGATTAACAACTGACAGTATCTCTAATTTTTGTCCTTGTTTCCAGTATAGAAATAACCAGAGTAAGCCAAATATGCCCCAAACCCATCAGGTAGGAAGCTCCACTTGTAGTTAGCCTGTCTCCACCTTCCCCAGGCCAACAAGCCTCCAGTCAGGACACACCTGAAACCTTACCTTTTCCCCACGATGAAGCTTTCTCACTCCTCTGCCTTTGAGTCTTTGCCAAATGCAAGTGACAGTGGCTTGCTCCCTTGCTATATAACAAGCTCTGAATGAATAAGGAGTCTTTGCTTGTTCTTGTTTTGTTGGTTTTCATTTGTTGCCACATTGGTCACCATGTATTTTCTTTGGTCTATGCTGAATCTCTTTCATGTCCCACATCAATCTACTTACTATGCTGATTTATATGGTTTACATGTTGGAATAGTGATTTTTTTTTCTGTGTTTGAGTTGACATTTCAACTGCAGAGAATTCTCAGTCTCTCTGTCTAAAATTGCTCATAGTACAAACTTAAATCACGATGACTTCATCAACTGATGAATTGTGTTTCTATAGCTTTAGCTACTTCCGTTCCAATTTGCTATTACAGTTGCCTGTCCACTGCTACTCTCAAATGTCCACTTTGATTCAGTGTCTACTTTGGTCATTAGATAATGCCTTCACCTCTGCTGCTAGAGAGAGGATTTTTAGACATCTGACAGGCATTTTTAAGAAAGAAAGCAATTTCAGTCCTGAGCACAGCACATCTTCCCCACTGCTCAGAAGCCTTCTGTATTGTGGCTGCTTCCCTTATCACGTGACTAAAGCCTGTCCCTACTATCCTGCCCCAGAAATTAAAAACAGTCCAGCTGCTGTTCAGTCTGGGGTTTTCATGTCCAACTAGTTCATGTGTCTTCAAATACCATGGGTTGAAAAATGAAGTTAGTGTAATTCTGTGCAGGTTGCATCTCAGCTAGAAAGTGTGGATTCAGTCCTAAATAGTATGATTTGTTAGGGTAGTTGGTTTTCACTCTGGGTTATGCAAGAGCTGGTTGTATAGCCTGGACCATTTCATGGACACTTATTGTGTGTCAGGAATTGTATAAGGGAATAAGGAAACAAAGATGTATGAGACTCTGCTTCCTAGGTAGAGAGACAGGCCATACGCATAAAAGGCTATAACACAAGGTCTTCTACTCTGAATGTGACATTAGCTACTTCTCTTGTTAGTGCCAACAACTGGGTCTTATCCAGTACTAGCACTTGTTTCAGTGTAGTGCAGTGCAGTTGAAGGCACATTTCTATTTAACTCACTGAACTGTGATCCCTTGAGAACAGGGACTGACTCTTGTGTACCTGCTGTGTTGCCAACAATCTAACTGGTACCTGATTCATAGTAGGCAAGTTGACAGTATGAACTATTTGGTCAAAAAGAAGTTCAAGTCACAGCTCTTTTACATATTAATTATGAGAACTAGGGCAAGTTAGCTTTTCTAAGGTCCTGTGTTTTCATCTGTAAAATGGGGACAATAATAATTACTGCAACCCACTCTCATAGATCATTTCCACATCACTGGCACATATTACACACTCAATATCTTCTGCTATAATTATGAATTCAATTACCTTGAAATTCCAGTGATGCAGATGCCACATACTTAGAGTTGAGAGGAAGGAAGGACTGCTAAATCACATCCTGAAGATTGGGTGTTATTCTAGGGTGGAAGCCAAATGAACCCATTCCAATGTTATATGGCACGAGCACAAGCCTTAATGTTATGCAGTACTTCTGAATGTTCTGAATGGCACACGGTAAAATAAAAGCTCTTGCTAAATGATGGGGGCATGAAGAACATGAATTCGTCACTTAAAATAGGAATGGAAACATTTGGGCACCCCCATTCCACATCGAGAATACTGGCAATGCATCCATCCACAGATGCATGGCAGAATCCTGATTTATTTATTGGTGCTTCAGAAGAAAGGTCTTGGTTGTGGGGAGAGTTGAATAAAGAAATTTATGGATTCTAAGGAAGAAAAGAATTTAGTTAAATACATGTTATAGGGAGAGAAAACTGGAAGGGGCTCTAAGCTTAAATGCTCCCATTTCACATATCAATGCTGTGAATCTCAGTTTCCCCAAATGACGCTAAGGCTATGTGAGAATTGAATGGGGTAACAAATGTGAATGTACCAATGCAATGCCTAATATTTCTTGAATACTAGAAATAGTCTAATATTATTTTTCTTTTTCATTCTTTTGGTGATAGAAATAGTAACACTGGGAATTGTGCAGTATACTAGGGCATATATAAGATGGGAAATGAATGTATAAAAAATCATTATTTTATTTGGAAACAGTGTGGCTGAGTCTGCTAATTTTCCTTCAAAATCATTCTCCTCTTTTTTGTTGCAATAGAATCTTTCATTTTAGATGGGCCACGTCTGCTTGGAATAACAACTCCATTTCCCAGTCTTTTTTTTGAAGCTAGATGTAGCCATAGACAATGGGCTGTAAGAGGAAATAGTGTGTGCAACTCATCAGATGTTTCTTTAAAGAAAGATTGTGTACTCTCTTCCTCCCCTTTCCTTCTCTGCTGCCTGGAGTGTTGATGTGATGCCTGGTACTGCGTGGAGCAGTCATCTGGACCCCAAGGTGAAGGCCTTGTTTAAGGATAGAGGAGCCTGCGTTTCTGAGGACTGTGGAGCTGCCAGCACTGGACATCCAATGCTTATTGGAGGGAGAACATACACCTGTTTTTCCAAAGCCAAGTGGGCTTTAGTCACTTGCCACAAAACTTGATCGTAATCATTATTTCATCATGGATACAGTCATGGAAAGACATGGCTTTAAAAGGACTTCAACATTTTAAGGCACAAATCAAGGCCCAAGAGGAATGTGGGTTCCTTACAATAACTTATTTTTAAAAATGCCATCCAATCAAAATAAGGGAGGAAAACAACCACTTCTATTCTGTTGGGTTCCAATATGAAGGCTGGCCAAGGCAAAGCTTTGATTTCACATAATTTACCTATGAAAGAGACATAGATAGTGCCAGCATGCACAGGTTTCTATATTCTAAACTTCGGCATCAATTTGGCCATTGCAGTCTGAAATTGCTGAAAATTAAGAGGATGGTAAAATAATGGGACTTCTCTTTGGACTGGATTTTGGAATGCTGTGTGGTATTGCTAAAACCATACCTATGGATTTGATATTTATACTAACACATTTTAAAAATCAGGGCTGTACTCACAGCATAATCATATCACTGAGCATTTGCATCTTATTGCTGACAATTTAGTAATTTTTAATGATTTGATAACATTAAAAAGTAACTGGTCTAAAAACTATTTTTTTCCCTCAGTTTCTGAAATAATAACTTCATGTTTACCTGCTGTCCATGGTGCGGATGCTGCTGGCTCACTCTCTAGGGAAGGGGCCCAGCTTAATTGTAGTAATTAGATTTCACGAGGTATTAGTTAACCTGGAGGCTAAAGTCAGTTGGAATTATTTTGTTATGAGTCTTCCTTTCCTATGTATCTCTTGGTCTTCCATTAATAAGGAGACCCATTAGGAGTCATTCAAGCAACTGCTGGGGCTAGCCCTGCTTCCCACTATCTCTGCAAAGAGTTCCCCAGTATTCCAGCTGGAAGGACTTTTGAATGGATTTCAACAGATATAGTAGGTACCACTCAACTTGCCCTTCAATTTAGCATTTTATATTTTAAAAGTGCACTTCAATGGCTTTATTTCTCTTGATTGTAGCCAATGAATAAATGCTTGTTAATTTTTCACCCAGGGCCAGGATTGACTGAGAAGGGATGTTGAGGCAAAGTGGGCTTAGCTGTGGTCATATCTTAAGTATAATGTTGGTTCTAAGTATACAGTGAGTTTTTTTGAACTCTGGAAAGTTAACTTGTCACAAATGCCACTTGCAGATCACTCCCGGTAAGGTACGTGGTTGGTAACAGCTTGACTAGTAAATGCTAGTGATTTAAAAAAAATGTTGACCAGGCGCAGTGGCTCATGCCTGTAATCCCAGTACTTTGGGAGGCCAAGGCGGGTGGATCACCTGAAGTCGGGTGTTTGAGACCAGCCTGACCAACATGGAGAAACTCCGTCTCTACTAAAAATACAAAATTAGCCGGGTGTGGTGGCATGTGCCTATAATCCCAGCTACTTGGGAGGCTGAGGCAGGAGAATTGCTTGAACCTGGGAGGCGGAGGTTGCGGTGAGCCGAGATTGCACCATTGCACCATTGCACTCTAGCCTGAGCAACAAGAGTGAAACTCTGTCTCCAAAAAAAAAAAAAAAAGAAAAAAAAAATTAACTGAAGAGGATTAAATTAATCATACTTCTGAGTTAATGATAAATTAACATCACTGTTGTGTGCACAGTTCTGCTTATTCTTTTTTGTCCCATCCACATTCCGTATGACCAGTCATCTAATGTTTTTAATATGCATTTTTTCCTTGTGTGGTGTTTGCAAAATATGAATGATAGTAAATACTTATATAGACCTTACTTTGTGCCAGGCTTTGTTCTAAGTCTTTTATATGTAATCTTTCATTTAATTATCCTAACAACTTTATGAATTACTTACCTTTATTATTCCCATTTAATTGATGAAGGAACTGAGGCATAGAAAGGTTAAGTAAATTGCCTAAGGTCACATAGCTACTAAGCAACGAAGTTGGAATTTGAACCTAGGCAACTGAGCCCTGAAGTCCATGCTCTTATGCTTTCTTTTTTTTTTTTTTTTTTTTTTTGAGATGGAGTTTCGCTCTTGTTGCCCAGGCTGGAGTGCAATGACACCATCTCGACTCACTGCAACCTCCGCCTCCCAGGTTCAAGAGATTCTCCTGTCTCAGCCTTCCGAGTAGCTGGGATTACAGGCACATGCCACCATATTCAGCTAATTTTTGTATTTTTAGTAGAGACGGGATTTCATCATATTGGTCAGGCTGGTCTCAAACTCCTGATCTCAGGTGATCCACCCACCTTGACCTCCCAAAGTGCTGGGATTGCAGGTGTGAGCCACTGCGCCCGGCTGAAATCCATGCTCTTAATCAGCAACTACTGAAATGTATCCTGTTCTTTGTGTGTATGTATTTTTAACTTCTGTAAATGGTAGTGTATAAATAACATTGTCATAAATCTTGCTTTGTTTCTTACTTTTCCACTCGGCACTTTGCCTTTAAGAAGCATCCATGTCGCTGTGTCCACTTGTGATCCGTTCAGCTGATTGCTGTACCCCGGGGTGAACATCTATCACATTTTCCCTCTCCACTCTCCCGGGGATGATACTCCAATTTCCTGCCTCCACAAATAATGCTGCAATGAACATCCTCCCTCAGGACTTGTGGGAGAATCTCTTTGGGATCTAAACCATGGTTTTTCTTCATGAACTAAATGTGTGCCTTTTATGAAACAGGAGGCTGGTAAATGTAGAACAATTTTTTTTTTAAAGTGACTTATGCCATAACAGTCATGTTTCAGGCACTGTTCCAGATGTTGGATCATCTCAAAGTGAAACAAAGATATTCATTTAAATGAAATCAGAATCCTGTTATTTATGAAATAATCACTTTGTTTATATTTATTTGTGCACTCATGTGCTACTATTGGAAGGCTGACATGGCATAGCTAAGGCATACTTGCTCCCAGCATAGTAAGATGATAAGGGTTTGGATTTGGGGTGACATTGGTGCAGAGGTCAGATCTGTTGCTTGTACCTGTGTGAACAGGGTCAAGTTCCTTAAATGCTCCAAGGCTCAATTTTCTCATGTATAAAACGGGAATAATTGTTTATTGTGAAGATTCAATGAGATAGTGTATGTAGAGAGCCTAACACAGAGCCTGACATGAAATAAACTCTCACAGAGGTAGGATAATCCCTCTCCTTGGAAAGCTCCCAGAAGAGTGGAGGAGCTAGACGCAGATGCAGATATTCACAATGCAGTGTGTAAAGTGGTGGTGCAACATGGGCAAAGTGCATGGGAGCACAGGAGAAAGACAGTGAATATTACTAATAGCCATTGATTTCATGCCTACCTTGTTCTAGATACCGTCTATATATTATTTTATTTTTTCAGACTCTCTAAGGTGGATTCACTATTTCTATTTAACAGAACTAGAAACCAATGCTCAGTGACAACTTCCATTCGAAGTCACTTATCCAGTCATTGTGCAGAAAATTTGAATCCCTGTCTAGCTGATTGCAAAGTCTGTATTTGTTTCAATGACACCGAAAAGGAGCTGGCATTTGGTCTGGATCATGAAGAATGAGCAGGCATTTTCCAGGTAGACAGAATATGCAAACATTTTTCCTGGCACCTTGACTTTGGGGTCTTTCCAAAGAACTGGATTTTTAAATTTATTCATTATCGTCACACATGTTTACCCAGAACTTACTGCAGCTGGATAGTAGAAGTGCAAAGACTAAGAGATAAGGTCTCTGTCTTTCAGGGCTTTATAAGCTCTTCAGAGAGATTGACTACATACACATACACCCCCCGTAATCAGATGGATAATGATACAAGGTTGCATAAGTTACATGCCAGGGAAATGCTACTGGTATCAAGTGAGTTCAGAGGAGAGAGAGATCACCGCGGGCTCAGTGGTCAGTGTGAGGACTGAGAAGTAGGTGGGACTGCAACTGGGCATTGAAATGGGGAGATCAGGTTGGGCACTTGGAGCAGGCACAGTAGTGTCATAGGAAATGTAAGGGTTACATTCAAATGGGGAGCACATTACTATCAATTTATGGAAAGTCAGAGTTTACTCTTAAAATTCCTTGAAGTACACCACAAAGTATAAGCTCTCATATCAATTCTGTGATGTGCATGTGGCTTCTGTCTTCAAGTTCAGCACGGTCACTCTTCCCTGCAGAGTTAGTATAGATTGCTACTTCTTTGAACTACATTGCCCCTTCTAGCCTTCACATTTCTATAGTTGGTCTGTGTTTGGAATGGCATTGAACAAAAATAGCATTGCTTTAGTCACTGGAGTCAAATCAGCAGGGCAAGATATTTGTACTACCACATCCATGAGGCAACTCAAGGCTGGCGGAAGAGCAAGGAAGGTGGGCCTTCACCTCTGTGGACTGTACTTTGGCGTCACTGAGTTCTCAGTTTGCTGAGGACAAAGCCCAAGTGAGCTCGAGGCTGGAGGAGTGATCATGTCTACTACATTCAGATGCTTCTAGCTATGCTGATCTCAATGCATGTCAAATATTGAAGAGCGAGGATGAGGTGCCGGTGTTGAGTTAGAGGAGGAGAACAGTCAGCAGCAGAATGAAGATTATTCATAAGGCGACATCGTTTATGTTTGTCTCATGGGCCAAACAGTGGAATGGAGGAATGATTGGAGTGGTGGGAAGATTGCATAATGCTGAATTCTAATTGGTTTAACTTATTTAATATGTGACATTAGTGTAAAAGTAGAGAGATAGGAACTCACATGAGTATGTCTGGGTTTGTTGGGAGGAGAGGATTTGCAGAAAGATAGGTGCATTTGCAAGAGACCTGGTGGTGGAGAATTGTGATAAGTAGGATAGGATTTGGGGCTTAGTCTTCTAGGGTGACAGGTGTCTTTGCATATGCCTGACCAGGGGATTCTCCTTTAAAGAGAAAAGTTTTAGGGAGATTAAATATGACAATTATGTGTATGCTAGTTTGGAGGGGGGCTTAACACTAGATTCTGGGACCGCAGTTGGAGGTTGATATGATTTGGATATGCATCATCCCCAATGTTTGGAGGTGGAGCCTGGTAGGAGGTGATTGGATCATGGAGGCAGAGTCCTCGTGAATGGTTTAGCACCATCCCCTCAGTGCTCTTCTCGTGATAGTGAGTGAGTTCTCATGAGATCTTGTTGGTTCAAAGTGTGTGGTGCCTCTCCCCACCCTCTCTCTTCCTCCTGCTCTGGCCATGTAAATTACTGGCTCTTTCTTTACCTTCTGCTGTAATTGGAAGCTTCCTGAGGCCTCTCCCAGAGCACATGCTGCCATGCTTCCTCTACAGTCTGTGGAACTGTGAGCCAATTAAACTTCTGTTCTTATAAATTACACAGTCTCAGGTATTTCTTTTTAGCAATGTGACTAATACAGAGCTGGTGGCAAAAGTCTGTTGAGAGGCAATAAAAGCCTGGAAATGATGATGAAAATGAAGGGGAATGAGCACAAAGAGAGGTGTTATGAAGAATCGGTGGGCTTCATGAGCCTGAAAGCCACTGGGAAAAATGATATCAACAGCACAACAACTCTGATGGAAATGCAGACTCCCCTCTCTCTCTTTCCCTAGTCTGTGTAATTGGCATCTTTTATCGAGGTTCAAGGGAATCATTAATATCCTACTTCTGATTCTCCTCTTAGTTAAAAATCAATTGAGGAAAAAAAGGTAGAACTTAGATGAAGGCAAAATATTGGATTTTTTTGCTGCTAGCAGTGGACTGGAGGAGATAGCTTTGGACCTTTGCCACACAGAGTTTCTATCCTTTTTTCTTAAGCTGAGGTGTTGGGACAACCCACCGTGGGGAGAGTCTGGGTCAGTGACTGCTCTGGCCAGCTGTGGTGTCCCCGATGGTGTGGACGGAGAGGCTACACGTGAAGGAGACATGTGATGTAAGCCATCTGGGGAGTAAATGTGGATTCCTCCCACTCATTCAAGCAGATGTCTGGATTCTCAACGTTTGGGAAGTAAGCAAGGGGCAGGAGGGGTCAAGAGTTTTACTCTATGAGAAGGACACAGTAACATGCAGAAGTGCAAGAAGGAAACGAACTTAACTTCACATTGCTGGACATGATTAAAGGTGAGAATAGAATTGGAAATGAAATGTGTGGGCTCATTAAATAAATAACCCTGTGGGTTATTTAATGAACAGGTTTTGTTCCTTTGGAGGCAGAAGCTAAATTACTCACCAGCAATCCCGGGAGGAAACAGAGGATTGGTGACTGGTGTTGAAGAAGTGGCCTCATGAGGGTGTCTGGGTTAACCATGGGCAACTCCACCATGGGGACTCCACACCCTACACTCAGTCTTAGTTGGCCACAGCCTGGATGCTTCAGCCTGGTGAATTGAGAAAACATTATCTTTGGAGTCATAAAAAAATCATTTTCTTTCTCTTTTGTTTTGTTTTTCCTGCCTTGATTCTTGAAGTAAGAATTTCCACCTTATGGAAGAATGGAAGACTTGGGAAGAAAGCCCCTGTCCTTTTTTCCTGTCCCTACCCTGGCTGGGAAGAAGGTCATGGGGTGTGGAGTTCAGCCCCTCTGGGTCTCTCTTTCCCAGCAACCTGTCCTCAGCACTTGTCCCCTTCTTACCTCCTTGTCTCCTAGACTCAGTAGGGCTGCTCTGCTCTTTGGAGCTAGGGGAGGCCTGGCCTCCTGGTTGGCAAGTCGGTTCTTGTCATGGGTCAAGGCAAGTTCTCCAAGTCAGCCTTTTCGGAAACATAACTGATCATTTCAGCTCCGTAGATCTGATTCTATCTCCTCAATGGATTCAGAACCCGTAAGGGAAAAGGTGTGACTAATTAGCATTATCCCTTAAATTCTAACATTCTTGTTGAGGAGAAATCCTACTTTTGAGATTCTTTGGAATCTTCTTTTCTTCTCCTTGCCTTTCTTTTTCAAATACATTTACCAAATGGAATGACCACTGTGAGTTTGGCACTTAGGTTAAGTGTTTTGTCTTTTCTCTTAAATAGCTATGATTGGCCCTAATGCAGTGTATAGGCAGTGTCTAGCCACAGGCAGCTCAAATGGACACATGTGCCACAAATATATAAGACACTTCTAGAACACACTTGAATTCCAGGGTCTGTGAATAACTCTGTAGATCATAGCAATATATGGTCATATGAGTGTGTGTTCATGCATACACACACCTACCACACGCACACACTACCACATGCATGCACACCTACCACACATACAAACCATGCACACCCCCACCACTTGCATGAACACACACCCTATATACTTATATACCACACACAGACAGCACACGACCACACACAAACACGTGCACACACTACCATATGCATGTACACCTACAAACCATACATGTATGTATGCATGCACACATACAAACCATGCATACCTCCCCACCACATGTGTGAACACACACCATATATACTCATACACCACATACAGACAACACACAGAAACACGACATGCATACACTACCATATGCATGCACAGCTACCACACATACAAACCATGCACACCCCCACCACATGCACAAACACACACCATATATACTCATACACTACACACAAACACACACAAACACAGACATGCATCATACATGCACCACTACATCACACAGTCCTCAACACAACTAGACACTATGCATACACACACCACACATAAACTACACACGTACAGACCATTTACACAAACACTCGCTACTCCATCTTACACACATGTGCACATGCACATACCACAAGCATATGGGTGTAAGCCCAGGGCCTCTGCAGAGAGCTGTGGAAAGCTCCAAGACACATTCTCTCTCCCACTCTTAATCTCTGTCTCCATCCCTCTCCTTTTCTCTCTTAATCCTGGGGTGTATATATAAAAGACATACAAAGCGCACACACAGAAACAGCAAACCTCTGGACTCACGGAAAAACAACTGCCAACAATCTGGGCAGCTAAGGCTTTGTGCATAACACCCTACTCCTGAGGGCCCCCTCCCCTCCCACAGGAACACACACAAAAAAGCACCTGCCCCTAAGCCAGGCGTCTTTCTTTCCTTTTGCCTTTGATTAAGTCTCACAATAAATGGCACACCAAGGGGCGCGGCATTACAGTATCATTAAAGTGAATATTTCACAAGTGAGTGCTGCCTGAACGAGATGCTTCTGATGTTTTTATTTTCATCAAATCTTTGAGGCCAGCAGATGGAAAAAAATTATTGTGGCCAGAGCTTAAGGAGGTGGGCTTCACCAGAGAGGCAGGGTGGTCAGGCTACAGTGAGCCCTGACCCAGTTTCCTTAAGAAAAGGGTAAAGAGTCAAAGTGCTCGATGTGTAATCAATAAACAGGGCACATAGGATGAAACAGACAGACACACACACACACACACCCCCAACAAATACGCAAAGAAGGATATTTCTACCTCAGTTCTTTTTAAAGTAACAAATGGTGGGAATACAGTTTGCTCTAAAGGAACCCTTTGAATGTGTATCATTTGGTGAATTTGGAGCTTTCCACACCAAGTGCGTTTGCTAAAAATGGTCACTGCCCATAGACGAGACATCATACTCCTGTTAATGTCGTTAGCAAGCAGAACAGCAGTGCCTACAAAGCTCAGAGCAGAGAAATGATACCCGGGGGAACCACACAATGCCAAATAAATGTGAGGTGATTGACTATTTTCATCACTACCTCCGCAGCAGGGTGGGAGCCCATTTGTAAGGGGCTGTCTTGTTCCTATGGGGAGGAGGACCATCAGACAATCCTGTTGCAGTTTCTATTGTCCTCAAAGACACATCTTCTCCAGGAACAAAGCTCTGGGTCACACCGTTTGTCCTGTAGAAACTCCTGATAAATTTTGCTTTAAAAAAAAAAGCCTCTTTTCTTTGATTAGCAGTAATAAAAGCTTTCCCTTCAAAATATATGCCCTTACACATTAAAAGCCTGAGATGAAAAATTCTTTGTCATTTGCAAAGAATAGTGTCTCTTTGTGACTTGTTATCTGTTGAACTGGATGTTATGAAGTCTATCTGAGGGCTGTGATAGCAGCTAGAATATTCTGCCTCATGTGGCAGACATGTTTGAAGGCATAATTATGGGGTGTGGGTTGGGGTGACCAGTACATTCTCCCAGCCCGACCAGATAGTCGATGGGTTTTGTGTATTCAGGAAACTTCCCCTTCTTTATCCTATTTGAATGGAAATGGGACTGACATCAGGCGATAAGCCATTCCTGTAATGGATTCCAGAAACTTCTGTTCTTGTCATCTGGTCTGGATTTACAGACAACTCTGTTCTGTTGTTCAGCTTTCTAAAGTAGAAATTATAGTTGGTTGTAGCCATAAAAATGATGGCATAGCCTTAGACAGGGATCAGTCTCCAAATGCTTTGAAGTGAGTAAGGATGCCTTTCTGATTAGGATAAACTGCATCATACTGGAATTCTCAAAAACCTTTTAAATTGTAGTAAATGTTGTCTTAACAAACAAACACTAAATAGTTGAAAGAAAATGATCTTGATTCAAAAACTTACTTGATTTAAGAATTGTAATTCTGAGGGAGGAATTGAGGAGCTATTGTTTAATGGGGACAAAGTTTCAGTTTTGCAAGAAGAAAAGCGTTCTGGAAATGGATGGTGGTGATGGTTGCACAACAAGAGGATGTCCTCAAAGCTGCTGGGCTGCACACTTAAAATGGTTAAGCTGGTAAATTTGATGTTATGAATATTTCACCAAAATTGAAAAAATAAATAAAAAATGATAATTCCTATGTAAGTACTGGCGATAGAATAAATGCAGTTTTGTGTGTGTACTGCATTCCAAATTTTGCACTCTAAATGTCTGCTTCTTTTATCTTACAGGAACAGTTTGATTAGACTCTCTAAAACTGACTTATTAATGTTGCTGTGTGGATAAGGCACTGCATATAAGCTTGTGCGATTGCTAATATGATCTTTTGTTTTAACCTGATGTAAACTATGATGGTCTAACCAAATCTTTAGAGATTTAATTATGCAGGAAAATATTCTTAACCTCTCTCATTCTAAGCCAGCTTGTTTGCTAGTCATTTATCTTTAAAAACAAAACCTTTGGCTTGTCTTATCTTTCTTTTGCTACTTTACTCAGTTCCAGTTATATGTCATGACACTCACTCTCCTCATGAAACACGTTAGCCTACACTCTTTATGTGTTGACTTTTTCAAAGACAACATCATTTTGTCAATTGAGAGGCCATTGGTGGTAGGGAAAGAACAATACGTGGGGAGCTGGGAGACCTGGATTTGTTCTGATCTTTTTCACTCGTTTATTTCTTGGAGTCTGAGCTTTCTCATCCATAAAATGAAGACAATAATTGTTAGGTTGGTGCAAAAGTAATTGCTGTTTTGGCCATTACTTTCCATGGCAAAAACTGCCAACTACATCTGCACCAACCTAATACTTTACCTTTCTCTGTGTTCAGAAGTTCAAAAGAGAAGATAATGAGAGCTACTATTTATTGAGCACCTACTATGTGTTAAGCACTGTTCTAAGTAGTTTAGGGGTATCAATTAACTTAACCTTCCCAGTAACATGGTGGAGCTATTATTTCTATTTACAGATGAGGAAACTGAAGCACAGAGAAGTATAGAAACTGACTAAGGTCACAGAGCTGGTCAGTGGTAGAGCTTGAACTTGAACCCAGGCAGTCTGATAGGTGAGGCTATTAGTCACAACATCACCCTGCTTCTGTACAGATGTGAAAATGCATGCAAACTACTTTAAAGCATTATGTAAAATGGAATGAGAAAAGAGTTGAATTTTCTAGATTTATTTCCGTGGAAAATGTTACAAATGTTGGTTTTGTATCATTAGATAACCTCAGCAATACTCCTTTCCACTTAGAGGACATAGTTTACCAAGGATGTGAATGATCTGGAACATCTCCTTCATAGCATTAAGCATTCTTGCTGTATTAATAATTATCTGTGTAATTATGTGTTTAATATTTGTGCTTCTATACCACATACTCCATGGGGACACGGACAATGGATAGCCTGTGAACCATGATCTTTCCAACAAGTAGCACGATGCCTAGCACATAATAAGTGTTTAGTAATAACGAGATCTAACATTTACAAAGAGCATATCACATTCCTGGCACCAAGTGCTTTACATCAACTCGTTTAAAACTCACAACAACCTCATAAGGAGGGTTTCCATTTTACAGATGAAGAAACTGAGGCTCAGAGCACTTAAGTAAAATGTCTAAGGTCATGTGGTAGTAAATGGTGGAATCTGGATGAAACCCGACTATCGACTCCAGAGCCTTTATCCCATTTCGGTTTCTGATATGTGACAATAGTGGAAACCTGAATCCTTTCTAATGTGGACTTGGAGGCAGAAATGAAACACTGTTGTAACATCCCTCACCACTGGCCCTCAAATGTGTGTTCTTGGCTTTCCAGGCAGGTGTTGAGTGTTGGACAATGGGGATGAAGAGACTGCAGGCTGGGAAGTTGGTGACCTTTCTTCTGATGTGGTGAAACATTTGTAAACCTTTGCCTGCAACAACCGTGGAAGTGAGACCGTGGGTCTCCTGAGCCTGTACCTCTAGGGGAAGTGGTTAAAAAAGATCAGAACAATGATGTGTGTTGGCTGCTTCTTGACATTTTTAGCACACTTCTATGAGAAGGAAATCTAGCTAGTCATCAAAGATGAAAGGTGATTGAGCTGTGCTAAGGCAGGCTCTACTGCCTCTATCCATGGCCTCCAGCCTAAACTGACGAGGATCTGATAATGTAGGGTCTTTTGGGACTAAAAAACCCAATTTCTTCTATGCTCCACCAAGCAGGAGAAAAGATGCCATCCCAGCTCTTCCTAGGAACCTCCATTTCTTTCACTGTTCTTGGACAGTTGGTATGTGGAATGATCCAGATATATTAGTGCTGAGGGCTGGAAAATTATAATCATAACTCCCAAGTGCCTGCTCCTGGCAGAAATGCTGGACCTACTTTATCTCATTTATTCTTTCACAATGACCTCTGAAGTATTCCTTTAAAAATATTTATTTATTTAAAATTTTTAAATTGACAAATAATAACTACATATTCATGGGGGTACACAGTGATGTTTTGATTCATATACTATATAATAATCAGATCAGGGTAATTAGCAGTTCCATCATCTCAAATGCTGAATATTTCTTTGTTTCGGGGGCATTCAATATCCTCTAGCTACTTGAAACTGTATATTATTGCTAACTATAGTCATTGAGGTAAGTATTCTCACCCCTCCATGAGAGATGTTGAGGTAAGTCCAGAGGGGGTAAATAACCAGCCCTGAGTCATGCTATTCTAAATGGTGTAGCTGGGATTTGAACCCAGGTCCTACTGGTTCCCAAATCTGGGCTTCTCCTCCCATCCTGGAATTGAGTTGTCCCACCCACAGAGAGGCAGTGGTAAGGTGGAGACGTGTTGCCATCAAAGCAATGTCTTGGCGGCCCTGCCCGGAGAGGCCATCCCTTCTGGCACTCATTTTGTAAGGACTCTGAGGTGAGATACCGGTCCGTGTTGAAATATTGATGGCTGTCATTGCGGAAGCCCCTTCCTGCACCGAGAGCCACGGAGGCACATGCACGTTGAGCTTCTTAGCAAGTGCTGAGCCCTCATGCTGAGCATAGCAAGACTCTGGAGCTGGGATTTGCCAGGAGGGCTAAAGAATATTTTATTTCCTCAGGAAAAAAATAATCATTTTTGTTGACACCCAGGAGAGAAACATTCCATTTTTATTCATAATTAAGGCATTTATCTTCTATTTGAGTGACCACGGTGAAAGAAAAATTAGATGGGAAGGGTGCTGGCCAGGTTGGGACAGGAGAAATGCAACAAGGGAAATCAGCCTATTTCCACACTGTCAGGTCATCGGCATCATCCCTGATCATCCTGGGGCAATCCACACCTGTCTGCAGCTAACATTTGTTATTCTCTCAGCAACTATATGTCAGGGTCTGTTCTAAGCAGGTCTCTTGGATTATCTCCTTCATCTTCACAACACCATGAAACTGTTGCTATTGCTACCCATTTTAGAGACACAGAAGCTGAGACACAGAGGGTGTAAGTGACTTACTCAAAGCTGCACAGCTAATAACTGGTAAAGTCAAAACATAACCCTGGGCAGCACTGCTCCAGGACTCAAACACTTAGCCATACGTTATGAACACTTTATGCTAGAACATACACCTGGGTGATACTGCCCCAGGACTTAAACTCTTAGCCATATGCCATAAGCTCTTTATGCAGTTCCTCATCGTGACAGAATTCCTCAGCTCTCGGTCATCATTTAGCAATCCTTGTGCATTTATTACTGTCAGATCTTTTGATGCAATATTCTATGTAACCTCATAACAATACTAATAGACAGTGTTATAACTTCCCATTTTGGAGATGAGTAAACTAAGGCCCAGAGAAGTTAAAGGCATTATTGAAATACCAGAGCTCACATCTTTTGAACTTCCAGTCTGCTTTTAAAGCATAGCATCTGCCTCCGTTTTTTTATGCATAGACCTGTGCCTGAAAAATATTTTGAGATATTGATAGTAACTGAAATAACACAACATTTTAAATATATGCATTGATTCATACAGAATCAAGAACTCCTAATTTTAGTTTGCTGAAGAAATTTGCTGCCTCAGAATATTTACATTTATGACTTTACTTCTCTAGAAACAATAAAATAACCTCTTTATTTTTTATTTTATTTTATTTTTAGCTTATTTTGTAGGCTAGCAAGAATAACCTCTTGATGTAGGTAATTAACAGAACCATAAAACATTCACACAAATGGCATCCACAGAAACAAGGTAAAATGAAGAGCTGTCATTTGTGCCAACCCCATTTGAAAGTCATTTCCAAACATTTAACCAAAGGGAGATAAGGGAGAGATGTGTAGCTATTGGTTGCAAGATCATTTAGCTAACAGCGGTGTGCTTCCAAATTAAACCTTCCAGTTAGAAATGTTGAATGTGCATGTCTGTGTGTGTGTGCTCACACATGTGTGTGCCTGAGTAAATCTCTGGCTATATGAGCAAGTTGCATTAATTATCTGGAAGCAAGTTTCCAACTCTTTTAAAAGAAGGCAGCCTGTCCTCAGGCTATAAGAACATCACCCATCAGAGACTTCTGTGTTGTAAAGAATACTTACAGACCTTGGGCATTCGCCCAGTCTCTCTGGGTCTTAGTTTCTTAGGTTGTAGAATGGATGCCTGCAAACTTGTGATGGAGATATCCAAATAAACAGATAAAGGATGATAGTGTTATTTTAGTTGTATTCCCAGAACACTGACCAGAATGACTAAGACGAAACAGACAATACCGGTGTTGTTGAGGATATGAAGTGAAGGTCTCTTAGTCTATTTGTGGGACTATAACAAAGTATCAGAGACTGAATGGCTTACAGAAGTTTATTTCTCATTGTTCTGGAGGCCGGAAGTCCAAGAGCAAGCTGCCAGCAGATTTGCTGTTTGGAGAGGTTTCCACTCCCTGATTTGTATATAGTGGTCTTCTCACTGTGTCCTCATGGAAAGGCTGAAGGGAGCTCCCTGGGGTCTTTTTTTTTTTTTTAATAAGGGCACTAATCCTATTTGGGAGGTGACCTAATCATCTCCAAAAGGCTCCATCTTCTAGTACCATCACATTGGGAATGAGGTTTCAACACGTGAATTTTGAGGGGATGTAAACATTGTCTATAGCAAAAGGAAACTCTGGTGTTTTTTAAAACGAAGATGTTAGGTGGGTTTCCTTTTGGTACAGACATTTTGAGAAGCTGTTTGGCATTGCCTACTAAAGCCAAATGAACACATACCTAATGACCTTATGACTTCCACTACCTGCCTCATACCAAAAGAAATGTGCATTTGTATCATCCAAAAGATATGCACAAGAACAGTCATAGTAGCACATAGCCCCCAAAGGGAAACAAGACTAATATCCATCTACCACAGATTGAAAAATATAGCATGGTATATTCACATAATGAAATACTATACAACAATGAGCAAAAATGAGCTCCAACGTCACAGATGAATCATAGAAAAATAATGTTGAGCTGAAGAAGCCAGGCCTAAAAGAATATGAACTATTTGAGTGCATTCGTCGAAGGCTCAAGAATATGTAAAACTAAGCTCTGTGTTAGCAGTCAAGATAATTGTGACCATCAAAAAAGGCCAAGGAGAGCAGATCACCTGAAGTCAGGAGTTTGAGACCAGCCTGGTCAACATGGTGAAACCCCATCTCTACTAAAAATCCAAAAAATTAGCCCTGTATGGTGGCGGGCCCCTGTAATCCCAGCTACTCGGGAGACTGAGGCAGGAGAATCGTTTGAGCCCGGGAGGCGGAGGTTGCGGTGAGCTGAGATTGCACCACTGCACTCCAGCCTGGGCAACAAGAGTGAAACTCCGTCTCAAAAACAAAAAACAAAAAACCCCCAAAAAACCTTGGTACTAGGGGTGGGGATTTATCCCTGGGAGTGGAATGAGGAGGCCTCTGGGATTCTGGGTAATATTTTGTTTCTTGACCTAGGTGCTGGCTACATAGATGTGTTTATTGTGTGAGAATTCACTGAGATATATCCTTATGCTTTGCACCCAATTGTATGTATGGCATACTTTAATATAGAAAGAAAAATAAGCATTCACAAAATAATATATGATTACCAAAGAGAAACTTTTAATTCAGAACTGAGAAACTGAGGAGGGCTTCCTGTAGAAGGTAGCTCTTCATCTTTATCCTTTACCCTCTCTATCCCTCACTTTTATCCTTTTACCTTTACCATACATTCTTTGTCCTTTATCACAACTACACTGGAATCTGTTTCAGTGTGAAATTATTTCCACTGAGTTGGCTTTCAATTTTTATTTTGTATGTGAGTATCACAGTTTTAAAACCAAAGATGTTAGGTAATGCCTGTACCTTCCTTAGCCGGTTTCATCTGTTTATTCATCATATGAACTTTAGAATTCCTCAAATTGGGTTTTTTTTTTTTTTTTTTTTTGAGACTGAATTTCACTCTTGTTGCCCAGGCTGGAGTGCAGTGGTGTAATTTCAGCTCACTGCAACCTCCGCCTCCTGGGTTCAAGCGATTCTCCTGCCTCAGCCTACCAGTAGCTGCGATTACAGTTGCCCGCCATCACACCTGGATAATTTTTTGTATTTTTAGTAGAGTCATGGTTTCATCACATTGGCCAGGCTGGTCTTGAACTCCTGACCTCAGATGATCCACCCGCCTCAGCCTCCCAAAGTGCTGGGATTACAGGCATGAGCCACCGCGCCCCGCCTCAAATTGGAATTTTGATTGAGAATTATGTAAAAAATAGAAATGAAGCTAGGTAGGAAATGGATACTTAGACAATATTTAGTTTTATCAACCAGGAACAAAATGAGCATCCTTGCTTCTCATCCCATTTAAATTGCATTCTCTCTTCTAAAGCAAGGTCTTGATAAATGCTATTTTATCCCTGGGCCTATCTCAGACTGACCCATTGCCTCTCACCACTGTGAAGGCACAATACCATGGCAGAAAATAAATTAAAAGTTTTTTTGAACACTGATATATTCAGGAGAGATGGAAAAAATCAAGACATGAGACATCTGAAGTTGAGGAGAAAAATTTTCCTAGGGGAAAAATGGTTGGTCTAAGGAAAAGTCAGTTGCCAAGAGAACGATAGGGTTCACCATCTTTCTGCATATTTCCAGGGGAAATAGACAGGAAGGAGTTCAGATTGGGGGGGAAGTGACTTCCTTCTTGAGCCTGTATTATCTGCCTGCCTGTCTTTCTATCTCTAGATTTATTCAGTCATTTTTGCTCTAAGTTCTGAAGATGGGAAATGGTGCGGGAGGACTGAGCTCCAATATATCTCAGTCTCAATATGTGGTCATCAGGATGCTCCTCAAGGAACTTAATCCGTGAGATCAGACAGATTTTCAACAGGTAAATCTACTTTGAGGATCACATCAGAGACATAAATGGATGCAGTGTAAGTAGGGGGTAGTGATTAATCAGTGCTCTTGTGTCTAGTGGCCAGTTCCAGTCTTAAAAATTATAATTCTTTCCTATGTGAGGAACACTGCACAATGGACAAAGTGATTCCTTAACTGTGATCTCATTTCATAGCCCTCTGCTCTCAACCCCCTAATTCATGGCCAACAACCCCGTGAAGCAGAGAGACAGTCAGGGCAGGGCTTATTGCATTATTCTGCCAACAGGGAAACAAACTCAGAGAGGTTGAACGACTCGTCCAGGTTCCGTGGGTAGTAAACGGCCCAGCAGGCATCAGAATCCAGGTGTGTCTGAGTCAAAAGTCCCTGCCCTGTTTCTACATTGCACGGCATATCTGGGCAAATCTCTTAATTCAAGACTTCAGACAGTGTTCTGCTGTGGAGAACAACATGACTTGAAAGTGATCATTCTTGTTTGTGTTAGTACCAAAGGCAGCATTAAAAACCATTTGATATATAGTCATTTTAGTTCAAAGTCTGAAATTAAAACTGTAAAGTAATTTCCTCTCCCAGTTTTAGGGGCAGCTTCTTGCTGTGACTAAGATTAGTGGGCTTTCAATATTATCACTGAAGTGGGGAGTCTTGCAAATCAAGTAGTGACTCATTGTATATGCGCGACAGACTAAATAATGCTGTAATGTGTCATAGTTGTCAGAGGGCTCAGGAAGTCTAGACTTTCAAAATGGGTTGTTTTCCCCATAGGCTGAGCTCATCTTCTCTGGGTGATATGGCTTGTGTCAGGTGCCAGGAAGTTTGGGCCCTGGGGAGGGAAAGCCACTGGCTTACTCTGTGTCACACTCTCTGTTACCTTATCCTCAAGAGCAGGGATCAGGAAGCTACAGCCCCCGTGCCAAATATGGCCCACCTTTTATGTTTATAAAGTTTTATTAGAACACGGCCACACTCACTTATTTGCTGTTGTCTATGGCTGCTTCTCCTCACAATGGCCAAGTTGACAGTTGCTGCAAAGACTGTATGGCCGGCAAAGCTGAAAATATTGATTATCTGACCCTTTACAGTCCAAAATTGCCAACCACAGCTCAAGACTGGCAAACACAGCCACTAAAATGCCTGCTTTAAGAAAGGATAATATGTACATCAACTTTTGAGAAAAATTGACTTGCAGCAAATGATCATAAAAGGGTGCAGCATAGAAGAAGTTGGGCAGATTAAAACCTTGGTACAGACTTGGGGGTTTTGATTTCTGCAGGTCTTTTTTTTTTCTTTTCCTTGTGGGAGATTCTGTTCTTGGCAGGGCTCTCTCTAAGGATCTGTCTGGGCTTCAAGCTGCTCAATATGATTCCTCTCAATATGTTTGGGAACAATCTATCCTACACTCTGGAAAGGGTTATTAGTAGTTTACCTTAATTACCAGAGTCATCTGCCAAGAAAGAAAATGAATATTTGCTAGTTACAGCTTTTACGCATATGGAAATTTCCAGACTCATTAAAATTGTCTCCCTTTCCTTTCTTACTTGGCTGAAGTGAGTGACAGAATGAGATTTGAATTTTGTAATTGATTTATAAAGCTGATCTCAGAATGAGACAAACACCCTTTCATATGGGAAGCTGGCCTCCAGAGGTGGACACCCCTGTCTAAAAGTGGCCATATGGGGTTCTTGAAGTAAGCAGCAACCATATCATGTTTATTTTTTCTGCTTTGTGGAAATGTGCTCATCATCCAAAAAGCCTCTGGCTGAATGTATCCAAACATTTAAGCAATGAAGAGCTGATAACTGAATACAAGAAAGCAAATAATGGTCTGAAGGCCCATACAGGCTGTTGGAATTTATATTTGAGCTCTGGCATGAATGCCCCCTCATCTAGGCAGGAGAATTATCTTCCTTTACTTGAAGGGCAATTTAGCTGTCAGCATTTCCTTCCCACACTTCACTGTCCCCTTTCTGTTTGACTTTTTAATTTCTTGCTATGAGTAAATCATAGTTCCTTTTTCATAATTCATCTTTGTAGGGTTTAACTGTTTAGCTTTGCTTATGTCTCATGGACACTTTGTGGCTTTGATTGCTGTTTTTCCCAAGCTCAAGGAAACCATTTAAGACAAACATGGAGACTCAAATGAGAAATCAGAAACACAGGCAATTTACCTCCCCCAACCCTGTCTTGCATAAACAGTTACAAAACACTTCACAAATCTGAGTCGTGGAAGAGGCAGCAGAAAAAAACATGCAGTAAGGGATGAGATGCAAGTTCTGAATGACCAGAGCACAGTGAGATAAGCCCTGAACCCTATATTCGAAAGCTTTGTGGAAGGAAGAAACTTTTTTTTTTTTTTTTAAAAAGCAGAGCCCAAACCTATAGATAAATGATGCTGCTAAATGACCTGACAGCAGAAGTACTTTTTTTTTTTTTGAGACCGAGTCTCGCTCTGTCGCCCAGGCTGGAGTGCAGTGGCGCAATCTCGGCTCATTGCAAGCTCCGCCTCCCGGGTTCACGTGATTCTCCTGCCTCAGCCTCCCAAGTAGCTGGGACTACAGGCGCCCGCCACCACGCCCTGCTAATTTTTTTTGTATTTTTAGTGGAGACGGAGTTTCACCATATTAGCCAGGATGGTCTCAATCTCCTGACCGCGTGATCCGCCTGCCTCGGCCTCCCAAAGTGCTGGGATTACAGGCATGAGCCACCGCGCCCGACCCAGGAGAAGTACTTTTAAAAAGGAAAGCTTGAACCCAGTGTTCAAATACAGAAGGAAGAACTGTCACTCCATCGGCAGTTGGGGAATGAGTGAAGGGGCGGAGAAGCAGCCTGAGAACCAGATTTTGCAAACATTAGCAACTTATAAAACATCCACAGAGTGTGAGTGCATAACAAATAAAAACAGAGAAGAGTGAATGACAGAACATCCTGTCTAGGTATGCAGGGGGAAAAACATGTTTCCTTACACTTAGAGACTCAGGCAAAACGAGCCTGCAGGGGAATATCAAATAGGGCTTGAAGGAAATTTAGTAAAAAATATTTGGAATTTGTAGAGCCTCCTGAGTATACGGAGGCTTAGAAGAATGTCCTCTTCGGACCAGGCCTAATTTAGCATTGCCTGAAATAATCCTAGGCTCTGCCTTTGGTAAGCCCCGTGGTGTGATGAGGGTCATCCACCCTCATCACTGCTCTGGGGGATAATTGTTTGGGTCTCAAGTGTCTGCCCCTTACTGCTGCCCCTTGTTCTTTAATCTCTGTACTCCCTGTTCTTCCAGGACTGCACCTGGCATATATTTGATGGTTGACATGTGTGTTTTTAATGAATGAATGGCCAAATTCTTTAGTAGGAAATAACAGGCAGTAAGCACAGTGCTTAAGAATACCAGACAGAGGTAGGTTCGAATTCTGGTTGTTACCACTTACAGATTCTGGTTGCTGAAGGTTGTGTAACCTTAGGCAAGTTAATTATGTTCCCTGGACCTTGGTTTTCCAATCTGTATAATGACACCAATCTCAGAGTGTTGTGAGGATTAAGTGGAAGAGTGTTTGTGGTATGCCTGATACAGTGTCTGGGGCATAAGTAGTATTCAATAAATGGTAGATATTGTTGGATAATAAGGCACTTTCACCTTCCAGAGTATTTGCAATTTAACAGAGTAACTTAAAGGCAAACGGACCTGCTGTTGGAGTTGAAGTTAGGGAGATAAGAGGACAGGCAGTGGGTTGAAAGAGAGTTGGATTGTGGAGCTCAAATAGGGTCAAGGCGAGCAGTTTGGGAACAAGTCTAAGAAGGGTTTGGAGACTTGCTATGTAGCATTGGATGGGTCTGAACTTGGAATAAGCTGTATAGAATCAAGGAGGATGACTCTAGCCTGGTCCTTTAAGCTAAGGAGGCCTTGGTTTTTTCACTTAAAAATGAAGGTGTTAGACTATTAGGTGGTCTCTAACATTTCGTGGTTCTAGGGCAAAATGAAATTGAGATAGATTTTAAAGGGCATGTAAATAAATCCAGAAGATCAATGACAGGACTAGAGTTGGAGTTCTGAACAGTGCTATCGCGCTGGAGGCTAAGGACATTTAATTCCTCATGCATTCTTCATGTAATTAACTTTAGTGTTTGAGGGAAGATGAATAATGAGGGAAGAATATTTTTCTCTTAACTGACTTGCTGCTTTTGAAGACCCGTGTTACCATGAGATTGATGGGAAACGTATTGCCTCTGTCCTCATGGTGCTCAGGCTCAGAAATTCACTAGAATTCCATCTTGAGAAAGACAATGCTGTATGCTTTGTATACTATCACACACGGGAAGTAATATTATCATTAAAAAATTATCATGTTGAATTTTTGATGGTGCTCTGCTTCTTTGCAATTTTATTATTCATAGGTGTTAGCTCTGTAATTACAAATCATGTTGTTAGGATTTTGGAGCAGATTCTGACATAAAATTTGGTTTGTCAATAGATGGGATGAGCATGTCAAGGAAATAGAGGATGATGACAATGGATAAAATCCCATTTGGTTTCTACAGCTAATAATCTTGTTCAGAGTACAAGATTATTTGAACACTGTAATACGATTTCCACATTAAAAGCACATTCCAGTCCATTCAAAAATTAAGTAAACAGAGCAGAGGCATACAGTTCCACTAATCCACGAATGTCATACATCTAATGATTTTAGCAGCTCAGGGAAAACAGAGATTATTGTAAAACTTCACATCTGAATGTGTTATTGCCTCTAACAACGATTATTTGTCATTTATCTGACACTAAAGGTGTAAACTCCACATTACAGGAGTCAAAGGTTTTGCATAAAACAAAACAAAGCCTCTTTCTCCAAGGCTTACACTCTGCAAGTGTGCCAGGAATTTATGAGAATGTGTTAAAGAAATCAACGAGAAGTGTGGGATTAATATGCCTGGAGTTGGCCTTGGAAAGGACATATTTTTAATAAAGGAAAACCAGGAAGATATATGTACAAACTATACAAACTTTTCTAAGATGAAGTATGTTTAAGAAAAATCTGGAATCTCCTTTGGCCATCAATCATTCATGGTACAAAATGGTCCCCAGCATCTATACGTTCCTGTATTTTTCCTTCCAGAGTTTAGAAAGCGATGGAAGAGTAATAGAAAGAACACATTTAAATCTCTGATTTATCTATGGAAGCATTAGACTTTCAAGCGTAACTCTTAGTAAGTTAGTGATAGTTTCCTGAAATCTTACTTTTAGCACTGGAGGTTTAAAAATACTGCTTATTTTATATGTAATAGAACTTGTTCAGAAGGTCAAACAGAAATGAAACTTGGTCAGGAAGAGTTCATGCTGTTTATATGATCTCTCCTCTAGGCACCAAAATTTTCAGTGCACTTGTAAATTGGATCTGATCAGTCTTAGCAACAGCAGTAGAAATGGCAGCCTTATTTATGGAATTCCTCTCTTATTTGGAGTATTCAAATTCTTTGAACTCTTATTATATCTTCTTCTTATTTGAATTCTTTTAACATGGAATTCTAGAAGATCACGAGACCTCCATGTCACAGATATACCCATGTAACAAACCTGCACATGGACCCCCGAATCAAAAATAAAAGTTGAAATTATAAAAAGTGAAATAAAAGATCATCAATGTTTATTTGAGAATGTCTCAAATAAAAGATGCTCAATGTTTATTTGAGCATCTACACCAAGGAAAGAATGGCATCGTTTACATAACATTAAGCTGCAAACAAATTATACTGATCAAAGCGTAGCACTAAAGCTAGTATTTCCTACCAATCTGCTAGACTAATATATTAATATAATATAATGTAATATAATTAATCTACCTAAGGGAAACATCCTGGCCCTGCTTGGATCCTTTCCTTCTGTTGGCATCTTGGGTCTGTGTTTTCAGTTTTCAGGCCCCATGCTGGCCTGTGTTGCACATATCCAAGGCTGCTGTACCGTGTGCAGACTGGTCAGTCATCAGCCTATACATTTTTAATAATTATATTTAAAGCATGGGATCACGATCAGCTGTCTTTCTGTAACACTATAGTCCTATTTTTATTAGTTACTGCATTAATTTATGTAGTGCTGGAACTTTAGATACAGGTAATTCAATTTCTGCAAATATGTCTGCCTTCTGTGGCTGTCTGAGGATGAGAGAAAATAACTTCCATGCTGAGACCTATCTCATACTGGCTTGTCTCTTGTGCTGAAGTCATTGGCTCTGTATGTCTTGATATCAGACATTCGTAGTATACATATTTGCTTTATTTTTTTTTTCTTCTTGAGACAGGGTATCACTCTGTTGCCCAGGCTGGAGTGCGGTGGCAGATCTTGGCTCACTGCAACCTCCGCCTCCCAGGTTCAAATGATTCTCCTGCCTCAGCCTCCCGAGTAGCTGGGATTACAGGCATCCACCACCATGCCCAACTAATTTTTGTATTTTTAGTAGAGACAGGGTTTCACCATGTTGGCCAGGCTGGCCTCGAACTCCTGACCTCAGGTGATCCATCTGCCTCTGCCTCCCAAAGTGTTGGGATTACAGACATGAGCCACCGCACCAGGGCTACATATTTGCTTTTGGATTGTTCCAGTAAAGCAGCATGGTGACAAAAAGTCCATCAATCCTATATGTTACTCACTGCAATAGAACTTGTTTCTTCAGCTCCCTCCTCTTTACAGTGAGATGACTACCAATTCACAAGCTTTCATTTTTTCGAGTTCTATTTCAAATGAGATAATGAGGGTGAAAAGATCTTGTTTACAACTTAGCATTTAGGCTGCACTGCCTATGGAGTAACTGTTCTTTTATTCCTTTACTTAATAAACTTGCTTTCACTTTACTCTATGGACTTGCCTCAAATTATTGCTTGTGCAAGATCTAAAAACCCTCTCTTGGGGTCTGGATCAGGACCCCTTTCCAGTAACGTCTTTCTGGCAAACCATGGAAAGGAGGACACCGAGGAGACCCCCGACCCAAAGGAAATAGACTGCAGCACTGATTAGCTTTTGATATCACCTTTTGTTGGAACTCGGAGTTATTAATGGCCCTTGCCATACCAGCACTTTCTGACTGAGCTCTGCTCTACCCTAAATGCAAGAGACCTAATAGTTAGGCAGGCATATTGTCTCCCCTTATTCAGCCTGAAGAAGTTGCAGAAGATGGGTCTTTATCCCTCTAGAAGCGTTAGGATTAAGGATTCTCTTATGAAAGGGAGGGGGGAAATGTCAGAGGTGTTTAAACAAGAGCAACTCCATCTTGAATAGGGGCTGGGTAAAATAAGGCTGAGACCTGCTCAACTGAATTCTCAGCAAGTTAAAGCATTCTTAGTCACAGGATGAGACAGAAGGTCGGCACAAGACCTAAAGACCTTGCTGATAAAACAGTTTGCAGAGGAACCAATAGGCTATACATAGATATATAGAAAGAGATTTACTATTGTTACAGCCTCACTAATGCACCACAATGTAGTAGTCTCATTGCTTGAAGTAGTACCTGGGTCCTTTGTCTCACGACCAAGGAAGTTAAGGAGCACAGACATCAAGGGTGAGGTTGTAGCGAAAGTTTAATAATTGAATGAAGAAGGCTTTTTGCTGCAGAGAGGGGACCCAGAAGAGAGGCGCCGTTTTTACAGCTGAATGCAAAGCTTCTATAAGAAACCTATGAGGGCTGGGCATCTCATTTGCATAAGGTGCACCTTTCTGGTAGCTTCACCCTGTCCTCCTAGTGTACATGCGGGCCCTTAGCTTGAGTTCTTCCCTATTGCTTCGTTTCCCTTACTGCACATGTGTTAGGGGATGAAATTTTCCATTGTGAGCATGTCTGGGCAAGTCACCTGTATAGCTTTTCTTTTTTTTTTTTTTTGAGACAGAGTCTCGCTCTGCCGCCCAGGCTGGAGTGCAGTGGCCGGATCTCAGCTCACTGCAAGCTCTGCCTCCCGGGTTCACGCCATTCTCCTGCCTCAGCCTCCCGTGTAGCTGGGACTACAGGCGCCCGCCACCTCGCCCGGTTAGTTTTTGTATTTATTTTTTAGTAGAGACGGGGTTTCACCGTGTTAGCCAGGATGGTCTCGATCTCCTGACCTCGTGATCCGCCCGCCTCGGCCTCCCAAAGTGCTGGGATTACAGGCTTGAGCCACCGCGCCCAGCCCTAGCCTTTCTTATCTGCGCAGCTGTGGGCATGTCTCCGGCAAGCCCCTCTGTGCAAGTTCCCTTATCTGTTCCTGCAGGCTGTTCTTTGGTTTGAAAGGATTCAGCCGAGGACCCACCCTAACTTTCTGCCTGATGGGTTTTTTTCCTTTCTCCTCTCTCATTCTGAGGGATTGGCACATGAAGATATGGAGGCCGAGAAGTTCCACAATCAGTTGTCTGCAACAGCAGGTGATATGGTTTGGCTGTGTCCCCACCCGAATCTTAACTTGAATTGTATCTCCCAGAATTCCCACAAGCTGTGGGAGGGACCCAGGGGGAGGTAATTGAATCATGGGGGCCGGTCTTTCCCGTGCTATTCTCTTGATCGTAAGTCTAACGAGATCTGATGGGTTTATCAGGGGTTTCCGTTTTTTGCTTCTTCCTCATTTTTCTCTTGCCGCTGCCATGTTAGAGGTGCCTTTCACCTCCTGCCATAATTCTGAGGCCTCCCCAGCCATGTGGAACTGTAAGTCCAATTAAACTTCTGTTTCTTCCCAGTCTCGGGTATGTCTTTATCAGCAGCGTGGAAACGGACTAATACAGCAGTAAAGCCAGTGGTGGAGATCCAGCCCAAACCTGAAGGCCAGAGAGCCAGGGGAGCCAATGGCGACAATCTCCATCTGAGGTAGAAGGCCTAACAATAGGGAGTAGCAGTGTCTGAGGACAGGAGGAGATGGATGTCCCAGCTCAAGCGGAGAGTAAGTTCGCCTTTCCTCTGCTTTTTTGTTCTATCCAGGCCCTGAATGGATTAAATAATGCCCACCTGAATTAGTGAGGGAGACTTTCTTCACTCAGTTACTGATTCAAATGTTAATCTCTGCTGGGAACACTCACAGACACACCCAGAAATAATGTTTTACCAGCTGTCTGGGCATTTCTTAGCTCAATTAAGTTGATGCATAAAATTAGCCATCACAGCCATCTATTATTAAACAAACAAACAAACAAAAAAGGATTACACTGTGTACTTGTGGCCAAATTATAGGTTTTTGGAGGTCAGTGCTTTTCTTCTGGCTTCCAGAAATGACATGTTTGGTTCTGCTTTTGGCTAGCGGCCTTGGAAACAAGATGGGATAATGTCTGAACCCAATTGTGTTGTTCAGACAAACAAGGTTAATCCTAAATTGTTAGAAGGGCTACTCAAGTGTCTCCATCAAAGATCTGGTTGCAAGGAAGGACTTAGATTAATCCCACAGACCACTCTGAGAATCATTTGCATAGGGCAAGAATATTGAAAACCTCCTTTCACCTCTACTGGCTCTCAGGGAAAGGTTTCTGGTTCACTTTGAAATGTACATATTTAAACACTCTATCTCAGACTTGCAGTTGTGATGAACTGTGATCTCCCATCAGCTAGTCTTTTGAACTTGAAAGTATTGCCTGCTTTTTTTTCTTCTTTTGCTTATTAGGCCCTTTTCATGGTTGAACTAATAAATAGAAATTAAATAGCAAGTAAACAAACAACCAAAGAGGGGGGAGATGAAGTAATAAAGAAAATGGTACCTGTTCAGTTATGGTAAGCGGATTATTATTAATCTAAAACATCACAAGCTCCTGATGGCAAGGAAAATTTTTGCAGCACTCTGTGTTTAATTCTTATTTAATGACAATTTTAAGAGAATTTGGCATGAAGACAAAGGCAGAGTTTGAAGTCCAACTATCATTGATTGAAGCTTCTGCAGCCACCTTAGCAAAAATGAAGACGCTGCGCAGACAGTTTTGCTTCAAAAGCACAATAGGTCTGAGTGTGGTGGCTCATGCCTGTAATTCCAGCACTTTGGGAGGCCAAGGTGGAGGGATCTCTTGAGCCCAGGAATTTGAGACCATCCCAGACAATATAGCAAGAGCCCATTGCTCCAAAAATTTAAAAAACAAAGACAGGAAAAGGCATCATGGTTTAGACCTCATCACGTTTATGTGAATAAATCCTACATGAATTTATACCTCTTGAATTCTGCACATATAATACCTGAGAGGTAGACTTTAGATTTGGTGTCTAAAATCAAAACAGAGGCTAGAACATGAAGAAAAAATCCTGGCATTTATTTTTCAGGGATCTTGACACACAGGATTATGAGTAGACATGAAAATATCGACCCAGCTGTAGACAGGAACTGTCAGCAGCTGAGAAATAACCTGGCAGAAGAAGTTTCATCAGTGACTAAGGGGAGTGACACAGTCAAATTCTCAGTACTGATTTTGGGATAATGAAAACTGACACGTGTACCTTCGGGTTCTCTAAAATATAAATGGAAAATGAACATTTGCATCTTCCCCACCCACAACCCACTCCCAACTCCCCCAGTCCAATGTGCATGCTCTTAGACTCCCACAGCAAGGGAGCCCAGGACAGCACTTGAGAGCTGCTAGCCAACTGGTTAAGAGCAAGAATTCTGGATCAAAAGGATCTGACTGGGTTTAAATCCTGGCTCAACCATCTGTTAGCTCTGGCAAAGTTATTTAACCTTTTTTGGTACCTTATTTTCCTCATTTTAAAAATGGGCTTAAAAATCCCCCCAAAACTAGCTCATAGGGCTGTTGTCAGGGTTAAATGAGCCAAAATACAAAATAAAGTGCTTAGGATAGTGTGTGGCATACATTAGGTGCTACATAAATGTTAGCATTGCTTGTATTGGGAGGCTGTGATCCAAGTTTTGTGCCAGAAAGCGCCAGAGAGAAAAGGGACCAGCCCGGACACTTTTGGTTACAATGAACAAAAACCCGACCAGATTTGCCTACACAGTAGAGGGAATGTATTAGCTCATGTATCTGAAAAGTGGGAGGGAGTGTGGGTTTGGGGTAAGACTTGATCCAGTGCATCAGTAAATAAATCAGGCTACTTTTGTTGTTGATGTTTTCACTCTATCTTCCATACATTGTGACGCCAGCTTCATCCCAAGGCTGGCTTCCCTCTGGATCCCAGGGTGTCTGTTAGTGGCCACCAGGATGCTACGCTTCCTCGTTCACATCTAGTGAGATATTATCTTTGTCTTAGCAGTTCTAGGAAAAATGCTGAGAATGCCAAAGAGACATTGCAGTAGGGTAGAGAGATTGAATTCAACTCCGTTGAAAAAAAGTGGGAGAATTTTTAAGCTAAGGGGCTCTGGGGAAGGAGAAAGGGAGGAAGAGAAGCTAGGAAGACAACAGTGTCTGTTACAGAAGATTTTTGTGTGTGACCTTTGGTAGCACTTGCTGAGGATTTTGACTTAGTTCTGAGAGAGAAGGAAGGATCATGATAGTGATAACATAAGCAAATTCCTGAAAAATGTTTTCTGTTGTCCAAATCCACGAAGACCAAAGCTTTACTTCAGGTGAGTCTGCACATCTGCAGAGTAACTTACGGAGCAGGCTACCCTGCTGGGAAAATGTTTGTTGACTTGCCTCCTTTCTTCTTGGAATGTTCTTTTAATATCGATTAAAAGACCACATAACAGAGGAAGGAAACTGGATGGAAAGATCTGGAAGTGAGGCTCTCAGCAAAGACCTTGGGAGAGATTTGAGAAACAGGATCATGAACAGTAGGAGACCCAGGTTGGAATCTCAGCCCCTTCATGTAGCAGCAGGATTCTGGATGAGTCACTAACTCACTCTGAGCCTCGTTTCCTCATTTGTAAAGTGGGACTAGTAACTGTATCTCCTCAAAAGGATTGTTATAAACATTAAATGAGATGATGTATGAATACTTGGTTGCACAGAAAGGATGCTTAAACTCTTAACTATTGTTATTACTATTGTTGTTACTGTTATTCTATAGGCAGCAAATATAATAGAGGCCCTGAGATCTAAAAGGGGAAGAAGACATTCTAACCTTCCCAAGATGGTAAAACAGGATACAGTGAGCCTGGGGTTAGGACTCAGAGATTATTTAGAATTTCCATATTTTCCTCTACTGAATTACAATTTGTTACATTGTATTTTATGAGACAAATCTCTTTCTTCCCCATATTCTGGGTTGAGTAATTCCACTTAAGTAGGAATTATTTAGGAATCTATACTATGAAAAAAATCATAGATTTGCACAGAGATTGAGTAACAAGGGTATTCCATGGAGCATTTTGTTTGAAGGGAATAAAAGAAAATTAGAAATTGCTTAAAAATCCAACAGTCCAGGATTGATGAAATCAGACCTTATTATAAAACATATCAGTCAGCATGCTTTTTGCTGCAAATAAGACAATCCTTCCTTCCTCCTTATCTCTTTAAATTAGGTTATTAGGTGATACAACATTTATTACCTAAAAAACAAATACAGAGGTAGAACTGGCTCTGGATATGGAATTTCAAAGTGTATCTCAGTTTCTTGGTGCTTCTTGCTTGGAACTTGATGTGTTGGCATTATCCTCAGTCTGGTAGCAAGATGGCTGCTGCATTTCTAGCATCCTGTCTAGACAAAACAACCTCCAGGGAGAAAGAGCCACGTCTCCTCCCTAGAAACTCCAACTGCTCCTTCCTCTCATGTGAATAGTACACGAAGTGAAAAAAAAGCAGATTATGAAACCACAGGGCAAATTTCCCCACTTTTTTTTCCCAAGAAATATTTGCCAATTTTGTTTGTTTTTGCCTCCAGATGAACTTCAGAATTAGCTTATCAATTTTTATAAAATATCTTATTAAGCGTTGATTGGGTTATTTGGGATTTATCAATTCATTTGGGGAGAAATGGACCTAACAGTTCTTCTAATTTAGAAAACAGCAAAGTGGTAGCATTATTTATAGCACTGGCAAGTAGGAAAGAACTTCCCAGCAATAGGAAAATAGATGAATAAAACATAATATAGTCATACAACAGAATATCATATAGCAGTTAAAAAGAATGAGCTGGCAGCATAGGGTAGTACTAAAAGGTATGATACCTTGATGTAAATTACACACAAAAAGAGAGCACACAGTACAATACTCTCTACTGTTCATAAGTACATGCATATGTATGCAAAAACTATAAAAAGGCATTGAAAAGATTCATAAAATTTATGATAATGGCTGCCTCTAGGGAGCATGGAAGAAGAATGAGGAAAAGGAGACATTAACTGTATCTACAGTGTTTAATTTCTTTCATTTTAAAAATATTTGAAACATGGTAGGCTCTGGGGGCAGAGAACTGGATGTTGGGGCAATAGCAGTGAAGGGGGAGAGTTTCACTCTAAATCATTTCATATTTTTTATAATCCGAATCATGCGAATTGTCTCACTGACTCAACATAAATAAAACCATAAAAAGACTCTAAAATGCATAACAGTATGTTAACAATAATCTATTTTCACTGGTACTTTTATTCTCTATATATTTCATATTAAAAAATTATCTTTAGGCTGGGTGCAGTGGCTCATGCCTGTAATCCCAGCATTTTGGGGGGCCCAGGCAGGCAGATCACAAGGTCAAGAGATCAAGATCATCCTGGCCAACATGGTGAAACCCCTTTTCTACTAAAAATACAAAAATTAGCCGAGCGTGGTATGAGCCTGTAGTCCCAGCTACTCAGGAGGCTGAGACAGGAGAACCGCTTGAACCTGGGAGGCGGAGGCTGCAGTGAACTGAGATCGCGCCAATGCACTCCTGCCTGGTGACAGAGTGAGAATCTGTTAAAAAAAAATTATCTTTAAAAAAAGAAAAAAACTAGGTTTGGTGCAGTGGCTTACACCTGTAATCCCAGCACTTTGGGAGGCCAAGGTGGATGGATCACTTGAGGTCAGGAGTTTGAGACCAGTTTGGCCAACATGGTGAAACCCCATCTCTATTAAAAATACAAAAATTAGCTGGGTAGGTGGTGCATGACTGTAGTCCCAGCTACTTGGGAGCCTGAGGCAGGAGAATGGCTTGAACCAGGGAGGTGGAGGTTGCAGTGAGCCGAGATGTTGCCATTGCATTCCAGCCTGGGTGACAGAGCGAGACTCCATCTCAAAACAAAACAAAACAAAACAAACAAACAACAACAACAACAACAACAACAAACTAGTAATGTGCACACTGTTAGTGATGCAGGTGGTGTCATTGGTGGCAGCTGGAGGTAGCTGAAGAAGAGGTGGAGGTGTGCAGGGTTGGTGGAGGTTGATAGTGCTACATCTCCAGTGTAATATATGCTTTTATTACTCTCTGTGTGAACTTTGCACATGAATGTCCCCCAATGTCAGATTCTGATAAGAGAAATCAAACAAATATAATTAAAGATAAACGCATAAGTCAAATACTGGTGGAGAGGAATGGAATGAGTTGCTCTCACCTTTTTTCTTCATGCCAGCTCCTCCACAGGCTTGTCTAGTAATGTCCCCCAGTCTAGACTTGTTTCCCAGTGTCCCCAGTCCAGACTTTTGTGCAAGAGTTTTGGAACTTGAGAAGGACGGACAAGCCTCACAAGAATGCTTTGTACTCCACAGTGTTCCTTGAGTAGTGATGCTTTGTGCCCTGATCTCATGAGTTTCCTCCCTTACACCATCAACATCTCATTTTTCCAAGACCACTTTCATACTGTATGATGGGATGGAAACCACATTTTTCTTTCACCTGCCCTTTGTTCTCTTAGCTTCCCACCCCTTCCTCTTCCAAGAGAGGCCCAGACACACTAAGGGGCTTCTCAGGAGAAAACAAGCCAGAAGCCTAGAAGAACATCAATTTCCCTGAGGTCAAGTGGCAGACAAGAGTGTCAACAGCTTGTTCCTAGAGACCTAGAAAGAAAGAGGCCATTGAGGCACCAGGCTGGTAGGGATGGGAGGTATAAATGAAAGAGAGACAAAGGGATCTTATGGGGAAGTAGAAAGAGGCAGTCTTGGTTGTTTTAATGAGCTGCTGTGGATACTCATTAGTATTTGAAAGAGACAAGAAAGAAGATTAAAAACTCCTGGGCTCTGCTTCTTTACACATGAGACTGCTCTGAAGCTGTAGTATAGGGACTTTATATGCATTGTGATTATAATGGGCTGACTCTACAGGGCATGCAGTGGTCCTGGGGCTTTCTGTGGGGTTCATTTAATCACAAATGTAATTCCAGAGCTCTGGAACTTGGAGGACCCTTGTGTCAGAGTTTCAGCTGTACCTCTGTGTAGGTCCACCATGGGAGCCACTGCCTCTTCCTTCTGTCTTCCTTTCTTCAGGAGATGCCATTCCAAGAAAACCATGGAAGCAGAAAAGAGGAAGGCGGAAACAAAGATGAAGAAAGAAGCTATGTCCTCTGTGCATGGAGACAGCAGATCTATTAGTAGACAGGATGAAGAGAAAAGGTGGGAAGAAAAGCCACATGGCTGATGTGACAAGGAAGAAAGTGGGTCTCTCAGCTCTTCCCTTCTTGTTTTTCCCCTTTTCCCAGTGCCAAGAAATGTATTTTTGGGGGCTGCATTCTTCCCACCATAATTTAGAAGGACGCTGTTGCCAGGTTTGAAGTCCACTTGAAACAATAATTGTTGTTTTTCTGCTATACTTACCAAGAATGACAAAACTATTTACATGCTGGGGATAGCATGCTAGAAAAATTGCTAAACCGTATTTTTTCCTTCTATAAAATCAGAGTTGCAAAGAGCAATATATTAGGCATTTTCTTTGCCAAAGAACTTTAGCTACGATTTTCTCCTTCTTTAAAATTCATATTAATGATCGTAGATACCAGGTTTCTAAGGGAAAGACTCTTTGCAACATCTTCTATATATACCCTAGGTGTTTCTGTATTGAATTTACTTAAGATTTAGGCTCTACAGTTTGATCTCTATCATGTAAAAATATATAGCAAGAAGACTCCTGGGACAAACACTGAAATGTTTATTTTTAATTTTCTCTGGGCATTGACATTCGGGATGATTTTATTTTTTCATACTTCTTTCTATTTTCCATATATTTTACAATCTGTATTCATAGCTTCAGAAATAAAATAGTTGCTGTAAATAATCACTCTATGTAAGTATTTTATGTGACATATGATCGCAAGGATATAAAAAATGTATGAAGCAAAGAGACTGCAAGTAGAAAATACCAAAATATTAACAGTGATTCTTACTGAGTTAGAATTATTCTTTATTTTATAATTATTCTAAATGAACATGAACTACTTTTATAATAGGAAAAAATTATTTTAAGAAGGAATTTATTAAACTTGAACCAAGAAATGCCAAAAGGGTCAAGCCACTTGGTATTTTCTCTCTCACAGTGGCATTCTAGAATTTTTTTTGAAAGGGCATGTTTTCCCCTGATATCAATCTCAGGAGGTTGAAGGACATACCCTAAACACCTCTAGCTTCCTTTAATAACTGATTTGAATGTATTATCCTCCTATATTTAGAAATTCTCTTCAATTGCACTGTGATTCAACTTAAAGGCAAAAATGCACTTGTGCCTAACTTTTAATAAGTCTTATGGAACATGTGGCTGAATTAATGTCTAATTCCCTGTGCTGGGGAAATCCAGCAGGAATACTGGTCATATGCATATACCCTGGGATAGAGCCAAAGGAGCTCGTCTTGACTGGACTAGGGAGGGGACAGTGTTCTCAGGGGTCTGGAGGCTGACCACGATTAGAGGAAGGGAAGAGTGAAACTGCAGACTGTATCTGAGAAGGGAACCGAGTTTAATATCTGAAAAGTAGTGTTTATGTCAGCTCCAAGGGAGAGGCAGAAATCAGGAAAGATGGAAGAAGGAAGAGATAAATTAGAATTTGGGGTGACAAAAAAAATGCAGAAATGTAGTCAGGTAGACCTTGGCTGAAATTCCAGTTCGGCCACTTACCTAGCTTGGGCAGGTCACTTAACCTCTTTGATCCTCTGTTTCTTCATCTTTGAAATAGGTGTGACCCAGATATCATCCGAGGTCATCTTCTTCTTTGACTTTAACTGAGACTGGCTTCTGGGTAAAATCTGTGCTCTCTCCCAACAGTCAGGAGTAGGACCAATTGTGATTAACAGAGACTCAAAAATATTAGCTTGATAGAGAGTTTTATTCTCTCCCCCAGCGAAGTCTAGCGATGGGAGAAGAGGGGCAAGCATCAGTGGCCAATGATATTATCAACCATACCTATGTAATGAAGCCTCCATAAAACTCAAATGACAGGGTGCAGGGAGCTTTCAGGTTGCTGAACACTTGGAGGCGTCTGGTGGGGGCTGTGTCCAGGGAGGCATGGAAGCTCCATGCCCCTTTCCTCGTACCTTTTCCTGTGCATCTCTTCCATCTGGCTGTTTATCTGTATCCATTGTAATATCCTTTATAATACATGGGTAAAACAAGTAAAGAGTTTCCCCGAGTTCTGTAATCCTCTCTAGCAAATTAATTGAACATGAGGAGGTGGATGTGGGAACCCAGGTTTATGGCTGGTCAGTCAGAAGCACAGGTCACAACCTGGGGCTTGCCATTGGCATCTGAAGTGGGGGGCAGTCTTGTGGGACTGTGACCTTAACCTGCAGAGTCTGATGCTATCCCCAGGTAGATAGTAGAAAAACTGAGTGAAGTTATAGGATTCCCAGTTGGTGTCTGCTGGAGAATTGCTTGGTGTGTGGTAAACCCAACAGATGCCTGGTCACAGAAACCTTCTGATATGGTTTGGTTCTGTGTCCCCACCCAAATCTCATCTCCAATTGTAATCCCCATGTGTCGAGGGAGGGAGGTGATTGGATCATGGGGGTAGTTCCCCCATGCTGTTCTTGGGATAGTGAGTAAATTCTCACAAGTTCTCATAGTTTTAAAAGTGAACGTTTTTTTTTTTTCCCTGCACTCTCACACTCCCTTCTGTCACCTTGTGAAGAAGGTGCCTACTTCCCCTTTGCCTTCCTCTGTGATTGTGTTTCCTGAGGCCTCCTAGCCATCCGTGCTTCCTGTCAAGCCTGCAGAGCTGTGAGTCGATTAAACTTCTTTGCTTGTTAATTACCCAGTCTCAGGTAGTATTTTTCATAGCAGTGTGAGAACGTACTAATACACCTTCTGTGCTGCATTGAGTGAGCATGTGAGAGAAGGAAAAACCAATCTCTTGCAGTGATAATTGGAGCAGTGGTCATTCCGCTGGCCTTTTCGTCAGCTGACTGATTGTCCTGACTATTTTCTGCTCCTTGGTCAACTTGGGAATTTATGGTCAGCAACTTAGAGAAAATAGAGTGGATGTCTTACACTGAGTCTTTCAATTTGACCGAAGCAGTACAAGTCTTTTGAATACTGTTCCAAGTAAAAGTTTTAGAAAGAGATATATAGATTTTCTTTTTCTAGTCCAAAGGAAGACCAGCCTATGCCAGGCTAAGAGTGCTTGAAGGATCTTGGTTGCCCAAAGCAGAAACACACAGAGCTGTCTGCTATCAGATCAATGCTAGCGAAGAGAAGAGTGTTTGTGCCCCACAGCAAGGGAATATGAACAAAAGAACTTCATTGGCTTTCTCCATCACCTGGTTTGACATTGACTTCCAACTTTAAAAAAGGAGTCCAAAGTTAGTCCCTGTGGAATCAAATACGACAATAGAACACCTGCTACCTCAGCACAGATGGCAATTTTTTATAGAGGACTTATGAAGAAAGAAGGGGATCTTTTCTCTCTAAATAAAAGCTGCTCATTTAAGATCGTTTCTCCTCAACAGCTTCTACTCTACTCAAGAAACTGCTAGCATCTCAATTATTGAAAACTCTAGGTTAAAAGCAAATGAAATGAATACAAAAAGAAAGTAAACTTCCCTAGATGGTAAGACAGTTGTACCTTAACCAGATATCATAAACCTTTTTACTCTAAGAGAATAAAATGTCAAGTTCTGGTCATGGTGCTGACTGACTCAGTGGCTTTGGGAAGTATTTTAGATTCTTTTAGCTGCAGTTTACTTTTCTGTAAAGTGAGAGAGGCAAGCTGCAGATGTTACTTAAGGTGGTTGGCTTCCTTTGTGGGAGAGCAGGTGGTCATCATAGACAAGGGGTTGGTCTTCCATTCTGCAAGTAGAGAAATGTTGGAAACACAAACAAACTAAAACAAATACATGTAGTAGCATGGTTTCGAAGGTAATCTTTCGAGTCAGACTGTTTGATGGGAATCCAGGGGACACCACTAGTTAGTTGTGTGACCTTCAGTTACATAAACGCTCTGTGCTTCCATTTCTACATGTATCATATGCATAAAAATACTACCTACCTTATAGAGTTGTTACATAATGTATGCAAAATGGTTAACCCAAGGTTCGTTTATAATAGGTGCTTAAGGAATTTTTTTTGGAGGTGGAACCTTGCTATGTCACCCAGGCCTGATCTTGACTCATTGCAACCTCTGCCTCCTGGGTTCAAGCAATTCTCTTGCCTCAGCCTCCCGAGTAGCTGGGATTACAGGCGTGTGCCACCACGCCTGGCTAAGTTTTGTATTTTTAGTAGAGATGGGGTCTCACCATGTTGGCCAGGCTGGTCTCGAACTCCTGACCTTAGGCGATCCAACTGCCTCCTCCTGCCAAAGTGCTGGGTTTGCTCCTGCCTACTAAAAATACAAAAATTAGCCAGGTGTGGTGGTACATGCCTGTAATCCCAGCTGCTGGAGAGGCTGAGGCAGGAGAATCGCTTGAATCCAGGAGGCGGAGGTTGCTGTGAGCCGAGATCATGCCATTGCACTCCAGCCTGGGCAACAAGAGTGAAACTCTGTCTTAAAAAAAAAAAAAAAGTGCTGGGATTACAGGCATGAGCCACTGCGCCCAGCCGATGCTTAAGCAATGTCATGCACATTCAACTGATTACCTGGCAGCTCCCTTCCTCTTTCTTAAAATCATGTTAATTTTGTTCATGTTTCCACCCCTCCTCCATGAAGCCCATGTGCCTCAAGAGAGGCTAATTGATCTGAGCTGTAAGGGAGGTCCTGATTATTCAAACCCAGTCCTTCTCAAACTGTTGTGTCATCAGAATAATCTGAAGGAATTGTTATACACACACACACACACACACACACACACACACACACACACTCTCCTATTTTTTTTTTTTTTTCTGGACCACCCCTCTAGTAGGTATAAGGTGAGGTTGAGAATGTTTTGCAGTAAGTGCCCAGGTGATGTTGATGTTGCTGGTTTAGGAACCATGCAGAGAACCTCTGGTTTCATCCAGTCATGATGTCAGACCCTCCGCCTTGCCTAGTTGGTTTAGTAAGACAGCAGAAAAACTTTACTAGGGGCTTCTAGAGAAGGAGCTTTTTATTGTTAAGAGAGAGATGAATTTCAGGACATGCTATTCTGAAAAATGGCACATGGCATTTCAGAAAACAACAGAAGCAGGAAGGTCTCTCTCTCTCTCTCTCACTTTCTTTTCCACTTCCTCCCTGAAGCAGGCCATAAAACCTAGCTGACCTTCCTCTGAAAGTAGGTCAGAAAATCCTCATTTCAGATAAAGGGCTTCTCTCCCTATACCCAAAACAATATAAAGAAATGTCCTCTTCTCTGAAGACACAGAGACACCAAGAAGAATCTGAACAAATAGGTTTTGGTGAGTTACCCCGCTTTATTACCATTGTATCACACCCTTCTGTTTCCCAGTCATCCTTTTGCAGCCCAACTGCCCACAAAAATACAGTCTTCTCTGCTTTTATAGGTCTTCATTTCTGCAGGTGCCTGTGTAACCTAAAATTTATATTAAATAAATTTGTATGTTTTTCTCGTTAATCTTTTTTTTTGTTGTTGTTATAGGGGCCTTTAAACTGCCTTTGCAAAATTATAACAATGAGAAATCTAACATAACTGACTCTACCTTGCTTCTAACCTCACAAGTTAACTGTCTTTGCTCATTCCTATATATAGGCTAACCTAACTATGGAAGAAATTTAGTTTATTGTAACTTTAGAGCAAGGATGATAATAGCCCTCGACAGAAAAAGAAGTCTTGAAGTGAGTGGGTGTTGTTTCCATGGTTGTTTTTTCTTTCTTTCTTTCTTTTTTTTTAAGTAAACATGTAGTATTGTTTTGTGTCTTTAAAAATTTATGTAAATGGCAAACCTGTGTATACCGTACAGATTATCTTGTACTTTGTTTTTATCTATCGACATTTTCTCTCGTGTTAGTTTATTGTGGAGGGACTTCAAGATGGCTGAGTAGAGGCGTCTCTTACTCGCCTCTTCTAAGAAGAACCAAAATAGTGAGCAGATAATTGCACTTCAAATAGATCATCTAAGAGAGAGCACTGGAATTCAACAGTGAAATGACAGGAAACACCTAAAGCAAGGAAGGAGAGGGAAAAGAGGAAGACTGTTTGGCCAAGATCAGCTGGGAGCTGGGAGAGACTCCCCAGTGTGAGGACAAGGTAAATGAGAGATCCCTAGTGGTCCACATTCTCACCATGAACCCCTGCAATCCTACAACAGGAGAGCCTCTCAACCCCAGTGGCCTCAAGACTAACATAGGGGGCTCCCTGGGAACCGTGGGAAGGCACTGCTCTAGAGACGGAGCTCATCCTGGGTCCCACACATCCCTAAGCAGTGGTCTGACGGTGCCATGTTAAGAGCCCAGCCCCCACTGGACTGTGTTTTGCCTGGCAACCAGGATGAGGCAGCAATCTCGCACCCTCCCCCCAACACCTGCCCTGGCCCCATGCAGAGGGGCAGCTGTGCATTCTTACATGCCCCATGGGCAAATTCCACTGCCCACAGCTGCTGTGGCTGCGGACTGCAGGTGATCAAGGCACAGGGGGAAGTCCATGCTCCCTGGCTGCCTGCCTACGGCAGATTCCAGGGAAAGCAACCCATCCTCCCTAGTAGCAGGGCCTCTGCTGCCTCCACCAGAGCATTTTGCTGGCCACGGATCACCCTACCTTTGCATACCACAGCCAGCGTCTATATGAACCGGTAGGGTGTCCAGCCTGGCTCTACCTTCTCCAGTACCGAGCACAGCGTCCAGAGGCCTGGGGATTGCCCAGCCCTCTCCACCACCAGTGGCACCTGAGCACTCCTCCTGGGGTCTAAGTTTGGGCCCACTCAACCTACTGCTACCACCACAACTGCCACTGACCTGCAGGTGCCACATGTGGGTCTGGGGACTGGCCAGCCTGACCTGTCAAAGCCACTGCTAACACCAGTGTGGACCACTTGGGTCCCAGAGGGAAGTCCATTGCTGCTACTGCCATCACCCATACCACATCCACTGCCCAGGGCCTTGGGAACCTGCTCACATGCCTGGCCCACTGCTGCCATTCCTGGGAACAAGCCTCCCAGAGGCCCAAGAATCAGCCTACCTGGACCAGCTAACACCAGTATGTATGACGCTCTAGGGCCCTAGGACAGGCATGCTCACCCACTGCGGCCACCGCTGGGGCCTGAAGACTGGCCTATGTGATGTCGCAGACCCCAGCAAAACTTCTTCACAGTCTCCACTAGCAAACTGCATCCTGTCATTGAGGAAATCACAGATACCACCAGTGCTGTTTATAGCCAAAGAAATCCTACAAAGACTAATCATCAGGGAAATGCAAATTAAAATCATAATGAGATATCATCATCTTACCCTAGTTAGAATGGCTATCATTAAACAGACAAAAAAATACCCCTTAAATTGGCAAGGATGTGGAGAAAAGGGAACACTTATACGCTGTTGGAAGGAATGTAAATTAGTACAACCACTGTGGAAAACAGTATGGAGGTTCCTCAAACAACTAAAAATAATCAGAGAAATGTAAATCAAAACCACAATGAGATACTGTCTCATACCAGTCAGAATAGCTATTATTAAAAAGTCAAAAAACAACAGATGCTGGTGAGGCTGTGGAGAAAAGGGAACACGTACACTCTTGGTGAGAATGTAAATTAGTTCAGCCACTTAGAAAGCAATTAGGAGATTTCTCAAAGAACTTAAAACAGAACTACTGTTTGACACTGTGTTCCCATTACTAGGTGTATATCTGTATTAGTTTGTTCTTACATTGCTATAAGGAAATACCTGAGATTGGGTAATTTATAAATAAAAGAGGTTTAATTGACTCACAGTTCCAATGACTGGGGAGGCCTCAGGAAACTTACAATCATGGCAGAAGGCACCTCTTCACAGGGCGGGAGGAGAGAGAATAAGTGCTGAGCAAAGGGGGAAGCCGCTTATAAAACCGTCAGATCTTGTGAGAACTCACTATCACGAGAGCACTGTGGGGGAAACCACCCCCATGATTTATTTATCTCCACCTGGTCCTGCCCTTGACATTTGGGGATTATTACAATTCAAGGTGAGATTTGGGTAGGGACACAGGGCCAAACCATATCAATAATGAAAAGAAAAAAAAATTATACCAAGAAGACACATGCACTGCTATGTTCATTGTGCACTATTCACAATAGCAAAGACATGGAATTAACCTAGTTGCCCATCAATGGTGGATTGGGTAAAGAAAATGCGGTATACCTATACATACTACAGTACTACAAAGCCATAAAAAAGAAAAAATCATGCCCTTTACAGCAACATGGATTCATCTGGAAGCCATTATCCTAAGTGAAATAACACGGAACAGAAAACCAAATACTGCATATTCTCACTTGCAAGTGGGAGCTAGATATTGGGTACTCAGGGACATAAAAATGGCAACAATAGGAACTGGGGACCACTAGAGGAACAAAGAGGAAGGGGGCAATGGTTGTAAAACTTACTATTGGGTACTATACTCATTACCTTGGTGACAGGATCATTTGTACCCAAGCCTCAGCATCATACAATATACCTGGGAAATAACCCTGTACATGTATCCCCTCAATCTAAAGTAAAAATTAAAACCCTGGAAATAGAACTACCATATGATCCCATCATCCAAATACTAGGTATTTATCATAAAAACAGAAAAAGAAATCAATATATTGAAGAGATATCTACACTCTTATGCTTATTGCAGCACTATTCACAATAGCCAAAATATGGAATCAACTTAATTGCCTACCAATGGATGAATGGATAAAGAAAATGTGGTATAAACACACAATAAAAAATTATTCAGCCATGAAAAAGAATGGAATCCTGTCAACTGCAACAACAAGTGGATAGCTGGATGGAACTGGAGGCTGTTAGGTTAAGTGAAATAAACCAGGCAAGACAAATACCACATGTTCTCACTCATATGTGAGAGTTAAAAAAATTGATAACATGGAGGTATAGAGTGGAATAATAAATGCCAGAGACTGGGAAGGGTGTGTGTGTGGGTGTTGAGGGAGGATGGAGAAAGGTTGGTTAATGGGTACAAAAATACAATTAGATAGAAGAAACACTTTCTAAAGTTTGATAGCAGAGTAGGGCCACTGTAGTCAACAACAATGTATTTTTCAAAATAGAAGAGTAAACCTGAAATGTACCCAACACACATAGAAAAAATACATACTAAATATCTTGACTTGACCATTACATATTCATGCATGTAACAAAATTTCTCATGTAACCCTAAATATGTACAAGTATAATGTATCAAAAAAAAAAACCCAAAAAAGATTTAGTTTATTGTAATAGCTTAAAGTGTTCCATTTTAGGAGCAGACCACATTTTTTTAATCCATCCTGATAAGCACGTAGCCGCTCTAGGGTAGCTACCCAAAGGGGGAACTGCTCCACTGATAGTGGGATGCATCAGCTTAGCAGCTTACTAGGTAGAGCAGAATTGCTCCCCAAAGAGCTACAACAATTCGTCCTCCTACTAGGCACATGCAAATTTCCATTTCTCACATCCTTGCCAACAATTTGTGTTAATAAACTTATTTTAAAAAGTTTTTGTGAAAGACATTGTGAAAAAATAGCCCATACTTCCCCCACTAATTTTTAAGGCTTTTTTTTGTTTTTGTCATAAATGAAGTTGCAATACGTAAACCCAAGTCTGTTTCCTATCTGTCTATTCTGTTCCAGTTGTCACTGTGTCGCCTTGCTCTGTGATATGACTTTACAATGAATCCTGACATCTTTGAGTGTAAGTTTCCCTACATTTTTCTTCTTCAGCATTGTCTTGGTTATTCTCTTTGCCCTTTCTTATTGTATAGGAATTTCAGCATTTGCTTGACCAAGTCTGTGAAAAACCCAGGAGGATTTGACTGCAATGCATCGACTTTATTGATTAATTTGAAGAGAATTGCCAACTTAAAAATATTGCTTCTTTCTTACCCATGAACATGCTGCATTTTTCCATTATTTTTCAGATTTTAAAAATTTACATCCTTCAATAAAATTTTATACTGTTTTCATAATATTAATATATCTCTTTTGCCAGTTATGTTCCTATGTACCTTATATTTTTGTTGCTGCTGTGACTGATAGTTTTAAAATTACATTTTCTAATTGGATGTTGCAGGTGTATAGAGATGTTATTGATTTTTGTATATGATTTTTTATCCAATAAGCTCTTACTGCTTTTAATAGTTTATATATTCTCATAGATTTTTCTACACGGATAATACTATTATCTGTGAATAATGACAGTTTTGATTCTTCATGTCCAATCTTTACAACTCTTCTTTCCTCCCTCTGGTCTTTGCTTTAGCTAAGACATCCAGGATAGTGCTGAATACAAGTGGCACTAATGGACATCCTTGTTCTTTAAAATGCAATGTTTTAAACATTTTACTATTTAGCATGATATTTGCCAAAGGTTTTTGGTAAATACCTTTATCAAGTAAAGAAAATTCCCCTGAGTGCTGGTGTCTAAGAGTTTTTATAATAAGTAGATATTGAATTTTATCTATTCTCCTGCATTTTTGAGATTATCATATAGGCTTTTTTTTCTTTTATCAATTAGGGTTGTGTATTACCTTTATTGATTTTCTAACGTTAAATCATCTTTGCATTCCTGAGATAGGCCTTAGTCAGTCATGGGGTATCCATTTTTAAATGCCTCACTGCATTTATTTGCTAATAAATTATTTAAGTCTTTTACATCTATGTTTATGAGTGAACTTGGCCTGTAATTTTCTCTTTTTATATGATCCCTCTCCAGTTTTGGGCACTAAGTACATTAACTTTATATAATAAACCAAGGAGTTTTTCTTTTCTATATGCTTAGTAACAGTTTGAATAAGTTAGGAAACACTATTCCTTGAAGGTTTGAAATATACTTGAATAATCATTTCAGCCCTTATTTGGCCGTGAGGAAGATCATAGATTGTTAATTACTGGATTCAATTTTTTATATCATCATGTCTATTCAGGTTTTTGTATTTCTTGTGAGAAAATTTTGGTAATTAATTTTTAACAAAATGTATGCCTGTCTGGGTTTCAAATTTATTGGCATCAAGTTGTTTATAGTATTCCTAAGATGTTTTAAATTTCTGATGTGTCTGTAATTACGTATCTTTTCTTATGTCTAATATGGATACTTTGTACCTTAGTTCTTTTTCTTTTCTTTTTTTTTTTTTTTTTGAGACTTTGAGACGGAGTCTCGCTTTGTCGCCCAGGCTGGAGTGCAGTAGCACGATCTCGGCTCACTGCAAGCTCTGCCTCCTGGGTTCACGCTATTCTCCTGCCTCAGCCTCCAAGTAGCTGGGACTAGAGGCACGCACCACCACGCTCGGCTAATTTTTTGTATTTTTAGTAGAGACGGGGTTTCACCGTGTTAGCCAGGATGGTCTCGATCTCCTGACCTCGTGATCCGCCCGCCTCGGCCTCCCAAAGTGCTGGGATTACAGGCATGAGCCACTGCGCCCGGCCCTTAGTTCTTTTTCTTATTCAGTCTTACCAGAGGATTAGCTTGTTTCTGGTCACTGCAAATATTCAGCCTTTTGCTCTGTTGATCCTCTTTTATTTATTTATTTTTGTTATTATATGATGAATTTCTATCCTTAAATGTCTTATTTCCTTTCTCCTACTCCTTCATTTGAGTTTACTGTTTTTTTCTATTTTTTTTTTTGAATCAGATGAAGTTCATTACTTTTTAAAAATTTTCTAAGACTAAATGCATTCAATATCCTCATGAAAGTTGTGATTGTAAGTATCCAATAATACAAAAAGTACAAAACAGACCTGTGGAGTTTGAATATATTAATACAAAGTGCATGACTGCATGCGGCATATCCTACAGGTAAAGAGAGGTGGAAGGGGAAAAAGAAGACTGTGGCTGAGGGCTAGTGAAAAATAAATAAATACAGAAGCAGAGATGATTCACAGTAGAGTATATCCTACCACCGATACTACAGCCAAAATATACAAACAAATTTTTTCAGAGTAACTCTGGAGGATAATAATGGCTGGACTCTTATAATTCACCTCAAAGACTGTGGGAGAGCCAACCCGAGTCATTGTGCGGTCTGTGCATACAGTGGCTTGTAGCATGGAATTTTTTCCAAAAGGAGGAAATATAAAATGTGTTTAGATTAACTGTAAAACTACAGGGTGCCTATAAAAGGTGACTAACTCCTTATTGTTACACTATCCAATTTTAAAAATCCTGTTTAAAAAGTAAGCACTGAGTTATGTTACTATAAGGCAGGCAAATGCTTCTTCCTCATTATGAAATCTGAACTGGTGATATGTTTTTTTTCCTGAACATTTAGAAAAGAGGCAGTAAGAGTACTTTGGTTTGGGTTCAAGTGAGAGGCTTTTAATGAGCATTTTAGAATTGAAGAGCCCTGAGTTCAGGATGTCTCAATGTTCAGAAAGCCTGACTAAAAGAAGCCAAACCAAAACCAACCCACTTGTCATTAACACCACCCCTCTTTTCTTCTAGTAAATTTTACTTTAAATATAGAGTGGAAAAAAACCCTAATAGGCTGAAACAAGTCAAACACCCACTCTTCACAGACAAAACCTTCACAAAATTTAGCTGAAGTAATCCAGACCTAAAACTGACCTGTGCAGATTTTCAAGGAAGTCATCAGTTATGTAATACAAACAGAAGTCAATTATTTACGCACTCAGCAATTCCTCTAACAAATGTGCCCCAAGAAGCATTAGTCTTTGTTTTGTGCCATCCTGAAGACTACACATTTTATTTTTGAGATAGTTTAACTTTTGTGTTTGTTTGTTTAATTGAGGCAGAGTCTCTCTCTGTTGCCCAGGCTGGAGTGCAGTGGTGCAGTCTTGGCTCACTGCAACCTCCCTCTCCCGGGTTCAAGCGATTCTCCTGCCTCAGCCTCCTAAGTAGCTGGGATTACAGGCATGCGCCACCATGCCCGCCTAATTTTTATATTTTTAGTAGAGACAGGTTTCACCATGGCTAGGCTGGCCTCAAACTACTGACCTCGAGTGATCCACCCACCTTGGCCTCCCAAAGTTTTGGGATTACGGGTGTGAGCCACCACACCTGGACTCCGATAGTTCAGCCTTTTTTTTTTTTGAGACAGAGTCTTGCTCTGTCACCCAGGCTGGAGTTCAATGGCCCGATCTTGGCTCACTGCAAGCTCCGCCTCCCAGGTTCACGCCATTCTCCTGCGTCAGCCTCCCGAATAGCTGGGAATACAGGCACCCGCCTCTACACCCAGCTAATTTTTTGTATTTTTAGTAGAGATGGGGTTTCACTGTGTTAGACAGGATGGTCTCGATCTCCTGACCTCTTGATCCACCCGCCTTGCCCTCCCAAAGTGCTGGGATTACAGGCGGGAGCCACCGCACCCGGCCAATAGTTCAACATTTTTAATAGAATATGTTCTCTATTATGTGTTAATGCTTTGGTACTGTTCATATAGGGTCTTGGCTATCCTAAAGACTTGTTATTTCCCCAAGAGGAGCATTGATTCTGCTTTAGAAGTTTCATAAAAATTGAAATCTTTATCAAATATTAATATCAAGAGAGGTGGCACAGGATGCAACATATACAGTCATCTTTCCTTTCTATATATTTAGAAATTACTTTTTCTTTTAAGGTATTTGCAACAGAAAGCACAGTCTGTCCTGCTTAATAATCAGTAGTACAGGTTTCAATCGTTGGAACCTTGGCAAGACCTTAATATTTCAAAATTATTAACAACTACCTCTAGGGGCAAGTCCATGTTACTGAGTTATGACAAATTATTATCATGAGGGAAAACAAGTGTAGCCGGCTACCTTAAAAAATGCCCAACCACTGCTTCTCAATATAGAAAGACCAAAACCACATACCGTTTAGCATATGACAAATCCCATCTCTGTCCCCTGAAATTCCCCTAGTTTCATTCCTTAGAAGGTTATTTAAAAAAGACCTATAGCAGCATTTGGCTTTCTTGTGAAATATCCAGCATCTTAAATATTATTTACAATTCTTTTTTTTGTGAAGCTGGAAACTGACTTCAGAATTTGTGAGACTGGTGGGAAAATAATCCATTCAAAACTATTCTAGATTTTCTTTTTTGGCAGAGTAGCAGGTATCCAAGTTAAAAATAGGAGGAACAGTTAGTTGCTTTGTGGTCTTTTCAAAGTTTAAATTGCTTTTTGTTCCCCGTTTCTACTCCTGAGTGAGGTGGGCAGAGGTTCTGGCTCCTGCCCTTAGGATTTCTCGGTAGTTGCTTTCGTATTCCTGCGGCAAGGCTTGAACAGATGTGAGTTGATGAGGACTTCCCCAAAATGGCCTTTGTAAACAGACCCACTACGTATTTTGTGTCTTTTTCAGTCCATGAGATCTAAAAAGGAAAACACCTGGTGTTCTGGTAGAACCAGAAGCCATCTCCATAACTGAGCCATCGTCTGACTGGTTGCTGTAACAAGGAGGCACTTGAGGTGGTACTGTGAGCATCATCATTGTGATCTTTACCTTCCTTCTGCAGTTTATTGGTCTGGTTGCTTTTTATCCTCTTCCCCGATACAGTTTTCACTCTCTTTGGTTTCAATGTAGTCTTTAGACTGGGTCCAGTCCTGCATCTGCCACGTGAATCCAGGGTTTTTTGATCCTGCTGGCAACGTCTTCCATCTTTTCACAAACAGGACACAGGCATTGCGGATGTCTCATGCAGCCCCAGAGAGCTCTGGAAGTCCTTTCCATAGCGTTTACTGTCAGTGAAGCGAGAACTGGAGGACTTAACTCTGCAAACACAGCAGCCCTCTATACTTCGGTACATCTTTGGCTTGCGAAAAACCAAACACCTTTTCTTCTGGGCGATAGTCTTCCAAATCTTCCAGAAGCATCCATTCCATACGAAACAACATGCTGGAGGTGCAGAGTGCACGCCAGGCCAGTCCCTTTCTAAGCCCTCCCTCTTCAACTGCCTTGTCTAGAAAGATTGGCCCATTGCCTTTTGACCTTTCTTTTTATCTAATAAATGCATTTCAGGCTAAATTGCCCGTAAGTACTGACTGAGTTGCATCCATCAATTTAGATATGCAATATTTTTATTGTTATTCAAGTCTGAATATTGATAGTTTCCTTTATGATTTATTTGTGGTCCTATAAATTATTTACATGACGTTGACATTAAAGATTTCTCTAACATATATGGATTTAAAGTCTATCTCTCTACTATTGGTTTCTAATTTTATAGTACTTTGATCACAAAATGTGGTCTGCTGCACAATGTTTTGAATTTGTTCAATCTTGCTTTGTGAGGAAGAGTCTCTAGTAAATTTATTCATGTGTCCTTGAAAATAAAATGCATTATTTAATTTTTGGTGTAGAATATAAGTTGCAATCTGTTTGGTAAAGTTTATTAATTGTACTACTTAAGTGTCTATTTTCTTTCTGGCTTTTGTTCAGTATTGTAAGATGTTAAAATCTTCCTTCCAGGATTATGGATATGTTCATTTCTCCTTGTGAGTCTTTGGTTTTACTTTATATATTTTAAGGCCATGTTATTAGAGACTATTATAAGACTATTATATCTTTTTTTTCAAATTATTCATTTTATCATTACATCATGTTTTCTCCCTTAAATTTATTTTTGTCTGATTTAATATGACTGTTTTTATTTATTTATTTATTTATTATACTTTAAGTTCTGGGGTACATGAGCACAAAGTGCAGATTTGACACACAGGTATACATGTGCCATGTTCATTTGCTGCACCCATCAACTTATCATTTACATTAGGTATTTCTCCTAATGCTATCCCTACCCCAGCCCCCCACTCCCGACAGGCCCTGGTGTGTGATGTTCCCTGTCCAAGTGATCTCATTATTCAGTTCCCACCTATGAGTGAGAACATGCAGTATTTGGTTTTCTGTCCTTGTAATAGTTTGCTGAGAATGATGGTTTCCAGCTTCATCCATGTCCCTGCAAAGGACATGAATTCATCCTTTTTGATGGCTGCATAGTATTCCATTGTGTATATATGCCACATTTTCTTAATTCATCTATCATTGATGGGCATTTGGGTTGGTTCCAAGTCTTTGCTGTTGTGAACAGTGCGGCAGTAAACATATGTGTGCATGTGTCTTTATAGTAGCATGATTTATAATCCTTTGGGTATATACCCAGTAATGGGATTGCTGGATCAAATGGTAATTCTAGTTCTAGATCCTTGAGGAATCGCCACACTGTCTTCCACAATGGTTGAACTAATTTACACTCCCACCAACAGCGTAAAAGCGTTCCTATTTCTCCACATCCTCTCCAGCATCTGTTGTTTCCTGACTTTTTAATGATTGCCATTCTAACTGGTGTGAGATGGTATCTCATTGTGGTTTTAATTTGCATTTCTCTAATGACCAGTGATGATGAGCATTTTTTTATGTGTTTGTTGGCTGCATAGATGTTTTCTTTTGAGAAGTGTCTGTTCATATCCTTTGCCCACTTTTTGATGGGGTTGTTTGTTTTTTTCTTGTAAATTTGTTTGATTCTTAGTAAATTCTGGATTTTAGCCCTTTCTCAGTGAGTAGATTGCAAAAATTTTCTCCCATTCTGTAGGTTACCTGTTCACTCTGATGGTAGTTTCTTTTGCCATGCAGAAGCTCTTTAGTTTAATTAGATCCCATTTGTCTATTTTGGCTTTTGTTGCCATTGCTTTTGGTGTTTTAGTCATGAAGTCCTTGCCCATGCCTATGTCCTGAATGGTATTGCCTAGGTTTTCTTCTAGGATTTTTATGATTTTAGGTCTAACACTTAAGTCTTTAATCCATCTTGAATTAATTTTTGTATAAAGTGTAAGGAAGGGATCCAGTTTCAGCTTTCTACATATGGCTAGTCAGTTTTCTCAGCACCATTTATATTCCCCGTTTCTTGTTTTTGTCAGGTTTGTCAAAGATCAGATGGTTGTAGATGTGTGGTGTTATTTCTGAGGTCTCTGTTCTGTTCTATTCGTCTATCTCTCTGTTTTGGTACCAGTACTGTGCTGTTTTGGTTGCTGTAGCCTTGTAGTATAGTTTGAAGTCAAGTAGCGTGATGCCTCCAGCTTTGTTCTTTTTGCCTAGGATTGTGTTGGCAATGCAGGCTCTTTTTTGGTTCCATATGAGCTTTAAAGTCGTTTTTTTCCAATTCTGTGAAGAAAGTCATTGGTAGCTTGATGGGGATGACATTGAATCTATAAATTACTTTGGGCAGTATGGCCATTTTCACAATATTGATTCTTCCTATCCATGAGCATGGAATATTCTTCCATTTGTTTGTGTCCTCTTTTATTTCATTGAGCAGTGGTTTGTAGTTCTCCTCGAAGAGGTCCTTCACATCTCTTGTTTGTTGGATTCCTAGGTATTTTATTCTCTTTATAGCAATTGTGAATGGGAGTTCACTCATGATTTAGCTCTCTGTTTGTCTGTTAATGGTGTATAGGAATGCTTGTGATTTTTGCACATTTATTTTGTATCCTGAGACTTTGCTGAAGTTGTTTATCAGCTTAAGGAGATTTTGGGCTGAGATGATGGGGTTTTCTAAATATACAATCATGTCATCTGCAAACAGGGACAATTTGACTTCCTCTTTTCCTAATTGAATATCCTGTTTTTTTTTCTCTTGCCTGATTGCCCTGGCCAGAACTTCCAACACTATGTTGAATAGAAGTGGTGAGATAGGGCATCTCTGTCTTGTGCCAGTTTTCAAAGGGAATACTTCCAATTTTTGCCCATTCATTATGATATTGGCTGTGGGTTTGTCATAAATAGCTCTTATTATTTTGAGATATGTTCCATCAATACCTAGTTTATTGAGAGTTTTTAGCGTGAAGGGCTGTTGAAGATTGTCAAAGGCCTTTTCTGCATCTATTGAGATAATCATGTGGTTTTTGTCATTGATTCTGTTTATATGATGGATTACGTTTATTGATTTGCATATGTTGAAACATCCTTGCATCCCAGGGATGAAGCCAACTTGATTGTGGTGCGTAAGCATTTTGATGTGCTGCTGGATTCAGTTTGCCAGTATTTTATTGAGGATTTTAGCACTGATGTTCCTCAGGGATATTGGTCTAAAATTCTCTTTTTTTGTTGTGTCTCTGCCAGGCTTTGGTATCAGGATGATGTTGGCCTCATAAAATGCATTAGGGAGGATTCCCCCTTTTCTATTGATTGGAATAGTTTCAGAAGGAATGGTACCAGCTCCTCTTTGTACCTCTGATAGGATTTGGCTGTGAATCCATCTGGTCCTGGACTTTCTTTTGTGCGTAGGCTATTAATTATTGCCTCAATTTCAGAGCCTGTTATTGATCTATTCAGATTTAGTCCCAAGACTAAACCAGGAAGAAGTGGAATCTCTGAACAGACCAATAACAGGCCCTGAAATTGAATCCTGTGTCCAGGAATTTATCCATTTTTTCTAGATTGTCTAGTTTATTTGCTTAGAGGTATTTATAGGATTCTCTGATGGTAGTTTGTATTTCTGTGGGATTGGTGGTGATATCCCCTTTATCATTTTTTATTGTGTCTATTTGATTCTTCTTTCTTTTCTTCTTTATTAGTTTTGCTAGTAGTCTATCAATTTTGTCGATCTTTTCAAAAAACCAGCTCCTAGATTCATTGATTTTTTGAAGGGTTTTTTGTGTCTCTATGTCTTTCAGTTCCACTCTGATCTTAGTTATTTCTTGCCTTCCGCTAGCTTTTGAATTTGTTTGCTCTTGCTTCTCTAGTTCTTTTAATTGTGATGTTAGGGTGTCAATTTTAGATCTTTCCTGTTTTCTCTTGTGGGCATTTAGTGCTATAAATTTCCCTCCACACACTGCTTTAAATGTGTCCCAGAGATTCTGGTATGTTGTATGTTTGTTCTCATTGGTTTCAAAGAACATCTTTATTTCTGCCTTCATTTCATTATTTACCCAGTAGTCATTCAGGAGCAAGTTGTTCAGTTTCCAAGTAGTTGTGCAGTTTTGAATGAGTTTCTTAATCCTGAGTTCTAATTTGATTGCACTGTGGTCTGAGAGGAAGTTTGTTGTGATTTCTGTTCTTTTACTTTCGTTGAGGAGTGCTTTACTTCCAATTATGTGGTCAATTTTAGAATAAGTGCAATGTGGTGCTGAGAAGAATGTATATTCTGTTCTTATAGGGTGGAGAGTTCTGTAGATGTCTATTAGGTCTGCTTGTTGCAGAGCTGAGTTCAAGTCCTGGATATCCTTGTTAACTTTCTGTCTCGTTGATATATCTAATATTGACAGTGGGGTGTTAAAGTCTCCCATTATTATTGTGTGGGAGTCTAAGTCTCTTTGTAGGTCTCTAAGGACTTGCTTTATGAATCTGGGTGCTCCTGTATTGGGTGCATATATATTGAGGATAGTTAGCTCTTCTTCTTGCATTGATCCCTTTACCAGCATGTAATGGCCTTCTTTGTCTCTTTTGATCTTTATTGGTTTAAAGTTTGTTTTATCAGAGACTAGGATTGCAACCCCTGCTTTTTTCTGCTTTCCATTTGCTTGGTAAATCTTCCTCCATCCCTTTATTTTGAGTCTATGTGCATGTTCGCATGTGAGATGGGTCTCCTGAATACAGCACACTGATGGGTCTTGACTCGTTATCCAATTTTCCAGTTTGTGTCTTTTAATTGGGGCATTTAGTCCATTTACATTTAAGGTTAATATTGTTATGTGTGAATTTGATCCTGTGATTATGATGTTAGCTGGTTATTTTGCTCGTTAATTGATGCAGTTTCTTCATAGCATCGATGGTCTTTACAATTTGGCCTGTTTTTGCAGTGGCTCGTACCAGTTGTTTCTTTCCATGTTTAGTGCTTTCTTTGGGAGCTCTTGTAAGGCAGGCCTGGTGGTGACAAAATCTCTCAGCATTTGCTTGTCTGTAAAGGATTTTATTTCTTCTTCACTTATGAACCTTAGTTTGGCTGGATATGAAATTCTGGGTTGAAAATTCTTCTCTTTAAGAATATTGAATATTGGCCCCCACTCTCTTCTGGCTTGTAGGGTTTCTGCTGAGAGATCTGCTGTTAGTCTGATGGGCTTCCCTTTGTGGGTAATTCGACCTTGCTCTCTGGCTGCCCTTAACACTTTTTCCTTCATTTCAACCTTGGTGAATCTGACAGTTGTGTGTCTTGGGGTTGCTCTTCTTGAGGAGCATCTTTGTAGTGTTCTCTGTATTTCCTGAATTTGAATGTTGGCCTGCCTTGCTGTGTTGGGGAAGTTCTCCTGGTTAATATCCTGAAGAGTGTTTTCCAACTTGGTTCCATTCTCCTCATCACTTTCAGGTACACCAATGAAACATAGATTTGGTCTTTCCACATAGTCCCATATTTCTTGGAGGCTTTGTTTGTTTCTTTTTACTCTTTTTTCTCTAACCTTGTTTTCTCACTTTATTTCATTAATTTGATCTTCAATCACTGATACCCTTTCTTCCACTTGATTGAATAGGCTATTGAAGCTTGTGCATGTGTCACGAAGTTCTTGTGCCATGGTTTTCAGCTCCATCAGGTCATTTAAGGTCTTCTCTACACTGTTTATTCTAGTTAGCCATTTGTCTAATCTTTTTTCAAGGTTTTTAACTTCCTTGCGATGGGTTCGAACATCCTCCTTTAGCTTGCAGATGTTTGTTATTACCAACCTTCTGAAGCCTACTTCTGTCAACTCGTCAAAGTCATTCTGTGTCCAGCTTTGTTCTGTTGCTGGTGAGGAGCTGCGATCCTTTGGAGGAGAAGAGGCGCTCAGATTTTTAGAATTTTTCAGCTTTTCTGCTCTGGTTTCTCCACACTTTTGTGGTTTTATCTACCTTTGGTCTTTGATGTTGGTGACCTACAGATGGGATTTTGGTGTAGATGACCTTTTTGTTGATGTTGATGCTATTCCTTTCTGTTTGTTAGTTCTCCTTCTAACAGTCAGGTCCCTCAGCTGCAGGTCTGTTGGAGTTTGCTGGAGGTCCACTCCAGACCCTGTTTGCTTGGGTATCACCAGCAGAGGCTGCAGAACAACAAATGCAACAAAACAGCAAATATTGCTGCCTGATCCTTCCTCTGGAAAATTTGTCCCAGAGGGGCAGCTGCCTATATGAGGTGTCTGTCGGCCCCTACTGGGAGATGTCTCCCAGTTAGGCTACACGGGGGTCAGGGACCCACTTGAGGAGGCAGGCTGTCCGTTCTCAGAGCTCATACACTGTGCTGGGAGAACCACTGCTCTCTTCAGAGCTGTCAGACAGGGACGTTTAAGTCTGCAGAAGTTTTCTGCTGCCTTTGTTCAGCTATGCCCTGCCCACAGAGATGGAGTCTAGAGGCAGTAGGCCTTGTTGAGCTGTGGTGAGCTCCACCCAGTTTGAGCTTCCTGGCTGCTTTGTTTATCTACTCAAGCCTCAGCAATGGTGGACGCTCCTCCCCCAATCAGGCTGCCATCTTGCAGTTCGATCTTGGACTGCTGTGCTAGCAGTAAGCAAGGCTCCGTGGGTGTGGTAGCCACCCAGCCAGGCATGGGAGAGAATCTTCTTGTCTGCTGGTTGCTGAGACCTTGGGAAAAGCACAGTATTTGGGTGGGAGTGTCCCATTTTTCCAGGTAGTCTGTCACGGCTTCCCTTGGCTAGGAAAGGGAAATCCCCCAACCCCTTGTGCTTCCCAGGTAAGGTGATGCCCTGCCCTGCTTCACCTTGCCCTCTGTGGGATGCACCCACTGTCCAACCAGTCCCAATGAGATGAACCAGGTACCTCAGATGGAAATGCAGAAATCACCCATCTTCTGCGTGGATCACGCTGGGAGCTGCAGATTGGAGCTGTTCCTATTTGGCTGTCTTGGCTCTGACTGTATTTATTTTATTTTGGTAAGTATTACTGCATTATGTAATTTTTCACCTCTTTACTTTCAACATTTTTGGAATTAAATTTTAGGTGTGTCTCTTATGAATAGCATATAATTGGAACGTGTATGTGCCAAAAAACCAGTGTAAGACTGGTGAGTTTAGTATGTGCATATTTATTGTGATTGCTGATGTCTCTATTTCTACATTTCATTTTATAGTTTGTAACTACTGCATAGCCCTTGGATTCTTCTCTCACTTTCTCATGTGTGTGTGTATGGGGGAGATGGGGTCTATTAGATTGATTGAGTTTTCTTTATTCCTGTGCAGCTACCCATATAACCTTCTCCTCCAGACACTGTATACTATTCTATCTTTTTAGGTGCTGCCTTCCTTTTTTGCATGCATAGTTGACCTAAAGAATCTAAATGTAATCAATATCTCTATTCTTTACATAAAAAAGCAGTAGCTCTTTCCTTTCATGTTATTTTTGTATGTTATTTAATTCCGTCTTTAAAAACACACATGCACAAGATCAGTCAATACCTTTGGCATGGTTTTATGCAGTCAGTGCTTCAACTATTTCTTCGCTTTCTTTACTTTCATTTCTTCGTTGTAGGTTTAATTTCTTTCTTCCTAAGAAACATCCTTTAGTATTTTTTTCAAGAAGATCCTGTGTATGGTAACTTTTTCTCAGTATCATCATTGTTAATCTGAAATATCTTAGCTTGCTCTCACTATTTTAGAAAATTAAGTTATAATTAAGATATAATAAAATACATAGAGTTCAGTTCAATATGTTCTGACAAACTACTACCAAAGCAAGATATTAAGATGATATTTCTATCATCCTAAGAAATTCCCTTGGGCCTCCTTCCAGTCAGTTTCCTGCCCTGCTGCATTCCAGAGACAACCATGGTTCTCTTTTCTTCTCTTTTTTTCTTTTGAGTTGGAGTCTCACTCTGTCACCTAGGTTGGAGTGCAGTGGCACAATCTAGGCTTACTGCAACCTCTGCCTTCCAAGTTCAAGTGATTCTCCTGCCTCAGCCTCCTGAGTAGATGGGACGACAGGCACCCACCACCACACCTGGCTAATTTTTGTATTTATAGTAGAGATGAGGTTTCACTATGTTGGCCAGGCTGGTCTCGGACTCCTGACCCTGTGATCCTTGGCCTCCCAAAGTTCTGGGATTACAGGTGTGAGTCACTGTGCTCAGCCCACTGTTCTGTTTTCTATCACTATTAGATTAGTTTTGTCTCTTACAGAACTTCTTCATATATGTGTACGTTTGTATATATATGTATATATGCTCTTGTATTTGACTTCTTTTACTCACAATGTTTTTGCAATTCATCCACTTGTTGTGTGTTTAGTACTTAATTAAAGAAAATTATGAGTAGTATTTCATTATGTGACTATAACATTTGTTTATTCTTTCTCCTGTTGACAGACAGTGGGTTCTTCTATAGATCACCCATTTCCCTAGCTAGGTGGGTCTGTTGTTTTGAGAATTTGAACAATCATTCAGGATGCCAAACTGCATTCTCTGTCCCCATCTAATAATACTTGCTATTCATTTCCTGCTATTCATTCCTCTTTTATCTTTCAAATTTCTTACCTTTCCCTGGGATTAAATATAAGAATGCTATCCCCAGTTCCTTCAGTTTTTTTTTTGTCCAGTATCTCAAAATCCGAGACTTTTTCTGATGTCACAATTGCTTCCAAATTATTCAGCAACTGTTAGGAGTGGTTGGAGCATGAGATAATAGGATTCTTCGTATATGATAATCAGTTATAACATTTATGAAGAATTTACTATGTGGTAGATGTTTAGTTAAGTACTTAATTTAGATGAGCGCATTTAATCCTCAACACAATTCTAGGATGACTCCCACTTAACGGATAAAGACACTGAAGCTTAGTTACGCTCAGGAAGATGACCCATCAGGTGAATGACGAGTTAGAATTTGAACTCAGCGTATCTCTGTACCTTGCATTCTTAAAAATTGTTCACCTTGCTGGGCAGAAACTATACTTTTAGCTTATTGGGGCATCTCCATACATATCACCAGGGTAATTTTTTAGGCTATCTTTTCTTTCTGGAGCCAAGGTACTTGCTTGTTATCTGCAGATCTTTCTTTCTGCTTCATGGTCATGGGATGTTGCACTTTCTCCAGGAAGTGTGGCTCACATTCTAGAGAGTGCCTCCTTTCTATGTGAATTTCTTTTGTTCAGAGATCTTGAACCTTTTCTTTCTCCTTAGTGGTAACCAGCTTTCCAGTGAACCAGAAGGAGACCAGAGGGATGAATTAAATCTCTGCCTCTACAGGCAGGCCAAAGTGCTGTTCTCCCGGCTTCTGGAAGACCTTTGGGTTATTTAGTGATTATTTTCACAACCCAGCTGGGCATTCAGTGAGAGAGCCTCTTGGATTAATTAAGCAGTGATAATTAACTGAGTTTCAGGCCTCAGTGGAGTGGTTTTAGGTGGTAATTTCGCAGTTACTAAGACGACAGCTTTAAATCTCTCAGACAATCTTACACATTTTTTTGTACCTTAGAAGTAGCACAGATGATTTCCCAGAGAAATTTGGTGCCCTGTGTATGTGGATAGAGATAATAAATATAAATGAGGTAGATAGGCCAATTGGCTACTTGTAATTCAAGCTTCCTCAGATTGTCCATGAACTCATGATATAAGAGAAGAAATCCCTAAAATATAGTGAATGGAGATGAAATATGTTGAGGTTTGATTTCTAGAGCAAATGTGAAATTGAAGGAAAATGCAGTTTTTGAAATAATTCAGGTCAATTGCATATTGGAGAGACTAAACAACAACAACAACAAAATATCCAAGAGAGGATGGGAAAGGTAAGAAATATGAGACACTGGTTTTGACCCATACAAGATGAAGGACAATAAAGCACATTAAATTCACATGGAAAAGGTATAGGCCAGGAAGATTCATCTTTGTTTGGAGAGTCATGCCTCTGAATTACTAATGAACAATTTGAAAGATAAAACTAGAGTTTGATTTATGCTCACAAAGAAAGACTTGGCTTTCAGACTAAGGAGCCAGCAACAATGGAAAGGCTCAAGGCAGAATTTGAGACTGTTCTCCTGTCCAAACTCCAGATCAGTGGCAAACAGAGGAATGGAATAATGCGCATTTTGGTCTTATAATGTCTGTGGAAGATATCTACCCTCTTTGTAATCTTGAAGAAAACCCCTGTCGGTGTCAAGGCTCAATCATCATGAAGTGTAAGGTGGATACAGACATATGTCTGCTGACTTCCAAATTCTCGCTAACCAGAAAGTTATTTCTCCTCAGCAGCCATGACCAAGGGGAGAGAGAGAAGGAAAGTATCCTCTTGGGTTGGGAGACCAGGCAAACTCCCCTGGTCCCTTTTGGCTCTGAGGCAGAATGTGGGAGGAAGAGAATGTTCTTTAGCTACTTATTTTCTTTCAAACCTGATTTTCTTTCAAACTTTAGGGTGTGGGCCAGTGTAAAAAGCCCTGAAGGTTACTCAGAGTCCAGCCACAAGGTTGGGCTTCACAACCTATACCTGTGAAGGGTTGGATGATGCCTTCATTGAAGGGGTTGGGATCTTGAGCATACAACTCCACCTTTTAGGCCCTATGGGCTGTCCCATGAGGAGAGGAAAGTTCTGACTGCTGGGGAATTGTGTTAGTAAGGGTTTTCTAGAGAGTCAGAACCAGTGGTGTACACACACACACACACACACACACACACACACACACACACGTTCTGTAGAACGATATTTCAGTCAACAATAGGCTGCATATTGATGGTGGTCCTATTATTGGCTTATCATGGAGCTGAAAAATTCCTATCACTTAGTGATGCTGTAGCCATTGTAATGTCAGAGCACCATGCGTTACCCATATGTTTGTGGTGCTGCTTGTGTAAAGAAACTACTGAGCTGTCAGTCATATAAAAGTATAGCGCTTATGGTTATATACAGTACATAATACTTGATAATGATAATAAAATGACTATGTTACTGATTTATGTACTATTATACTATCTTTTTTTTGTTATTTTAGAGTACTCCTTCTACTTATATAACATAAAAGTTAACTTTAAAACAGCCTCAGGCAAGCCCTTTAGGAGATATTTCAGGAGAAGACATTTTTATCATAGGCGATGACAGCTCCATGAGTGTTACTGCCCCTGAAGACCTTCCGGTGGAATGAGATTTGGAGGTGGAAGAGAAGACTATTGATGACCCTGACCTTGTGTAGGCCTAGGCAAATGTATGTGTTTGTGTCTTAGTTTTTTTTAAAAAATTAAAAAGTAAAGAAAAAAATTGAAAATAAGAAAGCATATAGAATAAGGATACAAAAAATGTTGTATAGTTGTACAATGTGTTTGTGTTTCAAGTGTTATGAAAGATCAAAAAGTTAAAAAAGTTTATAGAGTAAAAAAGTTAAACTAATATTAATTTACTATTGAAGAAAGAAAAATTAAAAACATAAATTTAGTGTTGCCTAAGTATACAACGTTTATAAATTCTACAGTGCAGTAGTATACAGTTGTGTCCTAGGCCTTCACATTCACTCACTACTCACTGACTCAACCAGAGCAACTTCCAGGCCTGCAAGCTCCATTCATGGTAAGTGCCCTATACAGGTATACCATTTAAAACAATCTCTATACCATCTTTTTACTGTATCTTTTTCTATGTTTAGATATACAAATACCAATCACTGTGTTACAATGGCTACAGTATTTAGTAGTACAGTCACATGCTGTACGGGTTTGTAGCCTCGGAGTAATAGGTTATACATGTAGCCTCAGAATGTAGTAGGCTGGACCAATCTAGGTTTGTGTAAATATAATACTGTATGATGTTCACACAATGATGAAATTGCCTAACAAAAACACTTCTCATAATGTATTCCTGTCATTAAATGACACATGACTATTATCTATCTATCTATCTATCTATCTATCTATCTATCTATCTATCTATCTTTGAGTGAGACTGAGAGAGAGAGAGAAATAGAGGAGAGAGAGATTTATGTTAAGGAATTGGCTTATCCAACTGTAGGACTGTTCACGGTGAAATTTGTAGGGCAAGCTGGCAGGCTGGACAGTCCAGCAAGAGTCCGTGTTGCCTATTGCAATCTTAAGGCCATGTGGATGCAGAATTCCTTCCTCTTTGGGGGAACCTCAGTCTTTTCTCTTAATGCCTTGAACTGATTGGATAAAGACTACCCACATTGTGATGGGTAACCTGCTTTACTCAAAAAGGACTGATTTAAATGTTAATCACCTTTGAATAATACTGTGTTAGTCCATTCTTGTGTTACTATAAAGAAATACCTGAGGCTGGGTAATTTATAAGAAAAGAAGGTTTCTTTTGGCTCATAGTTCTGCAGGCTCTAAGGAAGAATGGTGCTGGCATCTGCTTCTGATAGGGGCCTCAGGAAGCTTCCAATCATGGTGGAAGGTGAAAAGGAGCCAGTGTATCATAACGCAAGAGAGGGAGCAAAGGCTGGGGGAGGTGATACACTCTTTTTTTTTTTTTTTTTGAGGCGGAGTCTCGCTCTGCCACCCAGGCTGGAGTGCAGTGGCCGGATCTCAGCTCACTGCAAGCTCCGCCTCCCGGGTTTACGCCATTCTCCTGCCTCAGCCTCCCGAGTAGCTGGGACTACAGGCGCCCGCCACCTCGCCCGGCTAGATTTTTGTATTTTTTAGTAGAGACGGGGTTTCACCGGGTTAGCCAGGATGGTCTTGATCTCCTGACCTCGTGATCCGCCCGTCTCGGCCTCCCAAAGTGCTGGGATTACAGGCTTGACACACTCTTTTAAACAACCAGATCTCTTGTGAACTACCAGAGTGAGAACTCACTCATCACCAAGGGGATGGTTCTGAGCCATTCATGAGGGATCCGCCCCCGTGATCAAAATGCCTCCCACCAGGGCGTTACATTTCAACACATGATTTGGAGGGGACAAACAACTAAGTGCCATGACCTAGACAACTTGACACATACAATTAACCATAGCAGGAAGGGAGGGAGAAAGGATGCTTCCTCTCACATGCCCCCTCTTTTCCCTCCCCTTCTTCAGCTGCTGGGCAGCATCTGACACCTCAGTGGAGGCAGTGGTGGGTCACAGGTGTTAATGTTCAAAGCTGGGCACTTGTGGTTGCATCAAAGGAATGAGGCCAGAAACTGTAGCAGCACAACAGGCAGCCATCCACACCCCATGAGGACGGGAAGAGGATCTCTACACACACTCTCACCATAAAGGGGGCTTGAAATTAGAATAGGGGTGGGTGGGTGGAAGTGGAGTGAGATGAAGTTCTGGAAATACAACTTGGTGGGACCCTCAGAGATCTGGGATTTTATTTTCTCTTTGGTGGGCCTGGCCCCAGGAGACCCAGGTCTTGTGGAAGGCTGGAGGATTTTTGTAAGACTTCTTTAAGGTGCTATAATTAAGAGCTTTTGGATATATCCATGGGCGATGCATTAATACCACTCCAGCACCTTAGCTTCCTTACTTAGCTGCGATATACTGAAACAGAATTTTGAGCTGCAACAATGGGATCAACTGATTTTGTTGTTAAGTAGCTTCTAAGAGCGTTTTGAAGTCTCAAAAATGCCACTGAGGAAAAGCTCTTCTAATCCTCTTCTCCTCTTTGCAGCTGCCCCTCTCTGTTGGCTGCAGAAATAGATTAACATTTGTTAGACCTCCATTGTAAGCAGTCAAGCAAGCAATCGGGCATTTTATCTTTGGTATTTGATTGAAGGTAGAAGGTATTTTTCATTTATATTTTTGCCTGAAGGGAAAGGGGAAGCAGATAAAAAGAAGAAAAGGCATTGCTCTTATGTACTTCTCTTGGATATAAAAGTTGTAATCTAATGTCGTACTCCAGCTCTTTTTCAATTCAATGAATATTCCTTCATTATCTGACAAAACACCCAGTGCTGGGATATGGGTACCTGACATGTAGGGGAACGTTGCAGAGGTAATAAAATTGTGTCAAACATCTTCTAAAGTGTTTATAAATTTTTTTGGCCATGCTTTATTTTTACCTTCAATAAAAAAATGAATTTATGTATTTATTTTAGCATCCACTTTGATAATAAACTTGTTACAAGTCAACAATTAAGAGAGATGACAATTAACTTATTCCAGATTAAAGATAAAGGTGCAAATCTTTATTCTTCCAATTATTCCAATACTGCAGACAATAAATAGCAAAGGCACTATGTGGAAGGATGATATTAAAATAAATAGATGTGTGTGTGTGTGCACAAGTAACACTTCTTTCTAAAAAACTCATGTATACTGAGTACAAACTGCAGCATTGGATGTATTGAAATGTAGTAATAATACCTCCTATTTATTCGTAACTTTAGTTTTTATAAGTACACTTCTACACTTTGCTCATTTGGGGTAAATTTTTCCAGCTGAGCAATCCTCTTAGCACTTGGGTTTTCAGAGATGGAGAAAACCTCCCTTGTGTACCCTGAGGATTAAATTTTAGACCATGGAAATTAGATAGAAAATGAAAATCAAAGAATTGGCTGTCAAATTTTTTTTTCATTACAGTATTTTTTTTTCTTCAATTTAATGGAAGAAGTCAGAAAAATTTTTCCTTGAATAATTTTCATATTTCCATTTTTTGACATTAACCGGTGGGTATGGGAGGAGTTTAGAGGACACTGGTCAGGTTTGCCTGAGGCACAGTGATTGAGAGGAGACTGTAGTATTTGACTGGAGTAAAGGGAAATATATAATATTATCTAGATGTGAACTAACTGTGTCATTCAATGCCAAACAAGGTTTTTAAGACAAAATGGGAGAGAAACCATAAAGGTAGATTGCCCTGGGTTCTGAGAATGACCAGAAAACTGATAACCAAATGTTTCTGTATTCTGCCTTCTGGTTCCTCTTAGAGTTAAAATAAGAAGAATTTGCAGGAACTATGCAAGGAGAACATATTTATATAGGTTTGTTTATCATGTATACATAATATGTGTATATAAATATACATACAAATTAAACACAAAAAAAGTTGTTATTATAAAAGCAATCCATATTTATTATGGTTAAATTAGGAAATACAACCTAATAAAAAGAAAATAAAATTTCTAAACCCATCCACCCAGAAATAATTTAATTTTTTCCTTCATATCTGTGTTTCATCATATACATAACAGGTAAAAATGAATCATTATTTTGAAGCTAGTTGTAGAATTTATTTTAGGGAGAGGGTAATTTTTGTTTAAAAGAATTCTATGATGGACTTGTCAGGCATGAAAGAGGAAGCCCAAGGATCGGGCTTTGTGGAGAACATTGCCATGCTCACCAATATTCAGTTTCTTCCTTCTGGATCCCATTGTAATTTGGCAAAGCCATGCCAGTAATTCTGGCCAATGAGCTGTGAATGAAGTGGGGTGTGTGTGTGTGTGTGTGTGTGTGTGTGTGTGTGTTGTTTCTAAAACAGAAATCAGGGAGCGAGAGCTCTGTGTGTTTCCTTTTCGCTGGTGTGCTGGAGCCAATATGTGTATCTCTTCTCAACTCAGCATTCAGTGACTTTATGTTGGTAGACTGAAGCTGGTCGTGATGGGAATATTTTTTGGTGATGTTTAGTCATCACCATGATGATGATCAAAACATGATAATGTTTAGTCAAATCTTTGTGCATGTCTTTTGTTTATTTCTTAAGGTAGCTTCCTAGAAGTAAGATTTTGGGATACAAGGTATACAAAGTTTTAAAGTTTTGCTATATTTTGTTCAGTTGCTCACTAGAAAGGTGATTTCATTTTATTTAGTTCACAGCAAAGGCCTGTTCTGAATATATTCAGTTTGATAAAAAAGCAATACTGTTAAAATGTTTCACGGTTTGTCAGAAGCTTACTGAAAGGTTACTTCTGTGTCGATTCAACATATAGAACAGAAAGGTTTAATTATTTTTAATAACTTGGGGGCTCATCAGGGAAGACTCCTGTGCACCACTGTCTTCAAAATTGATATCCCCTTATACCTATTCCTGCTCAACTGCCACATCCCTCCCCTCACTACTCACTTTCGTAGGATGACTTCATAGGCTTGGGATCAGAATCTAGCAAAGATTAAGGGAGGGGAAAGAAGAAAGAGTGGAAGTAGGAAAAGAAGTATATAATGCACTTGTGTCTATATGCGAAAACCATTAAACTAAAAGCATTATTTTGAATTATTTTACCTTATTTAAAAGCATATTCTCTTTTTTCTTTGCCCCTAGTAATAGCTCCATCATGAGAGCTTGGATAAGTCCAAACATTTGGCAATGGACAAGCACACAGAAGTACCACCATTATTAGTATTCCAAAGTTGCCTACAAAGACTGAGTTAGCATGGTACCCTAAGCCCTCCAAAATCCCATCCCTGCCTACAGAGCACTGTAGACTCCCCTCTCACTGAACTGTTTGCAGTTTCCCAATACGTGGTTTTCCTCTTATGTCTTGACCTTGGCAGTATGCTTTTCCCTTTGCCTAGAACCTCCTTCCTCCTCTTTGTTCCACGATGTGCTTACAGTTTCGGTTTAGATATCACCTTTTACTAGAAGCTCTGGCTCCTCCTTTGAATAAGTAGATGCTTCTGTCATGTTCTTTCAACATGTTTGATGTGCATCACACAGTATTGTTCTGTCTGGTTCACTTATTGCCTCTCTTACATTAGACTGAGAGCTACTACAGCATGAAGACTGTGTCTGGTTCATTCTATTCATTTAGCAGAGTAGCTGATATCTGGTGAGCTATCAGCAAATCTAAATGAATGCACAACTAAAAAATGACAAACACAAACATTCTTGTGAGTTTTTGAATCTGTTGTTTAAATTCAAATCAGTTAAAAAACACTTTCTAAGACCCTGCTTTGCGCCTGTAACTTTACTAAGTGCTCTGTAAAGATGAATACATTTTAAGACACAAGTCTTAAGAAGCTTACCATCTGGTGAGGGATTTACAATCTGATTCTGATGATAATCCAGTCTCCTGAACAATTGAACAATTGAAGGAGAGGAATTGGCAAAGATTTGAAGGGTTTATTATTTTCTATAAATCTGGCAGCCTAGTAAAGGACAGAGACATATCAAAAGTTTTTAATCTAAAGTTGCAGGTAAAGAAAGAGCGAACACTTAAAAATATAATTTCACACACCTCCGAGTTTACTAACATAAAGGTTATTGTGGGATCTGTCCTTGTGAAGATATCTTGGCTTCTACACTATCATAAAATTAGAATTTTACTTTCCCTACAAAATCTGTTATCAGTTCTGGTTTCGTTAGTTTTCTGTGTGTGCCAAATTCAATAGAAGCTGTCTTAAGTGTTTTCCTCCTTATTAAACAGTTTTCTAAAATCCATAATTCAGTGAGACAGTAAGTAGTCGCCTTTATTTCTATGTAATTCAGCTCTGCAAAGCCAACTGTGAATTCGGTGGGGGCATTCTTGTGCTAGCCACTTTTTGTTATCAGCTACTCCACACGAAAGAAGATTGTACTTCCCCGCTAAAGGAAGAAACTGAAGGGGAGAATAAAGACCCTGAGTATTTTAAAATACTGGTTTAAATTGCAGCTTGAGCTCTAAAGGTAAAGAGCAGTGTAAATTCTGGAACAGATACATCGTTTACTTATGTGAGACAAAGGGATTTCATTTTTCTTTTGCTTTAAATGAAATTACCCTTTCTATTTATGTACCTAGCCCAAACATTCACATCTTAAAGAAATTTTCATTCCTTAGCACTCTATTCTTTTATCTTCTCATCTCTCATATTTTAAGTACATAAGGACATAAGCCTGAACTTTAGTTTCAGCATTTCCAAAATATGTTGCTAGGAAGCTCTTTTGTTTCAAGAGAGACCTTAGGATAAAAAGAGATTTTCTATTTCAGAGGGGTCTTCCAATTGCAATATCTTCAATGCAGCTTCTCCAAAGATATTTAGTCCAAAATGTACAATTGTGATCTGAAGCAGCGATAAAATAAATCACAGAGACAATACGATTTTCCATGAAGTTTTTATGTTTTTGACATTCTTTGACTGTTAGTCTGTAAATGCATTTTGCTAATGGGGCGGTGAAAAACATCTCACAGGTGATTTTATTTCAAGAGACTTTTATTCCCCACTTGTGTTTGATCAGAATACCTTTTTTTTTTTTTTGACAAATAGACTATATGTACATATAGGCTATACTTATTGGAAAAACCAAAACAAAGATAGTAAAACCATCCCAGCAAAATCTACTTTACTCCACTTTCATGCTTTGAAAGAGTTGATGCAGGCCAAATCCCATTAAAGTGAATAGAGATTTGAGTTCTGTTGGTATTTGTCAAAACAGATTTGACATATCTCTTTAATTAACCAATCTGGTATCAATAGAATTACTCTCTTTTGGTTCAATTGATAGGAAATTAGTTGCAAATGCTTTTTAGCATTTTGGGTGTTTTCCCCTGGGCTAACCATACTCTTTGGAATTTTTCTTTTAATAGCCTTCAAAAATCTCATTTTCAAGTTACATGGCAAATTCAGATACCACCTACATAAGGACCATGAGAAATGCTCCAAGAAGCAGCATCCAGTTAAGCTCATTTTCTACATTTCTGCTTTGGGTAAGCTGAGAAGCTGGTAATATGAAAGAAATGACCACTATAACTTGACTTCTTATGACAAACTCATAACTAATCACATTTTTGCTAGGGGAAACTAGAGGTTATAATGGTTCAGTGTCTTAATACTTTAAATTTAACTTTTGAAAGGTGGCTTGATATAGTGGGGTTAGCTAGAGCTGGAATCCAATTTTAGTCCTGATGTTAGATGTGCTATCTTGGTTAAGTAAACTCTCTGAGTCTTCGTTTCTTCATCAGCAGAATGGGTATATAACAATATCTACAATACAGAGTTGTCATGAGATTAATTTTCATGACTTATGGAGAGCACCCAACCCCATAGCTGGCTCATGGTATGTGATCAATCAATGTGTGCTCCCCCTCTTACCAACTCTTCCCTTACCCTGTCCTTCTTGGTTGAGGTAGGACCATGGAGGTTTTCCAAAGTGTAGAATGAGGATCTTGAGATTTAAAGGACTTCCTGTCCCCAAATGCTTGCCTGGCATATTCTCAGAATTTCCTTACTTTAGAAATTAATTTGTGAGAGGAGAGTTAAGGCTCTATATCTGCTAGTCCTCTGCTCAAAATGTTAAAATGTTAGCTGGCATACTTAAATGGGAACATTCATTAGCTGCCCAGGTTTACTCAGCATAGTCCTAGTTTTGTCTTGGTCTGATTATTAATAGCAATGCTTTCACTCTCAAAAGTGTCCTGACTTGGCTGACAAATTATATGATCACCTGTGTTCCATGACAAGAGACCCTTTATTGTTAACTGCTGTATTTATGACATCTAGCATGATACATGGTTGATGCACACCATACATTTGTTGTATAAATGATGCTATATCTATTTTCTTAATAGTTAATGCAATATTTCTGAATATATTTGTAAAATTGGAACATATTACTTATGGAAAATTTGGAAACTTCCAAAAAGTAAAAGAAGAAGATAAAAAATTACAACATAATTACCAATATTACGAGATAGATTGCCTTATTACATAATTTTTTTGAAAACAGAGGACAATATCTTAACAATACTTGTGATAAGGAGAGGCTGGAATATCAAACGTGTTGGTCAAATTGTCTGTCACGCTCATAGCCTCTTCTGAATGGATAGTCTTAAATTGCTATGTTTTGTACTATGTGACCCTGCCCTACTGGCTGGAGCTGGTTGTATAAGGGGTGAGCAATGATCTAAGAATAGTCAGATCAGAGACTGGCTAGCAGCCCATGATCTGGTGCAAAAGGATGAGCAGGGCTGATCATATTCCCTTTTTTGAAGCTGAACTTGAAAATACAGTTAGCAGTGGAATCTGAAACAGAAAGAATCTAGAACGAGAAGCTATGAGGTAAGGTAGGACCACGAGGGGTCACAACAGGCTGAAGTAATGAAAAAGTAAAAGCTATGAGAGAGCAGAATCTTTGAAGTTGAGGAAAGCTACACAGAATGGGGGGAAAGAATAAACCAATTGGTATAGAGGGGCAGCACAGCAAGGGGCAGAGACATTCTCAGAGAGAGACTGTGAAGGCTCTGAGCAAGACAGAGAGATAAAGAGCAGCTTGTTCTTAACCTGTCTTGGTTCCTAGACATTTCTCTGGCCTTGAACCCAGTTCATGAGTATCTTTATGATAACTCACTCATTATTAGGATAGATGTTTTCCCTCTCTATTCTTGGAGCTATCCATAGTCCTAGTGCTGACAGTTGGTCTTCTTCCCAGTGTTTCCCCTGAAGTGAGTCTCCTGACCTTTGCAATCCAAAGAATCTGGAACAACTGGCCAAATACAACAATGAGATGTATGCTGACTGTGGGGGACCTTGCAGGATTAGGATTTCCTGGTTAGATTATAAAGACGTAGGAGATCTCAGAGATCCCGAGTGAAGGAATAACCACAAGATCTCTTGAGAACCTGAAAGCTGTCAGACAGCTAATCTGCCCATTTTCCCTTCCTTCTTGGATCACATGGTATCTCATCTTTGCCACTCTCTGCATATCTTCTTTGTTCTTTCCCATACCAGCTCCTTTCGAAGGCTCTCAGTTTCTGCTCCTTCATGACCCTGGATTGCATGTGACTTTGAGTTGTTGTGGTGTCGACTGGTGCTTAATCTCTGTGGCTTTTGAGATCTAGTGTCCAGCACTACTTGACTAGCTACAATTGGTATATCTTTTATATTAACTTCTCGAGAGAGTGGATCAGATGCATCTCCAGTCAGCTAATGAATTGATTGCATTTGAGCCAGATATTCTTCTGATCCAATGATCTGTGGCAAAGGTATGTAACTCACATGATCACCCTGCTCCCTCAGTTGGGGCTATGGATATTGATTCTCTGATTACCAGAGAAGGGGAAGGGCAAATTGAGCAACATTGATGTTACACCTTGGTGTCACCCTGCTATTTAATCCTGATCTTTATTCCTAGTGCAAACTCAGCAGTTGAACTGCTCAGCAAGTTTCAGACCCTAGCTGTGTCATGACTCCTAATATTTAGGGAGAGTTCCTTACTTCTACCATTGCCCTGGCTCACCTTGCAGGTTTTTTCCCCTTCTCTGTTTTTGGAGCTGTCCACAGTCCTAGTGCTGACAGTTTGCCTTTTTCCCAGTTTTGCCCCTGGGGTCAGCTCGTGAACCCACACTTCTGGTAGCCAATCTTCATTCTTCCTCAGAACTGGCAGTGCTATAAATGCTCACTCTGAAGGTGCAGAGAAAAGGCTGTGCTCCACATAGACTGGAATAAAGAAATAGCTGAAAAAATTACACAGGCTTGAATACTGACAGATTCAGCACTACTTGCCTGAGGGCGCCAATTGTGTAAATTCTTCCCATAGCAATGTGACAATCTCTTAGCAACTCTGAGCTTCTCTAGTTTCAGTTTAACAGCAACAGGGCAGCAGACCACAGGGGAACTCATTTCATCCCATAGAGTGTGTTCACCAAAGCCACTTTGGCTTAGCTGTCTGTCTGTATCAGCACATCCTGATGAAGGGCGATTTGGCCTTCTTTTCAAAATGTCTCAGTGGGAGTGACAGAGAGATGTGAGGACTTGCAGCCTTTGGGAATTGTCCACTTGGGCAGCTGAGGCTCTGGGCTACACTCTGTCCACAGAGGCCCCTGTCATTTGTTGCAACTGCTCTTCCAGGTCTGGATCTTGTTCATTCCTTCTCAGGGAGGGAGAACCTCATATTCCTCACCTCTGCGATGCTTTGCACTTGAATTCTACGCCATTTTCATCTGACACCACAGATTCTGTGGCTGTTGTCCTCTCAAGACTGTGTGGCCAGAATAGATTATATCTGACAAGTTGAAAGCCCCATAGAGCCATCTCCATGAAGGAGGAAGAAAAGTCAGACCAAAAATCGAAGGCTTATCGTGTGGGTGTGGGGTCTATTTTGCTTAGAGAACAAAAGGAAAGCATTGAACTTGGAAGAGAGGAAAAATGTGGGTGTGTGTGTACATGAATGTGTTTTTCATTGCTTTGTCTCCAGTGGCTATGCACTTGGTCTTTTGAACAAGTTGTTGACTTGCATACTTTCCCATTCCTCGAGTAGTATTAGAAAATAACTATCAACCACAGGAATTCTATAATGAGTTTTTGAAGCCAGATCTTCTTAGTACATGGGCTACTGCAAGGGAGTAAGTGAGACACTTTGTGAAACTTTGTAACTCTTTCAAGCAACAGAGGGACCATTTAGTAAATTAGTCCTTGAAATGGTACTCAGAGAAGTTGTTAGCTAGGGTGAAATTACCAAAATCGTTCCCTGGTGACCTGAAAGAACCAGTGAGTTCTTAAAGTATTCTTAGAGTTTTCTACGTGCAAAAACAAATATGACTCCTCTAATATGAATTCTACAGCATGTATTGTGTAGGGGTAAGAGGCAGGCAAGCTTCTTGGTCACACGAAGGGCTTTTGATTGTGGAGCATTGCAGCAGCAATGATGATTCTAATGATGAAGTTCTGAGAGCTATTTCTTTCTACAGAGCTCAGTGAGAATTTTTTTTAAAGTTTTTTTTTTTTTTTTGTATTTTTTTAGACTGAGTCTTGGTCTGTCACCCAGGCTGGAGTGCAGTGGCACAATCTCTGCTCACTGCAACCTCTGCCTCCTGGGTTCAAGTGATTCTTATGCCTCAGCCTCCTGAGTAGCTGGGATTACAGGCATGTGCCACCACGCCCAACTAATTTTTGTAGTTTTAGTAGAGACAGATTTCACCATGTTGGCCAGGCTGGTTTCAAACTCCTGACCTCAAGTGATTCACCCACCTCGGCCTCCCAAAGTGCTAGGATTACAGGCATGAGCCACCACACCCAGCCTAGTGAGGAACAATTGAGATTACCTATGCAGTTAGCCAAATAGAGTCATGTTCAGTGAAAGCTGAACTGGGGTACTAGCAGTGTAGACACCAAATCTTCTTTTCCTAAAAAAGAAGATTTCTTTAATAGAAAATAATTTCTTTAAGTCACCACTTGGAGAATTAATAGAAAGATTTTAATTTCTAGGTTCGTGCAAAGGTAACTAGAAAGTCATTAGTGAGCTATGACCATAGCTCATAATTTTTTGATTCCTCTATTGCAGAAATTAAGTATTTATCTGGAGAAGAGACTGCTAGATACCTACTCAATATTGACTATCACCTTTTTTCTTGTATACAATGTTGATTTTATTGGAGAAGTAGTTTGCTTACCTGAAATATACTAGATTTCCCAGGATTCCTAGAAGATGAGAGGTACATCAGACTAAATCCTAGCCAACGAGATGCAAACAGAAGTTATTGGATGTGTCTTCTGGTAATGCTCCTTAAAAATAGGCAACGACTCAGCCAGCATGCTCCTTTTGTTCCTTGTGTTTTCCCTTCTTCCTACCAGGTATGAGAAAATGCCGTTTGGAGTTCTAGTAGCCACTTTGTATGTATGAGGCAGCCTTGAGGAAAGAAGTCACAACTCAAAGATGGCAGAGAAGAGGGATGGAAAGTCTACGATGAGGTTGCGGAGCCCCCGTACCACACCTAGTGTGTTTAAGCCCTGTTTTCAGGTCTCTGCTCTTCACAATTGAGCACATTTTCTAACTGATACAATATGCAGGGCTGGAATCCCACATGTTTTACTCTTAAATAGAAGTTATTCTGTTCACACAACAGGAACATCAGTAGGGAATAAGATTCTAAAATCCAGCCAGCCTATCCATATGGATGGGCACCATATGGCCTTTCTTTGCTGCCAAGGCCAGTCTAACAGACACAGAGAAGAATGTCAAGTGCAGTCAATAATGACATTCTAGAATGCATGAAATGGAGACATCCTGAATAACCTTGAGATACTATAGAAGTATTGATTCTGAAGTGTTTAAAAGAAAAATACCTTATAGTGTGTACTGACCATATTTTATGAAGTCCATAAAGCAACTATTTTATCTTCAAACCATCATATTGGTCAGCTGCTTTAATTACTGTTGCCTGCCTTATTCATCAGATCAACTATGTAGAAGATCACTTTGGTTACATTATGTCCATTTTTATCCTTAATCCATGTTGATTTTACAGGTACATACTTAGAGCTGCATGGGAACTTCAGTACATTCTCTCTCCATTTTCTATCTCCCAACATAACAAAAATCCATCCCAACATGTATTTGCTCTCACATTCTGCTTCCAGCAGGTCCGCGTTGCATAATAGTGGCCTCCACTTATTTGATATACAAGGCATTGCACTCTATGAGTTGGGTATTGTTATCCTTGTCTCACAGATGAGGAAATTGGGGTTGCGAGAATTTTCAAAATTTACCAAAGATTATGGTAGAGCTGGGATCAAAATCCAGAACTGTGTAACCAAAATCCATTGTTTTAACCACTCTTTATTCATTCAACAAGTATTGAGCTTTCACTATGTGCTAGATAATATTTCAGGCTTTAGAGATGAAAAAGTGAACAAAAATTACAAACATTCCCTGCTGTCCTGAAGATGACGTTTCTTTCTCTCTCTCTCTTTTTAAATGTTAGGCTTGTGACTGTAGTCTTAGCTACTTGGGAACCAAAGGCAGTAGGATGGCTTAAACCCAGGAGATCAAGGCTGCAGTGAGCTATGATTGCACCGCTGCACTCCAGCCTGGTTGACAGAGTAAGACCCCATCTCTAAAAAATAATGATAGTAATAATAATAATAATTTAATGGGGAAGATAGGCAATAAACATACTAAGTTATGTGCTGTAAGTAAATTATGTGTGATAGGCAAGAAGACGATGGAGCAGGGTAAGATACAGTGAGCACACGGTGAGGACAGCCAGGGACAAGGTTGTGTATTCAGTAGGGAGGTTAGGGAAGGCCTCTCTGATGAGGTGGCACCTGAGCAAAACTTTGAAGGATGTGATGGTATGAGCCAGGTGGATATTTGCTGAGAGGAGAACATTTGAGGCCAAAGAAACAGCTGGTGCAAAGGCCCTGGGCTAAGAGCACACTAGCATGTTTGAGAGACAGTGAGGAGATTGGAGTGGAGTGAGGGAGTGGGAGTGGATAGTAACTGGAAAAGAGATTTGAGAGGAAACAGAAGGCCAGATTATATAGGGTCTTGTAGACAACTGTGAAGACTTTGGTTTTTGGTTTGAGAGAAATAGGGGCCATTTGAGCTGAGAAGTGATGGGATCTGACTTATGTTTCAGAGGACCACTCCGGCTGATGTGTGGAGAATAGACTGAAGGGAGGTATAGATGTGGGGCATCCAGTGAGGACTGAACACAGTTAGGCTGCAACTGTGTTCTGCTTCACAGTTGATTAGAGAACACTGTCAGAAAAGGGACTTCTGTCCTTCTCGTCCTTTTAATGTGTTTTGATTAAGGGGGTAAATAACAAAACGGTAAAGGTAATAGCAGACTATGGCTTCAGCACATGGAAGTGGGTCAGGGCCTGGGGATGATGGTGGTGGTGGAGGAGCAGAAATCTCAGCTGCCTTCTCCATTCTTCTTTTCTCTGTTAGGGAAATGTACAGACAGAGGCAGGCAGTGTCGGGATGGACATCTCCAGAAAGCCTATAAGAGAAACTTTCCCAGGACCAAAGTTTTGAGCATTTATTTTTCTTCATTAATTCAATGAATATTTATGCAGCCATTGTGTAGCTTACATTAGTGGGGGAAACTGACAATAAACATTAGGCATGATAAATATGCAAATTATACAATGTGTTAGGATGAAACCCGAGTTGTAGAAAAATGTAAGACAAGGTAGGTGGGAGTTCCCTGGGCGGGGAAGGGGTAGGTTGCTGTATTAATGGGGTGGTCAGGGTAGGCTTCATTGAGAAGGTATTCTGGTTTGGTGGCCAACAGGACTTGATAATGTCACACCGTCATTAACTAGAGACACTGTGCCATCACCTTTTCTTTTATATTGTGCCCCCTGCTGGTAAGGAAGGTAAGTCGGCTGACATCTCTTCCTTCTCTCCCGCTGAGTGGAGAGGGCTGCTGCTGCTGAGCTCATTTTATGTTCTTCCCTGTCAGAGTCTTAATCCTATTGACTCCTTAGAGCCTTGGAGGAAGAGAAAGATTAGCTCCTTCTCACAAAATGTGAGCAGTTCCTGCTCTAACTGAACTGGTTTTCTGGGGAAACTGCGACTTCTTGTCATTTATAGATATTGTTACAGGATCATTGTGGGGACCCCTGAGATTGGGTTAGCATTGCCTGCATCTATATGATACAATATGGATAACGAAAACGTTCATCAATTAATTTTTTCTTCTTGCTTTCCCCTCTGTTTATAAATTCCTGATAATGGAGCATTTGAGCACATTGTCAAGTAGTTCTTTAAATGTGGTCTCAAGGCGATGAGGGTTGAATCAGCTATGTGATGGTCTTTACTGTCTAACTAGTCATTTTCTGTTTAAATGAAGCGATTTAATAATTTTGAGCAAATTGACAGTGTCAACTCTAGATAATATTTCTAAGAATCACCTAATGTAAGCATTATCTAGAAAAGTCTAATTCAGCACTTTTCAAAGTGTATTCCATGGAACATGTTGGTGTTTGGTGTTCTCAAAAAAAAAAAAAAAAAGATTCAGTGGTCAAATAAGTTTTGGAAGTACTGCATGCTGCAGCTCTGTCCTGGAGATTCTTGATTCACATTGGTTTTTTAATAGCTTTGAGAACTTTTCAATAAATGAACTTACTTTGTTTAATTTGGTGTTTCCCAAACTTATTTGAATATCTATTTGCCATATAACCATCAATTAAATCCTATGGGACTACCAGTTTACAAAATGTGCTCTGAGAAAAGCTAATGTGGCTGAAGTTAAATTTCTTAGAAAAATAAAACAGAATTGCTTATTAATGGGATTCAACCAATGTTTATTGAATGAATGAACAATGAAGTTCATTTAATGCTGACTTGAATGTTAAATGTTGAAATGTGTAACTTGAGGGTGAGTTACACTTTTGAACTTATTTTTGTTCCTGATGTTTATTGTGATTACAGTGCTAAAAGTTTCTATAATCGTTTTCTGAATCTGAACATTAGGAATCTCACATTGATTTAATTTTGAATTTGTTATATAGTCATAAAATAGACAGGGTCTCAATAGTCATCAACTTCCTAAAGCTACGTGAGGCAAGGGACTATTGGCATTTAAACAAACCAAAGATATAGCTTCTAATTTGTGACCCTGCTCTAATTGTCCCAAGTAACTGCTGTGATAAAATTTATTTCCTCAAATAAAAACAAAAGAGATCAGGCTTAAATATTGATAACTTGTTCTAGAATTAGGGGGTTTCTTACCGTGGCCCACAACACGACAATATTTTTGAGACTTAAGATGAATACTCTTAGTTTTCTAAACACTTCCAAGATTTTGAGGTACGAATCATAAGGATGCCTGAGATGGCAATTGATTTTGGCAGTGCTCAATTGTCAAAATTAGTTTAAACTTCACTTTTTTAACCTCTGCCTCTTAAGCCAATTCTCCATTGCTTATGCAAAATGAAATTAAAATATATGCTTCTTTTGCTGAAATGCCCTTAGAAGATTTCTCTGGAAAATTTCTTTTTCATAAATGATCATATCTTTAAAGTCTTCTGCTACAGTGGACATTCTATTTCCTCTCATTCCATATTGAGTAGGAAGTCAGGGGACAATTGAGTCTTTGTAATCTTGAACCCAAAATTTTACTTTTTAGTAAAGGATAACATTTTTCATTCTTTGTTGCATTGTCTAATGTCTCAACTCAATAAGTTTGACTTATTTGAACAATTTTTTTTTATTAAATGATAATCACTTTTTCTCTTCAACAAAGAAACAGGACAAATTTTGCCCTGGAAAACAAGTGGTGTATTGCAGTGATTCCTTCATAATCTTTGTGAAAAATGTTGGAGTGCTCACTATGGTGTGTTCTGTGCACCATATATTTTGATGCTTCTCCTTGTGATTCCCTCCCTGTGGGAGGATGATATATTTCTTTCCTGTTGAGCTTAGGCTTGGCCCATGTGACTTGCTTTGGCCAATAAAATAAGAACAGAGGTGAGATGTGGCACTTCCAACATAGCTTATAGAGCCATCTCATGGTTTGCCGTATGCTTTTTTCCCTCCCTGCTATGGAAACCTGTTTTGTTCAAGTTAAAGGTTGTTTCATCATTCTCGATCTTACAGTGAAGCTGATGGGCAGTAGATCCACAGCCAAGCAACAATTGATACTTCTACAAGGAAGAGAAAAACCCTTGTTGTTGAGAGATTCAGATTATTTGTTCTTGCTCATAACCCATTCTATCTTGATGAATACAATCACCTTCCTCATTGGAATATTTCTAACTTTCCTTTTTAAAAAACTTGATATAAAAGCAAACAATTCAAACTATCTTCTGTCAGTTAATCAATATTAAATGAATAGAATAAATTTTCAACAAATTGATACAAAGCTAACTTTCAACATCAACAAACAATAAAATCTTTAACCACTGTAACATAGCTAATAACTGCTATCTCGTTTTAAGTAATGAGGCAAATAAAAATATAGGCAATGCTGCTGTTTAATGGACTGATTACAATGATTCTTGAATGTGAACATGGTATTTTTAATCTAAACCTTTTTTATTCAGACCTTAATAACTGTCTTTGTGAGTTGCAATTTAGTCTCTCAAAAGCACCAAAAGAAAAAGCAAAATTAAATTTTTAGTAATTTGTGTTTACATACAAATGATTCTTTGAGGCAGTGGTAGTTAGTGCAATAAGCCCCTAGAATATCATTTTACAGATGCACCTATTTTTCTCAGGTGAGAGTAGACTTCCTTGGTGTTAGGGCAGTGCTGATTCTGACTAATTATTTAATTCATAAATAACAGTCAATAATTATTATTTCTGTAGATTTTCCCCCAAGAAAAGTGAAAGGAGCACTTGAGGAAGTTTTTAGATGAATATGAGAGATGCCATTCTTAAGAGCTTTTAGGACTTGCAATTCTTAGGAGAAATATATATATATACATGTTTTGAATTTGTAAAGTACATGAAAATACTGAGATTATTTTATTTTGATAAAGAATTTTAGAGTTTGGGTCACTGATAAATATTAATCTTGGAAACTGAATAGCACAATTAATTCTGTTGGAACTCGCTCACAAACAGGTAAGGAGGAAACAGGTTAACTTTCTTCATTTCTGGACATAAGCAATTCTCTTTCAATTTCTTGAAAAATGCTAATCTGTTCCAATGGGAAGAATATTATTTGAAAAATGCCCTTCAAGCAATTGATATTAATCTTGTTTGAGAAGAGTATGATTTTATTGTCAGAAGCTTTAGAAAAAAATAAATCTTAAGTACATTTCCCCATCTATAACCCAACTTGGCTTATTTCCCCTCGATAGTTTTCCTGAAAAAAGGCAAGAAACTTAGAATGCTGTAATTTTTCTCGGAAGAAAATGCCATCTATATATTGTTCTCATGTTTTAGCTCTGCTGTGTTATTAGATTACCTTTCAAAATTAGTCACTGTGGTTATTATTTTATGGAGCCTCTATTTATTCAGATTTGCAAATAAAAATAGATTTTTTTCCCCACAGTTGCTTCTTGTATCCCACTCCATTGTTGCTTTTCTGCTTTTTGCTCAAATTCAGTTTTTTGTGATTCTTTCATAGTGTGGTAGGGCAGGGGACTTGTCTATAAATCACAAATTTCCTTATTCTTTATATGCCCATTTTTTTTTTTTTACTCTCACCTTTTGAATATTAGTTTCACAGGGTAGAGAATTCTAGGTTGACAGTTATTTTACTGAGCACATTTAAAATAATTTTGCTTTGTCTTCTGACAGGTGTTTCTGCTGATTACAAGCCTGCTGTTGGTCTGATTGTAGTTTATTTGTAGGTAAACAGTCATTTCTCCCAGGTAGTTTTAAAAATTGTCTTTACTTTTGTTTCTCTACAGTTTCACTATGATGCATATTTTAAAAAAAAGTTCTGCTAAGAACTCACTATGCCCTTTAAAATCTAACAATTTATGCCTTTATTAATTTCAGGAAACATTTCATTGTCATCTCTTTGAATGTTGTCTCTTTCTAAAGACATTATCTCTCTTTATGAAACCCTATTATATGTATGCTAAAGCTTCTTATTCTATCCTTTCTGTTTCTTAACTATTTTCTTCCCCAAATTTTTGGTGATTGCCTTATCTCTTTACCTTCCGGATCACTAATTTCCTTTTCTGTTGTGTCTAGTGTATAGTTTAAGTCATCAATAGATTATTTGAATGACTATGGTTTTTGTCGTAATCTGATTGAGCTGCTGTAAGACAATATGATAAACTGGGTGGTTTCTAAACAACAGAAATTTGTTTCTTACACTTCTGGAGACTGAGATGTCTAAGATCAAGAAGGAGGCAGATTTAGTGACTGGTGAGGACTCAATGCCTAGTTCAAAGACTGCTACCTTTTTGCTGTGTCCCCACATGGCCGAAGAGGCAAGGGAGCTTTCTCAGATCTGTTTTATAAGGAACTAATCCCATTCATGGGGGCAGAGCCTCATGACCTAATCACTTCCCAAATGCTCTACCCCTAATACTATCACCTTGGAGGTTGGGATTTCAACGTTGGATTTTGCGGAGACATAGCAGTCTTCATTTCTAAAAATTTTGTTTTGTTTAGCTTTTTCTTTCTCGAGTCTGCCTTTTCTTTTTCCAAAGCACCTTGATCTCGTCTTATTAATACTTTTTCTTTATTTATCTTGTGGCATATTAATGTACTTATTTTCAAGATTTCATTTTAGATTGTTCAATTATCTTAATTTTTCCCAGCTATAAATTCCCCCTTTATCACGCTTGCTTTCTCAGGGCTTTGGGTTTCCCTGTGTGTTTTACAATTTTGGATTATGAGCTCATCGTCAGTTGGCTTTTTCTACTTGGGAAGCCTTGTTTGTGCCTTGAGTTGAAGAGGCACCTCTATTAGGGACTGTTGCCTAAGTCCTTGCTAGGGCTCTGTGTTTTTCCATGGCTCTGAATCTGTTGTAATGTTAGTTTCTTGGCTACAAACATTCTCATGCCACTTAAGTAATGTTAATTCAGGTCACACATTCAATACTTTTAGTTAAGAAAAATGTGAAAGTAAGCCATAGAGTTGCTATTGAGAGTGTTTGGCACTAATGAGAACTTTAAAATTTCTATCTGGAAGGAGGGTAGAGCCTGTTAAAGAATCTGTCTTAAAGTTGTATCTGCAATTTGTATAGCAAACATAGTACTTTTACTATATTTGCATGTTTATTTGGAATAGCTTGGAGATAGGCTGATGGAAATATGATATGGTCTTTAAATTGTGGTTAACAGTAATAACAGTGTTTTTACTTAGAATATGTGTTTATTTGGAGTATACTGAGAAGTGCTGACAGAAATAATGGGGGGTGGAAATCATCTCAAGCCTCCTCTTGTGGTTGGAGCCAAATATGCAGTCTGGAATAATATATAAAGGTACTGATCAGCCACAGTGCCTCTCTGAAGAGGCAGGGGAGGGGAACTCTTGATTAACATATCTTTTAACACCTATGCATCTGGATTAAATTTAAAATGTGTTAAATAATGTTTAGGTTTATTTTGAATTACATGACAGTTGACCTAATCAAGTGTGGGATATTGGATTGCTTAAGATTTCAGAAAATAAACTAAAATCAATCAAAACATTTAAGTTTCTCAATTTAATTTGATATGACCCTGAGCTTTTGCCTCATATAATACCAAGAAGAGGAAATTTAAATTAAAAATGAAAGAAGATCTTTATTAACTTGGACAGACAGAGCTTTGATTATAGTCTTTCTTCAATCAGTGAGATGTCTGACAGCGAACCTTAGGGACTCCAGAGTTGCAACAAATTAAGAGAAGAATGCTGCTGTTCCTGTGACAATGTTTGGAGAGTGTAAAACAATACTAGGTCCAGGAGGGCTTTGTCTTGAATGTAAGACCTGAAACTCAAGGAGGTTAAAAATGAAGAAACAATGGGATATCCAGGTTGTTGGTTTAATAATTAAATAGCACAAGTATAAAAATAAGTAGCTTGGATTGAGTTTGGGAGAGAGGAGGCACAGTATTTGATCCCACTCTTAAGTTTTTGGAAGTAAGATAGCATAGTTTCTTTTCCTTTTCCTTTTCCTTTTTTTTGGTAGAAAGAATATATTACTAGAAGAGGGATGGGAGTGGGGCAGCATCTCACTTTGGTTATATGTATGTCCAAGGTCTTTGGACATAGACAGCATGACTTCCAGGTCTACTCTGTCAGTTTGAGGTGGGTGATGATAAGAAGTTGCTTAAATTCTCTATGCATTATTTTCCTTACTTGCAAAATTGGGAATTTGAGCTGTTATAGGGAGCAAATAGTCTTTGTAGAGTGTTGTGCTGCCTCATAGGAGTCTATGGTGTTCCTAAGGGAAATTGGTGCTGAAAAATAGGGATTTTAAGTTATAAGAGGTTCTCAGGAATGCTTCCCTTACATATAATTGAAATACCTTTTATATGCGTATGTGAATTTATCTAGGGGGTTAAGGGAGTGACAGGAGCCATAGCTTTCTTTGGATTTTCAAAATTATTCAAAATCACCAAAAGGGATTTATCCTAAAATTTCTACAAGGGGACAGGACAGTCCTAATTTGTATACAAAATATATTGGAGTTGATGTAGTTCTCATTTCAATAAGGTGAGTATTTGAGCACATTGGAACATCAGTACAGGTGGGAGAGAGATATGTTCCCATGGCAACAAGAGTCCTTATAAGTAGGTTCAGAAATACACACCTATAAGGGCTTTCCTTGCGACCACATTTGAATTAATCTTTAGGAACTTCTAAATTTGTTGGGTGGATTGGATTGTAGCTGTGGTCCTCCTAATTCTTTAGGTATTTAGAGGTTGCATCTTATTTCTACTTTGATTTTGCTGTAACTCCATGTGCCTGGTCAAGACATTTAATTATCTACTCCTATATATATCTTTGACTGGAGCATGTGGTTCTCCGTGACTTACTAGCTTTGTTGTATCACAAAGACTTGTGGTTTGATTCACAAGCATAATGGTTATTTAGGTTATACCAGTTTCTTCTAATCTGCGAATTACTTTTCATTTTTCTTTGAAAAATTCAAAATTAGTGAGGGACATTCTCTGGGTAATGCTTACATTTTCAAGTCAGATGTGAAATGTCAGCTGAGATTTAGAGATTACTTATAAAAAGGTGGTAAAGTACCTTTGAGTGGACCAGCAGAATTCAAGTGCAAGGCAAACACAGGTTCGAGGTGGAGGAGTCAGTGGTCTTAGTTGGGGTGGTTTCATCCTGTTGTCCTTAGCCAGATATGTTGCTCTCTGCTTTCTGGCATTGACTCTGTGCACCTGTCAAAATGACCGCTTTACATTCCCCTGCCGATATGTGCCTATTTCTACCTCTAATTTTGCTCATACTGCATTGTTTTACTTCATGGGATGACTCTTTATGTTTATCTCCTTATTCTACCCATTTTAAAAGTCTCTCCTTAGAAACTTTTCACTGACTAATTCTGCCTCTAGTTGTCCCTCACATATTATATGTATAATCCTTCATCTTGTCGTCCTCTTTGAATTATAAGCAGCTCAAGGATGGGATAGTGGCAGAGACTGACTAACTGTTCAAATCCATTCCTCTTTTTGGGCATATAGTTAGACTATGTCCTCAGATTGCTTTGCCTTGCAGTTAGATGTGACCATGAGGCTGAGTTCTAACTGAAGCAATATAAGCAGAAGTGATGAACTTTCAGGTCTTTCAGACTTTCAGACTTTCAGGTCTGACATAAAATATCCTACACATGGTCCTCGATGTTCTTTTCCTATGTACTGGCTGAATGTAGAGGATTGAGGGATTTAGGGGAGGGCAAATCTGCGATGGAAGGGGCTTAGGTCTCTGAAGTATTATAGGAAAATATTCCACCAACAAGGAATAACTACATTATGCTGTTAGAGGATAAGCAACCAACTTACCAACTTACCACGTATTAAGCCTCCAGGGTCTTAGGGCTTCTCAGGGTAGTAGCTAGTGTTACTTTAACAAATATAGAGGTGAATTATATTTGTTTCCTTCACAGTACCTAGAATAATGTAGACAGAGGTTCCATCAATGCTGGCCGCCTCCTCCAAAATGTCAATGTACTGACCGTCACCTTCCAGAGCAAAGAGAAGTAGGATGATGTTCTGCTCAGGTCTGGAGAGTGGGAAGCAGGACAAAGAAGAGATGTTAGCAGTGGATGGCCCAGTGTGAAGGTACATAGGGTAGATAAGGCACATACATTTGGTCTTCTACCCTGGTCAATGGCATCAAATAAACAAACAGTATTGTTATTGATTATTATATTAAGTAAATATCAGGAAAGGTATTGATATTGATTATTACATTAGATAAATGTGCAGAGTAGTGGTGTTATTGATTTTTATATTCAACAAATACAAGGATAGACAAAACTCACACCCCAGCCAACACATCTTAAAATGACTTAAGGTTTTGAGCACAATTCTGGGACAGGGACTTATTTTATGATGAATGTTTTAGAATATCTAAGAACTTTTCTCATCGAATTCCCATTAAGAAGAAAAGCAATTAGGGACACATATGCATTTTTCTATAAAAAGCCTTGGAGCTGGCAGCATCATTGTCAGCAACAAAGACCCATGGGATCTATCAAATACCAAATGTTGAACAGAGCCCCTTTAAGATATGGGGCCAATGAAATAAATCAAACTGAGAGATGGAACACATTTGCAAAAAGCAGGAAAATTTTAATTATGTGTAAAATGTAAACAAGGTGATATAGTTTGACTGTGTCACCACCCAAAATCTCATCTTGTAGTCCCCATACGTAATACCCATAATCCCCACATATGAAGGGAGAGACCAGGTGAAGGTAATTGAATCATGGGGGCAGTTTCTCCCATGCCGTTCTCATGATAGTGAGTGAATTCTCATGAGATCTGATGGTTTTATGTGTTTGGTAGTTCCTCCTGAGTCCATTCTCCTTCCTGCGGCCTTGTGAAGAAGATGCCTTGCTTCCCTTTTGCCTTCTGCCATGATTGTAAGTTTCCTGAGGCCTCCCCAGCCATGCAAAACTATAAGTCAATTGGACTTCTTTCCTTTCTAAATTACCCAGTCTCAGGCAGTTCTTTATAGCAGTGTAAGAAGAGACTGATTCACAAGATTTTCTATGATTAGAGGCCCACAGTTTTGTATCTTTGAGGTGGAGAAATGGTAGCTACATAGGGTAGGTAAAGCAATCCCTCATTTACACATGCTGTGGGTAAAGGGCAAAAAAATCAAGTTATCCAGTTTGGGACTGTGGGACAGGACTACGTAGTTGTTACTGAAGCTTGCTTTTTTTTAAAAAAAAATTCAAGTAATAATAAAATTCTTGATTTTAACCAATATATTCGTCAAAGTTAGATTAAAACAACCTAGAGAAGGACTGATAATAGGATAAGAAAAGGGTTCAAAATAGTCTTTGTGGAAAGGCATTTCCTCCTGGTGGGAAGGATGAAGGAAGAGTTAGAGATGAAGAGTCCATGGAGAGGTGGAATCCCAATGTACACATTCAGAAAAATCTGAGAAATGTGTTATGCAGGGAAGGAGGCGCAAAAGAAAGTTCATATACACAACATATGCAAGCAGTGAAGACACCATTGAGGCCGTTGCTGTTGTCTTGCCTAGACAACTTCCCCTCTTTGATTGACTCGTTTCATTCAGATCTCAGCTTAGATTTTTTGCTGACTACCCCATGTAATGTTGCTTCGTCAGTCATTGTCTTCACCTTGTGATGGTGAATTTTCTTCATAGAATTTACTGTGTTAAAGTTTTCTAGGTCATTCATGTGTTTGCAGTCCATCTTCCATGGCAACAGGGATCTCATCTGGCTTGCTCATCACCGTACTCTGAGCACCCACACTAGGACCTGGCACAGAGGAGGCATTCAATAAACGTCTTCATCAGTTCAGGCTGCTGTAACAAGTCATCATAGACTGGGTGGCTTAAACAACAGACCTTTATTTCTCACAGTTCTTGGAGTTGGGAAGTTCAAGGTCAAGGTGCTAGAAGATTTGGTGTCTGCTGAGGGCTACTTCCTGGTTCAGAGGTGACTGTCTTCTCATTATATTTTCACATGATGGAAAGATGACAAGCTGGCTCTCTGGAATCCCTTTTGTAAGTGCACTCATCCTATTTATGAGGGCTCCATGCTCATGGCCAAGTGACCTCCACAGGCCCCATTTCTGATGCCTTCACATTGGGGGTCAGGATTACAACATATGAATTTTTGGGAATCACAAACATTAAGTTCATTTAAACACATATCTATAGAATGGATGAGCCAGATACCTGTCCTTTGTAGTAGAGAAGTTACCTCTGAATCAAAATTAGGTGAAGGAGAAGCTTAAGAAATACCTAAAAAACTTTCTTTGACTAAGGAAAGGGCTATCAGCACATATTATTTAGTTATCCTGCTTCAAATGCAAAAACATTGAAGAGAAGTTAAGCTGACAACCTGTTATAAACAACAGCCATGGTCTTCTGACTCTGAAATTCTGGCTTAATTTGCTGCCCATTTTATACATTTCTCTCTTCAGTGTTTGGGAGGAGTAATATTTAGGAGGAAAACAAGTTGTTTGGCCACTTGGATAAATCCATTGGCCACCTCAGCAAATCCTCTGCTTTGGCTGTGGGCACTCTGACCTGAATGAGTTGCAGGTGGTGAATTAACGGTGTGATTTGCATTTTTGAGGGCATGTGTGTGCAGAGTCTTGCTTATACTTGTCTGGAGCTCTTTATATTAAAATGTGTTTATATTTAAGGAAATAGAAAAGGAATTATTGGTCTGCTTTTGTCATGGTTGTACTATAATCCACCATGAGAAATCATAATATAATTTCATTTTTCCCTTGGTTTAATGCTGTTAAAGAAGCCAGCTCTCAGTCTGAGGGAACAAATCTACTTTTAAGCATACCTGCATGCAAATGGGCTGTGGAGGTGGTTTATCCTTTTACATAATAAGTTAGAGAGTTCTCTTTTTCAGTGGAATAGATGTATAGATTAATAAACCCCGACTAGGCACACGGATACGTGGAATCAATGTAAGCCTGGTTAGAGATGACAAAGAGCTTCACGCCCGAGTGCTTTGCAGTCTAATTCAATAAAACAAAATGAAAGGCAAATGCTTGAGGAGTTGAAGAGAGGATCTTTATGAAAATATTAAAACCTCTGTACAAAGAAAGTCATATTCTTTTTTGAGCTTGCTCCCAATATTGCAATGTAATATATGGGCCTCTTTAGGGGGAAAAATTTAAAGGCGCTTTGTGATTTTCTTTAACAAAGCAACAGAAAGGAACCATTTTGAATGTAGAAGCCTACACTTTGGTCTTTAACTGGAAAGTAAAATGCTGAGATAAAACTAGTTTTTTTTCCCCCCATCAATTTGCAAAACTTAAGTCTGAATCTAAACTGAAACAGCGACAGCGTGAAAAGCTATTCACAGGTCTGCAGCCATCTCTGATTCTATCAATTTGTTTTCCAGTCTTTGTTGTGATTCCGTGTTTCTCATGGATCTCTAGAGACAGCTTCCGGCTTGAGGAGAGAATATCAATAGCCCGCATGTTCCTCTAGGAGGCTTCCCTGCGACAATCACGATGCTTCCACAGATCAGATCTTGTCTTTCTTTAATGATGGGGTGTTAAAACAACAAAAATTATTCATTTTGGGAAACATGAAAATCAACAAAGCAATAATGTCTGAGTGAGAATATAATTTTGCTTCCTCTTTGTGCAATAAGCTCAAAGGCAAAAAGTAAGAATCAATTGGTCTGTTTTCTGGGATTTCATAAATCCATAATTATATCACATGCATTTAAACATGAAGCAAAGAGCTTAATAAATTTGGACAGAACTTTCACACTGCAATGAAATAAGTACTGGACTTTCTGAGTCTGGAAGGCCTGGTTTTTGGCTGAGTCCCATCAGGTGACAAGTGGGTTATCTCCGATAAAACCCCTAATTCCTCTGAACTCTATATTTCACATCCATAAAATGGAAATAACAATATCTGCTGTTCTAATCTCACAGGACTGATGAAATATAACATGGCATGTATGCAAGTATCTAGAAAACGTTCGAAGCATGTGCGAATACAATATGCTGTCAAATTATTAGAGAAGTTACACTTTTCTTTAATATTCATACCATTCTCTAGGAACTTGTCCTGTCCAGAAAATCCTACAACGTTTAAGAGAAGAATTGCTGCTTTCAGTTGTATATTTTGTATTTTAAAATACATGTGTTTATATATATGTAAATATTTATATTTTTCTGCCTTTTTCCCTCTTCTCCCTCTTCCCAGACCCCTTAGTTCTTCCCGATTATCCTTGAACATTCAATTCAGTGTTATCTCCTTTAAGAAACTTGCCCCGTGCCCAAGGCCGGATTGGTCCATACTACTGTGCTTTAAAAAAAATTTTGAGTTTATCTTCAGGTACCTTTTCAACATATCTTATGTTTATTTTTCTGTCTCCTTTGCTAGATTGTATCTTGAGAGTGGACTTTATTTCTTAATCATGTTTGAATTCCCACAGCCTAGACAGTGTTGGCCACATTGTAGGCACTCAGAAAATTTTGTTACATTACTAATCACTGTTCTTATCAAAAAATATAAAAGTGTAAATGTTTCCATTCCAACATGAGGGGCCAGGGACTGGCTAGATTTATCTGTTGCTATAAGAAATTGGGTTTTCCTTTAGCAATTGTGGTAGACAGAATAGTTTCTCCAAGATGTCTTATACTGGAATCTGTGACTATATTATGTAACATGACAAAAGGAACTCTACAGATGTATTTAAGGTTACAGATCTTAAAATAGAGAGATCATCCTGGATTATCTGGTTGGGCACAACCTAATCACATAAGCCCTCAGAAACAGATCGCTTTCTCTGGCTGGAAGCAGAAGAGATGCGGCAGCAGAAGCACTGAGGTTCAAAGTGTGAGAAGGACTTGATGTGTTGTTGCCAGCCATGAGAAATAGGGGGCTATGTATGCAGGACAGAGAGGGACCTCAAGGAGCTGAGAGGGGTTCCTGGCTGACAGTTAGTAAGGAAGCAGGAACATCAGCCCTACATCTGCCAGGAACCAAATTCTACTAACAATATGAACAGGCTTGAAAGCAGATTCTTCTCCCGAGGCTCTAGGTAAGCTCTCCAGTTGGCTGACAGCTTGACTTCAGCCTTAGGAGACGCATAGCCAAAAAAACAGTCTAGTCAACCTGGACTTCTATCTACAGAATAGTGAGATAATACACTTGGGTTGTTATATACCATTAAGTTTATGGTAATTGGTTGCTGCAGCAATAGAATACAGATACATAAATTAATTTACTAGTTCCAAAAGACTAGTTTTTAGAAACTTATAAAAGGTGGAATAGGCTGGGTGCAGTGGCTCACGTCTGTAATTCCAGCACTTTGGGAGGCCAAGGGGCAGATCACTTGAGCCCAGGAGTTCGAAACTAGCCTGGCTAGCATGGTGAAACCCCGTCTCTACTAAAAATACAACTAGCCAGGTATGGTGGTGCGCACCTATAATCCCAGCTACTCTGGGAGGCTGAGGCATGAGAATCGCTTGAATCTGGGAGGCGGAGGTTGCAGTGAGCTAAGATCACACCACTGTACTCCAGCTTGGGCAACAGAACGAGACCCTGTCACAAAACAAAACAAAACAAACAAAACAAAACAAAAGAACGTGGAATAGCCTGGGTCTGCTACAGACTATGAAAATCCCCAGAGAGGATGCCACCGAAAAGTTACACGGGTTGGATTCCCTGGGATGGTGACAGTGGCAGTGGTGGAATTAGGGGATTGGTTGGAGCTGCCATCCTAACTAAGTCAGGGTGGGCAGTTCATTGACCCCCCAGGAATAGGCTTAATTTCATCCTGATTTGAAGCTGAGTACAAGTTAGATTTGGCAGGGCAGGGTCAGGCAGAGCAGAGGTTGCAGAAATAAATAGCAAGAGTTAGTCTGGAAATAGTTTTTCTCCAGAATTTTGAAGATATTTCTCTCTGGTCTGCCAACTTCTAGAGTTCCTCTTGAGAAGTCCAATGTCATTCTGATTTTAAATCCTTTGTACGTTTTTTCTTTTTCTCTCTGAAGTGTTTGGGATCTTCTCTTTAATCCCTGATATTCTGAAAATTTATAAAAATATACACTGGAGTTGTTTTTGTCATTCTATGCTGGACACTCAATAGGCCCTTTCTTTTTTTCAGTTCTGTGCAATTTAAAGTATTATTATTATTTTATTTATTTGTTAATTTTTTTTGAGACAGAGTCTCTTTTTGTCACCCAGGCTGGAGGGTAGTGGCAGAATCACGACTCACTGCAACCTGGACCTCCCAGGCTTATGCAATCCTCCCTCCTTAGCCTCTGGAATAGCTGGAACTACAGGTACATACCACCATACCTGGCTAATTTATTTATTTATTTTTTATTTATTTACTTTTTTTTAGAGACCGAGTCTTACTATATTGCCTAGGCTGGTCTTAAACTCCTGGGATCCTCCCAAAGTGCTGGGATTACAGGTATGAGTCACAGCACCCAACATCGTGTGTTATTTCTTTGATAATTTATTTCCTTCCCTTTTCTGTATGGGACTTTTATTAATAAGATATTGGGGTCCTAGATTATATAATTTTCTTATCTTTTCTATCATCTGTTTTTTTATTTTCTAATTTCTTCAACTTTAACTGCTAATTCTCTCATTAGAGTTTTAAATTTGTTTTTTTAAAATTAAAATATTTTTCTCATTACATGTATACTTATTAATTTTAAAATAGCACTCTGCACTTGTTTCTTGGACACGATATCTTATTTCACTGAGGATATACTAGTTTCATTTTAGTTTTTCTTCTCCACAATCATTGTTTCTGTTTTCTCTGAACTTCCTTTTTCCCATTTGCTTAGGTTCTTCTTTTTCACATTAGAGACTTTCTTCAAGCTTATTGTTTCCTTGGCTGTCTGTTCATATTTAATGTTAAGCTTCTACAGAGTTGAGTAAAAGCTCTGGGTGCTTGGTGGGTCTGGCTGACTGGTGGCTTTGGTCAGGCAGGGGCCTATAGATCTTTCCTCAGTGGTTTCCTGACTTCTCTAAAAATGGATAATCTAATTGATTACTTTGGATTGGTGCAACTGAAAGATGGCTTTCTGGAAACCATAAGGCATAAGGGTCCGTTGTTAACAATCAGACTAAAATCAGGCTGGCTGGTTCCAGCGTTGTGCTGCGTCACCTGTGACTCGCTGTGGAACTTGTTTCCTGCCTCGTTAGGATACTAATGGTACCCACGTTATAGGACTATTGTTAAGATTAAATGAGTTTATACATATAAACTACTTACAATGTGAAATATCATGAGAGCTCAATAAAGTACATGTTTTACTGTAATCATTGTCATAATTACTATTTCAGTCCAGTTCCCCTGCCATGCCTCACGCCTCCCTCCATTGCCTTAGTGTGGAAGCTTCTCTGGTTCACTGTTTCCAACCTTCTGCCAAAGTGGAGAATGAACAATCTCCTTGTGAGTTGAATTGCGAAGGGGACCTAGGGGACTTCCCAGCTCCTCAGTCTGACTTTTAATAAATCTTCTAGGTCTTCATCCCCACCTCTCACCCCTTCAAACGTACCTGGTATCGCCAATTCCTGTCTTTCTGAAGTTCAGAGGCACAAGCAGACTTTCTTGCCAGTGGCCTTTCCTTCTGGAGGCAGTTCCCAGATTTCTGTCTGCTAAGTCTGTGACAGCCACTTGTCCCTCTCTGGTCTGGCATCTATTGTCTCCTCTCCTGTTCTTATACGCTTGGAGGATTTATACCTTTCATATCCCTTTACTGATAGTCTAGTTTCATCTGAGGAGGAAATGAAATCACCCTCTGTCTCCAATTAGCCCTGTTAACCACAAGGCCACTGGTCTCATTTTTTTTGTCTGTGAAATGAGCGGTTACAGTGGGTAAACTTAAAGGCATTTTCCTCCACTGAAAGTCTTCGCTCCTGCATCTGGTTTAGCTTTAATGTAATTCCCAGCTGATCACAGCTAGATTCTCTATCACTTATCTCATTCTCAGAAGAGCAATGATTATTTTTACTTTTGTTGTTTTGAACCTCTTTGAGCGAGAGACCTGCGGTGTAGCAAATTATATCTGGTGTACAAATTAGAGTAAACTGAAAAACACAGGTGACTTTTGTTCCCTTCTGCATCACAAAGACCTTTTCAATACACCTGATTGATTGTAAAGGGAACTCCGCAAGCAGATGTGAGCTACTGGGACTCTGCTAATGGTAATTTGGGTGCTGTCATATTTATCATGTTGTGCTATTTGGCAAGCAAGTAGGAAGCCTTTAAACTTTTTGCTGTTTCTGAAAAAATAAAAATTCAAAGAAGATGATACCAAAATTTCAATCAGAAAGAAGTTTCCTGTTTATGGGGAATCACAAAGAATGTTCTGATAAGTCAATAAAAGTCCTGCTTTGGTCCAATTAGACTGGAGTCTTTGATTCATGAAGTCTGGTGGAAATGGATTGTCTTCCCTGTTGGAACTCCACTATGTGGCTTGGCACTTTATACTTGTAGCCTCAGTGCCTGTCCATGTTTGTTGTAGTCACTGCTGTTAATGACTAGCTCTTAGGAGTTCTCTTTTAATATCCAGAAGAAAAACTTCCAAAAGATAATGACTTCTTCTAAGGTACGACGTTATATAATATTTGAAATGAAAAACAACTTAAAGGCCAGGCGGGGTGGCTTATACCTGTAATATCAGCACTTTGGGAGGCTGAGGCAGGTGGATCACGAGGTCAAGAGATCAAGACCATCCTAGCCAATGTGGTGAAACCCCACCTCTACTAAAAATACAAAAATTAGCCAGGCGTGGTGGCGCCTGCCTGTAGTCCTAGCTACTCTGGAGGCTGAGGCAGGAGAATCGCTTGAACCCAGGAGGCGGAGGTTGCAGTGAGCCGAGATAGTGCCACTGTCCTCCAGTCTGGCAACAGAGTGAGACTCCATCTCAAAAAACAAACAAGCAAACAAACAAAAACAAAAACAAAAAAGCTTAGAATTTGGTATAATCCATTGTATATGGTTTTTGTTTGTCTCAGTGCCATTGGTATAAGGCATGGGAATAGATTCCTCTGAAAAGTGTTCATTTAAAACAGAAGTCCTAAATAAAGGAGACAGACATTGACAATCTTTAACTCTCTTAAAAGTCAATTATTTTGCATGCAAAACATTATTAAAGGCTTGTAGTAAAAGAGATGAATGCATCAATATTTGACATGTTTAGGTTATTCGGTGGTTCACTCTGTTTACTTATTTATATTGCTACCTAATAGATATACATATTTTTGGGATACATGTGATAATTTGATACATTCACATGAGCAAATAAGGGTAAATGGGATATTCATTATCTTAAATATGTATCTCTTCTTTATGCTAGGAACATTCAAATTATTCTCTTCAGCTATTTTGAAATGTACAATCAAGTAATATTAACTATAGTCACCCTACTGATCTGTTGAACACTAGGTCCCATTTCTTCTATATAACTGTATATCTGTAACCATCAATCAAACTCTTTTTATATCTTCCTCCCCACTGCCCTTCCTGGCCTGTGGTAACCACCAATCTCTTCTCTACCTTCATGAGATCCACTTTTTAAGTTCCCATATATGAGTGGAGAATGTGGGATATTTATCTTTCTGTGCTTTGCCTGTTTCACTTAACATAATGACCTCTAGTTCCACCTATGTTGCTGCAAATGACAGGATTTCATTCTTTTTTATGGCAGAATAATATTCCATTGTGTATATATATCACACTTTCTTTTTTTTTTTTTTTTTTTTGAGATGGAGTCTCACTCTGTCGCCCAGGCTGGAGTGCAGTGGCACAATCTCAGCTCACTGCAACCTTCGCCTCCTGGGTTCAAGTGATTCTCCTGCCTCAGTCTCCTCAGTAACTGGGATTACAGGGGCCTGCCACAACACCCGGCTAATTTTTGTATTTTCAGTAGAGACAGGGTTTTGCCATGTTATTCAGGGTGGTCTTGAACTCCTGACCTTAGGTTACTATGGTCAGGATAGTACTTGGCCTCCCAAAGTGCTGGGAGAAGAGGCATGAGCCACCACACCTGGCTGTATCACATTTTCTTTATCCTTCACTCACTGATGGACACTTAAGTTGATTTCATATTTTTGCCATTGTGAATAGTGCTGCAATAAACATGAGAGTGCAGACACTCTTCAATATACTGATTTCCTTTCTTTGAGGAAGCGCCATACTATTTTCCATAGTGGCTATATTAGTTGACATTCCCACCAACATTTTACTAGGGTTCCCCTTTCTCCATATCCTTGCCAGCATCTGTTTTTCCCTGTCTTTTTGATAAAAGCCTTTCTAGCTGGGGTAAGATGATATCTGATTGTGGTTTTGACTTGCATTTCTCTAATGATTAGTGATGCTGAACATTTTTTTCATGTATCTGTTGGCTGTTGATTTTCTTCTTTTGAGAAGTGTGTATTCAGATCTTTTGCCCATTTTAAAATCAGATTATTATTATTATTATTATTTTTTGCTATTGAGTTTGAGTTTCTTATATACTTTGGTTATTGATACCTTGTCACATGGATAGTTTGCAAATATTTTCTTCCTTTCCGTACGTTGTCTCTTCACTTTTTTGATTGTTCTCTTTTCTGTGCAGAACCTTTTAACTTGATGTAATCTCGTTAGTCTATTTTTGCTTTAGTTGCCTGTGCTTTTGAAGTCTTACATAAAAACTCTTTGCCCAGACCAATGACCTGGAGCATTTCCCCAGTGTTTTCTTTTAGTATTTTCACAGTTTTAGGTCTTAAAGTCTTTAATCCATTCTGATTTGATTTTTGCATATGGTGAGAGATAGGGGGATGAAGGTACAGTTTCATTCTTCTGAATATGGTTATCCCATTTTCTTAGCACTATTTATTGAAGAAACTCTCCTTTCCCCATTGTATGTTCTTAGCATCTTTATAAAAAATGAGTTTGTTGTGAATGCATGGCTATATATCTAGGCCCTCTATTCTGTCTCATTAGTCTGTGTGTCTGTTTTATTCCAAGACCATGCTGATTTGGTACTTTAGGTTTGTAGTATATTTTGAAGTCAGGTAGTCCAGCTTTGTTCTTTTTGCTCAGGATTCCTTTGGCTTTTTGGAGTCTTTTGTGGTTTCATATCAATTTTGGATTTTTTCTATTTCTGTGAAGAATGTTATTGGTATTTTGATAGGGATTGCATTGACTTTGTATATTGTTTTGGATGATATTGTCATTTTTGACAATATTAATTCCTCTAATCCATGAGCATGGAATATTCTTCAATTTTTTTGTGTCCTCTTCAATTTCTTTCAGTGTTTTCATCATTGTTTTATAGTTTTCCTTGAATAGATTTTTCACATCTTTGGTTACATTGATTCATAGGTATTTAATATTCTTTGTAGCTATTGTAAATGTGATTGCTTTCTTGGTTTCTTTTTAGATTGTTCACTACTGGTGTATATAAATGTCACCGATTTTTGTATGTTGATTTTGTAAGTCAAAACTCTATCATATTTATCAGATCTAATTTTTTTTAAGTGGGGTCTTTAGGTTTGTCTAAATATAAGATCATATTGTCTCTGTACAAGACTTAATTTGACTTCTTCCTTACCAATTTGGATGGCTTTTATTCTTTCTCTTGCCTAATTGCTCTGGTCAGGACTTCCAGTATTATGTTGAATAAAAGTGGTGGAAATGAGCATACTTGTCTTGTTCCAGATCTTAGAGAAAAGGCTCTGAAGTTTTCCCTATTCATTATGATGTTGACTGTGGCTTTGTCATGTATGGCCCTTATTATTTTGAAGTATGTTCCTTCTATACCCAGTTTGTTGATTTTTTTTTTTTTTATCATAAAGGGATGTTGAATTTTATCAAGTGCTTTATCAGCTCCTATTAAAATGATCATATGGTTTTTGTTCTTGATTCTTTTAATGTGATATATTATGCTTATTGATTTGTGTATCAATAATCAATATAATTATGTGGGATGAATCCCACATAATCATGGTGAATGATGTTTTAAATATGTTGTTGAATTTGGTTTGCTAACATCTTGTTGAGGATTTTTACATGTATGTTCATCAATGATATTGGTTAGTAGTTTATTTTTTGTGTATATGTGTGTCCTTGTCTGGTTTTGGTATCAGAGCTTCATAGAATGAGTTTGGAAGTACTTCCTCTTCTTCAATTTTTGAAGAGTTTTGTTAGAATTGGTATTCATTTTTTTTAGGTGAAATTAATTTTAATAGATATTCATTTAACCCAAAATATGCAAAATATTATCATTTAATTTATTTTATTTTTTCTTCAGTTTTTAAGTTCAGGGGTACATGTGCAGGATTGCAGATTTGCTACATAGGTAAATGTGTGCCATGGTGGTTTGATATTCATTTTTCTTTAAATGTTTGGTGGAATTCACCAGTAAAGCCATCAGATCCTGGCTTTTGTTTGATGGGAGACCTTTATTATGGCTTCAATCTTGTTATTCATTATTGGTTTGTTGAGATTTTTTATTTCTTCATAGTTCAATTTTGGTAGCTTGTATCTGTCTGGAAATTTATCCATTTCTTGTAGGTTTTCAAATTGGTTGTCATGTAATTGTAATTATCTCTGATTATTTTTTAGATTTCTATGGTCTCAGTTATTACATCTTCTCTTTTTGTTTCATATTTTCTTTGTGTCTTTCTCCCTTTTTTCTTAGTCTAGCTAATGATTTGCCAATTTTATCTTTTCAAAAAACCAACTTTTTGTGGTTTTGATCTGCATTTTTTAGTCTCAATTTTATTTATTTCTGCTCTGATCTTTATCATTTATTTCCTTCTGGTAATTTTGAGTTTGGTTTGTTTTTGTTTTTATAGTTCCTTGAGGTATATTATTAGGTTTTTAAATTTGAAGTCTTTCAACTTTTTTTATATAGGTGTTTGTTGCTATAAACTTCTCCCTTAGTACTTCTTTTTCTGTATCCCATAGATTTTGGTATGGCATATTTACATTTTCATTTGTTTCAAGAAATTTTAACATTTTCTTCTTAATTTCTTAATTGACCAATTGGTCGTTCAGGAACAGGTTGTTTAATTTCCATGTGTTTGTGTAGTTTCTGAGGTTCCTCTTGTTATCATTGCTAGTTTTATTCCATTGTGGTCAGAAAAGGTACTTTATATGGTTTTCACTCTTTTGAAATTGTGGAAGCTTGTTTTGTGGCCTAAAGTATGGTCTATTCTGGAGAATGTTCCATGTACTGATGAAAATAATGTGTATTTTGTAGCAATTGGGTAAAATGTTCTATAAATGTTAGGCTTATTTGATCTAGTGTGTAGTTTAACTTTAATGTTTGTTGATTTTCTGTCTAGATGATCTGTCCATTATTGAGAGTGGGGTGTTGAAGTCCCCTACTATTATTTTATTGCAGGCTGTACCTCTCTTTAGATCCATTAATGTTTACTTTATATATTTGGGAGATCTAGTGTTTGGTGTATATTTATAACTGTTATATCCTTTTGCTGTACTGACCCCTTCATTATTATATAGTGACTTTCTTTGTCTCTTTTTACAGCCTTTGACTTGTAGTCATTTTCATCAAATAGAACTGTAGCTACTCTGACCTTTTTTTTTCTTTTTTAGTTTCTACTTGAATGGAATATTTTTTCTACCCTTTCATTTTCAGTCTGTGTGTGTCTTTATGGGTGAGGTGGCTTTCTTGTAGGCAGCATATAGTTGGATCTTGTTTCTTTATCCATTCAGCCACTCTGTATCTTTAAATTGGAGAATTTAGTAAGTTTAAATTCAGTCCTAACAAGTAAGGACTTACTACTGCCATTTTATCGCTTGTTTTCTGTTTGTTTTATAAGTCTTCTCTCTTCCTTTCTTACTGTCATACTTTGTGGTTAAGTGATTTTCTCTGGTAATATGTTTCACTTTGTTATTCTTATTTTTAGTGTATTTATTATAGGTTTTTTCATTGTGGTTACTGTGAGGCTTACAAAAAGATCTTATAGATATAAGAAATTACTTTAAAGAGATAACAATTTATTTTAGATCATAAAAAGAGAATAAAAACAAACAAAGAAAAATGTAAAAAAAAAGAAACCCAAAATCACTGAACTCTAACACCTTTTCACATTTTGAGTTTTGGTTGTGTCAATTTACATATTATTATATTGCTTAGCCCTTGACAGGTTGTTACAGCTATTATTGTTTCTGATAAATTTGTCTTTTCAATTTTATACTAGAGTTATAAGTGGATCACACACCACTATTATAGTATTGGAGTATTCTGGGGTTTTCTCTGTTCTGAATTTTACCTGTGGGTTTTATAACTTCAAATTGTTTTGTACATTAGTGGATTTTTCTTTCAGATTGAAGAATTGCTCTTAGTATTTCTTGTAAGACAGGTCTGGTGGTGAATTTCTTAGCTTTTGTTTGGGAAGGACTATCCTTCATACTTGAAGGATAGCTTCATTGAATAAAGTATTCTTTGTTGGTGGTTTTTTCTTTCAGTATTTTGAAAATGTTGTTCCACTCCCTCCTGGTGTGTATGGTTTTCATTGAGAAGTCAGTTGCCAGACAAATTGGAGTTCCTTTATGTGTTATTTGCTCCCTTTTCTTGCTGCTTTTAGTATCCTGTCTTTGTTCTTGACATTTGAGAGTTTGATTACTACATGCTTTGGAGTAGTCTTATTTGGGTTGAATCTGGAGATCTCTGGACTTCTTGAACCTGGATACTTACATCTTTCTCAAAGTTTAGAAAGTTTTCTGTTATTGGCTGGGTGCAGTGGCTCATGCCTGTAATCCCAGCACTTTGGGAGGCCGAGGTGGGCGGATCATGAGGTTAGGAGATCGAGACCATTCTGGATAACATGGTGAAACCCCATCTCTACTAAAAATACAAAAAATTAGCTGGGCGTGGTGGTGGGTGCCTGTAGTCTCAGTTACTTGGGAGGTTGAGGCAGGAGAATGGTGTGAACCCAGGAGGCGGAGCTTGCAGTGAGCAAAGATCACACCACTGTACTCCAGTCTGTGAGACAGAACGAGACTCTGTCTTTAAAAAAAAAAGTTTTCTGTTATTACATCTTCAAATAATCTTTCTAACTATTTGTCTTGTTCTATTCCCTCTTGAACACCAATAATTCTTAGATTTGATCTTTCGAGGTTATTTTCTATATTTTGTAGGCAATCTTTTTTTCTTTTCATTCTTTTTTCTCTTCTGAAAGTATAGTTTCAAATTGCCTGTCTTCAAGTTCACTTATTCTTCCCTCTGCTTCATTCATTCTGTTGTTGAGAGCCTCCAGTGAATTTTCCAGGTCAGTGAATGTATTTCTCAGTTCCAAAATTTCTATTTGATTTAAAAAATTATTTAAATCTCTTAGTTAAATTTCTCTGATACATTTCTGAATTGATTTTCTGTATTATTTTGGAGATCACTGAGTTTCCTTAAAACTGCTATTTTGAATTCTTGATCAGAGAGCTCACATATCACCATCTTGTTAGGATCTGTCACTGGTTCCTTGCTTTGTCCATTTGGTGAGGTCACGGTTTCCTGTTGTTTCTTGTGGATGTCTATATCTTTGTATTGAAGAATTAGTTATTTATTATAGTTTTCTCTGTCTGACTTGTTTTGTTTTTTATTGGTTATGTTGCTTAGAGATTCCTTGTAATTTACCTGTTGAATTTCTTATATATGTTTTTTCTGTTAGGCCACTGTCTTCTTTTTGGTACTAGATGGTGCCTAAAGCTCAGGTTTGTCTTGGCTCTAGCAAATAATTAGAGTGCTGCCTGTTCAGAATGTGAAATGTCCCCAAAAAAGCCTATCCTGACAGTATGGAAAGGCTGGCTAAGGGTTCATTTTCAGGGGACCTATGGAACATACTTCCTATAGCATAGTGCTGCTGAACAGCCACTCTCCTCTGGTGTCTCCTTTGGCTGAGTTATAGAGCAGAGTTTTCAAGGCTGGAGATGGTGGACCAACTTTGCCCCCTTTTTTTGTTGCCTGTCCTCAGGGATATGTCTCCCTTCAGGTAGTTAGATTGCTTCCTGTGGGTTAAGGCATAGACAGGTCTCCTGCCAAAGAGCCCGAGATGGTGGAGAAACTGGTTGTCTACCTCTATCTTACTTTTTCTAGTGTAGAAACCATAAGTCAAAGGACATTTGCCATGTGTTTGGGGTAGAGCAAATTTGGGGAGGGGAGTGAAGGATATGAGAATCTGATTTTCTATCTGCTCAGAGTTTTGTTTTAAACTTCTCTGTGTCCTCAGGAATGGACTCATCCTTATATTTGAGTTCTGGGATATCACTGGTGATAATCTCAGTGTTGCATATTGGGTTTTATTTTTCTGTAGGGTGTGAGGATAGGGATGGAAGCCAGCTTGTGTGTATACCACCATTTTGGAATCAGAAGTCTCTATACTGTGTCTCAGTGGCTCACTCATTTACTTGGAATCAGTACTGTATTCAGAACAATTCTTATCACGTTTGGAATTGCTTTTTTTGATGAGATCATAATTATGACATATGCTGTTTGTTGACTACCTAGCAGATACTCATTCCTTTATCTTTATTAACAGAACCCAGGTTTTGTTCATGAAAAGAGTGGCTAAATTCTTCAGGGGCTTTGTGCTCCTCAAGGACTTTGGAGTATTAGCTCCAAGAGCTGAATCCTGATAAGTCTTATGTTTTGTCTCTTGCTATTGATTGATTTAGGACTGAGCATGTAATGTAATTTTGGCCAGTGAAATGTGAGATGAGGTAAAGTCTACAAAGTGGCTTCTGAGAAAGTTATCTTTGCTCATGATGAAGGACTGGAAACCAGCATTGTTGTGTGTGGATATGACATTTGAAAGAGCTAACACTATTTGCAGTCATGAGGGAATATTCTTGAGGACCTCACTGAGGATGGTAGATTAGAAAGACAGGCTTGGTGCAGTGGCTCACGCCTGTAATCCCAGCACTTTGGGAGGCTGAGGTGGGTGGACAATGAAGTCAGGAGACTCAGACCATCCTGGCTAACATGGTGAAACCCTACTAAAAATACAAAAAATTACCTGGGTGTGGTGGCACATGCCTGTAATCCCAGATACTCAGGAGGCTGAGGCAGGAGAATTGCTTGAACCCAGGAGGCAGAGGTTGCAGTGAGCCAAGATTGTGCCACTACACTCCAGCCTGGGTGACAGAGGGAGACTGTATCTCAAAAAAACAAAACAAAACAAAAAAAAAAAAAAAAAAAAAAAAAGAAGAAAGACAAAAAGAACCTGGATATTGAAAATATTACCAACTGCTGATTTGATTAACGCTAAAACAGCTTAATGTTTAGACTTTGCATGTTGTGTGTTACTAATTCCCTTATCATTTAACCCATTTCGAGTTGTTGCATCAGTTACTCATAGCTGACATAATCCTAACCAATATAAAAGAACTGCAAATATTAAAGAACTCACAGAATGTAAGCACTGAAAATGATGTTAATATACTATTCAAAAAGCACTTGTTTGTTGAGAAAGATAGCACTGTGCTAGATAGTGGATATAGCAGATAACAAGACAGACACTGTCCCTGATCTTTTGGAACATATCATCTAGTGGGTCTTAGAAAGTATTTGGTCTAATCTTCTTATTGGACAGATAGGGATAGCTTTTATCTCTCTCACTGTTAGTATAATTATTTTAGTCACTTAATATAGGAGGGTGGATCCTATTAAAGGAAAGACTATAAATTTGCCATTCTTTTTGCTTTTGAACACACAGCTAGCTCTTTTGCTCATCTGGTTACTTGAAAGTGTTGGGTATTCAAGGTTGGGCTTGGAACTGAGTTTAGACATAAGGGTTGTAGAGTGCTAAATTTTTGTGCAAAATAGGGTGAGAGGAATGTGCAATGACTTGGACAATCTCTCTCTCTCTCTCTCTGTGTATGTGTGTGTGTGAAAGACAGAAGACAGAGAAACGGCAAGAGTCAAAGACTGAGTGCTAGACTAGAAAGACCAGTGAGAAATCTCCTACGTGATGATAAATTCCAAGATGAGACATGACTGATACGTAGTTTTAAGTATTTGCTGTATCATGCAGAAATGTAACTTTCTGGCAGTGACCTAGAAAAGTTTTGTAGAAATGTGCAAGTTTTGCTACACATCACAAGCTTTGTTCCCCGGTTACTTGAGTGAGAAGACAGGAAGATAAAAGATTGACCTCAAGGCATGGAACACAAAACAAGCATTCAGCAGAGGCAGGAAATGGGAGAGAATTCAGCAGAGGCAGGAAAGCATGTCCCATTCCCCTATCTACCTCTCTGCAGAAATTTTGCAGAGATCTTGAAGAGGGCTCTGGACTTTCCACTAGATACACAATGGTATTTGACCGTTTTAACTGACATCTTAAGGGGACATCCGGATTAGAGTCATACTCTGCTGGTGGCCGCAGCACTCATCATAATAGTAATTATTCAATTATTGGGTCATTACCTTCCCACCTAGAGAGTAAGCTCTTTGATGACAGGGCCCATGTCCATTTTCATGATAAAGTTCACATTGGGTAGGATTTAAAAATAAGTATTCAATTAATTTTTATTAAATAGTTCCCCTCTGGCAGAGAAAGACTGTAATTCAAATAGTCACAGTATTTCCCTTCCTCTGCTCGCAGAGGAGAAGCAGTCTGCCTCCCTCTGACCTCTCCTAGGGAGAAGGCCTTGCCAGGTGGGTTCCAGGGTCAATTGTATATGATTGTGGCTGTTGAAGAGACTTGGAGAAATTGAGAGAGACCACCCAGGTTTACATGGAAAATATCAGAGAGCTACGGACAGGAGAAAAGTAACAGATACAGATGTGGGGAAGAGAGGCAGAGAAAAAAATCTTGTGTGAGTTAAGTTTGAGAGATTTGGGGAGCATAGGAGGGAGAGGAGAGGCTTTAGGGGCAGGTGCAGTGGCAAATGAATGCATACACACATGCACAAATAAGATATTAATGTAGAGAGAAAGTGGCAGGAGGAATGGTTTCAATACATTTTGCTATGTGTTATGAGTGTGATCTCTTTGGGTAAATTTCAATAGATTTCAATAAATATTTAAATTCCTTTTTGGCTATTTTTGACTGTATTTCTTTGAGGCTGACTTCTAGGTGAGAAAAGGCCAGCCTGGCTTTATGTGGGTTACAACCACATGTAGAAGACTGAGTTTCACACTTTGGTGTCCTACATGATGCCTCCAAGCACTTAGTGGAAACAGCAAATATTTCTTGTGCATAACTGAAATAATAATCATCTAAGATCATGTTCCATCCAATCTTATAGCTTCTAACTATGGAATGAATTAAGACGAAAATGAAGTACATTCTTAGGTTTTGTTCTTTAGTAGGTTTAAAGAATGTGTTAAAACATGCATTGTGGAAAAGGACATTCCATTTTGAACTATTCCAGAAATATGCATAGGAACCATTTGGACTGATCTTATTGTCCATTTGAGTTAATCTGTGGGAAGCAAGGCGCTCCCTATTGCTAGCCAGATCCTTCCAAGAATTTTAAGATATTCAAATTGGAATTTCTTTCTTCAAGCCCCCAAGGCTCACAGAAAAATCGCCCACAAGGCCAGAGTCGAAGTTATGCCTCCCAGCTGGGGCTCAGTCAAACAAAGGCATTCCTTCTTGTTGGTAACACATCTCTGTATCAGCTGAATTAACGGGATTTAAATTAAATGGAATCTCAGGTGAAAGGTTTTATTTCAGAGAGGCAACTTTCATTTTGGTGGCAGGGAGAGAAGGCGCTTCTATCATCTGATGATAGGATGGGGGCTTCAGAAAGAAGCAGGAAGATCTCTGCGAATATTAGATGGCTCGGTGCTGAGTTCGGGAAGTCACTGCTGTGTTCTTAAAGAGGCTATGCCAGAGGACTTTGGAGACCCAGATGCTTCATTCAATGAACTACAAATGGTGAGCACCTCTGTGTGACATTGAGTTGTCTAGTCCTACTCCTTACCTATTCCATTTTCACCTCCTTTATCCCTGCCCTTCTAGGAGGCTAACGTGGAACTCTGTGGCCATGTTGAGGTAGAAGAGTGTCTCTCTTTACTTTTGTTTTTGGAGGCATTAAAAATCTTAGGCCTGTATGGGAGTACACACTCTGATAGCACTTATAGGTGTCGCTAGGAGGAGGTGTGAATACTTAGTGACCCAACAGGAGATGTGACCCCTTGGGAGGCTTCCAGACCTTGCTTTCCTCACTAGGCTGGCCAAGGGTGTCCAGAAGAGGAGCTGTGGCCTCCAGGGACTGTGTTTACTCACGGGGAAAACCACAGTGAACTGATTGGACTCCTTGCTGTCTGGGAGAAGTTCACTGTTTGAACCAGTCAGTCCCTGCCCTGTGATGTCCTCATGTGCCTACCTAAAAGAAAAGAAATAAAGAGGTTGTAATTCCAAGATAATCACCTAATAAGGGAGGCTGCTTGGGATGATGAGAGAGAGAGAAAAAAAAAAACTAAAATGCATGAGAATGCCTTCGGAGAAGTGCTTAGAACACCTGAGTGGGGAAATTGTTGGCAGAAAGGCTAAAGATGTGGCTTGGGTTTGTGTTTTAGGGTGAAGCTGAGGCAAAGCTCAAGGGACCAGTTTGTTACTGTCTCCAGTCTTTGTGCCCGTGGGAATATGGGCTCCTGGGGGCAGCCAGGGCTTGAGGTGTGGGGAAGAGGAGTACCTAAATAAGTGCCTGTCATCTGAGAGTCAGAAGAAATCCCGTGAAGAATCTGGAGTTGTTTCAGAAGTTACTTCAACCTAGAAGCCTTCCCTGAAACTCAGAATTATTGTGCGCGCACGCGCGGACACACACACACACACACACACACACACACACACACACACACTTCTCCAGGGGCAATGCCTCTTTAGTTATTTTCTTTTATTCTAGAAGGGGAGAGAATAGCATTGAGGTGGGATAACCAAAATGGAATTATTTTAAAATGCACTTTCCCTCCCCATTCTACAGGGGATTGAGGAGGATTATGTGCAGCTTTCATGAAATGCCTTGTGTTCCTTTCTGGGAAAGAAACTGTAAATGTCAAGTTATCAGTCTCTGTGATAACAGCTCACACAGGTACAGGCAGACCTGGGAGGAAGGAAAGAGCATGGCTGGTCCATGCACAAGTGTCACCTGCAGTTACCAAGACCAAGGCCCTCATAGTCTGGTGTAGCCAACAGATAGAGAGGTGACAACAACTAGAGTCAGGGAAGGGGATGGGGAGCATGGTGACACCTAAGAGGTACCAACCGCCCTGCAGAGGGTTCACAAAGCAGAAGCAGCAGGCTTAGCAGGTGCAGCCCCTCACTTCTCAAACCCAATCTTCAGGTGCCACTTTTATGCTTGGTGTTAACCGAGCTTCTCAGACCCTCATGTGCAAGCAAGCCACCTGGAGATCTTGTTAAAATAAAGTTTCTGATTCAGTAAGCCTGAGGCTAGGGCTCCCCAGGTGATGTTGCTGCTGCTGGCCTGGGTACTATGCTCTGATTAGCAAGGTGTTAAGAGAATCTCAGGTCACAGCTGTATTCTTAGGTTGCACAGCTTCAATAGAAAGGAGAATCAAATTGTGTACAAAGATATACAAACACATTCTGCTGTCACTTAAGCTTATTAGTGTCAGGGAGAAATTGTCCAGATAACTCTCAATCTTTTGAATTTGGATTTGGAATGCCTTATATGAGTAAACACTTGCTTTCTATGGCTGTTAGCTGATGCTGGGGTGTTCAGGCCTATATTAAGATGGTTTAGTAACTTTTTTTTTTGAGACGGATTCTCACTCTATCACCCAGGCTGGAGTGCAGTGGTGTGATCTCGGCTCACTGCAACCTCTGCCTCCCGGGTTCAAGCGATTCTCGTGTCTCAGCATCCTGAGTGGCTGGGATTACAGGCATGTGCTACCATGTCCGGCTAATTTTTGTATTTTTAGTAGAGATAGGGTTTTTCCATGTTGGTCAGGCTGGTCTTGAACTCCTGGCCTGAAGTGATCTGCCCACCTCGGCCTCCCAGACTGCTGGGATTACAGGCATAAGCCACTGCGCCTGGCCCTAAGATGGCTTAGTACTTATTGAGTACACACTAGCTCAGGGGAGGGGCATGCTGAGTGGCACGGGAGGTGAGCTTGCCGTGTTCCTTGGCCAAGGACCACCTATGAAGTGTACAGCTTACCTATACATAGTTGGGAGCTGGCTTTGCCCTGGATATGTCTCCTCTGGTTGGCCTAGAGAGGGGAAGATAACGCTGTGCTCTTAACGTCTCCCTCTTCTCCCAAGGAAGAAAATTGAGTAGGTAGAAAGAAACAGAACACAACGGCAAGAGAATGAATGTCAAGATATTGTTTGGGATTCTATTTTTTATCTTTGGGAGGAGAGAAAAATGAATTCCACAGGAAGAAGGACAAATCAAGGGGAACAACATTCGAAAAAGAAGAAACAAAAGAGATGAGTGATGAAGAGAGGAAGGAAATCTCCTCAGTAGATAAAACAGATTTGCCAAATATATTACATTCATTAAGATTTTTCTCTGCTTATAATGTGTGCTTTTCGGAAGCTTTTCTTAGCATTAACGGACGCTCTGGGAGAGGAGAAAGTTGGCAGAGAGAAGCCTAGCAAATATATAAATAAGCTTTGGAGGTTTCAGAAGTTTCATTTCCCACAATAGAATGTTCTCCAGGCTGGGCAAACTTTTTCTTACTTAAACAAATGCTTTGAAAGACAAAGATTTCATATCGTCAGTGGAACATTCAGACTAATAATTGCCTCTGTTCTTCTGCCTTGAAGTCTCAACAGCCAGCAGATTTATGATTCACTTTCAGCAATAAGCTCCTTCAAATAAATATCACTTTACCTGGCTGCAAACTGAGTTTTCGCAAACACACAGAGATAGACTTCACTAACAGGAACTACGTTTTCTTCGTGTGTGTATGTATATATGATGGTGAAACAATGTGTTTGCTTTCTTCTTCCCATCTTCTTGGGGGAAGATTGACTTGAAAACTTTACTAAAAATAGCTACTTTTAAACAGCTGATTTGCCACCAGAAAAACTGTTTAGAAACTTTGTGTTTTGGGTGCAAGGGGTGGAGGTGAGAAAGTAACAGAAGGAAATTTGACTTTTCCCTTAGGTTTGTGAACCTCAGAAATCTTATGCAGTCTAAGGTTGAGGAGTTGAAACCTATTTACTTGGTAACTGTGGGGGAGATAATTTCAAAATTCTTAAAGCAAAATAAATGACACAAGCTCATGTAGACATCAGCATTAAATTGATGGCTGAAGAACCTGTGTTGGGATTGAGACTCTTTTATGTCAACACGTCTTCTATCCGTGCTGTTCAAGTGTCCAGGCCAAGTCCATGAACATTATTGAGTTCCTTAAATATGCCTGGCAGTGTGGAAGCCAAGGATGTGAGGCATGACACTGACGCCCAGATAGATACATTTAAGTTGAGAACAACATGGTGGAAACACAGCTGTGGGAGTGCAGAGGATGCCCATTCTGGGGTAGGGGGCAGGATATCAGGTCCTCGAAGCGTTCTGTCTTGCTCTGGGAGGTGGTAGTCCCTACACGTACTTGTCCACAAGCATTAAGTGGAGTAGAAGACAATCAGGCCACTTTCAATAGACCCAGGACACCATTTCTTTGGCTGGATCTCATGACACTGGTCTACGTTCTATCTGGATTCCATTCTCGGTCCCTGCCTCAGTTTGCCCTTTTTGTAGTGACTGCCTTGATGATAATGACTCTTCGTGGAGCACTTGGTGGGTGTCAGGCGTCAGGCTGCTAACCATTTTTTAAAATGTATTCTTTTCTTGATGCAGGTATTATTGTCATATTATAGATGAGGAAGCTGATGTTTACAAAATGTAATGTAACAAACTTTCCCAAGGTCACACAAACTAGTAAGTGGTAGAACTTGGATGTAAATTCAAGTCTGTCTGATTCCATAGCCTGCAATTTACATCATTAGTAACAACAACAGTCGTTAACATTTATTGAACACTTACCTGTGTGTACATAATTCCTATTATTTATTTTGTTTAACCCTCACATACATCCCTCACATAAGCCTCATGTGAGGGTAGCAGTGGTTGTTATCCCATTTTACGAATGAGGAAATTGAGGCTCAGAGATGTGACTAAGTGTCCAAAGTCACCCAGCTGGTAAGGGGGAGAGTCTAGATCCAAGCTCAGGTAGGCTGGCTCTGGAGCCCTGCTCTTAACCAGCCTCATCACCTGGATGCTGAGACCCTGCGTTGGTTTATGCTCTACTTTAGGTTCTGGACACAGACTTTGGCATTTCTAGAGCCATCGTCACATCCAATCTTTTAGTCTATTTCCTTTTCTATTCCTTCACTGTTCCCCAAACATTTTCTAAGGACCTGTGGGTCCCAGGTGCTGTACTGGGCGACTGGGAGGTACAAGTAGATAACCAGAAGCATTTATTTAGAGAAATAATGAACTCTACTCTGAGCCAGTCACAATCAAGTGGGAAGACAAGTCTGCAAAGTGTTCTAGCGCCACGCAACAGGCCCTGAAAAGGAGGTATGTGTGAGTCTGCAGGTCACCTTTGAGAGGGTAGGAGCTGGCCCTGTGGAAGGTGAGGACACTCCTTGGAAGAGGCATTGTTTGGAAAAGAATCTTGAAAAGACAAGATCCACAAGGAGTTCACAAGATAAAGGAGGGAGGAAAGGCATTTAATCTACCAAGAAAAACAGACCTCAATTGAAGTCAAGGTTTTCACCTTCTCACGTGAAGGGTTGGAAGAAGTTAGTGGCTTGTTTGTGACTCAGGAATCAACCATTCATAAAAGGTTGTAGAAAAATAGTAGCCGACGTTTATTGAATGCCTTCAATAGGCCAGGCAAATTTCTGAGTTGTTGCGTGTGTTATCTAGTCTAATCCTCACGCTCGTACTAGGACATACATGTTGTCATTATTTCCGGGTTCCACATAAGTATCATGGGGAGCCTCAGGGAGGGGATGTTTCCTTTTGCATCTAGTTTGTTTTGCTTCAAAGACAGGGATAGAGATGTTTCTAAAGTGTCCACAGATCACCTCCATCTGAACTACCAGGGGGCTTGTTTAAAATATAGATGTCGGGTTTAATGCCATAGAATCTGAATGATTTCTAAAACTATTCTAAGATGCCAAAGGTGACTCTGCAGCACCCCAAATGTGGAAGTACCCCCCTCCCTGTTGGTGAGCACTGAGCATGTGGGGCAAATTTGTTCCCAGTTCACGAAGTTTTCTGTGATCTCAATGGCCACTTACTAGCAGAGCCAGACCAGGCATTTCTAGAGGGGCCTACATTTCTCCAGGAGGTGGAGTATTTCTTTCCTCTTTAGCCCCACATGCATATTCTAAGAAGTTATTTATTTATTTATTTTTGTAAGATTCTAAGCCTTGAAACAATAATTTTCAGGAATTAGGCCTCCCCTCTCAACAAGTGCTAAGGATGTGTTGATCTCTTGAGAGCCGGCTGATGGAATAATCTGGTCATGATTTTTCTCTTCAGCACACATTTGGTCCTGGTGGCTGTATCCAGAGGATTTTATTCTTCATGGTTGATTGGAATGTTCTAGCACAAAGGCTACTTTTTGTTCACTCCCCTCTCCTGTGTTGGGCAGACTGTAGAGCAGAGATTATGGAAGAAGAGAAAGTGTGGCTGTCCACCAGGGAGACAGGCACTGTTCCTCTCAAACGTAATCTCTTACCTTAAATGGCATAGAGGTGAAGGATTTGGTGATTCTAGAGCAGCAAGGTGGGTCAAATGAATGTACAGTCCAGTGGCTTTATGTACACTCACATTGTTGCTACAATAATAAAAAGTAAAAAAAAAAAAAGGAGTAAATGAATCGAATCTCCATTTTCTCTTAGTTCGTGGTAGCTGAGTCCTTGACAATGCTAAACTCTTAGAATTATGAATGTTCAGTGCAAGTGAAGAGTTGGAATGTGATATAAAGGCACAAGGGATTGTTAAATTCCCTGTATCTCCCCCTTTTCCAAAGCACCATGAAGAAACAGGTGCATGACATGGGCTCTTTGATGACTATGTAAGTGCAATTTTCACTCCTGTATTCAGGTTTCCAATAATCATTTACGGCAGAATGGGATCTTAATTCCTAACAGGTTTGCATGTATTCAAAGACTGACTTTGAATGTAATTTATACAGGTTGGAGAGATTTGGAGGAACAGAGAATCTGATGCCAAATGTAAGAATAAGCTTTATTTGTAAATGCTCATCCATCTGTTTAGTACTGACTATAAAACCACAATGAGATTAAACAATAAGAGATGAGCAAAAAAGCACCTTGTATTCACAAGCATTTTGTCTAGTATGTGATCAAATAAGCATAATCTAGTTTGCGGATTGTTGTCAGGTTAAAATGCAGTACCGAGTGTGGGAGGGCTTTGAAAAGTGTAGGTGGGCAGTTTGCTATCAGGGCTAGAGAGAGACTCTAAAGAAAATGTTCCACAAAGATAACATATTCATTCAACAACCACTTATTTAATGGGTTTCCACTGTGTACCAATAGACTGTGCTAAAACATGAAATAATATGGGGAGCCAGGTAGGCACAGTTTTAATTGTATTGGAATATGCAATCCTCAAGAGAAAGGAAATTAATCCAAGGATTTTAATAAGGTGTAATGACTTCTATCATGGGAAAAAGTATTCTTGCTGTGTAGTAAGTCAGCCTCAGATTCAAAGGCTTGAAACAGCAATCACTTGTAATTTCTCAGGTATCTCTAGGTTGGGTGGCCGAGGCCAAGGAGCTTTGCAGATCTCTGGACTCACTTATGTGTCCATGGTCATCTGTGGAACAGCTGATCTGGTCTGGGCTTGGCTGATGAGGCTTGCCTGGATGGTTCTACTCTAGATGATCTTATATTCCTCCTGGGATCAGCAGGTTAGCCCAGGTATGTTCTCACGGCTATGGCAGAATCAAAGAAGGCAAGCAGAAATACATGAGACCTCTTAAGACTTAGGCTCAGAACTGGGACATTATTACTTCTGCCTCAGTCTATTGGCTAAAGAAAGTCATGGGGCTGAACTGAAATGTAAAGCCTGGGGAAATATTCTGTAACTCACTGTTGGAAGAAATTTCAAAGTCATCCAAAAAAAGTGTGTGAATACAGTGAAGTATGACGAATTGGGGTAAGCAATGTGACCTCACTACATAGAGGATGTGCATTTAAGGAGACCTAAAGGATGAATAGGTTTCATCCATCTGAAAGGGAGTGGCTGGGATAGTCAGGGGAGAAGTATTCTAAGCAGGAGAAACAGTAAGTGGGTAGCTCTAGAGGAGTGGCAGGTTTGAGGGACTGCAAGTAGGTCAGGGTGGATGGATAGAAAGAAAACAATGGTAGAAATTGATGAGGAGGGACAGCTTTACTGCATTAATAACTGACTTTGGAGTTTCTCTTAAGGGCCTTAGGAGCCACTGAAATATGGTTATTTGCTAGTCATCATTGGTTCCATGGTCTAGATTTAAGAGAGAATGTCCTTGCTCCAGTTTGCAATTGCATAAGCAACACAGTGCACCTTTCTCAGTATTTTGATTAGAGCTGTACACTATTTGTCCAATGTATTCCTATTCCCTTGGGCCCCCTGATTAATGTTTCTGCACAATCCCATTTTGACCTTTAGTAATTAGTGCAAATATTTTAAGTTCAGCATATTAATTCCTCTTGCAGGAAAAGCATTTTCTTTGAGAATCATCATAAATCATTTAAAAAATTAATTGGCCAGTTAGAGAAGAGGCCATGTTAGAGCAATTCCTGGCAGTCTTGCCTTGTTATGGGCTAAAGCTCTAGATGTTGGCAACAGTTTCTGACCTGCTCAGACCTTTGACCCATTCAAAGCAAAGACATGTCTTTTTTCTCTCATTCCTCAGGGTCTTTCATCCTCTAGAATGTTTTAAGGAGTTATGGCAGAGCTGGAAGAACCAGATTTTACTCCCAACACTGCAACTGATTGCTTGGGTGACCTTGGGCAACTGACATTTTCCTACTGGGCTTCGAAGTTGTTGTCAAAAAGTGGTGTAAGTGTGCCCCCATATTCTTCCCAGTTCTAAATTTCTTTGATTTTTGAATTCCTCTCTGAATATAATGGTAGGTCCACAGTAGAGACTTGTAGTTTTCAGTTCTGGAGACTTCCTGGAGTTTCCTTCACTATCATATGAAGTCGAAAGTTGGGAAGGTTCATTAAAGATGAAGCAAAAGTCAGGGAAAGGACACTGCATGCATGCAGGCAATAAATGAACTTATTATGAGTTAAGACATCTGCCAAGAGGCATTAGTGAGAACGCCAGTGGTTGCTTGATCACCTGTGTGCTGGAGTAAGGGCAGTGTTACATAATGTGCTGTGAGCTCGAATTACACTAAGGATCCTGTGGTTCTTATTTATTTAGTTGTTTTACTTTTTTTGTAAGTATCTTGTACCTTAACTCTTGAGATTTATTGCTATACGAGTATATCAGAATATTTTCTAGGTCCAATGATTCTTTGCACAGCAAGGGAAGCACCCCACCTTCAGCTTGTTGATGGCCAAGAGCTGTGAATGTAGGAAACTGTCATGAATCAAATTCAATTTCAGAATTTAAATTTACTTTGAGATTGAACTTATTTGGCCTTCTGGATAGCAGCTGAATCAGGGAGTCTCAGCCCAGTATTTGATGTATCTGTAGTTGCTGTTTACTTACCATTTCTTCGGCATAGGAATTTTCTCAGAACTGAGTGTGAAAGGGAAGTGAAGCCCTACTTCTCTGTTGTCTTTCCAAAACTCCCCAGTCCACTGGTGGAGGCATCTACAACTCAGTTAGAATTTCCCAGAGCAACAAAAGCCCTCAATCCCAAAGATAAATCTCGAGCATTCTAAAGGTATCCCAGCACTTTAAAAGCCAAGTTAGTGATTTCCCAGGGAAGGGTTTGACTGGTGGTGATTATAGAAATAAATCTGCACTTCATTTTTAGCCCAGTGGCCCATTACAGCTCGCTTCAGAGTCAAAGCTCCCAAGAATAACGAGAGTCATTTTATGGGAATGAGAGATTATAAATCACTGACTTTGTCAGTTCAGTGTTTTCCTCCAGCGTTCTTTTCTCGGAGAGTTGTGCATTCAGCAACCCTGGAGACCACCCCTTTGAGAAGCCTCACCTGTTCTTTGTTTGGTTTTGATGGAAGCCTCTATTTGGTCCTGGCTGCTTCCCAGGGCCACCTGTTAGTCCCACATAGAGAGGTGATTGAGAGAAAGCATTCGTTTTTTAATGCAAATGTAGTTTAGGAAGGTTTGACTTATGTTTCCTAAGTGTTGCTTCTATGCTCACCAAAACCAGAATATTGCTTTGAAATACAAACCCCCTGGTAAACAAAGGATTACGAAAAGATGCGTTGCAGGGTCTGTAGCACTCTGACTGAGGAGGAGTGTGTCCAAAGGTCTCCTTCACAAGACACCATCACAAGGATGTTGCCTGAAGTGGCAAACTGAACCACCCCGGATCTGGGAGACACTCATGAAAGTGAGTGGCTCATAAGGGTCTGTGTTCTCCAAGCTGGGTGCTTGTGGAAAAAAAAAAAAAAAAAAATTTCTATTTCTACTTTTTTTTTTTTTTTTTTTTTTTTGATGGAATCTCGCTTTGTCGCCCAGGCTGGAGTGCAGTGGTGTGATCTCCGTTCACTGTAACTTCCGCTTCCTGGGTTCAAACGATTCTCCTGCCTCAGCCTCCTGAGTAGCTGGGGACTACAGGCACGTGCCACCACGCCTGGCTAATTTTTTGTATTTTTAGTACAGATGGGGTTTCACCGTGTTAGCCAGGATGGTCTCAATCTCCTGACCTTGTGATCCACCCACCTTGGCTTCCCAAAGTGCTGGGATTGCAGGCTCTGTTCCCACTTTTATCTCCTTTTGGTATCTGTTTAAATGTACACCATGTTTTAGGACAGTCTTATATATATGAAATGTATTTATATATATAGTGTGTGCTTTAATTTTTATTTATTTATTTATTTTTTGCCCATAGGATGCATAATCAGAAAATTTTGGAAACAACTAATTAGTGCTGAGTCATCTTTCTTCATGAGAATTAGTTCACAAGATTCACTCTTAATGCAACTCCTCATTTTAGCCATTTGTTTTTTATCTTTAGTCCTAAATATTATTTTACCAGCTAAACAGACTGAAAGCTTTGAGGGGTAGAAGGGAGGGTGAGGCTGGGACATGAGGGAGGGAGGTAGAGACAGTGGAAAGAGAAGTGGGGGAGACTGTGGGCAGGCAGCATGGAGCCCATGATGCCTACGTTCCCTTTCAGCCTTGTGGTTCAGTGACCCCAGGTTTTATCTCCTTTGCCAGACATCACTGGGTGCAGGTGCTGAAAGTTGTGAAGTGGCTGAAATGGCCGGGCATGCTGTGGCTCATGCCTGCAATCCCAGCACTTTGGGAGGTGGAGGCCAGTGGATCACTTGAGGTCATGAGTTTGAGACCAGCCTGGCCTACATGGCGAAACCCTGTCTCTACTAAAAATACAAAATTAGCAGGGCATGGTGGCACATGCCTGTAATCCCAGCTACTTGTGGGGGGCTGGGGCAGGAGAATGGCTTGAACCTGGGAGGTGGAGGTTGCAGTGAACTGAGATTATGCCATTACACTCCAGCTTGGGCAACAAGAGCGAAACTCCGTCTCAAAAAATAAAGACTGAAAGGTATTACACACTCTTGAAAGGCTCTGGACAGGGTTAAGCTCCAAACCACCATTAGCCCCCGCAAAATAGAGAGTTGGCTGTAAAAAATAAGGTAAGGATGACAATTATTAGTGAATAACCACTTAGTACGAGGCAGATGCTAAAGTTATAAACACACCAATTAGGCTGTTTTAAAAACAGTTCACTGGGAGGTTGAGTCGGGGGCGGATCACCTGAGGTCAGGAGTTCGAGAACAGCCTGGCCAACATGGCAAAACACCATCTCTACTAAAAATACAAAAATTAGCTGGGCATGGTGGTGGGTACCTCTAATCCCAGCTACTTGGGAGGCTGAGGCAGGAGAATCGCTTGAACCCAGGAGGCAGAGGTTGCAGTGAGCCGAGATTATGTCATTGCACTCCAGCCTGGGCGACAGGAACGAAACTCTGTCTCAAAACAAAAACAAAAACAATAACAATAACAACAACAACAACAAAACAGTTCACAGGCACATTCATCAGCCTGAACAGTTCCGCCTGCCTCGATTCCCTTCCCTGTTGTGTTGGTGCCTGTGTTAGAGCGGGGTAGATGCCGATGCCTACCTTTTCTTGGACTTACTGAAATATAAACCATGTAAGTATTTTTCATCTAGATTTGTCTGGGCATATCCAAAAGGCATAATTAGTTGAAATTATTATTACTTTTTGGTTCCTCTATTCTTCTGACAATTTGCATACCAAACAAATTATACTGGGTGTTGAGAGGTGAAATTAGCATTCTTCTGTGGTTACCAATAGGAGGCAAATGTTAGATCCCTCATTTTAAAGATTTGACTGGTGCCAAAATGAACATGTATTAATATGGAAAGAATAGGGGATAAGTGTATTATGCCATTGGGACGGCATGACAATTCATTTATCACCATTTATGAACTATGGGTGCATACACTGTCACAAATGAAGATGGATGTATTATCTCTTGAGGTCCCCTGATGCACAGAAGTAATGTGTGTGGGCATATGTGATTTTGATATATATTAACTTGCAAATAACTCTGTGATGCATGCAAGCCACTGCATGTGACAGGAGAGGGTGCTTATTAGTCAATACATGGCTTAGATGTAAGAGACCCAGCTGGAATTATTTGCTGGCTGATCAAGGCTGTGCTCATCAACCTGTTACCTTCATTATTTTAAAAACATTATTTTATCAGGGATTTCTATTTAGATAAGGAAACTAAAATAAAGAAACACTGTGTAAGTAAGACAAAACCTTGTGGCTCAAGAAACTTGAGTAGTGATCCTAGCCCTAGAAATGCCACAATTCCATGTAATGTGATTGTGTTTGAAGAGCAAGATCATCTTTGCTGAGAAGAATTACCAGAGAGAGGCCTTTTGCTAAAGCTCATAGTTGAATAAATTCCAACTATGCTGTCCCTGATCTATTTGAGGGCTTGGTTGTTTGGACCAGTACTTATTACTTGGAATTCCCAATCAGAGCTGACTTGTTGAGATAACATTCTGTAAGGAGGTTACTTCCATGTTTCTACCCACTGTGGGTACCCAGTGATGACTCTACCATTTAGACAGTGTCAACTTATTTTAATTTCTTTATCAATTCCCGGAAAGGTCCTGGAACCAGGAGCTTTATGGAGGATATGAATGCATTTATTAAGAATGACCAAGCTACCTTCAGTAGTGAGAATGATTGCATGGCTGAATGTGTCTTATGTTTTAAGATACTAGAATTATTTACTTATCAAAATAACACTTTGCTATGGTAAAAATATTGAGCATCCATTGTGTTCTAGGCCTTCTGGTAAATGCTTGTGCTTTTATCTCATGAATATCACAATAATCCTGTGAGGAAGCTGAAATCATTATTCCCATGTAATAGATGAAAGTCACTTGGCCCAAGTATCACAGCAGAGGTAGGGTTCTAACTCAGTGAGACTGACTACAGAAAAGAGAATGTTCCGATGTCCACCACTGTTCTTCTCACTAAGCGACCAGTGATAACCCTCAACATGTGTAGCTAAGCAAATAACCCTAGTGCTGGTCTGATGTGGAGTATCTTCTAGGAGGCTCCTCCTGTCATAATCCTGTGAAACTGGTACTGCTCAGGTGCTTTCTTGCTTCAGTACACTCGTGACTCTGTCCTGGTCTCCTCTTTGTTTTTATGCTTTCCTCACATGCAGTCTTAGGGTGTCACCAGACTTGTTAGCTGAGAAATACCTGGACAGTGCTTGCATTTGTGGTATTTCGGAGGGACCTGCATCAAGCGCTCATGGGCACCTTCTCTTTCTGAGTGTTGTTTATGTGGAAGAAACCTTCCAGCTTCTTTGCCAGGCTGTGGCTCTTCTTGCATAAAATCTTAACAGAAATTAGATCTTCCCATCATTGTAAACACCCTTGTCTTCCAAAATAAGCTATTTGTAGCTCAAGGATATTAATGTTTAATCACTTATACTTAATGTTATGTGAATTTCACTTATATCATGATTGTGTTTTAGGTTCTTTTATTTATTAGGTAGATAGTCATCTTTTTTATGTCTATAAAACGTAAATAGTCTCTCTACCTACAACTCTTTTCCAAATGAAAAACTGGAATGTTACCTGGCCTGATTTAAATGTAGAACAGAATATCTGAAATTTTGACTAGCTAGGAAATGTGAGGGTTGTATAGTCATACAAATAGAAGAGGAGTACTGGACCTGGGAGGGGATCCTGTTTCCAATCTTCATTGTATCACTAGCTCATTCTAAGATCTCAGCTGGGTCACTTAATGTCTCTGACCTTCATTCTTTATTCTGTGAAATGAGGATAATCCATGTTTGAACTATTCCCCCAGGTTGTGGTGGTGCAAATGACAATATGCACTCAGTTGTGAATTTGTCAGCCTTTTATTGAGCATCTTTTATGTGTTGAACACTGTGCTGGACTCTGGAGATACAAGATGAATAAGATAATTCCCATTCCCTGACCTGAAAAGTAGTTCCAGTTCTTCCTCATAAGATGTTCGCAGTCTTGGGCACATAAAATTGCATATCATAGAAAAGCACTTTGTAAAATCTAAAGTTCTTGATCAAGATGATCTGTGAAGAAAGCTTTCTGTGGTCAAATAAGTTTGGGAAATGCTGTGCACACTATCTTCAGAAACATCCTTGGAAATTCACAATGAACATTAGATATAGAAAGCTCTGTTAAGTCTTACAGCACAGAAGCACGTTTAACTCTTTAGCCTAATCTGTTCAGGGCTTAAAGAATCATTTTGTTTTTTTTTTAAATTGTGCATCACCTGCTAATACCTGAAGTAAAACCTCACTTGAGAAACTCTCTGTTAGTGAATATTAAGTGAATATTTAGTTGTCCCCATAACACCTTGTACACACTTCCATTATTGTACTCATCCATTGGATTACGTTGCTTGCTTACATGTCAGTATGTTCCTGACTAATCCATGGGCACCTCAGATAGTATCTGTGCCTATTCACATTTGAACCTGCAGGACTTGGGTGGAAGGGGTGTTCCTGGCCATTAGTAGGCATTCAACAAATGCTTGTTGAATGAACGTATAGAATTATACAGGCATACTGTACAAATGGGAGTGATTTGCCTGAAATGAGAAGATCCCAGAAGGTATTGAATAAACATCCTTACACTACTTTGTACAATGTCCAACTTAACTTATTTTTATGACCTTAATTTTTTTTTTAATTTTAAGGATAGGGGCTTAAAAACTATGTCTTAATTTGGAAATAGAGTAACTTTCAATGAGAAAACAATTATTTCCTGTGTTTAAAAACTGTTTATTGAGTTCCAACATTTTGAACAAATTTACCAGAGAAGAAAAAAGACATTATCTGTTTAAAAGCCCCAAATGGATACAGCTAAGAGGTAATATAGGTTTGCCCTGGAAATAGGAGCCCAAGGTTATGAAAAAATTGTAACCAGTAGATTAAGCATTTATTGGAATGGAAGTCAGGCTAGATGGATGAATGTTTCCATGGCAGGATATTTCTGATAGAGAACCATTGACAGGGAAGAAAAGGACATGGGGGCTCCATTTTGGTTGAATTTTAGCCTCAGCCAGGGAGTTAACATAGAGGGGTTGATACTGCTGCAACAGTTGAGAGGCAAAATGAAATGCTAAGTATAGCAACTTGGATGATAAAGGCTTTTCACACTTAGTGGCCAGCTACCAGTAAGTCTCTTCCCTAGGGCTCTTGGTGGGGCCAGCAGGTAAAATGGCAGGCTGTGGCTTCCCTCCTATGTTCCATCAGTGAGGAAGTAGGGTACAATAAACCCAGATTGAGTAACAGAACAATTGAGCACAGTTGCAGCAGTGAAGCTAGTGCTTGGAAAGTTCTGTCTCTCCAGTCTTAAAAACACGGCTCTCATACTTATGTGTTCACTGTAAACACTCTAGGTAAAATAATTACAATCACATTAAAGAGAGTTCCCATTTGGAAGTAAATATTTTTTGGTAGCTATTTTGCATATATTTACATATGTACACATAATACATACTACTTTTAATAATCCTATTTTTCAGTTTAACAGTATAGACATGTTTCTGAATCATTCAATATTTGGATAGTTTTAATGCCAGCTAGTGTTCTATTTCATGTATGCATCATAATTTATTTAACCAGTTCCTGTTATTGAATATCTATGTTATTTTTAATTTTTACTATTATAAACAATACTGGAATGGACTTTCTTCTACTTAACTCCTCTTGCATTTTCATGATTATTTACTTTGGGTTAATTTCAGAAAATGGAAGTTTTGGTTCAAAGGTAATGATTTTGATACTATTTGGTCAAATTGACCTTTAGAAATGTTGAACCAATTTTTATAACTGCTTCCTAGAAAAAAGTCAATATTATTTATCATTGAAAACATTTGCCAGCTTGATAGACAAAATGGTATTTCCTTGTCTTAATTTGCATTCATTGATTTTCATTGAGGTTGATTTTTTAAATGTTGAAAAAAATCATTTATAAAATGTTTATTGTTGGCCACTTGTATTTCTATTGATTTTGTGTCCTTTGCCCACTTTTCTTTTGGGGTGTTCATCTTTTTTATTGACTTGTAAGAGCTCTTTATATAGTATCACTGTCACATTCTAAATAACTTAATTCTTTAGAAGATCTTAAATAATATCGCATCAATACTTATTTTGTAATTTCAGTTTATCTTAATAGGAAGAGTGGCAATGTGGTTTTGGTTTTTAACCTTTAGCTTTTTTGTGTTGAGTTCAGCAACCTGAATATCTGGCATGGTAAGGATGCTGCTTCATTTGCTTTGCAGCAGCCTGAACTAGCAGAAAGCTTAGGTTCCTCGGAGGTAACTGACAGTGATTAGATGGTATGCTCTTCTGGTTGCCAAATCATTTAACCGTATCCTGGGACAGTGCTTTTCCAATGTATCAAATTCTTCCTTTGTTCATATTTTCTGATAAAGACAAGTTTTAGAGTTCAGACTATCCTTAGGAACTGACATGTTGTCTTCTTTCAGAATAAAGGCCAGGACAAATATAAACTTTTAAACTCTGCAGGTTGGCTGATTCTATTCAGCATAGATTCTTGCTAGAAGTAAAAATATTTTATAAAAGCAATAGACAGGCCCTACTGGTTCTCCCAATATTAAAGGTTTTAAACATGCTAGTCAGGCAGTTCCAACAGTGTAATTCAGGCACCCAGTTTTCCACAGTTGTTTCTTTTCCCAGAATTTTGATGATTATAAACATTTTGCCAACTTTGTTTTATCCAACTTCTTTACCTTATACAAAGTAAATGCCTGACACCATTTTATCTCACTTGTAGATACTTTAGTGTGCATCTTTTTTTTTTTTTTTTTTTTGAGACGGAGTCTCACTGTGTCACCCAGGCTGGAGTGTAGTGGCGCAATCTCCGCTCACTGCAAGCTCTGCCGCCTCCCAGGTTCATGCCATTCTCCTGGCTCAGCCTCCCTAGAAGCTGGGACTACAGGCGCCCGCCACCACACCCGGCTAATTTGTTTGTATTTTTAGTAGAGACGGGGTTTCACCGTGTTCGCCAGGATGGTCTCGATCTCCTGACCTCGTGATCTGCCCACCTCGGCCTCCCAAAGTGCTAGGATTACAGGCGTGAGCCACCGCGCCTGGCCCTAGTGTGCATCTTTAACTGATAGGAACCTTTCAAAGTGTAACCAAATATTATACCTAACACACATAATAACTGTATATCATTTAAATCTGTTATATCCATTTTTTTTTCAGTTTTCTCAAAGATGTTGTTTTACATTTGATTTATTCAACTCAGATTTCATAAAAGACCCACTCACTATATTTGCCTGTTGTGTCTCTTACAGCTTTTTTTATTCTAAAGCAGCTCCCCTCCCTGGTTTCTTTTCATGCTATTGATTTTTTTGGGAAACTGGGTCATTTGTCTTTGGAATGTCCCAATTTTTAGATTGTGATATTTAACTTCCTCCTCTATTTCTTGTAGCTAGAACTAGAGGGTTGATTAGATTTAGGTTCAATATTTTTAGGCAAGACTATTTCTTAGTTGATGTGTGCACTTCTCTTTGCATTACATAATGAGACGCCTCATGTCTGATTGTCCCGTCTTTAATGTTATTGTGATTGATTAGTGAGTTCAGGAGTTGTCAACATAATCCCTCCATCATTAAGTTCCCCACAGTCTTTTCATCTAATTGTTTTGGCACTCCTTGATATATGTTGTCGAAATTCATTATTTCATTAAGTGTTGCAAAACAGTGATTTTTTAATCCTATTATTTCATATGCAATTATTAGATGAAATTATTTTTAAAGAACTTATCAGCTATTTGGTTATGTAGGAATACAGTTCATGCAGGAAAGGAAAAATATATGCTTCTTTCTTTCTCATTATTTGTCAATTTTCAGTAATGAGTTGATGGCCTTAGCAACCTCTAGTAGTGGCCAGTGAATCTTTCTTTTTTAGTACCAGTATGAACTCACGGATTTTTATGTATTTGATATGTTTAAGTTCATTGCTATCATTATTCTTTTTGATGTTCACATTGTCCCACCTCAGGCCAGAAGGGGCGGTTCGAGTCGGTTCTCATATCCTTCTCACATGACCCCATTAGTTTTTGATGTCCTGTATATTTTTAATATAACAACCTCAAGTTAACATCACCATTACTCCCTAATGTAAGAACTGAAGCTATTCTATGTCACTGAATCTGGACTCTTTGGAAGGGTGCTAAGCTTCACTTTCCTTAGAATTTAATTCTTCTCAGACTCAAATGTAACACTGAAAAATGAATTCAGGTACCAAGCAGGCACTCAATCAATGTGTATAGTTGAATTAAATTGTGCTTTGTAGAGCCATGTGTTTCACATGCTAATGTAAACAATATATGAACCCAGGGTAATTTAGCTCATTTCCATGAACTTCTCCAAACCCACACATATTGTATCTTTAGAAAGGAGCTTAAACACACACCTAGCAAGTTTAAAAAATATCTTCGTTCAATTGTTTCTGTCATTTGGTATATTAGCATTCTTCTCACAGTGCTTTGCTTATATAAATTTAACAAGATGAAAGGCTGATGCTGAGAGAAGTCTTTGGACAGATTCGTTACCTTAGCAACCTTGCCCCAGACTTCAACGGCCCTGACCCAGCTACAAAGTCCTTCACTGGTTAACGAGACACTCTTAATGACAGCTGGCTGAAGCTCAGGCCTGCTGATAAAATGACTTGTTATCTGGACAGTAACCTTTGGGAGAATATTATCTCTATCAAATTTCTAAAAGAATCCAAACACTGAGTGAGGTTCCACTAATAACTATATTCATAAGGCCATCATGCTTAAGTGCTTCTGGGAAAGCATTAGTAACAGGAAATTAAGTGTTACAGAATAATTGCTAACCTCACTGCATAAAATAGAAGCTGGCCACCCAGTGATTTTGTGTTGGTAGCAGTCATTAGATGCTACTGTCCTGTATAATTGAAAAATTGTTTGTATAAGAAAATATTGTCTCTGCCTCATTAGCCCCAACATTTAGTTGTATTGGGAAAATCTGAATGCCCTTTTGAGGTTCAAATTACATCTATAACTTTGTTGTCTGTGTGGTTCAATGGTTAAAAAAAGAAATCAATTTCTACCTGAGCAAAGACTTTAAATTCTGATAGGAATGCTCTTATAGCTGTTACTTCTAGAAAGCTCTGTATGAATAAAATCACAATTATTAATTTATTTATTCACTGTCTACTATTTATCAGGTACAGTACTAGGCAGTAGAAGTGATACCTAATGACTAAAAGTCAGTTTTTGCCTTTAACCCAGTTTTTGCCTTATAGCATGGCAGGGAGTGTTCAGTTCAATGTCATCCAACAAATAGCTATTGAGCGCTTTGGGTTTTAAACCCATTGGTAACCCACAGGTATTTCCTGACGCATACCCAGATGATCATAGCACTTGTTTATAGCTGGTATCCATTCTGATGAGCTGGTGTCCATGTTGTGTAATTAACAAAGGTATGGAAATAGATTCTTTTATATTGGTTTAGTGATTGGGCTATATTTCTAAGACATTTAGATGCTTTTACGTTGACTCAGCAAATCTTACTTTGTAAATGAACCAAAGATCCACCATTAAAAATAAAAATCTGTGAATGTGGGAAGACTGCTGTTGCCTTAGTGCAGAATAAGAAAACACAGATAATAAGCTCCGTTTGATGTGTATTAGCAAAGATATCTACTTAAAAGACTTGGTGTTTTAGGTTTTATTGATAGTTCAAGTTAGATCCTATTGTGAATTGCATGTTTGTGTTCTCCAAATTCGTATGGTGAAGCCCTAAAACACCTGATGTGTTAGGGGTGAGGCCTTTGAAAGGTAGTTAGGTGTAGAGGAGGTCATGATGGTGGAGCCCCCGTGATGGGATTAGTGCCCTTATAAAAAGAAGAAGAGACACCAGACCTTCCTCTCCCCACCATGTGAGGATACACCAAGTGGGCAGCCATCTACTAGTCAGAAAGTGTGCCCTCACCAAGAATGGAATCTGCTGACGCCTTGATCTTGGACCTTCCCGGTCCCCAGAACTGTGAGAACTAAGTCCCCAGAACTGTGAGAACTAAGCTACCCAATCTATGGTATTTTGTTATAACAGCCTGAACTAAGACAGATCCCTACAGTTTATATAGCTGGAGTTTATTAGTATAGGTTAGCAACCCCTCTTCATCAAAGTAATTCCACTGTATCACTTACTGTTGATAAAACTTAACACATTTGGGAAGCACTTATATGTGCCACTGTGCTGGGAACTTGGTTTCTGTCATAAGTTACAGACCCTATTCTAGCAGAAAACAAGAGAAAAGATGGTTTTATAAACGTAGCAAAGATGGATGACACTATTAAGATTTAAGATTTTATTAAAGGTTGAAGCAAGAAAAAAGTTATAAAACTTTTACCTTTATATTTTGAATAAAAGGAAGCATTTCCATTATAGGAAACATTGTGTTTTATAATGAGTGGTATCCATGGAATAAGGCCAAAAATAATGTATTTCTTTAATTTTTTAAATTGGCATCTGGAAGAACTGGCATATATTGCTTTTTTTTTTTTTCCAAAAAAGCTGTGAGTCACGTAATTTATTTATATTAATATTTCTCATTTCTTTTGAGTGCCAAACAGCCCAGAGATAAAATTCAAAGCTCAGTGTCTGATTTACAGTTAGGAACCTAAGTAAGTCTTGCACTAATTGCAAACCTCATATGTCCCCCTGGAACAGCGCTTTGTCTTTATCAGTTTGGGCTGCTGTAACAGATTACCATAGGCTTGGTAGTTTAAGCAACAAACATTTATTTCTCACAGTTCTAGAGGCTAGAAGCTGGAGATCAGGGTGCCAGCATGGTTAGGTTATTGGTGAGGACCCTCTTCCTGGTTTACAGATGGTTGTTTTCTTGCTGTCTCTTCACATGGCAGATGACACTAAACTCATTATGGGTCTTCACCTTCATGACCTCATATTAACCTAATTATCTCCCAAAGGCCCACACTCCTAATACCATCCCAATGGAGTGGGAAGTTGGCGTTTCAACATATTAAATTTTGGGAGGATACACCCATGCATCTCATAATTACACTTCCCTGTCCAGAAAGAGGTTCAGAAATGCAGGACCACAAATGGGGTCTTTAAAAATTACCACCAATAGGACTGCCTTTCTGGGTACCTTCTTGGATTCCAATAAATTTTCTTGGTTTCTTACTAGACTGCATTTACCTTCTTTTCTTTCTACCAAGCTGACCACATCTGCTTAGGAGATTTAAAGCACTACGTTATATTCTTTTAAACTCTGTCTCATCAGAGTCTCTCAATTGTTCTAAAATTAATAGTGGCTTCTAAGAGTTCACCTTATCCTGCATATCTGGCCAAGCATCTCAAAATAATTAGGCCCTAAATTCTTGGTGCAAATATTTTGCACAAAAATTCCTGCATGCAGCAGGTATAAATCCCAGTCCACTGTTCAGGTGGGCAAGAAAGAGAACTGTCTTTATTTCCCTAGAACAACTTAATTATAGTGCAAGTCCCCGCGGACAAGGTGGTAGAAACTCAGTGTCAGTGAATACATTATCACTGCCTGGATTCTGGGGTGTTTCACATAACAGCACTGTATCTAGTGAGTCTTTGGTCTTTAATTTTATCTGTAGACAAAAGAGCCCACTGGGATGTCTGTTGTTGGTTGAAGACATGGTCCACTCCTTTGCTGCTGAGATGTCCCTTGTTTCTGTCCATCTGACTCTTTCAGGCTGCTTGCTCTGTTAGCTAGAACCTTGTTTGGACACAACAGTCATTTTTCTGCTTCTGGGCCATGTTAGATTTGGGAATTCCTGAAAGCTGCTCATGGCCCTGTCTGCCTGTATTTGCTCTGCAGCCATTAACTTCCATTAAAAAGATCAGCAAAGGAGCCTGCTGGTAACATCTCCTAAGGTCTCACAACTTCCTTCAGGAAGCCTTTCTTTCTTCAGGAAGTTGGTTTTTTCTAACTTAACCAACCCCACCTCCTCTCTTTAATTCAAGTTTGTTTATTTAGTTTTTATTTTCTAAGAAAACAGTGCCAGCCTACACCACTTATTTGTGGCTGAGTTTTCAGAGGTTTTTTCCCTTATATTATGCCTGCAAAAGTTATTTTCCTTTTAAAAGTTTGCTAACATTGCTAAATAGTCAATTAAATGAATTCATGAATAACATGAATTATGATTTGAACACTTTTGCCCATGCTTAAACAAATTCCTAATTCCAGAACTCTTTATAAGATTTGGAAATATTAATATGAGTTTTGTGAGAATTAAAGAAATAAAAATGGTTTGCTTCTACTCTTCTGGAGTTTTAGTGTAATTTTGTTTACTGGAACTGCTTAATCTTATTTGTTTTATTAGATCATTTGTTACTACTCTATGAGATTCCAATAAACTCTTTAATAAACATCAAAACTTGAGAGCTCATCATTCCTGGTTATCTCTCCATAAACACTTGTTAACCCCATCCTGCTATCACTTTTGTGCAAAGCAGATTACCTAGACATTAGTTCTTGATTTCTTTTTTTTTAAATGTAGTAATAGGCTTTATTTGAAGAAACCAATTATAATGCAATTCAATACAATACCACTAATCAAATTACCTCTTCCAAGGATAGCAGTTGGGAATATTTACTATGGAAATATCTGTGTTTAGAATGATTTCTAAAATCAAAGTGCCATAAACATAACTGAGAATTATAAAGACTGTCTCTGTCAGGAACACCTCTTGAGGTAGGAAAAGACAAGGTTCCAAGTAAGAGAATTCTCACCTTTTCTTAGGGTTAAATCATACCTTAATTGTGTGAGTGCGGTATTTTTTCTGGTCAAAAATTATGCTTGATGAATGCATGACTGGTTAAGTTAGGCAGAATTTTGCCAGTCCCAAATAATTATAAATTTAGCTTGGGAATCTGCTCTAAGGCATCTAAGTTTATTACAATAGTTTCCCTTGAGTTAGAAAAAGGATGTGGAACTTGGGAATACACACAATAAAAATGTACATCTTCGATTTCTTTCTCTGCTCTGCTCCTTATAAATCCAAGTGACTACCAAGTCTGACCTACGTTGCCTCCTAAATGCTGTTTCCCTTTCTCTTCATTACCTCATTGGAGCGCATTATCAACTCTTGCCTGGCTAACAGCAATGTAGCTCCCCAGCTGGCCACACTACTTTAGGTTCATCCCTCTCAAAGCCTGTATCTTATAGGCTTTATAGCTTATAGAATGACCAGCTCCCCCATGTCTTTTGTGTAAAGTCTGAGATCCATTTCATGTGCTACAAAGACTTCAAGAAAGTGTCCTAGCAGAGCACTTCCTGGGTTATATCTCTGATCCAGACTTTACGCTCCAGCAACCATTCCCTACTCACCTCAATATTTTACTCACTTCCATTCATTTATCTTGACACATAAAATTGTGCTCACTTCATGTGTGTTGGGTGCTTGGAAACTCCAAACAGAGGAAAGTTAACATTCTGTGGTCCTGAACCCAAGGAGCAGAATGGTGAAGCAGACAGAACACTGTGCTTTGCTGCTGGGTTATACCCAAGTCCAAATCCCGTCTCTTCTTCTTACAGCCATATGATTTTTTGGGGGGGCTATGGTGCTGGGTTATACTCAGGTCCAAATCTCATCTCTTTTTCTTATAGCCATATGATTTTTTGGGGGTCTCTGCTGCCTGGTTATACCCAGGTCCATGTTTCATCTCTTTTTCTTATAGCCATATGATTTTTTGGGGGGATTATGCTACTGGGTTATACCCAGGTCCAAATCTCTTCTCTTTTTCTTATAACCATATGATTTTTGGGGGGACTATGCTGATGGGTTTTACCCAGGTCCAAATCTCATCTCTTTTTCTTATAGCCATATGATTTTTTTTTCAGCATGGGCAAGTATACTACCTTTTCATTGGTAAAAATGAGGGTAAAATCTAATTTTCTCCTGGCATGTAGCAAAAACTTGAGAAATGTTAGTTTCCTTTCTTTTTAAAAAATGCCATCAAATTCCTTCAAATTCTAGCATTTAAGAGAGCAGCCAACTCTACTTACAAGTGCCTCAACTCACAGTTTCAGATGATGACTTTGCTGGGGCTGTCCCACGTGCCTATATTAGCAACAGAACACAGAAACATAAATCTTGAAACTCATTCCATAGAGGATGAAATACTAAATGTTTATTGTCTATGAGTAACATTTTGCTAGAATTTTTCTACCAGATTTCTCCTAGAAATGACGCAATAGAAAAAAGGACACTGGACATGGACTTCCTGAAGGATGGGAGTAAAGGGAGAAAATTGCGAAGTCCAATGTGTGGGGGGTACCCCTGCAGAAGGGTGACAAAAGCGAATGAGAAAGCACTGTAAGTGTGTATGGCAGCACTCATATATATCTGACCTACTTTACAAATTTGCCTAGGGCCAGCTTTTTCAGAGAGATTCAGGAAGGATGACTAACTTGGTGTCAGCAGCTCAGAAATGAAAAATCGGTGAAGTCCGGCCTGATGAAGTAACTGCTTGAGTTAGTGCTTGGCCACTGTCCCTAACTAGAGCCAGTCCTCATGATGAGAAAGTAAAGAGGAGGAGAAGCAGATGGGAGAATCAGGAGCAGATGTAAGTTATTTAAAAGTAATACAATAATTCAGCCGGAATGGAGTGGAGATTCAGGAACTTATTGGGTATGACATTTGGATAAATTAAACTGAACAGAACATCTAGGAAATACCAGATAGGAAAAGGAAAATGAGGTTGAAAGTTGGCAGGCGAGGGAAGGAAAAGTAAATGAAAAAAAGAGTTTAGGGCAAAGGGAAAGCCGTTCAATTTACTATGTATGCTTAACATCCAGATTTTCATTTTTTAAATAAAAAATTCAATCCTACATATATGTAAATAACTAGAAATTTAGGACCGGGTAGTTAAAACACTGTCTGATTTACTGGTTTTCTTCCTTTTTACCTTTTTGTGGCACATGTACAAATATAGACAAAAAGACATACATTCACACAGACACACACACTTATGAACACACACATGCATACACGGACACACATACACACAACTGCCTTGCTTTTCCTCATCATGATTTTGTGAGATAAATTTTCAGATTTAGTTTGGTTCACTGCAAAGGCAACAAAAACTTTATAAAATGTAAGTGTTCCCATTCAAGAGAGATCATTTCTTCTTTTAATTGTTCATTCTTGATCTGTGGCTGCTCTAGAAGTTCTGAGGTAGTCGGGGTAGCATTATAGATGAATGCAAGAGGCAGGCACTGCCTGTGGGAAGACAGGCAGGTGAAAGATAAATTAAATGAGTATGAGCTCCAGGGAAAGAGTGTAAGTGGCTGGATCTGAAACACAAAAATGCCTATTAAATAGAGATGTGAACAACTATTTGTCAAAATTTCTAATATTGATTGTTGATCTTCCTGCCTGAGAATCATACTGTGACCATTTTTACTGATTTATCGAAGAGGCATCTTGCTTTAGAGATCTTTAAGGAGTTTGGGCTTGCTTCATCTAAATCAACATTAACAAACTTCAGGTGCAATTCTGGATTTCACTTACTAGTGAGCTGGTTTCGAGATAGAGACAGAGTTAATTTGTCAAGTTTGGCTTCCTACAGGGTGATGCTCTCACTCATGCCTTCAGAGTAAATTTGACTTGGTCTATTGGACATTGAACCAAGATTCTAATTAAAGGAACCTGTTTTCTTGGCATTTCTATGTTCACCAAGACACATTTTTATATATGTTCCTGTGTAAATGTCATTATTTTTCATCTTCAAAGGTATTACACTTTGGAGACCAGAAAGAAAAAAAAAATCAGGACCTGATCCAGCCTTTTTTTTTTTTTCCCCAGATGTACTCTTCTTTGGCACCTGTCTGCCACTTCCATGGAAGCGTGGCTGCACTACTTTCCCTTTTCATTTCCTTGCTGCTAGGTCAGGCTGAAAAATAAAGACTAAGATGACAATAAAAGCTCCAGTGGAAATAAAATAAAAGGGAGACAACATGAAAAGGACTTGAAAATAAAAGGATACAAAAACACAGTGCATAAAGGATGAGCAAGTTGAAAGGATTATGGAATTAAGGAAAATGTGATAATGTAACCCTAGAAAAAGAAATGTTTTCAATAAAAAGTCAGAGGGAAGTAGATTACAGAGGAAAAAAATTATTGGCAAGGAAAGGAGGATTTTTTTAAAAGCAAGTTTCATCACCTAAGAAGAATTTTCAGGCAAACCTATTACATTTTACTATAATTATGAGACAAAGTTTATAACTAAACCAAGACACTGTAAAATAAACAATAGAGAAGGCAAAACACATTTTCTCTTTTCTCTTCATAAACTGTGAATTTGGAACTAGCTCCCAACTCAGCTTTAGCGGATGCTGTAACATTAATGGACGCTGACCATTTAGTGAAGAAGTGAATCTACTGTCTATTCCATAGAATAAAGCTGTCTTCCCACAGCAATGTAAATGATCGACCATGAATGTGTTTTTTAACAACCATGTGGGTTGTGGAAAGTGAACAGAACTTAGCACTGAAGTCGTATAAACTTCAGCAGGTTTTTAATCTGTGATTAGAGATACTGACATTTTCTCAAAATCTCCGTGTATGAACCATACTGTGCTTATGATAGAAAGTGATTAGCTATAAAGAACCAGACATACGTAAGGTAATATGCATAAGTCCACTGGTAATTCCAATTTCCGGACACTGAATAGTAGAATTTATGGTTAGGAAATTCTGATGGAATTTGGTTGTGACATGATAATATCAGAACTACTTGGAATGTTGAAATTCATCAGTCATTGGAATTTTCCTCCCATGAATTAGGGAAACACGTATATGGTTCAAAATTCAACATATGCAAAAGGATAATTAGTAAAATGTTCATGAGCTGATTTCCCCACCACCCCCCCTTTTTTTTTTTTTTTTTAAGATGGAGTTTCACTCCATCACCCAGGCTGGAGTGCAGTGGCGTGATCTCGGCTCACTGCAACCTCCACCTCCTGGGCTCAAGCAATTCTCCTGCCTTAGCCTTCCAAGTAGGTGGGATTACAGGTGCCTGCCACAATGCTTGGCTAAGGTTTTTGTATTTTTAGTAGAGATGGGGTTTCATCATGTTGGCCAGGCTGGTGTCAAATTTCTGACCTCAAGTGATCCACCTGCCTTGGCCTCCCAAAGGACTGGGATTACTAGTGTGAGCCACCATGCCTTGCCAATTTTCCCCTTTTTGATTGCTTGCTTGAGTCATTTGACACATTTATTTATTGCATCTATCATGTGTATGGCAACTCATCTGGTGTTAGGGGCACTGCAGTCCTTACTCTGGAAGGTTTCATTTCCCAGAGGCAACTATTGATACCTGTTTCTTGTGTATCATTCTAGATATTGCATACATCTGCCCATACACAAACACATACATCCTCTAAAAAATGTTATGCACTGAATGCTTGTGTCTCTCCTGAATTTATATGTTGAAATCCTAACCTCCAATGTGATGATATTAGGAGGCAGGGCCTTTAGTAGGCAATTAGGTCATGCAGGTGGGGCCCTCAAGAATGGAATTAGTGCCCTTATAACGAGGCACATGATAGCTTACACTCTCTCTCTCTGCTTTGCCATGGAAGCATGTAACCAGAAGACGGCCATCTGTAAACCAGGAAGTGGGCCCTGGTTAACAAGATACTGAATCTGCCTGCACCTTGCCCTTGAACTTCTTAGCCTCTAGACTGTGAGAAATAAATGTTTGTTGTTGAAGTCACCCAGTCTATGGTAATTTGTTATAGTAGTCAGAACTAAACAAAACATTTTACATATAGTATATTTAGCAAGTGCTATGATAGTCGACATTGAGTATCCAGTGGGATTTTTTCTACTCAGAAAAAAATCAGTGTTGCACTCAGAGCCTCCCATAACAGTTGTGGTGCTCAGGGCAAGAGTATAAGTGGAGCCCCCACACAAGGTGTCTGAGCTGTGAATCAAGCTCAAAGTTAGGAATCAAGCTCACAAACTGGAAACTAAAATATGTCCTATCCCTTTACTTTGACAAATATATTTGTCAAAATGGAAATGAAAAAATGTGCATAAAGCTATAATTTTACACAACTGAACATTATCAAAATATAGACGACTAAGCTTAATTGTTACTGTTGATGTCTGGGTATTCTGGCAATGAACTACCAATATTTGGATTAACAATAAAGTGTGTAATTAACAATTTATTATATATTCTATAAAACTTCTCAACTTAATTTTAAGAAAATTATTACATTATTATAGTCGAGATTTTCATATACTTGTGTTCTATTGACAATAATGGTTTTTGGATAAAAAATGTAATTGAGGCCCACACAGTGGCTCAGTTCTGTAATCTCAGCACTTTGGGAGGCTGAGGCAGGAAAACTACTTGGGCCCAGGAGTTCAAGACCAGCCTGGACAGCATAGGGGAACCTCATCTCTACCCAAAAAAAAAAAAAAAAGAGTTAGCTGAGTGTGCTGATGTGCACCTGTGGTCCCAGTTGCTCAGGAGGCTGAGGTGGGAGAATTGCTTGAGCCTGAGAGGTTGAGGCTGTGGTGAACCATGGTAGTGCCACTGTACTCCAGCTCGGATGACAGAGCAAGATCCTGTTTCCAGAAAAAAAAAAAGTGTACAAAATTTGTATACATTGTCATCAAAATGTAAATATTAAATAATGTAAACATTGATTAAAATTAATCTTTATATGTCTTCAAAAAGTTATTTTTCTTTTACAATAACCATCTAAATAAAAACTTTTAATTTTAAAAAGGAAAATTTTAGGCTGGGCTTGGTGGCTCACACCTGTAATCCCAGCACTTTGAAAGGCCTGAGACAGGTGGATCACTTGAGGTCAGGAGTTCAAGACCAGCCTGGCCAGTATGGTGAAACCCCGTCTCTACCAAAAATACAAAAATTAGCCGGGCGTGGTGGCAGGTGCCTGTAATCCCAGCTACTCGGGAGGCTGAGGCAGGAGAATGGCTTGAACCTGGGAGGCAGAAGTTGCAGTGAGCCGAGACTATGCCACTGCACTCCAGCCTGGGTGAGAGAGTGAGAGTCCATCTCAAAAAAAAAAAAAAGAAAAGAAAAAAGAAAATTTTAATGATGAAGTATAAAAAATAAAAATTTAAATTAGTTGAATGCCTTAGATATTTATTTTTAAAATGTAATTAAATCTCATTTAATATTTTAGTTAAAATATTAATATTACATTACTAAAATGTTTTAATTTAAATAAAATCTCATTTAGTATAAAAATAAAACTGTTTAGTTCTGGTGTTCAATGTTCATTCAGTGGCCCAGTTGTAAAGAATCCATATCATGTTACAATTAGAAGTAATCAGTAACATTCACTGTTTACGTTGGAAAATGTTCCTCAACCAATTGTTACTCAGCAGCTGCTGTGGATACTATCGTAATTTGAAGAAAACCTCAAAAACAGAAAGCAAGAAAATGTGCGATCAGCTGTAAAGAAAGAATGCAAGACTCTATTGCAGGCCAGGTGCGGTGGCTCACACCTGTAATCCCAGCACTTTGGGAGACTGAGGTGGGTGGATCAGCTGAGGTCAGGAGTTTGAGACCAGCCTGGCCAGTATGGTGAAACCCCGTCTCTACTGAAAATACAAAAATTAGCCAGGCGTGGCAGTGCGTGCCTATAATTCCAGCTACTCGGGAGGCTGAGGCAGGAGAATCACTTGAACCCTGGGAGGCGGAGGTTGCAGTGAGCCGAGATTGCACCACTGCACTCCAGGCTGGGCGACAGAGCGAGACTCTATCTCAAGTTGGGGCGGCGGGGTGCGGAAAAATCTATTGCGTTCCTGCTGAGAAGGTTGGACAAGTTAATTAATTTGTCTTTGCTCTTGTTTCCATAGCTTACATTTTTCCTGCTCTTCAAAGCAGTGTAGTGGCGAAACCCACAAATTTCCGTAGTATTTGTATACAGTTACCTTTTGTTTTGAGGATATAGTGCAAAAAATGTGGAGAAGTTTTTCCTTGGGACCTGAATGGTGTTTGGCGTGTGAATAGATGTTTAGGATTACAATTTGTGCCATGCTGTGCTAAGTGCCAGATCTTGTGTGACAAAGGTGCCTTGTGCTCTTTAATTGACTTACTGTGTGTGTGATAAATAGGGCCCTACTCAAACAGTCCAAAAGGACACTTTTTGCCCCTGTCAAAGGGATGATACTGTGGTGAATATCTCTGAACATACAGCATTTAATTTATGGTGGTTGCAGGATCGATTTCTTAAAAATCCAATTGTGTTAAACTGTATAGATATTTTAAGTGCTGATAGATGTTACCAGATTGTTCTCCTTAGTGGTTGTGGCAATTTACAATTTCATTAGAAATGTTAGAGAATGGCTATTTCCCCACATCCTTGTTAAGAGTGCTTTATCAGACATTACAGATCTTTGCCCATCTGTTAGGTGAAAAATAATATAGAGCTGCAGTTTGAATTTAAATTTCTCTTATCGTGGATAAGGTGAGCAGTTTTTCATGTATTTATGTTGCTATTTATATTTTGTCTAGTAAGTTGTTCATATTTTTTGCTAATTGTTTTCTATTGGATTATTCATCATTTACTTATTTATTTGTAGATGCTCTTCATATATTAGAAAAATCCTTTTGTTATGAGTTGCAAAAATTTTTCTCAGGTTGGTGTCATAACTTGTTTTTTGTTCTGTATGGAGACTTTGAATCTTCTTATGTAGTCAAATGTATTAATAACTTTTGGGTTTTTAAAATAATCCTTAGAAATGTCTTTCTGCACTTGAAGATAATAAAAAATAAAAATAAAATGCCTCTTCATTGTTTCTTATAATTCTTTTAAGGTTTCATTTTCACCTTCAAATCTTTTATCAGTTTGGGAGGTATTTTTGTGGAAATTGTGAAGTAGGTATCCAATGTAATGTTTTTCTCTGATGGATATTTTGTTGTCCCATTAGTATTGGGAAGTGAAACCATCCCCAGGTTTCACTTATCCTCAATATCTTATCTTTACCACTGATTCAAAAATATCTTTAGTATATATACATTTCAATCTGCTTTTGAGTGTTTCTCAGGTCTTTTCTAGTCTTTTATTTATCTGCATATTTGTTTTATGTTTTTGTGCCATATTACTTATTGTAGCTTTATTTTACATTTTAATATTTGGTAGGGCTAATCTTATATCATAATTCTCCTTTCCCCCCCCAGAATCTTCTACTATTCTTCCTTCTTTCTCCCTTATAAACTTTTTATCAGTTATTTTATTTCCAAAAAAATCCCCTTGGTAGATTTTTGGGTTTGTGTAAACTACTAATCGGAATGAGAATTAACATCTTTATGATGGTAAGAGTTTCTTTTAAGAATGTGGTATGCCTTTCCATTAGTTTAAATCATTTTTGTTTGGGCCTTTTTAAAGACTGTTTTTTTTTTTTTTTTTTTTTTTTTTTTTTTTTTTTTTTTTTTTTTAAGGAGTCTCGCTCTGTTGCCCATGCTGGAGTGCAGTGGTGCAATCTTGGCTCATTGTAACCTCTGCCTCCTGGGTTCAAGCAATTCTCCCTGCCTCATCCTCCTGAGTAGTTGGGATTACAGGTGCCCGCCACTGCACCCGGCTAATTTTTGTATATTTAGTAGAGATGGAGTTTTGCCATGTTGGCCAGGCTGGTCTTGAACTCCTGACCTTGGGGGATCTACCCGCCTCGGCCTCCCAAAGTGCTGGGATTACAGATGTGAGCCACCATACCCACCCTTAAAGACATTTTTACACTATTTTATATAGTTCCTGCACATTTGTTATAAAGTTTATTCATAAGTATATTACATATATTTTTGCTTTTGTAAAATAAGGGTCTTTCCCATTATGTCTTCTAATGGTTATGTGTATACATGAAGGCTATTGATTTTTATATATTAATTTTTTTAGTAGTACCATACTGAATTCTCTTAGTGTTTATAATAATTCCTCAGTTTATTTTCTTGGGTTTCTAGGCAATCATTTTATTTGCAAATCATTTTTTTCTGTCATTTATTTCATTTACCTAATTTCATTGCCTAGGTAGATGCTCCAGGGTAATATGAAATACTATGGCACAAGTGAACTTGTTCCAGATTTAGTGGGAATCTTCTGGTATTTCTCTATTAATTGTGATATTAACTTTTGTGTTAATATATATGTTTATGTATTTACCATATTAATGGGGTGTCTATTAATATTTTATCAGTTTTTTTAAAGTTAAGAATAGAGATTATATTTTATCACATGACCTTTTAGTACCCATGGAGATGGTAATATGTTTGTCCTCTCATCTGTTTAAACAATTTTTAATTTTTAAATTTGAATTTTATAAATAGATTTCCTAATATTTAACCCTAGCCTTCCTTCAATTCTGGTGTAAACTCCCTTTGGTTATGATATTTTATCCTTTTATAATGCTTTCTGAATTCTGCTTCTCCATGTGTTATAGTATTTTTACATTAATATTTATAAGAAGGATTGGTCTTTTGTTTGAATTTTTAAAAATTGTGCCATAAATGTTATGTTAGATCTTGAAGCTCTTTTTTTCTATGTTCTGGAAGAATTGTCATTCTTTGTCTTGTCTGGTGTTCTTTGCCCTGGCCTTGATTGGATTTTTGATTATTTAGGGTATGATATTTTGGGGTCAATACATGTTTAATTACTGATTTGCCTAGAGTGAATCACTCAGCCAAATATTTTGCCATACTGAATTTTTAGCCACTTGAAAATACAATGTCATATCTCGGCACAGCCATACTTGCTCTATCCTCCTAAGCCAAAATGGACCACATATTGACAAATCCCTACCAGTCCTCCAAGGTCCTGTTCAAATGACACCTTCATGAAGCCTTCCCTGTTCTTCCAACTCTAAGGTGGTCTCTTTCTTTGAGGATAATTGTCTGATTTTCTTTATAATTTTTTTTATAACACATCCCATTTTTGACATATTTTTCAACAGATTCATTAGACATCTGTAGACATTAGACAAAATGCTCCCATAATGCTATACTACTTAATCCTTCCTGCAGTCCTAAGGTTTGAACGCCTTCCAGATAAAGGAATGTCAACCTAGAGAGAGTCAATAATTTTTTTTTTTTTTAGGTTACAAAGCTGATAGGCTTCAAAGCAGGAATGTAGCCCAATTCTGTCTGATTCCAAACCATATACTGTTTTCACTAGATCATGTTGTTAAAATAGAAGATCATCTTTATGATCATTTTGGGCATGCTTCTTTCTCCTCTATGAGATTCCAAGCCCCTGGGTCTGGACTGTGTCTCATTTCTTCTGGAATTCCCTATGTCTTCTTGCACATGGGAGGAAGAAAACAAGCTGATCAAATTGCTAGAAGTGAACAGAGTGAGTATCTCAAATTTTATTCCAATAAAACTTCAGAATGAATTATGGAATTTTGCTTGTGCATTTAATCCCTATTTATAGTCCATTAATCCACACATTTATAAGTTCTTGGTGAAAGGCCTTTCAGAAGGATTTTTGAAGCTATGGAATATGGGGTTTGCTTTCATTGCCATCCAACTGTGGAGCATTCTGGTGGATATTCTCTGGGGCTACGTCAGGGGGCAAAATTTCCAGTGTTAATTGTCTGCGTCCTATCTTGATGCTGGAAAACTGCAAGGTGTTGCTTGTCCATCACCTCTGGGGTACCTGATTGCTTTCCAGGCAAGTCAGAGCCTCATCATACTTTCATCTAGAAGCGACAGCTTCCTCTTTTCAGTCCTCATAGGACTCTATCTGCACCTCCCCTTTCACCATCTCTCACTTCCTACCTGGCATTACAATCATGTATGTGCCTCTCTTATTTTCCTGATATGTGGTAAGCATCTTAAGGTCATGGACCATGTCTGATTCATCTTCATGTTTCCCACTGTGCTCACTGGGTGCTTGGCACATAGTAGGAGCTCAATACACTTTAAAAAAGTGATTAAAGTAGGTTCTAAATTCAGCAAATATTGCTCTTCCTATTTTACTAGCACCATTTCAGCACTTTTGCTGCTGCCCACTATTTATGTGGGTGGTATGAGCTGAAATTGCTGAAGAGAGATGTAATTTCCCTTGTTAATATAATTACTACCATATATTATCACAGCACTAAAGTCATAACATTCTCATTTTCAGTGGCCTATACACATCACCAGAATTATCTCTGGAGGAGAAATTTATCATGTTTGTTTTCAGTCTCAGAGTGAAATGCTGCCAAGTTTGGTGAATATGTACTCAGCCCCGTTTGAGTGACAAGTGAGTGAATAAATGGGGACATTTTACCTCTCATGAAAAAAAAACCTGTAAGGCTCTTATATACATGCAGATAATTTATTAACTGCTTGGATTCCTAATTCAGGGCAGGGGGAGGGTAGTGAACATGCTTTTCTCTGCGGGTCTTTCATAGTTTGGGGAAATAATAAACGAGGAGCTGAAGAATCTGGAGAGGAAGTGGGAGGGGAAAGAATATTTACATTTTGCTCATTATGAGGGCAGCAGGCCCATCTGGGGTAGGCTAATGGCCTTGTCAGCTGAACTGAGGGTGGACAAGGACAAGATTTTCAACTGTGAGTGTGTGATCAGCCTGTAGTAGTCAATAACTCTGTCTAATACATGTTTATTTTTCATTTTGGGGAAAGAGATTGGGCTTCTAGCAGTCTTATCTCAGCCTGGGACTTAAAGGGGTCTTTACCTGAAACAAGACCAATCTGGTCCTTGTCATGTTTTTGGGTGGATAGAACTGGGCCATCTAGGCTGGGTGTGGTAGCTCATGCCTGTAATCCTAGCATGCTGGAAGGTCGAGGTGGGAGGGTCACTTGAGCCCAGAAGTTTGAGACCAGCCTGGGCAGCATAGAGACCCCATTTTTACAGAAAATTGAAAAATTGGTTGAGCATAGTGACATGCACCTGTCTGCCTATCTACTCAGAAAGCTGAGATAGGAGGATTGCTTGAGTCTAAGTTAATGTTACAGTGAGCTATGGTCACACCACTCTACTGCAGCCTGGGTGACAGAGCAAGACCCTGTCTAAAAAAAAGAAAAAAAGGCAGGACATCTGTTCTGTACTTTGGTATTGCTACTGGAAGGTCAGCCATGAGGTGCAGGCCTGGCTTCTGTGGCCATCCACAGCCTCTACCCGGGACTAGCTAAAGACAGCACCAGTGACAAGTTGGGTCCCTGCAGGGAGTCAGGGCCTCTCATCAGGGAATCCAGGCAGCAAGAAAGTGGCAGAGGCAAGCTCAGAGTCCAGGAGCTGGGGTATGGCTAGGATTTTAATAAGCCAAGAGAGGGCTCCTACAAAGAGACAGAATCTAAAATGAAGGATTCCTGAGGAACAGACTCCAAACTTGGGCACTAGAACTTTTAAGTACTTCACGTCTCCTTCAGAAACATCCATTTCCTAGTTGTATCATCTCCAAAGTCCTTGGCCTTGACCCTTCCTAGCTGTTCTTCAACTGCAGTGGCTTTCAACCCTGCTGTGAGTTAGGGTTGCACTGCTGTGCATTACGCTAGGGAACCTATAAAAGAGAGATGTCCTGTCTTCTTCCCTGGACATGTATGTGTTCATATATACATGTATGTAGACACAGATACATATTTTATAAATATAATGCAGACGCACACAGGTATGTATTTACCCCTAGGAGATTTGAATGCATAGTCAGGTCAAGAACTGCTGACTATTGGATGTTGCAAGAGGAGGAATTAGAAGCTTGAGCATCCCCTGGAGGGAACATTACCAGAACAGAAGCGCTCATGGCAAGTTCATAGCTTACAGCTACTATTTATGAAATACTGACTCTGTGCCAAACACTTTCTTTATGAACTCATCTGATTTCATATGACCCTACAAAGTAGATTTTACTAATGCTATTTTAGAGATGAGAACGCTAAAGACCAAGGTCCCACAGTCGAACTGGACCTTGAACCCAAGTTAGGATGGGACCATTGCTTCCTTGATCTGCCTGATTAATACGGTTATTGTAATGATTTCAACCTGAGTTATAGGTTATTATAGTTTTAAGTTTAAGAGTTTGGGCTCTAGAATCAGACTTAAATATATTCAAATTCTGGCTTTGCAATTTAAAGCTAGGTGATCGGAACTAATTACTTCTCTGACTGCATTAGTCCGTTTTCATGCTGCTGATAGACACATACCTGAGACTGGCTAATTTATAAAGAAAAAGAGGTTTAATGGGCTCACAGTTCCACATGTCTGGGGAGGCCTCACAATCACGGTGGAAGGCGGAAGGTGAAAGGCACATTTTCCATGGTGGCAGACAAGAAAGAAGTGAGAACCAAGTAAAAGGGTTTCCCCTTATAAAACCATCAGTTCTCATGAGACTTACTGACTACCACGAGAACAGTATGGGGGAAACCTACCCCATGATTCAATTATCTCCTACTGGGTCCCTCCCATAACACCTGGGAATTATGGGAGCTACAATTCAAGATGAGATTTGGGTGGGGTCAGAGCCAAACCATATCACTGACCCTCAGTTTTCTCACCTGTACAATGAGAAAAGAATGGCTGGGATGCTTAAATGAGATAATTCTTGTGAAGCTCATAGGATACTGGCTGGTTCAAACTAAGTAACTAGTAAGCATTTCCTGTTAGCATTAGTACTGTCTCAGGAACCAGAAGCAGGATAGGAAATGCAGGTGTCAAGCTTAGAAACCCAGCTGTGACGAACTGGAAAAGATATTTCAGAAAGATGTATGGGGGATGCTGGTGCAGGCTTGTATGAAGTTTCTATGCCAGTCTCAATAGGTTAGGACATGGGAAAAATGAGGAAACCTGCAAATAAAGTTAATCAATGAGGCTCTTATGTGCCTCCTTTCCCAAATTCCTCCTCCTTGAAACCCCTCCCTCCATTGCTCCCCCATCCTTTCTGTCTAGTATGCTGTCTGCCAGCTATGATTGAATGCTTGGGTCCGATCTCAGGTGATAATGGCTTAAGAAGGTACCTGTCCTAGGAGTATTTGACCTTTTTTAAGAGATTCAATTAACCTTCAAGACCTGAAAGAATTAATCTGTAATGATATAATTTAAGGCCCTGTGAGGGATAATGGAAAAATAGCATTGGGTGGAGGTGTTTTCCTTTGGTCATTTGAAATGGAATTCTGCCTTACCTGCTCAAGGGACTGCCACCAGATGGTCATCTGCATGGCAGGGACCACCTCCAATTTATCTTAGAATCCTCCCAAGTCTTGTGTTTGGCCATGGGGGCACAGTAAATTCTCAAAAGCGTTTTATTGAGCAAAATTTACAGAACATATTTAGTTGTCATCTTAATGTTGCTTCTGTTTAGATATTCCTGAATGCTTAATAAACTTCACTGCAAGGTTTTGAAATGTTAAAACAATTAGTGAAGTAAGTGATTACATTTTATACCCTTAATCATTTTAACTTTTTTACTCTGTGTTCATTTTTTTTACATGTGTTGATTCAGCAAATGTATATGGAGTATCTATTCTGTGCCAGTTGCTAGAGGAAACATTTTGGGTTGAGGATCTTCTTTCCAGAATCTTTGGGCTGGTTTTCTTCCTAGTCTTCTTGAAGTTGGGCCATCTCTTTTTTAGCCCTTTCTTCGCCATGTAAATGCCTAGTTTTTTGGATCTAGCTGTTCAGGCATCCCCTTTCTTAAGCTCCTGACTCTTTCCTAGTCTCACTGTAAGTGTACCTTGGAAGGGTGTTTATATTCTATGTATTCAAAAAAGGAAGTCATTAAAAAATAAAATAATCCACCAACCCTCAGGTAACAGTTAAATCTGATGGAGATTTCACCAAATGAATTATGGAGTCCATCTCTTACTTTTATTATTTAGAACCTAGTATTGCTGTGACTCCTGGTGAACTTGCAGCTCTGATGTTAATAAATAACTCATCCTTGGTCACTTAGCTGGCTTCCAAAGGAGATTGTGTGCAGAATGTCCCCCCCCGCCCCAACTGTGTTAGTGTGTGTTGAGGCCAGCACTACATTTGGAGTAAAGAATGAAGAAAACGTTAGTCACTGAATTTTCAGTGATAGTAGACCAGAGAACAATAACTTTGCATTTTGACCATTTTCACACACGTAGTTTTCACTTTCAGTTGCATTCATTTTAGTTTATTGTTTCAATTTTTCGTGTTGGACAATTTTGACAGTTTGAGAAGGCATTGACTCTGGGGACCAGCTGTGTGAGCTTTAAAATATGAAAAGGGGGAAGGGATGATTACATGATAACAGAGAGCAGAATGAGAGTAGTGGGGCCAATGTGGGAGGATACAGGAGGAGACAGAAAGGCAGAGGAGAGGACAGCATGGGGAAAAATGCCAAGTATGAAAATAGATGTCACTTCTTCCAGGGCATGGCTGAAGCTCCTATGATACTCTGTTATAGCCTTTCTGCAGCAACAGTGCTCATTCAACATTCATTTTTGGTGTTTGGGTTTACATAGCCCTGGTCACATACTCCAGAAAAGCAGATCACATGGAGCGTGGGTAGGGGAGAAAAATGTTTTAAGGAGCAATTCCTCTCTTGGCTATTTCCTGATTCTGTCTTGGGACTGCTTTGTGAAGTGAGGTGGCAGAGGTAGCCTTTTTGTGCTGAGTGGTAGTAGGTGGAATGGGAGATGCATAGACTTTGGAGCCAAGCAGACCCAGGTTGGAGTTCCATTTCTGCCACTCACTGGCTGTGCCACTTAGGCCAAGTGGCTTCACTTCCCTGACTCTTCAGTTCAAAATCTGTAAAATGGAGGTAATAATAAACATCTTGTAGGACTGTCAGTGAATATTAGCATTGACTTATTGCTGTGGCGGTTAATTTTATGTGTCGACTTCACTGAACCACAGGGTGCCCAGATATTTGATTAAACCTTACTCTGGGTGTTTCCAGAAGAGATTAGCATTGGACTTGGTAGACTGAGTAAAGTGGGTGGTCTTCCCCAATGTGGGTGGGCATCGTCGAATCTGTTGAGGGCCTCAAGAGAACAAAAAGGCAGAGGAAGGGAGAATTTGCTTTTTTCTGCCTGACTGCTAGAGATGGGGCATCAGTCATCTCCCTGCCTGGGACCAGGATTTATGCCATTAGTGCTCCTGGTTCTCAGGCCTTCAGACTCATACTGGAACTACATCACTGGCTTTTCTGGGTCTCTAGTTTGCAGATGGCTGATTGTGGGGCTTTTCATCCTCCATAATGGAGGATGAACTCTTCACAAAGGAATTGAGCATGAGCCAATTCCTTACAATAAATCCCTTTAAACACACATGCGCACACACATTCTGATGGTTCTGTTTCTCTGGAGGACCTTGATTAAAATGCTTACTAATCTATGTAAATGGCAAATAATCAGTAAATAGCAGCCATTTTTAAGATAAGGAGACCTATAAAATAGAAGCAAAGGTAATTTAGTTTTACCTGAGGTGACTCTAATTATGGGTGTATGTGAGTTGACAAAATTTATGATCACCTATTTTTACGTATCCTTGTGTAGGTGTATTTTGATGGCAAATTCCTTTCAACAAGGATCTATAAAGTACCTACATTGTTACAAGCACAGTGCATATAAACATGGGTAAAACACAGGCTCATGCATTCTAACAGCCACAAATAAGCAAAGGAAGCAGATTTGCATATAACCAACTGACCCAACCAACTGACTATCCAACCAACCAACCAACCAACCAACCAACCAACCAACCAAGTAGCCAACAATAAGACAAATGTTAAGTTGGTTGGTTTGAATAAAAGACTAGGCAAGCTTGAAAATGGAGGTGATTAACTTTGTCTATGGAAGTCGGGAGGACACGAAGAGTAAAAATTTACTAGGGTTGAAGGAGGGTGGGTTATCTATTCAGAGATTCCAGGTTCAGTTAAGACTTGGAGGACTAACTTGATGTAGTTTACATGGAGGAGTGGCCAGTAGACTGGTGTGGTGGGATTGCTGGACACTTGGGAAGGAGTAGCGGGAGGTAAGGTTAGAGAGACAAATTGGGCCAGAGTCTGAAGAGAGACAATGGATTGCAAATGTGGTGAATGGATGCAGAGTTGGAAAATATCCCCCAAAGGACAGGACTGCCGGAGAGAATTAGAGGAAGATTTAATAGTATTCAAATTCATGAGACTAGTTGTTCTTCATCTTAGTACAGGATAGAAGGAGAGGAAAAGTTCAGCCTGAGAAAGTATATAACACTAGGAATTATATCCTGACTGAGAGGCTGGCATCCCAGTGTTTTCTGGAGAAGAGCGGGTAGAGGATACCCTGAGAGCAAGCTTCTGAAATACAAGGGGCCCAAAGTTTCCCAGGTATGTTGCCATCCCTGAAGCACCTTAGACAGGTTTAACTACACTTGTTTTGCTGGGACTTCAGTGGCATGGATCAGGAAGAAAGGGGAAGTAGCTGAACCCAGTATGACAGGGGCTGCAGAAATGCTCTGATCATTGGTGGTCCAGAGCACATGAACTGGGCCACCATGAAGGCATTTAGAGGAAGGGGACTGCCCAGTGAATGAGCCCCCAGCTTATACCAGGTGCGTCATCCCCAGAGGCTAAGGCAGTTTGTTCAATTCCAGACAGTCCCCTGACTGGGAAGTCAGTGTCCCTAATGATTTCCTTCTTTCGGTCTGGAATGATTCAGAACTGGGTTAGATTGAGCCTTTCTTTTTGGCAGACAGTCAGCAGTCATCTTCTTTCCCCTTTTTAAAATGCCTGTAGAATAGGAACACTGTTATGGAAATTAGTTAGCAGCTGCTGTACATGAATGTTTAGAAAATTAATATTACTCACATTATACAGTACGGAAGCAGAATTTTAATGAAGCACAGAAACTACAGGCACATTGACCCTTTCCCCTTATCAGAGAAATCTCAGAATGCCTCACTTTCCTTGAGAGAACTTCTCATTTCCACTAGGCTTCTATAGGCTTATTAGTGACAAAAATAGCACATTCACAACCCAAAGGAGCAAATATTTCAGAACATATTGTACTAAAATATGACAGTGTCAGCTAAACCATTATCTATACTTATTTCTCATTATTAATTCTTAACAATTAGCTGTTCTTTGTTGCATGGTAACCAGATTTGCCGTACTATAAAAAATACTTTAAAGTCATAAGTGTCAGACTTTGTTCGCGCTGATTCTGTTAGAGATGATTGTTATTTGCACTACAGACTGCTGGGGATGTGCCCTGCATTGAGTAAGAATATGGGATAGGAGGGAACTGGGGTGAAGATGGGATGTCATAGGGAAGGAGAAAATAACCCAAGAGTCAACTCAGAAAAGCCTGTCTTTGCAAAGTCGAACCTAGAATCACCTACCAAGGTCAATACACATGGCTTTAGTCAGTACTGAAAGACTAAAAGTCAATACTGAAAGGGATTTAGGTAATGGTGTCAGGAATGTGATCTGAGGTGTGTGAGACCCCTGAAGAAAGGCTGCAGAGGGAAATCTGAGTGAAGAATACAGAGAACATTTAGGGTTGAGGGATAAAAGGAATCAGGCTTTCAGGGGGTCCTCAGCTGGCATGATGAAAAGGAACAGGCAGCATGAGTCAGGGGCAGCCCTGGGACATGTTCCAAAGGTGAAAGAACATCTCAATCAAAGGAAGCTCAAAAAAGAAAAAGAACGGCTAACTTCTCCAACAGGTTGTCTGCTTTCTAAGTGATTTATGACTTCAACCCATGCAAAAATATGATGTTCTCTGGTGCCAGGGAACAACAAGGCTGTTCTTGCCAAAGAAAAACATTGTTAATGTGCAAGGAAGTGTAGAAGTGGTGAGCGGAAAAAAAAAAAGAAAGAAAAAAAAAGAACCAGAGCAGTGGATCAAGAACTGGGATTTACACGGAGAAAGAGGTTTATTTGCTTTTTTGTGGAGAAGTTTGCTTTACACAAATGTGCTATACATAGTGTCCTGTATTCATTATTCAAATATACTACTATCCACCTTGGGAAGAAAGGGTGAGTGTGTGTGTGTGTGTGTGCGCGCGTGTATGCATGTGCCCAGATATCTGATGCTGGGTGTGGGTAGGAGGCTGCCAATCTTTGTCCTCACCACCACTGAAATTTACTGAGCATTCACTGGGTATAGACACCGGATGTTGATCCTGAATCTGGTGCTTGTTACTTGTTACAAGTGATACTTGTTAACTACAGTATGACACTAAAAAATCCACAGTGGTGTGCTGGAGCCAGCTCATACCAGCTTGCAACCTGACATCAGGCTGGTAGCTTGAAATCTGCCATGGTAGGAATGTTAATGCCACAGAAATTGGCAAATGTTGCAAACAAGGCTTTCCTCATCTCTGCACCTCCATCCAAAGAGCTGTGTGGTAAACATTTACCAGCACATCACTGGATTTTTGCCTTTCAGATGCAGAGGAAATAGTGAGAGGAATTAGCTTCCTTTAGAGACAAGTATAGCTACTCCCAACTCCTTGTCTGTTCTTCCACATGAATCCACTGGTCGAGGGTGGCAGTTGGTTCACCGTGGAAAGAATATGAGCACTGCCATCAAATAGACCTGCACTGGAATCCCCACGCAGCCATGTGTTTGTGTCACTGCCTTAGCAGAGTTATTCAGCCAGTCTGCATCTCCGTTTCCTCCTCTGTAAAATGGGGAGATAGTATACACCTTGCAATGCTGTCAGGTTGAGAAACTGTATCTCCATAATGGCTGCATTTGCTAAATGTCTGCAATTTACTTTGAACTGCGTTAGAAACGATGGCTTGGTAAATGGATAGTGAGATGGATAGAGGGATAGATGCATGAAAAGGAAGTATTGCAAAATGGTAGAATCCAGGTGGTGAGTAGATGGGTGTTCACTGTAAAAAATTGTTAACTTTTCTGTAATGTTCATAAGAAAATGCTAAAACAAACGAAGGCTATTAAATAGTAATATTGACAAAAATAACAACAGTAAATCCTAACAATAGTAGATATGACTCATCCTGTCACTTTCCCTCTCCTTCACTCTGCTGCAGCCCCAGTGACCTTACTGGTTTGGAATATTCCAGTCCCTTCTGCACTTGTTTCCTCCCACCTAGACTAATGCTCTTCCTTCCCAGATCGCTCCTCAACCCCTTCAAGTCTTTGTTCACATTTTACCCTCTTGTTTGGGCCTTCACTGGCTACCTATTTACAATTGCACACTTTACCCACTGGCATTCCCTATCTAACCTGGCTTTATTTTCCTCTACTTATCAAAATCTGCCTTACAATATATTTTACATAGTTTATTGTCTCCTTGCATGAGAATGTAAACTCCATGAAGGCAAAGATTTTTGTTTAGTTGGTCACTGCTGGATTTCTAATGACAAGAACAATGCTTGGAATGTCATGGGTGCTTGAAAAATATTCCCTGAAAAAGGAATGAATAACAGCCGTGGCTGACTTATGGCTAAGCCCCAAATGAAGGCAGGTGTCTTAGTTTGGGTTCTCTTTGAAGCAGATTCTGATATAAGGGTTCAAATGTGTAGGAAAGAAAAATGATTTTTTTCCTCAGCCTTCATAATTTCTTGGTTGGAACAGACCCCTGTAACAGATAAGAGAAAAACAAACAGTTTATTAACATACGTATTTTATGTAGATGGGAGGCACTCAGGAAATGGGTAGTTCTCAAAGAGGTGGCTTTGAATTCCAGCTTAGGTAACATCTTCAACAAAGCACAGTACCTTTTTAGAGAAGGAACAACACAAAGGAAAGGATTTTGAGTTTCTGGGGGGCAGCAACTTGGGGAAGGCAAATAACTGGCAGATAAAGTCTTGTTAATAAAGCTGGTTAATGTAGATTCCTCTGGTACTATCTCTAGGCTGATAAGGGTCTAAAGTTCTTCAGTGGCCAACCTTTGTTCTCCCTGGTAGAAACGGGGGCCAGGACATCTTTTGTCTTTGTAAATCTGTGTCCTGCTTTTATGCAAATAGAGGAGAATAGAGAGCTTTCCTGTATTTGTTTCTTCTAATGGTCTCAGATTGTAATCCTTACACCAGAAGAGGCATATTTTGGAGTGGCATATTTCTGGGCTCCTGGAAATACAAGTAGATTACTTGGAAGGTGACCCCAGGGTACACTGGTTAGAGAGTAGAGAGAGAATTGAGACACAGCTAATAAAGAATATATTGTCAGGCAAGTTACCACTGTGAGAACCTGGAACATCTCTGGGCCACAGTAGAAGCCAGTATAAGACAGGCACCTCAGAGTCATCCTGTGGGGTTTTGGAGCTGGGGTATTTATGTACTAATTCCTATCAATCCTTAGTTGAGGGCCGCTCCCAGAGGTGTAAATTTCCTGACACTTCTGTGTGCTTGGGGAGAAAAGGTTTAGAAAGCCAAAGAAAATTCTCAGGCAGGGGATGCAGATGCCAGCCTTTAGAAATTGAGCTGGTATTTAAGGGAAAGGTATGGCGTGGAAGGATATGGGTGGAGCATCCACAGAATCTGCCTTGTCACCCAACATTTTAATGCAGTGAGGTCTCCAAATCAGCATTATGAGTTCGCACTTAATGTTAGCATGACTGATCCTAGAAAAATTCTACAGAAATCTGTGCATTTCCTCCTTAAAACATTCCAACTTAATTTTGCCACTTAGATCCTAGATGTTTTACCAGTTAATTAAAAAAATCAGAGCTTATTCAGTGTATGGAGGAGAAATTATTGTTTTTTTTTTTTTTTTTTTTTTTTTTTTTTTTTTTACCTATTAAGATAGTGTGTTCTTTTTTGGCAGTGCCCTAATATTAATCTCACACATTAAATAGGAGCTTCCAGAACAAAATAATATTCATAGACCCAAAAGCAAATGTGCTGGCATTTAAAAAATTTCCCAAAATGCCAACGAGTTCCAAACTGGAATTAACTATCTCATTAAAAAACCTCATGTTTCACTGATTACTGCTTATGACTAAAACTAATAAGGTGGGCCAAAGGGAGAGATACAGATTCTCACAGCATACACAAACAAACCAAATTACCACTCCTAGAGGCAAAAGGTTATTTGGAACTTAATAAAAGGTCACAAAGCTTGAAAGAAACATAAAGACTTATGACCTTATCTGTCGTTTTACCTAGGACCACACTTAATTTTTATGTATATAAAGTTAAAGCACTATTCAATTGAGTGACCTTCATCTGAATAGTTTGCATTGTGGAAATCTAAAAGAGGATAGAGTGGCTGGGCTTGGTGGCTGACACCTGTAATCCCAGCACCTTGGAGTCCGGGGTGGGTGGATCACAAGGTCAGGAATTCAAGTCCAGCCTGACCAACTTGGTGAAACCCCGCCTTTACTTAAAAAATACAAAAATTAGATGGGCGTGGTGGTGCGCACCTGTAATCCCAGCTACTCAGGAGGCTGAGGCAGGAGAATCGCTTGAACCCAGGAGGGGAAGTTGCAGTGAGCTGAGATCGTGCCACTGCACTCCAGCCTGGGCAACAGAGCAAGACTCCGTCTAAAGATAAAGAAAAAAAAAAAAAAGGATACAGCAAGATGTTGAGCAGATATGTAGCTTTTGACTGGTTGGGTTCTGTTAAGAGGAGCAGTAGGGAAAAGATCTCCTTTTTATCAGGTTGGCAGACTTGCATTCAACTTCCTTTCCTTCCCTTCATTCATTCTGCTGCATGCTAGAATGTGACCTTGGTGAGTTATTAATCTTCTAGTTTTTCAGTTTTCTTCAGCATGAGAATGGGAACTATAGTACCTCGCTCCCCACCCTATCACCTGCCTTTCCTACTCTTCCTACCATGGATGAAATGAGATCATATATGCAATGTACTTAGTTGAGTGCTTATAAGAATATCTATGCTTAATAAATCCTCGCTAATTTTATCATGTCTTTTTTTTTTTTTTTTTTTAAATAGACAGAGTCTTACTCTATTGCCCAGGCTGGAGTGCAGTGGCATAATCATGGCTCACTGTAACCTCCTCTTCCTGGGCTCAAGAAATTCTCCCATCTCAGCCTGTTGAGTAGGTGGGACTACAGGCATGTATCACCACATCTGGCTAAATTTTTGTGTTTTTTTTTTTTTTTTTTTTTGTAGAGATGGGGTTTTACCACATTGCCCAGGTTGGTCTTGAACTACTGGGCTCAAGGGATCCGCCTCCCTCAGCCTCCCAAAGTGCTGAGATTACAGGCAAGAGCCACTGCATCTGGCCCTTAGCAAATATTTATTGAGCGCCTACTATGTGCCATGTATTGTTCAATGTTCTTGGGATACATCAGTGAGCAAAAGGTCACAAAGATCCCTGCTCTTATGTGTTTATTTTTTAGTGGAGAGAGGGGATATAGCCAATAGGCAACTGATATAGAAGATAAGTAAATGATGCAGTGGATTAAAGAGAACAAGTGCTATGGGAGAAGGAAAAAAGGAAGGCAAATGGGATCAGGAGCGTCAGGAGGATGACATGTTGTAATTTTGCATATGGTGATCAAGGTGGGCCTTACTGAGAAGGTGGTACTTGAAAAAGATTTGAAGGGGGTGAGGAAATGGGCTGTGGGTATCTGGGGAAGAGTGTTCCAGGCAGAGGGAATGGCCTCTGAGGACTCTGCATGACTGAGGAATAACAGGAAAGCCAGCTGGGTGAAAGCAGAGTGAGCACGGGGTGGGATGGGGAAGCAGGTAGAGGAATATGAAGTCAGAGAGGTAATTGTTGACTCAGGAAGAGTGAGTTGATTATATAAGGCCTTGTACACCGTTGTGAAGACTTTGGTTTTTAAAGCTAAGTAAAATTGGAAGTCACAAGATCACTTTTGTTGCTGTATTGAGAATAGTCCTTTTGGAGAAAAGGTAGACTGTTGAAGGCAATTGCAGTCATTTAGGTGAGAGATGGTGGTGGCTTGAATCACAGTGGTAGCATGGGCGGTAGTGATAAGTAGTTGGATTCTGGTCCTAGTATTTTAGAAGTAGCCCAATAATATTTCCTAATAGGTTGGATGTGGGGTACTAAAGAAATGAGGGCATCATGGACAACTAACCAAAGTTTTGCTTGATTAACTGGAAGTGTGGAATCAGCATCAGCTGAGAAGAGATGAGCTGAAGTGGAGAGCATCTGGATGGGGATTGCATCCGTACATGTTTTTGAACATGCTGAGATTAAGATGTCAATTGAACATCCAAGGCAAGTTGAGAGTTTGAGTCAGAAGTTCAGGAGAGAGACCTGGGCTGGTGGTACGCATTTGGGAGCTGAGGGCATATATGTGGCATGTCAAGACTTTAAGATGGACTGGGATTGCCAGGGGAGTGAGTGCAGTGAGAGAAGAGGTCTGAGAACTGCATTTCAGGGCACTCCAATCTCAAACAGTTAGAAGAAGAGGAACTAGCAAGGGAAACAGAAGGAGCAAGCAGTGAGGTAAGAGAGGAGCTCAGAAGGTGTGTGGTCCTAATTGCCAAGTGAAGACAGTGAGTAGAGCAGGAAGGGTGATGGCTGGGTCAGACCTTGACAGGTCAAATGAGAGGAGGACGGAGAACTGCCCAGCAGGCCAACAGAGGTGTTGAGAGAGTAGACATGGAAGAGTATGAACTGAAATCTGGGTCAGAGTGGGCTTTAGGGAGGAATCAAAGATAGTAGTGAATAGAAACAGAAGGTTCAAGTAGTTTGCTTCTGAGGAAAATAAAGAGAGTAAGAGAACAGGCAGTGGGGAAAGTGGGGTTAGGAGAATGTTTGTTTGCTTATTACATGGAAGGAAAAGCAGCATTTTCGTCTGTTGAAAATAATCCAGTAGAGAGAGAATTGCTAGAGCAAGCCTGGTGCTGAATACTCGGCATCAGGAGCCCATTCCCTCCTTCTAACACCTCTGTGTGGAGGGTGATGTTATGACCCTCTCAATTTCCAGACAGAAATCTAAGTGCCACTCTGCAGCATGCTTTCTTCCGCTTACAATATAGCATGAAGAATTTACCATGTCAGTGCATTGAGAAGCTCATTCTTTGTTAGAGGCTGCATAAAACACAATTTTACAGATATATCAATGTTTTTAATAATTCTTCTTTTAATGGAAATTAAGGTTATTCAGAATTTTAAAATATGTTTGATGTTACAAGTAATGCTGCTGCAATGGACAGTCTTTTGTGCCCATGTATAAATAAATATACCCATAGGAGAAGGGTTCTAGAAGTAGAATCACGGAGTTGAAAGGGGTATGCATTTGAAATCTTGATGGATTTGGCCAATCGACCTCTCAGTGCTGGTACCAATATACCTGCCCAGCAAAAGGGCATGACAGTGAGCAGATGTCTCTGTGGACACAAAGTACATTATGGTTCTAGGTGTTTTTGACTCTAGCTAATCTTCTCTCTTATGTGGTAAGTTATGATAGAATTATTGAAAAAATTGCTGCTGGCAAAGTCGCCTGGTGTGTCTGGGTCTTTTATACTCGTCTAGATTTGTTATTAGATACTGAACATTAGCAAACTTTGGAGACAGTTCTAAAATGAAATATTTAGGTAGCATTTCTTTTAGAGAGAAGGCTGATGACATTCTAGTGACAAAGCTGAGGAGTGTTAACAGCGTTATTTAAAGGTCACCAGATGTAGGATTAAATTGTCACTAATCTACTTTTTATGCCAATGTGAAATTGATAATTCAAGGAAAGCAGGTATCTTTATCAGTTAATGTCATAGTGTTCAATAATTATTGTATTTATTATTTCCCCATCCAAAATTAAAATCCTGATTGGCGAGGAAGCACTTTATGAGTCTGGGGAGATCTTCTGACATTTAGTACAATTTCCCAGTCAGTCACATGGGCAGTTGTTTTGATGAAAGCTGTGGACAAAGTGCTATTAAACCAAATGCAAGGAAGATATTATCTTGTAAAAAACTATGGTGATTAAAGCTTTGTTTCACATTAAAAATGTGTTACTCGATCCAGCATTGCTTCTTACTAACACTGTTCAGCAGAGATGCCTCAGTTCAAAGAAGCAAAGAGAAAGAAAAGACATACATGTAGAGGAGGACCTAAATAGAACCAGAAATCTCATAGATACCTTATAAAAGGTTCAACTAAGTCTGCTTTCAGGTCCTTTAGGAGTGCCCTTGTGCCCTTAGCTATCATGGGCTTCTAGAACTTTCTAGTGGAATCTGCTCTATGGGCTGAATATTTATGTAAATGCCATTTTAGCATTGCCCCCTGTCCATGGGCCGATCAGGTCTTATTGACCAAGTGTGAAGTTTAAAAACTCGAGGTGGTCTCATTTAGGCAACATTCGACTTCTGCCAAGCCTCCAGCCTCCCGTGGTGTCAGCTATTGGTCATACAATTAGCGATGGCTGCCTGGGAGGGGCTCCCTGCAGCAGCCACTCTCTCCAGTCCATCCATTTCCTCTTGCTCAGCATGCTGGCCCCTGGCTCATTTCAGCTTTCATTAGCCTCTGCAGCTCCTGGGTGTGAAGGTGCAGCTCACCTAATCTCAACCATTCTGGAGTGCAAAATAGAACACCCCTGCTCTTGCCACTCGAGTATTTAACTGGAGGTGGAAAAATCTTGGTTTCTAGATGCAGATCAATCCCAGCAGGAGGTAATAATCAATCACCTGATGTTCTCTGTGCTGAAGTTTCTCTCTGTGGAAGAAGATGGGATCCACCTGACCCCACCTCCACATACTTAAGGATAGTTAATGAAGAAATAGGCAACAGCTTGTTTTAGGGTCAGTTTGGACTGATCACATGGGTGTATGACCAACAAAACTGATGGTGAAGACAGTGGCAGTAACTGATCTGGGCCAAGGTGTTGGGTTGTTATGGAAGTCACCGCTCTTTAACTGATTTAAATCACTGCTTCAGTGACTATTGTGAATGAGTGTCTCCTAGGTCAGATATTGGCTTATGTAAAAATAAATTGGTTTATGTAATTTAAAAGTCCAATTTCTGGCACAGATGGCTCCAGAAGTGCACACAAGGTGTTTAGGAATCTTTCTCTCCCAGCTCCAGGTCTGCTTTCTGCAGGCAGGGTCTTTCGGCATGTTGGCAAAGTGGCCACACAGCAACACCCAGCTTGTTGCCATCCTGTGCAGAAAAAGAATCTCTTCTCTGGTAATTTCAGCTAGTGGGTTGGGACTGCACTGCCACCATTCTGGCTCCAATTGCATGCCCATGCTGGGACAATCACAGGGGGCAGGAAGATGTGGCACCATTCTGACTGGCCAGACTTAAGGCCCATATTTACTTCTGACACCATAGAAGGCTTTGTTCCACCCAGTGTGCATGGCCTGAGAGAGGTGGTTTCTGAAGGAAAATTGTGGCATTGTTTCCAAAAACAGGGGAATGGATGCCAACTAGGAAAAAATAAGATATCCACTCGAATGTATAACTAAGTCAGGCCCCTAGCACCTAAGAGTATTGGAGTAGCCCTGCAATGCATGCCTTCAAATTTAGAGAAGGTTTATCACACAGTGTAAGGTACATGGATATGCTTTGGTCAAGGATAGGCCGAGGCAGACATCCGGGCCAGAGTGACTCAGTGAGTTTAGGGCACAGACACATACTCCACTTGTTATATAACCTGTTTGTGTGAGCTCATACTTGGCTCTATGCCACTATTGTCTGTAGAAGGTATAACTGCCCTGCTGACACTGTGCACAGGGCTCTTGGGCATGGCTTGGCTCGGTTCAGCATAGCATGAGTTGGCATGGCTCTTGTGCAGGTGCTGGCACACAGAGAGAAAGGAGCTACTGACCCCTGTAAGGGAGAGTGACCGACTGGCAGACATACAGTGGGGAGCCAGGAAGTGGCTCGTGCACAGAGAGGGGAAGAGTTAAGCTGCTAACACTATGGCCAGCCATGCAGCAGTGTGTGGGAGCTGGCTGCTGAGACAGAGGCAGACAGTGAGAAAGCTGCTAATGAGAGAGCTGCTGATGAGAGAGCTGCTGAATAAAACCACATTTCACCTGCCTGCAGCCCCCTGAGTGTTCTTTCAGCTATCGTCCATCCACCCACTCCCCTGGGACTGCAGCATGGGCTCAAACCCGACCCTGAGCATGACATTTGGTGTAGTCATGAACCTAACACACAGCACATTTTATAGGAGCGAAAACTGAGTTCATTGGTGGCAGGACAAACTGAAATAAGGTCTGGCACATAGTAAATGCACAATAAATGGTTGAGATTTTTGTGGTTTATCATTGTCTAGATGTTTTTTCATATATGCACATTTAATCACATGCATTGTACTTCTGATAAAATACTAAAAAATTTTAACACATGATCTTATTCTGGAAACAAATTTCATAGTTATAGTTTTGTGTCCCAGGGCAGATAATTCCACTAAAATGGGAAACAAGAGGGATGGATTGGAGGCCCATGTTTCCAAGGGAAGAAATCTAATGGACTTGAAGGAGGAGGCTGGAATTGAATCAAGGGTTACAGTCAAAGGGAAATACAATTTTTTTTTTCCTTACAGAAAGATGTCTGTTGTGCAAGAAATGCTCCTGGGGGACAGAGAATAAAATCCCACAGGATCATAGGGCTGATTGACTCTTCCTGGAAATCATTCAAGGGAACAGGCGGAAGCAGGGTTTATAAATCAATAAATGGGAAGCTGAGCCCTGGGACCTGTTTCTTTCAGTTCCCTGGTTAGCCTTATATGTAAGGGCAGCAGATGTTTCTGGCTGAATTTGAGTTTTGCAATTAATTCTGAAAACCAATAACTCCATGAAACTTGGAGGAAGAACTTTTCGCAGGTGAGATAAACCTGAACTGCTGTTTAGATTTTCAAAAATAGCTACTTTTGGCATTGACTTTTGATAAAGCAGATTCCTAAGATTTTTCTGGTCTCAGAATCTTCCCATGAGTACCGAGGCTGGCAAAGGTTGCAGTCTTGTCTGTGGGTCCAGGGCTGGAAGTTTGGGTAAGAGAATAGCTGGGGGATTCTAGGCTTCCTTCATTCACTTATTCATGTCATTTTGATGAAGCATCTGTTCTAAGCAAAGTCAGGACTAGGCAAGGCAGGCGAGGCTCCTGGGGAACAAGATTTAAGGAAATGCTTACTCTCAGGGTTATGAAAGTGTCGAGTTGGTGCCTGAGAGTGATTGCCTCCCTCGATTTTATGCCTAGGCAGCCTCACTTGTCTTACCCTCGTTTGGGGCCTGCTTTTATGGGCCAAGTTCTATGTAAGGTGTCAGAGGTCTAAAGATAAATGAGACATCATCTCTCTGCCTCTAGTAACTTCCCTGCCTGGGAAGTCCATGAAAGGTCACAGTAAGCGTTGGGAAGTATTAGGTCTGACTGAAGCTCACAGAAATGTAAAAAAAAAAAAGGAAACTTGAAGTTCAAGGCCCCCAGATTGGGACTGAAGTTGGTAGAGAGAAGCATGAATGGCTAAAATGTACTGAGGTGCCACTTTCTGATACTTGCTTTGAAATTGTCATGGCCAGTCATTGTTTCTAAAGTAAAAAACTAGATGTGATGATCCTATTGTTATTATTAGTGTTGGTAATATTATCATCTAATAGAACAAAGCATGATAACAGTGGTAAGAATACACATATAATAATGATAAATATAGCTGTTATTTGCTCAATGTATCCTAAATGTATTATTCTTTTATTTATTATTTTTGAGACAGTCTCGCTCTGTTCCCCAGGCTGGAGTACAGTGGTGTGTTCTCAGCTCACTGTAACCTCTGCCTCCTGGGTTCAAATGATTCTCCTGTCTCAGCCTCCTGAATAGCTGGGATTATAGGTGTGTACCATCACACATATGTTTTGTATTTTTAGTAGAGACAGGGTTTTACCATGTTGGCCAGGCTGGTCTTGAACTTCTGACCTCAAGTGATCCACCCACCTCAGCCTCCCAAAGTGCTGGGATTACAGACATGAGCCACTGCACCCAGCCATAAATGCATTATTCTGTTTACCCTCCACAGAAGCTCTTTGAGGGAGGTAGTATTATTATTTCTATTTTGTAGAGGAAGAAACTGAAGTTCAGAGATACTAAGTCATTGGCCCAAGGTCAGACAGCCTCAGGTACCAAAGCCAGGATTTCACACTCATGCCGCTCTACTGCAAAGCTTCATGAGGGGTCAATAGAAGCCAGTATTGGTGGGAGTTTTACTGGTCACTTCTTTAAACTCCTGACCCTGAATGAACTCTTAAAATTTTTTTCTTTCTTTCTTTTTTCTTTTCTTTCTTTCTTTCTTTCTTTTTTTTTTAAAAAGAAAAAAACTAAAGGCAAACCTGATTTCTTTCAGTGAAAGTTTTTGGTTTTCTGAGATAAAGACTGAGAGGAGAATCACAGCCGTCTGCACTCTGCAACCCTTCATCCCCTTCACCACAGCTCGCCTCTCACGCTGTCTACCTCCTCTGCTGCAGCACAGCAGAACCAACCTGGGAGGGGAAATAGAAAGACAGTGGGAATCGCTGTCACCTCTCCACTGCCCTCAGAGACCAAGAAAGTGGTTATGCCACGCTGGGTCAGAGAGACAGGCCCTGGATTTCTGTTCTTCTATGTTAATTAGAAAGCAGAATCTTAAGAGCCAATTTTGACTAAGAACTCTGTGTCCAATTTTCTCCTGGCCCTGATTGTGAAGGGCCTGATCAATATTAAATCTAATTTACAATGATGGCCCCTGTGAAGCTGGCAAATGTTATGTCAACACACCGTAATGACTTGGGTTTCCTGAGCACACTTGTTAGCCGGGGCCGCATCTGCCGCCACCACTCTCATACCCGCTCCTGCCTCTCACACCACATCTGTGATAACGCCCCCCAAGTTCTCCTGCCTCCGGTCCTGTCAATCCTTGTTGCCTTATTGCTGTCTGATGAACTCCAGAAAAGAAGGAGAACACAATTAATTTTTCTCCCACAACTGATGAACCAAAGAAAGAAATAATTGCTACTCAGTTTTAATAATGGCAAATTTTATGAAATTTCCATGAAGACAATTTGAAAAGGAGTGCGGGGGAAATTATTTCTCTGCGGGGGGCCCAACTGGTTTGCATTGTTTCCTAATGTTTATGTTATTACAATTCCATGTCACTTGCATTTGCATCCCCTTGTCTGCAGGGCAAGTTCTTGCAACTAATTTGTGAGGCAATGAATAAAAGACTCATAATGGAGTGAGATCGCATCCTGAAAGCTTCCAGTCTTTCCTTGTCTCGGGGGAGCATCTCTGTTGAAGAGAGGTGCTAAGGTTCCAGAGATGTTTCTGAAAGCCAGGAGACAGATACCTTTCATGTCACTCTCCTGCTTGAAACATTTCTTGTCTCCTCAAGCTACTCAGGAGACTGAGGCAGGAGAATCACTTGAACCCGGGATGCAGAGGTTGCAGTGAGCTGAGATTGTGCCGCTGCCCTCCAGCCTGGGTGACAGAGTGAGACTCTGTCTCAAAAACAAAAACAAAACAACAACAAAAACCACTTCTTGGGCTCGCGTTGTTTGTGAGAAAAAGTCAAAACTCCTTAGCTCTAGTTTTGCAGCTCCTCAGGACGTGCACTCCCACTGTCTGCTCCAGCTGATGGGCCTCCCTTGGGCTATTCTATATGCCAGTCTTCCTCCGGCACAGGGATTTGACATGTACTGTTCCCTCAGTCTGGAAGAGTGTTCTGTCTCCTTCCCTAGGTAAGGCTTCCTCACTTTTTCTTTTTCTTTTTTAAATTATACTTTAAGTTCTGGGATACATGTGCAGAACATGCAGGTTTGTTACATAGGTATACATGTGCCATGTTGGTTTGCTGCATCCATTAACCCATTATCTACATTAGGTATTTCTCCTAAAGTTATCCTTCCCCTAGGCTCCCACCCCCTGACAGGCCCCGATGTGTGATGTTCCCCTCCCTGTGTCCCTGTGTTCTCATTGTTCAACTCACACTTATGAGTGAGAACATGCGGTGTTGGGTTTTCTGTTCCTGAGTTAGTTTGCTGAGAATGATGGTTTCCAGCTTCATCCATGTCCCTGCAAAGGACATCAACTCATCCTTTTTTATGGCTGCGTAGTATTCCATGGTGTATGTGTGCCACATTTTCTTTATCCAGTCTATCATTGATGGGCATTTGGGTTGGTTACAAGTCTTTGCTATTGTGAACAGTGCTGCAATAAACATATGTGTGCATGTGTCTTTATAGTAGAATGATTTATAATCCTTTGGGTATATACCAAATAATGGGATTGCTGGGTCAAATGGTATTTCTGGTTCTAGATCCTTGAGGAATTGCCACACTGTCTTCCACAATGGTTGAACTCATTTACACTCCCACCAACAGTGTAAAAGCGTTCCTATTTCTCTACATCTTCTCCAGCATCTGTTGTTTCCTGACTTTTTAATGATCACCATTCTAACTGGTATGAGATGGTATCTCATTGTGGTTTTAATTTGCATTTCTCTAATGACCAGTGATGATGAGCTCTTTTTCATGTTTGTTGGCTGCATAAATATCTTCTTTTGAGAAGTATCTGATATCCTTTGCCCACTTTTTGATGGGGTTGTTTTGTGTGTGTGTGTGTGTGTGTGTGTGTGTGTGTGTGAATAAGTTCCTTGTAGATTCTGGATATTAGCCCTTTGACAGATGGATAGATTGCAGCAATTTTTCTCCCATTCTATAGGTTGCCTGTTCACTCTGATGATAGTTTCTTTTGCTGTGTGGAAGCTCTTTAGTTTAATTAGATCCCATTTGTCAAGCTTTGCTTTTATTGCCATTGCTGTTGGTGTTTTAGTCATGAAGTCTTTCCCCATGCCTATGTCCTGAATGGTATTGCCTAGGTTTTCTTCTAGGGTTTTTATAGTTTTAGGTCTTATGTTTAAGTCTTTAATCCATCTTGAGTTAAGTTTTGTATAAGATGTAAGGAAGGGGTCCAGTTTCAGTTTTCTGCATATGGCTAGCCAGTTTTCCCAACATCATTTATTAAACAGGGAATCCTTTCCCCATTGCTTGTTTTTGTCAGGTTTGTCAAAGATCAGATGGTTGTAGATGTGTAGCATTATTTCTGAGGCCTCTGTTCTGTTCCATTTGTCTGTATATCTGTTTTGGTATCAGTACCATGCTGTTTTGGTTACTGTAACCTTGTAGCATAGTTTGAAGTCAGATAGCATGATGCCTCCAACTTTGTTCTTTCTGCTTAGAATTGTCTTGGCTATACAAGCACTTTTTAAGTTCCATATGAAATTTAAAGTAGTTTTTTCTAATTCTGTGAAGAAAGTCAGTGGTAGCTTTATGGGTATAACATTGAATCTATAAATTACTTTGGGCAGTGTGGCCATTTTCACAATATTGATTCTTCCTATCCATGAGCATGGAATATATCCATTTGGTTGTGTCCTTTCTTATCTCCTTGAGCTGTGGTTTGTAGTTCTTGAAGAGGTCCTTCACATCCCTTGTAAGTCGAATTCCTAGGTATTTTATTCTTTTTGTAGCAATTGTGACTGGGACTTTACTCATGATTTGGCTCTCTGTTCGTCTATTATTGGTGTATAGGAATGCTTGTAATTTTTACACACTGATTTTGTATCCTGAGACTTTGCTGAAGTTGCTTATTAGCTTAAGGAGATTTTGGGCTGAGATGCTGGAGTTTTCTAAATATACAATCATGTCATCTGTAAACAGAGACAATTTGACTTCGTGTCTTCCTATTTGAATATGCTTTATATCTTTCTTTTACCTGATTGCCCTGGCCAGAACTTCCAGTACTATGATGAATAGGAGTAGTGATAGAGGGCATCCTTGTCTTGTGCCGGTTTTCAAAGGGAATGCTTCCAGCTTTTGCCCATTCAGTATGATACTGGTTTTGGATTTGTCATAAATAGCTCTTATTATTTTGAGATATGTTCCATCAATACCTAGTTTATTGAGTTTTTAGTGTGAAGGGGTGTTGAATTTTATCAAAGGCCTTTTCTGCATCTATTGAGATAATCGTGTGTTTTTTGTCATTGGTTCTGTTTATATGATGGATTACGTTTATTGATTTGTGTATGTTGAACCATCCTTGCATCACAGGGCTGAAGCTGACTTGATCGTGGTGGATAAGCTTTTTGATGTGCTGCTGGATTCGGTTTGCCAGTATTTTATTGAGGATTTTCGCATCAATGTTAATCAGGGATATTGGCCTGAAATTTTATATTTTTGTTGTGTCTCTGCCAGGTTTTGATATCAGGATGATGCTGGCTTCTTAAAATGAGTTAGGGAGAAGTCCCTCTTTTTCTATTGTTTGGAATAGTTTCAGAAGGAATGATATCAGCTCCTCTTTTTACCTCTGGAAGAATTTGGCTGTGAATCCGTCTGGTCCTGGGCTTTTTTTGGTTGGTAGGCTATTACTGCTTCAATTTCACACTTGTTATTGGTCTGTTTAGGGATTTGACTTCTTCCTGGTTTAGACTTGGGAGGGTGTATGTGTCTCGGAATTTTATCCATTTCTTCTAGATTTTCTAGTTTATTTGTGTAGAGGTGTTTCTAGTATTCTCTGATGGTAGCTTGTATTTCTGTGGGATGAGTGGTGATATCCCCTTTATCATTTTTCATTGTGTTTATTTGATTCTTTTCTTTATTAGTCTGGCTAGTGGTCTATTTTGTTAATCTTTTCAAAAAGCCAGTTCCTGGACTCACTGATTTTTTGAAGGGTTTTTTGTATCTCTCTCTCCTTCAGTTCTGCTCTGATCTTAGTTATTTCTTGTCTTCTGCTAGCTTTTGAGTTTGTTTGCTCTTGCTTCTCTAGTTCTTTTAATTGTGATCTTAGGGTATTGATTTTAGATCTTTCCCGTTTTCTCCTGTGGGCAACTTAGTGCTATAAATTTCCCTCTAAACACTGCTTTAGCTGTGTCCCAGGGATTCTGGTACATTGTATCTTTGTTCTCATTGGTTTCAAAGAACTTTTTATTTCTGCTTTAATTTTGTTATTTACTCAGTAGTCATTCAGGAGCAGGTTGTTCAGTTTCCACGTAGTTGTGCAGTTTTTGAGTGAGTTTCTTAATCCTGAGTTCTAATTTGATTGCACTGTGGTCTGAGAGACTGTTATAATTTCTGTTCTTTTCCATTTGCCAAGAAGTTTTTACTTCTAATTATGTGGTTGATTTTAGAATAAGTGTGATGTGGTGCTGAGCAGAATGTATATTATGTTGATTTGGGGTGGAAAGTTCTGTAGATGTCTATTAGGTCTGCTTGGTTTAGAGCTGAGTTCAAGCCCTGAATATCCTTGTTAATTTTCTGTCTCATTGATCTGTCTAATATGGACAATGGGGTGTTAAAGTCTCCCACTATTACTGTGTGGGAGTCTAAGTCTCTTTGTAGGTCTCTAAGGACTTGCTTTATGAATCTGGGTGTTCCTGTATTGGGTGCATGTGTATTTAGGATAGTTAGCTCTTCTTGTTGCATTGTAATGCTCTTCTTTGTCTTTTTTGATCTTTGTTGGTTTAAAGTTTGTTTTATCAGAGACTAGGATTGCAACCCCTACTTTTTTTTTTTTTTTTTTTTTTGCTTTCCATTTGCTTGGTAAATCTTCCTCCATCCCTTTATTTTGAGCCTATGTATGTCTTTGCATGTGAGATGGGTCTCCTGAATACAGCACATTGATGGGTCTTGACTCTTTTATCCAATTTTGCCAGTCTGTGTCTTTTAATTGGGGCATTTAGCCTATTTACATTTAAGGTTGATATTATTATGTGTGAATTTGATCCTGTCATTATGATGCTAGCTCGTTATTTTGCCTGTTAGTTGATGCAGTTTCTTCATAGTGTTGATGGTCTTTACAATTTGGTATGTTTTTGCAGTGGCTGATATTGGTTTTTCCTTTTCATATTTAGTGCTTCCTTCAGGAGCTCTTATAAGGCAGGCCTAGTGGTGACAAAATCTCTCAGCATTTCCTTGTCTGTAAAGAATTTTATTTCTCCTTCACTTATGAAGCTTAGTTTGTCTGGATACGAAATTCTGGGTTGAAAATTCTTTTCTTTAAGAATGTTGAATATTGGTCCCCACTCTCTTCTGGCTTGTGGGGCTTCTGCTAAGAGATCCACTGTTAGTCTGATGGAGTTCCCTTTGTGGGTAACCCGACCTTTCTCTCTGGCTGCCCTTAACATTTTTTCCTTCATTTCAACCTTGGTGAATCTGATGATTATGTGTCTTGGGTTTGCTCTCCTCGAGGAGTATCTTTGTGGTGTTTTCTGTATTTCCTGTATTTGAATGTTGGCCTGTCTTGCTAGACTGGGGAAGTTCTCTTGGATAATATTCTGAAGAGTGTTTTCCAATTTGGTTCCATTCTCCCCATCACTTTCAGGTACACCAATCAAACGTAGGTTTGGTCTTTTCACATAGTCCCATAATTCTTGGAGGCTTTGTTCATTTCTTTTCATTCTTTTTTCTCTCATCTTGTGTTCACGCTTTATTTCATTAGGTTGATCTTCAGTCTCCGATATTCTTTCTTCCACTTGATCGATGCGGCTATTGATACTTGTGCTTGCTTCACAAAGTTCTCATGCTGTGTTATTCAGATCCATCCGGTCATTTATGTTCTTCTCTAAACTGGTTTTTCTGGTTAGCAATTCCTCTAACTTTTTTCCAAGGTTCTTAACTTCCTTGCATTGGGTTAGAACATGCTCCTTCAGCTTAGAGGAGTTTGTTATTACCTATCTTCTGAAGCCTACTTCTGTCAATTTGTCAAACTCGTTCTCCATCCAATTTTGTTCCCTTGGTGGCGAGGAGTTGTGATCCTTTGGAGGAGAAGAGGTGTTCTGGTTTTTGGAATTTTCAGCCTTTTTGCGCTGGTTTTTCCTCATCTTCATGGATTTATCTACTTTGTTCTTTGATGTTGGTGACCGTCGGACAGAGTTTCTATGTGGACGTCCTTTGTTTTCTTCTTTTTTTTTTTTTGATCTTGATGCTATTCATTGCTGTTTGTTAGTTTTCTTTCTAACAGTCAGGCCCCTCTGATGCAGGTCTGTTGGTGTTTGATGGAGGTACACTTCAGACCCTGTTTGCCTGGGTATCAGCAGCAGAGGCTGCAGAACAGCAAAGATTACTGCCTGTTCCTTCCTCTGAAAGCTTCATCCCAGTGGGGCACCTGCCAGATGCCAGCCAAAGCTCTCTTTTATGAGGTGTCTGTCAGCCACTGCTGGGGGGTGTCTCCCAGTAAGAGGGTATGGGGGTCAGGGATCCACTTGAGGAGGCAGTCTGTCCCTTAGCAGAGCTTGAGCACTGTGCTGGGAGATCCACTGCTTTCTTCAGAGTCAGCAGGCAGGAATGTTTAAGTCTGCTGAAGCTGAGCCCACAGCCGCCCCTTCCCCTAGGCACTCTGTCCCAGGGAGATGGGAGTTTTATCTATAAGCCCCTGACTGGGTCTGCTGCCATTCTTTCAGAGATGCTCTGCCCAGAAGGAGGAATCTAGAGAGGCAGTCTGGCTATGGTGGCTTTGTGGCACTGCAGTGGGCTCTGCCCAGTCCGAACTTCCCAGCGGCTTTGTTTATACTGTGAGGAGAAAACTGCCTACTGAAGCCTCAGTAATGGTGGACACTCCTCCCCACACCAAGCTCAAGTGTTCCAGGTTGACTTCAGACTGCTGTGCTGGCAGCGAGAATTTCAAGCCAGTGGATCATAGCTTGCTGGGCTCTGTAGGGGTGGGATCCCCTGAGCTAGACCGCTTGGCTCCCTGGCTTCAGCACCCTTCCCGGGAGAGTGAATGGTTCTGTCTCGCTGGTGTTCCAGGTGCCATTGAGGTATGAAAAAATCCTCCTGCAGCTAGTTAGGTGTCTGCCCAAATGGCCACCCAGTTTTGTGCTTGAAACTCAGGGTCCTGGTATTATAGGCACCCAAGGGAATCTCCTGGTCTGCAGGTTGCGAAGACCATGGGAAAAGCATAGTATCTAGGCTGGAATGCACCATTCCTCACGGCACAGTCCCTTAGGGCTTCCCTTGGCTAGGGGAGGGAGTTCTCCGACCCCTTGCACTTCCCGGGTGAGGCGACGCCCTACCCTGCTTCTGGTTGCCCTCTGTGGGCTGTCACCTACTGTTTAACCAGTCCTAGTGAGATGAGCGGGGTACCTCAGTTGGAAATGCAGAAATCATCTGCCTTCTGCATTGATCTCGCTGGGAGCTGCAGACTGGAGCTGTTCCTATTTGGCCATCTTGCCAGTCACCACTGTTAGAGAATATCTTACTGGAATGATGGTGTTTGAGTAAAGACCTGGAGAGAGTGAGAGAGTGAGCCATGTGGTTACCTGGGGGAAAGAGTGTCTAGCAAGTGCAAAGGCCCTGTGGTAAAATCATGTCTGGCTTGTGCAGGAACAGCAGAGAGGCCAGTGTGGCTGTAGTGGAGTGATCAATGGGAAGATGGGGGAGCAGAAGTAAGAGAGGTTATGCAAGGTTGTGTAGGGCTTTGGAGGTCTTCTTCGGGACTTTGGCTTGTTGCTTTGCTCTTCTTACTCATGACTTGCACCTTGCAGTCTAAGACGGTTGCCCTAGCTCCTGGCATTCTATCCAGCAGCAAAGGAGAAGAAGAGAGGGTGGGTATGAGCCTTTCCTTCAAGGCACAGGCTGAAAGTTGAAGCCATCATTGCCTCTCCCATCACCTCAGAAGGAATTAGTCACACAGTCGTGCCTAGCTGCAAGGAGTCTTGGCAGTTTCTCTCATTATTGGGGACCAAGAGTACAGATAAAAATCAGAGATTCTCGTATTTATGAAAGAAAGGGAGAGGGATCTTGAAGGACAGTAACAGCATCTGCCAACAAACCTGTTCTTTGAAAAAAAAAAAAACCCTTGAAATTAGAAATCTGATTATCCTTTAATAATGGAATCAGCTTTCAGTGAAAGGAAGCCACAATGCCAATCTTTTAGCCATGAAAGTATTTTAGTTTTGGGAAATGTGCTGAAAATCTTTTCTTGTTCCATTGTGGAAGCTCTGTTTATGATCCAATGAACTAAACAAAAAGCCTTGTTGGATTGACCCATGAACCAAAGAGAAAAATCCAGATAGAATTAAGTTTAATCATTTCTCTACTCTATCATAAGTAATAATTTTCTTTTATAGTATATCTATTTCTATGTAATGTAAAATAGGCGAATTCTTTTGTTAAGCTGTTTTATGATAGTCTGTCTTTACCCATCTGAGGAATTTGTATAGATATCAAGTTTTGTGAGGCATGTCTGACTCTGATAATGATAAAAAGGCATAAAACAAGGCTAATGCAGAAAACAGTTATAGTCATAAATTGAACTTATTGTCAATCACACCAGAAATAAATAAATGAAGAATGAACTCACTAGGCTTTTATACTCTGGCCATTCAGAGAAAAGTCCTTTTATTCTCTAACACTGTACAAATCATAGTTTAGTTTCTGGTGTTTAAGACAGAGACCATCTACGGTGGTTTGAAAAAAAAGTGTTTTTGACATCTCCAAACCAAACCACCCCTTGGAGTCATGTATTTTTTGATAGTTAAGATTGAATGAATGAATGAATCCTGAGAGGTTGCCTTTTTCTACACATTAGAAACTCAGAGTTAGAAAGAAGCATAAGGATTGGGTGGTCAGTTCTCAATCCTTCTAGAGCATGTAGTCTAGCTTGAACACCTTGAATGATGGAGGACTCATCTTCCACAACAATCTGTTCCTTTGTCTTTTAGCACAGATGATTAGAACTTTCTTGTTTTCTTAAGCCAATTTCTGTTTTCCTTCAATAGATCCAAGTTGTCCTCAGTATGACCAATACAAGGTAAGTTTTATTACTCTTTCTCATGACAACTTTTCTCCTGAGAAAGGATTATAAATCATACTACAATAATGTCACATGCACATGTATGTTTATTATGGCACTATTCACAATAGTAAAGACTTGGAACCAACCCAAATGTCCACCAGTGATAGACTGGATTAAGAAAATGTGGCACATATACACAATGGAATACTGTGCAGCCATGAAAAAGGATGAGTTGCTGTCCTTTGCAGGGACATGGATGAAGCTGGAAACCATCATTCTCAGCAAACTATCACAAGGACAGAAAACCAAACACCACATGTTCTCACTCATAGGTGGTAATTGAACAATGAAATCACTTGGACACAGGGCAGGAAACATCACACACCGGGGCCTGCTGGGGGCTGGGGGGCTGGGGGGCTGGGGGAGGGAATAGCATTAGGAGAAATACTTAAAGTAAATGATGAGTTGATGGGTGCAGCAAACCAACATGGCACATATATACCTATGTATCAAACCTACATGTTGTGCACATGTACCCTAGAACTTAAAGTATAATAACAATGAAAAAGAAAATGTGTTCAACTATTGACATATTCTTATTCTCCTATAATGCTAATGGTAACTACCATTATCCTCATTTTACAGATGAAACTAAAGTTCAGAGAAATAATAGCCTACCCAAACATGACCCCATTCTTGTGAATTATATCTGTGCTTTTGATCCCCTATTCTGAGGCCACCCTACCTCAGCTAACTCATGAGACAATGAGTAAGCCTTATAAACAAGGCTGCCTAAGGTGAGATGGCCAGTGTGGATTCTGGAAATCCAACAGCACATAGCCAAGGATGGGGCTGTGGTGACCCATCAGTAGGAAACAGGGGAAAGCCAAGCAGGAGGGCGGCAAAGGCTGTGAGGTCAAGATGTGGCTAACGGTGAGTGCCCCAAGAGGTTAGTAACTGGGGATGTCGTGAAAATTTGGCAACAGGCAAAAGACAGAGGGTAAGACTTAAGAGGTGTTCTTAAGAGGTCATACGTGCTGCAGAGATTATAATATGCCAGTCATGTCAATTTAAAATCAAGAGAAAACATCAAAAATAAGTTTTAAAAAGTTCAATGAAGTTCTTCTTTCTCCATGCCTAGAAATACTCAGCAGAACATCTGACAGCTAATGGATATTCAGCAGAGATGAAGTGCATTTACTGACTTACAGGAACCCCAGAACAAACAGGTGGGGGTAGGGGAACATTGCCAGAGGAAACAAGATATGACAAGAACTTAGGACTGTAAGCCACCCTAATGGGGTGTTGAAATGGCCTGTGTTTGCTGAGATTTTTTAGGATGGAGGGAGCTGGATTGGGCACAGAGTCCAGCTGTCAGATTGAATTTACAGAGTCGAGTGACTTTCTCATAGGATTGTGGAAGGCATAAACATCCTCGGAGATAAGCAGACCTTTGGGTGTTGATCCAGATGGCTCTGAGGTTAGTCAGAAGAAGATATGCCTTCAGCCATTTTAAGATGACAGATTATGAGACACTCCTTGATTTAATAGCAGCCTTTTAGGAAAGAAAGAAATACTATAATCAATGATCATGTTCATTTTTAAGTACTTCAAGAATTCAGAAATGTTAAAATATGAAAAGAAAAAAAGTATAGTAGATATTGTAGTAAATAGAATTTTAACCCAGCTCCATAGTGAATGATTAAGACGAGAACTTTAAAAACAGAAGTGGGGCGAGGAGAAGCCCATTTATTGAATATTGTGGAAAAAATAAGCAGCTGGCACCAACTCACCCCTTTCATTGTTTCACTTCCGTCTCCAGCCAGGACATTCTTCTTTCTGGGGCAGATGTCTGATGGACAAGGTGGTAGAATTGAACACTGAGCTTCACAGCCTTGGGTCCTGGGTTGGGTCTTCAGACATATCACCTGAGCCAGATGGATGTGGTCAAGTTTAGAGGTCTTATGGAGAAGAACAGGCCCCCAAGTTCTGAACTCTATTCAGAAGTGGGGTTATCTCCCCAGCCCTACTCAGGAAATTGGAGGGTATAGTCACTGAGGCTCAGTCACTTTAGGGGCTTATGATGACAAAACTGGGCTAATGCTAGCAAGGTATCTGGATTTTCAACCCATTTTAGCAACTCTGAAGCTCTCCCAAAAGCTTGTAGCTCACTGAGTAGAAGTCAGTGACACCAATTCTCCATTTCTGAAGGTTCCAAAGAGGAGAGGCAGAGAAAGTGACATGAAGACAGGAGACTAAAATGAAAAAGTCAAGCTTTCCCAAGAGGGCATGGCCATTACCACCACTTCCATTTTATCGTGAACCTAAAATAAACATTCTAATCAAATGGAAAAGGTGTGTCAGTAGAAATACCACTCTTTGGCACTATCCTGTTGCTAAGGTTACTTCAGAGATAGAAAAATTTCAGGCAAATTAGTGGTATGTGTCCCTGAGGACCATAAACTACAAACAGAAAACTTAACCATTAGGATAGTACTGTATTACATTGTCATTTTACAGAGTTCAATTTTCTTAATAATCAATGGCATAAATCTCAATTATCTTAAAATTAGTGTTTGAGTGGGCAGGAAACATATCTCTTTGCAAGAAAATGTTGGTGCAATGCTTGCTAACATGAAGGAGGGTTTCAAGCTCTTCTGTGTCACTCCAAGTTACCTTCCTTTCAGAGATGTAAATGCTGAGTGGATTTTCTTATTAAACCTTATCGGCTGGGTGCAGTGGCTCACGCCTGTAATCCCAGCACTTTGGGAGGCTGAGGTGGGTGGATTACCTGAGGTCAGGAGCTCAAGACAAGCCTGGCCAACATGGCGAAACCCTGTCTCTACTAAAAATACAAAACTTAGCTGGGTGTGGTGGTGGGCGCTTGTAATCCCAGCTACTTGGGAGGCTGAGGCAAGAGAATTGCTTGAACCTGGGAGGCAGCGGTTGCAGTGAGCCAAGATCGCTCCACCGCACTCCAGCCTGGCTGACAAGAGCGAAACTCTGTCTCAAAAAGCAAACAAACAAACAAAGAAAACTTATTAAAGGCCAGGTATGATGGCTGATGCCTGTAATCCCAGCATTTAGGGAGGCCAAGGGGGGTGGATGATCTGAGGTCAGGAGTTCAAAACCAGCCTGACTAACATGGTGAAACCTGATCACTACTAATTACAAAAAATTAGCCAGGCCTGATGGTGGGCTCCTGTAATCCCAGCTACTTGGAGGCTGAGACTGAGGTGGGAGAATCACTTGAACCCGGGAGGTGGAGGTTGCAGTGAGCCCAGATTGCGCCACTGCATTCCAGCCTGCATGACACTCCATCTCAAACAAAACAAAAACAAAAAACAAAACCAATTAATCTTATTAAAATAGGGAAACTCAACTTAAGCTCATGTCATGGTTGAGACACTAGACACGGGTGAGGGGTGCCTGGTCCCTTTTTTAATGTGGAGGAGCCAGAGACTTGTTTGATGAAGTTGAGCATTCTAGTTTATTTTGAGTGTTTTGAGAAGCATTCTTATCAACAGGGTCTCCATGGATCTGCAGCAAAGTTTTTCTCAAAACCAGGATGATGAGGTTAAGACATGGGATTATCGAGAGTGTTCTTTGAGGTCCTGGCATTGTAGTGGCCACAAAAGAATGAGAAAAATGGGTCTGACGCAGTGGCTCATGCCTGTAATCCCAGCACTTTGGGAGGCCAAGGTGGGTGGATCATGAGGTCAGGAGTTTGAGACCAGCCTGACCAATGTAGTGAAACCCTGTCTCTACTAAAAATACAAAATATTAGCTGGGCGTGGTGGCAGATGCCTGTAATCCCAGCTACTCAGGAGGCTGAGGCAGGATAATTGCTTGAACCCAGGAGGCAGCAGTTGCAGTGAGCCAAGATCGTGCCACTGCACTCCAACCCAGGCGACAGTGCAAGATTCCGTCTCAAAAAATAAAAAAAAAAAAAAAAAAAAAAAAAGTGAGCAAGACTTTCAGCATCAATCCAATAACTTTCTGGAACTTTGAACGTTTTAATTAAGAGGGAGAAATAAAGGAGAAAAGGGGACAGAAGGGAGAAGAGAGAATGGAAAGAATACAGACGATATGCAGAAGTTGAGTTCAGATAAAGAACAGTTATTAGGTCTTCCTACCTTTACCTTAGGAGCAAAATCGACGAAACCACAAAATCTCTCTTGTTCTTTTTGAAAATGCTATCAGATGTCTGTTTTTGCCGATCAACACCACAAGCATCTTATATTTCACAAGGTCCCTAAAAGTCTTCCTTAATTCATGGTAAGATGTGAGACACACAGAAGGTATTCTCCATAGGGATTCAAAAAACCTGTGTACTCATTCAAAACACAATGAGCTGAGGCAGAACGTCGTCCTACAATATCAATTATCCTCACTGAATAGCATTTCTGCCCCCTTTTTGTATGTCTTTTTGGAATAGAATGTACGTTGCCCTTATTAATCCTATGGAATTACTTTTTTCCTGATCCTTAGGAAATCTAGCAAATGCAGACAGTTTCAGCGAGTTAACAAAAAAAAAAAAAAAAAGAAATCTAATTTCCACTTGAGCAGCTCTGAGGTTAGGTCAGCAGAAAAAAAAAAAACAACAAAAAAAACTGCAGTAGCTTGTGTTGATGAATATTTTATAAGCTCTACCATCTAATAAAAGATGTATTTAAAAATGGACAGGATGCTGGTTAAGAAAATGTACTATTATTTAATCATCATGTAGATGAAAGTCGAGTTTCGGGTATAATGAAAGAATGAAACAGCCCACAGACAAGCTCAATTTCGGGTCTTTGGACGCTTTTTGTTCTGTTCACCATAGATCTTCTATCATGGCTCCAACTGCTGACTTACACAATCAATGAGGCAACGGGGTGATTACAGAGCTTGACCCATGTGGAGATTATTTAGTAGCCTCAATGGACAAGAGAAATCTTTTAAAAGCTTCTAATTAGCACACCCAGTCAATGAAATTGCAAACCTCATTATTTGAGTCAGGGCCAGGAAAGTACAGGCCCATAGGACCCCCAGATGACATGTTAGCAGTATGTGGAGCTTATTACCCACAGAGTTCAGAATTATACTCAGCATGATCTATAATACAAATAATAACAATGCTGATGATGACAACAGCAACCTTCTGCAGAGCGGCAATCATTTATTGTGCACTTACTATGTGCCAGGCATGGTGCTAAGTGCTCTACATGCATCCTCCTTGTCCTCACAATAACTCCATGAGATAGGTACTAGTGTCATATATATAGCTAAGGAAAATGAAGCTCAAAGTCTCATGGCTAGCAAGTGATTGAGTTGACTCCAAGACTGTCTGACTTCAAGGCCAACAGGCTTTTCTTGAATAGAGGCCCACAACCCCACTCCATATCTCTTTCTAGTAAAACTATAGTTTTTTGATGTGTCTTGTGGAAAGAAGAGAAATGCTCATAAAAGAAATTAACATACTAATTTGGCCATCAACTCATATGCCTCAGACCGCTAAGAGATGCCATACACAGATCTTTCTAGTTAGCTTTATAGGAGTGGTGGTAGAAAGAATATTGGGGTAGAAGTTAGGTGTCTGGAGTCTTAGCCCTAGCTCCATCCCTAACAAATTGTGTGACTTCATCAAATCACTTTACCTCTCTCAATCTTAGTGACTTATTCTTGAAAGTGATGATTGTAATATTTGCTCTCTCTCCTTGCAGGGTTTTGCTGAAGAACAAGTGTGATAATGTACCTGAAAGCTCTTGGAGGAGCTTCAAGTGTTATGTAAATGAAAGGTGGTAATTAAAAACCTCTAGAGAAGGGCAGCCTATCTCAGTCATCAATTATCATGTTTTCTTCCTTGTCAGGAAACCTATATTTTTCGTGCTTCTTGGGGGTAGAGATAGCTCTGCACAAAATTTTTGTCTGGGAAATGTGTGAGAAAAGGATCATCCTGACAGTTGAAAACCTATTTAGGATAAGAAATAACCACATATAAATTGATGGAACCAAAGGCAGATGCATTCTTATGTGAAATTGTGGAAATTCATACCTCCATTTATTGGTTTTTATATCTAGTTATAAGAAGATGGAATATTTAACTGGCATAACACATACAAAGCCCAACTCTTGAAATAAGAAAGTGGTATAGAAATTGGCTTGTTACCTAGAAAAACAGAAAAAGACTGGGGGAAAGACAATGAAAAACTATGAACACCACACTGCTTGGTATGTTCTTAAACTTTGGGAACTTGGGTGTAGGGACACACCTGGGCAGTTTGAACCCACTCTTTGCTCACATTCTCTTTTTTATGAAATCTATTTATATTCCTGAGTGAAAGCCAAAACAGAATTAGGAAGGAGCATTACTTCCCAGATGGTGGAATGTCCTAAAGAAACATCCCAGACTTTAGCTTCAAGAAAACCTGGGATAGAATTCTAACTCTGCTGCTTACCAGGTGCTAATTAACCTCTCTGAGCTTCTATTTCTTTGAAGCTCCTGCTCATAAACCACCCACCGTCCTAGGTATGATATTACTAGACAGACCAACAATATAATCTGAGTAATAAAGACCTCGTTAAGGTGACATTCATGGAAGTTCTACATTTTCCCTCACCTAACCTGCTTTCAGCACAGATACATAGGGACATGTATAGTTTAAGCATTATCTCTTCATGTTTTTCCTGCCTTTTCCTGCCAAAGGTGCTCAAGGAAAGCAAATTGGACTGATAAACTTATTGAGAAGTCGATGTTGGATAAAGGCAAGATAGCACCTGGATGATCAGGATTTGACAGTGAAGGAAATCTAGAGTTCACAACTGAAGCATGTTGAGGACTACTGAGTTACAGTCTGAAATGGCTGGGGAGGTTAGATCTGTCAGAGATAGCATGGCACGGAAGTTAAAGCATGTGGATGTTCTTAATCACTTACAAGGAATCCATGTGTGCCAGGAAAGTGTCAGGGAGTAGAACCTTTGACTCACAGCTGCCTAAAACTTACCAAAAGCTTGACTTAAGAAATAATGTTTGTGATAATTGACTGAGAGTTCCAGTTCTACAATTTATTCTCTGATTTAAACTGCACCATTAGAAAGCCTGAATATAGACCAGTTGGCTTGCTCATAGCATTTGCTTTTAGTTATCTAGGCTGTTTCTTGTCATCACCCTCTGCTGGGGAATGCTAATAGACATGGTCCCATGAAGCACATTGTTATATCTGTGGTAGGGACCCTGTCCTTCCCAGAGGTCTGCCTGACTGTATTTTTGCGACTATCACATCTTTGCTCCGTACTGTGAACAGAGAGATTTTTCAAATAACTAAGTATAATTATGCTGTTTCTCTACACAGCAATCTTAACTGGCTTTAGATTAGCTGCAGAGCCAAATTCAAGTTTTTTCAAGGCATTCAAGGTCCTTCTTGAGGCAGCCTCATGTCACCTGCCTAGCTTTACGTCTTCCTTTTAGCCTTCCAAACCTCTACTTTCGCAACTAGATATACACACGCTGCTCCCTAAGCTTACCATGCCCTTCCTGTATTTGTCTTTGGGAATCACTTATGCTTGAAGCTTCATCTCGAATATTACTCTTCTGTAAGATTTTGACTCCCCTAAACTGAGTTTAGAGATTCGTCATTTGTTTAAGTCCCAATGCAAACAATGCTTTCATGGTTTTATAATAGCTCTTTTGTTTTGGGTCATTTGTTGTTCTGTCTCCTCTAAACTGCAGGCCCCCCTGGAGGGCAGAGTTGGTTTCCCATTCACATCTGTAACTTCAGTGCCCACTCTAGTGCCTGGGCCATTGTTACAGTACTTTTCTCTCTGTTGCATGCATGCTGCCACCTTCCCCACTTTCTTTTTTCTACTTGTCCTCATCTTAAGAATGGCTTGTTAAAACAACCTGAGTCAAGTGCTGGGAAGACTTGGAAGATCAGCTTCAACACATCTTAACCTCTTTTTTTGAAGATGGTACAGTCCTGTGATAGAAGTACTTGTCCAAAAATTCACCTCCATTCTGATTTTGTGTGACATTTTCCATCATGTAGAACATGATTAGCTCTCTTTTCAAGTGCTTCTTTAGGCCAACTCTATTAATGAGATTTTGTTTAGTCCAGTGTGAGTCAGAGCCAAGCATGTTTGCTCATAGATGTGCATTAGTGGAACAGAGTTTGACTGGTAAGTGGCAGTCCAATCTTTAGAGCCGAGGTAATTTTCCAAAGCCGATTTTCTTAGTGTTCAGCAAAGTGGAATGTAATTTTAATTTGCAAGAAGAACTTTGGCTTCCATGAAACATAACTATCAGCTTTTTCTGAAAGCATTTCTTCACAATGATGCCAGGGAGGTCAGAATGAAATAGTTAGAGATACAAACAAATTTAATAAAAGGGAGACTCAAAACAAATTAAAAAGTCTGTCTTGGAATTTTATTTTACAAAAGGGGGGTAAAAAAATTCAGTAAGTTGTTCCTGTTTAATGATGTCCAAATATTCATTTAGTACAAATGCAAGAGCAAAACATCACAGGAAAGTATATTTAAAGATATTACACAGCCAATTTGAATAAAGTCTTAGCTCACCAAACATTTAAAGGCATCAAAGACATTTATCTTCTTGCAGAAGATACTTTATGCAGAGGACCCAAATTGGCAAAACTTTTTAATTGGTTCACTTCTGCAGTGCAACACATAAAAAGTTTATAGTGGCAACAATTCATTAGATATTGCGGCATCAGACCAGAGCATCAACTCTTTATAATTCAGCCTGCCATTCAGACATGCAGCCACATCAGAATGGAATATGAAAATTCACCAAGTGGGTAGATTCTCATTAACCATTCATTTCTTTTTGTAAAGTTGAGGGCCATACAAACAATTCTTTCACCTTGGTCTTCCCATGTAAAGTAGTAAATATGAGTAAGTATACTAGGCAGGTGCCCAATGTGATAGAAAGATGGGTGTCACCAATGCAAATAAATGTATGAAATGATAAATTCATGGATGACATGATTTTCCATTGCCTGCCCTATTTTCTCTTCTTCCTCCAATCCTACCATTCCTCTGAAATGTCAGGAGTACAGCTCGTGCAAGGGAAGAAGACAGCACGTTGCTTTCATTTATAATTCTTCTCTGAAGTATTAGTTTGCAAGTACAGAGTTGGAAGGAACAGTTTAGAAATATTTACCTACATATACAAATAGAAGTGAGGGTCATATTTTCTGATGGCCTATGGAAATGAGAGCTTTCTTGACACTCTGCAAATGGCAGCAGAACCCAGATATAGGGAGACACTGTTTGGCTAAAGAGTAGCCTTGGGAGCATAGATTGTTGACTTTTTTTTTTTTTTTTTTTTTTAACAGAAGAAACAAAGTAAGAGCAAAATATGAAAAGCTAGGCATTATCAAAAAATCAGCAAACACTCACTGGAACTTAGAAGCAGTGTTCCTTTTATTTAACAGACAGGACTACCTGATGATAGCTACTATTCTTTTTCACCTTATAGAGACAATGGTCTGGAAGCTGGGACAAAGGTGACTGGTACAATTAGAGCTGGTGTTACCATTGGCCTAAGAGGATTGCAGCTTTGCTGGAGGAGTAGAGAAGAGAGTTTTACCTTTACGAATAATAGAAAGCAGAGTCAGCTTCTCCCTTAGATAATGTCAACATCCGTGGCCCACAGACTTCATCACACGACATTTTTGTTTTGGATGTAACAAGGGATTCTGATGAGTTAAGATGGAGATAGAAAGAGAAAGAGAGAGAGATGGAATTGTTTCTCTGTTGCACGACCTGCTGTGGTAACTTGCGTAAGTCATGCAGTGGGTAAGGGGGTAGCCAGAGTTCAAACCCACATCTGGCATCTTCCTGCCAAATCCCAGCACCATAGCACTTGCTCACCATTGCTGCCATGTTCCTTTGGCCCTCTTGGATGTCATCAGCATAAAATGCCTTTACTTACTGATGACTTATGCCTTGCTCTGCCCTCAGGTGTTCTCTGGCTACTGAGCCCCGCAAGAGAGTAACTTGTAGCCACTGAAGTTGGAAAGGGAAAAACTAACACCTAATTTCTTCGTATTTCAACAATTCTGAGGTGTTGTCTACTCAGCCTTTCAGAGGGCCCCCAGTGGGACAGAGCCGCAGTTGCCCACTGTGTAGTCACTTACTAATCCACCCTGTACTGGTGTTCCTTCCTTCCCTCTTGCTCTCCCCATTTGCTCTTGGTGTTTCTGAGATCACCTCGCAAATACTACCTTCACCCAAGAGCTTGTGTTAGGCTCTGGAGAACTCAAGGACGACCACATACCCTTTGGGACAACTTCCTTATGTTAACTGATGACAGAATTATGTGGAATTTAGAATGAACAATTAAGACAGATAAGAAAGCATCACTGCGTATGTCTGAATACTCTGGGAACTCTGAAATCCATGTGCTGCTTTTATACACAGACCTTTCCCCACTTTTAGTACAGTGGCTGTGTGGGAAAACATATCTTCCCAAGTGTTTACACATGTCTCAGCCAACACATTTCAGAATCGGGCCTTCACATTGACTGATGATGTCAGAGTAGCTTAGGAGTAATAAAATAAAGTTTAAGCATGACTGTGTGCCACACAAATGCTCCCCCAAATGAACGAGACTGAATTAGTAATGATATGAAGAAAAATAAGCTTGCTACATCTCATTACGGAACGTCCTGTTAGATTTGCATTTTTGTTTAATACTTAGATGCTGCCACATTAGAGCTGAGTCATGACTTCCACTTCCTTTGACATATTAAAATGAGATTGGGTAAACAGACATCTAGAATGCCAGGCAGACATTAAGGAGAGTCTGAAAATGGTCTAAGTGATCAGCTAGGCCTCGTCTATGAAGCTGAGAGCCTGTGAGCATCCAGTTTCCTTTGGATTATTTGAATTTATGGTTATTATTAAATAGAGTAAATTCAAGTGGTATTTCATTAGTTGAGATAAATGTGTGTATCTATAGTGAAGAAAAATTGGTTAAAAAAAAAAGACCGCAGGTATGTAAAAATGACACCAGGGTCCTGCTGATAATGAAGAAAAGATACAATTTCTTCAGTGACTCCTAGTTTCCTATCATTATCAGGGAAGAAACGTTGCCAGCCTTCAGCATCGTAGTTAGTCTTCTAAATAGGCCTTCTCCTCTACTGATGAGATAATAGTTCATTTACACCCAAGATTATAAACGCAGTTTAGCATCATTCTTTCCCCTTCAATTTGCTTCCCTCTCCCAATAGTGTCAGATTCACAGTTAGTTATCAAGGAGATTTATGGTTTTAAAATATCATGTTATTTTCTTCCTTTCTAATGAGTCTTATAAAATAAGTATGATTTTCTTAATATTCATTTTGAGTGTCAGAAATATACAATTTAGCAAGGAGCATCAAAGCACTATTAATGCTGCAATTTAGTGACAAAACATCTCTCCGTTTTCAAGTGCCTCTTGCTATATTTCTTCATTTCAAAGGATTTATTGTATTACTTCCTTGGCTGTAATGGTTGGGTCCTAGTGTAATAGGCTTATTTTGATATTTTCTCCACAGTGTAAGTTATTTCAATAATGGCTAACTCTACCTTTGAATGGTGCCCAACAAACAGGAAAACAGTGGGTGTCCCATTTTAGCTTTTCCTTCTCAGCACCTTCAAGGGATCATTTCATCCTTGACAGGTGTGTGTGTTATCTGAATACTGACTTGGATAAGAGTCCTTTCTCTCCTCTCTGAGGAAATCCATGGCTCTCTGGTCATCCACCTAGTTTTTAAAAGTTTTAAAAATAATGCCTACCACAAAAGCTTGAGCTTCTAAAATGAACATGTCAGTGATGAGATGGATTGGAACAAGTTATGGACAAACATGCCTACCCTTTGGGATAAGGCAGGTACTTGAAGTCTCGTGGTTTCTCCGTTAACTACCAACTAAATTGGAATTTGGGTAAAAGGGAAGGAGAAACACTGTTTGCTCGAGTTCTTACTTGTTCATAGTCTTCCAAATACCCTACTGTTGGCCCTGTGAGTCTCTTAGAATTTTACTAGTATGTGATAATAGTTATAGACAGAGATAAAATAAACTTGATTCAGCCATTTGTAATTGACAAACAGGTGCAGTGTATCCACACAGGAACATCTTTTCTGGGCTTCCTTGAGGAGTAGGGTAGAGACATGATTCCAAGAAGCATTAAAGATGATGTTTATACTATCTGGCTTTATGGGCTCCATGCTTATGAACTGAGGAGTTTCAGTGGTAGAAGTGAACTGTGTATGTCTATCTCAGGGTGGCTAAGTGTAAATCATTCAGCCCCTGTTGCTGTTGGCAGATTCCTAAGGATCATTTATATTTTCATGCATCCAAAATTTAGAGAAGTCACAATTCTGTAGGCAATAAAACTAGGTATTTAAGAATCCTTTACATAAATTGGACATCTGCGGAATTTCTTTTTATTGTAAACATAATGTTAAGACCATATGCAAGAAAGTTTTAACAAAGAGAGAAAAATTTGAATATTGTGATACAGGTCATTTCTCCATATTCAATTTGTTTCTGGAATCAGTCACTGATTGGAAAGAGTGATATTCTCAGAACCGATGGTAATACCTTTGCCTGGCCTGGTGGCTCAGACATATTCTTTAGGGGAGCCAAGCGTCATTTAGCTGTAACAGGAAAATCTTCAACCCGAGAATTTTCTCTTTGTGGTCAGTGGCGGTAGACTTACTAATGGTTGTGCTGCTTCTGCTCTTGACCGAACACAACAGCCAGACTTATCCTTCGAATAAGGTCCAATCATGTCACTTTGCTTCTTAACATCTCCAGTGGCAGCCCATGTTATTTGGAGTAAAAGCCTGCAGGCATGGGAGCTGTTATTGCAGGGACACTTTTACCAAAAGTGTTGTGGATACAGATCCCATGTCTCCAGCTTTCCAGCTCAAGTTACTAATTTCTCTTCTACCTACAACCCAACTGTAAATCAATAATATATTTTAAGTTTTTATATGATGGCATTCAACTTGTATATTGGTTAAGGTAGTAGTAGTTGCTGTAAGAGATAAACATAAAATCTCTGTGACCTAAAACAGTACAAGTTTACTTCTTGTTGCCATGGTCCCTTGAACCTGTTTGTGGTTGGACAGCATTCCATGTGATCAATAGGAACCCAGGCTCCTTCACTCCGGGAAATTTAGATTCCTCCCTCATCTAAATTTTTGGGGACTCCCCATTCAGCCAGGAAGTAGAGGAAAGAAAGAGGGAGAATTGTACTACAAGATTTGTCTGCCTACATTCCACTGGCCAAAACTCAGTCACTTGATCATACCTGATAATAAAGGGTGCTGGGAAATGCAGTCTGTATGCTGAGGAGGAAAGAAGATAGTTTGTTGATCAGCTAGTAGGCACTGCAGTACCTATTTGTCATTAATTCCCTTAGTTATTAGACCATGTGTCCTGTTACATGATTTCTCATTTCCCAGTTGTTTATCTCTTGTTCCTAAATAGCCATCATAGTTTGAGGTTATGATACATTCTTCTTGGATGGGCAGCAGGAGGGAAGGGGCGAATCTCTTGGAATAAGACACACTTGGGTACCCCACGTGCCCTTGAGTGAGTTATTTAACCCCTCAGACCATCAGCTTCTTTGTCTGTCAAAGCAGGTATAAAATTCCTGCCTCATGAAACGACTTAAAGAGAAATGTATCAGACAGAGGTGAAGAGCGTGGATCTTGGAGCCAGGCTGCTTGGGTTTGAATACTGGTTGTGTCTCCTGTTGCTAAATGATCTTGAATTAGCTTCTGTTTTCTTATCTGTAAAATGGGCATCCTAATATTACCTACATCAGAAAGGTTTTGCGGGGAAATTAAATGAGTTGGTATATCTAAGGCACTTAGAATAGTGCCAGAAACATAGAATAAATGATATACAAGTGTCAGCGCTAATCCCAGAGTATCTGGTACATATTTAGGCTCTTGATAAGTGGTATTTTCTCCGGATCATTGATTGGTATGATTTAAAACATTATTCTTTTCAGTATCCTTGTAGACTGAATCCCCCCTTGCCCACAAAATATCTCCCCAAAGGACTCTTCAGGGATGAGATTTCAAGCATCTTAATGGGATGTCAAGGAGCTGTTTGTTTAGAGAGCCCTTTCAAATGACTACTTGTTTTGATTACTTCAATGTTGGCTCTGGGTCCTGGTGGTAATTGCCCCAGAGAGGACATTTACCCAGGGCCTTCTGGAGTGGTTCTTACAATTGTGTGATGTGAGGTTAAATAGCACTCATTAACAAGTTAGGGTGCACAATGGAGAGGGGAGGTTATTCAGGGTATTAGGCTCATCTGAGTAGAAGATTACAGTTTGAAAATTGTTTAAAGAGAAATATAATTAGAATAATGGGACAACATAATGGGAAATCAATGCTATTAATGTAACCGCTAATTACTGCATTAGAACGTTTGTCCAAATCCCTTCTCCTTAAAACTAAGAACATGAAATTAAGTCACCACAGTAGACAATTCACGTAGAGGGATACAGGGATCTCGGCCTGCTCTGGAAAATTTGCCCAGAACAATTTGCTGTTGTACCAAGCATCAAGCCGGACCCTCTTCATTTCAGGGAGAGAGTCCATACAATACAAGAGAGGACTTATATTTTTATTCAATTCATATTGGTCATTTTAGGTCTCATGGATTCTGGGCATTAAGAATGTCCTAACACTGTCTGAAAAAGACTTTTGGCTCCTGTCCTTGACAGATAGACCAATGATTTCATAATAAGTAGAAAGGAATGTGACAACCTGAATGCTCTGAGGACTGGGATCAAAGCCAAGTGTTCAGATTTGAGGTATCTAGGTATAGTAAAGACCCCGATCTTCTCGGTGTCAGTGTGAGTTTAGGTTGGAGCTCAGGGAACACCATTTGAGGTGATGAGAGGAGTCCAAAAATAAGGTGCAGAGCTAGGAACTGGAGCAGGAGGCTTGGGACACCTAGCTAAATGGTAGAGATGGAGGTTTCCATTTTTTTAAATTGTGGAAAAGTACATGTAACATAAAATTTGCCATTTTAACAATTTTTAAGTGTACAAGTCAGTGGCATTAATTACATTCATGATGCTGCACAACCACCATCACTATCTACTTCTAAAACTCTTTCATCACCTCAAACAGAAACTTGGTAACCATTAAGACATCACTCTTCATTCTCTTCTCCCATTAGCCCTTGATGATCTCTCATCTACTCGCTGTCTCTGTGAGTTCACCTCTTTTGATGATTTAATGTAAGTGATGGGGGTTCGTATACCTGATTGTTCTTTATCACCTTCCGTGGGACCTTCACTTCTCTGTTTGTAGAACCTGCACTGACTCACATGGAAGTGGCCTTTGAAATTTCCCTCTTAGGGAAAAAGAAGAGGGGTTGGACCTTTACCAGGAAAGCCAAGTAAATGCCAAGGTGAAGTCATCTGTTCAGTTAGGCAAGGAGTCAAGATGCTATTTCTTTAAACACATGAAAAAAAATAGCTGTATTTTGTGAAGACAGTAAAAAAAGGACAAGGAACCTGACTGCCTGATTTCAAACTCTGGCTCCACCACTTTCTGTGTGTCCTGGGGCAAGTTCCTTGACTCTTTATACCTCATTTCCTCTTCTGTACAGTGAGTTAAATGATAGCAGTCCATATCATAAAATATTTTGTGTGGACTAAATGAGTTATAAGAAGCTTAGATTAGTGCTTTTTTAAGTATAGGGAGCAATGTATTAGCCATAAGTATGACTTACCAGACACTCCATATACACTGCTTATCTAATCTGCAATTCTCATATTAGCAGATATTACCTATTTTACAGATATGGATACTATTAGTTTACAGATGGGGAAACTGAGGCTTACAAAAGTTATAAGCAGCTTGCCTAACATCACAACTAGTGAGTTGCAGTGTTAGGATTAGAACCCACGTGTGTCTACTGCTAAAACTCATCCTCCTTTAATGGCTGCCTCTCTAGGATTATCTTCAGATGTTAGCCAAAGATGGGGAAGGAGGGAGCTGAGGCTTATGGAGAGCCTACTGTTGACCAGGCACTTAGTTCTCTTGCTCCCATTGGCTGTAGCCAGCCAAAACATGTACCAATGTTGGAATCAGCTTCTGCAGGGCACTGTCGGAGGTGAAGAATGAGAACCTCTACGGGCCGTGTCTGTGTCTCCTGTGTCTGAGGTCCCTTGTCCTATCTCCACATACCAAACCTGCTCTCACTGCCTTTCTCTTCCTTCCACATTAGGGACTTTTGTGGGAGAGTATTGAATGCTGTGCTTGTCTTCTGGGCACATGTCCAAACAAGATAAGCTACTATTATGCTCAGCTGGGGTCCTTTCTCAGTGAAAAGGAAACTGGAGAACAGAAAGGTTGATCAGCCCTAGGGCAGAGCCTCAAAATGACAAGGATTCTTTCTGGTGTTTTGCAAGGGAAAACCACGGCTTAGCTTTACTGCCCAGTAAAAGAGTTTAAGAGGGTAACTGTGATCATCTAGGGTGACTTTCTCTTCTTTTCCTCACACATTCCCACAAGTGTCAATTCCGCTAGATCATTAATTCTTAAAACGTGGTTCTTTTACCAGCCAATTCCTCCAGATCATTAATTTTTAAAATATTGTTCTTTTATCAGAGTCACCTGAGAACTGCTTTAGACCAGTGGTTCTCAAAGTTGAATTTATATCAGAATCATCTGGAAGGCTTGTTGAACCACAGATTGTTGAAACCCATCCCTGGAGCTGATAGTTTGGTAAGTCTGGGGTAGCATCTCAAGATTTGGACTTCTAATATTTTCTCACATGTGGCCTGTGGACCTGCATTTGGCTTCACTTGGGTGCTGGTTGCAACTGCAACATCTCAGGGCCTGCCCCAGGAGCACTTGCTTGTGCCGCTCTAACTTAAACGTGCATGGGACTGGAACCCAGGCATTTAGTTAATATGCATATTCTGAGTAGATTGTTCTGAGTGTCCACATTGCTTATGTGCTCCCAGGTGATGCCAAGCCTTTTGGTTCCTGGATCCACAGTTGGAAGAGTGAGTTGCAAAGCTTTCTGCATATTGGAATCACCTGTTTTTCATTCTTCTTCTCTCTCTCTCTCTCTTTTTTTTTTTTTTTTTTTTTTTAAGATGAAGCCTTGCTCTATCCCCCAGGCTGGAGTGCAGTGGTGTGATCTTGGCTCACTGCAACCTCTGCCTCCTGGGTTCAAGCAATTCTCCTGCCTCAGCCTCCCAAGTAGCTGGGACTACAGGTGTGCACCACCACGCCTGGCTAATTTTTGTCTTTTTAGCAGAGATGGGGTTTTGCCATGTTGGCCAAGCTGGTCTCAAACTCCTGACCTCAAGTGATCTGCCTGCCTCAGTCTCCCAAAGTGCCATTACAGGTATGAGGCACCGTGCTCGGCCTCAACTGTTTTTCAAATATCCTAATCCCTTGCCCCCCATCCCCCAAAAGCTTCTGATTTAACTGGTCTGGGGTGGGCGCTGGGATTCAGTATTTGAATGAAGGTGTCCTTAGGATTCTAACACGCAGCCAGGGTTGGGAATTTCTACTCTGGGTTTGCACATTCCCATACCTCTTGCATGTATGTCCTCCTACCTTCCTTTCTGCTTTCTTTCCAAACTCTTCTGTTTAAATTTCAGTTAGACTCCCAACTGATGGCTCTCTCTGGCTCCTGTTTATCATTCAAATTGCCTCAAGATTAATCTTTCTAAGGCGAGTTCTGTAGGGACTGCTTTATTACAAAAACCTTCAGTGACTCCTCATGTACTCCAGGAGTTAAAAAAAGACCTTGCACTTCACCCTTTGTCCTCTTTGGGGTTGCTCCAACCTACTTTTCCAGCCGTATCGCCCTCTTGACTGAGCCCTGTATCTTAGAAAAACTAAAAGAATCTCTCGTCTCTGAATGCACCTTGGGTTGTTCTATCTCTCTCCTTTTGCTTGGGTTGACCCTCTGACTGGTCGATATTTTCTACATCTGCCAGTTGAAGGCGATCCCTGCTTTTCTTACTCTATGAGAGCCTCCCCCATCCCTGCAGCGGTTGTAATCCTCTTCCCTCTGGTGTTTTATTTGGTGTGTTCTTACAGCACTTAGATTTTTTTTCTTGTATTTCTGGAATTTCCATTATTCTCTTACCCTCCTCTCCAAATTATAAACTTTTGGGGGCATAGAGGCTCTTTTTGCTTATTTTTTGCGTCCCTTGCAGGGGCTACTACAGTGCCTGACACACAGTAGGTGTCCATAAAGATTTGTTAAATTGTATCGAATCGAGTAACAAGTCTCCATGTTATTAATTCCATTTTGACCTCTCTGCCATATGCTGATATTTTAATTTTGCTGCCTGACATTTAGCAAATCCGTAGGGATTCTATCTAAATAAATGCTTTTCGGAAAGCTCCAAATGTTCTTCATAAACATATGGCGTAGCTTCCACAGTGTCTTCAAAAGTTCATAATGTTTTAATTGTTTGTTCTTTGTACGAGTTTGTTGGCATTTTGGCTTCCTCGTGTCTCAAGACAGTGTGGGATCCAGTAGGAAGTCAGAGGCCAGATTCATTTCACTTTCAAAAACTCATTATGTTCCTAAAAACTTCGGAGTGCAGTGGTAATGAGCCATGATTTTGGGAAGCCAGTCCAGCTTCGATGACTCCTCACTGTTCGGGTAGGACCTTTGTGGTAGTGAAGTAGGTGATGGAACTTGGGAGGGAACGACGTTTCCAGCAATTAAATCAGGCCCACAGCAGTCGCTTGCAATCCTATAGGAACAATTATAAGGAATCCCCTCTCATTTGGCACAATGAGATACAAACATTTTCTAACGGGCTAATTAGTGTAGTTATCATATTTTAGCCAAAAATGTCAATGTGTAGGATTTAATTAGTCTGCCCTAGGATTATAAGATATCTTCTTAGTTCAGTCAGTCTGTCAGCATTTTTAGGATTTGGAAACATGCCAGGAACTATCACCTACATACTTGTATCAACTTTTAAGCCCTTTTAGAAAAATGACTATGCAGAGCAAGGGAAGTTTCCAGAAGTAAAAATCTTTTGAGTTAGATAAGTGGATGTATTGTGACCAAAGGAATATGCAGTCAGCAGAAAGTGGAAAAACAGGCCTTGACATCCTGTTGTTCTTACCGGTACATTTCAGGATGTAGGGAGTTCAAATGTTGTAGTCTCTGATTTAGATTTCTTTAGTTTCTAGTAGTGGTACCTGATTCCAACTGGTTAAGCTACATGGGAATTTATTAGCAGGACATTAGATAATGCACAGAATTGAAGAAAATTCTTATCTAAGCCATGCAAAGTTGGGGACCAGAAGTTTTTCTGGTGGAATGAATGTGTTGCAAATAGTTTCAGTTCTTTTGGTTTTCAGAAGAGAGTTGAGTTGGTCTATGTTGGGTCATTAAATGGGTTGAAAAGTGTCCCACTAAAATTTATGTCCACCTGGAACCTCAGAATGTGACCTTATTTAGAATAGGGTCTTTGTAGATGTCATTAGGTGGTGATGAGACCATATTGGATTAGGGGAGGCCCTACATATGATGAGAGTGTCCTTATAAGTGACAAAGAGAAGACACAGAGACACAGAAAAGAAGATGTCGTAGAACAGAGGCAGATATTGGAGTGATTTGTCTACAAATCACAAGGAACACTAAGGATTGCCAGCAATCACCATAAATTGGAAGAGAAGCATGGGATGGTTTCTCCCTGAGAGCCTCTAGAAAGAACCAACCCTACCAAAAGCTTAATTTTGGGCTTATGTCCATCTGAACTGTGAGAGTATAAGTTTTTGTTATCATAAGCCACTAAGGTTGTGGTGATTTGTTTCAGTGCCCCTAGGAAACTAATACAGGTCAGGTCCATTCTTGGTTCAGGAGAGGCAGGGTACCTTAACTGACAACTTCACTGTAACAGAATGCAGTAGGGTAGAGGGACTGCTCAAAAGAAAATACAGTGGTTGTCATCAAAGACTGTGGGCAGAAACCACAGGAATGCCCACTACCTGTTGAGACTCATACAGTTTTCATTGCATTCATTTATTTTTCTGGGATGCTGGGAGATGAGGATAGGACATGGGCTGTGTCTTGCACTTGCCTCAGGTGACATTTGAAGCCCATCCTCAGATTTCCCAAGTTATAACTAGTAATACTACAAGTCTTTTGGGGGAGACTTGGTGGTATAGTGGTTGGCAAAAGATACCAGAAGACAATGTATAGGACAAAGACCTTGTTCATATGGGTCTGGAAGCAAGACTCTGAAATGAATGAAAACTTACTATTGTAAATTGTTGTACTAATTAAAAGCCGCTGGGAATCATGAGCCCAACCTCATACCTGACTGAGACATTGTGACAAATGTAGATTGCTCATCACCAAAAGAGGTAGCCCACATGTAGAGAGATCATGACAGGGTAAGTGGAAATTGTAGATCTCGTCTGGGTGAGTCCCCTTAAGTTCTTAGGTATTTGGTGGCCAGAGTGGTATATGTGTATTTATTTCCATTGTAAATCTAACGGCAACAACAACAACAACTAATATTTATTGAGGGCTTCCTATGAACAAACAACTGTGCTAATGTGTTATGCGTAAACCACCTTATTTAATCCATAAACAACTCAATGTTGTTGATATTGTTAGTGGCTATGATTTTGGGATGAGGAAATGGAGATTTAGGCTGGCTAAGCAACTTGCATAGGGCCACATAACTAAGTGGTGGTGCCAGGATTTGAACCCTGAGTCTTGACCCCAGAATCTAAATTCTTGACTAATTGTTTAGCTGGTATATGCTTTATTGTGAATATGTATATAATTTCATTAAAGAATTATCACCTGTCTTTGTCATTGTTATAATCTTTTCTTCCAAAGCTCAGAAGCTGTGCTCATGTGTTATATCTTCCTTGGAAACTTTCAAATGCCAATGGAGTGACCAGAACTTTCTTTGTGCCATGACATGTACTGTCTGCTAAACTAATCTCTTTCCTACTGGGGAATATGTATAACGAGAACTGGTTATAGCTAGACTGAAAATCAATCACCAAGGTCACTGACGATGCTTAAAAAAAAAAATCAAAAGCAGTTAGCATACAAATGAAAGTGATTCCCTATAACTCTATGTGGGACAAATTTCCTGAACCACACCAATAAATCAAGACTGTTGAGGCTCAGTTATAAAGGAAGATAGATTGAACAATTTTCCTGTTACAAACAAGCTGTTTTGTACTATGTATCTATCAGCCAGTTATTCAGGTCTAATTTAGGAATGTGCAAGTAAACATGGCTAAATATATTTAAATACACTGGCATTAAAAGTTGCCAAGTAGTGCTCTGCATCAATACAACCAGATTATTTCTGGAATCTTTTAAGTGTCTTTTTCATAACTGTAATGAGAAATTCTTTGCTATAAAAACATAGTCTACAAGGATACCCCCATCTTTTCTTCCCCCCATTCTCTTAGGTTATTTATTTATTTTTTTGCTGTTGTTGGTTAATGGAAGACTTTTTGAATTCATAGGTCCCACTGTTGGAGGATTTCCTCCCAGTGTGTTAAGTGACTTCCTGAGATTTTAGAGATACAGATGAAACCAGACACGTAAAGCTGCTTTTGGCTTCCGGTATCCTAAGAAGTTGGCTGACTACTCGGCCTATGTACTCTGTCAGGTGCTCAGGTAATTTCTATCAGGACTTTGGGGCTGTAAATGAATACAGAGAATGGTTTTTTATTTATTTTTTATTTATTATTATTATTATTTTTTTACTAGCTCTCGGTTCTTCTAACACACTGTTTTTGTGTGTTTGCATTGCTCTAAGGGAATACTGCAGGCTGGGTAATTTATAAAGAAAAGAGGTTTATTTGGCTCACGGTTCTACAGACTATACAAGAAGCATGGTGCCAACATCTGCTTCTGGTGAGGGCTTCAGGCTGCTTCCTCTCATGGCGGAAGGCTAAGGGAAGCCAGCATGTCACATAGCAAGAAAGGAAGCAAGAGATAGAGAGTGGGGAGGGGCCAGGCTCTTTTTAACAATCAATTCTTGAGGGAACTAATAGAGCAAGAACTCACTCATTGCCACATGGACAGCAGCAAGCCATTCATGAGCTATCTGTTCCTATGACCCAAACATCAGGCCTTACCCCCAACACTGGGGATCAAACTTCAACATGAGATTTAGAGGGGACAAACATCCAAACTGTATCACTCACTCTGAGCTGGACCAAGACACACTAGTATCCTGGGCATGGCAATAAAGGGCAGGAAAATTTGGGGGCATAGCTTCCCACTGGTAATAAAATTTTTGTTCAACGTTTATTTAGAGCTATGGGAACTCTGGAAATGCAAGACCACAGGCAGCAGCTCTGATCCTCACCTGTACTGTTCTAAGTGACAGAACTCTGACCCCAAACATGGATGCCACACTCTGCATGGGATGGCATCATTGGTTAGATATAAGAGCAGGGACTCCAGGAATTCTGCTCACTGGCTTCAGATCTTGGTTCTTTCACGCACTGGCTTGTGACCTTGGACAAGTTCCTTAATTTCTGTTGTAGGGGAGGAACAACTTTACCTCCACTCTCTTAGGGCCTCCGGCTGGGCCTGAGAATTCAACTGACACAAAATAGATCAACAGGAGAAAAGCATACAGATTTTTATGTTGTGCCTGGGAGCCTTTGTAAAAAAAGAAAGACTCAAATAAGTGGCAAAACCTAACTGCTTATGTAGTAGGTTGAACTAAGAGTGGCAATTGTGGAGAAGTGACTGAAATGTGAAGGAAGTGAAAGGAAGATAAGAGTTATTTTAACAATTTCTGTTTGTATAGACTTTTCTCAGCCTCCACTTTCCATATTTGGTGAAAAGAGTGTTTCTTTTCTCCTGAGACATGGAGGGCAGAGTGTTACTTTTGTTTCTCTTGTCTTCCAAGTGCCTCTAGCTTAAAATAATCCTTATGCCAAAGTAGCATATTTCTGGGCTGGCATATTCTACCACTCTTCACTGTATATCTCAGATACATCATCCATATGCATGAAATAATAGTATCTAACTTATAGGGTTGTTTTGACATGTAGGTGAGATAATCCATATAAAGCCATTAGGATGCTTTCTGGCATATAGGTACCCTACAAAAGATGTTGTCTATTATTATGCACCAAACAAAAGTCCTGTCATTAGTGAATATTGGTCTCACCTGCCCAGCATAATTCCCCTTCTTACAAATGTATGCCTTGCCTTTCCTTTGGGGAGGCATCCATTGCCCAAGCTTTGTCCATGTCATTTGGGTAGATGGCTTTTCTGCTCCTCTTCTCCAAAATCCAGAAGTGGCCTTGTAATCCAGGTTTGACCCAGCAGCTTATTCCAATCCCTCTTGACTGCAGTGACTGGGTCAAGGATGAGCTTGTGGCCAGATTGGATCCATGAAATAATTGTCCTGACACTTTGGTAGAGTGTTGGGAAGAAACAAGGTGGCTAGGATACAAGAAGTAAGCCTGGAGGGGATAGGGACCATCACGTGGGCCAAGCCTGCCTGAAAAAGAAGCCAGAATAGGGGAAAGCAGAGCAGGGAGATGGAGTGAGAGAGACGAATCTTGGAGATATCACTAGTTCCCAGCATCCTTCAAGCCAGACACACCTCTAGACTTTTCAAACATTGGCACCAATGGATGGTGCTTTTTGTTTGATCCAATTTAATTTGATTTCCAGCACTTAAAGCTTGTGAGGTGGCTCCTCATTTGTTTGGGACTGTTCTAGTTTACACCTATTGTCTTAGCATAGTTATTAATAAAGTCCTATTTCACGCTCAGAAGTGTCTGATTGAGAGGATAAATTGTATGACTATCTTATTTAAAACCAAAAAGTCCAGACTAATAGAGCAATACTAGAGCAAGACCTTTGTGGAGATGCATTTCCCAACAGCCTCACAAATCGTTCAGCACATGCTATGTTCTCACTGATGAGAGTTCTAGTAAATACACTTGTCTTCACTTCTTTTCATATCTAGTGATGGTTTAGGGACCCTTTAGATTGGCAGCTGCTGCAACGATTCTCTTATTTCAGCTCTGACCAGGCCTTAACAGTACTTAGGACCCTTTCTTATCCTAGTATGTCCTAAGTTAAGCTTAACTTTTCTAGTTAAGCAATTAGCTTCCTCTGTCTGCTTCACACACACACACACACACACACACACACACACACACACCCCCTCTCATCCCATGACTACTCACACATGTGAGTAGCAAGTATTCCACTCTGGGTCCCTGCCTTTATAAGTGAGTGTGTGTGTATCTATGTGTGTGTATGTATATTTTCATATAAAATATTCCTCAAAATTATACTATGAAAGTATGCACCATTAGTTTACACATTTAAAAAATTAAATGAAACAGTTGACAGAAACAAGAGTCAAACCCAGGTCTTCTTGATCCCAAAGCCCTTGTTTCTTTTCTTTTCTTTTCTTTTTTTTTTTTTTTTTTTTGAGACGGGATCTCACTGTGTTTCCCAGGCTGGAGTCCAGTAGCGCTATCACAGCTCACTGTAGCCTCGACCTCCCCCGGCAAAGGTAATCCTCTCATCTCAGCCTCCTAAGCAGCTGGACTACAGGTGTGTACCACCACACCTGGCCACTTTGGCCTCCCAAAGTGTTGGGATTACAGGCGTGAGCCACGGTGCCTGGCCCAAAGCCCTTATTTCTAAAGGTAATGTGCTGCTCATTCTATGCATGGGAGTGAACATTAGACCTGAAGTCAGGAGCTCTGGTTTCCATTTCCCCATATGCCCTTAACAGGCTGGATGACCTTGGGCAAGTCAATTTACCAAACGAACTTTTATTTCCCTATCTGACAAATGAGGGACTGGATTAAATGATTCTAAGGTCTCTTGGGGCCCAGTGTTTTTATGATTCTAGGTATTTGAATGTGGGGTCAAGAGTTCAATTTTTCTTTAAAGGTCTAAATCTTCCCTTTGGGGCAATTCATGTTATAACGGACATCAGTCACCAAGGCTCCCAGAGGCAAATCAAGAATAAAGGAGAGGGGGTGGTTTGCCAGGGTGGTGAAGGAGAAGAATTTATTTCTAGATATTTGGAAAATGGTGAAATTTGCATTGAAAGTATATTATTAGGAGAAAATAATGATTAATGCCATTTCATGTTTTTTTCACAAGTCATGGTGGATAATGAACAATGATAACACTATGCATGATTGCTGATCCTGTGACATTCAAAACAGATTCAAAATTCCTATTCCATATACAGGACTCAGTTAGGGCACTATATTAAATTCAAACTTAGGGATCATATTTACAATTCAAATGCATCTCCTTTTTGCATATCTATTTTGACACAGCATTACAAATTACTATAATATGAATTAAAGATGGACTTTTGCATAATGGGGGAAACATTAAAGAAATCCTATTTAAATTTAAATCCCTTTCCCCTTTCAGATTTTTCCCCATATTTTTCCCTCAATGTATTTGCTAATTATCAAAATTTTTGCTGTTTAAATAGTGATTTGTATATCCACATTTGATTATTTTCTACTGGTAGCAACTGCCAAGAATCAATGTTGATATCTTGAATCATAATTATTTCATTGCGATTTTTTAAATGAAAGAATTTTAAAAGTACTTTGTCCTGTCTGTATTTTAGTATTTACCTAATGTACATGGTATAGGGAGGGTCGATGTCAGAAGAGGACAGAGTGGCAAATGTGCTTCTAAGTATATTACAATAGAACCAGTGAAATGTGCAAAATGACAAATTAAATTTAATGTTCAGGTGCATTGCCAATTTGTTTGGGGGCTAAAAAGCAGCACCCTTTGCTAACCTGATAAGAATTAATCAGATTTTAATTACTCATTGTGCAACCTGGACTGTTTAGCACATCTATGTGAGTAATCACTGGGGCATATCAATCTAAATGGCTAAAAATTTCCATTTTCTAAACCATCGTATGGTTCTCTGTTAATCATTTTTGGACCTTCTAATTTTTTTTTTTCAACCTCATTTCTTCTATGACATTAATAATTTCCTCTGGGATTTTGCTTTATAACAGAGGGGAACAATTTGCTATTTTGTATAAATGAAGGTGATGTTGATCTCAGTTGCTCAGGCCCTAAAATTGTTTATACAGTATTGTGGAATGGATTTGTGTGAATTCAAATATCCTCTCTGCTTCCATCAACCAGAGAAGCTCCCTGAGGTTAAGGGCGCAGTTTGTCACTACAGAGATGGAGCCTGACATTTTGGCCTCATTAATGTGGTGCTATAACAAAGCGAGCAAACCTCAAACCTAATTTAGCAAAACAACCAAACCCATAAAAAAAGGGCAGCAAAAGAAAATCAGAGGTGCTTTCAATAAACTTTTATTATGTAACTTAAAAATCTTTCTTAAAATTGCCAGAAGCTTCCCAGCTTTGTGCTGATACTTAGGAAGCTTCACTCACGAATGCTTGCAAAGTTATCACACAAGGTTCAGTAGATACAATGAAATTCAGAATTGCATTCGTTTTTGTGCTTCTTCAATTCCTGGAGGTCCTTGTTTAGCCTTCAATAAAATCAACCCTGGACTAATCAATGAGAAATCGCAGAGAATATGAATCTTTCAAAATCAATAATTCATACAATAATTACACAAGCGTATTAGGGAAGCATGGTAGTGCATAGTCAAGCAAATCCCAGGGAACATGCTCTTGAAATCTTTAAAATGCAGCCAGACATGATGAAGTTTCATGTACTTTGCCCTGGTTTTGGATAGTGTCGGATGGAGCTCAAGAGGAAGAATATTGTCAGGTTTTCCTCTAATTTATGAAAGCTAAAAAACAGATGAAAGTATATAACTGCTTTGAAAGCTAAGTTGTTAGTAAGTAGAAAAGTTTAAATAAATTTTGCCAGAAAAGGGACCCTTTGGTCTGAGGTTCAAGACCCTTTTATGTATCTGAAATACTAAGTTGTTCTCATCCCCAACACAACCCGTGTGGGCAAACCCAGCAATCACTCATGGCTGCATTTTCGTGATCTGTCACAAGAAAAATTCCTTCTCCTTCTATCAGTCCTGGTCACTAATCGCATTGTTTTTCCTTGACCTATGGCTGTGGTGTCATGAGGAGATGATTAGGACTGTAAACTGGGACCACAAGATTTGGAATATGAGACTGGAGTTCTAGGTGTGACTGTATCAGAAGACTTTAAAATCTCAGCCTCAAACCTCATCCCTAAAATAAATTTTCTTAATCTGTTTGTGACACAAAGTACCAGAGACTAGGTAATTTATAAATCACAGAAATTTACTTGTCACAGTTTGGGAGGCTGGGAAATTCAAGATCAAGGCATAGGCAGGTTTGGTATCTGCTGAGGGCCCTGGTCTCTGCCTCCAAGACGGCACCTTGAATGCTGTATCATCACATGGTGGAAGGGCAAAAAGGGCCTAAGCCAGTTCTTTCTAGCCTGTTTATAAGGCACTAATCATTTCAGGAGGGCAGAGTCCTCTCAATCACTTTCCAAAAAGACCTCACCTCTTAATACCACCATGATGGGGTTTAAGTTTTACTTTTGGAAGGAACACTGTCATTCAAACCATAGCATGGGCGTCACAATGATGCTATTTTAAGGTAAAACAGCACTGAAAGTGCTTTCTAAATTGTTTACCTTCTGTAGTCCCTGGATAGTTTACTGGCCTGGAATAGATTTATCTCTGAGTAGAGGAGTCCTCAAGAACTTTATGGACGGGTTGCATGAAGGAAGAGCTCTGGAGAACATGCTGGGTGGGTTGCATTCATTTATTCTGCAAATATTTCTTGAGTGCTTACCAGGTACCAGGTACCATGCTTCAATGCTGGAGGTACAATGTTGAGAAAAATCAAGCACAGAGCTTATAGTTTAGTAACTGAGAAAGACTTCATCATATTACCAGAAATAAAGGTAAAATGGAAACTCTGGTAAATGCAACAGAGGAGAGGAATATGGTGCTATGAAGACATACAATGGTGAGTTTAAGAGATGCGGTATCACTGGAGCGTGTTCCCACCCTCCCAAGTGCTTTGTTATGGAGGAACTCAGGCTGCTGCAGACACATCAGGCCTTTTCCTATGTTTTACTATGAGAGGGGGATAATATAAGTCTGAACGTTTATATATTCTGCCCAGAATAATAGTTTCAGATCTCACTGGCTTTGTGAACTTTCATTTTGCCTAAATGTCTTCAGAAGATTCTTTTAAGTTTGATGGCACAATAATATTTGAGTGGAATAGGTTTTTAAAAAGTCATCAGAACTTAGCTGTAATACATAACAATTTGATGATAAAGTAAATTTTATAATTAGAGTGAAGAGGCATGTTAGTGTTTCTTTTTTTTTTTTTCTCTGAGAGGGAGTCTTGCTCTGTTGCCCAGACTACAGGCACCTGCCACCATGCCCAGCTAATTTTTTTTTTGTGTATATATATATATATATATATATACATATATATATATATATATATATATATTTAGCAGAGACGAGGTTTCACCGTGTTAGCTAGGATGGGCTCCATCTCCTGACCTCGTGATCTGCCCGCCTCGGCCTCCCAAAGTGCTGGGATTATAGGCGTGAGCCATCATGCCCAGCCAGCATGTTAGTGTTTTTGTAGAGGCAGGCAGTGTCTATAGCAGTCAGAGCCAGGTTTTCAGGTCAGATGGGGTCTGCTTTGATATTGAATAATAATGAATTAAACTTTTGCTGCAGGGCTTTTGCAAGATTGAAGTAGAGTTTTCACAATTCTAAGATTCACTAGATTCTGCGTGCCTCCAACTGTACATGAAATTTAAAGACACTTGTGAGTAAGTTTTATTTTTGTGGGGGCAGAGAAAACAAGAAGAATTTTGCCGACTCATTTTATTTTTAGGTGGGGAGAGAGATCTCTTGAAGTGAATTAATGGTAGGAAGACTAGAGGGAGTTTTTCCTCCCCATCTTGCTGAAAATGTGTGGCACAAAAAAAGTTGTATTTCTCACTGTGGTACCCTGAAGAAGGTAACACTTCAACTTTCAAATAACATTGCATTTCACAGTGACAGTAGGGTGGTATCTGCATTTGGAAAATGGGGTAGATGCCATAGAGACTCTACTCTTTTATATTTGAATAGTAATTTATATTTTACAAAAAAAGCTTTGTTCTAGATCTTTACTGAGAAATAACAGCAAAGAAAAGTTTTAAAACATCCTGAAGTTTTTCTACTATAACCACCCATAGTGTAAAAAAGGCATTAGACACTAAGATAAAAATTTAAATAAAAATAATTGAATCTTAGTGGGACCAGAAATAGAAAGAGGTCCAAAATATATTCAACTATAAAACCTGAGCTATTTGTATTTGTAAATAGATTTTTTTTAACTCATTTGGGAAATTCTGGACTAGGATTTCTTCAAAACTGTTTTGTTTTGCTCTCTCTTCTCATTCTGGGACTCAAATTACATGTATGCTGACCTGATTGATGATGCTTAACAGAAAACTGGGTCTCCTTAATTCCCCTACCCCCATCTCTGTCCTTCAGATTAGGTAAATCATATTGATTTGCCTTTAACTTCATTAACTCTGTCTTCTGCAAGCTCCAATTCCCTCTTGGGACCATCTAGTAAAATTTTCATTGTAGATATTTTACTTTTATAATTATTGTCTGGGTTTAAACAATAGGTTACATTTTTCTATCAAGTTTCTTCATCTTCTTACTCCTTATATCAATCTTTCAAAAAAGTCTTTGAATTTATTTCTGTAGCTGCTTTAAAGTTCTAATCTGCTAATTCTAACAACTGGTTCATCTTGGGGACTATTCCCATTGACTGCATATTTTTTTTTCTTGATTTTGAGTCATGTTTTCCTGCTTAATCACATATCTAGTAAGTGTTGATTTTATTCTAGGCATTAAAGTTGATATATTTAGGGAGTCTGGATTATAATGTCTTCCTTTAGAAGGTGTTGAGTTTTGTTGTGGCAAGCAGTTAAATTACTGGCTGGTTCTTTTAGTCCAACTAGGCTTGGTTTTATTTTTTGTTAGGTTGAGTCTATTTTAGTTTTACACTCAGTCCTAGGGTGTGGGACTTATTCTATGGTCTGATGCTTACTCCTAATGCATGATCTTTCTAGAGTTTAATGAATTGCACAAGGCACTCAGCAAAGTATTCTGTTCAGGCTGGGCCAGCCTTGCATGACCTCCGTTATCTCCTTCTAGAAGTCTTCTTAAATACCTTCTTAAAAATTGTGGCTCGGTCCCTAAGCAGGCAGTCTCTTCCATTTTACCTTATACAGTCTAGACCTTGGCCAAGAACCCACTCTGAATCCCCACCTTCATTCTGAGCCTGATTTTATCTGTGCAGCTTTCTCTTTCCAGTACCCTGCTCCAATCACTTTGATCACCTAGAATTCCAACCATTGTTTCCTCAGCTCAGTGAGTCCACCAGTCTCCACTTAATGAGATTCCTACTCATAAGGAAACTAGCTCTGTACTGTCTGCTATTCAATGTCTTAAACAGTTGATGTATGCACTTTGTCCAGTTTTAGAGTTGTCTTTAGCAGGAGGCAAATGTGGTACTAGCCTGTACCATTCTGTAATGGCTGGAAGCAGAAGCCTGTCTACATACTTTAATTGTACACACATTATTTATTCTTAACAGTTTTCATATACTGAGACTTTGCCTAATATTATTACTAAGATCCTATCTAACCAAAAAGTGAATTTGATTTGAAGAATAAATGGCTCAGAACAATGAAAGATGCTGATTTCAAATTGTAATGTTTGACTGCTATTGAATGAGGTTGCCTTCATCTAAGAACAAAAAGACTGCCAGACAGCATTACTACTCAACAGAATTTTCAATTACAATCAGTAAATTACCCAACACCTCTGTGTTTTTAAATTAAACTCCCTAAATTTAAACTATGACTTCACACATGTGGTAACACCTTTGGGATTCCATGTAATATAAACTTTTATTTCAAAAGTGAAAGTTAAATAATGAAAGAAGAGAAAACTTTCTCTCTCCCTCTTTCTTCCCTACCTACCCACCTCTTACCTGTCCTTGTCTCTCCCTGACATTTATTGAGCCATCACTATATGTTAAATACTTTGTATATCATATCGTATTCAGTCTTCACAAAATAATCTTCAGCAGCAATCTTGGCTAAACCGAGAATTCAATCCAGAAAGACAGGCTCCATGATACTTACTGCTACAAGTGATCCAAGTAACAGGGAGGAAGTAGATGTTTATAGAGAAAGAGTGAATTCTCAAAAAAAAAAAAAAAAAATCACAGTTTTGCTCAACTAGATTCTTGATGTTCCTTCTACTCCTGTGACCAGTTGTGATTTGTGGGTCTGTTAGTAGGGGCACCTTCAAAGGGATTCACTGTATTTATTCTCATATTGTGCAAGAATGACTTAAAATTATGTATAGGTGAGGAGAACCATGTTGTTCAAGGAGAGAACTTTACCATATTACAGTTTATTGTTAGCTTGAGGTTATAATATCCCTTTTTCTCATATGTCTTGCCTCCTAGGAGAATCTTTCACATAGTCATACGTTGTACGAATGCACTAGCTCAAATATAAACTTCTTTTCTTAAATCATGACTCTTTTCTTATTTCTCTTCTCTTAGTCTCCTCATCTTCCCTAGTCTCACAGTAATAAATCTCGGTTCAACCCTATAATCTCAGTTTTGTGCAAAACAAATAAACAACACAACATAACACACAAATACCAAGAAACCCTTGTACAATAACTTATTTTTTCCCATCAAATGAGTCAATAAAGATTGGAATATTAATTTGTTTAGGGAGGTTTGTACCAGTATTTTTTTCTGAAAAAAGAACCAATTCATCGTCATTGGTGCATATCATAGCAAACATTTTCCATAGTCCATGTCATATTGCTCAAACATACCCAAGTGTTTTGTGTTCATTTTTAAGGAGTGTCTCAGACTTTCAACTTCTGTTTTTCTTTTGTGTTTTGCAGATTATTTATGTCCTTTGGTATTTCTAAATCTCAAAAGTAGAAAATAAAACAATGTTAATAATGCCAGAACATTAAGACGAGGAGTTAGCAAATGAAAATGAAAACAAGTATTGCAAATAAAAATAATATAAAGATAGAAGTTACTCTCATTGCTGTTTTATATCCATGAACAATGGAAAGTTCCTGGAACAATTTCTGGTTAATTTAATAAATAATGTGCAGTTTATAAAAATATAAACTGTATGATATAGCTTTTTCCTTAAGTTAGTTAATAAAACTATCTTTGGAAGGAAGTTGGAGGTTGAGATTATGTCACCTGAAGCCCTGTTGGTTTACTTAGGTTTACAGGTTATCTAAGTTACTTGATTGGCTCTTAGAAACTCCATTAACTGACTTTCCATTGAGAGTCAAAGATATGATTGGATGCCGAAGCAGTTTTAAAAGACTTTTGCCTCTAGAGATGCTAAGCAGCAGAGGGTAGGTTTTATCCCTGCAAATAAACCTCGTATCAGGGGGAAACATGTTTTCTATTGCTTTTCTTATTTCCCCACAGTTCTCAGAACCAGCTGCTGTACCCAACAGGTACTTAATAAATACCTGTCTATTGACTGACTTTAAGACTTAGAAATGTAGAACATCATGAGATCAACAAGGGATTATGCACAATGGGAGAAACAGCTCAAAAAAGAGAGTTTTTCCTTGTTCAGTTTGGTGTCTTTTATTTTTGGTAAGTTCTTTGTTCCAGAAGAAACTACTCAAATTTCGATCTAGTTTAATATGTATCTGGAAAAAATGTTTTATAAGTCTGATAAAAGTATGGACTTCAGACAGTAAATTCTGTTAGTCATTTAAATAATTTTCTACTTGTCTTTGGCCTGTGAAGATATCTGGATGTATTTAGATGCTAGCCAAATTCATTTTATCTTGGTGGATGAGATGCTTCCTAGATATATATCTTTATATATAAAACAGACATCTCTTCTATTGAGAGGATTTTTCTCAATTAACAACTAAACTCTGCAAAGGAGTTTGCATATTTTAATGGATTTAAATATTCATTTGCATATGTATTTTAATATTCTTTTGGAAACATTGTAGTAGGGCAAGTGGAATTTTTTTTAATTTCAAGGGACATTGAATCACAGTAAAAAAAAAAGTTGATTGAGGAAAACAACTGAGTATTATACACATGAATTCCACAAAGATTAAAAAGCACAAACTATTAATAATTGTAAGAATAAATCACCCACTTTATATTATCAGTAAGGAGAGGGAATCAAGGGGACAAGTGAATGATGACTTTGGATTCCTTTTAGTGATTTTCAAAAATTTCTATCCAAATAGCCCCAGTACAAGACAGAGTGAATGATGGTAGTTCCTGAGGTCTGCCATTCCAACTTGAATTTTTCATTGTAGACTAAATTATAGAAATACTATTCTTTACTAGTTAAATGGCATAATTTTAGTCCCCATGTTTTCTAATACAATTGAGGTTGCAGGATAATGAACCATATTTACCCTATGAATTTCGGTATTGTATTCTCTGGCATCATTTTTTGTTCCCATGTAGAATAATAACACTTGAGTTTGAAAAAACGTGATGCCGTTATACCTTATATAAATATTGTAAGAGTGACTTTTAATGATTTGTTTTCACATTGTTTTCTCCATTACTCTCTGATTCCTCGAGGTCAGGGACTAAATCTGATTTTTCTCTGCATTATCAGAGGCTAGTTTAGTGCTCAGCAAGCAGTAGCATTTGGTACTTCTTTGCTAAACAGAATTAAATTAGTATGTATCTTACACTTGGACTGTGAAAGGTTTAGTCAGGCTGATAGCATCTTTGAGGAAAATGACTTTGGTGATAATTGTTCAACAGCCTATCTTGTTGAGTTTATAAGATGTGCTGAGGTTTAAATGGAAGCAAGATTAGAACAGTTGCTTAACTGAACATGTTCTCTTGGAGGAGTTCTCAAGGCTTGTTATGTGATCATCTGGATGACTGTGGGGGCCGTGATGTATCGGAAGAGGCTTGTCTCTCCAACTTTTATTGAAAACGACACACAATTCTCTAGACTTTGTTTAAAAAAATCCCAAAGGTGTATTAGTCTGCTAGACCTGTCATAGCAAGATATCACAGACTGGGTGGCTTAAACATCACAAATTAATTTTTCTTACAGTTCTGGAAGCTGGAAGTCCAAAATCCAGGTGTTGGCAGGTTTGGTTTCTCTAGCGGCCTCTCTGTGTCTTTCAGATGGCTGTCTTCCCACTGTGTCCTCACATGAGCTTTCCTCTGTGCACCCCTGATGTTGCTTCCTCTCCTTATAAGGACACCAGTCCTATAGGGTTAGGGCACTACCTTTTTGACCCCATTTAACCTTAATTACACTCATAGAGGCCTATCTCTGTATACAGTCACACTGGAGGTTAGGCCTTCAACATATAAATTTTAAGGGATACAGTCCAGTCCATAACAAAGGGTTGCTAAGAATTATTTACATCTAAGCTATGAATTGGGCTGTTAAAGGTTATCACATGACTTGAGATTTCTCAGAGTTTGATCTGCACCCTATTATGAAACCTGGAAGCCTGTGTATCTGTGCTCCTGTGACATCTGTGTTTTCTCCAGCACAGCCTCAGTTCCCCTTGTTCTTGGTGACAATGCCAATCACAGTGCCCAGTCCTCCACTGGCCAAGGGGTAAGTATGTGACTTCAGCAAGGCTGATGTGATGTTGTGATATAATGAGAAATATATATTTGCTTATCCCTGGATCCTGGCACAAGAGCTTCTAAAACCCTTGACATTTCTGAGTGATGGGGTAAAAAGAACATCTTTTGTTATTCATAGTGAGCCCCTTTTGACCATACCTGAATTTATGCTAATGATTGACTCTCGGTGGTCCCCTAGATAGCTTCTGGATGGGGACTGGTTGCCGGAGGAAACAACCATGTGATTAGAGGTAGAACTGACCTAGAGGGAGGGGACTGGAGATTGACTGAATCATCAATGGCCAATGATTAGGTCAATCATGTCTGTATAATGGAACCTCTGCTAAAAAAACAAACCAAACCAAAACAAAAAACCCTAAATGACAGGGTTTGGAGAGCTCCTGGGTGGGTAAGCACATCTTGGTGCTGAGTGGGTGATGAGCCCGGAGAGGATATGGAGGCTCTGTGTCTTTCCCTATCCATGCTTCTCACTCCTTGCCCTGTGCATCTCTTCCATGTAATCGTTCCTGGGTTGTACCCTTTCTAATAAGCTGGTAATAGCAAGTAAAGTGTTTTCTTGAGGTCTGGGAGCCATTCTAACAAATTATCAAACCCAAGGAGTGGGTTGTGGGACCCCTCTGGCTTTAGAGTGGTCGATCAGAAGTTCAAGTGGCCCAGACTTGTGGGACTGCGCCTTTAATCTGTGGGGTCTATGCTAACCCTGGGTAGTTAGTGTCAGAATGGAATTGAATTATACAATACCCAGTGGGTATCTGGAGAATGGAGAATTGGTTGGTGTAAGGGAAAACCCACACATTTGGTGCCAGAAGTGGCGTTGTAAAAACAGTTCAGAGCTGGTTAGAGGATGTCTTCCTGAAATTCCACTCTTCAGTGTAATGGGCCAAAATGGAAATGGCTTCCTCTTATTCCCTGCATGGTGGCTCACTAAACAGCCTGCCTATGCCTTCCTGCTGTTTATCTCCATAGATGCTGGGTTCCCGTTCTTTCCAAAACACATTGGCTTCTCTTTCATTCCTTTTTCAACCAATTTCTTCCCTCCCTCAGGGCGGTTTTAACTGAAGTTGTCCAGAATGTGTTTTTGTTGCTTGAAATAATAACAATAACAATACTCTCTGGTGGTTACATGATGCTGACTATTGTTACAAAACCATAGTCTTCCATATATACAAGTAGTTGGGTGGAATTTTTGAAATCAGGGACGAGATATTTCGTTATCAGTGCTTCTCCAGTATGATCTTGGATGAGTCACTGCATTCAGTTGCTGCAGTTACATAAGTGAATAAATAGGAAGACTTTTTTAGGTTGTACTTTGACTAGTCATTTTGGAAAATTCCTGTACTGTTATCATTTTTAATGGCTTTTGGTTCTGCTCTATTTTTTAATTTTCATTGTTCTTTTGTGGACATGGTAAAGATAAGGAAGGTCATGGGGTCTTTTTCTCTGCCAAAGTAGAATCTGGATCAAAATATCTGAACACCAGCTCCCTGGAGGGATGGTCTACTATGTTCCTGTCCTTTGGAAATTAACGTTGAATATATTTAAGCGGCAAAGGAATGCACCCTTTTGTATCCAAATATAAAGCAAGGAAAACAGAAGAAGCCAAGTGACAGGTGTAAAGCCAATCTTCTGCTTAATGAGTAACCAATCCTTATGGGGATAACGAGTAGTGAAGGCACTAAGAAGAGGAGCTGCGCAGATGTCATCTTCTTTCTTCGGACTTAGGAAAAGGCATAGAGATTATAAAATCCCCCACAGAGGCATTGCTTCCACAGCTGTGATTATGGCCACAGTCTTAGCCAGTTGGGGCCAAGTACCATCTGAAAAGAGAGCAGATATTTGCAGCTCTGGAAGCAAAGGACTGACATAGGTGTTTGTCATGGCAGGGAATACCAGCGTGTGCAGAGCTTCAAAGAGAATTGGAAACCACGGGTCCTTATTAGAAATACAAATAGAGAAATAGAACAGGCTTTGGTGCTAGAAGTAATGTAGGCTCTAAATTGCATTTTTATTTTAGTTATTTTTTTTTCTCTTTATAGTTTAATTTTACTTTAAAGGGAATAGAGTGATACAGCATAAATTGCTTTATGGAATGATTTTGTCAAATTGTTGTAAATGAGAAGGTAGATTGTAGATCTAGTGTTATTATAGTGAGTAATGTTACTACCTGTGATTCTTAAGCAAATTACACGTTCCTGGGACTTAAAAAGGGTACAGGGCAGGGCTGGGGGCATTTTCAAAATATTTTAACCTACACAAAATGGTGACAAAGACAAAGTTTGGTATTAATGATTGTATTATCTTTGACTGTTGGATGGTTTCTTTTGCTGAAAACAGCTCTTTCAATGGGGGATGAACTTTTCTTTTTCTGTTTTCAAATTACAAATGACATTTTTAGAGTAAATAGCTATTTTCCATGGAATTGTAAAGATGTGACTATCAAGAAGGGCTTAAATTTTAGAAAGTGGCTTTTGAAGCCAGAATTCCTTAGAAAGGCACAGAGCATGTGAATAGATTTTTTGATGGGCAATTTTTGTTCTTTGAGAAAGTCAGGGCTACTTTATTTAGCCTAAATGTGAAAATTGAACTTCAAAAGCTGAGCCTTTTTTTTTTTTGTCTTCAAATAGTTTTCTTTGGTGTTCTAGTTGAGTTCATTGTTTGCTATTCTCAAGCCCTTCCAACAATTTTGGAAGTACCTAATTCCCTGAATTGAACTAGAATCTGCTTGAAATACCTAGAATGGTTTCCATTTTCCTCACAAACCCTGACTGATGTAGTGATTATGTGAGCATAAGATAGCAGGGCACAGAAAGATAAGGCTGGGCACCTAAGACAGACTTTTCTCGGGTTTAATTTTGCCTGGGGTTACTGTATTTACTTTCAGCCAGATGGGGACAAGTTAAAACTATGTGAGTAAAACATTTAAGATGGGTAAGATGGGTATGCGTCTAGCTAACACAACTCATACTTATGTGTACCATTGCAATTGTATATCTATAGATCCAGATAACATTAATCTTCAGTTCCTGCAGTGCAGAATAACGGAATTTTTTTGTCCTTGTGTGAAAGACTAGCAACATCTGGACATTTCAGGCTAATTTTAGTAGTTGTTTTGTTGGAGCTGGAGTGATGTGGACATCTGTTTATTAAAGGAACAGAATGCAAGGCTGGTCAAGGTGGATTACCAGACTTGAGTAGACAGAATGGGCTGGTGGGATGCCTACTTCTATCATACCATGTTCATTCTTCCAGAAGTTTTATTTATTCAGTTAAAGAAGATGACTTCCAATGATATAAATAAGAATTTATTTTTTTAAATAAGAAAGAGCATACTAGTAACTATAATCTCTTGCCAGAATAAGTTATCTTATTTTTTCTACATTTCTTGCCCCTCACTATACAAATGTAAACTTCTTGATTTCAAGGACCTTATATGCCTTGTTTACTGCTGTTTACTTAGTAAATAATATACCCTTATCTATTCAAATCATTCAACAACTAAATAGTGCATATGTACCATGACCCAGCACTGGACTAGGCCCTAGGGATATAGTAGTGAAAACACTCGGTAATACGGAAAAACATCGCCACTAACAAGGCATCTTCTTTGGAGTTGGGTTTTCAAAATTTAAAAAAGTCACCATCTTTTTGCTGTGTGTGATGTGTATATAATAACACTGTTGGAGACTGATAGGGTGCCAGACATAGCTTTTATTTTACCTGTTAAACGGGATTTATGGAGAGCTCAGAGAGGCTCAGCAGCTAAACATTTGATTTTATTCTAATTGGAAATGAGAATTTAATTTTACTGACAATTATAGGGGAACAACAAGTGCACTTAAATTGAAATTAAAAAGTAAAATAGTAAACCAGTTTGATTTATTGTGATATTGTAGCTTTTTTCTGGTATTTTGCATTACATGATCATATTGATAATCTTGTAGAATGCATTAAATTCTATGGTTTATTATAGTAAGAATATTACACTATATAAATTGATAAATAGATTTAAAAGAAAAACACCTTTTCTTTGTATGCAAGAAGATTAAACTCTTTACCTTCAAAAGAACTTAGAAATTGGGTCACCTTATTCATTTTCTTCATATTGATGGAATACAGGTCATTGAAGTCTAGCTTTGTTTAGCTCTTCTTACTCCATTTTGACAAAGTGATAAAGAACCTAATTACCAAACTACTCAGCTAACAAAGATGGGAGAGTCATCTTCTAAAAAATGGAAAAGCACCTTTTCACGGGTACTGAGGGCCCATCAATTTCTGGGCTTAACATTTCTTCTATTTAGAATTCAGATGAGGAGGTGTGTGCTTAGGAAAGCCTGGCTCTTGATTAGCCCCCCAGCTTGGGTGCTAGAGGGCAAAGACTTCTGTGCTTAGCATTCTGTTTCTTGGAAAAACGCTCCTTAAGAGCAGGGGCTATGTCTGTGAAGAACTCATTATATATTTACTGAATAAATGAGTGAAAGTTTGAGAGCACCGTTAGCCTGGGTTTCTATCTGCCTGTGCCAGAATTTCCCATGTGATCATGAGTAACTTACTTAACTTCTGTCAGCCTCAGTTTCTACATTTGTAAAATGGAGATCCTTATAGTTTCTCCTTCACAGGATTGAAATGAATAGAATTGAATAAACGAGATAATCTGTGAAAAGAATTTAGAGTAAGCTCTGGCACACCATGAGTACTCAGTGAATGTCACCCTTATTACCGGAAGGGCCATCCCCACATTCAGAGATTTAGAGATTGACATCCAGAGAGACGAAATGACCTCAGCATGGCCACATAGAACCAGAGCTAGAACTCACTTCTTATGGCTCCCAGCTCAGTTCACCTTCCCTTTTAGAGATACGAACTGTTCTGGACGTGTTTTCTTGTTATCTTAATATAATTTCTATGACTCCATTACAAATTCCTAGGAATGCTGTTGTCCCAGCATCCAAACCACAAATCCCAGAACTCCTCTATTACCCAGAAAGAATGAAAGTTTCTTGTCAGAATGAGCTAACATTTCTGGGTCTGTAAATATGGTCACTTCACTAGCTTCACTTCAATGAATGCCGAATTTATCTCAATTCCTAGAAGAGAATTTCTTTGTTGTACTTTCAGTGTTCCTCATCTCATCCCTGTGAATTTCCACATTGGCCATCTTTTTCAGTGTCCCTTCTCTGACTCTAAAATTTGGTGATCCTTAGGTTTCCCTCCTTTTCTTCTCATATATATTCTCCTTGGTTGATCTCACGTATTTTTCTAGGTTTAAGTGGTTGACCATGTCTACATTTACGCCTCCAGCTCTGATTCATGTCCTCCTCTCCCTGAACCCCAGATGGGTCTATTCGGCTACCTGCTAGCTATTGTCATTTGGGCATCTGTAGCAGAGACAGGCTTGATGCTTATCTAACCCTGTTCTTCTTCCTGGGCACACAGGAAGACTAAATTCTAGCCTCTCCTGCATTTAGTTTGGGACCAAATGAATGAACACTAGCTCTTGTATTGATGTGAGTGGGAGTAATATGCATCGATTCTACACGTCTCTCTCCTATCCTCATGACTGGAAGCAGTGCTCTGCAAGATGGTAGATTCATAATGTGGGAGGAGCCTGGATTCCTGAGCCACTCCTTTAAGGAGAGTTTTTCAGGAGAGCTGTCTAAACTGCATTGGGCTCTAATAGGAGCAAGAAATAAAAGTTTAAGTCACAGAGATTTGAGGTGATTTGTTGCCACAGAAAAGCTTGACCTTTCTTTACCAATGTAATGACTCTCAGGTACCTTGAGTTTTGCATGTAAGTCCATTTTCTACTTCAACCCATGTCACCATCCTCTGTTCGGTCCCGCAGTTCACAATCCCCTAGTCTTCAACCAAATCCAATGAGTAACCAAGCCCTGTGGATTTTAACATCCATATTTTTTCTAGGAATTATGTATTTTTAAAAAAATCATTACCCTGATATCAACCAAATCCAATGAATAACCAAGCCCTGTGGATTTTAACATCCATATTTTTTCTAGGAATTATGTATTTTTAAAAAAAATCTTTACCCTGATACAGGATCCTGCTATTTCTTACCTGCCTATTGACATGAGTCAACTTAAACCAGGAAATTATCCTATTAGGATAGTTGTTCATTATTGAAAGTCATTCCCAGCAGGGAACATAAAAGAATACATTAACACTGTAACAATACAGTTGGTGTCCAGAAATAAGTAAATTTCCAGATCACTGATGAAGAAAGTGGGGAGCTCCCTGGACTATGCTCTGTGCCTATAGGACCCATATACAAAGAACAAAAGGACCTTCACACAATGTACAGATAGACTAGTGAGGGTTAATGCAATTAACCATGGATACCTGGATACTTCTTAACTACTATCTTCCACATCATGTTTTCATCCATTCAAACATGCTTTTGATAAAGGTCAGAAGGCCAGCTGCTTACTGAGGGTAGATCAAAGCTGGAGCCATAGTCTTGCAGGAGTCTTCTTGCTAAGCTTAACCTTACCTGGGAGAGTTAGCTAGCTCAAAACATTTCTAATCACCTGTGATCCCTCTTCACATATCCTGCAGAGTGTGAGACTGTAGATGACAGCCCTCACACTCCTCTTCCCATTTAGCAATGCTCCCTTTATAAAAGCAGCTCTCATTTTTACCAACCTACATTTCTTTTCCCACAAAATGCCACTCTTGTTTAGAAACACCTTCTGGGATGGTATTAAGCAGGGGTCCTTCGATTTCTTCATTTCTATGGCACCTCTCCCTCCTCCAAACCAGCATACATTACCTTGCATATTTTAATAAATTAAAATAAGCCCATGTTTTAAAATGAGTTTTTCTTTAAATAATTGTTCAGCAGTTCACAGCTTTGGTCTTTCCTTGAAGACTAAAAAGATCTCATGAAAACCTGGAGGCAACAAATAATGGAAAAGCAATTTTGAGGACTTTGGATAACTTTGTGCTGAGTTTTATAGGAAGGCTTGCTATTATTTGAGAGCTACACCAATGTTTAGTGACTGGATTTTCCTTGCCTGACTCAGGCATCTAGGGGACATTTCTGTACCAAGAACTGATTCCCACATACATAGGAAGTTGGCCACAGTAGTCATTCTGACTACCAACCTTCTTCTGGACCTTTTCTCCCTGCTTGCATCCTAACTCAAACCTGGACCTTAACTTGGTCCCTGGTCCCTGTTTCAGGCCTGAAGCTTCTTTCTTTAGCTAAACTGGCCAGACATGACAGATAGATAGCTATGTTATGGGAATAACAGTCATTCTCTTGCCTTTTCTTTTTCTTTCTTTCTTTTTTTTTTTTGAGACAGAGCTTTGCTTTTGCTGCCCAGTCTGGAGTGCAGTGGCACGATCTCAGCTCACTGCAACCTCCGCCTCCTGGGTTCAAGCCATTCTCCTGCCTCAGCCTCCCGAGTAGCTGGGATTACAGGTGCCTGCCACCAGGCCTGGCTAATTTTCGTATTTTTAGTAGAGACAGGGTTTCACTATGTTGGCCAGGCTGGTCTCGAACTCCTGACCTCAGGTGATCTGCCCACCTTGGTCTCCCAAAGTGCTGGGATTACAGGCATGAGGCACCACCCCTGGCCGCTGTGGCCTTTTCTAAGAGTATTTGCCTTTAAAACACTATTGCCAGTTGTAAAATGAAACATTTTGCTCCTGTAGAGAAATTTAAGGTGAGCCAAATATAAGGAAGTGAGAATATTTTTAAGAAGAATATTCACTCTGAATTCCCATCATAACCCATAACCCTATGCAGTGGACCTTCACCTAGTGTGAGGCTGGCTCCGTTAGCTTCTCATTGCCTGTCATAGGGAAAAATGTTCTGTGCTATCTTTCATCTCCTGAGTATTCCTGATATGCAACAAGAGCAAGGGCTTTAAAAAAAATTGAGAACATAAATGACAAAGCATTTCTGTTTTCTTCTTTTCTACAATGTGTACAGTCACGTCCTTTCCTACCTCCATGTCTTTGCACATACCATTCTCCATGTCAGGAATGCCTCTCTTCCTATACTCCCATCCATCCTGCAAGCGGTACTTCCCACATGAGGCTCTTCCTGGTCTCTCCAGCTGCGATTACTTCTTTTCTTTGTTTGTATTCTGACTACAGCACTGCATTTTTGTAATCTATAGTGCACTCAGACACGACAAAGTCCTGACACTGTGTCATGTACAAGCTCTCATAATCACTGCCATCAGATGGGGTTCCCCAGTTTAGATTTTTGTGTATATGACAATATCTAAAAGGAGATCTTTATCTTTGGACTTTATGAAGATAATAAAAATGTTAACTGCTTTAAATTATTTTTGAAACAATATGGGGTATAGATAAGTAAATAATAACTGAACCCATGCAATGAAATGAGAACCATGTGGAGTTAGAAGGCAAAATTACTTGTAAATAAGGACTTATACATTATATATGGGGAGGATTTCAATGTTTGCTAGTTTTCTCCTCGCTAAGGAATTAATAAAATTCTCAGTAGTGTGGCTTTCTGTTCTGTGCTGGCTTCTTTATTTTTTCCTCTTTGTATCACCCGAGTTCTACTGGCTCTTGGATTCTATGTGTAACTCTTTGTTTTGAACACATATCTGTACTAAGATGTTGCTTTCTTCTATCAGAGCCCTAATGCTTTCTGCAGAAAACACATAGTCCTGGATTTTTCCTTTGCTTTTATGTTCTGCAAAATCACCCTACTTTCTTTCCTCTTTCTGTACTTTGCTTTTCTGCAATGGTAGGAAGTTCCCCCTCCATATCCTTGTATTACAAGAATAACTTCTTGATTGAGCTTTGAGCTGAAACTAGATTTTTTCTTGAGGGTGCTGATACATTCGCTGAAACACTTCCACCTCTTGTTCCTCAGGAGACACTGAGGTGCAGCTGCCAGGGTGTAACTGTTCTACACCCACGGAGCCCATCCCTTGGTGGTATTTGCATCTGTGTCTTGTCTGGTCTACTAGACTGTACCCTCTTGAAGATGTCAGCAGTATCTCATTTGATATGTTCCCTCCAGGGCTCCTAGCAGTGCTGTATAGGGCAGATGCTCATGAAGTGTTTAACGGATTGAATTGTATTAGCTATTACTCCGAGTGCACAAAAAGGGGTGCTGCAGCTCTGAAGAGCCTCAGTTCACCTCATGGGGTTACATGGAGAAACTGTCAGGCTTATTTATGCACCCCAGTTCTCCATGGGTAACGTTCATATCAATTAATACTAAACTTCTGCAGTGGGAGAAAACACATTTTCACCTAAAGGCTGATCAGTTCCTTTTCTGCTGTATATCTCAGTGATCATAAAGCAAGGAGACCCCTGGGACTCTATTCTATTTAGGCAAAGGCAGGTGTGCTGGGTAGCTTCGTATTTGTACACAAACACAAAAAGCAGGGCTTATTTTTGCAATTACTTGCGAAGGCTGCCCATGTTTTCCAGCATGTAAATTAGGACTTGAAGGAAAACATCTAATTGCATTTCACTCCAACTAATTGCCAGCTCAAAATTTTAGATTAGTGTGCACACCATACTTATTTTTTTTGTTGCTGTTATTAATAACACGCTTAGCTCTGTAAGAAGAGAAATAACGAGCTGGAATTAAAGACCTGAGAGCTGCCCCACTAAGAAAATGCTTTAGGGAGTGTGGTAAAGAAATGATGAGAAACGTCTCAAAGCCATGGCTGAAATTCCAGACAAAGATTGCCTGGGTAGGGTGCTCCTCTGTTGGTTTGCTGATAAAGGTTAGATAGAGCGGATATAATAGAGATGGTATTTGGAGTCATTGCATGTGTTTTGCCACAAGGAGGGGCCGTGGTTACAACCCTGGATGTATCCTTGACTTGTATTAAACCAGTAGCCTTTCCTGTTTGAAAAATGAAACCTACTTAAAAGAGCTTTGTTGTTGTTGTTGTTGTTTGTTTTGTTTCTTTCTTTCTTTTTTAAAATGTGCTCACATCCAGAGAGAATGGTATGGTCTTTTGTGAATAATATAAACATACTGTGATATCCTTATGTTACTAAATGAACATTACAAAGCATAACAGAATCATAGTCACACACACAAAATAAGGACAAGCTACAGAGTTGATTGGAAATAAAAAGGGGGAAGCTTTTTACCATGTTGTTGTGCAAAGGTAACCAGCAGCTTCAGAATTCTCCTGTTTTCTCAGCAAGAGTTATTCTCTAAAGGACATGATGAACTTTTTGTCCTTACAAACACAGAAGTCAAAAAAATGTATCCTTGAAGCTCTATTTAGCAATAGCAGCTTTGCAAATCTATTTACCATTGGGGAGACTTTATTCAAAGATGGTTAGTTCCGGGATTTCTCAACGAAGGGGTAGAACGGGGACTAGATGGACTTTGGAAAAGCTTATGAATTAAATAACATGCTTTCATCACACTGTCCCTCTGTGTTTATACTCTACCATTCTTTAATGGGCATCTATCTATGCCAGGCATGGTGCTAGATGCAACAGCCACCTCAGGGACAAGACCCGGTGAGATCCCCACTGTTTAGGTTCCAGACAAGTGGCAAGCCAATGTTAAAAAAAAAAAAAAAAAAGAGACACAAGCAAATATATTCCTATCAATATTGTTAAGTGCCAGGAAGGAAAAATACAGGGATTGAGACCACAAAAGTTGCATCTAACTGAAATGGGGAAGGTCTGGGAAAACCTCTCCCAAGAAATGACATGTAAGCTGAAAGCCACAGGACAAAGTAGCATTTAGCCAAAGCAGGAATAGATCTTTCCAGACAGATGGAAGGACAGGTGTGAAAGGCCTGCAGTTTGACACGTTGGAGGGAGTGGAAGACAGCTCATGGGGTTGGAGCTCGGTGAGTGAGGGGGAGAGTGACTGAAATGAGGCTGGGAAGATGGGCAGATGCAGGACCTCACGGGGGCTGGTAGACCGTGGTAGAGTTTAGATTTTATCCTCAAAGTGATAGAAAGCCTCTGAAAGGTAGAAGCAGGGAAGTGATAAGAATCCATTTAAAGAGATCTCAGCTTAGAGAAAAGATGGGAGGTGAGCAAGAATTAAAACCAAGAGACCATTTGGGAGGAAACTTTCATGGGGTTGATGAATGTGCTGGTCACTTGCCTGCTTGTTTTCAAATCCATTCTCCACCCTTCTCATACAAAACAAAGTATATTTCCCAAACTCCTCGCCCAACCTGCTTTTGTGTGGGTTGTACCGATAGGAGGCTGTGGAGGGAGATTTGAGAACTAGAAAAATGGAGAAGCCAGGGTATTTTCCATTGTCCATGCTTGTTTCATGGGGCAACCCCAGCAATGCTGGTCCTCTTTGGTGTCAGCTGCTTCCATGTAGACCCACTGGATATTCCCGTTGTCTGTGGTCCCAGATCCTGCAGGGCAGTCTTCTACATGGTTTCTATTTCTACCTGGCTTCCCCAGTTCTTGAATTTCAGCAATACCATCTCCTTCCAAGATTCCCCCAGCCCTGGAGGTAACAGGTGCTCCCTACAGGTCTTTGGGTCACATCCTCATTCCTTGATTGTCTTTGCAGCTCTCCCAACACCTTTGTGATGTGCTCTCTCTATTTAATTTCCTCCACTCAGAGCTTGGATTTTATTTTCCTAACTGGATCTTGACTGACACGATGAGCAACAATGGCAATCTGAGCCCTAGCAGTGTAGGAAAAGCAAATATATGGATTTGAGATAGTTTTTGAAATTCTGTGTGAACTGAGTGAAGACAGTGGAGAAATGAGATAGACCTGCAAGCTACATCTAGAATTTCCTAGCATCCTGAGCAGGATTAATTAATTTCTGGCCAAAGTTAGCAGGCATTAACTTGACTAAGGAAAACAAATGAACATCATGGACCTGCCCTGAAGCCCTCAGCAGTGGTCATGAAGTCAGCAATTGGAGTCAAGCTAATATCACACCACCCACAGACTCCCACCTTTACATTCTAATCTCCAGAGCTGAGGTCTGAATAATAATTCTGGGACAGCAGAAAAAGTTTGAATAAAATCCTGTGCAAAGTTTGAATGAAACCCTGTGCAATAGTATGGCCTTAACACAAGAAGGGATGCTTTCTCTTTGTCGAGAATCTCATGCTCTACTGACTGAGTTAGCCAGGCGCTCCAGTGTTTCTTTGTTAAGAAGTGATTTTACCCAACTATTTCCTACCTTTTATTTCCTTTTTCTTAAAAGATCAATAGCCTTTCTTGTTTCTTTGGCTTTTTAAAAGCAGACTGTTGGAGGAGTTACCATCTGTTTTTCTGGCACTGGCTCCTCCCGGTACCTCTGCTCCATCACGCCATGACTGGACCTCTTGTTTGTGTTGACACACTGCTCCGTCTGCCTTTTCCCTTTGTCCAGTTGAGCCCCCATAGGTTTCAGGAGTCTGTGAAGCCATAGGTGTGTGGGGAACAGAGCAAAGCAGCAGTGACGTTCCTGCTCTGGTTTCTGGGGAGGTTGTGCACATGAGGATGGTCCAAGCCTTGCTGCTTCTATGAACCTTTCTTGGGATATGTAAGTCTTCAGTGTAAACTTTTAAGGAAGATATTGAGTTTCTTGTAGACCAGATTTTTGTGTCCCTGGAGCCTGGAAATAAGTAAGAGATTATTGTATGTGGGTGTTGCTGAGAGAGTGCAATGGTTTCAAGACCTATGGGTTCATAAAAGACTTTCCTTCCTCCCCTCTCCCTCTCCCTCCCTCCCTCCCTCCCTCCCATCCATCCATCCATCCATCCATCCATCCATCCATCCATCCATCCATCCATCCATCCTTCCTTCTCTCCCTTTTGTTTTTCCTTCTCTCTTTTATTCCTGTATACATTCATCCAAGAAGAATTTTGAGCACCCATCATTTGATTATTTGGGACGTATGCCAGCTTCCCTGAAGTATATGAAAGAAGTATAAGACAGAGACTTGGTCTCAAAGGTTGGATACAAAATAGACACATCTGAAAATGTATAGCAATAATAGGGTAAACATAGGGTTAGGAATAAGGAGACTACTATTTAAAACTTAGTGATGCTTTTCGCTAACTGATCTTGGGCAAGTCACATGGTCACCCTAAGTTTCAATTTATTTACAATATGAAAGGAGTGATGAAAAAACCTCTAAGTCCTGTCATTGTTATAGGATTAATGGGCAAAGTTATCTAGAATAATCTAGAGCGGTGGTTTTTGAACATTTTGGTCTCAGGATCCCTTTATACTCTTAGATATTGTCTAGGCCTCCAAAGAGCTTTTGTTTATGGGGGTTGTATCTCTTGACATTTACTGCATAAAATTTAAACCTGAGACATTTAAAAAATATTAATCCACAAAATAACAGACTCATTGCTTATAAACACATAATTATTTTCATGAAAAATGACTATAGTTTTTGACCAAGTGCCCAAGATTATCTATTACTTATCTACAGAACTTCTGCTTAACCAAATTTTAATCAGGCTTCTCTCCTTCCCATGGACCCCCAAACTTTGGCAACCCCCCAAGTTTGAGCAAGTCCTAAAGCACTAAGCCATGAAACATCCTCCCTTAACAGCTCCTTCTGAGAACTAACCACAAAAGAAACATTTCTTGTTGAAGTATCTGATTTTGCCACCTGTTCACCCACCTGCTTGTCCTCCTTACCCATACAGTCCCTGCCATCTCTGCTTACCCTTCCCTATATAAGAAAAGCCTTTTTCTGTTTGATTTTAAGACACTTGCCCATCCTGGGGTCAAAGCATTGTCCTTATTGCAATTGTCTTTTCAAATAAAGTTACTCCTTATCTAAGTCTGGTATTGTTTCTATTTGGCATTTTCAAAACAAAAATACTGAATGAGATGAGTGGCATTGTTTTAAATTTTTGCATATCTTCATGTCTGGCTTACTGCGGACACTGCATTCCATTTGTTGTGATATGTTGCTTTGGTTGAAGTCTGTGGAGGACATCTAGCTGCACATGGCTATGCATCCAATAGTTGGACAAGGAGGACCTCAAAGACCTTCTGACAGGGTGTCGGGATTGGCCAAAACCAGACTTTGGAAACTGCTCTTCTAGAGACTGGGAGGAAGCAAAGAGCCAGATGTTCAACTGGATTCTACTGAATAGATTTCTTATGACTTACTGAAGGAAAAATAGAACTTAGAGAGCCGAAGTCTCTAGAAAAGAGCTCCACTTAAGACAAACTCCAAAAGACAGCTTCTGCAAAAAACAATATCTAAGACATTGAGATGATTTGAAACAGCCCTGAAGGTTTAGCTGAGAAGTTAACCCTTTAAAAACATGAACATTTTAAAACAGATTCATTTTCCAGCCAATGTGTTGACTGATTTTTATTTTTTAACAAAAATTTCAACCTTCATGATTTTCAACAATTATGGGGTATATTATGAAGCATTGCATAGCAAGAGATTGTAATAATGTGAAGTCTCTATACAAGGTTCAAGGATTCAATGATATTCTATGGTAGCCAGAATAAAAAGATCCCCTGATAACCCTTGTTATCAAGGGTTCCCTCCTGTTGAGTGTGACTGGAACCTGAGACACGATGAGAGATCACTCTTATGATTGTCCTGTTGTATGGCATAAAGAACTTCGCAGATGTAATCAAGGTCCCTAATTAGCTGAGTTAATCAAAAGGGCCATTATCAGGCAGATCTGACCTAATGGGCTGAGTGTTTAAAAGAGGGCTGCAGGTGGCTTCTAGGAGATGAAAGTGGACCCCATCTGGAAGCCAATAAAAGAACAGGGGGCTAAGTCACACATCTACGGGGAACTGAATTCTGCCAACAACCACGTGAGTTTGAATGAGAACCCCTAGCTCCAGAAAGGAACTCAGCCCAGCTGACACCTTGATTTCTGCCTTATGAGACTCTGAGTGAAGGACCCAGCTGAGCCATGCCTGGACTTCTGATCTACAGAAATGCTGGTGCAATAAACAGGTGTTGTTTTAAGCTGTTAATTGTGTGGAAATTTGTTACTCAGAAATAGGAACCTAATGTACATTCTGATAAGTATTTTTATGTTTCATGGCCTATCTTAACTGAAACTTGGAACCTTCCTGAATTTCCCCATAACCATGAATCGCAATGACATTACAAGAAAGAAGGCTAATGATCAAAACAATTCTGTAACATTGCCATACAGGGACCCACACAGGTTGTCCCTCTTGGGTGGCTTACAGATATTGTTTTAAAAAGTCACTTAGAAGAGGCATTGTTTTAATTTTCCTTTTTAATAATCAAATCTTATTTATTCCTTTTCTTTAAATATTAAACAAGCTTTTAAAAAAATACCTGGTTACTCAATTCTTTCCCACATTTTTCTCTGATGCAATACTTTTACCACCTTGGTCTGTCATGTTCTCTCTGTTCAGAACTCCTGTTCTCTCTGCTTCTTTTCTTTTTCCTTATTAGTCACCCTCCACAAATTAGTCAAAGTGACCTTTAAAAAATGAAATCAGTTGATCAGGCCATGCCATTTCCCTGCTGTAAGCCTGTTGTGGTCTGAATGTTTGCGTTCCCCCCAAATTCATATGTTGAAGTCATAACTCTAAATGTGACCATATTTAGAGATAAGGTCCGTATGGAAATAGTTAACGTTAAATAGGCTTATAAGGGTAGGGCCTTATCTGATAATATCAATGTCCTTATAAGGAGAGATGCTGAAGAGTTTGCACTCTCTCGATGTGTGTGCACCAAGGAAAAGCCCTATGAACACACAGTGAGAAGGCGCTTTCTATGCTTCCTACAAGCCAGGGAGATGGCCCTCACCTGGAACTGAAGGGATGGAATTTGTCCCAGATTTCTCAGCCTCCAGAACTGGGAGAAATAAATACCTGTTGTTTAAGTCACCCAGACCATGGTATTTTGTTATGGAAGCCCAAGCAGAGTAACACAAAGCCATTCTGTGGCCTCCTGTCACTTTCAGAATGAAATGGGGGCTCTTTATTATGGTTTCCTTCCCCGGCCTTATCATCTCCTTTTCCTCGTTGCTTCACTCCCACTGGCTTTATGTTAGGTCTCCAAACATGCCAAGCTCTTTCTCAGTGCAGCCGTCACTTTTGTTGTGACCTCTTTTAGGACTATTCAGTCCTTTAGATCTTAGCTTAAATATTAGATCCTCAGACAGGCTATCCCTGAAAAACCCTTTTTTAGTAGAATTCCAGCTCTTCTCATGATTCATTATATTAAACGATGTATTCCTTTGGTTGATGGCTTCTTGTCTGACTTCTACACTAGATTGTAAACTCCATGATGGCAGGGACATGTCTCTTTTATACACGACTGTATCCCCAGTAGCTGCCTCACTGCCTGGTGCATAGCAGATGATCAACATATACTTATTGAGTGAACAAAAAGCTGACATCTGAGGAGAATTGGTTTTTGCTGTATCGCATATAGGCCTAAAAAGCCAGAGCTCCACATCCTGCACCCAGCTCTTCCCTTTGCTTGCTGAGAGGCTTGAGGATAAGCTTTGCTATTGACAAGGGTTTACACTTTCAGGAAGCTGGTAACAAATGAAATGTATGGTTTTCTTTAGAACAGACACTAAGTCTCCAAGCAGTGAATGGTATGGGTTGTTTTCAAATAGTTCAGTCAAGTTACCAGTGATGCCTATGGTAGAAAACTAGTTAGATAATGTTTACAGCGAGTAGTCTCCTATTCCATGCTGATCTCCTTGAAAATAATTCTGACAATGTGGTCTGATAAGATAGTATTGAAGAGTTTTTCACTCATCCTGATCTCTCTTCAGTTTCAAAAAGCCAGTTCTTATGGCCTTGGGTAATAATGCTTCTGTCTTTAAAAAAATTAATTTTTATATTTCCTAATTAATACTCTTTAGGATTTTTTTTTTTTTTTTTTTTTTTGAGACAGACTCTCTGTCACCAGGCTGGAGTGCAGTGGTGTGATTTTGGCTCACTGCAACCTCTGACTCCCTGGTTCGAGTGATTCTCCTGCCTCAGCCTCCTGAGTAGCTGGGATTACAGGCACATGCCACCACTCCTGGCTAATTTTTGTATTTTTAGTAGAGATGGGGTTTCACCATGTTTGCCAGGATGGTCTCTATCTCCCGACCTCGTGATCCACCTGCCTCAGCCTCCCAAAGTGCTGGGATTATAGGCATAAGCCACTATGCCAGTATGCCCAGCCAATATTCTTTAGGATTTTTAAAACTTCCCCTGAAAATGCATTTCTTTTTGAAAGGATTTTTGTTTTTAAAAACATAGACTACAAGTGTAGGGTTTCCTCAGTGTGAGAAAACTCAGAAAGAAAAATCCCAAATTGTTATAGGGTACAATTTCCAAATATGGGTGCATGGGAAATAATATTTTAAGTATTTTACTTAAGCTGATTAAAAGCTAAGTCTGAATGCAGAATAGATTGCTTTATTCATGGTGGATAAATGATGAGATGGAATATATTGGAAGATAGATGGAAGGAAGGAAGGAAGGAATATATATAATCCATTATAATGATGAGATGGAATAACCATTACATATCATGTGTTCTTTCTCTCCTATAGACTAAAAGAGTTATTTTGGGTGGTTCTTCCTTCTGCACTCTCTTTGCTTTTGGAAAAGGTGCACTTTCTCCCCAGAATCACAGTTGAGACCAGCCTCACATAGTCTCCTAATTACTCAATATTCCCTTTAATAGGCTTCCTTTCTCATTAAAACTTCTCCACTACAAAGAGGCATGTTGCTAGAGCACTCAGCGAGGCCTAGGTAGCTGATTTAGGGCTTAATCTTTAACCACACCATGCCTACTAACCTAGATAACAGGAATATTCTCTTGAATCCCAGGAGAAATACTGCTGCAGATGCTGCCCCACTCAGCCTTTAAGGCTCAATTCAACTCCCACGTTTTCCACAAAGACTTCTCTAACAGTATGTGTCTACCTGTGTGTGTCAAACTCAAATGCCCACAGGCATGAGGAAGAAACATAATTTTGTGATTTGGATAGATATGACACAGTAGTGAGTGGTGGGTGCTGTAGCGGAGTGCTTGACTCATCCAACAATACTCAGTTGCTTCCAAAAACTCGAATGGCTGGCTGGTTGATCTTCAGTGATAGACGATGATTTCTATTCTATAGCAGTTACTAGACCAAACCCATTTGCTACTTAGAATTGATTCTGGCATCTTAAATTTCTGGGGCCTATGCCTGTAGGTGGTTTTCTTACTGTAATCACCCCAAAGGAAAGGATTTTGCCTCACATGTTTGTTACGTTGAGTGGAATTGGTCCGTGGAGCTGTCCGCATTCTACTATAGGCCTGCAGCAGATGCTCACTGATTCTATGTTGATTAGTTGTCTGATGGACATATTGGCGTACATGTGTGTGTGCTGTATTGTGGCTATGTCCAGCTTGCTGCAGTGCAGCTTTTCCCCGAGTGTGTTCTGCTTAATGAGGGGCTGCCAGATAGAGTTCCATGGTCAAACAATTTTGGGAAAAGCTGAATTTAGCAAGGTTAAAGTTTAATAGTTTCCATTACTGCAGGATTTTTTTTTTTTTTGTAGCCTTAAAATGTTAATGAACACCATGCATTTTTAAAAGGGGTATGATTAAGAGACTGTGATTGGCACTCTCAAGCCCATTCCACCTACAAACTACATTTCCCAGACTCCCTTGCAACGAGGCTTCTGGATGAGAATTCTGGTCGGCTGATTACATGCATTTTCACAAAATTTGCGAAGTGAAAGGGAGATGCAGGCAATTTTCCTACTGTTGTTGATGCTGCTAAGTGAAGTCATTGTTTATAGACAGTTTTGGCTTTGTCATGTGACAGTATAATGATGGGCCCGTGAGGTAAATAGACTGGGGCAACCCCTGATTTCTGTTCCTCTGGCCCTTCCAACAATTTTGTAATCACCACATTTCTCATGTCAAATTCCTTTTCTGCTTGAAGCACTTAGAGAGGTTTCTGTCTCCTACACTGAGACACAACTGATACAAGAGATACATAATGTAAAATGATTTTGGTTTCATGGCATAATTCTCAAGACCAATGTTCTTCAGAACAAATTTTGGGAAATTTTCTGTGGAAAGAACACTGAAACCAGTATCAGAAGATCTATATTAGAGTCATGGGTTTGCCTTTTACTTGGTTGGGGAAGTGACATCCCTTCTGAGCCTTGAGTTCCTCTTCCTTATTTGAAATATAAGGACAATAATTCCTGCCCTCCAGACCTCCCAAGATTGTCACGAGAATCAAATGAGATGATGTATGTGAAAGTGGTCTGGAAACTGTAAATTGTTATAGAAATATGAGGCATCATCATTAGTCATGCTGCCATCTATGAAAATGAATGTTAGATTCATAATGCGGGAACATCATTCTCATAAGCACTGCCTGAGTAGTGTATGGTTCCTTGAGACATTGGGGATTTGATAGATTAATCAGTTGGCAGCAAAAATACCACCAGCCTTGCTGAATAGACAATAAACCAAAGGGAGCATTCCCCAGCTCCCACAGTGGCCTCTTTAACAATAGATGAACGCAGACTTCTGTCTGCTCCCCATCTCTTCCACATTAAAGCTTTGGGGAGAAAATTCTTAATGGAATCATTTATATCTTTGAAATAGACCAAAGGAAATGCAGCAAAATATTTTCTTCTTCTGATTTTCTGCTGGTGAAACGGGCCCTTTCATTAGCAGATTGAGTACAAACAGCCCCCACAGTCTGCTCCAGTAATTTCCAAAACATAATTTACATAAATTTAACTTTGTAATCTTGTGGTTGTATTACTGCATTAAAATGACAGTGTGACACATGATGCAGTTTCCTGTGTGGATATGGAAAGTTGACTGTTTACCAACAGCTGCTCAATTGAAGGTCTCTCTCTCCCTCATCTTGCTTTCCTTTCCCAGGATTGGAAGTCAGTAAGTATCCCAAATTCTGGTCTTTTTTAGAAATGAGAGAAGTATATCCCTTTGCTTTGCAAACAGAAAATTTGAAATTAGTGAGTGGCTCCAATTAATCTACTTCATTTATGGCTCTGAAAAAACTCACCTTAATGTAGGCAGTTCAATTCGACAAACATCTGTGCTCATCTAATGTGTGAGGTCTTGGATTTTAGAGAAGCATGAAGACATTCTAGAATTCATCTAGCTCAAAAGCCTCTTTTTGTGTTCATTACAATCTAAAATCTTATTTTAGATATCCCAGTTGCAATAAACAGAAAATAAATACCACTATTAGACCATAGGCTTCTTGAGGCAGGAATTATGTCTGTTTTCCCACTTCAGTACTTATTATGTACTGAGTTGTGCTCAAGCCACCAGGAATATACAGGATACAATACTCTTTTAAAGTACTTTTTCCTTTTTCTTTCATTTGTCACATTTGAAATTGTGTGTTTAATGTCTATCTGCTTTTCTAGACTGTAAGCTCCATGAGGGCAGGGACCTGGTCTACTTTGTTTACTGTCGTATGTTTCGTGTCTGGGGCTGTGCTCTGTGCATAGTAGTTGCTCTATAAATATTTACTGACTAACTCGGACGCTGTTAGGATTGTATCTTCTGCATCTTATGTCTTATTTGGTTCCTGCTGCTCCCTACCCTACCAGTCAATTAATCTCACAAGGGTGCCAGTGACCAGAGTCAGTTTCAGCTTTTGCTACTGCTTACAAGACCACTCTCTTGCAGTTGGCCCTTGTACAAGAGCCCCACAATTTAAGCTAGAGATTCTACTAGATGTTGGAGGGTAAAGCCCTTTGTGGGCTTATGGGTGATTTAGGGAGCAAGAATATATACCTGATTAGATAAATAACTATATGAGTCAGGAAAAATTAATAACCATAGAAATGCTACAGAATGGCTGGGCACGGTGGCTCATGCCTGTAATCCCAGCACTTTGGGAGGACGAGGTGGGCGGATCACAAGGTCAGGAGATCGAGACCATCCTGACTAACATGGTGAAACCCCATCTCTACTAAAAGTCCAAAACAAACAAACAAACAAACAAACAAAATTAGGCATGGTGGCATGCACCTGTAGTCCCAGCTGCTCGGGAGGCTGAGAATCACTTGAGCTTGGGAGGCAGAGGTTGCAGTGAACCAAGATCTTGCCACTGCACTCCAGCCTGGGCGATAGAGCAAGACTTCATAAAAAAAAAAGAAGTGCTACAGAAGTTCTGTAACTGAAATAATTGCTGAGAACCAAGATGTAGTTGGGAAAACCAAGAGGAAATAAAACTTGGACTATGTCTTAAAAAATAGAGTTTAAACCTGCAGAGAGCAGAGAATGAGGTAAAGAAAGACCCCCAGCATCGTTTTGAGTAGGACTTGTAGCATGCAATGTGGGAGAGATGAAATCAGACTTTAAGGAGAACATTGAATGCAAGGCTGAGGATGAAGTTTTAACCTGTGCCTGATAAAAAATGATTGAAGGCATGAGAAACAGCTGGACCTCATCCAATTCTGTGTTTCTTATAGAACACAGTGGCAGTAGTGGGATGTTTACTCACCACGAGTATCCCCTCCTCCCTCTCTGATTCCTAGATTTACAGTTTCTAATTTCATGGTGTTTTTTCCCCTTTAACAAACAGTCTCAACTTTTTCCCAGCTTAAAAACCACCACCCACTCAATCAACCAAATCAGCAAACACCCTGGCACTCCTCATCTCCATTTAACTATGTTCCACCTTCAGTCAAGTTCCTGGAAGAATAGCTCATGTTCTCTGTATTAATTTTCCTACTTTGTATTTATTCCTTCATCTACCACAGTCTAGTTTCTATCCTAACCACTGAAATATCTCTTGTCAAGGCCACTAAGGAGCTTCTAGCTGTTGATTTAAAGGGACAGTATTCAGTCCTTATTTCACTTGATCTTGTTGTAGTGCACAATCCCTTCTGTGCCTTCTTTTCTTTCAAAAAGTCTCTCTTGCTCTGGTTATCAGCATGCCACTCTCACCTGGTTTTCATTATACAATGCTAACCTCACTCAGGGTTCTTTCTCCACGTGGCTTTTACATATTGCTATTTTCCAGAACTCTTTTCCTGATCCTTTTCTCTTTCTTTATGGTCCATGCAACTGTGGGAGAGTCAGTGGTGAGAGGTCTTAGCTTGTGATAAAAATGTGGGTTCCATCAACATGTAAGGGGTAAGTGAAGGCGTGGGATTAGGGGATAATATGTAGACCAAGAACCAACCTAGAGAAATAACATTGATAGAGGAGGAGGAAGAAGAACAGGCTATGAAGGAGGTGAAAATGGAGCACCCAAGGGAGCTTAGGGAAACCCGGGAGGGACTGGAGAAGTGGAACTCCAGCAATGAGAGTTTCCAGAAGTAGAGAATGTCACAGACAAATAGAGTCAGAATTGGAAGGAACTGTTAAACTTAGGAAAAGCTCACTGGTGCGGGCAGTGTTCATGTGATAGTCACAGAAATTAGGTGTTCATGAGCATCTTAGTTTGTTTTATGTTGCTGTTTTGTGCTGAATATGTGATACTGAGTAATTTACAAAGAAAAGAGGTTTATTTGGCTCACAATACTGGTGGTTGGAAAGTCCAGGATTGGGCAGCTGCATCTGGTGAAGGCCTTAGACTGTTTCCACTCATGGCAGAAAGAAGAAGGGGAGCTGACATGTGCAAAGAGATCACAGGGCAAGAAAAGAAGCCAGAGAGTGAATCCAAGGAAGCTAGACTTTTTTTTAACAACATGCTCTCTCAGAAACTAATCAATTCCCACTAGAACCAGAAGGAGAATTCACTCACCCTGGTAGGACAGCATTAATCTATTCATGAGGGATCCGCTTCCATGACCCAGACATCTCTTACTAGACTTCGCCTTTCAACACTGCCACATTGGGGATCAAATTTCAACATGGGTTTTTGTGGAGACAAAGCAAATTAGCAATGGACTCGTGTGAATGGGGGCTGGTGTTGAGAGAGTAGAAACAGCTAGTGTACACTTCCCTTTCTAGAATTGTGGCTGTGATGAAACAGAGGAATCAGGTGCTAGGAAAAGGAGAATATTATTGTTAATGTGGGAGAGACTTGGCTTTATCAAGTACTTTGGGCCAAGCTAAAGGTAAAAAGCTATTAATTTTATATATCACCAAGTTCACAACTAGTCAATAGAAACAGACAGGAAAGCAGAGTATGTGAGATTCCAAATTTTCTTGTGTTGTGGGTTCATTTCTGTTCTTTAAGTTTAATATATGTCTCATGTTTCATTTCATCTCTTCACAGCAGTATATCATAATTTAATTTTTCCCCTTGATGTAGGTATAAATGGAGAGGCTAAGGCATATTTATGCACACAGGGTCATCCCTAGGTACATGCACTAAATATTAATATTCCAATATCCTCTTTCCAGCTCATGAGCCAAGCAGAAATGCATTTTTCATAGCAGTGATTTTTTTTTTTTTCTGAAGCACAAGGCTATTTGAATGGGCTCTCTGTGCTCAGAGAAAGCAAGTACGGTTATTATTACATTTTCCTGCAGAAGAAACATTATTTAGAAAATGTGCTTAGTTCGGGAGCTAAGTTCTATATATAATTTTTGATCTATTCAGAGACACAATACCCAAATCCCACATATTGAGAAGTGACACATATTAATTGAACCCAATATTGGTGGCTTTAGTTTGCCACTATATCTTCTCGCATCTCACAACAGCTTTCTGGGTTTCCTCTGGGACATCACCCTTCTGTCCTTCAGTATGTGTAGATTGATTGAGGATGACTTTATCTTTGGCTTCAAAGAAGCCTGATGACCCAAAGCAGGGTAATCAGAGCACTAAATTTCCTTGTCCACACCTACTGGTTCAGAGGTAATCCTGTGATCCAATCTAGGCCAAAGAAGGCTCAATTAGGGATTTGGGTGGAATTATATCGAAGAGCTCTGTAACTGTGAAGATTTGAGTCTGGAGCTGTAAACCTCCAATTTGTTCTGTCAAGAAAAGCACCAGTTGAGGATGAAGTTAACACAAATGAGAGCATAACTGAGCGATGGAAAGAGCTGGCATCCTGGTGACCTCAGCTGAGTTTTTGCCATTAGACATATCTAAAGCACTGGCCCTGCATTTTTTTTTTTTCTTCACAAGCCAGTAAATACCCTTTTGAGATACATTTCTTCTCCGTGCAGTTTCAGGAGCCCTGACAAAAACACCCACTTGGTGCCACATTCTCATGTGTGACCTTATGCAATCCCAATCCCTCTGGAAAAGGATTATTAACCTCCTGTTATAGATAAAGGTCACAAAACTGCTAAGTGCCAGAGTCAGGATGGAAACTATTAAGTCTTGTGCTTGATCCATTACACCGTAACTTCTTCCCATGACATGCCTCTTTAAGGTTTTTTAGGAGGAATTTTCAGTGATGAATGCTATTGCCTTACTGAACCCTACTGAACTTACTATTAAGGTAATGGTGAGCACTTTCTCTAATTTAACACTTAACTCTGCCCTTGGTTCTAAATTTAGTTTATTTACACTCCCTATGTCCTTTATTTCTTCTTCCTCTCCATATGTGAGTAACTTTTTTCTAGACCCCTATTAAAGTTAATAGACTTAAAAGACAATTATTAATATGATATCCTCTTCTCAATTTAAAACACTATTCCTCAGCCTGCCACTGTGCATTGATTTGACTCTAATATATCTGATTTGCAGGCAAAGTAGAGGATGACTTTTAGCACCTAGCACAGTGTCTAGCACAAAATAGACACTCAAAAAGCATTTGTTGAATAATTTCTTGAGTGCCCATTGTGTGAACCAAAACAATTTGCCTGTTGCCCTCAGGAATGATTCTTTTGCCATTTGGCTTGAACCATTTCTCTCCTTCACCTGGCCCATTATTCATATTTAGTTTTTCTTTTGGGTGTCTAACAATGGGAGTGATGATCTGTAAATATGTCCATGCAAGTTAGTTTCAGAGAACCTGAGTGCAACAGTCCTGTTTTCTTTTTTTTTTTTTTTGTAGTTTTTAAAAACATTTTTATGGGTACATAGTAGTGTATACATTTATAGCGTACATGAGATGTTTTGATACAGATATACAATGCATAATAATCACACCAGGGTAAGTATGGTAAGGGATTCTAGTTGTAACATTAAGCCCAAACTATTTCTGCCTCAGTAAGAGTGACAATTAGACAATTTCTCATTTTTTTTTTTCAAAACATTGAAAACCCTATAGACATGTCTTTCCTTTTTGAAAAGGAAAAAATAGGGGTAGTCATCTTACACTATTTATATTATAATATTCTGATTCATTTTTCAGAGCAATAAAGTTATATTTGATGTACAGTTTTCATTAAGTTTTTGAAAAAGGAAGTAGTGGATGCTGTCCTGTTTTCTTATTTAGTATCTATTTGACTTTAACCAAGTCATTCACTTTTCCGAGGTTTTTCTTCAAATATGTTGTTTTGGGGATTAAAAGCAAAATGGATATGAAAACTTTATTCAAATATTATTTATTATGGGCACATTGTACACACAGTAAGAAGGCAAGGGAGAAAGAGGTAGGATGTACTTTATCCATCCTGGTAACAAATCAAGCTGAATCAGCACATCAGAATAGCTGGGAAGTACAAAGAATAACAGAAGGAACACGAGAAAGAAGACTTTTGGTTCAACCCCTTGGCACTTTCTCAGTGCCTTCATCTTGTTTTAGTTTTCTTTACAACCCTCATCTCATTCTAACATACTGAATTTGTATATACATTATATTAATGGTCTGTTTTGCCCATCTGAATTTAAGCTCCTTGGGGGCAGGGATTAATTGAGTGTCTGGCACTAAAAGCCATTTGTCAAATGAGTGGAAAATTAGACAGGAAAAAAAATCGGATTCAGGAGCCTGCAAAGTTGGTAGAAGAGCAAAAATCTACAGCATGAGGATTCCTGAGGAAATATCTTTAAAAATATCCAGGATCTGGAGTAGGGAACAACCTTCATAAACTTATTCTCCAAATAAACATTTTTTCTCTCAAAAAATCTTATTGTAAAAGCCACATTAAATAACCTTTACAATTTAACACTCCTCCCAAGTAACAAGGTGTTCCCAGAACAAAATGGTGGTGATAGAACCACTGTAATATTCTGAGTGTTAGAACACCTCGAATCCTGTGCTCCCTTCTAGTGGGCTCAGTACTCCCTTTACATTGACACCCCTGATGTGTCATCTCATTGTGTCCTTTTTCTTTCTTTAAGAAGAAGACAACAACTGCAACAACCACAAAAAAATCCCCATAATCCCTAATAGGGTATAAGCTTAGCAGTTTAAGTACCCTTTTGCTATCAAGCAAACAAATACCTGAAGTACATAACAGATGCTTAGGTCCACTTTGGGAGAAATTCATCATTATGGGCTCAGCCAGATCCTGAGAGCTATTCTCATCTCACTTGCTCATCTGTTCATGTGGTGCACACCTGTACAAATTTGGCATGGGCTTGGGTACAGTGTGGGAGAGTCCAGGTTCCATGCAAAACTCCCATCCTTATTTAGTTCTCCTAGTGTTGCGGATTGTTGTTCTCTCAACCCATAAAAAGAAAGGATTCTTAGCATATCCAGAAGCTGCCTTTGCCCTTTTGTGAAAGAATTGAATACAGATACCCAGAAATCAACCTGAATCAAAGAGCGCAGATCTAATTTGCAACTATTTTAAAGTAGGCAGGAAAAAAGACAGATAAACGTCTTCAGAGTTTTATGTTAAAAAATAACAGTGATTTCACAGAGTGTAATCCGAGGGGCAGGATCCTCATGTATACATTATATGAATCTCTCTTTGGGAGAATTAAGATGTTTTGGCTTGCATTTCATTACTCATAATAGTTCAACACAATATTCCTATATATTTTAACAAGTATTTGATAACCAACTGCACAGAAGAAGGAAGGAAAATACAAAAGCTAAAGAGTATTTCAAGGCTAAACATTATTTCTTAACTTTTCAAAATGTTCAGTAGAAGGTTAATTAGTGTAGAAAATACAGAAAGGCGGGTTTTCATTCTTGTTTTGTAGTGTATATATTATATTCTACTATAATATGTGAGATTGCAAAGTATTGTGCTTCATTAGACATAAAGTGGGAAACTCAAAGCTATGTATGATTGGATTTCACTTTTGACCTTCACTATAAGAGTAAGGAATGTGAGAGTCCCCAGAGCTGAGCTCTCTTCCCTTTGTGGAAAGAAAAGTAGAATTTTCCAGTGAATGATCCTGAAGGTATACCCCAAGTTGCTCCCTCTGTGCAGTAAAGGTTGGACTCAGCTGGACTAGGATGTCCAAACCCTGCATGTTTCAAAAAAGGCTCTGCCCTTGTCCAGCTCTTGGGAGATAACCTCTAAGCCCTTGGAATATCCTGCTTGACATGAATATCTGTGTTCACCTGTGGCCTTGAACCACACGAGATGGTTTATATTCACAGTGTGATTTATGAGGGGGGCCTTGGACCATGCAGTATCAATTTAACCTCTAGAGGTGCTGGAGGTTGAGTAACTAAGCTCAGCCACACTGGTGCTCCATGTTTACGTGACTGACCCCCAGTAAAACTCTGACACTAAGTCTTGATGAACCTCTCTGCTTGGCAATTCTGTGTACACACGTCACACATTATTACTGGGAGAACTAAGTGTCATCCATACAACTCCACTGGGAGAGGACCACTGGAAGCTTGTGTCTGGTTTCGCCTGGACTCAGCCCTATAATCTGTATCCTTTTGCTATAATCAACCTTATAATCTGTATCCTTTTGCTGTAATCAACTGTAACAGTGAGGATAACAGCTTTTCTGAATTCTGTGAGTCCTTCTAGCAATTCCTTGAACCTGAGGGTGGTCTTCAGGATACTCAGCAACATCTTTCTTCCAGTATAAAGGGCTTCCCTTACATTCATCTTTGCAACTTGTTTTCTGAACAATTCCTATAAGAAGCTGCTGGTACCTACATGCAGATTATTTGGAAACCAAATTTGGTCTGTTGTTTTGTCCTGCTTACAAGGTCATTCTCATGTTAATACCTTGAAAAAAGAGAGCAGGAGCCTAATGTTCCTTCTTTTGAGTACAGCCTCACAGCAAATATAACTAAGTCACAGCGCAAGCATGCCTCTGCTGATGCTAAAAGATAAAAGATTGGGAGAGGATCATTGACTTTTATTCTTTTGTGATGTCTGGCTAGGATACTTTTTGCAGCCTCTTGAAGATGGCAGCTTTCAAAAAGTCATTAATTTGCCACCTGCAGGAGAAATGTGTGACCCTTTCTGTGACCTGTGTGTCGTGTTTCTGTAGGGAGGTGTCAATCATTATTGGACTTACTAAAATTATCCTCAAAACAAATGTTGATTTTCTTCACTATTGTCTCCACAAACTTGCATTACACTTAGAGCCTGATGCCAAGGAATTTAATATATCTGTCTTCTCTCTTTTGGAGCAGGAGGACAGATATATTAAAAACAAACAACAAGGCTGACAAAACTTCACAGGAGACACTACTGCACAGCCAGTGTTGAGGACTGAATTCTCCATTGTCTGCCCCCTACATTTTGGCTGATGTCAACTCTAGTTCTGAGGTGTAGTGGGCTGGTAGGATAACAGGTAGTCCTATTTGGCTGGAGTAGGGAGGAGAAGCTTGGAGTGGTAAGGAACAAGCCCAGGAAGGCTGTAAAGGCTGAACTAATGAGTGTGATCTTCATAGGTTAGTCCAGGGAGCTATGGATTGTCTCAGCATTTTGCCCTCCATCCACTCTTGATTCCAGTTGCAAACACCTGCTGGTCATCATCATGAACCATCTCCTTTGCCAGTCCTTCTTCTGCATTGCTTTCTCTCTCTTATTCAATCTACATCTCTCTGCTCCCTCAAACCTAACTAAATTTTAGTCCTGTTCAGGAATATGACTGGCCTGCCTAGATTTGGTTACCCCAAAGACTCCTTAGTAATTCTGCACTCTCTCCCCTGCAGAGTTAACCTAAATTTCTGTGGTAGGTACATTACTGAAGGTGATTTGTGAAGGCAATGTTTGGTACACTGACCCTCTCTGCTTTTCCATACACTTTCAACATAAAATTGTCCGTGTCTTTCTCTGGAACACTTTTTAGCATACAAATCCAATAAAATCATGTTTACCAACTCAGTCACCTTTTAGAAATCATATCTAAAAGTTATTTGAGTCAAGTTTTTCCTGATGAAATAATGCAAAAATAAGTCTTAATATAAATGCAAAAGAGCTAAGGTTATTTTTAAAATTATAGTAACTTAAAGGTTTAAGGAAAAAAATTATAGCAGTAGCTTATCTGAACAGTATTCGTTGATATAAAAAAAATACCAAATGGTTTAAGAAACCTGTAGGTGAAATGCATGTTTCTGTGGATACACAGATCTTTTCCTTCCCCCACCATGGTATAATTTTGTAGGCACAACTGGTTTTTATAAAACGAACAAGGTGGTGTGGGCTGAGGGTAGGGGCAGCATTAAAGTAAAAGCAAACACAAGAATTTGAAACCTTCAGTAAATTAACAATTGGTAGCCCCCTGTGTTGCCATATTTTCTTCTCTGCTTTGTCCTCATATTTTCACACAGCTAATAAGGGGAAGAGCTGGGACTCCAGCAGTTCTAGCTCCATATTCATATCTCTTTGCAATTTACTACAACTGCTGTCAACAGTGTTCATTAATCTTTGAACATTTTCTTCTTTATGACTACTAGACCTCACTACTATCACAGGTATCTCTAAACACAGATGTCAAAAACAGAACCATTCTTTCTCTTTGACTTCAAACTTGCTTCTCTTTTATGGCCTGGTTACTAGCATTGTCTTCAACTCAGATACTCAACATATCTACTTTGGGTCATACTTGACTCTTCTTTCTTCCCTACTATGACATCCATTCATTCTTATGGATTCTACTGTCATGATGCCTCTCAGTTTCTCCTCTTCTTTTCTTTCCTGCTTCAGTCACATTGGTTCAGGTTTTCATTTCTTTTTACTTACACAACTGCAACAGTTCCTAGTTGCTCTCTCAGCTTCCAGTTCTTCACTTTCTTCCAATCTATTCTTTAAAACAGAGAAACTGTATTTCTGTTCCTCTTATACCTGGAGTATCCTTTCCCTGTCTGTACCATGTAAAAATTTATTCATCCTATGAAGACAGCCCAACATATCCTTTCTTCTTTCTCCACTGTGGTACAGTAATTGAGTCAATGACCCCAATTAAATGGACTCTTTGTGTCTATGTCCTATTGTGTAAGTCCATTTTAATGCTGCTATGAAGAAATATCTGAGACTGGGTAATTTATAAAGAAAAGAGGTTTAACTGACTCAGAGTTCTGCATGGTGGGGGAGGTCCCGAAAGGTTACAATCATGGCAGAAGGCACCTCCTCACAGGGTGGCAGGAGAATGAGTGTAAGCAGAAGAAATGCCAGATGCTTATAAAACCATCAGATCCCATGAGACTCCCTCATTATTATGAGAACAGCATGGGAGAAACTGCCCTTGTGATCCAATTACCTCCACCTGGTCCCACCCTCAACACGTGGGGATTATGGGGATTGTGATTCAAGATGAGATTTTGGGTGGGGACACAGCCCAACCATATCATTCTGCCCTAGCTCCTCCCAGATCTCATATCCTCATATCTCAAAACACAATCATGCCTTTCCAATAGCCCCCAAAGTCTTAACTTATTTCAGCATTAACCAAAAAGTCCAAGTCTAAAGTCTCATTGGAGACAAGGCAAGTTTCTTCTGACTATGGGCCTATAAATCAAAAACCAGTTAGTTACTTCCTAGACAAAATGAGGGTACAGGCATTGAGTAAATACACCCATTCCAAATGGGAGAAATTGGCCAAAACAAAGGACTACAGGACCCATGCAAGTCCAAAATTCAATAAGGCAGCCATTAAACCTTAAAGTTTCAAAATGATCTCCTTTGACTCCATGTCTCACATCCAGGTCACACTGATGCAAGAGGTGGTCTCCCATGGCCTTTGCCACCTAAGTCCTGTTACTTGATGGCACCTTTCCAAATTGACATCAAATTTAGTCTTTGATTTGCTTTGACTAATAGAATAGTAACAAAATTGAAGCAAGCGGAGGCCTGGAAGAAAAAAAAGCACATGTCAATTTCTGATTTTTTTCCCCCTTCTTGATCCTCTGAATTTTCTCTGAGGACACATGTGGGGAATTCTGCTGGAAAATGAGACACAGAACAGCTCAGCCCAAGTGATACAGCCAAAGACATCCTGGGCTGGCCATCCACCACCTGACTGCATATATAATTGAGCCAAGCTGCAATCAACAGAATCATTCAGCTGACCCTTAGACCTGTGAGAAATAATAAGTGGTTGATGCTCTGAGTCCAAGTTTGGGGGTGCTACCTTATGCAGCAATGGCTGATACGTCCACTATGCTTCTTTCTGAATTGTTCCCATGGCATTTCACATATATTATTATTGTAACATTTATTGTGTTCTATTCTCCTGTAATACTAAATTTCTTTAAGTTGGACGCTAAATTTTTGTATACCCAGTATTTAGCACGTAGCCTAGAGCACATAGGCGTAGAGTAAGTACTTAAAACATGTTTACTTAATAAGTTAAATGTACACCAACTCATCCCTCTCCAATCTATTACAAAGCAATTGAGTCAAAATTCTTTTTTCCCATTTTATTCTATTTTTTTTTCCATTTTATTCCTTCGGGTTTAGCAAGACTGTCTGTTTTACTCAAGACTATGTGTTTAACTGTGAAATAAACATCTATAAATGTTCAAAAATTAATGTGTATTTATAAATGTTTCTTTCTTTCAAACCTTATCTTTGAAGATTAAGTACTTTTGTAAGCTGAAGCTCCAGTTCATGGCTTATAACAGTCCAAGGAAAGGACATGTATTGGATCTTGGATTTGGAAAGAATGTCTTTGTTCCAGGATAGAGACAGTATAGAGATTTAGAGAAAGGAAGGAGGGAGCTGAGAGATTTTTGAGCAATTATTGCAAAGTCTACCTTCCCCTTCACTGTAGACAATGGTAAAATCTATAGGCAATTTAACGGAATCATCTTTTTCCTCTTGGAAAACCCAACTCAGGTTTCACAGAGAAAACTCTACAGTCAACTCTAGCTGTTGTTTCCGTGTAGAGAAGTGAAAACGACTAGATAGTTTTGATTATTTTTGCAGAAATATGTGCATATATTTGGCAGTCTATAAATCTTCCCTAAAACACTCTTTGTGTAGCACAATGAATTTGTTTTCCTTATTTATAAAATATTTAAATTATGCCTGTACCTTAAATACAGACATACTTGTTTTATCGTACTTTGCTTTCTCGCACTTTGCAGATAATGCATATGTTACAAATTGAAGGTTTGTGGCAACAACTGTGTCGAACAAATCTATCAGTATCATTTTTCCAACAGCGTGTGCTCACTTTGTGTTTCTGTGTCATATTTTGGTAATTCTTGCAACATTTCAAACTTTATTGTTAATATTATCTGTTATAGTCATCTGGGATCTGTGAGTTTTGATTATTATTATAATTGTTTTGGGGTACCATGAACTGTGCTCATGAGATGGTGAACTTAATTGATAAATGTGTGTTTTCTGACTGCTCCACCAATTGGCTATTCCTCTATCTCACTCCCACTCCATGAGCCCTCCTATTCTCTGAGACACAACAATATTGAAATTAGACTAATTAATAACCCTCCAATGGCCTCTAAGTGTTCAAGTGAAAGAAAGAGTCACGTGTCTCTTATTTTAAATAGAAAGCTAGAAATGGTTAAACTTAGTGAGGGAGGCATGTTGAAAGCTGAGATAGGCTGAAAGCTAGGCCTCTTATGCCAAACAGTTGGCTACGTTGTGAATGCACAAGAAAAATTCTTGAAGGAAATGAAAATGCTTCTCTAGTGAACACATGAATGATAAGAAAGCAAATCAACCTTATTGCTGATATGGAGAAAGTTATATTGCTCTGGATAGAAGATCAAAGCAACCACAACATTCCTTTAAACCAAAGCCTAATCCAGAGCAACACCTTAACTCTCTTCAATTCCATGAAGGCTGCGAGAGGTGAGGACGCTTCAGATGAAAAGTCTGAAGCTAGCAGAGGTTGGTTCATGAGGTTTAAGGAAAGAAGCTGTTTTCATAATAAAAAAGTGCAAGTTGGGCCAGGTGTGGTGGCTCATGCCTGTAATCCCAGCACTTTGGGAGGCCAAGGCAGGAGGTTTGCATGGTGTCAGGAGTTCGAGACCAGCCTGGCCAACATGGTGAAACCCTGTCTCTACTAAAAATACAAAAATTAGCCAGGCATGGTGGTGCACACATGTAATAATCCCAGCTACTCAGGAGGCTGAGGCAGGAGAATTGCTTGAATCCTGGAGCCAAGATCATGCAACTGCACTCCAGTTGAAAACAACATTAATCTCCTTGTACATTTCCATCAGAGACCTTGAGTGACCATGTATATTGTCAGTGAGCAGTAATATTTGGAAAGGAATCTTTTTTTTTTTCTGAGCAGTAGTAGGTCTCAGTATGGGACCTGATAACCACGATGTAAACAGATATGCTGTTATCCAGGCTTTGTTTATTTGCAGTAAGCTGAGATCAGGCAACTGCACTCCAGCCTGGGCAACAGAGTGAGGCTCCATCTCAAAAAAAAAAAAAAAAAAAAAAGTGCAAGATGAAGCCCCAGCAAGTTCTTGCATAGAAGAAGCTGCAGCAGGTTATACAGAAGATCTGCCTAAGATCAATGATGAAGATAGTTACACTAAATAACAGATTTTCAGTGTAGATGAAACAGCCTTGAAGTGGAAGAAGATTCCAGGTAGGACTTTCATAGCTAGAGAGGAAAAGTCAATTTCTGGCTTTAAAGGACACGCTGGGTCTCTAGTTAGGGACTAATGCCACTGGTGACTAAGTTGAAGCCAGTGCTCATTTACCATTCTGTACATCCTAAGGCTTTTAAGAGTTATGCTAAATCGACTCTGTCTGTGCTATATTAATGGAAGAACAAAGCCTAGATGACAGCACATCTGTTTACATCGTGGTTAACAGGTTGCACTATTGAGACCTCCTACTGCTCAGAAAAAAGATTCCTTTCCAAATATTACTGCTTACTGACAATATACATGGTCACCCAAGGTCTCTGATGGAAATGTACAAGTAGATTAATGTTGTTTTCATGCCTGCCAATACAACATGCATTCTGCACCCCATGGATCAAGTAGTAATTTAGACTTTCAAATCTTATTATTTAAGAAATACATTTTGTAAGGTGATAGCTGCCATAGATAGTGAGTCTTCTGATGGATTCGGGCAAAGTCAATTGAAAACCTTCTAGAAAGGGCTTGCCATTCTAGATGCCATTAAGAACACTTGTGATTCATGGGAGTAGGCCAAAATATTAACATTTACAAGTGTCTGGAAGGAGCTGATTCCAGCCTTCATGGATGAATTTGAAGGGTTCAAGACTTCAGTGGAGGAAGGAACTGGAGATGTGGTGAAAACAGCAACGGAACCAGAATTAGAAGTGGCACCTGAGTATTTGACTGAATTGCTGCAATCTCATGGTAAAACTTGAATGGATGAAGAGTTGCTTCTTATGGATGAACAAGGAAAGTGGTTTCTGGAGATGGAATCTACTCCTGGTAAAGATGCTGTGAATACTGTTGAAATTACAACAAAGGATTCAGAATATGACATAAACTTAGTTGATAAAGCAGCAGCAGGGTCTGAGAGGATTGACTTCAAATTTGAAAGAAGTTCTACTGAGGGGAAAGTGCTATAAAACAGTATTGCATGCTACAGGGACATCTTTCTTGAAAGAACAAGTCAATCATTGTGGCAAACTTTATTGTTGTCTTATTTTAAGAAATTGTCACAGCCACCCCAGCTTTCAACAACCACCACCCTAATCAGTCAGAAGCCATCAACATTGGGGCAAGACCCTCCACCAGCAATAAGTTTATGACTTGCCGAAGGCTCATATGATCATTAGCATTTTATAACAATGAAATATTTTTAATTTAATTTATATACACTTTTTTAGACATAATGCTATTACACACTTAATAGACTGCAATATAGTGTAAACATAAGTTTTATTTGCACTAGGAAATCAGAAATTTCATGTGACATGCTTTATTATGATATTTGCTTTCTTGTGGTTGTCTGGAACCAAACCTGCAGTATTTCTAAGGTATGCCTGTAACAGATATTGATTTATAGCTTGCCTGGTAGAATACAGTGTGCACAGGAGATGTTTAGTAAATTCACTTACCATTTCTCAGCCAACCCTCTTCTGCTCCTTTGAGTTTTCTGAAACATTAGACATTCCTATTTCCAATCTCCTTAGTACCAGAATTAGCACAATATTTGCTATATGTTGACACTTGGACACTAACTAATGGCATCATCTAGAGAGGAACAAGTATGTTCATGAACTTCATTTCTTTTCAGCCTCCTATTGCCAAAGCTTGTTTAAGTAAATGTATCTGACTTGATTTCCAATTGAAGATGTTTTTGGATACTTTGAGTATTGAATTTCACATGCAGTGACCAAAGGAAATTTGGTTGATGTCCTGAAAACTTTTAATCAATACAAAAGACTTTCCTTGCAGAAAAAAATTGGCTTTGGTAATGGACAGATAAAAATTAGGGGTCAAAAACTCAAAGCCCACCAGAGCCAGACAGGCAATAGAACTGAGTCAAGTGGGTGGAGACTGCGGTGCATGGGGATGGCCTCTGGGCCAGCCCCTCCTCCTCTGACTGTTGTAATGTGGGAAGGCAGGTGCAGGATGGCCAGATCATGAAAATTTTTAAGAAAATCTGGAAATTCAGACTGTATTTCAATGCGAAATTTGAGTTTAATTGTCAACTAATTCAAGAATATGAATTTTTCATGTGACTATCAGTTTGTTTCTTCCGAGCCAAACAAAAACAGTTTATGGATTTTCTCATTGTTCCTTCCTCACTATAGGAGTAAACCATTATTTTGTTTTGACCTCTGACAACTACATCACAGGGTGTAATGAGACATTACACCTACACGTACTTCAGGTGTCCTTGGGGACACCTGAAGCTAAATTCCAAGCAAGCATTATCAAGTAGAATGTATATTAATTTGAATGTTTTTGAATATATTTATTTCTTATAAAAGTATTGCTTCCTATAAAAATGCTACAAATTATGTTGGAAATGGCTGGGAAAATGCCACCTTTTGTGAGTTGGGGGATGATTTTCTTGTGACACAGGTACTCCTCTGTCTCAGTGAGACCTTCCTAGCATGGATGGCTGAGGTCCAGCTAAAACTGTGCCACAGCTCAGTGACATAAAGCACCTTGGGGAGCTGTAGCAAGGAAAAGCTGGAGGACTCACATCTTACCCCAAAGAAAATCTCTACCCACATCCTTCATAATATACCGTGTTTCTGGATTGTAACATTAAAGGTGAACTTCGGGGTATAAATAAAGACAATGCTGTCTTTACCTGCTTCAAACTGATATAATTGATCTGTTGGTACATAGTAACCATGACCCAGTGTCCCAGAGAGCCTTCTGGTTGCACTGGCCATCCTGATCCGTCCCCTGGACTCCTGAGACCACCTCCAAGATCCAGGCACTAAAGGGTTAATGCCTGTGTCCCACTGCTAAGGGCAGAGTTCATTCACATTTGCCAGTGTGCAAGATATACCAGTTTTCATTATCTTGTGGTCTAATTATTATTTTGGAACACTCATACCAGAATGCCAGTAACTCCACAAAAGACAACATGGTTCATGTATTAGAGGATTTTATTCTCGCTGCTTTCCTTTCGATGGTAATGGGCTAGAGGGAAGGCTGAGATGAGTGGGAACAAACAGCTCAAGGAACTTATTTATTGTACTAAAAAGCCGGAAGTTTTTTGTTCCAGTCCCAATATATAGTAGATACCTGTTTTAATCCATTTTGTGTTGTTTTAACAGAATACCCGAGACTGGGCAATTTATAGAGAAAAGAAGTTTATTTGGTTCATGGTTCTACAGGCTGGGAAAGTCAAGAGACATGGCACCAGCATCTGCTCAGCTTCTGGTGAAGATTTTGAGCTGCATCAAAGCATGCTGGAAAGTCAAAGAGGGTGAAGAGAGAACCAAATGGGAGGAGTAGCCTCGCTTTGTAGCAACTCTCTCTCCTTCCTATGAGAACTCACTCAGTACTGCCAAAACAGCACCACGCCATTCATGACCCATGACCTCATGACCCAAACACCTCCCACCAGGCCTCACCTCCCAATGCTGCTACACTGGGGATCAAATTTCAACATGAGTTTTGGTGGGGACAAACCGTATCCAGATCATAACAATGCCCTTATAGCATATTCCATGGATTTCGTCTTATACATTCTATTATTAGAAAATTTTGACCAGCTAATTTTAAAGCACAGATTTTTTTTTCCCCCTGCTGATATGCAGCTCCACACACATACCCAGTGGTAGCTGTCAAACAATTGGAGAATTTCCTGTGTTAGTGACCTCAGAGTCACACTTCAAGCTGTGCAGTGGTCTCTTGCTAGTACGATAAAACACATATGGGTCGTGACTGGCTGCAGAGTCAGGAGTGGGTATTTTAGTGTTTTAATAATCTGGCTCCATTAATTTTGGTGGTTGCTATACGTGTTTCTATTTTTGTCTCCAGTTGTAACCGTCAAGAAAGAAGTTAACCAGATTTCTGCAGATGCTTTTGTAAAAGTGTCATTTGCAAAATCAAATGTTCAAGAAGGGGATCACACTTCCACATGTGGTCACATGCCTTCCCGTAAATGACCACCCGAGAGCCTGGGCAGAGAGCAAGGATGAAGCAGGAAGTCAGGGAGAAAGTAATGAGGACACAGAGTTCAGATTTCACAAACAAGCCTTTTCTCTAATTGCTCCCTCCTGTCGCAGCCTTCACCACAGCAGCGGCAGCCTCTGACCTTAGCCGCCGTGGTCTACCTGGGTAACAAGAAGCCACATATCAGCAGAGAAGGGAATAGATCAACATGAACACAGAGAACAGACCTCATTCTGATAAACATCAAAATCACAAATTATAGTTTGGAGACTGTTAGTGGCTGAATTGTGTACCCCTCCAAAAGATATATTGAAGTCCTAACCCCCAGTGCCTGAGCAGGTGACCTTATTTGGAAATAGGGTCATTGCAGATATGATTAGTAAAGTGAAGTTGAGGTCATGCTGGAGTAGAGTGGGTTCGTGGTCCAACATGACTGGTGCTTTTTCTTTTTTGAGACAGAGTGTCACTCAGTCACTTAGGCTGGAGTGCAGTGGCTCAATCTCAGCTCACTGCATCCTCCACCTCCTGGGTTCCAGTGATTCTCCTGCCTCAGCCTCCTGAGCAGCTGGGACTACAGGCACGTGCCACCATGCCTTGCTAATTTTTTGTATTTTTTAGTAGAGACGGGGTTTCACCATGTTGGCCAGGATGGTCTCAATCTCCTAACCTCATGATCCGCCCTCCTTGGCCTCCCAAAGTGCTGGGATTACAGGCGTAAGCCACCGTGCTCAGCCATGACTGGTGTTTTTATAAGAAGAGTGGAAAAGACATAGACACAGAAGGAAGAAGGCCATTTGTGGTGGAGGCAGTGATCAAAATGGTACATCTATCAGCCAAGAAGTAGCAAGGATTGCAGCAGCCCACAAGAGGCTAAAAGGAGCTAAGAAGGATAATGGCTCGGATGCCAACTTGAATTTGGATTTTGGATTTCTAGATGCCAGAATTGTAAATTTGTGGTACTTTGTGGCAATTCTAGGACACTACTACAGAGACTATGTTACAGCCGATGTGCATAAGGCACAATTTTGGATGTAAGAATTTGTTAAATCTTAGAGTGCTCCAGATGTCTGACTTAGAGAATAAAATCTGGTGGCTCACTGTGATGTCAGTGTTTTCCTACTTGTAGAACTTACAGTTCTCTGGGGGCATGAGAGCTCAGAGACTTGAGACCATGAACTTTTAGGGTCATACTTGATCTCCATCAGTGAGGGCTGTGTGATCTTGGGAATGCTACTTAATCTCTTTAATTCTCAGTTTCTCATCTGTAAAATGGAGCTAGTAATAGTATCTACCTTGCAAATTGGTTATGAGGATGGAATGGGGTAAGGCATTAATTCATATTCATTCAACAGTTACTTATTGAGTCATGGTATATTCTGCACTTATAGTCAAGTAAGGAAAAATAAGAAAAAAGAAAATTACAAAGTCTGGCAAAAACTTAGAAAGAGACCAACAGGGTCTTGGAATAGAGTCTTAATGGAGGGACCCACTTTAGGTAACGACTAATTTTATCAAGAGGTGAAATTTGATCTAACACCAAAAGGATGAACTGGTGTTAGCCAGATGAAGAGTTGAGAAAGAGATCACAGAGGGAGTAGCTTGTGCAAAGGCCCTGGGGTAGAAAGAACATGGCATGTTCCAAAAGTGTGTTTTGGTAAGGGGTAGATGGCTGTACTGCTGCCATAACTGCCACAAACTTAGTTACCTAAAACAATACCCATTTATTATTTCACAGTTTTTGTGGGTCAGAAGCCTGGGCACAGCTCGATTCTTTGCTTGGGGTCTCCCAAGGCTGAAATCAAAATATTGACTCAGGCTGCAGTTTCTACCTGAGGCTGGGGCTCTTCAGTGGTCATCGACAGAATTCATTTCTTTTTCATACTATCCCTGGGGCACCCTCCATCTTCAAGCTAGCCACAGCAAGTTAAGTCCTCAGGTTTTGGATCGCTCTGATTGCCCTACCTGCCTCTGCTTTTGAGGGCTCATGTGGTTATATTGGGCCCACATAGGTAATCGAGGATTATCTCCCTATTTTAATGTCAATTAGCCCTTTAAACCTACTCGCTGTGACATATTCATGGTGGGGAGAGCTCCTCAGATTGGGGATTGGGGCATGGAATGAATCTTCTTGATAGCCATAATTCAGCCAACCACATGCTATGATGATTGTGGAGATGATTCCGATGATATAGAGCTTTATGGGTCATGGTAGATTTTAGAATTTAATGGCAATAATTATAGCAATTAATATTATCATGTAACTACCTTGTATAATATCTATTTAGTAGCACTAAGCACTCTGCCGACATTGTAAATATAATCTTATTTTATCCTCCTAATAGCCCTTTTAGAGAAGTACTACTATCCTCCATTTACAATTGAGGAAACTGAGGCCCAAGAGTTCAAGGGACTCACCCAAGACCACACATCTCCTTGTTAAATCCATATGGAAACTCAGATCTTTCTGGTTCCAAATTGCATGAGCATTTTTATTTTAAATCTCCCTTATTTAGATATGCTTTCAAGATATATATTTTTAGAGGTTTCAATAGGGACTTTTCTGTTTTTCTGGGCAAAAGCATAATTACATACAAATAATGTTTTTCTGTTTGACCCTTAACTGTGCCTAGGGGAAGCTTTGTAATTCCAATTATTAGGTCACAGCCAAGGTCTAGGGCAGATATGGAACTTTGTATGTAAAGTAGAGTTTTAAAGACTCTCTGGAGCTCATAGAGAAGAATCAAAGCTTGTTCAGTTTTTGATATACTTTTCTCAATATTTAGTTGGTGAACTTTTAATTTTCATGGGACCAATATGTTCCTGAATCCTATCTCCTGGCTTGCCTTTGGATATACCTTAATTATTGCTGAAGGCATTGAACTTTGAAATCTTTCAAAGTAGGTAGGAACTGCACACTAGTAAGGCAGTGTTTAATAACGGGATAAGAACATCCACATGTTAGGCTTTTTTAGGGATCTCATTAACTATCCACAGTTTAATGACAGACAGGTAGCTGCCTCTATGAATTGTTTTATAACAACTAGACAGAGTTTCTAGTCTAGGTGATCATAGAGGAGCACATTTTTACTTGAGGCTAGAGAGTAGCATTTACCCACATCCCATTGGCCAGCCATTCACTTCTTGGTCCACTCTACCAAGGGTAAAGTTCTAGAGATCTGACTCCATGTTGGGGAGAAGAGGTGACTCTTTACCTATTAGTCACTACTTCCTGCCAGCTGCCTACACGCTAGGGTCTGTGTGTTTAAGGATCTTGTAGGCAGGCGATAGAGAGGACTATAATTGTAGAGCCCACCTCCAGAGAGTAGACAAATTTTTCTATGGGCCTGGTGAAAGGCGGGCTCTGTGCTTCTCTAGGAAAGCAGGTGGAAGTACTGTAGGGGAGGAGAGAATATGGAAACAGCATGGCCTACTGACTAGAGCTGCCTGTGTCCTGCAAGATTACCTGGAGCACTTTGCAGAAATGGTCAAGCCCAGTCCCCAGATACCTGCTGATTTAGTGAAACTCATAATTAGTTTATATTTCATGCCCATTGGGTGCTGCCTCCCTCTGCTAGCTGTAGCTTCAGAAACATTTGCTTGGGGATATGTTGCTAGAACCCAGGGCTCCAGGAGAGAATAAGAAATGTGTTTGTATTCACATTGCCAAAAACCATTGCTTTGCAGCTGCAGTACAAAAACAGATATCAACACATTTAAGCCATGCAGGAGGGGAAAGAATACCACCCAGGATGAAACTTTGTTTGCCAAGTTTCTTGCTAGTCTTTTCTATACAGGGGGCAGGAAGCATTCCCAGAAAGTGAATGCCAAATGCAGTAACAACAAACTAAAAAAGGCAATTCGCGAGGGAGCAAGATCTTCAACAAATGAAAAGTGTAAGTGGTGATATTCCAGCAAATTAGCTTCTAGAGAAGCCCTTAGGCAGAACTGTAAGCCATTATAATTAAGGATTTGGAAAATATCAGTATTTAATTAGAGCCTCTTTTCTTGGTGAAATGCTATTGTTTTGCTGTAACTTCAGGTGTAAACAACTAAACATACCCATTTCAAAATGCATTTTGTCGAAAGCCTAGAATCAGTGCTAACGTTAATTTGCTTATTGCGGCTTCCTTGTATATTTTTGTTTGTTTCTGATCAGAGCTAAATTTTAACAGCAATTTATCTTCAGTTCCCCCAAACAACCATCTCATTCCCAACCTGTTATAGGCGCTTGTCCATCAATACTGGGTAACAAGCACAATTTTTCTAATATTTAATACATATTTCTGGGGTTATTACAGACAAGGAGGTTTTCAAATCTATTTCCAATGTAATCAAATATCTTGTCAATAAGAAAATGTTTCCACTTTATCTGTTAATAATGGCAAACATTTTAGAATTGGTTTGTGCTACCTGAAATACTGATTTTAAAAAACCTACTCACATAGGGAATGCTTAGTGCCTGACTCATGATCCATCTTAGCCTTCACTTTTTGCACCTGTAATTCCTGACAACAGACAGGCCCTTATTCCTTTGCCTATACAGGGATACGTGTAACTCAAAATGTTTTCCTGCCGTGATGGAGAAGATGAGGCATCATCAAGACTAACACTACAATTTAACGCTTCGGAGAAGCAGTGTATATCATTACTCCCTCTGTAGCCAAGCACACTAATTAATATGTATTGCACCTGTCAAGCCAGCAGCCATGGCCAATCCATTCCAGTGGCAGTTCAATGGGAGACTGGACACCATATTTCTCCTTGGCAGACATGTTTGGGTCATCAGCAAAGACAGAAGCCCCCTTCCCCAGTGAGACATCGTAAACTCTCTCCTTTCTCTTGTGAAATTAAACCATTAATTCTATTCGTGTTAATTTTATCCTTGTTGAGAATCGCTGTAAAAAATAAGTATATGGGATGGGGGAGTGGAGAAAGGATGAGAAATAGCTGCATGTTCGGGGTCAGCTGTCTATCATATTTATTAAAACAATGGCTTTTGGAACTCACAACCTTTGCTTTTTATCAGACATCGCTTAAAGGTTACAGGCATGTGGGGGAGAAGATGGTTATAAATCCTCATGAAGTTTAATCAAAAGTGGCAGAACACCCAGCAGTAAACAAGTTATTAAAACTATTTGCCTTAAAACTTTGTTCAGCATTATCAACAGAACTCCATCATCAACAGGTAGCTGGCAATGGAATTAATTAAGCGAGGGTGAAATAATAAATGAATTTTGATATTGCACCTACAGCAAGGAATTTGGCACTTGGAGCGGAGAAGTTTATATCGATGCTGTGAATCATTCTATAGTGCATCTGAGCGAGCCCAGCACGGCTGTGGAACGGAGTTTACTGAAAAATTTAATTAGAAGAACATGTAAACTGTACTAGAGAAAAGTAGGGCACCAAATGCTGCTTTATTTATTTTATTTTACTTTTTTTTTTTTTTTTTTTTGGTAATTCTATTAGGAGCACCTGTTTCATAAGAAACTGCATGACCCAAACTGCCAACATATTGATTAACAGGGAGCGTTCACGCGGACTTTTCACTGATGATTATCTGGGCCATTGTATTTTTCCTTTGAAATAATTGTTCTTCCCATGAGAATGATGATATTAACAATGATAATAACAAAGCAACAATAGCAATAATAAAAAAGCCAACATATTCTGAGCTAGTATGATGCCAAGTGCTTTATATACATTATCTCATTTAATTTCTCACAACTCTTTCATGTAGGAATTATTAGTTCCATTAAACAGATGAGGAATTGAGGTATAGAGGGGTTTTGTAACCAATGTCAACCAGGTAGAGTCTCTTAAACTCCAAAGCTGTTCTCCTAACCTCTCCCTATTCTCTAGGCTGTGTGCTGTTTGGAGGGCAATACAAGGTACTGGGAGAAGAATTAATTTATATGAGATATCAGCTCCTCCTCCACCACCCTATTACTTGTCCCTGGCTCTTGCTTGGGTCGTTGTTTTACCATGGCCGTGTTCTTCCTGTCCTGAACTTTTATAACCAATGCTGATTTCTATTTTGATTGTCCCCATCTTATCTTTAGATTCCTTGATGTCTCCTGGTTGTCTTCAGTATTAATCATTTGTGTTGGAGTCCATACTGCTCTAGTCAGCTCTCAGTCCCTCATGGGACCCCACTGGAGTTTTCCATTCTCTTATTCCATCTCTTTCTCACTTACTGTTAGGTGTGGATGTCCATAGCATCTTTAACTCCCCCTTTGCAGTGTGATATTGCCGCACATTCAACCACAGCCACCTTAAGGTGTGTTTATGGACTTACCGCTGCTGTAGACTTTGGAAGCCAATTTAGTAATTTTTAACTTTTTTTGAGGATGGGGTTAGTTAATGATGACTTCTTTGGAGTTGATAATACCGTAGTTTGAAGGTAGGTTCTCAGAACTGGGTCTGATGCTGAGAAGACTACAGCACAGCAGTGAAGATCACTGGGCTTTGGAATTAGAACTGTTTGGTCATGGTTGGCTCATGCCTGTAACCCCAGCACTCTAGGAGTCCAGGCAGGTGGATTGTTTGAGTCCAGGAATCTGAGACCAGCCTGGGCAATATGGCGAAAACTTGTCTCTATGAAAAATACAAGAAAATTAACTGGGGATGGTGGCAGGTGCCTGTAGCCCCAGCTACTCCAGAGGCTGAGGTGGGAGAATTACATGAGCCAGAGAGATTGAAGCTACAGTGAGCCATGATCATTCTATCGGACTCCAGTGAGAGAGACTCTGTCTCAAAAAAAAAAAAAAAGGAATTAGAACTTTCCACTATTGGGCTGTCCAGCCACCTAATGCCTTAGTTTCCTCATTGTAAAATAAGGATATTTATTCTTCCTCCTCCACAGTGTTGCTATAAAGATGAAATGAGATAGATGACTTATGTAAAACCCTTAGCACAGTGGCAGGCACACAGTAAACATTATTATCAGAAGTTTTGCATGTGATTTTTAGAGAAAGGTCCTCAGAGCAGCAGGGGCAGCAGGGGCAACTGCAGTATCACCTGGGAACATGTTAGACATGCAGATTCCTGGGCCCACCCCTGACCTGCTGAATCAGAGATTCCAGGTGTAGGTCCCAGCCCTCTGCATTTTAACAAGTTCTCAGGTGATTGAAACGTTCTGATGTTGGGGAAGCACTAGACTGCATGCCCATATTTCCCATTGACGTGAGAGTTACGCTGTGATGGCCACACTTCTCGTTTCCCCTTCATCTTACTCCTTCCGGATAATGATCATGGCTGCTTGCCTAGCATCATTCTCTCTCACTATTGTCTCGGGTGCAGAACTCTGCTTTCTTTATTCAAAGTAAGATTTCTACTGGAGACTTTGCTTCAGTGCTGGCTCACCTGTTTTTCGAATGTGTCCTGCTTCCCCATGCTGTGGTTGTGAAAATTGTAGGATCCTCTGGGAAGGGGTAATTCTATGCTTGGTGGTTTGTCTGCCCCACTTTATATGCCTAATGATTACTCCTGATAATAATAATTATGGAAAGCTTTTCTTTGACTTGATTACTGCTTCATGTTAAAGGAAAAAAGGAACCCCTTCAATTTTTCTTTCCTTTTCTGAGACCTGACGAATGACTATTACCATGTTCAATCATTCACCTGTGTAAAGCAAAGATTTTTATTTATATCTCTGATGTTTGTTCTTTAATATCTTTAGAAAGACATAAAATTTGTATTCAACTCTAAGTGGGGACTTGCACTCTAAACAAGCATCAGTAGATTTTCCCTTTCTTGTTTGCCATATTTAATTCAATCCTGGAAGCCTGGTGCACGCATCATTTCCTCCTCATCTCTGTTTCACTGTTGAGTGAAGTGTTCTGAATTAATTTTGTTAAATTATTAATAGCTCATGATCGGAAAACATTCAGCATTGGAGTTTATGTTTCATCATGCACTGTGCAGCAATCGGGTAGATTTCATGCATGCAAATGGATATGCTTCTACTGGTTGGGTGTAATGTTGGCTTCCACTCCAGCCTATCCACAATGAATTTTTGTTAAGACCAAATTAATAATGAAGTAGATATTTTAGTTTTAATGCAATCAGGACAGTTTCCTGGAAATCAAATGATTAGATATAGAGCATGGATTGGATCATTCATTTTTTTTTCAACAGAAATATGCTACTTTGGAGGCTGAGGTGAGAGAATTGCCTGAGCCCAGGAGGTTGAGGTTGCAGTGAGATGTGATCATGCCACTGCACTCCAGCCTGGGTGACAGAGTGAGACCCTGTCTCAAAGACAAACAGACAAAAAACGCCAGGCACTAAGTATGTGTTAGGCACTGGGAATACAACAGGGTATAAAAGAAGATGTGGACCTTGCTCCTATGGAGCTTACAGCCTGGGAGGGCAGGTAGATATTTATTAATCACAAAATCACCCGAATAAATGTAAAACAACAACTTTGGTAGCTCTTACAAAGGAAAGAAGACAGATATGCAAGTGCGAACACATGACAAGGAAACCAACATAGTCTTCCCTGAGAAGTGGTGTTTGCCCCGAGGTGAAGTGGGAATATGATGTAAGTCAGGCAAGGGGTGGGATGAAAAGAGAAGGACATTTCAGGCAAAAAGAGCTACATTTGCAAATGTCCTATGGCAGGAGGGAGCATGGTACCTGAGGGGTCTAAGGAAAGGTCAGTGTGACTTGAAGTTGGGGAACAATGGAGAGCCACTGAGGAGTTTCAAGCAGGGGAAGAAGTAAATAGATTTTTGGCAAGATCATTCTGGTTGCAATGTGGGGTGTGGATTGTTAGGAGACCAGGGGACATCAGCAAATAGGCTATGTCGGAAGAGATAGTAGGAAGGGGGCTAGATTAGGGCAGGAGTAGTGGAGGTGGAGAGAAGGAATAAATGTAAAGACAGTTACAACATAAAAATGATAGGATGCTGACAGGTAAGGGGCAGAGAGATGGTCCTCAGATTCTGGTGTACATGGGGGTGCTATTCATCAAGGTGAAGAAACCCTGGGAAAGAACTGGGTTTGCTGGAGAAGCTATGTTTGCTTTTGGGCTATTGCATGTGATGAGCCAAGGAAGGAGCTGAATATGTGGGTCTGGGGCTCAGAGGAAAGTCTGGAATATACTGGGGCTCAGAGGAAAGTCTGGAATATATAAATGTGGTGAGGTAGCCACAGGCATGAGTGAGAAGATGAGGGCCTAGAATTCAAATTTAAGGATCAATAACATTTAGTGCTAAGTAGAAGAGAAACCAAGGAAGAAATGGTCAGAGGGAAAAAAGGAAACCAGGAAAGTGAAGTATCACTGAAGCCAATGAAAGAAAATATTTCAAAAAAGCAGGAGTGGCCAACAGTGTCAAAAGTATGCCTAGAGATGAGGCCAATAAAAAGCCTACCAGATGTTGCGAAATCCATGGTTTAGTTAATCTGACATTAGGTCTTGGGGAAATAATGATATAATGGTCCCTGGAGAATAAGCTAGATATGTACTGTTGAGGTTTCCTCTCCCCGTGAACCTGTCCCCTCAGATCCCAGAGAGGGAAGATTACAGAGATGATCCAGTGGCATGAAAAGCAGCAAAGTCTATGCAAAAGCAGGCTTTGGAGGCAGACACCATGTTGAAATTCTGACTCACACTAGATAGCTTGAGTGGATATCTTTAACTCTCATCATTTTCCTTTCTTTCTGTATAAGACAAAGGTACAGGTAGTTGTGATTAAAGAGAAATATATCAAAATTCTAGAAAAGTACCTGAACCATAGTAAAGGTTAATAAAAATTGTTCAACCAGTAAATAAATTACTTCAAGCAAGGAAATGATGAAGAAATATGGATTTTAGCAGGACGACTACATATATGTATAGCTAAAAATACATATAAATATGTAAATATGTACACATATATACAATTATGTACACAGTTTCATAATTGGATGAATGACTGCAAAAGATGCTCATTTCTGTCACCTTAAAAGGGAGTGTGACATAGAGTTCTGTCCTCTGCTTCAGGTACTTTAACTTTTCCGTTAATGTCTTTGATGAGAATATAACAAAAATTTTATGAAGTGTATAGATAAGATGATATGAACATGGAAGTGATAGTAAATATAGCCCATGACAGAATAAAGAGTGAAAACAAAAACAAATGGTCTGAATATGATCAGATAAAAATTTAACAAATGTAAGGACATAGTTCTACTCTTGAGTGAAACCAACTTCACAGATTAATCACCATACAATTCATGCAACTTTTTGTAAGAGATTTAGAGTTTAACTGAACTGTCATTTCAATATAAAGCCATGGTGAGAGATCGCTGCCAAAAAAGCTGTGGCAGACAAGCGTGTAACCAACATAATCCATGTATCTCTCTTCTTTTTGGGAACCAGACTCTATTTACCAACCCTCCCGTGTGACTGTTTCGCTAGTGGATTATGAAAAGAAGTGAAATGAGTTACGTCTGGGTCAAGGTAGTTAAGAGCTCTAAGCCTTCTTTATACTCTTACTTTTCCCTTGACTTGGGGCTGGAACCAGTAGGGAACACTGAGTCTCTAGGAGGTGCCAACATCTGGATTCATGAAAGACTCTGTGGAGCAGAGTCCCTCTCCAGCCTTTCCCTCTTGACCTGTGACCTCAGTCAACTGATAAACGAGCAAAAAAGAAATCATTAATGCATTAAGTCCTGGAAATTTGGGGATTGTTACCATGGTGACTATAATTATTCCTAGCTAAAAACAACCACTAAAAGTAAAAACAACAAAAAAGTCTTCAGTTATATTAATAGAACTATGGTGCCCAGATTAATAAGAAATGATATTCCAGAAGACACTCATCCAGGAAGATGCTAAATGACTTGACCAAAGTTTCGTAGCCTGTTAGCAGAAGTGTACGCCACATCTATAGCATATTTAGTTTTTGGCTTCACACAAGAAGAAATGGACACACTGGGGGAGTTCTTGGCATATAGTCAGCACTTAATAAAGATCTGTCAAGTGAATAAATATTGACATGGATAGGTTCAGTGGAATGACCACACAAGAGATGGTAGCATGAATCCAGGTCCTATTAAGTGTGGCTGGAGAAACTGGGATTATCTAGCTGGGATCCAAAGAGACAGGATAGGTATCACAAACTATTTTAGGAACCAGTTTTTGGAAAAAGGATTGGATCAGTTCTCTGGGACCCCACAAGGTAAAACTAGAACAAATAGACCGAAGTTACACTAAGACATTTCTGTTCATTGTTATGGCTTTGGAACATATGGAAGTCGCTCATCAGTTTATCCAATGGAGAAATGACCCCTTGTAGCATTGTAAATGTGTAAGCAAAGAGTGAATGACTATCAGTTGGGGCTACTATGGAGGGGATTCAAGCACTGGATGGAATACTGGATAAGATACTTCTTAAGACTCCTTATAGCCCTATGACTTATGCTCACAAGGTTCCAACTTAAACCTCATTTAGAGATAGTGTTAACAAAGGCATTTAACACAGAGTCCTGCAGTGGGCCATGCATGACTTGTCTATAGGGAGAGAAAAAGTCACTTCTATCTTTCAAATAATTGCCATGATTCTGTGCCTTATGGGTCAGGGATTATTAACATCTTCCACTGTCATCTCCAAGTTGTTAAATGTGACTCTGCCTGGTAATTTTCTATCATGAAAACAATATTTACAGAAGGGCCTTTAAAAACAAGTGGTCTTGAACCATTGCAGAGAATTTTACACTGAAACTTGGCTGATTTGAAGTCTATTGCCACATCAAGTTGTGTTGTACTGTGTGCTCACAAAATGCCAGGAGCTCTGCTGATTACAGACGCCTGCAAGAAGATTCCATTCCAAGCTGTTAAAGTGCTGTAGTCATTGAAGACCTGGAGTGTAAGTCTACCTCTGTGCACCACACAGCTGGTAAGAAAATGCTTCACATCTGCTTATGCGAGCGTTTCCATTGGCAAAACAGGGGCACCACAATTGATTTTTCTGAGATGTATTATAAAGATAAAAGAGAACATGTGGGAAATTGGTTCAAGTTTTTAGAAAAATGTAAACGGAACCTTGGACAGTAGAGCCATCATCAGGGATCCCTTTAAGAAAATACTTGGAGTCTGAGGGTAGAGCTGATTCTTTCCTGGGCTTATCATGCTCATCAGCTCAGTCTATTTGAGATGGAGCCTCACTCTGTTGCCCAGACTGGAGTGCCGTGGTGAGATCTCAGCTCACTGCAACCTCCGTCTCCCGAGTTCAAGAGATTATCCTGCCTCAGCCTTCTGAGTAGCTGGTACTACAAGCATGCGCCACCATGCCTGGCTAATTTTTGTAATTTTAGTAGACACAGGGTTTCACCATGTTGGCCAGGCTGGTTTCAAACTCTTGACCTCAGGTGATCTGCCTGCCTCGGCCTACCAAAGTGCTGGGATTACAGATGTGAGCCACTGTGCCCAGCCCATCGGTTCAGTCTTCAAGTAAAAAGTTAATGTGGTAGACTGAAAATCTCTAGGATTCCTTTCATCGCTATGCTATGTGAAATCAGAGCTTGTTACTAAAAAACAATTATTTGTCTGAGGGTGAGTTGGTTGAATGGCTGGTATTTAATAAAAACGAATAAAGGACAAAATTGGAAATTTAGTGGAAATTTCCATCTGGCACAATTTTAATGAGATATAGAAGCAGAAGAATAAGAGCATGTCATATATTTCTCTAATAAAGGATGTCCATTTAAAAGAAGTAGCGTGCTGAAATTTGATGAGCGTTTTGGGGAAATATTTAGATCATTTCCATGGAGCCCCTGATGTTCCAAGGGGCTGTTAATCCCTCTGAAACTTTTAATGCCTTAATATGTTCTGCAAATACTTTCTGAGTAAACATTAGGAATGAATAAATTGAATTTTAAAGCGAATTCTTCATTTTATTCACCGTTGTCACGCATGCTATTTCAAATACCACTCTGGCAGACAAAGCTCTAATTTGAGAGAAACATCAGATAGTTCCACCTAATATAATGAAATCAGCAGGACTCAAGGCTCTCCACAGTCTCCTCATTTGCTCTGCTAACAAAGGCTTTGCTGTTGTTCAGGAAGCACTCATATTCCCCCAGAATGTGGTCGAGTTCTTTGCTGGGCATGAAGGATGCGAAGGTATGAATGACACTGAAGCCTTGCCTTGGAGGAGCTCACAGTCTAGAAATGCTGAGAGTTTATCCGAAGCCTTAATTCTGGGCTTAGAAAGAATTTCAGGGTAGATTAATCAGGAACATCCTGTGAACAGTTACTTAACTTTGATTATCCATTTCTTGAATGTTTCTCTTTCTTGAATATATTGTCTTGGACTGTGAATCCCATAGATTTTTATGGAGCTCATTTGGGCACAGAAAAAGCACTTGAAGTCCAAAGATGAGCCTTCCTTTATTCATGTTTCCCAGTGGGATGCTCTGCATCTTGGGTATATGTATTGATTTTCTTCTCACTGAGTGTTCCCTCCATATTTAAAAACATTTGCAGCTGCTAAGGATTGAATTGTGTTGCTTAAAAACTCACTTGCTGAAGTCTTAACCCATAGAAACTTAGAATATCAGTGTTTGGAGATAGAGTGTTTAAAGAGGTAATTAAGGCTAAATGAGGTCATAAGAGTGGGCTATATTCTTATAAGGACTCGTGTCCTTATAAGAAGAGAAAGAGACATCAGGGATGTATGTGCCCAGAGAAAAAGCCTGTGAAGACGCAGAAGATGGTCACCTGCAAGCCTAAGAAAGAGGCCTCAGGAGAAATCAAACCTGCCAATACCTTGATCTTGGACTTTCAGCATCCAGGACTCTGAGAAAATAAATTTCTGTTGTTTAAGCCACCCATCTGTGGTATTTTGTTATAGCAGCCTGTATTAGTTCATTCTCACAGTGCTATAAAGAACTGCCTGAGACTAGGTAATTTACAAAGAAAAGAGGTTAAATTGACACAGAGTTCCACATAGCTGGGGAGGCCTCAGGTAACTTACAATTGTGGCAGAAGGGAAAGCAGGCACGTGGTGTCAGGTGAGAGAGAGTATGCAAGAGAGAACAGGGAAAACTGCCTTATAAAACCATCAGACCTTGTGAGAACTCACTCACTATCATGAGAACAACCTGGGGGAACCTTCCCCCTCAATCCAATCACCTCCCACCAAGTCTCTTCCTTGACACGTGGGGATCATGGGGTTTACGATTCAAGATGAAATTTGAGTGGGGATGCAGAAACAAACCACATCAAGCCCAAGAAGACGAATACAACAGCTATTGTGCTTTATCTTTGGTAAAGATGCCAAATTGAGCAGTTATCACCAAATTTTCCTCAGGATTCTGCACATGGTACCTCCTGGCCCCCAACCACTCTTTCGGTCTCTATAACCAATATTTTAAAACTTTTCCCCCAGCCTTGCCATAAGATAAAAAATTTAAGGCGATAGAAGCAGAGGAATTCCATTTTTCTACTTGGACCTTTCAAATGGCAACTGTAAGAAAAGGTTTGATTATCATATTGTTCTCTCCCCAGGATGCAGGGATGGGGAACGGGCCTAAGAGGTAATGGGGAGTCCCCACAGTGATGTTCAAATCTCAGAACACACTAAAGAAAGTATAGTAGTGAGGTCTGATGGTCTGTCCCTGTCTTCACAGGGGGCAGTAGTGAGTTAACTTCCTAAAATCCCAAGCGTTGGAAATACACCTGCAGGAACTTCATAAAGACAGGTACATTCTAAGGCAGAAACACTAATAGGAGTTCCAATTAAAGAAATGATATGAAATTGCATTTCTTAAAAAGGGAAATAACACTCAGGAACATTAAATGATTTAATTATGCCTGAAAGAGCTTTTTTGAACTAAAAATGCAAAAAAGCAAAGTGTGTCAGGATGTAAGTTTGAGAAAGCAGCCATGGGAAAAAAAATCTTGAAACCGAAGTATGCAAAGTGTGTAATCAGCCACCTTCATACTAGGGGCATTGGGGACCCTCTATTAACATCCATTTTGCCTTTTCTAGGAGGAGAAGCTGGGAGAACAGAACAGTAATTTTTTGTATTATTGCAACTTAACAACCTCTAGTGGAAAGAAACACATTGGGTCTTAAGATTCTTTCACTTAATGATTCTCAAAGATATTAATGTATATGTGAACATATAGTGTTATGAGCAATCAGTAGTTATTCTGGTTTCCTTAAAGTCACATACATTAAAAATGCCCATGATTCCGGGGCCTGTTGGGGGGTGGGGGGAGGGAGGAGGGATAGCATTAGGAGATATACCTAATGTAAATGATGAGTTAATGGGTGCAGCACACCAACATGGCTCATGTATATATATGTAACAAACCTGCACGTTGTGCACATGTACCCTAGAACTTAAAGTATAATAATAAAAAAAAAATGCCCACCGTCAGAATCAATACATTATTGATATGGTAATAAATATTTTACATCATTAATGTCTGAAAGATTATACACATATATAAAAAAAACTATGTATTTGTGTATATTTGTGTGTGTGTATATATATACACACACTGTGTATATGTGTGTGTGTATACATTGTGTGTATGTGTATGTATGTGTATATATATGAATTGAAACCCTCCATATATGCCAGTTACTTACTATATTCTAACTTTAGAAACAGGTCACCTACATGTTTACCTCCTAATGAGTTTCTAGTGAAACTTGCATTATGAATGGCCCCTGCAATTTAAATGGATTCTTTAACCACTTCTATGTCCTCAGGTTTCAGTTGTAAACTTTAAACAGAATGCGAAATGCTCCGTGTAGAAAGTGATGCAAAGTCTCTCCAGCTGAACAGTTCCTGGTATGGTGCGAATTTGCTTTTATGGCACCAATTAGTGTCTGACTTGTCTTTTTGCCATGCAATGAATTAAAAATGCATGATTTGGATGCTGGAAAGAGAACCAGTTTTTGGCTGGAAACCCCTGGACACTGCCATTCTTCCAGTTGATCTTTTCGCCCTCGTTGTGTTGGCAAGTACTGACTCTGTTGCCTACCACTCACATCTTTCCCTAACAGATGGTTCTTTTTACTAGTCGAGATCCAATCTGGTGATTTACTTTAATTTGCTTTGGCCTAAAGAAAACCCATGACAGACAACTAGCACAGCTTCCTGAAGCAAAATTTTGCAAAGAAAAAGTTAAGTAGACACACGCTGTCTAGACTGCGTTCCATTTTACGCACCCCATAAATCAGAATATTTGTCAACAACAATTAAAATGTAGTTTTCCTGGTAATGAACGTTACAGGGAGGAAGAAATCAAGTTTCATTTATTCTGTCAGAAATGGAAGGCAAGATCTTTGTATTATTTTGTGGATAATCTCTGAGGAGTAAACTAAGCACAATTACATTTTTGATTTTAATTAAAACTCTGGGTACCTTTCAAGTTCCGTTAGGGAGATGTCCTGGGTCTGCTTAGCTGAGGTCTGCACTATGAAGTTAATTTGACACATAACATATTTTTCATGAGGTAACTGTTGCAGGAAGCCGTTGGTAGGAGCAGCCTCTTGAGGGCCTATGGGGGCCACAAAAAAGTAATGACTTCTCCTGAAGCAGCAACTTTGCCAGGAAGTACATCTGCATAACAGTCCCCAAAGCCCTCCCAATAATGTCATTAAGCTGGAAAAATCAAAGGAAAAGGCGCCCAAAAGATGCTATTAAAAATGTGTCATTACAGTCCACAGAACAACAGTAGAATTGAACCATGGAATCATTTGAATCACAATTAAAGTGAAACCACCCGAAACACCTGAAAAGGTAATGGAGGCAGAGATTATGAGCTGACGCTGTGGCCCTGGGGAAGACTATGGAGAAAGACCTGTGTTTCTGTTTCTGTGAGGGCCTTGTTCTTCAAGAGTGGGTCAGTCTACACTCTTAGACATTTGTTTTTATGTTACTACAGACTGGCTTTTAATCTGATTTCTACTTGGCCTTTTTTTTTTTTTTTTTCCCTGCATCATAACTACAAACTAGGCCAGAATCTGGCCACACAGTTTAATGTACAGGTATTATATTGTCTTTTTGATAATGTCACAGACTCTGCATTTTGGCTGAAAGGTGTTTCAACTTACTTCTGCAAAGTAATAAGCAGAACTGCAATAAGGGTGCTGATGATGTGAGCTGTGTTGGCCAGGGGAGGGGGTTGGATGGTTTAAGGGAGGAGTCACTCACATGGCCCATCTTTCTGATCCTCATCACAACCCTCCTCCCCATTCACCCAAACAGGATTTTCCCAACCCTCCTCCCCATTCACCCAAACAGGATTTTCCCACAACTGAGTCTGAAAAGTATATTCTCCAGGCCATTTCCTAACATCAAAGGAAACCTGGCATGCCGTCTGCCTTAGGAGACCACCTTGTCCAGCTGCTCTGTTAATTCACAGGGGGTGGGACTAAAGCAGGAGAAATGACTGAGCCTTTTTGGGTCTCTCTGGCCACGCATAATCAAAGCCACCTTGACTCTGAGGGGCACTTGATTTATACTTCCATTCTGGAACTTTCTACTTCCAAGCAAGTATTATCCCAGGCAATGCAACTTTGTACACTTGGACGTGGTTAACAATGATGGGAAATAGGTTCTGTGCTGGGTGCTAGGTGAGAAGCCCTCTGTACAGTGATGTCGTTTTATCCTCACGACACTCATAGGAGACCAGGTCTATTATTGACCTTATCTTACAGTTGAAACTGAGGCAGAGAGATGTTCTGCCATGTGTTCAAAGTCCTCCAGCTTGTGAGTCAAGCAGCAAAGAATCAAATCCTGACCCTGGGCTCAGAGCTTATAACCATCTTGCATGCTGTCATTTGTGTAACAAGATGCTTATGTGAGCTTGGGGTTGACAGGGTGCAGACATGGACACAGCCGTATCTTTCAAATAAACTTCATTTCCTTAAGACGATCTGTTTTTTCTAGTACATGTTACTGGTTTTATTATTAATTACTTAAAAGCCTGACTACAGCAGATATATTGATAAGTATACCATGTATTGACCTTTAAATATGTACTGGATACTGTATTAATGCAAACACAATTTTTTTTTTTTTTTTGAGACAAGGTTTTGCTCTGTTGCCCAGGCTAAGTGCAGTGGTATAAATGTAGTTTTAATGTAGCAATGTAGTAAATGTAGTGCTAATTTTCACAGCCTGAAGTTTGAAGGAAAATGGGGGTGTGCAAGGAGTATGTGTCAAAAGTTTTAGCAGAAAGAGAAGGAGGTTTTAAGCAGATGAATTTATAATTCTTTGGATAGATCAGAACTTATTAGTCAAGTTCTTGCTGTTCAGATTGAGGTCTTTGGACCAGTGGCAGCTGTTCCACAAAAGAGCTTGTTAGAAATGCAGCTTCTTGGGCCAGCTCCACAGAATCAGAATCTGCATTTTTAACATCTCGAGGTGACTTGTGTGCACATTAAAACTTGAGAAGTACTGATGTAGCCTAGTGCTGTCTGTTAAAGTTGTTGAATTTTTCACCATTTCCTCCCATGATTTGTTTTCCCAATCCACCACACAGTAAAATAGCTCACTGCAGCCTCTATAACTCCTGGGCTCAAGTGATCCTCCTGCCTCAGCCTCCTGAGTAGCTGGGACTACAGGCACATACCACCATGCCCAATTAATTTTTTAAACTTTTTGGAGAGATAGGGTCTTGCATTGTGGCTTAGGCTGGCCTTGAACTTCTGCCTTCAAGTAATTTTCCTGCCTCAGCCTCCCAAAATGTTGGGATTACAGTCTTGAGTCACAGCACCCAGGCATAATCCATTTTTAATACTCATAATAATTTTCTAAAGAAACGAGTATTATAAACCCCACTTTTCAGATGAGGAAACTGAAATTCAGTGAGTTTAAGCAGGTTGCCCAAAGTAATACAACTGCTGAATGACAAAACCAGCAGTCCAGCCCAAACCATTCCAAATTCCATGCTATGTGATTTAACTGAAGCATGGAGTAGAGCAGGTGGCTTGGTTTATGTGGCAAAAGCTTAGAGTAGCATTGAGAAATAGTGGGCTAGGACTGGGAGATGAACTGGAAAGGTAGGACCCTATTTTATAATAGGTATGTGGCTAACAGGTACTCCCCTGTCAAGGAGAAAGGGGCAGCGTCTTATTCATTTCCTTATCCCCAGGATACTCCCAGCACAGGGTTTCAGAGAGCAGGAGCTCAATCATCACCTATTGAATATGAACCCAGGAGGCTGGACTGCAAACTCCAGCCCAGTGATGATTCTGTTACCCCAGGCTTTGAAGTGGGCCCCCATTCCTAATTTTAATTCTCACTTTGCTGCCAAAATTCCAATAAGTACTTTTTAGGCACAAAATTATTTCTTTCTCCTTCCTAACTTTTCCAAGTTTCTATAGGTGCATTTATGTTACTATTCACCCAAGACTTATTTTGCAATTTTGGACTTACCTTGCAAGTATGGGAATCCTCAGTGAAGCTGGTACTTATTCTCTGAGTTGGTGCTGAGCAGGGTAAAAGAAAATAAACAAATAGGAAAAACAAAGCGCAGGCCTGATCCTATTCAGGCCACACACAGTAATCATTGTCAATGTTTTGCGTGTTTCCCTGGGTAACTTCTATCTGGGAGATTTTGTCTGTTAGAGAACATGAAGTAAGATATTAAGATGGCTAAGTATTAATACTTACCCTGGGTATTAATGCACAAAAATTTTCTTTAACTTGCTAGCATCCTCAAATTAATCAAGCCTTGGTGAGTAGCAAAAGCTGCACATAGCCAATGACAGGATAGTTTTACAGAATACCGCCTAGGCTGGGATTCTGAAATATTCAGCAACTTCTGGAACTATTGCAAAGTCCTTTATTCCTTCTGGAGATCTTACTTTGGATTTATTAACGCCAGGACATTAAACGACTTGAGGAAGTTAATGCAATTCCTCTCAATGTCTCTCTGAGACTCAGATTGCTCATTTGTGAAATGGGTGCAGCAAAGTCTATCTTCAGTGTTATAAAAATGAAATGTAACATCCACGATAAAAATAGCTCATATTATTCCAAGATATAGTATCTATCTATCTATCTATCTATCTATCTATCTATCTATCTATCTATCTTCTAATTGTAACCCTCACAACATCCTGTGAGGTAGAAATTATTTTATACCTTTAATGGGAGAGACAATTAACAGAATTACTGAAGATCTTGTGGTGAGGAAGATCTGTGAGCTCCCAGGCCAGCTGGCTCTGGAGCCTGTGAGACCTTTCCAGGCCCAGGACAGTGCTGGGTACAGAGTGGCACCTGACAAATGTTTAGACTCTGATTCTGGATGTTTTGCCCTGCAAGGTCAGACCTAGGAATCAAGAAGTATAAGAAGAGCATGCGATTAGTAGTGCCATGTTGTGACTTTATGTTCTCCAGTTTGGCTTACGTTACTCAGTGATAGTGACAAGAGCATCTGTGTGTCACCATGTCTACCCATTGCTGAACCTCTGCTGGTATTGGGTGGCTTTTTATTGGATGAAATAATGTCCCATCCTAGCATTTGGAGAAGCCCAGTGTGGCTGTTAGGGCAGAGGGTATAAAACAGAGAAAAATAATCTAGGCAGACATGGTGTGCCAGACAGCCATTATAGATGAGATCATTGTCCTTAGTAGAGTATGGGTTGGACTTGAAAAATTCCCTAGTTTCTTGCTACATGCAATTCAGGTTTGCCATTTAACCTCTGCAATGTTAATCTGTATAGCCACAGGATATCTTCAGTCACAAGAGTACAAATCTCTGGTCTAGAAGGTCAAAAACCACATCACCATCACTCCAGATCGCTCCTCCAGCACGGCTCCCCGGCCACACCGGCTCCTTGGCCCCCACCACTTCAAATTCCCTGGAGAAATAGAACATACAGTCATTCAAAAAATATGTATCATTGCAAAGGTCAAAGCAGTAAACTCCAATTCAACAGAATCTAAGAAGGATTACAATTCTGATCCCTCTGTCTGGTGACAAACGTCATCTTTGGAGGGGAAGAAAGCAGCATGCCATCAATCAAGTCTGGGAGAGAGGGCAGGAGGAGTCGTGAACTTAACTGTTCTGGTCCCAGAAGGACTCAGGGAAATCTCCTAAGGACATGCTGTGAGCTGATAAGGCAGCAGCTTGGGCAGAGTTGTTTTCTTTCTTTTTTGTCTCAGCCCAGTGTTAGTACAAAGCCAGGCAGTAGCTAATGAGCCTCTTTGAAATGATTTCTTTGCATTGTGGAAAGTTTACTGGTGGATGGAATGTCATCTCCATTTCTGAATAGAGATGAAAAAGCACTGCTGCATAATAGGTGTAAAAGATGGGAGAATTGAAAGTTAAGCAGAGATTCTGTTGCCCTCGGTGAGTGTGGGTTGAAATTTAAAAATTATCAGACTAACTATCATGGCTCTTCTTGTGGGGCATGCTAACTGTTCTTGCATATATATATATATATGCAAATAGAGGAAATACTTTAATGCCCTATGTATACCTGAGGGTGCTCCTTATCCCTATAAAAAGTGAAGGTAACTCTATTAAGAAAGATATCATAAAGAGAACAAAGTATCACTACACTTTCATGAAGAATTGCAAATTTGTATTACATTTGAGGTATGAGGCAAATTAGAATTCTGTAACATCAGGTTCATAGCTCATGCAAAATGAGGGTGGGATGTAAAACTCGGGGACAAAAACATGTCGGGATGATGGATTGAAGAGGAAATTATTTGTATCTGCTAATTTTCACAGTCTGAAGTCTGAAGGAAAATTGGGGTGTGCAAGGAGTATGTGTCAAAAGTTTTAGCAGAAAGAGAAGGAGGTTTTAAGCAGATGAATTTATAATTCTTTGGATAGATCAGAACTTATTAGTCAGGTTCTTGCTGTTCAAATTGAGGTCTTTGGACCAGTGGCAGCTGTTCCACAAAAGAGCTTGTTAGAAATGCAGCTTCTTGGGCCAGCTCCACAGAATCAGAATCTGCATTTTTAACAACATCTCGAGGTAACTTGTGTGCACATTAAAGCTTGAGAAGTACTGATGTAGCCTAGTGCTGTCTGTTAAAGTTGTTGAATTTTTTCACCATTTCCGCTCATGATTTGTTTTCCTAATCCACCACACAGTAAAATTGCAAAGGGAACTAAGGCCCATATTATCTGGCAATAGTAAAGATGGAAGACAAACAATTAGGCTATCTTAAGAAGTTTTCCCTTGGCCTTCCTTCTAGGATTTCACCCTATGTGTTAGTAAATCTAGACATAATAGTTGCATTGTCAAGACACAGAGGCCATACCAAGTGTCAGCAATGGTCCGTGGAATTCTGTTAATTGTACAAAAGGCTAGTTAGGATCATTGTGACTGGAATGCTGGTGAACGGCTATGTGGCAGGAATGTTCCTTGGAATGTGTATCTTTCCAAATAAGAACATATAATTAAAATTTGAACTATTAGATGAACTGTCAAGAACATAATTATTTCTCTCTCCCTCTGGCTCTCTTTAATGTAGCAAGTTGAACTGCATTAAAGGCCAAATTCAGAAATCAGATCTATATGGTATTTCTGGCTTGGGGTTTCTCCAATAAAAGGGGTTTTCCAAGTTGCTATCTCCTATAACAAACAGATTTTCTGAATCCTGAGATTATTATAAGCATATGGAGAATGAGGTGTGCCTGTGGTGAGTTGCTGAGAGTAAATTTTTGTTAAGAGCCTCTAATTTGCTTACAAGCTGATTTTTAAAAAATGTATTATTCTAGAGACTCTCTCACTCAGATGATAGGAAATTTGATCAAATAATCCATACTGCCACCAACATGGTATTCATGCAAATCTCTTTGGCTCTGTGGATTTTCTTGTTTCTAAAAATTTGGACACTCAAGAGTGTTCATGTCTGTGATCTAAAAACTAGCCTCAGGCTAAAGCTAAGAAGAACCAAAAAAATGAATAAACGAGAAAAATGAATAGAAAGAGATGGAAACAAGTGCAAAGAGGAAGGAAAGAAAAATGATGTAAATAATTGAGATAGCTTTTAAAATTTATTTATTTATTTTAGAAATACTTATTAAGGGCTCACTGTTCCAGATACTCTGGTAGACATTGAGCATATTATAATACATGAAAGACACAGTCCCCACACTCATGGAGGTAATAGTCTAGTGAGTGGTGATAGGAACCAATCAATAAAGTGTATATCGAGTATAACAAGTACATCTGCATTCTGCCCTGACTTTGTGCCTAGTCCTCTGGGGAATGCCACAGAAACGTGTAAAGCCTCTTGAGAGGCATTCAGGTTACCTAGAATTTGTCTCATTTACTTTTTTTCCCTTTCTTTGCTTCCCAGCATCTGCTTTTCTGTTTTTTGGGTTTTTCTTTTTTTTTTTTTTTAAACAGTACCCTTTTTAACTTTGAGTAATTACAATTTACTTATCAGATACAATATGGAAGGATTGTTCATCAAGTTCCTGATTTCCCTTACAGAGTGGACACAGGCCAAAGAACAGGCAATTGTATGATTTATCTTTGGAATTTGAATCCTGAGCAAAATAGAAAAAGGCCCAAAATGCTGATTTTCCCCCAACGATGGCAGCCTGAAGGGTTAGTTCTCAGGTGCTGAAACTGGACTCCCAGAGCTTCCCTAGTTTCCGGCTTTTTCAAGCCAAGTTCTTCATCTGGGAGTTACTCTCTTACTTTCAAATCAAATCATTTTTGCTTAAGGTAGCAGAATTTGTTTTTGTTTATTGTGACTAAATAACCTGATCAGATAAGGAAATTAGTACCAGAAGTGGGAAATAGTTTTGGCATAGCAAAGAAAAGTATGCTACAAATACAGTCACAGTCCTCAAGGAGTATACAATAAATCTAGAGACGTTCTAGTTAAGCTGAAAACTTAGTTCGCCAGAATTAGTTCTACAAGTATCAACTTTAAAACTCTTCTCTTACCTTTCTTACTTCCACAGTCAGTTTCTATAGGATTTCAGAGATACATGGACTTGAAAAGGATTTTAATAAGATTATTTAAAAAAAGAATGTACATGTGCTTTTTATTTTTGGTTCTGAAATTAGTTTGTGAAGATTTATAGGAAAAAGGCTGCCTTTGACACACACATTTTGCCACCTGCAAGGAGAATTATCAGAGAAATGAACGAGATTCCCCATTCAGCCTGTAGCTTCTGGGTGATGGCTCACCTATGAGAGACTTAAAAAATAGCATCATTTTCAAGACCCTTCAGCCAGTAAATAACGTTTTACACAGAGAGATTTCAATCACCCAAGGGCATCTGTCTTGATGACTCTGTTTGTAGATAGTGAAATTATCAATGTTTATCAGGGAGTAAAATATTAGCAAATCCATTCTGTATCTTACTATCTGAAAAATTTCTATTTTTCAAGCAAAAATGTCTGACAAGCAAATCGCATATAATGACATATATCAGTATCACTGTACAATCTCTGTTTCTAGACAATTTAAATCAGATTTGAGCAGGGAAAACTACGTGCTGATGAGAATATATAAGTCAGTGTTTTTAAACAATGGGCTTGACTTCATGTCTCCAAAGGTACATAGTTATTAAAGCACAGTTAGCCAGGAACATTGTCCAAAGTTAATGCATTGCTTCAAGTGTGCACATCTATGTATATTGCACTGTTGACAAGAGCCATCTGCTTGGTCTGGATACCATCTCTTGATAGGCTTCCATCTCTATTTCTTGTCCTCTGCAGAAATAAAAGTTGCTTTATTTATTTATTGTTTTTTAATTTATTAATTTTTTTATATCCATAGGTTTTTGGGAAACAGGTATTTGGTGACATGAGTAAGTTCTTTAGAGGTGATTTGTGAGATTTTGGTGCACCCATCACCCGAGCAGTATACACTGAACCCAATTTGTAGTCTTTTACCCCTCAGCCCCTTCCCACCATTTCCCAGGGAGTCCCCAAAGTCCACTGTGTCATTCTTATGCCTTTGGATCCTCATAGCTTAGCTCCCACTTATGAGTGAGAATATATGATATTTGGTTTTCCATTCCTGAGTTAGTTCACTTAGAATAATCGTCTCCAATCCCATCCAGGTTGCTGTGAATGCCATTACTTCATTCCTTTTTATGGCTAAGTAGTATTCCATTGTGTGTGTGTGTGTGTGTATATATATATATATGCGTGTATATAGATACATATATATGTGTATATAGATACATATATATGTGTCTATATACACATATATATACACACACACACATATATATGTGTATATATACCACAGTTTCTTTATTCACTCATTGGTTGATGGCCATTTGGGTTGGTTCCACATTTTTGCAAATGTGAATTGTGCTGCTATAAACATGCGTGAGCAAGTATCTTTTTCGTATAATGACTTCTTTTCCTTTGGGTGGATACCCAGTAGTGTGATTGTTGGATCAAATCATAGTTCTACTTTTAGTTCTTTTGTTTTTTGATGGTTTGAGTATGGCCATTCTTGTTGCTTTAAAGTCCTGATGTTCCTTCTTATGTAGCAGAATATCTTACCCGGGGATGTCGTGCCTGAGATTAAATGTGTGACCACCCCTGCAGCTGTACAAGTTGCCTGCTAGGGGCCGTAGTGAATTCTTATACTTTTACGTTGCCTCAGCATCCATTCTAAATATAGGTTTAACTTTCTCATACCAGAAACATGTCTCAGTCAGTCTTGACAGTTTCCAGTTCTATACCACACTCCAAGTAGCTCAAGCCAGTTGCCAGAGGTAAGAACTTAGAGGTCTATCTTTCCTGCCTAGCAGGCTGGGCTCCTCACTTTTACCATTTCATCCTTTAAAAGGACCATTCAGGCATTTGCTCATAAACTTAAAATCACCCATGTGATTATATGTACTGCTAGTTGTCTGTCTCTCTCTTTCTCCTTGATTCTTCCTTCCTACCTCATGTGACCTGCGGACAGAGGTCTGCCCTTCTGACTCATGGTGCCCTCTCTGCCCAGGATCTCTGACTAACAAATCTTTGAACATATTCCCTATTGTGATGTTTTAATGCATTTGCATTTTGCATCTGAAGAACCAGAAGCTGCCTCAGGACAGGTTTTCCCTGGGACTCTGGACAGAATATAAGGCCAGGCTCCCAGCACCAGATCAATGGTCAGAAAAGAGCTGCAAGAGCATCTGCCACTATAAACAAGTTTCCCATTTGAAAGACCTCTGGCCACAGGTTGGACAATTAGGCATTAAGCCGTTTGCCATGTATACCAGAAGTATCCTGTGAAAGGCACACTGTAGACACACGTCCAGCTCCCCTATATTTCCTGTTAGGATGGGGCTGCTAGCTCTTCTGGTACTAAACTGCAATTTAGCTGGGGGATCTGGATACAGGCTCAGACTATGCAAATGTTGAACATCACATTGTAATTACTAATTTTAGCTCTTTTCAGAAAGGTAGCTTTGAGCACCTGAGAAACACTGAGAGCTTCTCTTGGTGGAGTCATATAGGAAAAGTAGCCTGAATGATCAGGAAAGAAGAAGATAAAGAGACTTTTTGTATTTTGAGTGGCAGGGAGGAGGTCTCATTTCTTGGGAGTTGTAGGAATGGGTTAGGTCTCATCCCCTTGTGGGAGGGAGATGAATTTAGGTGTTCTTACACTAACTTGTGCCCTACGAAGAGGGAATTATGTGAACTTAAAAAGCTGTTCACCACAGTTACAACCTTGGAGTATTGAGGGAATAGGGCCACAGAAACTGGCCATGGTGTCACTTGGAACAGACATGAGCCCGTGGTTTGTGGGACTTTGTGAGGATGAGCATGAGCATTGACACCTGTGGTGTGAGAAACAGCGACATTGGGTGATGCTGACCCACAGAGTCCTCTGCGTCCCTGAAGTAGGAAGAGAAGTGATTTACCTTTCGAAGCTCTATGGAGTTCCTGGACAATTGGCAAGGACACCTGGACAGGAAAATGCTGACCTTCCTTCCTGTGTGGTAGGGATAACTCAAACGATTATATTATTGGCAACAATGAAAGAAATGTGATTTTACTTGTACTGTTATCTTTTGGAGCACTTCTTACCAGTGACATTTAACATTATAAGTTATAACGTATATGTTCTTTCAGGTAAGCAGAAAGTTTTTAATATCTTTATGACAATCGTACTGTAATTCATATTGTAGATATTTCATTAAAATAACGTGTTGCTTAATGTATAATAAAGCAATGACTGTAGTCAGTTTAGAATTGGGTTCTGTCCTTTCATTAGTCTTCCTGGTGACTAAGATGATATTGGCAGGAGAAGAAATTCAACCTTGGCCAAGATGAACTGTTTATAAGCACTATATTCTTACCAACTGTGTATCGTTCATTGGTTGAGTCAGTTATTCACTGATCAGACACTGACTGAACACTAAGCATATATCAAACACTGTAGGATTCTGGGGCTTCAAATATAAAGGTGTGATACATTTTCTTAAAGAACTTATAGATCATTGGTAAGGAGAGTCATCTAAATAAAAAATTACATTACCTAGTGATCGGTGCTTCAATAGAGGCACGTTCAACGTGCTGTGGGAAGAAATAGGCCTGGGAAACAAACACTGGATGTTACGGGAAGAGCTTCACAGGGGACGCAAAATTTCAGCTTAGTTTTTTTTTTTTTTTCCAGGATGAGGAGTTGTTTACCAGTTGGATGAAGAAAAGGGCAGGTCAGACTGAGGGACAGAGCTAGTGGGTGTAAAATAACTGTAAAGCCAAATCTAGCCACTATAGCCAGTGGGGTGGTTTGATGGTGCAGCCCAGAGATGTGTCCTTGGGGACAATGACAGAACAACAGTCTTAGACAGTGTTCTGTCCAGAAAGGTCCATCGCCATACAGTCTGAGTGAACAAAAAAACTTCCAACTCAGGAAGGAATAGAAGGCATTTCTCTGCTGGGTTAGCAGGTTTAGTGTTCACAGTGAGCGGGAAAAGAAAGATCTATTCCCTGAAGTTTCCAAGTGTGCACTGATCTGTTCAGTCACTAACAGCATCAGACATGGCTACAGCTAGTTCAATAAGCAGTACTTACAAGTGTTACTAAAGAAAGCCATCTGAACCAGAAGAAGACAACTAATAATGGCAGTCAAGAGTCTGCTACCCACAGTGAACAGACCTGGTAATGGCCATATATATCATACACATTATATAAAGCTATAGAAATACTTGGAAATATTAAGCATTTTAGTATCATCGAAGAGTTAGAAGCAAAGGAGATGGATGAGAAATGTAGGTTGTATGCCATGCTTAGAAGTCTAAACTTTATTTTGTATTTTATTATTTCCAAAACTGTGCTCAATGTCTGTGAGATACTATTCGTTAGGACTGCAATCCTATTCAAGGATTGCATTCAGCCACAAGCAACAGAAAACCTGGAGTAGCTTAAAATGACGCAGGAATTTAGCTTTCTTATGGGAAGTTCAGGGTTGGTTTACAAGTCAATAATGCCATTAGGGAAATAGGATACTCTCACCTCCTGCTCTCCCATCCTTAGTAGAAGTATATGGTGTCTGCCTTAACTCCAGCATTACATCTTTATTCCAGGAAGGAAGAACAAGAATTGAAAAGGGTGAAAAGGAAGTGCTTTCCGTGACTTCTGTCTACATGATATTGACCGGAATTGTCACTTAGCCTCACCTGGCAGCCAGGAAGGCTAGGACATCAGTATTTGTATTTTTCCCACTTCCATAACTGAGAAAGATAGAAAAAGGGGTCACCATGGATGACAAGTGAGTCTTCAATATCACATTCAGCTTCCCATAACTCAGTTCTTCTCAGTCTCAAATTGAATATTTTGTGAAATACTTACTACTTCTTGGAGACTCATTATGCACAGTAGAGTATCAGTTTCTGAGGAGTCTTACAGCAAAGAAATCTGTTTAAATGTGCGTAAGCCAATGTTACCTTAAATTATTTAACCAGAGGACACTTCCGCAGTGAAACACCTTCCAACAATGTGATTTGAAATTCACTGAAGATGTTTATAACTGAGTGACCTAAAATGTGTCATTTGAAAGACAACTTTAGGTGAGATTGAAGATGGCAATCTTGATGGGAGCTTGTTGGATGTTACTTCAACAGTTCAGGCAAGAGACAATTTAGACTTGCTAAGGGGATAGTAGTGAAGACTGAAAGGAAGAGAAAGTTTCAAGTAATGGAATTAATATTTGCAAAGGAGAAAAGGAATTGGTGAGTACTGGAGAGTAAATGAACAAAAAGCCTGATGAACAAACAGGAACTGACGTTTTTAACTTGAGCAACCAGGAAGATATCAGTGCCATTAAATTATGTAAGGAAAACAACAGGAGAAGTAGGTTTTGGAAATCAAAGAAAAAAGTTTAGTTTTGGCTCTGTTTAGACAGATTTGTCAAATATAATTGACACTAATATTACACAGAAGGCAGATGAAAACCTCTATCATAAAAATAATTTTATTTGGCTGGGCACAGTGGCTCACACCTGTAATCCCAGCACTTTGGACAGCCAAGGTGGGCGGATCATGAGGTCAGGAGATTGAGACCATCCTGGCTAATACGGTGAAACCCCGTCTCTACTAAAAATACAAAAAATTAGCTGGGTGTGCCGTCTCTATTAAAAATGCAAAAAATTAGCTGGGTGTGGTGGCGGGCCCCTGTGGTCCCAGCTACATGGGAGGCTGAGGCAGGAGAAAGGCGTGAACCCAGGAGGCGGAGCTTGTAGTGAGCTGAGATCGCGCCACTGCACTGCAGCCTGGGCGACAGAGCCAGACTCCGTCTAAAAAAAAAAAAAAAAAAAAAAAAAAAAAAAAAAAAAAAAAAAATTTTATTTAAGTACTGGAGGAACATTAACTGAATCTAGTTTTCCTTTTGGAAAGAAAGAAATATGCTTAACCACTTTGATATTTATCCTTTCATTTACATTGCTTAATTGAAGAATAATTTATTGAGGTCATGCTATATACTAGGCGCTGTATTAGGAGATGAACAAGGCAAGGGGTTTGTAATCTACAGTGGACTCAAAACAACATGAAGGCATGAAGAACTTGGAAACAGCAAGATATAAAGGAGACATAGAGGAGGGGAAATGGTGAACTTGGCATTTGAGCTGGATGTCCATGAAAGCACAATGTTTCAGCAGGCAAAAATGGAGGGAGAAGGGCACTCAGAAACCCATTTTCCTAAATTTTTGACTCTCTTACTAAATGTTAATATTTAATCTTACTAAATGCAAGTACAGTCTCCACTTGGTATCCATGGGGGATTGTTTCTAGGACTATTCCCTGATACCAAAATCCTCACATCCTCGAATCTCTGATATAAAATGTTGTAATATTTGCATCTAACCTATGCGTATCTTCCCATATACTTTAAATCATTTCCAGATTCCTTATAGTAACTAATACAATGTAAATGCTATATAAATAGTTGCTATACTGTATTATTTAGGTGATAATGACAAGAAAAACTTTGTGCATGTTCAGGACAAATGAAATTAAAAACAACATTTTTGATTCAGAGTAGCATGAATCCATAGATGCAAAGCCCACAGATTCAGGGGGCAGACTACAGTTAATGTTATTCTTCAGTTATGCTCCAAAAGAATGGACCTGAAATCTGTTTTGTTCACTGCTGTATCCCTACCACCTAGAAAAGTACCAAACACAGAGTAGATGTTCAAAAAAGTTTTAATGAAGAAAGAATGTATTAGTTTGTTTTCAGGCTGCTGATAAAGACATATCTGAGAGTGGGGAATTTACAAAAGGAAGAGGTTTAATGGACTTACGGTTCCACCTGGCTGGGGAGGCCTCACAATCATGCTGGAAGGCAAGGAGGAACAAGTCACATCTTACATAGATGACAGCAGGCAAAGAGAGAGCTTGTGCAGGGAACTCCCATTGTTAAAACCATCAGATCTCATGAGACTTATTCACCATCATGAGAACAGCATGGGAAAGACCTGCCCCTGTGATTCAATTACCTCCATTAGGTTCCTCCAATGACACATGGGAATTGTGGGACTTACAATTCAAGATGAGATTTGGGTGGAGACACAGCCAAACCATATCATTCCTTCCCTGGCCCTTCCCAAATTTCATGTTCTCATGTTTCAAGACCAATCATGCTTTCCTAACTGTCCCCCAGAGTCTTAACTCATTTCAGCATTAACTCAAAAATCCAAAGTCTTATCTGAGACAACGCAGGTCCCTTTTGACTATAAGCCTGTAAAACCAAGCTAGTAAAAGCAAGCTAATTACTTCCTAAATACAATGGAGGTATAGGTGTTGGGTAAATACAGCCATTCCAAATGGGAGAAATTGGTCGAAACAAAGGGGCTACAGGTGCCATGCAAGTCTGAAATCCAGTGGGGCAGTCAAATCTTAAAGCTCCAAAATGATCTCCTTTGACTCCATGTCTCACATCCAGGTCATGTTCAACCAAAAGGTGGGTTCCCATGGTCTTGGGCAGCTCTGCTCCTGTGGCTTTGTAGGTAATAGTCTCCCTCCAAGCTGTTTTCACCAGCTGGCATTGAGTGTCTGTGACTTTTCCAGGCACATAGTGCCAGTGGTAGGTGGATCTACCATTGTGGGGTCTGGAGGACAGTGGATCTCTTCTCACAGCTTCACTAGGCCATTCCCCAGTAATGACTCTGTATGGGGGTTTGACCCCAAATTTTTCTTCTGCATTGCTGTAGCAGAGGTTCTCCATGACAGCCCTGTCCCTGTGGCAAACTTCTGCCTGGACATCCAGGTGTTTCCATACATCCTCTGAAATCTAGGTAGAAGTTTCCAAACTTCAATTATTGACTTCTGTGCACCTGCAGGATCAACACCACATGGAGGCTGCCAAGGCTTGTGGCTTGTACTCTCTAAAGCCACAGCCCAAGCTGTACCTTGGCCCCTTTTAGTCATAGCTGGGGTGGCTGGGATGCAGGGCACCAAGGCCCTAGGCTGCACACAGCACAGAGACCCTGGGCCCAGCCCAAGAAACCATTTTTTCTTCCTAGGCCTCTGGGCCTGTGATGAGAGGGGCTGCTGTGAAGACCTCTGATATGCCCTGGAGACATTTTCTCCATTGTTTTGGGGATTAACATTTGGCTTTTCATTACATATGCAAATTTCTGCAGTCAGCTTGAATTTCTCCTCAGAAAATGGGATTTTGTTTTCTTTTGCATTGTCAGGCTGCAAATTTTCTGAACTTTTATTCTCTGCTTCCCTTATAAAACTGAATGCCTTTAACAGCACTCAGGTTACCTCTTTAATGCTCTGCTGCTTAGAAAATTTTTCTGCCAGATACCCTAAATTGTCTCTCTCAAGTTCAAAGTTCCACAAATCTGTAGGGCAGGGGCAAAATGCCTCCAGTCTCTTTGCTAAAATATAACAAAAGTCGCCTTTGCTCCATTTGCCAACAAGTTCCTCATCTCCATCTGAGACCACCTCAGTCTGGGCCTTTTTGTTCATATCACTATCAACATTTTGGTCAAAGCCATTCAACAAGTGTCTAGGAAGTTCTAAACTTTCCTACATTTTCCTGTCTTCTTCTGAGTCCTCCAAACTGTTTCAACTTCTGCCTGATACCCAGTTCCAGAGTTGCTTCCACATTTTCAGGTATCTTTTCAGCAATGTACCATTCTACTGGGGCATTATAATAATTTACTGTGTTAGTATGTTTTCATGCTGCTGATAAAGACATACCTGAGACTGGGCAATTTACAAAAGAAAAAGGTTTAATGGACATAGAGTCCCACATGGCTGGGGAGGCCTCACAATCATGGTGGAAGGCAAGGAGGAGCAAGTCACATCTTACATGGGTGGCAGAAGGCAAAGAGAGAGCTTCTGCAGAGAACCTCCCATTTTTAAAACCATCATATCTCATGAGACTTACTCACTATCGTGAGAACAGCATGGTAAAGACCCACCTCCATGATTCAATTGCCTCCCACCACGTTCCTCTCACAATACATGGGAATTGTGGGACTTACAATTCAAGATGAGATTTGGGTGGGGACACAGCCAAACCATATCAAAGCAATAATTAATAAATGGACAAAATGCTTGCCTTTGGTCTCTTTTTAATGCATTTTGTCAGATATCCATCATGTCCTTTTTGGCAGACATATATAGGTCCTCTTTGTTTTTAATGAAGTTGACAAAATATGAAGAATCGAAGGATGTGGATTGTGAGTTTTTACTAGTCTTTGTCAACAGGTTTCCAGGGAAATTGTAGTTTTGACTCTTCTTTTCCATTTTTACATGAAGGGTAAGAAAGCCACCATATCTGAATGTCCACTGATGTATTGCCAGCATCTAGCAAATGTTAGGTCCACAAATAATAGTTGAATAAATGCATAAAGTTGTGAATAAAATAATAAATCAACAAATAGAAAAGCATCACTGTTTAAAAAAAGTCTTCCTGCTGATGCAAAGAAAAGGGAATACTTACACACTGTTGGTGGGAATGTAAATTAGTACAACCTCTATGGAAAACAGTGTGGAGATTTTTCAAAGAACTAAAAGTAAAATTACCATTTGACCCAGCAATCCCACTACTTATTATCTACCCAAAGGAAAATAAATTATTATATCAAAAAGATGTCTGCACTTGTATGTTTATTGCAGCACTATTCACAATAGCAAAGATGTAGAACCACATTAATAGATGATTGAAGAAAGGAAATGTGGCATACCACTCAGTCACAAAAAAGAATAAAGTTACATTTTTTGTAGCAACGTGAATGGAACTGGAGGTCATCATCTTAAGTGAATTAGAAAGTCAACACAGAGTCTCATAAGTAGGAGCTAAATAATTTGTACACATGGACATAGAGAGTGGTATAGTAAGCACTGGAGAATCAGTGGGAGGGTGGGAAGGATGAGATATTATTTAGTGGGTACAATGTACACTATTGGGATGATGGCTACACTAAAGGCCTAGACTTTACCACTATGATTCACTTGTACTCCTTGAATCTATAAAAATAAAAATCTTCCTATGGATCATTTCAACACCCTTAGTTTCATTCTCCCTAATTAGAATAGCCATGGAAGATGATTTTTTAATTTCCCAAATTTGAAATAACTCATCAGAAACCTGTCATAAGCACTATTCAGTGTCAAATACGAAATGTGGGAAGCAGCTGTAGAATTCACATATTCTCATAATACATGGTGATTAATTTTGTTTACTCAAAAGAGGTGAGTTCATGCAAACAATTGGAAAAAATGTCTGGCTTATTTTTGTTTTGGTGTGTTTTTTTTTTTTTTTTTTTTTTTTTTGACAGTATAACCCGTGCACTTTGTATGTCTCAAGAAAGAACCACATTACTGAGTTTCACATCAACCTTATTCTGTGTAGGAAAAATACAATAGATTTTATTACTTCTTTATACATATTCACAACCTATGGCTCAGGTTTTGTTTTCTTTGTGCTTCTTGGAAATTGAAAGGACTAATCTTTCATCAGGGTTGAGGACAAGAACACTGAATATGCCATTATAGCTTTTCTGCAACAAATATACCCAGAGAAGGTTAGGAGACAATTACCAAATTGTAATCGGCAAGGCTAAATTGTTTTAGTTTTTTCAAAATAAAAACAGCTTTTTAATTTTAATGTTAAATACAATTTATACTTACTGTGTAAAATTTGAGCAATACAGAGAAGCAAAAGTAAGATAGAAGGTTACTGAGGCCCAAAGAGTGTGAGAGTGCTCATTTCCCTGTATGCCTTTGCCTATACTGAGTAATGTCAAATCTTTATTGAGTGATAATTTAAATCATTATTGAAAGCACAAGAAAACTATCACCTGCAAAACTGTTTACAGTCATCTCTGAAAATTATAGAATTTGGTGTTAACATGGCTTAATAGTGTAGAGTCTATGTGTCTTGGATTTTCTGGAAGGGACTTGACTTCAGTATTTTATCCTAGTGGATGCATTAATAATAATAGTAACTAACATTTATTGAGCATTTTTAATCTACTTCTAGATGTGTGAGAAACAATTATTCTTATAATATACATTTTACAAGTGAGGAAACTGAGGCACAGAAAGGTTAAGTAACTTGCCCAAAGTCATATAGCTAGGAAACACATAAATTTTTCATTTTACATCACATTTTTGGTTAAAAAATATGGTTATCATTATTAATAGCTAACATAAAGACAAGAGATGGAGGCTGTGCCTTTTCTTGTGCTAGGAAAAAGAGAAATATAATTATACAATTATATTGACAAAGGAATATCCCCAAATCACCAAGAGAGTAACAGGAAAGGTCAGGAGGGATGGTATAGATCTAAGCTTAAGAGCATATATTTTATTAGTTTTCTATTGCCATTGTAACAAATTCTATAAATTTAATGGCTGGAAACAACACACATTTTTGTCTTTACAGTTCCAAGGGTTAAAGTCCAATATAGGTCTCACCGGTTAAAATCAAGGTGTTGTCAGTGTTATGTCTCCTTCTGGAGGTTCTAGGGGGACATCTCTTTCCTTGCCTTTTGCACCGTTTGGAAGCCACCCACATTCCTCGGCTCATTCCTTCCTCCATTGTCAAAGCAAGCTATGATTGAGTTTTCTTCCTTTTTCACATCACACCATTCTGTACTCCTTTTCTGCCATCTTCTCTTTTAAGAACTTTGTGATTTCATTGCCCCCACCCCCTAGATGACCCAGGATAAGCTCCCTATTTTAAGGTCATCTTACTTATGTACTTAATTCTATCTCTAACATATTCACAGGATCCAAGGAGAGGATGTGTACATCTTTGAGGAGCAATAATTCTGCTTACCACAATATAAGTGGTCTTCAAAAAGTTCATGGAAAATGGGTATTATGAGAAAACTATACATGACTTTATTTTTTGCACCAAAATAAACTCCTACTAATTTGTTATAACATGTCGGAACAGGATCTAGTTTGAGGCACTAAGAAGGATAAGACATCAGTTTGAAAAGAGTCCCCATCAGAGAAACATAAGTCTGCTAAAATTGAAGCAAGAATGACATTAAATTTATGGTGAAGCTTGGGTGGCAGATTGGTGAAGTCATTGATGCCATACAAAAAGTTTATAGGGACAATGCATCAAAGAAATCAGCAGTTTACAAGCAGATAACTCCTTTTAAAAAGGGATGAGACAATGTCAAAGATGAATCCCATAGTGGCAAACCATGCACATCAATTTGGGAAGAAAAATTAACCTTGTTCATGCTCTAATTGAAGAGAACCAACAATTAACAACAGAAACAATAGGCAACATCAAACATATCTCAATTGGTTCAGCTTACACAATTCTGACTGAAAAATTAAAGTTGAGCAAACTTTCTTCTTGATTGGTACTGCAACCATTGAACCCAGATCAGCTGCAGGCAAGAGCAGAGATTTCAAAAGAAATTTTAAACAAGTGTCATCAAGATCCTGAGGCATTTCTTCAAAGAATTGTTAACAGGAGGAGATAGACCATGGCTTTACCAGTACAATCCCGAAGACAAAGCACAATGAAAGCAATGAGTGCCAAGAGGTGGAAGTGGTTCAGTCAAAACAAAAGCAGACTGGTGAAGAGGAAAGGTCATAGAAACAGTTATTTGGGATGCTCACAGCACTTTGCTTATTGACTTTCTGGAGGGCCAAAGAGCAATAACATCTGCTTATTATGAGAGTGTTTTGAGAAAGCCAAAGCTTTAGCAGAAAACTGCCAGGGAAAGCTTCACCAGAGAGTCCTCCTCCACCACAACAATGCTCCTGCTCACTCCTCTCATCAAAGAATGGCAGTTTTGTGAGAGTTTCGGTGGAAAACCATTAGGCATCCACCTTACAGTTTTGATTTGGCTCCTTCTGACTTTCCATTTCCTAATCTAAAACAATCTTTAAAGGGCTCCCATTTTTCTTTAGTTAATAATGTAAAAAAGACTACCCTGACATGATTAAATTCCAAGAACCCTCAGTTTTTTTTAGAAATTGATATGTTTAGGCTTTGTCTTCCCACTCAAATCTCATCTTGAAATATAATCCCCATAATCCCCATGTGTCAAGGGAGAGACCTTGTGTTGGATCATGGGGCAATGTCCCCCATGTCGTTCTTGTGATAGTGAATTCTCACGAGATCTGATGGTTTTATAAGTGTCTAACAGTTCTTCCCTCATACACTTGCTTTCTCTTGCCTGCTGCCATGTAAGACATGCCTGTTACCCTTCCACCATGATTGTAAGTTTCCTGAGGACTCCCCAGCCATATGGAACTGTGAGTCAATTAAACTTCTTTCCTTTATAAATTACTCAGTCTCGGGTATTTCCTTATAGCAGTGTGAGAACTAACTAATACAAGGATATACTAAATGGCTAGTATCATTGCTTACAAAAGTGGCTGGAATTTGATGGAACTTATGTTGAGAAGTAAAATTTTTATTTATGTTTTATCTTTTCTATTTTTTCCATGAACTTTCTGAAGTCCTCTCATAGGCTCCAGACTCCCTCCCTTCCTTCTTGTTTCCTTCTTTCCTTCCTTCCTCCCTACCCCTCCCTCCCTCCCTCCCTCTCTTCCTTCCTTCCTTCCCCCCTCCCTCCCTCCCTCCCTCCCTCCCTCCCTCCCTTCCTTCCTTCCTTCCTTCCTTCCTTCCTTCCTTCCTTCCTTCCTTCCTTCCTACCTTCCTTCCTTCCCTCCTCCCTTCTTCTTTCCTTCCATCCCTCCCTTCCTCCCTTCTTCCTTCCTTCCCTCCTTCCATCCTCCCTCCCTCCTTTCTTTTTTTCTTATTTACTTCCTTCATTTTTTTAATCTATTAAAAAATACTTATGAGTGCCTCTATAGTTGAAACATGGTTCTAGTGTCTAAGGATATAGCAGAGAACTTAACAAATCAAGTCCCTACCCTCATGGAGCTTACGTTCCAGAGAAGGAGATGAACAATAAACAAATACATGTATGACAAACATCAGGTCATAGAAAGTGTCCAAAGATAAGGAAAGTAAGGAGAGAAGGTGGAGAATGACAAAGGCCGGGAATGTGTGGTGATTTTTGGTAGAGATTAGGGAGGGCCATTCTAAGAAGACAACTGTTGAGTACAAACCTGCATGAAGTGAGGAGTCTCAGAGGTGAGCATTCCAGGCAGAAGAAATAGTCAGTACAAAGACCGTGGCATGAGAAAGATGGTCATTTTGGAGAAACAACAAGATCAGCATGTCTAGAATAAAGTGAATGGGGCAGGAATTGGTGAGAGATGGGATAGCAGGGCTCAACAGCCAGGTCCTCTAGGGCCTGTGGGCCATGAAATTGATTCTGGGAGATATAGAAGTTTTGGTCAAAGGAATAATAGATCTGACTTGCATTTTGAAAAGCTCATGCTGCCTGATGTGTAGTTTAGTACCTTCGAAAACATGAGAATGGAAGTAAGACAACCAGGGAAAAGGCACCTGCAGTAATCTAAACAAAATGTAACGCTGCTTTGAATTATGCTAGTGAGTCATAGTGGCGAGATGTCAGATTCAAGGCAGAACTTAACTTGGGTTGTAGGAGGGTACAGAGAAAAGAGAGGAGTCAAGACCGTATCTTATGTTTCAGTTTGAGCAACTGGGTAAATGTTCCTACATTCTAACAGGGACGGTAAACACGAGAAGCAATAGATTTTGAGGAGTGGTGAAATTAAGAGAAATTTTGGACATGTTGGATTTGTCTATTAGGGATCCAAACTAAGATGTTTTGAAGGGAGTTGGATATCTGAGACTGGAATTTTAGGAAGAAATCAGGCTTAGAGATAGAAATTTGGAAGGGATCAGCTTATGGAAGTTTATGCATGGAGGTCAGGCAAAAACACTGGAGAAGGGGAGATTGAATTGCTCACTGGGTGGTGCCAAGGAACCTCTAAGCTTTGTGGTCACTTAAGATAGTACAGGTTAGCATAGCTGTGTGTTTTCTTGGGCCACATGCACTTTGCATGCATTGGGTAGTGAATGAGGAGGTTGGAAGATGACTGAAACAAGGATGCAGGTGCTTTGGATTGGAATGCCAATTCCTCACTTCCATGCTATGCCTAGTAGCCTTTCTCAATTCTATTTTCCTGACGATGGAAGAAATAGCAAGGCTTATTTCTAAGGACTCTTGTGAGAGAGGACAAAGGAGTACAAAGGGCTTAGCCTAGCATCTTGAGCAGAATAAGAGTTTAGTGGTTGGCAGCTGGGATCATAGTTATGGTATTTACTATCGTCATCAACATCAAGATAAGCAACATTGCATCATAGTGTTCCAGAGCATTGAACTTATTTTAAGGAATAATGTGCTTAGAATATCTGTCTCCAAAATGTCAAACAATAATGTGAGGTGAGTAATTGAGCTTAATATGGATAATAAATCAATCGCTCACAAAGTAACATTTTTCGACATCCAGAAGTCCTCATGCTTTTTTATTTTGATTCTTTAAGCACTTCTATGTATTTCACGTCCCATTTCAATGAACCCCACTGATTTCTATCCTGCCCTCAACAACTTATTTCCTATAACAGTAGTTATCTTTAGTGTCCCTCTTTCAAGATCACTTTTAGATCATCCCATATAACTCCTTATGCTGAAACAGTTTTATTTTTTAATACTCAACTTTCATAGAAGAGATCCTCTAAATATGAGTTGATCAGGAGTTCATTTGCTAAAGATTCTGGTATTAGAGTACCAACAAGAAATGGATGAAACACTCAGGTTAAAATGATGTAAAGAAGATTTTGTGTTTTGTTTTGCTTTCTTTAAAAAGAAAAACAAAGAAGTGAGGACCACAAGAGATAGTATAGTAACTCAGGCCTACTAGCTGTGACTGGTAAGATCCCCAGGTTTGAAGAAAGATCAGGAGAAAAAGCAATTAATTATGGTTTTATCCCAAGAAAATCCCACAGTCAAGGAACCAGGGAAATAATTCTTCTGACCTCACTCTCCTCCCAGTCCCATGCCCCATATTCCTTTCAGGAAGCCCCACTGGCTGACCCAAGCAGAAACCAGTGGGTATAATAGCTCACTGATGTGGTCCATCCCAGAGGAGGCTGACACTCTCCCAGGCAGGGAACAGCATAGGGGAGGATGCAGAGTGCACTTGGAGGGACTCAGTAACTTGGTAAAAAGATCTGGCACATTGCCTCTTTTGGGACTTCTCTACTGAACACCTGCTCTCAATACAAATAACTCCTGTAGGAAGTAGTTCTTTCCATCTTCCAATCCACCCACCTGGAACACCTGGATGGCCATTACTGTGTAACATCAGCCTCCAGCCCTCATTTATCTTTTCTCCTCTTACCGCCATCTCGCTTTAAAATAGATTTCTTTAATTAGGCTTCAAATGAGAACCTTTTACTGAACGTCTCCATTCAAGTAGCTACATCAATAAAAAAAAGCTGTAGGAACTTAATACATTCAACTCACCACATCTCATCCTCACTTGATGTGCTTTGTGTTTGAATTATATTGCCTGTATGTATTACTTTGAGTGTTCCTGGGCCAGATATGGTACCATCCCTGAGACTATATTCAGGAGTTAGTGTTCCATAGAAGGTAATGAGGAACAAATTAATCTTAAAGGTATGTCATAAAAAGCTATTTAAAAACATTAGCATCAAGTGCCCTTCTAAAGCCAGTTACTTAAGCAGATGGTGTTTTTAAAGAAACACAGTAGAGTTAGTCCAGGCTAGCAATAGTCTATAGATTTTTAAATTGCTCTGACCTTATGATTGTTAATATTCCTGATATAGAAATACATTTTAAAAATTGCCAATATATGCAATAGCTGTGGTGTTTCAAAAAACATTTCCACACCTCTCTCTCCAGTACTATAGATTCTAAATAAAATGATGGTGTTCTTTTGAGAGGTACCTGCTGAGTCCCCAAGTAGACAAGAAACAAACACTGTTATTTTGGCTCCAAAAGGAAACCAGGAATATTTCTAAGGCTTTTCTAGAATAAGTAAAAACCAAGTAAAAACTTAGTTTTGAGATTGGATTTTGCTTGGAAAGTGCTCCCTGCCCCTTGAACAACTGTAGGAAGAGGAGAGAGGGAATGCCATAAAAAATTAAACAGGTCATCTCAGGGGCTGGGCTGGCTTTGTTGTCAGACAGATGAAGTGAGATGCTCAGGAGGGGGACAATGATCCATGTGACCACTTCTTTGGCTTCCAGCTTCAACCATTGGTGGTGGGAGCAGAATGGCCTTGGAAGCAGGTGGGACTGCCATTCTTGATTCTCCTTTCTAATTATATGAAGTGTGGAAAAAGGATATTGGAAACAGAGACCCAGCTGTGCCCAGTGACAGTTCAAACACAATGAGGACAAAGAACTCCAAACGCAAAAGGGAAGCTGTTTTAATCTCAGGTGCCTGCACTCTTCTATCACTATATAAAAGAGAGCGAGCAGAAATAATAGAAGAGAAATAATACAATGAATGGGTCTCCCTCTTGTCATTCCTTCTGGTACCAAACCTTGAATCAATCACTCAAGAGAAGAAAGCGCACAAGATAAAGTGAGGAAAATGGAGTAGGTTGCTAGCTGTAGAATTTAGAGGGTGTGGACTAATCAAATTAGAGTAATACCTTTTCCTTCTACTATGCAGCCTTGATAGTGAATTTAAAGGATCTGTTTGAAAAAAGGGAGATGTTATCTCAGGGAGAGAAATGAGGCAATGTATAGTATTTACCCCAAGATAAGGTAAGTATTTACGTCCTTCCCTCCTCTCTTCATCCCTCCTCTTCCCTGTCTCTGTCTGCCTTTCCTTCACACAGTGTTAGAAATAATTCCAGAGACTGAACAGCTTGTGAGCTGCCCACAAAAGTGTTTAAGGAGCTGGAATCTCAGGGCAATAAAAATAATTCACAGTGTATTTTCCTCATGTGTCATAGACACAGCTTGAAGGACAGAACAAACTTCATACAGTAATGTAGATCCATTTTGTCTAGTTCCTTAAGTAGCTAAAGTTTTGCTGATTACATCATGCACTATTTTTAGTAAGACTTCAGTGTAACCATGGAAACTGCTTTTGCTGAAAACTCTCACACTATTTCCTTCGAAATTAGCCATGAAGAAGAAAACCTTTGCAGAAAACTAATAAGAAATAAATGAGTAAGATTCAAGGGAGAAAAAAAAACACAACTTAGTCACAAAAATATTCACATGTATGTAGACACCTAGACACATGTGTGGGACACAGTTATGCATAGACTTATATTTATATGTAAAATCACTTGAATTTTTGCATTCTTTTTGACTGGTAACAGCCTGAGCATATGACAAAATGTAGTTTATTACAATGGTACAGCACTGAATTTAAATCTGAAGGGAAACCTGCCCCTGAGGAACCCGGAAACACTGTTTCCTAGCAACAAGAGATAATAGAAAGTTTCACAAGACAATCCTTTTGTCCAGTTGGGAACTTGCTGGGGTTTGAGCAGTAGGTGTGAAGAGAACAATTCCCCATACCACTTTGAAAAGACTGAACTAGTACCTCCAAACATTGCCTTGGGATGAAAGATGGTAAGTCAGGTGACTGTGCATGGTAGAGTTATTTAATGCGGTTTCATGGTTCTACCCTTTGGCAGGCAGGATGGCTACTCTAAAAGTGTCCACACTGATCCCTGAAACCTGTGAATATATTATATTACATGGCTAAAGGGACTTTGCAGATGGAATTAAGGTTATAGACATTAAAATAGGGAGATTGTTCTGGATTATCTATATGGGGCCAATTTAATCATGTGAGCCCTTAAAAGCAGAGAACTTTTTTTGACTAGAGTCAGAGATATGTGGCAGAGAGAGATGTTAGAGACATTCTAGGTGAGAAGGACTCAACTCACAGTTGATGGCTTGAAGATAGAAGTGGTCACATGGAAACTATGAGAAGAAAATGAATTGTTTCAACAACCCAAATGAGCCTGGAATGAGCCTGGAATTCCCACCACAGCGTCCATGGGTGATAAGAGCCAGGTCAGCTACCTTAATTTTGGCCTTGTGAGATCCTAAGCAGAGTACCCAGCCAAGCCCTCTGGACTTCCTACCTAGAGAATTGTGAGATAGTGAATGAGTGCTGCAAACTGCCAGGTTTGTGGCACATTTGTTACTACAGCAATAGGAAACCAATACATACTCCAAAACATCTGTGTTAGAGATGTCACTTAGTAGTGAATCTTCCTTCCCAATGGTGCAAAAAGGACAAAGAGAACTTCTTTGGGTGTCTTTAAAAAATCTCATTGCCATTTATCAAAAACTTGAAAATGTCATACCCTTTGACAAGCAATTATGCTTCCTAGAATTTGTCTTAAGGATGAAGCTTTGTTGTAAAAATGTTGAATGCTTATAATGTTATGTATACCAGCACAAAACTAGAAACAACCTAAAATTTTGTCAATAGGGTTCTATTTTGTCAATTCCAAGCAGCCAACCCTCAAGTAATGAAAACATCCAGAGATAGACCTTACCTTCAGGTAAGGCTGAATCCAGGTGTTTCAATGTCTTCATGGTTCCATATTTCTCTTTACCTCATGGACAAGCTTTTCCCCTAGCCAAGCAGAAAAAGAGCTCTGCTAGAAAAGTCCTTTGAGGATTTTGTCCACAGGAATCATATCTGGTCACAGGAACCAGGAAGTATTTTGAAAGGTTAAACCTATGGCAGGGTTATCCTCACCTGAGTTGCATGGAATGGCTTTCCTAGAGGAAATAGGGGTTCTGTTAGCAAAACAGGGAGAAGCAATACTGTACAGGAAAAACAAGAGCTATCCATCAGACCACCCATGCAGAACCCAGGCTTTGGACAGCCAGACAATCAGTCAACCAGAGTTTTCATTGACAGCGTCTCAGAGTCTACTCCCTACCAAGTAAGTTCCAGGCCCTATTCTTCCAATGAAGGCTCCTACTGCTAAGGGAAACTGGAGCATCCCTCATCTCCAGGCACTCCAAGCAATTCGTAATTGTGGCAGAGATGGGCCATTGCTACCATCTGTTCCATAGCCTGTGCCATTGCTCTCATACTTCACCAATTCTGAAACTTGAGAACAATTCTTTCCACTTTTGAGGAACACTGTGCAGTGTCACATTAAAAACAATTCATGACTATAAGAGTTGGATCATCTACTTTCTTCCTAACCCATAATGAGTTCCTTGACTTTCTAGCCCAATATCTGGAAGGAAGTCAGTAAATATGTGTTGAATGAATGACTTCTGAGGTTGGGATAAGTATTTGTTCCCCTTCTTCGTTCAGATCCTCACATCATATCCACAGGATTTTCACTGTCTACCCTAATGTTGTCTTCAATGAGGCTCCCAGGAATTTGAGGCACCTCCCGGAGCCCTTGAAAGCCCAGAGTTCACAGGTGGTCATTCAAGTTATGCCCTCCTTTCAAAGTGTACAATAACCAAGCCAACTATTATTATGAATTGTCTAATATTCTACAAAATAGAAAATTTCTATTTTTCATACCTCCTCTACCTAATCCTCAGCTACTAAAAATGACTGGAATTTTGAAGAAAATATTTTAAAGCTATAGTAAGTTCTTACTAGTCTTTGAGGGTTTAGGCAGAGTCCCTGGGATAGGAAGAAAAGAGACTGGGGTTTCTTTCCAGTATCTGGATTTTCTAACCTTATTTATGTTTCTCTGTAAATGAGAATAGTGTTTCTGAATATTATCTGCTATCAGGAAAATTGTGCATTATGGGTCCTCCATATTTGGGATGGTAAACAGCAGGAGAAAATGAGGAGCTGAGGACTTGTTCTATGGAATGCATATTGGCTAATGATCAGCTCTATGCGGCATTATGCAGAGAGCAGGGCTGGGTGACCTCTGGTCTCTTCCACTTAGAAATTCTCTGTTTCTGATGCTCCAGGAGGATCTTTGGTGAAATCTTCTCAGATTGGCAGCAATTGTCTTGTACTTTCTTGAAAAGTGTTGAAAAATACTCTTGAGGATATGAAAAAGGCCCAGAAATCAGAGGCAGTGTGTACTTTCAGATTATTACCCATTCCTTGAATTCTCTTTGGGGGATACTTGCTAGATAATTACCAGAACAAATCACTGAGTGACTGCAGGACCCGCAAGCCAAAGGCTGTCCCTAGACAGAAAAGCAAAGTAGGCAAAGTTGTCATTTGATGCGTTTGTTTCACCCTGCTCCATCCCTGCTTCCCACCTCTAGTTTTCCTATGGCTTTACGCTACCTCCCTCCCCAACTCCAGCTCTCTAGGACCATCTGCTGCACACCCTACTAAAGCAAATTCTGGTTTTGTCCTGATCTCTTTCTGAGTAAACACAGGTTTGTGCAATATTCCAGTTTCTCAGGCATCCTCCTTGAATGACAGTTCTTTCTGAGTGACAATTAGCTTATCTGGCAAATGTATCTTTGCTATTGAATTAATGTTTTGCATGCCATTTGCAGGTTAGCAGGGGCTCACTGGAGATAGCATGTTAACATACTGAAGCCCAAGTAAGGACTAAAGGACCTTTTCTTGACACTTCTAAGCCATACAACTGATCTGTGGTAGAGCCAGGAATGCAGAGTCTGCGTCTTCTTACTCAAAACCTAAAGAGTAGTTTCTTCTAGAATTTTTCTGTTGAGGCATAGCCAATTTAGTCTTCTTTTGAGAACTACCTCCCCACCCCACTCTAATTAATTAATTTACATCTCACACATTATTCTATTCTACCAAAAATAAATGGGTACACTAAACTTGGTATGTTTATTTCTTTTTTTACACCCTTATAAATTGTATTTCATTTCTGCTATTCCATGGCTAGTGGGCTCTCAAAAATCACTAGAAACCACTTAATCACCAAGCTCTCTATATTAAGCCTGTGTGATCTGTCTGTATCATTAGATGCTGCCTCCTACTCGAGTCTCTAGCCTCTTTTGGTATTCCACTGGTTCTCTTTCTTCTTCTCTGATGAATTCTTTGTCTCAGTAACTGTTTTCTTTTCCTTTGTCTAAACCCTTATGACTGGAGCTTCCATAAGAATCACTTGGACTTCTCTCTCCCACTCCCTAACCCATTGAGCTAAACACGAAATCCTCAGCCCAACATCTGCCAAGTCTAAACACTGTGGCTGTTGCTTTGATTTAATCCCTTGTTGCTTTTCCTTGAACTTTCTGTTTCCTGTCTCTAATCTCTTCCCCTACACATCTGTCTTACACACAACTTGAGTCACCTGGTCTTGATACTCTCACTATGCCTCAAATGCCTTTGTGTGTCTCTAGTCCTATTCAAAGAGCTTGCTACACCATTTGTAACTGTCTTTGAAGTCTTATCCCTTAATTATTCTCTTGCCCTTCACCCCACAGTCTCCACTCCTTTAATTAACACCACTTAAGAGAGAACCAGGTGGGCCCCTCACTTTTCATTCCTGGAAACACCTCCAGTATTAGTTCCCCAGAATGGCTGCCACAAATGACCACGAACTGGTGGCATAAAACAACAGAATCCTACTCTCTGACAATTCTGGAGGCTCCAAGTCCAAAATCCAGCTGTTGACAGGGCTGTACTCCCTCTGAAGGCTCTAGTGGAGAATCCTTTCTTGCCTCTTCCAGCTTCTGAACTTTCAGGAAAATTGTGCATTATGGGTCCTGTATTCCATGGCTTATGGCAGCAGCACTCCAGTGTTCACATGGACTTCTTCTCTGTGTCTTTGTGTGCCTTCTCCTTTTCTGTCTGAGAATACTTCCTTAGGATTTAGGGCCCACCTGAAACCCAGGATGATCTCATTTTGAGATCCTTAACTTAATTGCATTTGTAAAGATCTTATTTCTGAAGGTCACATTTACAGGTAGCAGAGGTTAGGACTTAGACATATTTTCTGGGGGACACAACTGAACCCACTATATGTTCCTCTTCTGATTCTGTTTCTTTATAATAACAATCCTTCCTCCTGAAGGATTGCCATTTTGACTGGTCTAAATCCAACCCAGTTTGGGAACTAGCCAAAATCCCAACTTCTCCATGGGGTTTTCCCTGAGTCTTCCAGAATTATTGTCTTTTTCAAACTCCTGGAGTACATTGCACTTCTCCAATAGAATTTCATATAAAGTCCTTTGAGATAGAAGTATTTATAAACCTATCTCTTTTTCTTCTCCAGGAGACTTTTACTTTCTGAGAACAACATGACCTTTGTAGCCCCCACTGGAGATTTCCAAGTTGGAATTATTTATGCATTAGCTAAATTGAGTGGACTACAAAGTCATGGGTCTAGTATGACAGATTTCATGTCCATGGGTGGCAGTGAGAATTTCTATGGGTTGATAGGGGCTGTGGTCTCTTTTGCCCTGTCCAGATAGGATTTAGAGATAGGGTTACAATTTAAACAAGATAAAGCAGTTAAGCAACCCCCATTAAATCTTGAAGGCAAAGATAAACTGTCAAAAGAAGGATCCTTTTGAAACATCTGCAACCAGTACCAAGCATTTTTTTTTTTAATAAAACAAAACTGAGTAGTCATATAATTTATAGGCTGCTAAACTCTAAAAGAGGGCCTAGTGCTGTTTCACTCCAATCATAAAGCTGAGTGAATGTGTGATTTGCCCAAAGCCATACAAGTTGTCCATGGCAGAGCCAGGAATGGAGAGTCTAAGCCTTCTCATTCAAAACCTAAGGAGTAGTTTCTTCTAGTATTTTTCTGTTGAGCCATAGCCAATTTAATCTTCTTTTGAGAACTGTCTCCCCACCACACCCTAATTAATAGCAAGGATGACAAACTTTACTTTGTTTTAAAGAAGTTTTGGATTCTGTATATACCCAAAGGATTATAAATCATGCTGCTATAAAGACACATGCACACATATGTTCATTGCGGGACTATTCACAATAGCAAAGACTTGGAATCAACCCAAATATCCATCAGTGACAGACTGGATTAAGAAAATGTGGCACATATACACGATAGAATACTATGCAGCCATAAAAAGGATGAGTTTGTGTCCTTTGTAGGGACATGGATGCAGCTGGAAACCATCATTCTCAGCAAACTATCGCAAGAACAGAAAACCAAACACCTCATGTTCTCACTCATAGGTGGGAACTGAACAATGAGATCACTTGGACTCGGGAAGGGGAATATCACACACTGGGGCCTATTGTGAGGAGTGGGGAGGGAGGAGGGATTGCATTGGGAGTTATACCTGATGTAAATGACGAGTTGATGGGTGCTGATGAGTTGATGGGTGCAGCACACCAACATGGCACAAGTATACATATGTAACAAACCTGCACGTTATGTACATGTACCCTAGAACTTAAAGTATAATAATAATAAAAAAAAAAAGAGAAGTTTTGGATTCCTGAGTGCCTTTAGGATAAATATCCTAAATTGGAAAATAAACAAGTGCAAATAACACTGAGATGTATTTCTAATATATAAAATAGCCTGTTTGCAGTTAGCTCTTCAACATGCTGATTTCATTTCCTTTGGATGTATACCTTGTAGTGGGATTCCTGGATCATATGGCAGTTGTATTTTTAATTTCTGAAGTGCCCCCACACTGTTTTCTATAATGGCTGTACTAGTTTACATTCCCACCAACTGTATAGATGAGTTTCCTTTTTTCCACATCTTTGCCAGCACTTGTTATCTTTTTGTCTTTTTGATAATAGCCTTTCCAACTGGGGTGAGGGGATACCTCATTGTGGTTTTGATTCGCATTTCCCTGATGATTAGCGATATTAATTTTTAAAATATATCTGTTGGCCATTTGTATGTCTTCTTTTGAGAATGTCTATTCAAGTCTTTTGGCCATTTTCAAATCAGGTTATTATTATTTTTTGCTCCTGAGTTGTTTGAGTTTTGTATATATTTTGGATATTAACCCTTTTTCAGATGTATAGTTTGCAAATATTTTCTCCCATTCAGTAGGTTGTCTCTTTATCATTTCTCTTGCTGTGCAGAAGCTTTTTAGTTTGATGTAATTCTACATTTTTGTTTTTGTTGCTCATGTTCTTTATTGCAGCCCTCTTCACAATGGTCAAGATAGGGAACCAACCTAAGAAGTGTCTATCAATAAATAAATGGATAAAGAAAATATATGCACATCTACACAGTGGAATGCTATGTGAGGTAATGCATTTGTTAATTAGCTAGACTGAATTATTCCCTAATGTATATATACTTCAAAACATCATGTTGCATGTGATAAAAACACATGTTATCTCTCAGTTAAAAAACATATGTATAAAATAGCCTGTTTAGTTTTTAATCTCATCTTTTCGCATTCTTACTAATAAGCAAAAGTCAGTAGATCATGTGTTCTTTGGGTCTTGTGGTCATTAGGGTGAATCAGAAAGGTTTTGCTCTAATTGCTTACTCCCTGTGTAAAGCACTATGCTGGTCAGGGTGCAAGCAATTTTCCTTAGCGACAAAGTGAATCTCTAGGTCAAAAGCCCTCAACACATTTTATTTGTAATTCTTAGATGTGTTGTTACTAACATGGGAATTATTAGAAACTATTCTTTTAAAATTACGTATACTCGTTATAATCATTTTTGGATGTAAAGTCAAGAGCAAAGATTTATGCTTGATTTGTAAAATTATATATTTGGAAATCTTGCAGTAATATAAAGTTAAATCCGATTTAGGTATGCATTTAACAAATTAAGTCTTTTAATGCAAAAAGAATAAAATTGGGTTATCCAAGAAAATCTAGGACATGTGGTCACTGTGCCATGCTTTATCAGGGTTGCTAAAAGCCACATGTAAATAATATATATACATACACTCAAGAAAATCCTAAAAATGGGTTAAATGATAGAATTAACAGAGTCATGGAGTAATTGATGAGATAGAGCTGAAGATAATACTCAGAGTGCAGGAGTTAGATGGTTTCTTACGATGCCTCACAATCTTATAATATTAAACTGTTGTTAATAACAGCAACAATAATAATAGCTAATATTACTGAACTCTAACTGTATGCCCAATATATGCTTTTGCTTTAGTAGAATCTATTGGCCTAAGAGCTTTGTGTCTGTTCACTTATTTAGTCCTTTAAATTAACCTATGAAATAGGTGCTAATAATAAAGAAGGCAGTAATATTATCCATTTACCACTTTACAGGTGAGGAAACTGAGGCACAGAAAAAATGGGCACGTGCCTAATGTTACACAGCTAATAAATGGCACAGCGAGGATTGGACTGTGGAATTTAGGCCACTCACAAACCTGTTTTCCTTTATGTTATCAAAATTTACTTAAATTTCACCATATATTTGGCTAAATACATTAATAATTTAATGAAATTTAAGGAAGACTGGGAGGATTGGTTAAAATGGTTCTGAAATAGTGCACATGGTGATAATAATGTGTGTTTTATCTTCTGGCTAGGGGTTATTGGGAAAGGTACATGAAGAGACAATTCTTTTCTTTCCTGTCATTAATTTATTTCCAACCCTCTGGAATGATTAGGTCCATTTGACAGCCAAGAATGCAAACACAGCATGAAAAGTTCAGGAGCTACCCAAGCCACGAGCACCATAAGGATGGAACATACTGATGGCCAAACTGTTCTCCCATGCAGCCAGGTGCTCTGGCTCCATGCAGGTGCAGTAAGACAGCAGGCCCTGGGATCTTGGCTCCACTCTGATCACTGTTCTTGCCTCTCCTCTTGTCTTCCTGTATCCCTTTTACTTCTAGCACATGCCCTGACTGGCTCTGTCATGGAGAGCAACAGGAAAAGCTAAGTGGGATGGCATTTAAATGTGAAATGGTGAATGCTTTGGGACTGTCCTTTTAAACAAAATAACTCTTCTACTTTTATCCTCTTCTCTTACCTGGGATTCTGGAAACAAGAGTTATGTCATTTGCTCATTTTATGTATTCCTTTCTTAGTGTGTGCAGGTTGAATTTTTTTTACATGGGATAAACTTTGGTTATGTTCAAAATCCAGTTGATCACAGACCTATCTCATCAAAGTTTAGTTATCAGCAAACTCATCATTTAGAATAGTGTGTAGTTCTACGATGAACCAAATCCGTGTGACAGGCCAGGTGTGCCTTTCTCATCCCTGTCCTTCAGGAATTGTCTCCTTTTGTCTCCTCAGAAAGTAGACAAGCGAAAGGGGGATGGATATTTATTTTGGGGCTATCATGTGTTATGTGATCCACATATATCATTTCCTTTATTTTATATAACAACTCTGAGACACACATTATCACTCCATTTTACAGCTGTCCAAACAGAGGCTTAGAGAGGCAAGTTCAAAGAGCTGAAGTGGTAAAATTGGGATTTGATCCTCAGTTGGGTTGATTCCAGTGTTAGAGTAGCTTCCATGGTGCCATCACTATGGGGATTATGTACACTTTAATTGAGAACCAGATGTTAAACAGAAGGGAGCTGGCCTTTTAGTAGAGTTTTGAGCATCAATGCAATACTACTTTTGAGGACTCTCATCCTGAAATTATGTCATAGATGAAGTGATTTACTGTTCTTGTGGATGATCATCCCTTGTGACACAGTACAATAACTAGTCTTATATTACATAAAGGGAAGGGGACCCTCCCAGGAAATATGAGATTGTTGCATTTCACACAAGCTGTAACTCTTGTGGGCAATAACGACTTACCAGTTAAGGACATCTTTGTCCAGGCAATTGACTGCAATTGACGACTGAGATATAAACAGGACTCTTGTTAATGAACTTGGTAATAGATACTTCCTGTTACTTACATTGGTCCAGGTTCAGTTGTTGACATCCTTTTGAGTGACATGCAGGGGTACTGACGGAGAAGCATCATAGCTGGGCATTACCCTAACTGGGGGTAGTTGTAGACTAGAGAGCTGCTCCCTCTCCTTTAGTCCTTACATGCGCTCCAATGGAGAACTCATTCTAATTAGATTGCTCCATTACCCACTACCCTCTCTATGCAAATGATTTTCAAATCAGCATCACCTATACTATTTCTACAGTATCCCTTGCCAATATCCAGTACAATATCCCGATTAAAAGGGATTTTAATTGGACATGCCATAGTCACTACAAGCCCCAAATTTCCCAAACCAAACTAACTGTTTCCCTTCAAAGCAAGCTGTTTCTTCCGAACAGTCCCTCTGCTGGTAACTCAACAATGTTAGTCACCCTGGCTTTGTAGTCTTTTATAATGTCTCTGTCTTCTTTATCCCTTTGCAAGTTCTGCCATTCTCTTTTTCCTAGGAAAAATTTCTGGGACCCATTTCCTCATCCCAATCTCCATGAACACCACTCTAGCCCTGCAATGGCCTGCCTGGCTCCTACTCTCACGCACCCCAATTTTCGTGCACCTGCAAACTGGATTCTATCTTCAAGTCTTGAAACTCATTCCACTTCTAGACAAGGAAAAAATTAAAAAGCACTGGGCTAATTGTTTTTCTCTCCCTCAAAAACAAGCGCCATAGTTTTAATTGTGAATTTTAAAAATCTTTAAATTAATTTTTTATTAGCCAAGTAATATGTGAATATTCTCCTCATGAGAATTAAAACATTATTGTTAAGGCTAAAGTCCCTATTGCCCTCCCTACCTGCTCCCAGTGAATTATATTTGTTTACATCCTTCTAGATATTTTTCTAAGCCTTAACACACATATATTTATTAGTAGAAAATAGAAACTATTTTTTTCTGTTTTAAATAACAATTATCACATATAAAAGAATCATTCTGCTATGCATGACATGCATTTTACTCATCTTCCATTTATTGAACACATAATTTATTGGGTGGCTACTAGGTGCCAGGCCCTATTCCAAATTACAGAGAATACATTGGACAACCAAGAGAAAGAAAACCAAACCACCTGAGTTCATGGAGTTTACATGGGCAATCTATTCATATGGTACAAATAGATACATTTCATGCTTTTCAATGACTGTGTAACACTCCATAATATGGGTATGATAGAATTTATGTAGCTATTTCTGTATTGATGGACATTTAGATCATTTCCAGTGTTCTGCTATGAAAAACAATACTAGCACCTTTGTAAGGTTCCTTGGGCACCTATGTGTATCTCTCTAGGATAGATGCCAAGGGGCAGAACTGCTGAATCATGTGCCCTCCAAGGAAATTACAGCACTTCCAGCAGCATGTAAAAGAGGACTCACTTCTGCACATCCTTGGAAATGCTTGATGTCATCTCAATTTCATGCATTTCATCCATGTCATGAATAAAAATGATGTTTTGCTGTTATTTAATATAAATCAAATTTTTATAAAATGCCCGTCTATTCACTGTTTTGGGAGAAATGTATAGACTGAGTTAAATCACTATGACCCATTATTATTAGTAACATCATTATTATTTGTTCAACTCATCCAATGTTTATTGAATTGAGAACCATTTCAAATGTATGGCACGCTAAGACAGTCACTTACCCACATAGTCTGCTCCCTTTCTTGGCTCCACCTTGAGAAGGAAGCCTGAAGCAGGACCTGTCCCAAACTCCAGTGGGTAGACAAGGAGACATGAGAGACTGTAGGGAGAGATGGTGAAGGGTAGGGAATAGGAGGGAAGCAGAGCTAGTGTGCAAAGCCAGATTCCTGAGATATATACATGTGCACACATACACACACACACACTCTCACAGAGGCAAAGACCAGGGGCATCTATCTGTGCCCATGCCCCAGGGGCTGCAGGAATACCAAGAAAAGACCAGGTGTCCAGGAGGCATTTCAGTTCTTTCTGCGAAGACAGCTGGGCCAAGGTCCCTGGACTTTGCCTTCAGGCCTTGTTGGCCTTGAGCCAAGCCAGCTTTGATAGTGGCCACCAGCTTCAGAAACTTGCTCTCCCCATTCATGTATCTATCACTTATCTTCTTGTAGTGAACCAGCTACCATAAATACTACCATCCCTTCAAAGAACCCGGTGACCTAGGGAGTCCTATTGCTGCAGATGTCCAGGTATCTGGGGAACTTATCTTCTAACTTCTTGAGCTGAAAATACTTGGACTTTTAGCCTTAAGCACCACAATAAATAATTTGGAACATAAGAGGCATAATTGAGGGTCACCAGATCCCCTCCAGCACAGACATTGGGACCATACCTCCGCACATCAGATCTGCATGATCCTGGCCATTTTTACAAATTTGCTACTTCAAACATTGATAGTGACAAATATGAAGGATAATGCAGGCCAAAAGCTAACATCAGGTGACCATATCAAATAAAGAAGGTAGCTGTCTTTGGTCTCCTCTGCCTCATTTGTGGATAGGCTTCATGATCTGAACACTCCTGGGTAACCCAGAGATAAGCCTGCCTTGTTCTCTTCTCTGATCTTCCTGTGGCTTGGTCCTCTATGACTGAATCCCAGCTCTGATAATCTGCACATTAAAGAACAGGTGTGTATTAACTCGGTAAAGCCAGGGTAAGGCTGGTAAGGAAGAGAAAACAATACACTCAAGTTGCAGGAACTACTGTGTTGGGCTCGTAGGTCATCCCATTCAATGTTGGGTGAGTGAATGTAGCCATTCGCTGGAGCCAGTGGCTCAGTGCATCAAAGTCTAAAGTAGAAAGTAGAAAGTGGAGGAAGTGAGGCTGGAGGAGAAAACAGAAGCCCAGTCATGGAGAGCTTAGTATGACATTCCAGCAGATTTGGACCTGACCTTATTGACAATGAGAAACTCTTCCATGTTTGTTAGAATCTATATAATACTGCCTGGGCCTTCATGTGAAAGTGAAAAAAACCAGAGCACTTTTCAGAGTGTTCTCTTCCTGGCATTCAGGAGGAACTGAATGAGGAACTATAGTCATTTGGTGAACAGAGAATTGGAGGAATTAGAATGGCTTTAAGGGAGTAGTCAACTGCATTCCCTTGTTCAGCAAGTATTTATTGAGTGCTTGCTATGTGCCAGGCACTTAATAGTTGATGAAGATATTGACTGAGCAAAAATGATTAAGTTCCTACTCTTATGGAGCTTATATTCCAGTAGGAGGGACAGGCAATAAACAACCAACCGTATGTGATATCAGTTGGTAGGTGCTATGAGAAAAGCTCAAGTAGGGAAAAGGCATTTAGAATAATGGGAAGGAAGAGAGAGAGTGAGCCATGCAGATGGGAGTGGGAACATTGAAGGAGTGCAAATGTCCTGAGCCAAGTGTGCTTCACATGTTCAGAGAAAATATTTATGGCGCACCTTTTCTGCACCCATTTTTTTTCCTCTTCAACTTTTAAGTTCTGGGGCACATGTGCAGGATGCACAAGTTTGTTGCATAAGTAAACATGTGCCATGGTGATTCCCATCACCTAGGTATCAAGCCCAGCATCCATTAGCTATTCCTCCTGATGCTCTCCCTCCCCCAATCCCTGCCAACAGGCCCAATTGTGTGTTGTTCTTCCCTATGTGTCAATGTGTTCTCATTGTTCAGCTCCCACTTGTAAGTGAGAACATGTGGTGTTTGGTTTTCTGTTCTTGCATCAGTTTGCTGAGGATAGTGGCTTCCAGCTCCATCCATGTCCCTGAAAGGGACATAATCTTTTCCCTTTTTATGGCTGCATAGTATTCCATGATGTATATGTACCACATTTTTTTTTAATCCAGTCTATCATTGATGGCCTTTTGGGTTGACTTCACATCTTTGTTATTGTCTGCGCCCATTCTTAGGTGCTACAGTGAAATTGTTAACATGGGGGGCAAGATCACTGCTCTTATGGGGACATCCTCATGATATACTAACTTTCATTAGTTTCTCTCTTAGAAGATAATGTTATGTCTAAGTTAAGAACAGTAATTGAACCATCTGTCCATGGCACCCCCTTCTTCTTTTCAAACTCCCTATTTGTTATTTAGGATTCAGCTTAGTCCTCACCTTCAGTCGCTAGTTCTTAACCCCAATCCGATTTGCTAATTCCCCAAATCCCCACCTGTGCCTGTGAAATCACATCTGGCTCTGTCATGGCCCTTATTGTATTTAGTATAATACTTTGTCTATTGACCTCTTTTCCCAAGTCTTCTGTGCACTCCTTGCTATGGCAGGGATTGGGTCTTAGGTGTTGCCTCCTACCATTGCCTTGTATATCACGGGTAGTTGATATAGAGCTTGGCTGAAGGAGTTTGGAAATAATCTGAATCCATACCAGAGTTGTCTTTGGAGGCTAGGAGGTCATCCAACATAGCCCCTGATACAGTTTGGATATATAATCCCTAGTATTGGAGGTGGAGCCTGGTGGGAGGTGACTGGGTCATGGAGGCAGAGTCTCATTAATGGTTTAGTACCATTCACCTTGGTACTGGATAGTGAGCGAGTTCTCATGAGATCTGGTTGTTTAAAAGTGTGCAGAACTTCTCTCTCTTCCTCCTGCTCCAGCCACGTAAGACGAGCCTGCTTCCACTTCATCTTCCGCCACGATTGTAAGTTTCCTAAGGCCTCCTCAGAAGCCAAGCAGATGGCCAGCATCATGCTTCCTGTGCAGCCTGTGGAACTGTGAGCCAATCAAACCTCTTTTCTTTATAAATTACCCAGTCTCAGATATTTCTTGGTAGCAGTGTGAGAACAGACTAATACACCCTCTTCAAAGAAACCCCAAGAAAGTGTCGGAGCAACTGATGGAAGAATGTCAAGCGGGGAAGCCTTCTGGTGGATAAGTCTCTGGTCCTCTCTCCCATTCCAACATGAAGAAGAGATAACGGGCTTCTCAACTTTTCCCTCAACCCTCTCTCCATCTAATTTCTCACTAGGAAGATGGGTATGGGAGAACCTTGACTCTGAGAGAGCTGTCAGCTACAAAGGCCTTGATATATAATCTTCTCCCCCAGTTTCTCCATGGACAGGCAGAAACTGGCTTTGGAATGGAAGGCCAGACACAGTTGCTAATGAAGTTGGGTTGCATTTTCTCATCCTGTGGTCACAGAAGGCCCCTTAGTGTTTATTCTTCAGGAAGTGGCTACTTTACATCATTGTGAGAGCTGGAAGGACCTCAGTCCTTCAAGTAGTTGGTTGTAATTTTAATAGGTTTCTGGCTGTGCTTAACTGTCTTTAGGAGCATGGCTGCTGGAAGTTTTACTTGAAAGAAAGAAAGAGAAAAAGAATAAGCTTACTTCAATGGATGACTGGCTGTCTTCTGAGAAGTCATCAGGGTATGAGGTCTGCATGTTTTTGATTGGTTCTCTTTTAAGGTGAGGCCATTTCTTGCTTACAGAGATGATTGCCATTTTTCTTGGGTTATCCCAAAGGGTCTGTGAGGCTGTGTTTTTTTCAGTTAACAACCTAGTAATTGAAAGTGTTCAGAGTACGAGGAGCCAGTGACAAGAGAAAGGGATTAGCCATTGAGGGATAGCTGGGAATCAGGACCAGAAAATGAGGGAAGGTTATTAAAATATCACAGAGGAGGTTTTTAAAGAAGCAACTCCACTTTTGATGATTCCGTAGCATAGTTTAAATGGCCATGGTCAATCATTTAGCTGTCGGCCGTAAGATGCTTGAGTTCCCAGTGGGTCTTTTCCTGTGTGTAGATACATCAGTAGGTCTTGATGTGTGAATTCATCTTTAATTATGTGGACTCTACAAGCAGTTCCTAATGATGAATGAACTGTGCTCCCAAATTTCAGTCTCAGGTTGGTTGGTGAGCTTAATCAACTCAGGTTTCTCCACCAAGGGTTATACTCTAATGCAAAAAAGGGGCACTGTGGAGAAAGATTCCCGGATTTCAAACTCTGCTTCCATCACTTAGTGTTCGTGAACCTTGGAATGAGTCATTTATTTTGTCAGAGTGTCAGTTTCTTCATGGGTAAAATTGGAATAATAGTATCAATTCTTACCTCATGGGGTTGTTGTGAGATCCAGGAGAAATGCTTCCTGCCTGGCACTTAAGACAGCCCCCTTGGGCCAATCACTGCATCTGTCTGCTCCTGCCTTCCCCACTCCCCCTTTCCTTCATCTCTGTTTGAGTGGTCACTGCACTCAGAACCTTTGTATTTAGAGGACTAATTTCCAGAATGCATCTTTCCCAGGAGACAAGACCATTGAGAATCTTGCCATAGGTTATAAAACAGTAAACAACCTGGGTTGTCTTTTCATTTATCAAGAATAGTTAGCTTGGTCTTAGATACAACTCACTGTGAGGCTGCTCATGACCTTGTATTTGACTAGACATGAGCCTTTAACTGAACCAACTCTCAATGGGTCTACAGCAGCAAACGATGTTATTGAGGCACGAGTTCCAGCAACTGCATGCCCATTTGATCATCTGCCCCATCTTCTTTCTAGGGAATCCAGCGATATCAAGGGGGATGTTTCCTTATCTTCGAAAGATCCATTAGAAAGAAAGTTAGCTACCTAGGAGTAAGCCATAGTTGCAATCACACGTTGGAAAGTGTTTCTCACCACAGAAAACTGGGTGGCTTGTGAGCTCAAAGGAATATCTGGAATCTATTAGGGGCAGAGTTCTTCTCTCCTAACCATTTTTCCGATTCCTCACACCCAGGCCCATTTATTTTCTTTTCCTTTTTTTTCCTCTCCAAAGATATAGGCTAACAATGTCTATAAAATTATTGAACTTTGTTGTTTTAATTCATTTTCAGGAATTATTGACCCAATAGAACTTAATGACACTTCAGAGTTGAGGCCCTTTGTGTAAATCCTTCATCCTTTGCAGATTAATAGCCAGACAAGACTTGGAAGGGCTCCAAAGTCCAAATGCTAAAATCTATACCAGATTTTCAGCTGAGAGAAAGTTACTGTTCCTGCATCATAGTTTGATTTTTTTTTTTAATGGAACAACAGCAATAAGGACAACAATAACAAGATGCAATTGCTGTCCCTTTTCTTTCTTACAAAAATTTTTTAAAAAAACTGACAGACTCTGATTAACTGGGTGGAAATCAGGAGCACAAACTCACAGCCTTCTCTCAAATATTCTTTGTTCACAGCCTGTAAAATCTGATTTTGAACAAGATCAGATTAATTAAGTATATAGAAAGCAGCCATAGCCACAGCCACTAAAAGCAGATTTCAGTGTAATTTAATTCATGGAAAATAGGAAACAATATATTTATAGGTTCTGTATAAAAAGTCATTCCTTCATTGCTGGATTCTGAAGTAGGATTTTAATATGCATATTTCAGTAAGGACCCCACGTACCCACCCACCCCCGAAAAGGGACCACAACATGTGGCATTTGTTTACCCTTAGCCAGGTCCTGATGAAAGCGTGAGATAACTAACTTCAGTGCCTGGGTCCTCTGAGCCTAGAAGGTATTTGGGAGATGGAGGAAGGGCTGCAGTCCTACTGTGGGAACCCATTCCTCTTTAAAATGAGCCCAAACATTCAACTCGAGCCCTGTCTGACACGCACGACTTGGGCTGGTGCTGTTATTACCCAATCAAGGCATCTGCTCATTTCTAATCCTTCAATGCAGAAGAGACAATTCCACCATCCTACATAATATGTACCAGCTGAATGGATCCCAATTTATCAGGAAAACTGTAAATTGTAGAACACCAGCTGAAACTGAAGTAATAAACCCTGTGATCTTTGTACCATACATTTTAGGCTGTTATTTAAGGTCTCCAAGGAGATTGGTGCCATAAAAGCCATTTCTCAGGAATTCTGCCAGCTGTAGAAGCATGCTGCTGCAACCACTTGCGCTAATACATTACAACTTGTTTATCGCACTCCCGAAGCACCAGCAGCAGCCTCATTACCAAGGGAGGGGAAATGATGTGCATACCCTCTCAATAGGCAGCTAGATTTTTGTTTCCTATGTGTACATAAAAAAGAAGCATACTTTTCTTTTCCTTCTCCTGTGACGACTCTGTAACCCCTTCCTAGAAATAGCTTGCCACCTCGAAGGACACCGAATAGGGCTCCTCTTAATCTTCATATTACCTTTGGAGCCCTTACCACTTTCAGCACAAAGATGCAGCCGTCTGGAAAAGATTGTGGAAAATCTGGGGGGGGATGTCATGAACCCGTGAACCCATAGACCCGGATATAAATTCCACAAAGTATCTATGCAGACTTGGGCAAGTTATTTAACTGCTTTGAGACTTCATTTCCTTATCTGTGTTTTTATTTATTTATTTTTAGAGAAACAACAATGTCTCTTGTGAATATTAAATGAGATAACAGACCTAAACAGTTTATTACAGTGTCTGGTGTATAGCAAGCACTTGAAAAATGTTGGTTCCGTTCACCTAATTAGTTGATGCAATGAACAAAATATAAGATATTGATTTGCTGCTTTTATAAAAGAGTTGACTATATTGGAAACAAAGTCTTAGTATATTAATTCTGGCTATTTGCCTAGTAGAGAAATCTTTAGTGCAACTTCTCGAGTGCTGATAAAGATAGCCCCCCGTGTTAGTTAGCTAGGGCTGCCATAACAAAGTACCAGACACTCAGTGACTTAAACAGCAAAAATTTATTATCTCACAATTTTGGAGGTTAGAGACCTGAGATCAATGTTTGGGCAGGCTTCGTTTCTTCTGAGGGCTCTCTCCTTGGTTTCAGATGACTATCTCACTGTGCCCTCACATGGTCCTCCCTCTCTCTGTGTGTTAATGGCCTAATTTCCTCTTCCTATTAGGACACCAGTCATATTGGATCAGAACCCACCGCAATGAGCTTATTTAATCTTAATTACCTCTTTAAAGACCCTGTCTCCAAGTACTGTCACATTCTAAAATACTGGGGGTTAGGACTTCAACAAATGAATTTTGTGGCGAGGACACAATTCAGCCCGTAACAACCCCCTGCCTGACACAACTGTTTCAGCAATGGAAGGAGGATAAGAACAGCCTGATCCTACTTCTTGAGCCATTATGTGCTTATTATAATCTTTTAAAACACGAAGTAAATTTGGAAACTCACCCATTATATTGTTGAATACAAGAAACAATTTTAATGGACATAGAAATTGCAATAAAAATAGTATTATCTGATGATGTCCTCTGCTTAATTGGCTACCTGGTGAAGAATTAAAGGAAAAATGTCAATTCTTCCCAGTAATAGACTAGTAATCTGATGACTGTGAAATCCTTTAGGTTGCTGAGAAGTCATTTCCCAGCTTAATAGAGCTGGTAGTTATCTACTGCACTGTCATGGTTGGTTTGGCCCGTGATGGATAATGGCTGGATCACGGGATTGGACAGCTGTGCTGTGAAGGGGCTCTGCACATCAGAATTGGGACTTGATTCTCAGCTCTAGGGACTAAGTCTTGTAAGCCCAAAGTGGCATCTTATCTCTGTGTGGCAAGTGTGGCAAGTCGAAGCAAGGAAGAGACCAGCAGCTGCAACTCTGGGGCTGGTTCTGGGGAGGTGTATTAGTTTCTGATTGCTGTTGTAATGAATTGCCATATACACAGTAGCTTAAAAATAGTGCCCATTTACTATCTTACAATTCTAGAGTTCAGAAGTCTCAAATCAGTCTTGTGGATCTAAAGTCAAGGTGTCATCAGGGCTTGTTCCTTTTGGAAGCTGTGAGAAAATCGATTTCTTTACCTTTTCCAACTTCTAGAGGTCACCTTCATTCTTTGGCTGTTGGCTTCTTCCTCCATCTTCAAAGTCAAAGGATAGCATCTTCCAATCTCTTTCTGATTCTCTGATCTTTGCTTCCATCATTGCATCTCCTCTCACTCTGACCCACCTCCTTCCCACTTTCACCTATAAGGACACTATGATGACACTGGACCCATCTGGCTAATCCAGGCTAATCCTTAACTTAATCACACCTGCCAGGTCCCTTTTGCTACATAAGGCAACATATTCACAGGTTCTGGGGACTGGGATATGGACGTCTTTTGAGGGCCATTATTCTACCTACCACAGGGAAGAGGCCTGGATGGTGAACTCTAGGGCCAGATACAGGAGACTGTCAGCAGCTCCAAATGCCAAGCCAAAGATTCTTTACCTGGACTGGAAATGGGGAGATGAGATGGGTGAGTGTGTGTGTGTGTGTGTGCGCGCGTGCACACGCACGCACACATGCACACACACTGGCACACATATGCACATGTACAGGTTGTACAAAGATAGGGTTCAGGAGGCCCATGAACTCTCTCACATACAGTGAGTCATTCATTCCTTTATTCCTATAAAATATTCTTGTCTTTAGATGAGAAAATATATCTCTACTTCCACTAGGTCAAAATATACGTCTCATGTGTCAAAGGAAAGAAAGAGGAGCTGGATGTCCTGGATCTTAGAGCTCCCTGGAAGGCTATGAGCCAGGGTCTCTGCTCATCATCACAAGTTCTATTTCTTTCTTCTTTCTTTTTCCTTCTGGCTAACGTTTATTGAGTACTTACCAGGAGGAGATAAAGAGCTACATGCTTTATCTGTTATTTAAGTTGTAATCCTTGCTGCATTTGTTAGCATGAGCCCTCCTGCCGTAACAAATAAATCACAAAATTACAGTGGTTTGACCCCATAGAGGCTTATTTCTTGTTCACATGACTGTCTGATGCCAGAGCTATGATCTTAGGCTGGCTTTCTTCTACAGGATGGTTTGCAACTCAGGCTTTGTCTGTGGTGCTGCCCACTCTCCCCCAGGTCCCCAGATGCCTCTGCATACAGTCAAGTGATTGGAGAAAAGTATGTGGAGAAGGTTCTCCTGCTCCTTAAAAATCCCATCTTCTCCTAAGACTCGGAATATGGTCATACCTGACCACAAAGGGGACTGAGAAATGCAATGCCTGACTGAGCAGTTTCCTCCCAGTAACAACTCACACTCTGCAAGTTTTGGGGGAGAGTGAGTTTTTGGTGGACATATGCCATTTCATCCAGTCTCTAAAGAACTCTATTTGGTAATATTATCTCTATTTAATGGTGAGCAAATCAAGGCCCCGAATGTTCTAATAGTGTGACCTGATTACTAAGTGGCATAATCAGAATTCCTGTACAGGCTTGTCTGAATTTTCTCTGACTGCAAAATCCATCTTTGTAACCAGTGCCTCATGCCAGGACTTGTCCTGATGCAGTGATTATCAACCTCCTTTGCCCCTGGTAGTCCTCAGGGGGTCATGTACCCCCCAAAACCACAGATTCTCAACTCTGTACACCCTTTCCTAGGAGGCAGCTGAGCAGCAGCTCCTTGCTCTTCTCCTTTACTGCCTTCTCTTGTTAAAGTCACAGACCCCTTGTGTGTTTTCACCAAGCCCTGTGATCTAGATCTAGATATTTTCTTATCTCCCATCTTTCTCGGTCAATGGCATTGATCCATGATGGTTTGTTTTCTCAAACCTGTTCCAAAAAACATTCACAGACATCCAGCCCCAAACATCAGTCATCTTTCATTCCTCCCTGTCCTGCATTCATCCATTTATTTATACTCTGACATTTATCCTGAGGCTACGCTATGCCAGGCCCTGTACAGTCTACTTGGTAGCAATATGACCCAGAACTTGGGCTTATTGCTCATGTTGCCAATTTCAGAACCCAATGGTGCCAGCATTTACCCTTCTCTCTCTGTTTCCTGTGTTTCCACTGGTAAGAGCTCATGCCCTTATCCCTCTTAGGGCACTCAGTAATTTCCTTGATGGTCTCCCACTATATTTATCTTTAGTTAATTTCTTCCATATATTGTCAAGTTAGTCTTTATAAAACAGAGCCCTGGTTACATCAATTTCCAGCTCTAAACCTTCCATGGCTCCTTGTTGACTGTAGAATAAGCTCTAAACTGTCTAATATAACATACAAAACCTTTCATGATCTGGTTCCACTAGATCTTTTTAATTTTATATCCCATTTCTCCCTTTTATGCTTCCTATCCTGATGGAATTACTTACGGATCTCTACACATGCTCTCTCTCTCTCTCTCTCTCTCTCTCTCTCTCTCTCTCTCTCTCTCTCTCTCTCCCCCTCCCTCCCTCTCCCTCTCCCTCTCCCTCTCCCTCCCTCTCCCTCTCCCTCTCTCTCTTTTTTTTTTTTTACCTCTCACCTGCACACATATCCCACGCGTATCCTGTTTTTTCTCAGCTTAAACTCTTTAGTCCAGCATGGTTTCTAGTATAAGTGAGTCTGTTTGTGCTGAATAAATACATGGTGAATGAATGGCTAGATCCCAGCCTGGAACACCCTTCCTGTTCTTTCTGTAGCACATCTAAATCCCAAACATAGTACTTTGTGCCTTGGTCATGGGAATACATTCACTGTATATTGTATTTGCTTAATGTATGCATCTTATCACTATTACTACATGGTACTCAGGGCTGTACATGGTTTACCCTTACTGCACACCAAACCATTCTTCACCTGCTCAGCAGCTAAGTACAATGTCCTGTACATAGTAGGTCCTCAAAAAATGTGCATGCATGTACATGTGTATATATTTATATTAACTGATTAGACCTTACTGGAATGTTTTTGAGGATTATAGAGTCTAAATAAGTCACCTGCCACAGCCCTTGGCACACAGTAGGGTCTCATCTGGAAACATGTCATGCTAAGGTGTTAATGGCTGATAACTGTGCTGAGCCATTTCTAAAGGGGCATTTAATAAGGAACCTAAGAAATGAGTCTTTAATTTAGGATTCCTGGACCAGGTGGTAGAGTTGGTTGGGGTCAAAGATCCTCTGATCATCCTACATGTGCAATGAAATCCTCAGCAGAAGGAGACCTGCCTGGCTCTTCAGAAACAATCCACGCCTGTTGGAATTGACACTGCAGAGTGTGGTGCTCTGGTTACTGGTGGAGCCTGGTGTACAGGGGTGGGGGTGACTGGGTCATTCATCATTCAGCACAGGGTTAGGGTGAATATTGGTTGGACGAATACATAAAGGTTTCAGAACTGGGGTGTGAATGAGAACTCTAGTGTAGGGCTCTTTGCAATAGTCACCTCTTTGGATACTGCTTCATGAAAAGGTGAGGAAGTACTTAGGGTGCCGAAAGAATACGAAACTTTATTCTCGCTTCATTTAGTGAGCAGACAGCTCTCTAACTGTGCCCTTCTGATAACCATGAGGGTTCCTATCCTCTTTATTTAATGCCAGTCCTTGGGAGCACTGACACAGGCTGGGGGTTGTGTTTTTATTAGAGACATTAGCCACCAAGGGAGACTGCTCAGGGTTTCACATGGTTTGCAGCTGAGCAGGAGACCAGCAAAGTCACCAGACTCCACATGATTTAAGTAGAGATAAGACTTCAAGTTTTGCTTGTGTTCTCAGGATTTGGCGGGATGGTACAGCTGGGACCGTGCTATCTCGGCTTCTTCTGTTTAGGTAATTGGTACAGCAGGGAGGGCTTTATTGGAGCAGTGGTAAGTTTTTTCCATCGATGGTTTCCAATACCCAAAATACATTTCACTGACTTTAAATGAGTCACTGGATACAATCCAGCCAAGGGAGGCACTTGTCTTCAAAACTCTGTTGCCTAAATTCTGTAAGACGTGGGAAAGGCAGGATTCGAAAACTAAGACACCCAACTCTTACACAATACAGATATAAACCTCTATTTTTTGGTCAGTCTTCTCTACGGCTTATCTCCTTTGTATATTTCAGAATGTTGTCAATTTAAACAAAAAGCCTCACATAGGAATTTATTGTATTACTAAGCCCCTCACCGTTGTGTTTCTCTATAATCTGATATATCCCATTCTTACTGCTGCTAATGCTTTCTCTTCGCCCTCTGTACTCAGATGACCTAGTGTTGCTGCAAGTGGAGATGACATACATGATGTCGTTGATCCTTTCTGTACCTGGGCAGATAGCACTAACTGATCACAGCACACTGTCTCATTGAGTTGGGCCTTGTATATGAAGTTCTACTCAAGAGGGCCCCAGGCAGCCACCAATGATCAGTGAAAATGAATATGTGAGATAAAACCTATTTTGCCAATTTCACAGTTTCTACTGACTCCTAGAAGTGAAAAAGAAGATTTAGTCCCTTACAGTGTTCCTTCTCCTACGCTTTCTTCTCTCAAGACTTCATTTTCTACTTTAGAACGTTAAGTAATACAGTAAAGTCCTCTTTTTTGTTCGGTTCAGTTTTAGCAGCGTTTCTTGATTTCCCACTTTGTGAGAAGAATTAGCCTTTTTATAGTTTCCTTTGTCTCTCCTTTCCCATTGACTTTTCTTCTCCCATGACTTTTCTATTGTCATGCTGTTAACATTTACTTCTGTTCCTTATGTAGTGTGTCCTGATCACTCTTGATGAGACAGTCCACTTCCACCAATCTATCCTCTTTACCTGACTTTATTTTTCCTTATAACATTTTTACCACTTGAATACTACATATTTATTTGTTAATTATCTCCCCCCCAACTAGAATTTCAATGTCATGAAAGGAGGAAATTTGTGTGCTTTATTTAGTGCTATATCCCTAGCATCTAGAATATTGCTGGTATAGTAAGCGAGGCACTTAATAAGCACCTGCTTAAGTAATACATGAATTCTAGGCATGCTCCGAATCTCAGCTAGCTTTTATGGAACTACCAGACCTTTGTGGATGAGGAAGTATCTGACCCTGTGATAGGAAAGGACCATCTCCTCTTCTGGTCCACTAGAGTATTGAGAACTTACATTGAAGGCATTCTCCACCTAGGATCCCATTAAAATAATGCCCTTAACTAAGTATCTAGTTTTAACCTTATAAAGTATATTGGCTTCCTCAGAAAGTGGAATCCAGAAAAGGCACATTTTGATGGGAAGGAGGAAGAAAAAGGGAAAGGTTCAGAACATGAGGTTGCTCAGGGAGGTCAAAGTGTGGAGATGTGCAGTTCACAGCTCAGTATATAAACTGAAAAGAAAGATAGAAAATCACATTCACCAACTTAACATCTTTCCTATCAGACCGGCTAATAGCTACTTGTGTAGCTATAGTATGCTGGAGAGATGGGCCTTGGAGGCAGACTGGCCTAGGTTCCCTTTTCTGCCACTTCATGGTTGTGACATTGGATGAGCTACCCAACTTCCCTGAAAATGAATTAGTGTTATTCATAAAGATGAACCTCTGTTGAATAATACCTGCATATGCCTGCTCAGTTACTCAAGTACAAAATGGAAAGAGTCTCTTGATGTTCTGGGAAGACAAGGAAACAAGGGCTGTGCTTGTTCAGTTATAAATAATGAATGGTTTAAATAGTAACAGCACTTCATTATCTCACATGACAAGAAGTTGGCACTAGGTTACTGCAGGGTTAGTTCAGTAGCTCAACAATGTTAGTGAGCAAAGTCAGAATCTGTTTTGGCTTTTTCCTTAAGATTTAAGATGGCTACAGCAGTTTGAAGGATATCCGTAGATGACAGAAAGAAGAGAGAGTAGAAAAGAGTTTTCTCCTCACATTTCTCTTCAATTTATCAGGAAAATAATTTCTCCCAGGAAGTCTCCAACAACTTTTATTTATGCTTAGCTGAAAGGGACTATGGGAAATTAGTATATATTATTTCAAGCCACCATCATGGAACCAGGCTCTGCCTATAGATTGGACAACTATGGAATATTTACTTCACAAATCAACCAGCTAAAGGAATATGTTTTTGGAGTGGATATTTTCATTTATCTTCAACATGTAGTGTTGACTAGGCAACAGTAGAGCACACTAGAACATCTTAACATAATTCTGAAGAGTAAACTGTTAATAATCAAGGTTGCTGAATAAGAGTTACCATTTCCTACTATGTACTAGACACTTAAACATATTTACATTTTCCGAACATCTCAAAAAGTGCATAGCATTATTCTCCTAATATAGAGATCCAGAAATGCATATGAAGTTGCCCCAGCCACTTGTCTTAGTTCATTTTGTGTTGCTATAACAGAATACTTGAGATTAGGTAATTTTTAAAGAAGAGAGGTTTATTTAGATCATGGTTTTGCAGGTAGGCTGGAAAGTTCAAGGGCATGGCCCTGGCATTTGGTGAGTGCTTTTATGCTGTGTCATAACACAGCAGAGAAGGTCAAAGCGGAAGTGGACACGTGGTAGAAAGAGGTAAAACCCAAGGGCATCCTGGCTTTATAACCACCCACTCTCATGGATACTAATTTATTCCTGATGGAACTAATCCAGTTTCCTCAGAGCCAGAGCTCTCACTGCCATAGAACAGCACCAAGTCATTCATGAGGGATCTGTCTGAATGGCCCAAACACTTCCCCACTAGGCCCCATCTCCCAACACTAGGGATCAAATTTTCATATAAACTTTGGTAGGACAAATAAACTATGTCTAAACCACAGCAGTCCCCTACTTAGTAAGTAGCCCAGGTAGAAATTAAAGCTAGATTTTTCTGACTTCTGTGTTGATACTCTTGTCTCTATATTCTTCCGCAAATGTCTACCTGCCCCAGCCAGAAAAGATGATCTCCCTCTCAGAAGCAGTGAAATGGCCAAATTACTGCCCCAGAGGTTCTTTCCAACACAGTCATGTATGAAGTAAGCTTTCTTTGATGACTTTAATGATCTTTTAGTTATTTTTATTTTTCTCCCATTGGCCTAAAACTATTTTTATAAAAAAGTATGCTTAAGTATGATTCAGTGATTCTGAATACTTTCTTTTTTTTTCTCCCATGTTTAATTTTTCTCTCTGTTCCACTCTTGTTTGCAGCTCCTGTGTCTGGATAAAGCCAGGGCAATTCTTTGGATGTCAATCATTTTGAAGGGCGACTTTCTTGCATGACTTGGTAAGATCTGAAAGGAGGATAACCACAATGGAGAGGCTGTGGTGAGGCATCCCCAGGCAGCTGGCAGTCTTGAGCATCCAAATGTAATTGCTCTGTTTTATTCACCACAGCTTGCCTGCTGTGTTCATCAGACTGCCCAGTGGAACAGAAGGTAATCAGGGCTACGACGATCTCAGAAAGTCAGGCACGCACAACCAAAGTTAAAAATATGTAAAAAACAAATTACTCAGCTGTAATTTGCTCTCATAGAACCCAATTTCTGGATAAGAACAAGAGGAAACAGTGCAAAACTGGGGCACTAAGATTCATCTTCGCCAAAGAAAATGCAGGGAGAGCTGTGAACGTTTAACAACTTCAGTACCTAGTCGCCCATAGTAAGTGCTTGCTTAATGCCTAGACAAGACAGGGAGATCCAGAGAGAGGGCAACTCAAGGCATTTCTTTTATTTAAAAAACTCTTTGATCTATTTTGAAATTTAGGATTTTGCTTTTGACTTTGCTAGATAAAGTTGGAGTAGAAATGAATTATTCATATGAAATATTGCCTCAATAACACTGCATCAAATAAACATAATGAAAAGCTGCCCATGTTATATAAGGGAAGCTAAGTCACAACTCTTTTGAATTGCAAAGTTAAGTACTCGGGGCTAGACTCTTCTCCAACATTATTCTATGGAGGAATCCACTTAGGAGGATGTAATGCTCAGATCCTTTTTAATTCTGGTCAGACATGCATTTGTGGTTTATGGGTTTAAACTACAGTTGTAACCATGGTGTTCCTAAGGCTCTCTTGCAGTCCTCATTTGTCCATATTCCATGCAAGTCACTGGAGGCTGGAGAGCAGTTTCTGTGACAGTGTATCCGATACCACTCTAGCATTTTAAGTGCAGCATAGAAATATGGTAACAGGTATTCTCATCCTCCCCAAGAATTGTGCACATTATGATGCTTTCAACAACACTAAAGCATACCCATGTCCATGGCTTGGAGGGAAAATTTTAAAGCAAATAGCACCCTCAGTGATCAGCAATGTTCCTTTTTAAACAATGTTTTCACTAATAGATCAAAAGAGAGATGAATAAGTCTAAACAAACAGTGCATGTCAGGGGAATCGAGCTCTGCTGAAATTCAATAGATAACACTAAATTTTTGCTGACGATTCAACTCTAAAGAATTGGAGTTCAATAAAGGTGTAGGAAATAGCTGAGTCAGCCCTGGGAAAAATGGTGAGGAGGGCAGAGTTTGTCTTTGGTGTGGCCCTGATCCCAGCCTTCTATCCTTTGGATGCTTGGGGTACTACAGAAGCAGGCCCATCACATTGAAGTGGGTGTTCAGTGGTTCCTAATCACTGACTTAGGGTTACTGAGGAGCTTTGTAAAATTGGATTTCTGGATCACATTCTAGACCTGAATTGGAGTCTTGAGAGTTGAGAAGCTCCCTGTGCTTCCTAAGGAAGTCTGATGCTCTGCTGGCTCTTGGGACCACTGGTGAAGTGAGTGTGTTGAGAGCATAAGCATTGCAGTTGGCCCACAAGGCAACCTCGGGCAAAGCTGTCATTATGAACTGATTGTATGTGTCTCCTAAAACTCATATATTGAAGCCGTGACCCCTAAGGTGATAGTGTTGGGGGTAAAGTTTTTGGCAAATAATTAGGTTTAGATTAGATCACAACAGTGGACCCTCATGATGGGATCAGTGTCCTTATGAGAAGAAGAAGAAGACGACACAGGAGAGCTCTCCAGGGTTTATTTTTAGAGCAAGGGTGTACCTCGCACAGAGCCTAGCCAACGAGAGACCTCAATAAACAGTAGATATTCTCTTTTAAGACGCAATATCACAAACCTAAAATAGTAAACATAGTGCTTTTTATATGGTCTGTGTTCACTAAATTACACTTACCATTAATATTATTGTATTCTTAAATGTATATATAATAATTTATATTATAAAATTTATGTTGACATTATGTTATAATATTTATATATTTATTTAATATGCCAAAAGTGAAATCAAATCAAGTTAAACTTTTAAAAAGTTTGTTATGCATACAAATGAACAGTTTAAGAACTGAGAGACTTTGAACCAAAACTGGTAAGAAGCCTGGCTTACAGTAGTTACAGCACAGCCTATAAAGCATAAAGGAGGAAGTATTTTGGACTTCTTTGTGATTCATTCTTATACATTAATGTTCTTTTAAAGGCAAATAGAGCAGTTTAAGCTGATTTGTCCATAGGTGATTGGTTTAATTTCACTGAATTATGCCAACAAAGATAAAAAGCTCACATTTTGTGTTTTGCTTCTAATTAAAACTATTGTTTCTGGGAAATCATGATGACTGAAGTTTTGGCTACATGGCCGTGAGTGGTTGGCCTTGGGATATCAAAACCGTAGCTTCTGTTTTTATTAAATTTTTTAAAACAAATATAAGGTGTCATTTGAGTCACTAGTACTGTCTCATTGACTCCTTGGAACAATTTTTAGAAACAGGATCAGCAGGGGTTATCATTCTCATTTTATAAATGAAGAAACTTGGTCTCAAACTGGAGCCGCCCAGGACTCCAGCACCAGTAAGTGGCTCCAGGTTCTATTCCATGTGCCTTCCCCTCCGAGTCATGACACAGATGACATACTGGGCTCAACTCTCACAATCATCTTGAGACACAACCACTACTAGTACCATTTCACAGATCCAGAAACGGAGGCAGAGCAGTTCATGACTGTCACTTGGGCTGCCATAACAAAATACCCTAGGGTAGGTGGGTTAACAACAGACATTTATTTCTCACAGTTCTGGAGGCTGGGAAGGTCAAGATGAAGGTGCTGGTAGATTAGGTGTCTGGCGAGGGCCTTGCTCCTGGATTGTTTACGGCTACCTTCACCCTGTGTGCTCATGTGGCCTTTCCTTGGTGTCTGGATATGAAGAGAGGAAAGCACTTACTATGAGGCAGGCCCAGTTCTAAGGGCTTTACATGTATGAGTTACTTTAGTCATCACAACCAGTGAAGTGTCCTTACTACAACTGCCATTTTACAGATGAGAAAAATGAGACCCAGAAAAGTTAAATAACATGCCTCATGTCACACATTAAGTGCTGGAACTATGATTGAAATACAGACATTCTGGCTCTATAATTAATTCTAAGCTGCCATTCTAAACTGTAGTTATGATGGGAATTTTTTTTTTTTTTTTTTTTTTTTTTTTGAGGCAGTCTCACTCTGTCACCTAGGCTGGAGTACAGTGGTGCAATCTTGGCTCACTGCTACTTCTGCCTCCTAGGTTCGAGCAATTCTCCTGCCTCAGCCTCCTGAGTAGCTAGGATTACAGGTGCCCACCACGACGCCCAGCTAGTTTTTGTATTTTTAGTAGAGATGGTGTTTCACCATATTGGCCAGACTGGTCTCGAACTCCTGACCTCAAGTGATTTGCCTGTCTTGACCTTGCAAAGTGCTGGGATGATATGAAAATTTTAAAATAACATAATGCCTAATAAATACTTGTAAGATAAATGATGTAAACTTCCTTAGAACTTTGTGTCTTCAGGGGACAGCACCCTCAGACCCAGATAACTGCCTGGCCTCGCTTCTCACTTTTCTTAGCAGATCCTAGGTAGAATACTGTGCTTAGCTGTGGGTAAGATTTCGAATGGCAGATGGCATTTCCCCTTCTCTCCATTTTTCTCCCTCTCTTTCTCCCTCCTTTTTTCTCCAAAGTTATTTACTGAGTATTTGCTCCATGTCAGGCATCATGCTAAGCTCTGCATGTTCAGCAGTAAATAAGATGACATGGGTTTTGCCTTTGGAAAACTAATGTTCTAGTGAGGAAGAGAGGCAGTGTAATAAGTAATTGACAAATATGTGTGATAAGCATGAGGCCTGGGGAAATGCAGGGTGTGCCTTGGAGTGCAGGGCTGGGCATCCTAAGGGTCAGAAAGATGACCTTGAGGAAGTGCCATCTAAGCCAAGACTGGAAGCATGTGCTAGCCAGGTGATGGACTTGTGGGTAAAGCCTTAGGAGACAACGTTTCAGGCACAGGGAATAGCATGGGCAAAGGCCTAGAGGCAAGATAGAGAGTTCTATGCCTAAGGGTTAATATTTCCAGGGGAGACTGGAGAGAGGTGAGAAGGAAGAAGTTAAGGAGAGATGAGATTATGAAGAGTTTATGGTAGAGGTGATAAAGGGTTTGAACTTCATGCTCAGAGCAACAGGGAGCTATTGAGGGTTTTCAGCAGGGGTGTGGCATGGTGAGAATCACATTTTGGAAAGACCACTCTGGTGACAGTCTACAATAATAATTGGAGGGTAGCAAGGATGGAGGCAGAGAGAGGTGAAAGGAAGTTTCTGCAGTCAGCAGATGGCAGATGACCATGGCCTGGACCAGGGCAGGCCTATGGGATGAAGAGATATTTAGGAGGGATGTTCAACAAGATTCAGTGATGATTGGATGTGAAGGGTGACTGGTATCCCTCAGAAAACACTCTTTAAGAGGAGCATTAAGAAAATTAAGCACATTTAGTTTGAAGGGGTAGAGGAAAGGGAAAGCATGAGAGCGATTTTCAAATATTTAGTGCAGCATAGCTGTTAAAATGTTTTGATTAATTTTATTGTCTCCATTTGAAAGAGTGACCAGCTAGAAGTACATCAATTGAAACATTATGTTGACAAAATATAGTAAGTAAAGACATTCTATGAAATACATGCCTTGCATTATGGAGTTTGAAGAGGCCTGAGAGTGTTTATCAGCCCAGTTATTCTCCACCACAACCTCGAGGTGAGAGTTAGGAGAGCAGCTGAGCGCCACCTATTCAATGTTTCTGTTGGGCACAGAGGGGTGCAGAGTATATGCTTCTAGACTGAACAGAAGTGACTGCATGGCTTCAGATAGTAGGATTAAAATTATTATACGAGGAGGCAGACATGAGCAAGGCCCAAAGAACTTCTGACAGTTGTCTGGCAACTGTTTTAATCAGGTGAGCTCCTTACTTGTGGATATGTTCAAGTGGATCTAGCCATATATCTGTCATGTAGGAGTTTCCTGTTGAGGGCCAAGTCACAGGATCTCTAGGATCCCTTGGGATTGTCCATAAATAAAGGATTCTAAGGAATTCCATTCCTTACTCCCCAGGCCAAGCATCCGTTTCTCATTCGTGGCTATACTATCTCAAGCCAGTATGAAGTGCATAAGATTATTATTACAGGAGCTTTGAGAGTGTTTCCGAAGAGTATCATTGCTTCGGTCATTCTGGAATTTGCCACCTTATCACTGCATTACACTGCAGTCTCTAGATATTGTTTTTACTTTTCTAAACAAAAGTGGAATGAGAATTCACATTTTATCAAGTGAAAGCTACCTCACTATATATATTTTTTTTTCAGAGAAATTTGTTTTATAATTCAATGCATGATTGCAATTTGGGGAAAAAATAAGGAAAATTCAGAGGAAAATATTATATTAACCCTGCCTCTAGCTAGACTACCTAACAATAAAGAGGCAGAGAATTAATCTGATGTGTGACTCAAAGTGAGCGTGAGTTATATATGTTGTTTACAATTCCTTTTGAGAGCACTTACATGCTCTTTATAATAAGAACAAATGGCTACTAAGGACCCTCCTAACACTGTCAAATTCATTTTACTTATGTCCAAGCTTTTACTTAAGTTTGCTAAGTAAATAGAAGCCAGTTGGCCCATGTGCACCTCCCTTCCTCAGGGTTATGCTTTTAAAAGCATTCTCAACAGGAAATAAGTTTCATTAGTGCTTGGAAAATAAATTGGTGAGGTGACAGATTCTGTGATTTGACGGAAGCTCAATTATAATTGTATAACATAATATAGCAAGTGCAGATGAAATCCTATTAAGGTCTGGAAATCTAATATCTCATCTCTATGACTTTTAATTGATCTTTACACTTATTATCATTGCAGTCAAATATTTGAGCTGATTCCAGTACACATAAACAAATGTAAGCACATTAACTCTGTTAATAATTTTAACAAGTAATCTGTATTTCCCCTTAGATGGTCTCCAGTTTTGCCTTGGTATAATTAAAGATATCATCAGTGATAAGCCTCATGTGTTATTTAAAGTATGCATGCATTGAAGTCTTGCTTTTATCATTAACTACATCATGATGTAAGCTACGCATCCATCATTAAAAAAATTAGACCTCTTTCTCTGAAGCAAACTTGGATGGGGAAGGAGGCCCCGTGGGGAGGTATAGAAAGGCTGAGTTCTAGTCTTGACTTTACCACTGAAGTAAGCCAAGTAAGGTCTTTCTTTCTAATCTTATTTCAACACTTCCAGTAGTGCTGACATTCTGATTTCTGTGAGGAAGATACTAGCTCCCTCCTTTGCTAATAACTGTCAGTTGGATAGAAAAACTGTTGCCTTCATGTTCATTTTTGCTCAAGTTTCATACAATGGGATAGTGTAAGCCCAGATATGTGTGGGGAGCAAGTGGTAAGGGAGTGTGTTTCTCTAGCTCATTGTTATATTTGCAACATCAGACTCAGTGCCTGGCATGTGCTTAAATTATATTTATTGAATGAGTGAGTGAATGAATAAATGAATTCAAGTCGTGCCTTCCTGTGGACATGGATTGAAGGTAGTGGCGGGGCTCCCCTTCAATATCCCTTGTGGTATTACACTTAGGCTAGATGAAAACAATGTTAAGTTACCCCTGGGAGTACACCTTCAATGGCATGACACCAAATGCCTTCTTTCATCCTTAATGAAATGGAAGCAAATCAGAGCAAACCACTGCCTCCCAGACTGCCCCTTGTACCTGCTTATTAAGGAGAGCACAATGTGTAGATGCTCCTGTTAGTCAAAAGCAGGCAGAGACTTAATTTGTTAGTTTCTAGCTCATTTAAAGGGGGAACTATTTGTGTGTCAGACAAATATGACATTTGAGAATGTTCTTTGGGTACTCAGAGAACATTAAAATCTCAACCATGCTGTAAACAAAAACAACTTTTAATACAAGCTATGACTAATCCAGCGCTTTTGTTCATTAGGTAGAACAAACATTCTGATTTACAATCAAATATCTAAAATTACCATGAAAGCCTGATAAAAATCCTCCCTGGCATGAGGTCTTATCTCGGCATATGGAATAGACAAGATTTATTCCTTGATAGACCATCTCCATGCACAAATGATCTTAGTAAAGTCTTTTCAGAGTGACTCTTAGCAAATGGGTGGCTTATGCTGGGGTTTATTTGTTTAAGTCATCACTTTCTGAAATCATCTTTGCATATATTAGCATGTCAGTTCAGTTTTATTTCACCAATTATTTGTTTCTTTTAATGGGGGATGCTCTGCTCCTCATTTCCTCTGATTGCTTTAGAAACGAAGAGCCCTTTTCTTCTTTGTATCCTTTGAAAATGAATAAAATTTCCTGTACATTAAAAAAATGTAGCAGAGTGCTAGTAGCATGCCTTCATTAAGGGCAAAAGGCCCGTGGAAAAATTATTAGTGCTTTTCCTCCTGCATTAAAGACTTCTAGAAAAAGATGGAGAGAAGTTGTCTGAGAGTATTAGAGGTTCCTAAAGTGAATGAAATCAACTTCAAGGTGACACCCACTTCTCTTTCAGTTTAGTGACCTTTTGCATGGTTTTTCTTGTTTGCACAAGCAAAGGCTTTTGACATATTCCCCAAGACCCTTAATTCCTCTCTATTTGGCACCTTACCAGCAACATTAAAAAGAGAGAAAGAGAGAAGCTCTCATTTTATCTTTGAGCTGGTTAAATATTTATGTTCTAATTTGTTATTGACTTCATGTGAAGTTTTATCAAAATATAGATAGAAAAGTTTAAAGATTGCTCCTGGGAGAGCACTTAATCCATTTAAAAATAAATTTCTGGTGGCCAGATTTTCTGGGCTTACAACATGAAGCTATGAAGGAAAGCAAAACCAAACAGGCCCAGCTTATAGGCTGGCATTTATAGACAAGGATAAAGGAAACTTGGTAATGAAAATGCTAATCAAATATCATTGTGAATGCTCATTTAAAAAAATGTTTGATGGAAGCCTTTACTAGATCTCTACTTTAATTATGTTTCATCTGCAAAAAATGCAATGTAATTAAAAAACACCCTAGGGTAAACTTTTGAGGATGGGCCTTTGTTGTACTTTACCTCCTGTTTCTGTCTCTTGTATACTTATGTTTTTATAGCCACTGGATGTGTTAATTCTTTCAGAAACATCTACATGTTAATGGCAGGGAGTGAGCAATATGAATAGCAAAGGACTACATATCTAATGGTGAAATTTCAGAGCACAACAAGAAGGATTTATTTATTTATTTATTTATTTATGAAAGAGTCTCCATCTGTTGCCCAGGCTGGAGTACAGTGGTGCAATCTCGGCTCACTGCAACCTCTGCCTCCTGGGTTTAAGTGATTCTTCTGCCTCAGCCTCCTGAGTAGCTGGTATTACAGGCATGGGCCACCATGCCCAGCTAAATTTTGTATTTTTGATAGAGATAGAGTTTCATTATGTTGTCCAGGCTGGTCTTGAACTCCCGACCTTAAGTGATACACTGGCCTTGGCCTTCCAAAGTGCTGTGATTACAGGTGTGAGCCCCCACGCCCAGCCAGGAAAGATAAATTTAACCAGATCGTATACATACATTTTCTTTCAAATCTAGCCATATGGGCACCACTTCCTTGATCTGTGCTTGAAGATAGATACACCAGGTTTCTCTGTTATGTACGTCCTGTCACTACTGCCTTTATGACCTAACTAACATCCTCCTAACTAGAGACCTTGCTGACATTATGTTTGCTACCAGAGTTCTTACAGCAATGAGTTACCTTTTGGAAAGAGAAAGAACCTTCCCTCATGGAGGAGGTTGTAGCTGCTTCAAAATTGTAACCCACTAGGATTTATTTTATGGGTAAAAAGCAGTCTATATTTTAATTATTTTATACCGACTAGATGCTGCCTTGTGTATTTTGATTTCTTTGTTTTTTTTTCTTATTTGCTTAAATCAGAGTATCCCATATTTCAAGCCTCAGATCAGGCCCAGTTCACAATTTTCATGGGTACGCAAAACAAACATAAACTTGAAAGAAAGTAAAAAAAGAAAGAAGGAAGAAAGAAAGGAAGAAGGAGAGGAAGGAAATAAGGAAGGTAGGAATAAAGGGAGGAAGGGAGGAAGAGAGGGAGGGAGGAGGGAAAGGAGCTCTGTGTACCCCTAGATTCTTATCTTGCCTCCTGGAAGTGGATATAGCCTCTCATGGAATAGACAAGGCTCTTGCTAAAGAGATAGAAGCAGAAAACAAACTTTCATGACTTCTTCATGGAATGCATGCCCACTCCCTTCATATCCACCAGGCCCTGGCTCAGAGCTAGATCTGCTTCAGTCAAAAAGACAGACGTAGCTCCTGTGCTTAAAGATGTCTCATCTTTTGACACACCCCTTCTACAAGTTATGCCCTTCTGAACTAAGTGCAAATGGGAGGATTTTTTCCACAAAGAATAGGAGATGGCTTCCAGATTGTGGGCTGTGGGTGAGCAGAGTCCCTCCAGCTTCATTGTGAGTGATTTAATGGTATGGTAGTGATGATTGTTTGCCTGTTGAGAGTGGAGACCACTGGGTATTGGTAAGTCCTGAGAAGAGACTTTTTAAGTCTCTTGTACCACCTGTATGCAACCTCATCTAATATCCAAGTTCTGGAGTAATTTCTTACTACCCTACCAGAGTCATGTCTGATAGTCATCTCATGCATGACACATATGAAATGTATTAGGGTTCTCCAAAGAAACAGAACCAATAGGAGATACACATGCACATGCACACACACACATATGTACACAGGCATGCACACACACAAACAAGAATTCGTTCATGCAATTATTAAGCCTGAGAAGTCCTATGATTTGTCACCTGCCATCTGCAAGCTGGAGACTTAGGAAAGCTGGCAGTGTAGTTCAAAGGCCTGAGAGGTGAAGGGCAATGGTATAGATTTTAGTCTGAGTCTAAAGTCTTGAGAACCAGAAATAAGGAGAGCAGAAGATCCATGTCCCAGCTCAACATTCAGTCAGAGAGAGGGAGAGAGAGAGAGAACCCAACCTTCCTCCACTTTTTGTTCTGTTCAAGTCATCAGTGAATTGGATGATGCCCATCCATACTGGGGAGGGCCATCTGCTTTACTCAGTCTACCAATTCTAATGCCAGTCTCTTATGGAAATACTCTTACAGACATATCCAGAAATAATGTTTTATCAGATATCTGGGCATCTCATGGCCCAGTCAAGGTGATACATAAGTTAACCATCACAGTTACTTTGAAACTGTGCATGCCTACTGATTGTGGCCTTGGAGAGACTGAGTATGGCAGTTCTGGCCCAGGCCACATGCAGCTTTCAAAACTTCCATCTAAGCGGAAGATAGGGCCACCATGTTGCATGTCTCCAGGAAGTACCAAAGTGAAGGGTACGTCCTGGTGACTAGCAATGCTGTTTGCACAGCCATATGTAGTGACAGATGCTGCCATCAGAATTGTGCCGAAGGAAGATCACAACAGAAATAGATGATGCTGAATTAATACATTAAGAAAGAACAGCCAGGTGTGGTGGCTCGCACCTGTAATCCCAACATTTTGAGAAATTGATGTGGGAGGATCATTTGCCGGGAGTTCAAGACCAGCCTGGGCAACACAGTGAAACCTCATGTCTACAAATAATTAAAAAAAAAATAAGTCGGGCATGGTGGTACACACCTATATTCCCAGCTGCTTGAGAGGACGAGGTGGGAGGATTGCTTGAGCCTGGGAGGTTGAGGCTGCAGTGAGCCAAGATCACACCACTACACTCCAGCCTGGGTGACAGAGCAAGATCCCTTTTCAAAAAAAAAAATAAAATAAAAGGAAGAATGTTGGAAATACGTTACTTAGCAATATAGGCAACTACCTAAAGAAGGAGCTAAGAGTCTGAAAAGGTTGCTTCTAGAAAGTGGGACTGGAATTGGGAGGTGGATTGAGGGAGAAGCCATGTTCATTTGTCATTTTAAGCCTTGTGTTGTTACTTGATTTTTATAATTCAAATGTATGTGCATACATAAACAATTCTCTCTCTCTATATATATATATGCATACACGTGTGGCTATGGATGTACATGCATGGATGTGTGCATGTATATATGAACATGCTGATATGGTTTGGCTGTGTCCCCACCCAAATCTCATCTTGAATTGTAACTCCCACAATTCCTATATGTCATAGGAGGAACCTGGTGGGAGGTGATTGGATTATGAGGGTGGATCTTTCCTGTGCTGTTCTCATGATAGTGAATAAATCTCACAAGATCTGATGGTTTTAAAAATGGGAGTTTCCCTGCACAAGTTCTCTCTTTGCCTGCCAGCATCCATGTAGATGGGACTCGCTCCTCCTTGCCTTCCGCCATGAGGGAGGTCTCATGGTTGTGAGGCCTCCCCAGCCACGTGGAACTGTAAGCCCATTAAACATTTTTTCCTCAGTCTCAGGTATGCCTTTATCAGCAGCATGAAAACAGACTAATACACATGTGCACGTGAGCACACACACACACACACACATCTATCTATCTATCTATCTATCTATCTATCTATCTATCTATCTATCTATCTGCTTCTTAAAGAATGAGGGGAAAATAACCCTGGGAACTGTGGATCTGCACTGGAACAGGGAGACCAGTTAACAGCTGGTGACCCTTGCAGTGATTTGGGGCTAGAGAAGACTCAGGCCTGAACCTAGCAAGTGTCACTGGGAATAGAATCTGGTGATCTGAGAGATGCTAAAGAGGTAGAAGAAGCAAGCCTAGGTGCTCCCAAACACAGTCTGAGTGATGCCCTAAGACCTCACATACCTTCTCTGCCTGACCCTCTCTCCATCCCTCTCCCCTTCAGTGAGAAAAGGTGAGTTGGAACAGGGGAAAAGAGAACGAAGGTGGGCAGTGGGAAAGGAACCAAGACCCAAAGTTCATGCTGCTGGGACAGGGTACTTATTTCTCCCCTTTCTGTGGGTGCAAAATATCTTCCACATTCTGGAGCAGAAATGTATGATTCACAACTGTTTTTATCATATCCATTTTGTACCCTTTCCCCACGTACACAGATGTGTACAATGATTTGGGTGTGTATGTTGGCTTTCTCTAACATTTCTTCACTTTTATTTCCTCTATTTTCCTATTTATTAAAAAATTATTTTATACTCTTATAGAAGTGGAGTCTTGCTATGTAGACCAGAGGGGTCTTGAACTCCTGGCCTTAAGTAGTCCTCCCACCTTGGCCTTCTAAAGTGCTGGGATTACAGGCATGAGCCACTGTGCCTGTCTTAATGTAATGTATATTTGTTGTATATGTGTGGATGTTTGTGTGTTTGGGAAGGAGAGGTGGGTGGGGAGAGGATGAGCTGTTTAGGGGACCTGAGCTTGATAACAAAACATTTTATTCCATTGAATAAAGGATATCTGTATTATCTGTCTATCTATCTATCTATCTATCTATCTATCTATCTATCTATCTATCTATCTATCTATCTTCTATTTATCTATCCATCTACATTTTCTGCCGAGATACTGTCTGTATTACTGGCTCACCATTATAGTTTCTTTGAGGGAACTCTATGTTGAAGTCCCAAAATCTGACCCATACCAGTTTCCAGTGGAGCAAGAATCAGTTCTGATGACCTTGTTCTGTCAAATATTAATTGAGAGCTTCTGAGCAGATATTGTGATAGCTCTCTAAATACTCATTCCAACCTTTTCCCCCTTGCTCCTTTCATAGAAGTTGCAAAGATAACATTTTCAGACTGCCTAGATGCTATGGGTGTCCATGAAATATTATTTAGACCAAGGAAACGTTTATAGGAAGCTTTCCTTGAGACTTCTGAGAAGGCCTTTGCTTTTGTGATACAATGGACAACTCCATGCCTTTATTCTACAGTCTTTCTTACCTTTTTCTGCCTAGAATAAAGATATGATGGCTGGAGCTTTAGCAGCCAAGACAGGATCATGCAGTAAAGTCAAGAGAATTAGACACCATGGCTCTAATATCCATCACCCAAAAAATTAACATTGGCAACTACCTCTCAGAACTTGTGTTTAAATTCTGTCACTTGGGTTATCTAAGACTTGCAAAAGAATGGAACCCCTGAGTAGTATAGGCAGACACTGGGAAAATAGTGGAAACAGAACATGATTGAGTGTCGGGTTCATGGTTTTTTGGGCAGAGCAACTCTATAGGAGTTGAAGACTTTAAGCTGTGTTCTCCACAGTGATACCTTAAGAGTTCAGTACTCATTTCCTGCCTGAGGAACCTGGAGCATAGAGATTTTATGAAACATGCCTCTGGCTATTAATGCAGAATCAGTGGCAACTCTAGTGCTAATCCTGCAGGTTGGAGATAAATTATGCTCTTTTTCCACCAGACCGAATATTTACTAAAACAGCATTAATACCTATTTATTTTTTCCATCAATATTTCATAAATTTGAAGAGAAACAGCTTGAAATAATTCAGATTATTTTTTTCTCTGTGTGTGCTTTCAGAGGCATCAATTATTGTGGGTATACCTTCAGCATAGCCTAAAGCTGCAATAAATTCTCTAATTCTAACTTGGAAGATTTTAGAAATGCTAATAGGGAGATGCCTACGAATTATTACTCTTGATTTAACACAGCATGCTCCCCTTAAAAATAAACAAAATTTTAATTCAATTTAAGAATGGGTGATAACCTTTTGGCTTGGGTTGGGGAAGGTGTGAGTGGGAGTTATGGGGGTGGGTGGGTGGACTTACTGTTTTAAATTTGAATTCTCACTGAATGAACCATATCAATAGTTGAAAAAAGACCTTCAGTACAATATCCTTATATTTTTCTAAATATTTTACATTTTATAACTCATCTGATTTTTACAAAAATATTATTTGGCAAGAAGTTTGATTATAACTATTCCCACTTGACAGATGGGAAACCAAATCATAAAGTGTTTTTTTTTTCGATAGACTTGGGTGTGGCTTCCAAGTGTTTCGGGAATATACAACGCAATTCAAAATTGGTGCAAAAATGGAAATCCATTGGGTGTGTTTCCTACTTTGCTGTCCTTTAAGGTTGGCAATAAAAAAAATAACTTGACCTACTGCCCTTTATTCCAGTCTTAATAACAAAAATATCGAAAGAATGGAAATGCAGTTAGCCCTCTGTATCTGTGGGGTCTGCATCCAAGGATTCAACCAACTATGGATCAAAAATATTAAAAATAACAATACAACAATAAAAATAATACAAAGAAAAATAAAGTAAAACAACTATTTACATACCATTTACATTGTATTAGGTATTGTAAGTAATTTAGAGAAGATTTAAAGTTTGTGGGAGGATGTGCATAGATTGTATGCAAATACTATGCCATTTTATATAAAAGACTTAAACATCCACAATTTCAGTGTTCACGGGGGTTCTGGAACCAATTTCCCATGAATACGAGGGATGGCTGTGTTTGGGAATCTATTTATATTTCATCCACATTGAACTAGGAGAGGTAAGGAAGGGAATGAAGAAAGGAGGGAGAAAGATGAGTTGTAGCAAGTACTGAGCAGCTGTTTTGGGCTGGGAGGGAGTGGGAACTACAATCAATGTACATCATCTCAGAGATTCTGTGAAAGAACTTTGGGAGAGGTGCATTATCTACACCTTACGGGTGGAGACAGAGGTTCAAAGAAGTTAAGTTACTTGCCCGAGGTCATATAGCTAGTGTATTATGGAAGAGTGATCACATTGGGGAATATGTTTTCAGGGGCTGTGATCTTGCCAATATACTATGGCTGAAAGAAGAGTTTGGTTTAAGTGATAATGTAAAAGAGCTGGGAAACAGATTTGTGTGAAAAATCAAAGTTCTGCCTTCCCAGTAGCTACCAAAAGACAGATTAGAACCATAGTGTTTTATCTTGAGCAACTACATTTGAATCCTTTGCATTTCTTGGCATTTATGTATTTATAGTTAACATTTCTGTTTTTTTTTTTTTAACTCACTTTCATGTTATCTTGTGATTACTCATGTAGTCTTGCAAGAAACTCTAAATTATTTTTAGAAGGTGGGAGTATAAAGAAATAGTTTATATTTTACTAATATGAAAATAGATTATTTGATAATATAATGAGTTCACTTGTGGAGGAGGTGTGGAATTACTGTATACAGCTTATTAAAACAATTGCTATCACTAGTTGCACAACTGTAGAGAAAACTCTAATTAGTTATAAATGAGTCTCTGCTGTTAATATCCAGGTGAAGACATCAGGACACCCTCAGCGACATCTGTCTCTACTCCAACATAGTCCAGATCCAATTTTTCAAGAATTTTTCTTGTTTGCTGATCTTCTTTTGTGTCTCATATTTCTCTACTTTAAGGTTTAATTTTGTGTGTCATGACTTTTATATCTGTAACTAGATTATTAAAGAGCCTTACCTTGGAAGGGGTATAAATATAAAACGTTTTAAAAATTTGCCTGGGCATGATGGCTCATGCCTGTAATCCCAGCACTTTGGGAAGCTGAGATGGGTGGATCATCTGAGGTCAGGAGTTCAAGACCAGCCTGGCCAACATGGTGAAAACTCTTCTCTACTAAAAAATAAAAAAATTAGCCAGGTGTGGTGATACACACCTGTTATCCCAGCTACTCAGGAAGCTGAGGCAGGAGAATCGCTTGAACCCAGGAGGCAGAGGTTGTAGTGAGCTGAGATTACAGCACTGCACTCCAGCCTGGAAGACAGAGCAAGATTCTATCTCAAAAAAAAAAAAAAAAGTTTTAAAAATTTTGTCCCAATTACAAGCCCAAATGGGCTATAGTGAAACTTATTTTTTAGTTCCTTAAAAATTAGTATATATTGAACTATTGTAATTACTTTTTCTGTATTTATATTATTAATAATCTCAAATTTATGATAGAAATATTCTTATTAACCTCATTTGACAGAGGAAGACACTGGAGCGCAAGAGGTTTCTTAGCCTGTGAGGGTAAAAAGCTGGAGTGCACCCAGGGGATGCTATGTGACAATTCCTTTTATTGCTATATCCATGTCTCCTGATATTCTATCACCTTCAAGGCATTTTCAGTTGTTAAAAGCATAGTCTGGTTTAAAACTCCAATCTCAAACTTGATTTAAAAATGCTTTTAACAGATTTATAGAGACATAATTCACATAGCGTACAATTCACCTATTGAAAATATGCACTTCAATGGTTTTTAGTGTATTCATAGAATTGTGTCACAGTCATCACAATCTTATTTTAGAATGTTTCATCACTCTCAAAAGAAACCCTGTACCCATTAACCATCATTCCTTAGTCTCCCAAGCACTAAACAACCACTAATCTACTTTCTGTCTCTATCGATTTGATTATTCTGTACATTTCGTATACACGGAATAATAGAATATGTGTTTTTTTTGTGACTTCTTTCACTAAACATATTTTCAGAGTTCATCCAGGTCATAGCATGCATCAGTACTTCGTTTCTTCTCATTGCCAAATAAAATCCATATGTGAATACACTACATTGTATCTTTTCATTTTTCAGTTGATGGACATTTGAGTTGTTTGCTATGAATACTCATGGACAAGTGTTTGTGTGGATGTATGTTTTCATTTCTCTTGTATATATACCTAAAAGAATTGTGGTGTCAAATGGTATTATACTCCAAAGTGGCTGCACCATTTTATATTATCATCAGCAGTTTACGCAGCTTCTGACTTCTCTACATCCTTACTAACTCTTGTGGTATTCTTTGTCTTCTTAGTGGGTGTGAAGTGGTATGTCACTGTGGTTTTGATTTGCATTTCCCTGATGTTTAATGGAGTCAAACATCTTTTCATGTGCTTGTTAGCCATCTATGTGTCTCCTTTAGAATCTTTGTCCATTTAAAAACATGTTTTTATTATTGAGTTGTAAGTGTGCTTGATATATGCTGAATACAAGTCCCTTATCAGGTATATATATATATAGTTTGCAAATATTATCTTCTGTCAGTTGTCTTTTCATTTTCTTGATGATTTTTTTTTTCTTTTTGAGACAGGGTCTCATTTTATCACCTAGGCTGGAGTGCAGTGTGCAGTGGCATGATTGTAGCCCACTGCAGCCTTGAACTTCCGAGCTCAAGGGATCCTCTCATCTCAGCTTCCCAAGTAGCTGGACTACTGGCATATGCCACCATGCTCAGCTAATTTTTAAAACATTTTTTGTAGACATGAAGTCTTGTTATATTTTCGAGGCTGGGTTTGAACTCCTGGCCTCGAGTGATCCTCCTGCTTTGATCTCCCAACACTCTGGAATTACAGGTGTGAGCCACCATGCTTGACCTTTCCTGAAGCACAAAAGTTTTTATTTAGATGAAGTCCACTTTACTTTTTTTATTTTGTTTTTTGCGTTTTTGGTGTTTTATTTAAGAAGATTTGTCTAACTTAAGGTCATGAAAATTTCCTCCTATTGTTTTTCTAAGAGTTCTACAGTTTCACCTCTTATGTTTAGATTTGTCATCAATAGTAATTTTTGTGTGTAGTATAAGCATGTGGTATGACTTTATTGTTTTGCATGTGGGTATCCAGTTGTATTAGCACCATTTATTGAGAAGACTGTTCTTTTCCCATTTATTTGTCTTGGCTTCCTTGTCAGAATCAGTAGATTACAAATTAAGGGTTTATTTCCATACTGTTGGTTCTATTCCATTGACCTCTATGTTCTTGTAAGAGTACTACATTTCCTGCTCGATACAGCTTTGTAGTAGGTTTTAAAATTAGTAAGTGTGAGTCTGCCAACTTTGTTCTTTTTCAAGATTGCTCTGGCTGTTCTGTGTCCCTTGTATTTTCATATGAATTTTAAGCTAAGTTTGTTCATTTCTGTAAAGAAGCCAGTTCAGATTTTTATAGAGATTGCACTCAATGCGTAGATTAGCTTTGGGAGTGTGGCTGTCTTAATTCTTCCAATCCATGAACATAGGATGTCTTTCCATTTATTTAGGTCTTCTTTTACTTCTTTCATGAACATAGGATATCTTTACATTTATTTAAGTTCTTTTTATGTTTTGTAGTTTCCAGAGTGTAACTTTTGTGCTTCTTTTGTTAAATTTATTCTCAAGTGATTTAAACATTATTTTCAATGCTATTTTAAATGGAATTATTTTCTCAATTTTATTTTCAGATTGTTCATTACTTGCTTATTAAAATATAATTATTTTCTTTGTATGTTTATCTTGTGTCCCGAAACCTTACTGAACTCAGACATTAGGTGGAATCATTTTCCGGTGGATTTACTAAAATTTTCTAAATAAAAAATCATGCCATTTACAGATAGAGATATTTCTACTCCTTCCTTGCCAATCTTGATGCTTTTTATTTACTTCACTTGCCCAATTGCCCCAATTAGAATTTCAAGTAAAATGTTTAGTAAAAGTGGTGAGTGTAGACATCTGTGTCTTGTTTCTGTTCTTAGGAGGAAGGCATTTGGTCTTTCACATTAAGTATGATATTAGCTGTGAGTGTTTTTCTTAAGTGTTTTTTTTTAATCATGAAAAGATGTTGAATTTTGCCAAATGTTTTTTCCTGTGTTTATTAGGATGATTATGTGGCTTTCCTCCTTTATTTTGTTAATAGGCTACATTATATTAAATACTTTGCCATTATTAAAGTATCCTTGAATTCCCAAGACAAATCTCACTTGATTATGATGAATAATCCTTTTAATGTCTAGATGTAGTTTGCTAGTATTTTGTTGAGGTTTTTTCATCTGTGTTTATAAGAGCTATTTGTCTGCAGTTTTCTTTTCTTGTGATGTTTGTGTCTGGTTTTAGTATCAGGATATTGTTGACCCCATAGAATAGGGTTAGAAAATGCTTTCTGCTATTCTATTTTTGGGGAAGAGTTTGTGGAGAATTGCTATTATTTCTTATTTAAAAGTGAGGTAGAATTTATCCGTGAAGCCATCTTGTCCTGGGCTTTCCCTTGTGGGAAGATTTAAAATTACTAATTTAATCTCTTTATTTGTTGTAAGTCTATTAGATTTTTGCTTATTCTTGAGTCAGTTTTAATAGTTTATGTCTTTCTAGGAGTTTGTTTCATCTAAATGATCTAACTTGTTGCATACTGTTTTTCATACTATTTCCTCATAATCTTCTTTATTTCTGGAAGGTTAATTAGTTACATCTGTTATTTCTGATTCTAGTAATTTGAGTCTTTTTTCTTTTTCTTGCTCAGTCTAACTAAATGTTTGACAATCGTGTTGATCCTTTTTAAAAAGTAACTTTTGGTTTTGTTGATTTTTCACTATTGTTTCTCTATTTTCTTTCATTTATATCTATTATAATTATTATTTTCTTTCTTCTGCTTGCTTTAAGTTTACTTTGCTCCTTTTCCCCCTCAGTTGTTCCCTTTATTATTGAAAGTGGCATATTGAAGATTTCAACCATTATTGTTGAATTGTCTATTTCTCCCATCAGTCTATCAGTTTTTGCTTTATGTACTTTGAAATCTCTGTTATTAGGTACATATGTGTTTCTATTTATCATATCTTCCTAGTGAATTGAGCCGTTTACCATTGTAAAATTATCTACATTATTTTCAGTAACATATTTTTGTTTTAAAGTCTATTTTGTCTCGTATTATCTGGTCACTCTAACTCTCTTATTGTTCCTGTTTGCTTGCTATACTTTCCCACATTTTTTATTTTAAACCCATTTGTATTTTCAGTTCTAAAGAGTGTCTCCTGGAGGAAGCACAAAGTTGGAACTTGTTTTTATCCTATCTTACTATCTCTATCTGTTGATTGAATTGTTTAATTCATTCATATTTAATATTATTGTCATTTGTTTGAATTTATGTCTTATATTCAACTGTTTGTTTTCTGTAAATATCATGTCTTTTTTTTCCTTCCATTTCTCCTTTATTGCTTTCTTTGCATTAAGTTGATATTCTCTAGTTTATCTTTTAAATTTCTTTCATGATTTTAAAATTATATATACCCCATTCCCAAGAATCCCATCTGTATTCTCTCTTTTGGTAGGGCTGCACTATTGGATGTTTAAAAAGACTCCCAACAGTTTTAAACAGCACTTAGTTTTAATTTGGTACTAGAGTTAAGAAGATTTTAGTAGTATAGAATTAAATCAAGTCTAGTTCTTAAAATCAGTGGAATAGAAAGGATAGATATTTTATTATAAAATAAATTATAACTTTAGTACCAAGTTTAACAAATATGAAAAAATTATGTTCCAGTTATTGAAATGTTACTTAACCATTTGAGCATAACTCTCAAGTTCATTGTACTATATAAACCCCCAACTAACATAGAGGATAAAGCAGTGGGTAATTTTCTGTTCACTAAGAACTTATCGCAAAATGCCATTACGAGTCAAACTATTTCTATAAATATAAAACATTTAATTAAAAAATGTTGGACAATGCTATGAGCTGCACTCTGTTCCCCCAGCCCCTGCAAATTCATATGTTGAAGTATTAACTCCCAGACCTCAGAATGTGACTGTATATGATTATAGGGTCTTCAAAGAGGTAATTAAGGTTAAACGAGGTTATTGGGGTGGACCCTAATCTAATATGACTGGTATCTTTACAAGAAGAGGAGATCAGAACACAGATAGGTGCAGAGGAAAAGACCATGTGAAAACACAGAGAAGAAGCGGCCACCTGTAAGCTAAGGAGAAAGACCTCAGAAGAAACCAATCCTGCTGAAACCTTTATCTCAGACCTTTATTCTCGGGAATTGTGAAGAAATAAATTTCTGTTATTTAAGCTACTCAATCTGTGGTATTTTGTTAAAGCAGCCCTAACCAACTAATATAGACAACTTTTCAAGAACACCTCCAATGAATAAAATAGAATACATCCTCCCTCCCTTCCTCTTTTCCTTCTTGGCTTATCTTCTTGGATGCACCTTCCCAGAGTAGAACTTCCATTGTGCTAAGATGGGGTATGGAGTGAGAAAGTGGGCCATAGCTCGAGTGCCACAGATTCTTGCTGTTCTTATCAAGATCTATTAGATTTTCTTAATAAATGTTTCCTTATTTGCTATATGCCATTAGGATAATTTCTAGAGATTTTGAAATTGTAAATCCATTGGATAAAATGGAATCCATCCTCCTTCCTTCACTTCCTTCCTTCCCTCAGTGCCTCCCTCCCTCCCTCCCTCCCTCCCTCCCTCCCTCCCTCCCTCCCTTCCTTCCTTCCTTCCTTCCTTCCTTCCTTCCCTTCCCTTCCCTTCCCTTCCCTTCCCTTCCCTTCCCTTCCCTTCCCTTCCCTTCCCTTCCCTTCCCCTTCCTTCCTTCCTTCCTTCCTTCCTTCCTTCCTTCCTTCCTTCCTTCCTTCCTTCCTTCCTTCCTTCCTTCCTTCCTTCCTTTCCTTCTTTCCTCCTTGTTTATTATGGACTCTAGCCTCACCACAGTCACATAACGAGGAAAATAATTTATCCAGCCATTCTTGCTTATAAAATTATTGAGGGAAATAACTTGTAAAGTTTGGAGATCCAGGAACTTTGAATGTGGAAACCGCTAGCCAGCCCTTGGATTCCTAGTGTGAGGTATGACTTGGGGAAGAGGTTTACATTGGTAAGGGTCAGATGAGGTTTTTAAATAATGAAGTGTTTACCTCAAAAATCTTCTGTATTCAGTGCCATGGAGAAGGATAACTTAGTGGAAATTATGCACTTATTGGTTTTAGCTTTTCACATTCTGGATTTGGCCCCAATTTCAAGATTTTAATTATTTTAAATTAATATAGATGATAAACATTATTGAATTTTCTTTTAATACATTTCAATATTGGCCTAAACTAATAACCAAGTGATTATAATTATTGCCTTTTACAAAGAGTGAGTTTTTGTTGTTTATAACTTTATTTAATATTTTCTCTGCCTAGATACAGCTAAAATTTCATTTTATAGATTTTATACATTGCATATCTTACATTAATGATTTGTTTAGCTATCCCCCCACAAATTATTTGTGCTGCTACATCAGAAAATTGAATAATAATTTTTAAATTTTCTTTATTAAAAATAGCTGAAGCAGTTGTTTTGAAACCAGTGGGAAATGAACTATTTAAATCAACATGTTAATCCTAGATGCTTGGGGGAAATATTTCAGAATCAAAAAGCATTAAGAATAATTATTATCTCCTCAAACAATACATACTCATTGCATGTGTACGTATATTTCTGTTCAACTCAAAAAATAGAGATTAGGTGCCCCTGTGTTCAAAAACTTGTCTCTGGGCCAGAGATTGCATCAGCTTTTGGTCTACTTGGAGGCGAATGACATGTAACTAAGCTGGTAGGAAGTCTAACAAAGTTGCTTCAGAGAGTTTGGAATAAATACCAAAGCAGAGAATAAATGCAATTTGTTTGAGGTTCCTGGAAATACACAAGGGAGGTGATATTGATATTAATAATATACATACTTTGTGCAGGAATTAATTGCTTATTCATCCATATTCTTTGTATCTTCATTGTATTATTTGTTTCATTTGGTTTTAGCTTATTTCATTTTTTCATATTTGCTCATCTGACTAGTTTTAAAGCTTCTTGAGGACAGGGAACTTGTCATAATCATATTTGCTCCAAATACTTGCTGTTCTTTTGAACTTAATATCCATTATAGTTGCTAAACAAATGTTTGTTTAATTAAATTTAGCATGCTGTGATGAGAAGATTATGCAGGAGCTCAGAGCTCTAATCTATATAGGTCAAAATATCTTTGATAAGAGGATTTAAGATGAACAGATAATTGCTGGGGAAATAACACTTTTCTTTGAAAAGCAGTCAGGGCACAGATGGAGATAAGGTCAGAAGTTATGAAAATATTTTTGAGTAGCAAGGGGGATATGGCAGGATAGTTTTGTTTATGGATATACAGGGGAAAGAAGGTAAGTGGCACTTGTAACAATTAGTGACTGGAGTAGTTAATTTGTACTCATGAGAATAGATTCCGTTTAACCTTTGCTGAGGATTGACTGTAGTGCCCACCTGTGCAGGGCATCATTATGAAGTTTCAATGAATAAAGACGATTTATTTTCTGATCTCAAGCATCTTTTCAAAATACATTTATCTTAGAAACATATTATCCACATTATTTCTCTTGCTTCTGTCTTTTCAATTTCTCATTACTAGTGTTGTTGACTCTCCCTACCCATCATCAAGTATGTTCTGATTCTGAAGGTAATCCCAAGTGAGGCAGAAACATAGCCTCACTTTTAGTATTCAGGAGGATTTGAAAATGAGTCTCAAACCTAGACCTGGGACCCAGAAACTAGGGCCTAGCCATGGGTGCTGGGCCATGTTGCTTCCTTGAATTTTCCCTTAATAGTTAAACAAGAGCTGAGCACTGTTTTGTCACATGACTACTCCATTGCTTTCATCTGGCCTGGCACCTTCCTTCCCTTGGGCCTTTGCCTTGGTCCCCAATATTTTGTCAGTCATACCTCTCTGCCCATTTCCTCTGGCCCCAACATCAGCTTGTTTTGTTCCTTCTAATTCCTTTCTCTGAGGGCTAGGGCATTATCCTGGAATCTGAGGCTGCAGGCCCCAGCTCTATAGGAAATGAATAGATCCCCTAGGACCATTTTTGCAGTTCTCCTCCCACATCTTGAGAGTTCTTGCTGTCCTCCTTTTTGAATTTTCCATTGTTGTGCACTTCATCTGTCAGACTAGTTTACTAAAGAGTAATAGTTTTACTGAATTGTGCCAAGTTTGCTGTACCCCTTGGATTCTAAGCTTTAGACTCTCTAGCTGAACTTCCCTAGCTCTGTAGCTGGAGGTAGTCCAGACTCTATGCCACCCTTACCTCCATTCTTATCCCACCTGGCTTCTCATTTCTTCCTTCCAGCTCCATGTTGCTGAGCTCCTGCATACTTTAAACTCAAGTCCAGATAGGTATTGCCAAATTGATCTTGTATTAAATGATGATTCCAATCCAGTCAGAATAGTTTTCCTACCAAAGATGAGTTTCCATAGATACATAGGTAGATAGATATGGTTTGGCTGTGTCCCCACCCTAATCTCATCTTGAATTGTAGCTCCCACAATTCCCACCTGTCGTGGGAGGGACTTGGTGGGAGGTAATTGAATCATGGGGGTGGGTCTTTCCCATACTGTTCTCTTGATAGTGAATAAGTCTTATGAGATCTGATGGTTTTATAAAGGGGAGTTTCCCTGTGCAAGTTCTCTTCTCTTGTCTGCCACCATGTGAGACATGCCTTTCACCTTCTACTGTGATTGTGAGGTCTCCCCAACCACATGGAACTGTGAGTCCATTAAACCTCTTGCTTTTGTAAATTGCCCAGTCTTGTGTGTGTCTTTATCAGCAGCATGAGAATAGACTAATACATGTATATATCCATCTAAAAATTTATCCTGTTTAAATATTAACTTTGTTCCCAAATATAAGTATTTCCATCCATCTATCCATCCATCCATCCATCCATCCATCCATCCATCCATCCATCCATTCCATCCATCCATCCATCCATCCATCCATCCATCCATCCATCCAACAGATATTTAGCAAGAAACTTCTAAATTTAAGCCATCAGGCTTAAATGATGATTGGCAAGTTCAAATCATACAAATTCTCTGAATATGAAACTCTGCTAGCTTTAGAAGACAGCATGAGATCTTTATCTTTTTTGCTATAAAAGTATGAGTTATATATTCTACACCATAAGTATAAATTTGAAGCTAAACATATTTTAAGTTGGAGTAATAAAAATATGATCTCAACTCTATTATATGGGATTTTCAAGCTAACTTTTATGTGTCAGGTACTTTACATACTTTATGAGATATATTTTATCTTTATCCACAATTTAAGATATGAAAATAAAAAAATAGGAGCTTGGATAAATTAAGTAACGTGCAAAGTCAATTATCAGAAAACAGTGGAGAGAGATTATAGCTTAGATATTTCTAGGTATAAAATCTAGGCTTTTGTATCTCACCATAGCACCTCTTTAAATATTTAAGAAAGATTAAAAGCAACATTTCAATTTTTATAATGTGATCCTATTAAAATATTCTATTTTTTAAAATGGTTGCTTTTTTATTTACCGTAAAAAATCTATCATTATAAGATAATGTTACCATCCAATCCCCAAATCCTTCCAGTGCCACACCCCTCCCAGCATTTGTTTAACATTTAAATGATCAGAAACACAGCTAAAGAAAGAGGTTCTAATGAGTCAAAAGAAAAGGCATTGCTTTGCTTCTGCTCAAGCAGTTTACTTGGGGTGTGGTATCTCAGACTCTCACTCAAATGCTGATAACTGTAAGTTGTGACCAAATTCTAACCATGCCTTTTATGTGGTTTCCCAGCCCATGACAAAAAGGGGAGAATATGAGAAAGACCTAACTGTGAGAAATAGCAGCTGCTGTGTTTTGATGAGAGAAAGGATGGGAAAACCACAAAGGCAGGAAAAGAGACTAAGAAAATATATAAGAGGTCATTGCTAGCTGGATGTGGTGGCTCGTACCTGTAATCCCAGCACTTTTGGAGGCAGAGGCAGGCAGATCACCTGAGGTCAAGAGTTCGAGACCAGCCTGGCCAACATGGCAAAACCCTGTGTCAACTAAAAATACAAAAATTAGCTGGGCTTGGTGGTACGTGCCTGTAGCCCCTGCTACTTGGGAGGCTGAGGCATGATAATCTCTTGAACCTAGGAAGTGGAGGTTGCAGTGAGCCAAGATTGTGCCACTGCACTCCAGCCTGGGCGACAGAGTGAAACTGTGTCTCAAAAAAAAGAAAGGTCATTTATTGTTGGACACTGTACACTAGACATACCTCCGTCAATGAGGCATTGTTGTCTGATAATTGTTTCTTTACAACCATTTTGGAAGGAGCTGCTGCATAGGGACATGCATAATGATGACTTTGGGGACCAAGTAATAGATTAAAATTATTCCAATCCCTCCTTTTTTGGAGGACAGGGAAGTGTGTACTATGTGAGAGAGTGCTGAAATTCAAAATGGTTTTAGAGCTTAAGGAATAAGCTTCTGTTATCTGAAAAACTCACTGATTTGAAATATGCATCCAGTGCTACTTCTTACCTGCTTGTTGACCTTGGGAAACTTACTTCACTTCTCTGTGACTATTTGTTTCTCTATAAAATGAGGCTAATTATAAAAAACAAGGGTTGATTTTGAGGATTAAATTAGATCAAGTGCTAATACAGCTCCCAGCCTATGCTAAGTACTGAAGAAAGAGTTAGCTGTTGTTTTTTAGGTTCTGTCCATTTGCATTTTGCCCACGTTTTTCCTTGGATCCATGGATTTAGGTTTTTGCATTTTATAGTTTAAGAAAATTCATCTGCAGAGATGTGTTTATTAGGGAGTGAGCTTGCAGTGTCTTGAGACCCATCCTTGCCTGAATTCTTCATTACCTTTTACAATTAAACAAGACTTGACTAGATTTCTCATTTCTTTTTCTTGCCCTTTTGCTTCATAGGCACCACACAGGAGCCATGATCTATCTAGTTTAAAGAGTGCTGGGCCAGCCTCTGGAGACCCAGATCTCATTTTGTCTTTGCCAGTAACTCACTGTGGGAACTTAGGCAAGCAGCTCACTTTCTCTGGGCTTTAGTCTGTTACTCATTAATATTGCTGTTGCCTGATTTTATAGTATTTTCTATCAGTCTTTGGAACTACCTAAATGCATTTGTTCAGATGAGTTTAAATATCTACTTCGCATATTAAGGATAAGGATTCTGGAGTCGGATTGACTAACTCCAACACTTACCATTGTGGTAGACATGTTGCCTAACCTGCCTGTACCTTGGTCTACTTATTTGTAAAATGGGGATAAGAGTAACTACTCACTAGAGTTGTTATGAGGGTTAAAAAATTACTAGACCATCCTCAATCCAAGATCGAGACCATCCTGGTGAAACCCTGTCTCTACTAAAAATACAAAAAAATTTAGCTGGGCACCTGCCGCGTTTGAAATCATCTCTAACATATAGTAAAAACCCCATAAGGGATACAGAAATAAATGCATTTCTAAAGCACTGGCACTGTAGTAGGGGAGATGTTCTGTACCAAAAGCAAAGCAGAGTATGAGACACATGCAATAGAGGGACATTTGCAAAATCTGTGGAGCACAGAGAAAGGAGCAGTTAATTCAAACTGAAAGGAACAGGGAAGTTTTTGTGAATTAGGTTGACTGTGGTCTGTACATTGAGAAGTGAGCTGGTATCAAGGGAATGGATTTTCGCTAAAAGAAACAAAAAGAGGCAAGGTGAGAAAACACAAAAAGTCACTGACGTGTAGCTCTCCTTTTGCTGGAGTGTTGAGACTAAGTGAGGGTGTGCACTGGGAGATGAAGTTGGGAGCGTGGTCTTGGATTAAATCATGAGGAGGTTTAGGGGTTTGTTCAGGAGTATGGAGTTGACTCAGGAAGAGGAAACACGGAAGGTTTCCATGTTTGATCCTGATATGATCTATGTGTGAGTTAGGAAGAAGACTCAGGTAATTTCATCATGGAGAAATTAGAGAAGAGAGAAACTAGAGTCAGGGGAAGAAGTTAGTTAAGGGGCCTTGGAATAGTCTAGGTAAGAGATTATAAGGGTCTGAACTGGAGAAGTAGTTATGCAGAAGGAGAGAAGGGCTCAGAATTGAGAACTGGGATGGTAGATGCTGTCTTAGAAATTGTGTTACCCGAGTATTGTGCCTTTTCTCCCCACTATGGCCCCTTCTGTTGACTTTCCCAGGCTCCATGGAGTTCCTCCGTGGTGGTCTACCTGTACTCGGTAATCCACATGTGTCTAGGCATGAAAGGGTTAAATGCCAATCATCAGTGAGCTTGGAAGCTGAAAGCTTTTATTCTCACTTGTGTTAAGTGGGAGATATTTTAGAGGCAGAAAATAATTGCACAACAAACAATAGCTTTTCTTTAATGGGGAGAAGCCTCCAAATAGTAATTAATCTGAAAGACTTACTTTTCTTACAGGAAACAAATACATTGGAAGGTGCTTTGAACATTTTTATTATATATCTGTAATTGATATTGTGTAGCAGGGGTGTGGGGGCATTTTGTTATGCACCATCTGAGGTACAGGGAGCATTGTCTTTCACTATTGTCTATATCTGAGTAATAGCAAATAGGAAGTGACCATCTAGATCAATAGAAATGACGTTTATAGATAACATCTATGTATTTCAAGGCAGAAAGTCTCTTTACATGAAAGAGTGCATTTTAAGCAATTTTAGGTCATAAGGATTCTCTTTAATGAGTTCCACCTGGTCTCACAAAAAAGTGAAGTTCATGAATCTGTGTGAAATCCAAATTGCAAACAATCAGTGAACACTGATGCAACAGAGTAACAAAAGGAGACCAAAACCATAAAGTTAACAAATTTTAGAGTGATAATCATGCCCTGACAAGAAGAGATTGTTAATTAAGCCCAGGAGCACACTGTAGCAGTTGTTCTTCATTGGCACAGAAAAGCCTATATGTGTATATACATCTATACATATATGCATATATGTATTTCCATAATTTCCATATCTCATATATATATCCATTTTATATATCTATATATATCTATATCTATATCTATATATATCTCAGTGAAGAATACTTTTTTCAACAAATGTTTATTGAACACTTACTATAGGCTGAACACTATCCTGGGTGCTAGGAATAAAATGATGAACAAAATAGACCAAATCTTGAAGAGCTTATATTCTAGTAGGAAAGACAGACAGTAAGTATCTATCAACTCAGGAGATGAGAAATGCTAAGAATAAAAATGGATAGCATGGGCCAGGTGTGGTGGCTCATGCCTGTAATCCCAGCATTTTGGGAGGCTGAGATGAGGTCAGGAGATTGAGACCATCCTGGCCGACATGGCGAAACCCTGTCTCTATTAAAAATACACACACACAAAAAAATTAGCTGGGCATGATGGTGCCTACCTGTAATCCCAGCTACTTGGGAGGCTGAGGCAGGAGAATCGCTTGAACCAGGGAGTTGGAGGTTGCAGTGAGCTGAGATCATGCCACTGCACTCCAGCCTGATGACAGAGTGAGAAAAAAAAGATAACATGTTAAGGAGACAGAGTATGAAAGACAGAGGGAAAGTTGTGTTTCATACAGTATGTTTAGGAAGGGCATCTCCAGTAAGGTAATATCTGAGCTAAAACTTGGCAGGAGGCTTGCAGAGCTCTGGGAAGGAAAAGTGGTCCAACTAGAGGGGAGAGGAGGTACACAGCTCTGAGAAGGGATATCTTGGTGTTCTTGAGGAACAGCAATGAGGCAGGGTGGCAGAAACAGAGAGAGGGAGAAGGAGATGGTAGGAGATGGACCATTTAGGTTTTGCAGAGCCTTATAGGGTATGTAAGAACTTGGATTTTTTTCTGCTGGGAAACCTCAAAAGCATATTATTAATGTTTGTATGCTGAGTACATCGGGTTAATTTAATAATTTGCATCTAGTTCTTCGTGATCCTAATTTTGCATTTCTAAATTCCTAAAATAAGAGATATCCCAATCTAGCCCCCTCCTGTCTTCTGTGCCTTTATTCTCATCACCAGTGCCCTGGTGTATGGCAAAGGTGGCTCTGGATTCTGCCCTGGGTCGCACCACTGTATCCTTGGATAGCTTTACTAAAGCACTCTTCTTATTCAGTTTCTTTACCAAAAACTGGGAGTACTTTCACCAAACTCACTTTATAAGTAATCCAATAAGAACATTTCCAAATTCATGATACTTTAATATCCCTTGTCATTACAAAATTGCCACAGGGCTTAGCATGTGGTATGTACTCAACACAGGCTTATGGAATTGGATTAGATAGATAAAATGGTGGGGATATGTAAAATGTTCTCCAACTTTTTTTTAGGGCTAATATAATCTTATTCATTCAGTTCAAAAGATCCCCTTTCTGGAGAGCATATCCCTTTTTTTCCCCAGAAAGTGAATTATTTTTGTCTTCATAATGTTCCTGTGATACTTGAAAAAAAATAGTTTATTTCTTAAATTAGAGAATAAAATGGTTTATTCTACTGAGACTTGTACCTTTTCTGATACTACAGATAATATCCATTTAGTTATTCCTTTCAAAAAATTTGGGTAACAAGTTTAGAATGTGCCATCTCTTATAAAGCATTGTAGAAGGTGCTCTGATACTTGCTATTGATGTATTTTGAGTCTAGCTTCCATGGTAGATTGTTTGCACAAATGGTCAGAAATTTTTCTTCTTCTTATATGCATGCCCCTTTTTCTATGTAAGTTGGCAGCGACTCCCATTCAGAAGTGAATCTATCTCTTTACTCTTTGACTTTGGGCTTGACTACATGACTTGCTTTGGCCAGTGGAACATTAGCACATCTGATGCAAGTAGAGCCTTGGAAAGTACTTACTCTCGGAACCTTGTTCTCCCTTGCTGCTCTTGGTAATCTTGTGTCCAATGAACTCGGGCTACCTGCTGGATGATGAGCAGCATAAGACTAGTTACTTCTTGGGACAACTGCTCTTGCCAAAAGCCAGTCAACCCCGAGACATGTAAACAGGCAGCTGACCATGCATGATTGGGTCCAGCCAACACCCTGTGGACTAGAGGAGCCATTCCAGCTGAGCCTAACCCAAATTGCTAATCCACAGGATTGTGAGCAAATAAGTGTTTTCAGTGCTAACTTTGGGATAGCAAAATGTAGTAGATATAGCTCATAACTCTATTAATTGTATTTTGTTAAATCTAAACTATATTTCTTTTCTTGCATCTTCTTCTTCCAAAACAAACACTGTGGTGGAGGCAACTAGTTCTTCAGTATCCATTTTCTCTTCTTTCCTTTTATTAACTGATACTGTTCCCCATCTCCCACATTTGAATTTTATCTAGGCACATGGCTGTCCAGCTTGAGATTAAATTTTCCAGCTTCTCTTGCAACTAAGGTGTGCTCATGTGACAAAGTTTGGCCAATGGGATGTGAGTGGAAGAAATGTGTGCTAAGGAAGTTGCTGGCTCTCCACTCTTTCCTTCTGTCATTTTCCCTCCCCATTTTTACAGGCTGGGAAATGGAGCCATGTGAGGCCCAGAGATGGAAACCATATGTTGAAGATGGCAGATATAACCCACCAGCTCAGGCCCCAAAGTAACTTTGCAGACCAGAGCCATTTATCCACTTTGGACCACTCACCTACTACTGGTCTGTTATGTGAGAGAAAAACAAACTTCTATGTTAAGTATGTCACTATATCTTCAGGTCTCTTTGTTATAGCAGCTTGACTCTTACCCTGGTTCATAGTTAGCAAATACACAGCAGACACAAGCATATAAACACCCACTGCCTAATACAGCACTTACAACTCAGGAGCTCAATAAATTCTAGATCCATGCATATATTCAGTACCAGTTACTGCCTATTGTCTTAAGCACAGAGTTGCATAGACAATTACATATTTTTTCCTCTCTTTTTTTTGGCCAGGAGCTGACAAACTAGCTGGAAAAGATAGAAAAAGAAATAATAAAGGGAACTTAAAGGTGGAAAGTACTGTAACAGAGGACTCTGTCAGGGGTGGTAGCCAGAGATAATGAAAGGATTTGGACATCTCTTAAAAGTTTGCTGCAGTGGGATGAAACACAAATCATGAAACAGAGCATCCATTCAATGCACCTGTACAATTACTTTCACAGAATTTGGAAGCCTCCTCTCACTTGTTTCTGGGTCACTGACCTCGAGCTGGGGCTGGGGTAGGGGGTGGCCGCTGGCTTACTGTTTCACACTTCAGACACTTCAGACTTCCAACACTAGCTTTTCAAAGGGTTTTGTGTGTCAGGTGTAGGGGTGGCAGTTGAGATGGAGGTTAGGTTTAGAAGGATTACTGACAATCCTGTAATAACTTTTGAAATAGCTTTTCAGATCAATTCCCATTCATTTCCCACTTTACAGAGAAGAGAGGACCACAGAAGGATCAACAGTTATGAGAAAAACTAAGAGGAAAAAACTTCACTCACCACACCTGGAAATGGAACTGAACTCTGTTCTCGTGTCCTGTTTTCTTTCCCCACCATCTCCGGTGGCTTATTTGTGTGTGTGTGTGTGTGTGTGTGTTTTCTGTCATCCAGAAATGCTTTTATTTTGTATGGAGAATATCCTCAGAAGAAGATGCTAGCTGAGAAATCATTACAAAAGTTCAAGAAATCATTACAGAGTATCTTGGGTCTTAACAAAGAGATGCTAAGCATGAAAAAGAAGCTTTTGGAATTGGGAAGTCCTGTCTATTTCATCTCATTACACCAAGTCTCCTATCATGCTCATTTGCAGTAGTGATACTTCACCTTGAGTTATAATCATCTTGCTTTTAATGAATGCCTTGCTGATATGTGCCATATGTTTTCAGACTATCTTTCATTTCTAGGCTATAGGGCACATGCCTTTATACACAGCACTCATCCTCTGCAGGCCTCAGTTTCCTTATCTATAAAATAACTAGGTAATCTCTGAAATCTCCTTTGGGTCCCAAATTCCACAATTTGTATTTCCTTATAAGCATATTGATTAGAGTATGGTGACAACTGTAGCTACAATGACAACAGAATGATGAAACATATTAACATTAGTGTTAATGCAATAATCAGCTGTGTTTTGTCCCATATGGCAATTTATTTCAACAATTAAGCCAAACTCCATCTGTTTTGGCATCAACAATTTTTCAGATGGGTTCCTGAACCACATCTTTGAAAATTATTTTATGTTTCTCAAATATTGCTACCATCAATAAATGACAGTATGGAGTCTTTCTGTTTAAAAAAAAAAAAAAAAACACTAGTGCCAAAGCCCATCTTATTTGATAAAGGAGTTGTTTTGCTATTTGACCTTATGAATATATTGTACAGTCTAATCAATAGTCCCAGAAAAGGAAAAGAAATCTTGGCGTCAGCGTGGAGGGAATGCGCAAGGTGCACTAGTTTCTGGAGCAGGCAAAGCAAGCCTTGACACTGTCAGTAGCAGATTTCTATTTTTCTGACCTGAGGATTCTGGTGGGACAGGATGTGCTTCCATCTGTAATGGAAACAAGACAAATGGTGCATTCCCCACATCCGGCAGGGGCGTCTTTCTTTGGCTTGGTTGAGCTGCATTGACAGAATAGCAATAGGGAACATTTGTCTTTATCTTTATAACACCTGACAAGAGGCATGATTACTGCTGTAAGGGTATCAAAATAAAGAAAAAAATGGGCTGTCCAAGAGCCCTGTTATTTGTCACATTCAGAAATGCTAACCCAGACTAGCAGGGTAGAAATTCCTTGTCAAATGGCCTCTAAAAATTATTATTTTCCTTCCCAACACAATATATGAAGCGCATGGATCTCACCTATGCTGTCTTTTTTCCTCTTGATGTACAAGTTGGGGGCAGTCTTCTCTGGAGACCAGGCTGTGCTTTTGCAGACTGAAAGTTGCCTCCATGTGGTTCATTGCATGCACCAACCTGACAATACATACACCACTCCCTGCTTGTGCAGGAAATACAGAAAATCACTAGCTGTCAGCTTATTAACAAATATTGAATGTATACAGCAAAAATTCGATTTATTTTGCAGCAAGTGTTAGGATGTCTCTAGGCAAATTAAAGCCAGATCTGACTTCGTTCAACCCCTTTATTTATTTTCCCATTCCTTGTTTTTCTAATTAGGCAGGCTTTCTTCTGCTTTTACAAACACCCTCTTTGCCTAAATCATTGCAGGTTATTGAATCTTGAACACAATAGGCTTACACCATTCATATTAATACCATGATAGGAAGGTATAATCCATTCCTCTGCATATAGGCTCCAAATCTCTCCAAAGTCATACTAAATGCCTTTATGACATAGCATACATTTTCTGCTCTGGCTTGTGGGGACCTGCATGTGCTATAGACAATGATTTTCCCAAAGAACTTGTGAAGAGTAGATGGGTCTATGTAGTGTTTGCTTTGAAAGGCCACCTCCTTTAGTATATAGCACCAAAGTAGTATCTCTCTTTTTTTTTTTTTTTGCTTCAAAGTGTTCTCTTTCAGTAGGCCTTTGCAAAAGAGGGCACTTGCTCACAATTCCTCATGAAGAGCAATTCAAGAATCAAATCAATGGACTAAGTCTTGTTCAGAATTCAACATTTTATTTGGATTTGACATTCTTCTGTAGGGTTTAGAGCAGTGGTTCTTAACTTTGGTTTTCTATTAGAATCATCTGAGGAGCTTAAGAATATATTGATGCCCAAGTGCTTTTCCAGCCTGATTAAAGCAGAATCTCTGGGGGTGGGACCAGGGCATTGACATTTTTAAACAGCCCCCCCAGGTGATTCTAATGGGCAGTGAAGGTCGAAAGCCAGTGGTTTACAAGGTTTTTTTTATCAGAATATATCCAAAGAATTCTTTTCTTATTTATGTACTCATTCATTCCTTCAAAAATATTTAAATGAGTATTATCCTTCAGGAAAGGGACCATACACCATGGGGGATTAAAAGCTATAAAAAGGAACTTCTATGTTCTCAAAGTAACTGCCAAGTTAATAGAGGCCACAAGGTTTTCGTTCACTCTGCACATATTTATTGAGTCCTACTAAGTGCTGTGAGCACTGAGGAGTCAGCAGTGAACAAGACAGACAAGTTCCCTGCTGTCATTGAGCTTACAGTCAAGTAAACAAATTTAATAAACCACAAATAAGATAGGTACTGATGATGCGTGTTATAAAAACATGAATACAGAAGTAATGTGATTGAGAGTAGCTGGGACAGGAAAGGAGTTCTGGGATGCTTCTCTGAGCCCTGAATCTGAATAATGCAAAGGAAGTAAATAATGCAAAAGTCAAGTGAAGATCTTGAGGGAGCAAGTTCTGGGCAGTAGGAGTGAATAACTGCCAGGAGCAGAAGGAAGCCAAAGTCCTCAGATGAGGTGGAAAGTCAGAGACGAGGTCAGACAGGAAGACAGAGGTTAAAAATTCTGCATACAGATAATCTTGACAAATAGAAAAAAGCAGATAAGAGTTGGAGATGCAAATTAATGGTTGTGAGCATTTAAAAATGTAAGGCATTGCTTTGGTTGGGGCATTCACTGGGTGTTCATGGGAAAAGTGGCTTTGAATAGTATCTTGGAGGAGGGTACCTGAGAAGCTGGAGGGGAGGGCATTTTAAGTAGTGGGATCATTTTCTGCAAAAATGTCCCAAATGCCAAAACCAGAACCTCACATCAAGAAGAAATGCAACAATATTTGGTGAATTAATAAACAGAAGTTCCATTTGATGTGTGAAGAGGTATTATAGAGATATGTGCAAGGTGTGGATGATTCTTTTCTTGGATGGAGTCAAGAAACGTTCCAGACAATGTGGCATTATAGGTTGACTTTGAAGGATGTGTACTGTTTCTTTAGAGGGTGATATGGTTTGGCTGTGTCCCCACCTAATTCTCATCTTGAATTGTAGTTCCCATAATTCCCATCCATCATGGGAGGGACCAGGTGGAGATAATTGAATCACGGGAGTGGCTCCCCGATCTTGTTCTCGTGATAGTAACTGCTCATGAGATCTGATTGTTTTATAAGGGGCTTCCCTCTTCGCTCAGCTCTCATTCTTCTTCCTGGTGCCATGTGAGGAAGGATATGTTCGCTTCTCCTTTTGCCATGATTGTAAGTTTCCTGAGGCCTCTCCAGCCCTGTGGAAATGTAAGTCAATTAAACCTCTTTCCTTTATAAATCACCCAGTCTCGGGTATGTCCTTATAGCAGTGTGAGAACAGACTAATACAGGAGGAGAAGTTGGGGAGGCATTTGGCCTTAGTGCCCAACAAACCTGGCAGGAGCAGGAGAACCAGGTCATGGAAGACAGAGAGAAGGATTGATACAGTGACCAATAGCATCAAACGTTGATGAGAACCTGAGGCAGTCAAGCATGATTGAGGCTTGGGAGACATTTCCATGTGTTGGTGCTGGTGGAAAATGGATCAAAGAATGAAGCAGCCTGATGAGTCACAAGTGGAGACTAGAGTGTAGTTACTCAAGAATCTGGCAAGTCATGTGTGGATGAAGATGAGTTAGCAAATTGAGAGAGGTTGGTTTTATTTTTTAATGAAGTCAGGTCACTTCTTAATAGACTAAGGAGAAAGAGCAAACAGAAGGGGCAAGGATAAATCTAGAAGAGGGCACAACTGATGCAGTATGGTCCTGGAAGATACAGGAAGGAGGGAATTAAGAGGACAGAGAGAGGGAGAGTTTGCCATGAAGAGAACTCATTCTTCCCCAGAGACTAGATGTAAGCAGGAGAGGATGGGAAGCTCACTTTCATGTGGAACCCAATACAGGTACTGATGCATCATGATACTGTCATGGAAGATAATATTGTTCTAGCCACTGCGTCTTTATTGATAACCAAATTGAATCCTGTTAGCTTGCTTTATGTTGGATAGCAGTCAAAAAAGGGGGCAACTGGGAGCTATCCTTTATGAGGAATGTTCAGGAAAAAAATGACCACCCAATTATTAGTAAACACAAGATTTTTGTGATGAAATTTTCTGCCTAACTCAGAACTTACCATAAAACTTATGCTTCCCCCATTGTTAAAAGTGATTGAATTTTTCTTGCTTTTTCACTTTGGTGAGAATGATAAACTGAAAAAAAATGTTTTGAAAATATTTAAATGACACAGAAGTTCCCTCTAAATTATAATTATTATCCCCAGTTGCAGAGGTAGATTCAGATAGTGTAAAGGATTGGTATGAATGCGTATGAACCTTTGAATGTCTCTGGACACAGCCTTTTTGCAAAACATTTCAATTCCAGTTGTAGCAAAAGTATTTAGTAAATTGGATGCTCTGTTTATTTAGGCATTTACTTATTTTTGACTCTAAAAATTCTATCTGGACATTTATAGGAATTAGGAAATGGAAGATTAGAATAATGAGTGAATTTTGTGGATTAAAGTTTTGCTTATGAATTTTGTATTGGGTGGATAATCTTTCTATTCTGCCATCAGCCAAAGAAATAGGTTGTCTCTGAATATAACTATTATATTATCAGCCATAATAGTTTTTCCTCAAGGGCAATTTCTCAAACAAATGATTTCAAAATCAATAAACACCCGGTAGCCTCCTGTTTCAGAATTTACTTATTCATGAGATGCTTATCTCTCTGTAAATTCCCAGGAAGAATTCTTATTGCTTAATCCCACCATATTGGATTGAATGCTTATCAGCTCAAAATTAGTTCTTATTAAATTTTCTTGGCAACTTTGTAACTGTCTCAGGGGTTTCTCCCCTAGAGAGTTGTTCTGACTTTTAAATCTTACGTGAGTAGGAACTCATTGTAACATCTTAAAAATTATTAAACATTGGCCTGCCCATTTGCAGTGAGTCCCATTGTGATGTTATTGGGACAAAGGCCATATGCCCACAAACAGTGATTTTTAGAGAGACTATTTTGTAAGGCTGCATGTTTTCATTATTAGCCACTAACAGTCTCCATCACTGACAGGTAGTGACAAATTGAAAGCTGACGCACGGTAGAGCCTAGCGCAGGTGCCTTCTCATTTTTCACCTTGAAGGCTATTTCTGCTGTCCTTTTGTCAGACCACGGCATCATTAGTAGCTTCTCTCCCAATCTAGGGATGTGATCTGGTGTCTACGGAATTATTTTACATGGCCAGGGAACTGAAGAGTGATGGTCTGCTTTTACTGCCTGATTGTAGGAGAAGATGCCTGCTCAAGATAGCTAGAGCCTCAGAAATAATGCTCTGCTGTGGGCTCATTTGAATAATCTCTCTACTCATTAAACACAGCTGCAAGGCAAGAGGCAGCAGAGTTCAAAAGGCAAGCCAAGGGAATATATTAGTAATAGAATTATAGTTTAAGCCTTTAGGCATGTTTCCCCAATATTTTTGTTCTCATTAATTACAACAAGAACACTTTCGTCACTTACTAAAAAAAGAAAAAAAGGTTAGAGGAATATTTTGACTAAGAAACATAAGTAAAATGTATATATTTTATAAAAGTGTTAGGTATGCTGCAATTAAATTTTAAGAAAAACTCTGGAAGTTATCCAATGAGTCATTTCCTCATTGTACAATTTAAATCCCTGGTGATCTGGAATTAGAAACGTCGGCATGATTTAGCTTCATGAGTCACTTTACCCTAGGCATAGTACATGGATGTCCTCACACAGTCCTCCCAAGCTGTGTGTGTGTGTGTGTGTGTGTGTGTGTGTGTGTGTGTGAGAGAGAGAGAGAGAGAGAATTTGTTGTTCTGTTTAGTGCTTTCTGCTCTATATCTCAGAGTGCCTCTTACCCTCACCCACTCAGAACATCAAATTTATTATAGGACTAGAAAATATTCAATGGGAATAGAAATAAAAGGTAGAAACAAAAAGCAAAGATTTCCTTTTGAGGGCCTTATGGGCAATATTTCTCCTCCTCCCTGTCTTTGAGGTTCAGGGTCACTTTGGGTTCCTCTTGAGTTGTAGGCTCTAAGGGCATAATATTGTCCCGGATCTATCTCTACCCCTTAATCTTGTCCACCACACCATCTTGTGTGAATGACTCACCAACACATTTTAAGATATTAAAATGTATTTAAATTCTGAATGGATTAACTTTGAATCCAATTCTGTATACTCTCTTGGGTTGCGAATTGAATTGAATTGAGTTTTATTACCCCAGGGACTCGTGTCCTCTTCCAATATAAAAGCAAATGGCATTTGCTTTGTCACATCATTTCTATAGGGAATTTAAGGATAAATTTAAGGATAAAATTCTATAGGAAATTTAAGTCCAAGGCTGGACAATTCCTTTGTTTCTCCTCTCCTCACACACCTACCTAAATTGACAGATAGTGAGGGTAAGTGTACCACAACTAGAGATTGCGGCATAATTCCAGTTCTCTGTTTGCATCTTTCTTTATTACATTCTTTCTAAAGCCTGATGACAAAATATTCACCCAAAGTAAATCCTGTACTTTGAAATCAAACTACTGGAGAGATTTTTTTTTAATTATTCAATACATCTTATACATTCAGCATTGTGTGAATAAAGAATTCCTCTCAGGTGAATTTTCCAGATAATTGAATATTACCACTTTCATGGCAAGGTTTGAAGAAGAATAAACCAATAGCTTATTACTTTGTTTTGGGTTTAAACTCTACCTACCTATCTACCTGACTTTGTATTTGTGAGATAATAGGTAAGAAGTGAGTATGGTAGATTGAAAAACGTGCCTTCAAAGATCTTCATGTCCTAATCACTAGAGCCTGTGACAGTTACCTTATATGGGCAAAAAAGGCCCTTGTGAATATGATTAAATTAAGACTCGAGATGGAGAGATTGTCCTGGATTAGTCTCTGGGGTTCCAAGGAGCCTTATAAGGATACATACAATCCTAGGCGTCTATAACACAAAGGCAGTGGGAAATTTGACACATACAATGAAGATGGTGATCACATACAATGAAGATGGTGATATGACGATGGAACAGAGAAAGATTTCAAGACACTGGCCTTGAAGATTTGGGGTGATGTAGCCACAAACCAAGGAATGCTTGCAACCAGAAGTTGCAAGAGTCAGGGAACAAATTCTCTCCTAGAACTTCTGAAGGAAGTGTGGCCCTGATGACACCTTGATTTTGGTCCAGTGATACTGACTTTGGATTTGTGACCTCCAGAACTATGAAAGAATAAGTTTGTGCTGTTTTAAACCACCAAGAGTGTAGTAATTTGTTATGGTGGCAATAGGAAATTAATACAATAAGGCACTCATAATATTCTAACTTTGGGGCTCACCAGCCAGGCAAATGAAACTACACAATGTTTAAAAATTCTATTTTTGCAAATGATCGAGTAGTTGAAGCATAGCCCAAGGTATCCATTTCAATTCAGTGTTTATCAAGCAAAAAATTTAAAAGGGAAAAGAAGCCTACTGATTTGATGGCTATACAACGAAAGGAAAATAGAGACAAGGTACTCATTAACTCATTTGTTCCTCTTATTTCTGACCTGAAAGTACCACTTCTTACAACCTAGATGTTTTTCTCAGAAAGAAAGTAGATAGCAATGGATGTGATACAAATGAATCTTTTTTGGACAGGGATTTGGCTGCTGCTGTGTTCCCATTTTCAGTTGTTTGCCACATTCTTATACAGGAAGTCATGAGAAGTCAACTTGAGTCTCAGAGTATCAGGTGACTCCAGTAAGATGCACGTCACCACATTCCTATCTCTGCCTGGGACTCTGACCTCTGACCTTTGGTCCCCAGTGAATAAAAGCAGCTCTGATTTTTTTTTAAAAATTGATTTATTTCCTTCTTTATTTTCCAGTTATATTGAGGTATAATTGACAAATGCAAGTGTATATATTTAAGATATACAACATGATGCTTTGAGATATATATATATATATATATATATGCTGAGAAATTATAATCACTATCAAGCTAATTAACATATTCACCACCTCACCTAGTTACCTTTTTTTGTGGTGAGAACTTTTAAGATCCACTCTTAGGAAATTTTAGGTATCTGATATAGTATTATTAACCATAGTCATCATGCTATACATTAGATCTCCAGAAGTTATTATGTTTAATGTAAACATTGTACACTTTGACCAACATCTTTTTATTGTCCCCATGCTCCCCAAACCCTACCAACCACCATTCTGCTCTCTGCCTCTATGAGTTCTACTTTTTTACATTCCACATATAAGTGAAATCATATGATATTTGTCTTTCTGTGCCTGGCTTATTTCACTTAGAATAATGTCCTCCAGGTTATCCATATTGTTGTAAATGGCAAGTTTTTTTTCTTCTTTAAGACTGAATAATATTTAATTGTATATATGATATATACTATATTTTTTTAAATCCAGTCATCTGTTGATGAACACTTAGGCTGATTCTATATCCTGGATATTGTGAATAATGCTGCAATAAACATGAGAATGCAGATACATTTTCAAGATACCGATTTTATTTCCATTGAATATATTTACTCAGTAGTGGGATGTCTGAATGATATGGTAGTTTGAGTTTAGTTTTTTGAGAAACCTCCATACTATTTTTCATAATGACTGTACTAATTTACATTCCCACCAACAGTGTACAAGGGTGCCCCTTTCTCCACATCCTCACCAACACTTATCTTTTATTTATTTTTTTTGATAACAGCCATTCTAACAGGTGTGAGGTGATATCTCACTGTGGTTTTAATTTGCATCTCCCTAATGATTAGTGATGAGTATTTTTCAAATACGTGTTGTCCACTTTTATGTCTTCTTTAGAAAAATGTCTATTCAGATTCTTTGTCCATTTTAAAATTGAGTTATTTTATTACCATTGAGTTGTTTGAGCTCTGTATATATTTTAGATATTAACCCCTTAAAGGATGTATTATAGTTATTGTAAATGGGATTGTTTTCTTGATTTTTCTAATTGCTCTTGCTAGTGTATAGACAATGAATTTTTATATGTTGATTTTGTTGTGCCCTGAAACTTTATTGAATTTTGTTTATTGTTTCTGATAGGTTTCTTTTTGGTGAAGCTTTTAGGTTTTGCTATAAAGAAGACAATGTAACCTGTAAACAGAAATAATTTTACTTTTTCATTTACAATTTTGATGTGTGTTATTTCTTTTTCTTGACTAATTGCTCTAGCTAGGACTTCCAGTTCTGTGTTGAGTAGAAGTGACAAGAGTAGGTATACTTTTCTTGTTTCTGATCTTAGAGAAAAAGGTTTAAGCTTTTCACCATTGAGTATAATGTTAGCTGTGAGCTTGTCATATATGGCCTTTATTATGTTGAGGTATATTCCTTCTATTCCTAATTTGTTGAGAGATTTCATCATGAAAGAGTGTTGAGTTTTATCAAATGCTTTTTCTGCATCTATTGAGATTACCATATGGCTTTTGTCCTTCCTTTTGGTTAATTTGGTATATTTATTTTTGTATGTTGAACCATCCTTATATCTTAGGGATAAATCCCCCTTGTTCATGTTGTCTAATCTTGTTGTACTATTGAATTTTGTTTGTTAGTATTTTGTAGAGGATTTTTGCTGCTATATTTATCATAGATGTTGGCCTGTAACTTTCTTTTCATACAGTGTCCTTATCTAGCTTTGGTATCAAGGTAATGGTGGCCTTGTATGATGGTTTTGAAAGGGTTCCCTAATCATTTTTGGAAAGTTTGAGAAGCATAGCTGCTAAGGCTTATTTAAATGTCTGGTAGAATTCACCACTGAAGCCGTCAAGTCCTGAGCTTCTCTTTGTGGTGAGGGTTTTGATTACTGACTTAATCTTACTCATTTTTGGTTTGTTAATATTTTCTTTTTATTCATTATTCTATATTGTTAGGCTCTTTTTTCTAAATGTATTCACTCCTTCTAGGTTATCCAATTTTTTTGCCATATGATTGCTTATAGTAATCTCTTATGATCTTACAAAGATCAGACAACATGAACAAGTGTAATTTTTTTTTCCTGTGGTATCATTTGTAATGTTTGCTCTTTTATTTGTAGTTTATTTCTTTGAGTCTTCTTTCATTTTTTCTTATTTAGTCTAGCTAAGAGTTTGTCCATTTTATCTTTTAAAAAAAACCAATTTATAGTTTCATTGGTCCTCCTATTTTTTTCTATTGTCTATTTTATTTATTTCTGCTCTGAATTTTATCATTCCCTTCCTTCTGCTAACTCAGGTTTAGTTTATTTGTCTTTCTCTAGTTTGTTGAGGTGTATTTACATTTTTATTCGTCTTAAGTTTTTTTTGTTTTTCCTTTTTGTTTCTTCTTTGACCTAGGAGTTTAGGAGTGTGTTGTGTAACTTCAACATATTTGAGTTTTCCAATTTTCTTCCTGTTATTGATTTTAGTTTCAAAGCACTATGGTCAGAAAAGATACCTGATATGATTTCAATCTTCTTAAATTTGTTAAGACTTGCTTTGTGGTCTAACATATGATCTGTCATGGGAATGTTTTATGTGAACTTTAGAATGTACAGCCTGCCGTTGTTGGATTGAATGTGCTGTGCATGTCTATTAGGTCCATTTGATGTATAATGTTGTTCAAGTCCACTGTTTCCTTATTGATTTTCTGTCTGGATGATCTATCCGTTGTTGAAAATGAGGTGTTGAAGTCCCCTACTATTATTGTTGTGCTGTCTATTTTTCCCTTTAGTTCTGTTAACATTTGCTTTATGTGTTTAGGTGTCTAATGGTGGGTGCATATATTTTTACAATCATTATATTCTATTGATGAATTGACTCCATTATCATTTTATTATGACCTTGTCTCCTGTAACAGATTTTGGTTTAAAGTTTGTTTTGTTTGATAAATATAGCTGTTCTTGCTCTCTTTGGGTTATCATTTGTATGGAATATCTTTTCTATCCTTTCACTTTCAGTCCATGTGTGTCTTTAAAGTAAGTTTCCTGTAGACAGCATATAGTTGGATCTTGTTATTATTTCATCCATATAGCCAACTTTAATCCATTTAAATTTAAATAATTATTGATAAATAAGAACTTATTTTTATCATTTTGTTAATTTTTTTCTGACTGTTTTATAGTTCCTTTTTTCTTTCTTCCCCTCTTGTTTTAATTTGTGATTTAATAATTTAGGCTTTTTTTTTAGTATTATGTTTTTGAATTCTTTATCTTTACTTTTGTAAAGATATTTACAAGATATTTTGTACAGATATTTTTTTTGTGGTTATCAGGAGGCTTACATAAAGTCTTACAGTTGTAACAGTGTATTTTAACCTGATAACAACTTAATTTCTACTGCATACAAAAACTCTACATGGTAACTTCTGCTTCCACATTTTATGTTATTGATGTCACAATTTACATATTTTTATATTGTGTATCCATTAATAAATTATTGTAGTTACACTTTAAAAGTAATTTTGTCTTTGATGTTTATACTAAAGAGTTAAATGTGATTTATTTTATTTTATTTTATTTTTTTTTGAGACGGAGTCTCGCTGTGTCACCCAGGCTGGAGTGCAGTGGCCCGATCTCGGCTCACTGTAAGCTCCGCCTCCCGGGTTTACGCCATTCTCCTGCCTCAGCCTCCGAGTAGCTGGGACTACAGGCGCCCGCCACCACGCCCGGCTAGTTTTTTGTATTTTTTAGTAGAGACGGGGTTTCACCATGTTAGCCAGGATGGTCTCGATCTCCTGACCTCGTGATCCACCCGCTTCGGCCTCCCAAAGTGCTGGGATTACAGGCTTGAGCCACCGCGCCCGGCCTAAATGTGATTTATTAACATTACAGTATTTACATATTGTAAATATAACTATATTCTTACCTTTTACAGTGAGTTTTATACTTTCACAACTTATCATGTCATTAGTTAGAACCTTTTTCTTTCAACTTTAAGAACTCCTTTTAGCATTTCTTCTAAGGCAGACATAGTGGAGATGAACTCTTTCAGCTTTTGTTTGTCTAGGAAAGTCCTTATCTTTTTTGTTTCTGAAGAACGGATTTGTAGAGTATAGTATTCTTGCTTGAATGTTCTTTTTTGTGTGTTCTTTCTGCACTTTGAATATATCATTCGCTCTCTCCAAGCCTGCAAGATTTCTGCTGAGAGATCCACTTACAGTCACTTGGAAATCACCCCTTGTATAAGCAATTCACTCTTGCTGCTTTCAAAAATCTCTCTTGCTCTTTGACTTTGAAGAATTTGATTATAATATGTTTTGGTGAACCCCCTCTATATGTTTAATGTGTTGGAGTTTTTCGGGATTCATGGATATAAATGATTATTTCCCTCTTCAAATTGGAACATTTTCTGTCATTATTTCTTTAAATAAGCTTTCTGTCCCTGTCTTTTTCTCTGCTTCTTCTGAGATCTCTATAATCCAAATCTTGGTTTACTTGACATTGTCTCAGGTCCCCTAGGCTTTCCTCATTTTTTTTTTTCATTTTGTCTTCTGACTGGGTAAAGTTGTCTCATATAACCTGTCTTTCAGCCCATTAATTATTTCTTCTGCTTGATAGAGTATGCTGTTGAGGCTCTCAATGAAAATTTTCAGTTCAGTCATTGTGTTCTTTATCTCCAGAACTTGTTGGTTCTTTTTTATGGTTTGAATCTCTGTTGAACTTTTCATTTGTTTGTGTATTGTTTTCCTGATTTCTTGTAGTTGTCTGTGTTCTCTTAGAATTCGCTGAGCTTCTTTAAGATAATTATTTTAATTCTTTTCAGGGAGTTCACAAATTGCCATTTCTTTAGGATCAGCTCCTGGTACTTAATTTTGTTCCTATGATAGTGTCATGTTTCCTTGATTATTTGTAATCTTTGTAGTCTTGTGTTGGTTTCTGCACATCTGAAGAAGCAAGCCCCTCTCCCCATTTTTGTAAGCTGCCTTTGACAGGAAAAACCCTTCTAGAGATTCTCGGCAGATTGGCTAATGGGGTTCATGGGCAGACTTGCTGCTGGAGTCCTTGGGCAGGTTGGACTGGTGCCTAGATCCACAGGGACTGGCCTGGTGCCTGAGTTTATGGGGGTGGGTATGGAACCTGGGTCTACTGGGGCAGGACTGTAGTCTGGGTCCATGTGGGTGGGCCTGGTGACTGGGTCTGTGAGGATGGTCCTTGAACCTAGGTCTGCAGGGGTGGGCTTGGTGCCTCAAACCATGGGTGCAAACCTGGAGCCTGGGGCAGTGGAGGTCAGACTGACACTGTGGCAGGCTTGAGTCCTGATTCTATGGAGGCTGGCTTGGTACTATTGTTTACTAGAGCAGGCCTAGTGCTTGGATCTGCAGCAAAGTTGAATGTTCACTTTCTTTCCTCCATGTGGAGAGTACCTCCCTTCATGCTGTGCTTCCTGGGATTGGTGGAAAGGTGAGGTAAATAATGTGAACCTGTCCTACACTCTTCAATGTTTTTTTTCTTATTTCTGCACCCCATCCAGATGCTATATCTCTTAACCCTTTGAGGAAGTTTTCTACATGGATGGTTATTTAAATTGATATTTCTGCAAGAGGATGAACACTGAAAATTCTTTTTCTGCTATCTTATTGATGCACTAACCCAGTCTTAACTTTTTAAGGTCCTCTCTACTAGGGCTGTTATATCGGAAGTGGGAGATGAGGTTTTTATTGGCCAACTTTCTCCTAAGACCTCCTACTATTAGCCCTACCAGTTTTATTTTACTTAGGGAGACAAGTTCAAAACATTTCTCTGGCTAGAGTGGCAAAACCAGAATAAAATATATCCTCTACACAAAAAACATGAACCACTAACTCTAACATATCTGTATGACTTTTGCTTCTATGGAGAAGAGGGAAATAGGATCTTTTGCCGGGCAACTCCTGTAGCAAGGATAACACCTATTTTATATTTTCTTCAGGTTTGGAAATCTTAGAGTTTAGAACTTTAAGAAATATTCTGTGTATGTCTAAACACAGTTATTACATGGGCAACAAGACTTCACTAATTTAGAATAATAATGTGAGGGTGGTAGAGGACAGTGACAGTTGAGAATGTGATTGAAGAAAATTTTTAAAGAGCACTTTGATGTTAACTAGATACATACTAGACTCTAAGATATACATGAATGTTAGTCAGTGGAATAAAGCAAATTGAATTAATTTAAACATTCTTTCACAGTGAACCAAAAAGGTAAACATCACTTAACATTCAAGAATTTATTATGCCTCTTCAGTGGTCCAGTTTAAAACACCTAAATTACACATTCATAAATAAATCCTTCATTTCAAGAGCCTTTGGTTGGAAACAGCAAATGCTTTTAGACTAGGTTCCTTCACCAGTGAAATCCCCAGCAAGTTTTATAGGAATGCATTATCTTGACCTTAAGTAATAGAGAAAATGGACAGATACCATGTTTGGGAATTAAAATTTCTGTCCTCTCCTTTAGAACGGAGATGATTATTACTTTGTTCTACATGTTACCTGATTATTAACCTCCTTTACAACTTCAACCCAGTGCATTTTTTCTTCTTTCTTTCCAACTCCATCAAAATTGTTCTTGGAAAGAGGAGTAGTGACGTAGTTGTTAAACCCATTGAATTTCTTTAGTTCTTATTTTATAGACTTCTTGGAAGAAGTGTGTGATCTGGTTTCTGCAGTGAACCCAGAGACACACACCTGTCCTGAGAATTCTTTTGAACTGGAACAAGTATGGCCTAAAGGTGCCAGTTACCCTGATTATTGACTCAAGTTGTTGACTTCCTGTTCTGTTCTCAGTATTCCTTTTGGGTAGGCCCAATGCTGCTAAATGAGACTAAGACAGTAAAAACAGTCTAAGCTCTGATCCTAGGGCAGCCCATTAAAAGTTCTGATCCTAAGCTAACTTCACAGGTCATCAGGTGAAACCCACAGTTCCTTCCAGGCCAACTGGTATAAGGGTGAAATAACTACATTATTGCATACACTTTAAGATTTTTTTTTTCACATTTTAACATATTTTATAATTCATGGCATTTCAAATCACTGTAAGCCTGGGTTGATACCAACTTCTCCGAAGGATTTGAGTTTCCTTCTTTCTGCCAGTCACTGGGTCCACTAACCTGAAATCACTTTAAACTACATTTTCTGCTTGAGGTCTTTTTTGGCTACACTGATGGTATGAATTCGGACCAAAGCCTGTGCTTTGGCTCATATACCTAGGGGAGGGTTTTTAATCTCCTCTTCACAAATTGCCAAGATGGAGACACTTCTTCACCGTCCCTTTCTGTGTTGTGAGTTTATTTCTCATTTACTCTTACACTGAGGATGTAGCCCTTTTGTCTTCCAGCTCTTTGTAGGGGTGCTCTTCCTCTCTTAACAGTACATTTTACAATTGTGCATAGTTTGTTCAAAGACAATAGGAGAACAACAGATTAGTGCTGTACCCAGAAGCTCTCCAGCAGGTAGGCTCAATTTAATTTCTTTAGGGAGAGCTTAAATTTTTTCTGTCCTGATGACACCTTTAGTTTGCAGCACACAGTCCTCTCCTCCCTCCTTTCAGCACCTTCCCAAACTTTCCCTTAAGGCAGAACAAACTTGACTGAAAATAGCTCCATGTCTGTGTTTGTTTTTCATAATAATACCAACAGCATGTAGTGGAGACCCCCATGACTAGGTCAACCAGAAGTGAGTTTGATCTTTATTGAACTTTATTAACATGTAAAATTTAGTCTTTATTAAAATTAACCTTAACCCTACTGGATCACACTCCCACTGTGTTCTAGACTTGCCTTATTGCTGGGCTGGCAAGAAGGCACAGCAGTTCACACTTCCACCATCTTCTTTCTCCTGTTTTAATTGTCTTTTCCGGTGCACCAGTATATTCTACCCCTAAATTTACTAAGTTAACTCTTTTTCTTTCAATTAGCTTTAACATTTTTGTCTTCTGCTATATACAACAGATTGACCTTCGGAATTTCCTCTCCAATTAGCACATCTCACATAATTCGTATTATAATGCTGACACTACCTACATCTTGGAATGTTCCGTTCAGACTAATATGAGAAAATACCATGATGTAGGTAGCTTATGAACAACAGAAATTTATTTCTCATACTCTTGAGGTTAAGGAGTCCAAGATTAAGGCACCAGCAGCTCTGATGTCTAGTGAGGTCTTACTCTCTGCTTCATAAAGGGCAACTTCTTGCTGAATCCTCACATCAAGGAAGGAACAAGGTAGCTCTCTGAGGCCTCACCTAAAAGGACACTAAATCCATTCATAAAGATTACACCCTCATGACACAATCACCTCCCAAAGGCCTTATCTCTTAATACTATCACCTTGGGATTAGGATTTCAACTTATGGATTTTGGAGGGCTACAAACATTCAGACCATAGCATTTTGCCCTTGGTCTCCCCAAATTGCAGTCCTTTTAATATCCAAATACATTCATTCCATCCCAGTAGCCCCCAGAGTCTTAACTTGTTCCAGCATTGTCTCAAAAGTCTAAAGTCTAGAGTTTTATCTAAATATAATCTGAATAAGATATAGGTGAATCTCAAGGTATGAGTTATTCTAAGTCAAATAGCTCTAGCTGTGAATCTATGAAATCAAACATGTTATGTGCTTCCAAAACACAATGACAGGGCAGACATAGGATAGACATTCCCACTCCAAAAGAGAAAAACAGGAAGAAGGAAGGAGTTGACAGGTCCTAAGCAAGTCCAAAACCCAACAGAGCAAACAATATTAAATCTTAAGGCTCCAGTGTCTTAAAGAACTAAAAGTAGATCTACCATTCGATTAAGCAATACGACTACTGGGTATCTACCCAAAGGAAAATAAGTTATTGTATGAAAAAGGCACATGCACACATATGCTTATTGCAGCCTAACTTATAGTTGCAAAGATATGGAACCAAACTAAGTGCCCATTAACTAATAAGTGGATAAATAAAATGTGGTATATAAACACCATGGAATACTATTCAGCCATAAAAAGGAATAAAATAATATATTTTGCAGCAAACTGGATGGAGCTGGAGACCATTATTCTAAGTGAAGTAACTCAGGAATGGAAAACCAAATATCATGTATTCTCACTTATAAGTGGGAGCTAATCTATGAGTACACAAAGGCATACAGAGTGATGGACTTTTAAAACTCAGAAGAGGGAGGGTGAAGGTGGATGAGGAATAAAAACTACACACGGAGTACAATGTACACTGCTTGGGTGATGGGTACACTAAAATATCAGAATTTATTACTATACAATTCATCCATGTAACCAAAAATCACTTATATCCCAAAAGCCAAAGAAATTTAAAAATACGTTAAAAAATCTTAAGGCTCCAGAATAATGTTTTTTGAATTGATATGTAACCTTCCAAACACACTGCAGTAAGGATTGGGCCCTCAGAGCTCTGGGTGGTCCCACCCACAGCTATGATAGGTGCAGCCTATGCTGCAGCCCCTCATAGGTGGGAATTTTGTGCCAGTGGTTCTCCCATGTGGAATTTCAGGCTGGTGGCTCTAATGGTCTGAAGTTACCATGGTGGTCTTAACCCTATGGTGCCACTAAGTATTGCCCTAGTGGGGATTCTGATAGCCCTACCCTGAAGTTAACACTCTCCTTGGTGGCTCCATCCTTCACAATCTAGATGGCGATAGCCATACCCTCATATTTTGTACAATCTATAGGTCAGTAGAAATGGCAATACATGATTGTCACCAAGGTTTATCGTCTGTGCCTTCTTGAGGGGGCAGCCACCTTGGTCCATGCTGCATCTGGGTGAACTGCCTGGGATCACTGGGCAAGGATGAGAGAAGCAGAGCCTTGAAATCCTTTTGCCTCCAATGCCCTGATATTCTGGGCCTGTGATGAGAAGGACAACCCCCACAGTCTTTAAATGCCCTTGGGGTCATTCTTCCATTGTGTTGATGAATAGTGCCTGGTTTCTACCAGTACAATTTTAATCTTATCAAAAGGTTGTTTCACAACATCCTTGGTGTTGTCTCCTAAACATACTCCCTCATTCCTTAGAGTGTGGCCAGGTTGTGAATTTTCCAAATCTTTAAGATTGGCTTCCTATTAATTAAAAAAAATCCATCTTTAAATAATTTTTCTTTTCTTGCATTTGACTACAAACATTCAAGAGAAGCCAAGCTACTCTTTCAACACTGTGCTTAGACTTTTCTTCAGCCAAATATCTTGTGAGTTTTATTACTTACAAGTTTACCTTCACAAAAAACTAGGACATGAACATGATGCACTTTTTGTCACTTTATAAGAATCACCTTTCCTCTAGTTTCAAATAGTGAATACCTAAGTGGTTGTATTTCCATCTGAGACCTTATCAAAATAAACTTTATCATCCATATTTCTACCAACATTCTGTTTACAACCACGCAGATATTCTCTAAGAAGATTGAGGCTTTCTCTATAACCTTCCTAAGCCCTAACCAGAATTGTCCTTAGTGTGTTTATGGCAATACAGGTTTTTTCTAGCATTCAGCTCAACACTCTTCCACCTTCTACTCATTACCCAGTTTCAAAGCCAGATCTACATTTTTAGGTATTTGTATAGCAGTTCTTCTTCTTCTTTCTTTTTCTTCTTCTTTCTTCTTTTTCTTTCTTTCTTTCTTTCTTTCTTTTTTTTTTTTTTTTTTTGAGACTGAGTCTCCTTCACTCTTTCACCCAGGCTGGAGTATGGCAGTGGTGTGATCTCTGCTCACTGCAACCTCCACCTCCCCGGTTCAAGCAATTCTCCTGCCTCAGCCTCCCAAGTAGCTGGGATTACAGGTATGCACCGACACGCCCAGCTAATCTTTGTATTTTTTGTGGAGATGGGATTTCACCATGTTGGCCAGGCTGACCTCAAACTCCTGACCTCAAGTGATCCACCTGTCTCGGCCTCCCAGAGTTCCGGGATTGCAGGCGTGAACCATGGCCTCCAGCCAGTGCTTCTACTTCTTAGTACCAATTTTGTCTTAGTCCATCTGAGCTGCTGTAACAGACTACCATGGACTGGGTAGATTATAAGCAACAGAAATTTATTTCTCACAGTTCTTGAGGCTTAGGAATATATGACCAGCAGATCTGGTATCTAATAAGGGCATACTTTCTTATACATGTGTCTTCTTACTGTATTCTCATTTGTGGAGGGGCAAGGTAGCTCTCTGGGCCTCTTTTATAGGGACCCTAATCCCATTCATGAGGGCTCTACCCTCGTGACCTAGTCATTTCGCAGAAGCCCCATTTCCTAACATCATCAACTTGGGGGTTAGGATTTCAGTACGTGAATTTGGCTGGATGAACACAAACATTCAGTCCATAGCACTTGACTTGTTTGACACCATACTCTTGGGGCTTTTTTCTACTGTCCTGGCCACACTTGACCCTTAAATGTTGGGTTTCTCAAGATTCTTCCCTAGGGCTATTTCTAGTTTCACTCTGTAATCCACCTTATCTATACTCTTAGAGTTTCCATTATAATTGCGTGGCTGATGATTCATCTCCCCAATCCCTGTCTCCAGATGAGCTCATCTCGCCAATCCTCATCTCGAGATGAGCTCTAAATCCATCTATCCAGTTGCCCTCAGGTATCATAGGCACTTGAAATTCAGTAAGTGTAAAAGGAGCCCAGCACTTTTCTCACAAATGTATACCCTCTTCTGTATTTCCAGTCATGGTCAGTGGCACCATCTCACAGCCCATGGCTTATCCTCCAGACCTGGATATCATCCTTACTACACCAGTTACTAGCTTTACAGGCCAATTATTTATTTATTTTTCTCTAAATCTCATGTTCCTCATTTATAAAACAGGAATAATAATACCTATTCATAGACTTGTTGGGTCTTTATATATCTATATTTAGACTAAGATGTACACTTCTTACTGCTAAGATTTTAGTTCATAGTTTGGTTAAGATTTTAGCTCCTTTAGTGTCCCTTAAGCATATTATTTCAACTGGTTTCCTTGCCTCCAGTCTTGCCAGATGTCTATCTATTTTCCAGCATTCATCCAGAATAATCTTCCTACATGACACATCTGATCATAAAATGCCTCTGCCTAGAAACCTTTAAAACTTTCCTTTGTCCTAAATACAACATCCAAATGTCTTTAGAGGTTCCCTGTGGTCTGGCATCTGCCAATCTCTCCTGCTTCATCACCTTATGCCCATTTATTTTGAACAACGATGATAGACATGTGTCAGTCTCTTTCTCTCCTCCCGGATGTTGCACTTGCCTTTTCTCTTGGAATCACTTACCTCTTTCTCTTTTCTTGGTTAACTCCTATTTATCTTTCAGATCCCAATTTCAAAGTCAGGGTTACCTGTACCTCCTTATGCACTTCTTTTTTTTCCCCCAGCTTTATTGAGGTGTGATTGACAAATAAAAATTGTATATATTTAAGGTGACAACATGATGATTTGATATTTATATACATTGTGTAATGATAAACACAATCAGGTTGATCAACATGCCCATCACCATTTTGTGTGTGTGGTGGGGGAGTGGCATGAGGACACTTAAGGTCTGTTCTTTCAGCAAATTTCAAGTGAATAACATAGTATTATAAAATACAGTCACGATACTATACATTAGATCCTCAGAACTTATTCATCTTATAACTGAAAGTTTGTGCCCTTTGAGCAACATCTACCCATTTCTCCCACCCTCCTTTCCCTGGCAACTATTATTCAACTCTCTACTTGTATGAACCCGAATTACTTAGATTTCACTTAGAGGTGAGATCCTGCTGTATATGTATTTTGAGCCTGGCTTCTCTCATGTAGTTTAATGTTCCCCAGGTTCATCCATGTTGTTGCAAAAGGCAGGACTGCCTTCTTTTTTATGATTGAATAATATTCCATTGTGTATTTACACACCACATTTTCTTTATCATTTTATCTGTTAATGGACACTTAGGTTGTTTTCATATCTTGGCTATTGCAAATAATGCCACAGTGAACATGGCAGTGATCTTTTGACTATGAAATCAAAAACATGATAACACAAATAAAAATAAACAAGTAGGACTACATTAAATTTAAAAGCTTCTGCATAGCAAAGGAAACAATAAAAAAATGAAAAGGCAGTCTATGGAATGGGAAGAAATATTTACAAATCATATATATGATAAGGGGTTAATATCCAAAATGTATAAGAAACTCATAAAACTCAATAGCAACAAACAACAAAACAAAACAAACAAAAACAAGTAACCTGATTACAAAATGAGCAAAGGAGGCGAAGAGACATTTTCCCAAAGAAGATAGATCGCCAACAGGTATATGAAAAGGGGTACTCAACATCATGAATCATCAGGGAAATGCAAATCAAAACTACAATGAGATATTACCTCACACCTGTTAGGATGGCTCTTCTCAAATGTTGGCAAGAATGTGGCAAAAAGAGAACTGTTGGTAGGAATGTAAATTGGTAGATTATCAAAAGCAATAGGAAGATGCCTCAAAAAATTGAAAATAGAACTACCATATTATCCAGCAGTCTCACTTCTGGGTATGTATCCAAAGGAAATAAAATAAATATTTCAAAGAGATATCCTTATGTACTTCTTTAATGTTCAGATCACTCTTATCACTTCAATATATCATATTATATTGAAATTGCTGCTGGGTGTGGTAGCTCTGGCCTGTAATCCCAGCTACTTGGGAGACTGAGGTGGGAGGATCACTTGAGCCCAGGAGTTAGAGGCTGCAGTGAGCTATGATTGCACCCCTCATTCCAGCCTGGGCAGCAGAGCAAGACCCTGTCTCTGAAAAATAACAATAAAAAAGAAGAAATTGCCCATTTACCTTCTATTAAGGTTACCAAATTTAATAGGTAAAAATGCAGTGCACTGAGTTAAATTTGAATTTCAGATAAACAATGACTAATCTTTCAGTATGTCTCATACAATCCTATCATCTCATACTAGACTGCTGTCACTCGAGGGCAGGGTTCACCATTGTTTTCTAACACCTACCATTTTGCTTAACCCACTGCAAATACTTTATTCACTGTTGAGTAAATGAATAAGCTTATGTGATAAAGTCCAAATATATATTTATTTGTGTGTTATATGCTGACGTGTTCCATATCTATCGTTTTGATGCTGTGCTAATCACAAAGCTATTCTTCTAGTTCCAGTGTCTATCTCTCATGTGTGTTCTTTTAAGGCAAGCAGAGAGATTTTTTTTTTTCTTTTATAAATTGATCACCCCCACCACAATTTGCCTTTGCATGAAGTTTTGAAATGCCCATGTTTGGAATCTTTATTGTATCAGAAGGCAGTTGAAATTTTAACCATGATTTTCACTGTAAAACAACACAGAGACAAAAATATAACTGCTGCAACTCATCCACCATTTTGTTTTTGATCAGCAAGAAGAACTTTTGTTTTTTAAAAAATCAATGTTTTTCTTTTCTTGAATAACAAAGATATAATCTAATCTCCAAGGTTTATGTGTCAAAAGAATCACTAGATCTGGAAAGGAGCAAGGGTTTGAATTTTTATTAATTTGGGATGCAAGTTCACCTGAGATTTAATATGCAGGTATCTCATAGGAGTCTTTTCAAAATAAAAGCTTAACTAAGGGAAAGTTCATAGACATTTTTCAACCAGTGAACTTACAAGGTTTAGTTGGCCAAATGAAGGGGTTTCTTTGTGCAGACTATGAATGGAATAGAAGCAAACAAGTTTCAAGGTAAACTCTTTACACTCTGAACCACTGAATGATTCAGAGAGAGAGAGAAAAACAGATGGGCCTAAGCTATTTTATAAAATTGATGAAAGGAAAATGCCATAGGGCTTGAGGTCTCCATTTTCCTCTCTGATCAGTCAGCTACTTTCACCTTTAATTATACGTGCTCAGGGGTCTAGTTTAACAAACAAAATGCTGAATTGCTTTCAAAGTAGGTACAAAATACTTTACTATATTTTCCAAGGTGAGTAACCATGTGGATCATGCCCTAGAATGTCTGGGAAATGAGATGAAACAAAACCTTTCACAGTCAGTTTTTAAAAACTGTTTTAGATAACAATAATACTAACAGCTTTTAGCCTTTTTGGTGGCTGTATGATTTGCACAAGTATGAGACAAAAAAAAAAAAAAAAAAAAAATTCTACAAGAAGGGCATACAACAACTATGTTTCCCAGGGGATTAAACACATTAAAATCAAGAGGCACTCTCACTGTAGGATTTAATTGAACTATTTCTCAGTAGCTGGTATTTAGTTTGCTTTATTTATATTTAATGTAGCTGTAAGTAGGAAGGCTGTGAATTGGGTCTCTGGGCTAATCATGCTGACGTTTTTAGGATGAAACTCCGGGGCTTTGCATGTCAGACAGAGTTCTTCAGTTAGGTCAGCACTGGGTTATTGAGTTTCTGAGGCTGAGGATGGCCATTCTAGTGTACAGTCTTCCAGATAAGCAAAAGAAAATTGCACCTGGAGGCAACAAGAAGAGTCAAGAGTAATTTGCAGTGAGTGAGCAAAATGAAATCCTGCAGGAGGTCAAGTTTGTTTTCGCCAGGAGGTGTCACTATTGTCAACATACATTACCAGAGATGGAGGCAAGATAAGAGGCGGTGGCAAGCATGATTTGACAATAAGAGGAGACAATTTTTCTGCCCCTCCCTCCCTTCTCTCCTTCTCTCCTTCTCTCCTTCTCTCCTTCTCTCCTTCTCTCCTTCTCTCCTTCCTTCCTTCCTTCCTTCCTTCCTTCCTTCCTTCCTTCCTTCCTTCCTTCCTTCCTTCCTTCCCCCCCTCCTTCCCTCCTTTCCTCCCTCCTTTCCTCCCTCCTTTCCTCCCTCCTTTCCTCCCTCCTTTCCTCCCTCCTTTCCTCCCTCCTTTCCTCCCTCCTTCCCTCCCTCCTTCCCTCCTTCCATTCCTGAAACTTAGATCACCTTTTCTGTTACCTATAAAAGACATGTTAAAATGCTGTTACTGACATCAAGAAGAATATTCACGGGTGGAGAAAGAATGGAGAGCAATTCCTGTGATTTCTGAGTCAGCAACTCAGATGCATTTAGAAAAAAAATTTCGTTTACCTTTTGACTTAATGGTTCTAAACTAATGAAATTTTAATATCATAAAGTTGTGAGAACTGACCCCTTTACATCTCTCTATGCCTGTGCAATTCAGTAAAATTCCTTAAGATTTACACATACTAGGTAGAACGAGTATACTTCTGGGTTCATACTCTGTGCTATTATTTTGGTTTTTAGAAACAGCATTGGAAATTTTTGAGTCGTTTTTATTTTTGCTCAGGCTCCCAAGTATAGAGTGTGGGTTGAGACTCTGGCTCTATGTAATCCATTTATATAATCTTCTTTGGTAAGTTATTTACTCTGACAAAGCCTCAGCTTCCTCATATGTAAGACGAGGATAATACTACTACCTACTGTTACAGGAATATTGAGAGGATTAAGTAAGAATAAATGAAATAACATATGCAAAGCACTTAATATAATGTCTGACATATAGATAGAGTTCAATAAGGATTAACTTTACCATTAACTATTAACATTGACAACTGAATAGTGGAGAGGCCATAGCAGTGTTTGAGAGTCACACTGTCCCTCAAGCTTCCCCAACTTGTCTGCTGGCAGTCCCTTTGGGATTTGGAACAAGACCTTATGCCCTTGTCTTTCTTTACACCCCCATGTCTGGGCTTATTCTCCATTCGAGTTGATCCTTTACAAAATGTATTGATGATGCTTCCCAACATCAAGCATCATTGATGATGCTTCCATCCTTTTGCCTTGTTGGAAAATGACAATTTAAATTGCTTTTTTTCCCTCTCTTCTTTCTGCAGATCTAAGTTCTTAACTTCCTTCAAGCTGCAGATCAATTTCCACCTTCCATTCTTCATCTTTCCTTGGCTGAATTACTGTAGCACTCAGAGTCTGTATTACACAAACTTGATTACTATTATTACTGTTTTTTTCCCCTAGTAGCATTAGATGTGCGAGCCTTATTTCTTCAAATAGATATTTTGTTTCTTAAGGGTCAAAAGGACATTTGTGTCTTCCTTTTACTCCCTGTAGCAGCCAGCTTCGTTCTGAGAATACAAGAGGGATTGAATACATTTTTGTCACTGGTTGATTTATGGAGAGTTCAGAATGTCAGGGAAACGTGTTGAGACAAACACAAACAAGTAATTTTGCAACTCTAAGTAAGATGAAGGAATTCAGCAGGGACGCAGGGTTGAAGGTGGAGAAGGACGACTTTGAGAGAAGTCAGAAGGACCAGGTCTGACAGTTTAAATCTGGGAGAAAAACAAGAGCTGGGCTAGAACTATAATTGATGGACAAAGGCAGCTCTGTGTGAAAGAGACAGGGGCTCTACAGAAAACAATGCTGGAGACCTGGATTTGAGACTTGACTCTATCACTAACTGGTTATGTGCCTTTGAGAGAATTGCATAACCTCTCTGGGCCTGTGTTTCTTTGACTGTTAGATAAGAAGCTTGGGTTAGATGACATCGGATGCTAAATGATTCTAAAACTACATATTTCTAGGATGGGAAAGAAATAATTTTAGACAACACAGAGCAGGCAAATCCCTGGGGTGTGAGGCATGCCTTTCTTCTCCCCCAGTGTGTTAAAGAAATAGTGTGGAATGAAACATTGACCCTGCTCTGTCATTGGCTCTCTGTGCACCACCCATTTATTCATCCAACAAGTGTCCATGCAGCATCCTATGTGGCAGGCACTGGGTTAGTGCTGATGATGAAATGCTGGGTGAAACTGACATGTCCTTGCCTCTTGGATTCACAATCCAGTGGGAGGAATACAGGCAAGAAGTGCAAAGCTACAGCCGTGATAAGAGCTAGGAAGGATACTTACACGATAAGAGAGAAGGATCTAACTTGGACTGGAGTCTAGGAAACCTCTCACTGGAAATTATCTAAGTGCACGGTCAGTAGAGGAACCTTTGTGTGTGTGTGTGTGTGTGTGCGGGGAGCGGGTGGGGCGCGGGGCAGAGAACAGCTAGTTTGAAAAATTGGACAGTGCAGCTGGGGCTTAGAGAACTAAAGAAGAGAGTGATTGGCTGGTGGCAGTGGCTCATGCCTGTAATCCCAGCACTTTGGGAGGCCGAGGCAGGTGGATCACCCGAGGTCAGGAATTTGAGACCAGCCTGACCAACATGGTGAAACTCCATTTCTACTAAAAATACAAAAAGGAGCCAGGTGTGGTGGTACGTACCTGTAATCCCAGCTACTTGGGAGGCTGTGACAGGAGAATTGCTTGAACCCAGGAGGCTGAGGTTGCAGTGAGCCAAGATCACGCCACTGCACTCCAGCCTGGGCGACAGAAGGGGACTCTGTCTCAAAAAAAGAAAAAAAAAAAAAAAAAAAAAGTGATTTAGGTAAATGTGGGAGGGGAAGGGTCAGATTAGGAGAGACCTTGTAAAATATGTTAAGAGCATTCTTCTCTGTTTTAAGAACAATAAAAATCCGTGAGTGGGAGAGTCAGGGGAGCAGCAATGGTGGTAACTGGAGTTGAAGGGCGCTGAACTGGGTGTGAGTCAGGTGAAGACAGATACAGGAATTCAGGCGAGTGATGGCTGTAGCTTGGTCTACGAAGGTCATGATGGAAACAGAGTGATGCAGTATTTCAGGATCTCCGTTTCTTCACTTACAGAGAGAAAGGTGGGACTCAACACTACAATCCTTTCTGGCAATTTCTGTGATTTAACGAAATGGAAATAGTTTGGAAGAGAATGTGTTGCTGTGTGACCATGTGACTGCTGTTTGCTGCATTAATGTGTGTAGCTACAACTCTCACACATTGCCTCTGAGGTGAGACCTTTCCCTGGATTGGGGAGTTCTTTTGGAATTCCTCAGATGGGACATCTATTGCCCCAGACCTTCAGGTAAAGGCCAAACTTACCTATAGAGCTTCTGACAACTGTATTTTACAATTTTTACTTTGAGTCAAATGAGAGCATAAGATGAGTGGTTATATAAATTTGCCTTAGACTGAAAACTTTTTAGTTTTTTTTTAAATCTGTATAGAAAACACTAGAAACAACAAACCAAAATGCTTCATCTCCTAGTTTTAATGCTGGCTCCCCTGGAAGATATGATGAGAACATTTTGAAAACATTTTCCCTCAGAAAGCATACATCCCAGGAAAATCTCAAGAATTTATACCATGATTAGGCTTCCTAATATAACAAGAAGCAGGGCAATCTATTGTAAATTTCATGGCATTTCCCCTGACTACATAAATACATGTTCATTGCAGAAAATTTGAAAAATGCAGAACTATAAATGAAAAAATTAAGAGTACTCATAATCCTACTACCTAGAGATAAATACTGTTTCATATTTTATTTATGATCAATTATTTCCTGTACATATAAATATGTGATAATATTTAGACATACATATATATTATATTCCTTTCTTTTGCTTCCACAGGGTGGTATAATATTTAGGAGTATTCACTCTGCAGCTAGGTTGTTTGGCTTCAAATATATTAGTCCTTGGGTAAATTTAAGAAATTTCTACTTTTCTAAGCCTCAGTTTTCTCACCTGTAAAGTGGGCCTAAAAATAATGCCAGTCTCTAGGACACTGTAAGAACTAAAGGAGATGAAGTTTGTAAAGTCCTTACCAACAAAGTAAGGACTTTATAACGCAAATTAAAGTATTAGTACCAGGAACTAATGCTTTAGTCAGGAACTAATGCTTAATAAGGAACTAATACTTTACTTTAGTATTAAAGTATTAGTTCCTGGCATTAATACTTTAATTTGCATTAACAAATATCGGTTATTTTTGTAATGTCATTTTGCTTTATAGTTTCTGTTGTCTTAGGTTTCCTTTCTTTTTCTTTTTTCTCTGTCACTTTCAGTTTTCCCTGTGATTTGAAGGGTACCCATTCTTTTTTTAATTTCTGGTGGCTGTCTTTGAGTTCTGCTTCAAAAGTTTGCTCAGTTTGTATTTCTGTAATTATGAAAGTCAAGAATTAAATGGTACTTTTTGACTTTCCCTCACCACAAAAGAAGTGGGCTCTCTTAAGTACTGGGGGCTCTTCAGGACATCCAGTTCATTACAAGGATACCTATTCTCAATTTTCATTAATAGTTACATTATTAATGCCATTGCAAGATTAGGAAACTTGAGTTTAGAGAGATTAGGTCATTTTGCCCATGATCACACAGAATTAAGATATGAAGCTATGAGTCAAACCCAATTCTTTCTGACTCCAAACCTTTTCATTCTTGGCCCATTTCCTTGTTACAAAGTGGTCTCAGATGGGACATCCATTACAGCAGAGCTTTAGGTAAAGTCCAAACTTATCTATAGAACTTCTGACCCAAATGTATTTTACAATTTTTACTTTGAGTCAAATTAGAGAATAGGAAGAGTGATTATTTAAAGTTTTCTTTGAACATTTCTGGGGACTAAGAATTCACTACTTTCTGAATCAGCCTAATCCATCTCGAGCAGCTCTGTAAGAAAATCTTTCCTTAAACAAAATGGAATTTTGTCCTCCCTTGGATTCTACTCCCCACTTCCCATAAGATAACACTGATCTATTCTGAGTAGAGAAACATTTCTTGATTCTCATTATGTGCTTGTATTCAAGCAAATATATGGACAAAACATGATCTTTGTCCCTAAGTAGGTATTTGGAGAAGTAAGATCAAAATATATAAAGTAATTAGAGAACAATATGAAACTGTAAAGAATTAGGATAAAAATATATCGAGCAAATTATTAATGTATCAAAGTTCAACACAAGGAAGGGAAAGCACAGGGGTACAATTTCCAGTGAAGGTTTCTCTCTACTCCATCTCTTACTCTATCTGAAATGATATAATTATAATTGAGAACTGGGAATTCAAAGTGCATTATTAGAGCCAAATGATAATGCAATAGCAAAGGAAACTTCTGCAGGGGTCCTTAGATGTTTGATGTAAATGTAAAACAGATTTCACTAAAATAATAAATGTCAAATATAAAATCCATTGTTTCCAATTACTGCCACTTCACAGACTTTAACTACCTAATTTAGCTAAAGCATGAGGGGAAAATATTTTGCGCTTGAAAATGTAAATTAAAACATTTTCCAATGCAGCCACAATGCCATATTATTGAGCTTGGCAGACCCCGCTCCATCACCTATGGTCCATTACCCTGGCCCAGCGCCTTGGAGCTTATCGGGGCTGCAAGACATTCTTTGCTTCAGACTCTGCTCCTTTGATAAGGGTTATCACTTGCTAGATGGAGAAAGCTCAGATGTGCCAACCTGGGGCTTTCACCAGCAATTTATGACGAGGTAAGGGGCATGTCAGTGTGGTTTTTTCATGGTATCATTTTTATCTCTTCACTGAAAAAAATTGGGATACATCATCTTCATGAAGCCTTTGTGGACTTGCAGTAAAAACACAATTCTGTTTGTTCAGGCTCCATCTTGCACCAAATATTAGGTTCTTTAGGTTTCCCAGCTCAGAGAACAGGCAGGTTGACCCATCCTCCAAGGAGCTGAAGGACATTCAAGAGGGGTCAGCTCGAAGATATCTTATGCTCTGTGTGTCTTTCTCATGCTTTAGAAGGTCTGTGTGACTCATGGGTTCCCCATGCACATACCCTACTCTTCTGTCAGTATTGACCTCAGAGCTTCCTAGGCATTCTCATAGTTTCTACTTTCTCATCGTGGTCTGCACATGGTATGGGCTTTCCTTGATCTTGGAGTCTACCTGATACTGACAGCCATTGTTTATATAGCTCTAACTGTATGTCAGCCATCCAAGTACTTTTCATATACATTTTAATCCTCATACTAACTCCACGAAGGAAGTCCTATTATCATCTCCATATTACAGATGAGAACACTTGGAGAAAGTACCTTTCCCAAGATCACATAGGCAGGAACTGACAGAGCTAACGCATGGATCCAGGCTGACTGACTCCAGTCTTTATACCCTGCTCTTATTTGTCTTCCAATGGTATTCTTTCAGTTTGAATGCCCATCTGGCACTGCCTTGTTCCATGGTATTTCTAAGTTCATGTTCTCGAGGGAAAGGATCTGATTAGTCCAAATCTTCATCTGATTCCTAGTTGCATTATATTTTGATGTCTCTGGTCTAGCCAACTGTGTAACTGCATAAACTTGAGGAAATTATTTAGTTTGCAATGTGGCCACCTTGGGGTTGCCTTGTCAACAGGGGTTGGAGAAAGGGCATAGTTGCCCAGATGAGAGTGGAGGCCACACATTGACACAGTTTTTGTCAGGTAGGATTAAAGTGTTTATATGTATCCATAGAATTGTCTCTTATAGCCACTGAGTCAATTAGGTTAGATATCTGTTCAAATTTTCAAGTGTTCATCTATATTATTATTGTGTAGTTGAGATGATGGCTTATTGTGGCATGACAGAAAACATCCTGCTTGCTGGTTTTGAAAATTTGCTTTCTGTGGAGTCCAGCACAACCCACTATTAGCACATCAAGCCCTACCTGCTCAGGACTGATGTGTGGGATACAGAGTGGGAATAAGACAATGATGCTGCCAAGTGGAACTTAGAAACTCCTTGAGGAGAAAAGCTGCATGCACTGTAACATAGAGCTAAACAAAGCCATGATGATGAAAGACAAATGCCACAAATGTTTATCAAGTGTCTCTTAGTCCCTTTTGTGTTGCTATAAAGGAATATGTGGGAGTGGGTAGTTTATAAAGAAAAAAGGTTTATTTCAGTCATTTCACATTATTTCTGATGTTTGAAAAAGTTCAAAGTTGGGCATCTGGTGAAGTCCTCAGGCTGCTTCCACCCATGGCAGAAAGCGAGGGAATCCAGTGTGTGCGGAGATCACATGGTGAGAAAAAAACAAGAGTGGAGTAGGTGCTAGGCTCTTTTTGAAACCAACTCTAGCAGGAACTCATAGAGTGAGAACTCACTCACCCCCAAGGAAGGGCATTACTCTATTCATGAGGGATCCACAACAGGGACCCAAACACCCTTCATTAGGCCCCACCTCCAACATGGGATCAAATTTCAATGGAAGATTTGAAGGGGACAAACATTCAAACTATAGCATTAAGTACTTTGCTAGGTGTTTCCACATGTGTTGTCTCATTTGATCTTCACAATCACCCTGTGAAATATGAGATAGAGGCACATTTTTTTTTTTTTTTTTTTTCAGATAAAGAAACTTTGACCTGGAAGTATTAACTTCCCCAAGACACAGTTAACAAAAACAGACATGGTCCTCATCTGAAGGTTGGCCTGACATGTCAGTGATGATGTCATGCCTGCCTTGATGAACACTTAAATCCCCTTTTTCCAAGAGAGAAAAGTGGCCCACTCGCAGCAGGAATGAGTCACGTGGGCTTTCTTTTTATGTAACTGCCTCTGAGAGCCACCCAAAGCTGGAATTGATTTGCAGAACTTATTTCTGAAGACAATGAAAAATAGAGATTTTGTTATAACAAAATTCTGAAAACTTTTGCATTGGGTCTTGCTCTGTTTCATAGACAAGAGCAGCAGGAGTAAGCTGGAGTTCGGTTCTTCCACCTGGCTCTCAGGGGAATGCTGAGGTGAGGTCTTGGTTGACATGAAATTTACAGAAAATAGCTTCTGAGCTGGGGGTAGCTTGCTCTTCTTTTCTTTAGCTTAGGACCTAACCATGGTCTTGGTTGAGTCTTGGGCTTGTGTAATTCCTTCTCTGGTATTTTGCATAGTGATTAAGAGTTCAGACTTTGGCAACAGACAGACTCAGGAGTCACATTGGCTCTGGCATTTATCAGTTGTGTGATATGAGTCAAAATGATATCCAGTGGCTTAATGTACCTGACATGTGCATGATAGATGACATCTATTATCATTATTATTGTTATTCCTCTCTCATCATCTAGACCCTAGGTTCTCAGGAAAGAAATCTCAGAAATATTTTCTACTTTGGGGCTGCTTTAGGCTATTTTTTCTCCTTTCTCTTTGAAAGATAAGATTTACTTCTCATTGGAAATCTGGCTGATGCGGTCTCCTGGCTAGAGAGAAGCTTGTCCTTAGGGCCAGGTGATAAAATAATTCATGAAAATAATGATGTTAACTGTCACCCCAGGATTAGCATAGAGAAACCCCTTGTGCATGCATAGGTATGTGTCCTCATTCTCCTATGTGAACACACAGTGAGTAGTAGACTGCTTGTTTCTCTTCCAAGGAAACTGCCCACCCCATGCTGTTTCTAAGAAACATTCTTTTCCTTGCCCTAATAATGTGGTTTGGATGGAAACAGATATTTTTACTGATTCCACCAGTTAGGCCTCCATTGATTGGTCTAGGATGAGCAAGTGATCCGTTTTTAGGCCAACTGGAGTACTTTCCATGCTTTTAGAACTTGGGATGGGAGAAAGTCAGATGTAATGCCTGACTGTGTTGGTGGCCATGTTTTCTGTCAGGTGGAGGAAGACTAAGAGAATGCAACGTATGTGCAGAGAGAAGCAGAGATGAGGGAAAGAAAAAGGAGCCTGGCCCCTTTGGAATACCTACTTCCACTCTCCCTAAGGCCATGTCTCCTGAGACTTTCCTTACTTATAGAGGTTAAGAGGTCCAAGTTTGTTTAAAGTTAGTTCACATAGGAGTTGTGTCACTTGCTGCTGTATTGTTATCTATCTCTGTGTAATAAATTAGTGGGTAAAGATAACATTATACATTTATTATCTCTCCGTTTCTATGGGTCAGGGATTCAGAAGCTGCTTGGTTGGGTGATTTTGACTTGGGATTTCTCATAATGTTCATTTTGATGTTTGCTGGAGCTACAGCCACTTAAAGGCTTGACTGGGCCTAGAATATCTGCTTCTGAGGTAGCTTAGCCACGTGGTGATAAGCCTGTACTGACTATTGGTAGGGGGTTTCAGTTCTTCACACAGAAACCTCTCCCCAACGTCGCTTGTGCTCTCATGATATGATGGATGGCTTTCCCTAAGTTAAGTGATCCTGGAGACCAAGGTGGAAGATGAAAATGTCTTTTATGACTTAACCTTGAAATTCTGTTGTTTACTAGGACAATCTTGATTCAGTGTGGGAGGGGAATACACAAGGATATGAATACCAAGAGGGAAAGACTGCTAGAGGCCCTGTTGGAGGCTGGCTACAGTGGACCCAACAGAGTCCTGACCCATATACTGTAGTGACAGATTTCTTATCTCAAGGTTGGATTCTGTACCTTGTATGTATTCTGACAACTATGATAATCAACATTTGTTCTCAAGCTAACTAACTGCCATTGTTCACCACCTATCATCTTTTTGGAGGTTAAATTCACATAACATTTTCTCTCTCCTTTTGCCACCTGCATGATATATAAGTGATTCATGAATAGAGGAGTTCTTTTTTTCTCTAAATAGATTTTTCATTGGTCTAAGTTCTTTACTGGCTGTGTGTGTACAGGGAGGTATGAGATGATGACACAAATATTTTGAGAACACATTGCCAAGGTAGTTTATTCCACTCTCCAAGTTCTAGCCTCTTCCCAGTTTGTAGATGGTATAGTTAGAACAAGAGGAATATAATTAAAATATCTGACTTTTAGTCTGAATTTGCCACATATTAGCTGTGGGTTTTTGGCCAAGTCACTTAACTTTGATGAGTATCTTTCTTCATGTCCAAAAAAGAGATCAACATTTTAATCTTAAGAGTGAGGTTATGAGGACTCTGTGGCATAATGTTTCATAAACTATAAGGTACTATTTTTGGTTCAGAAAGGTACCATAGTATTGGCTTGGAATCAGAAACTAGCCTTGAATCTTAGCTTTGCCACCTGAGGACCAAGTGCTCTTGCAGGTGTTTATCCTTTTTTTGTTTTGTGTTTTTTTTTTTTTTTTTTTTTTTTTTTTTTTTTTTTGAGATGGAATCTTGCTTTGTTGCCAGGCTGGAGTACAATAGCATGACTTAGCTCATTGCAACCTCTGCCTCCTGGGTTTAAGCGATTCTCCTGCTTCAGCCTCCCAAGTAGCTGGGATTATAGGCGCGCACCACCATGCCCAGCTAATATTTTTTGTATTTTTAGTAGAGGCAGGGTTTCACCATGTTGACCAGGATGGTCTTGATCTCTTGGCCTCGTGATCTGCCCACCTCTGCCTCCCAAAGTGCTGAGATTACAGGTGTAAGCCACCACACCTGGCTATCCTTTTTGAGTTTCAATTTTCTCCATAACATTGGCTCAATAATAATTTCTACTTCAATACAGATAGAGAGTTCAAATGAAATGCTCCTGAATGACAAAATTTGTTGTGTGACTCTTGTTATAATTATGTCTCTATTATAGAGCAGTCGAAACCAAATTTATTGCACCCTTTGTATAAAAGTCTACATGGTGAAATAATTTATTTAATGAATAAACATTTATTGATGGTAAACATATGCTAGGTATGAGCTGAGTGCTATAGATAAAACAGCAAATAAGACACCATCACTGCCTTCTTACAGCTTAGAGTTTATGGGGAATCAAAGACAGGCAAAAAAAAAAAAAAATTACAAAGCAGTATGATAAATGATGTGTGTGTGGCCATGTGGATGCTATGAGAGCATATAGGAATGATTTCTAACTCTAACTTATAGGATTGTGGCAGGCTTTCACATGGAACTAAGGTATTAAATTGAAACCTGAAAGTTGAGTTGGAATTAGCTGCATTAAGGGAGGTGGGTAAGAGTTTGGGGAAGGAGTGCCCCAGGTGGAAGAAATAGCATTGGTAAACATTAAAAGGTAAGGGATTCCGTGGGATGGTCAGAAAATCATCCAGTGTGGCAGGAGCCAGGAGACAGACACAGAGGCAGAATGGTGAGATGTGAGTTAGAGATTAGCAGAGATGCTTATTATAAAGAACTTTCTTGAAAACATGGTAAGCCCTGGATTTTGTCTTCAGGGCAATGGGAATTTTCCTGGAGGATTTTAAAGCAAAAAAGAGGCACAATCAGATTTGCATTTTAGAAAGACCACCCACTCAGTATTTGTCAACAGGGCTGCTTTTAGAATTTAGGATGAAACAATTCTTTTTTATGAAGATCAGTCATTCCAGGTGTAGCTGGCAGATTCATGATTCCCCAAACATGTCCATGTCTTAATTCCCAGAATCTGTAAACATGTTACATTACATGGCTAAAGGAACTTTACAGACACAATTAGAGTTATAAACCTTAAGTTAGGAAAATTATCCTGGAGTACCTAGATTGGATGGACCCAGTCTAATCATGGGCCTTTACAAGTGGAAGAGGAAGACAGATGAGCCAGAAAAAGGAATGGCAGAAGAGAGGACAGGAGGCACAAGGCATGAGAAAGATTCAATCCATCATTACTAGTTTTGAAGATGAAGGAGACCATGAGCCAACACATGTAGGAGTCCCCTGGAAGCTGAGAATAATCCTGCTGAGAGCCAGCAAGAAAATTGGAACCACAGTCCTACACCCACATGGAACTGAATTCTGCTAGCAACCTGAATGACCTGAGAAGGGGAATCTTCCCCCTGGGCTTCTAGTTAAGAAATGCAGCCCTGCTGAAAGTTTGATCTTAGACCAGTCACGCCATGGTCAGACCACTGACCTGCAGAACTGTAAGATGGTAAATGAAGCCGGGCACGGTAGCTCAAGCCTGTAATCCCAGCACTTTGGGAGGCCAAGACGGGCGGATCACGAGGTCAGGAGATCAAGACCATCCTGGCTAACACGGTGAAACCCCGTCTCTACTAAAAATACAAAAAAAACTAGCCGGGCGAGGTGGCGGGCACCTGTAGTCCCAGCTACTCTGGAGGCTGAGGCAGGAGAATGGCGTAAACCCGGGAGGTGGAGCTTGCAGTGAGCTGAGATCCGGCCACTGCACTCCAGTCTGGGCGACAGAGCGAGACTCTGTCTCAAAAAAGAAAAAAAAAAAAAAAAAAAAAGATGGTAAATGAGTGTTTTATGCTGTGAAGTTTGCTGTACTTTTTTTTCTTTTTTAGCACAGCAATAGGAAACGAACGCAAGTAGCCATTTCAGTGTCCTTGATCTTGCCTTTTAATGTCAGTCAGCATGCCCCACCCCCATTATCACAACAACCCCAAACACTCTCACACATTTTCAAATATCTGCTGGTCGGGGGTGGGAATAGGTGTGGCAGTACACCCCTGGTAAAGAACCACTGCTATGGAGAATTATGAATAGGGAGACAGCCGGATAGAAGGCAGAGGGATCAGTTAGGAGGATGTTGTGATATTTAAGCTAAGAGAGAAAATGACCTGGAGGAACACAGTGGCTGTGGGAGTAGTGAAAGAGATGAATATGAGAGATAATTAGGAGGCAGAACCAACAGGACTCATCAGTGGTGTTGATTAGTGTTACAGGGGAGTGTCTCCTCTGTCCCTATCCTCTGCTTCCCTTCCACTCCCATCATTGCTACACATACCTTAAGAGCGAACTACATTTTTGAAGGAATCTGACTTCCCTTCTAGTGAGATAGAGGACCATACTTTGGAAGCCATTAGCAATTTGTATCAGAATCAGCCAAAGAAGGGAAATGACAGTAGAGCTATTGCAAACCCAAAAGGCCCCTTATGGCCAAAAGCACCCGGTTGGTGAAACCTAGTAATTGCTTGAACAATTTTCAGTCACTCCATGCTGCAATAGATGATAGGAAATGAGGATAGAGTTTATTCTTCCCAGTAGAAGCAAGTCAGGAGATCCAAATGGCTGAAATGCAATTTGAAGCAGTGTGGTTGGCTAAGCCTACCAAACTCCTGTGTGCAGTTGGAGAGCATTTCACCCTAGGGATTTTTATTTATACTTTGTCCAAAAGGCTGTGCCCTCTATTCACACACATGTAATCAACTCCTTGTACTAAATCTCTTCTGTGTGAAATACTTAGTGTGGCTTCTGTTTTCCTCACTGGATTCTGACAGAGGTAGAGCGTGCAATAGCAGACCCATTTCAAACACTGAGTTTGTTCTTACTTGAGATCTCATGGCTCACTTGATCTCCAACCCTCATCTGGCTCTTGTTGAGTTCACTAGCCTAGTAATTGGGATAATCAACACTGAATAATTAACTCCGAATATTGGGAAGACAGCAGAGCACATAACCAGTTACCCAAGACAAATGCAAGTGCCATGGGAACTTTTTAAAGTTGGTTCTCGGTAGGAAATTAAAATTCTCCTTGTATTCGCTTTTTCCTTATGTTCTTGAAAATAGTCACGGTGACATGAATGAAACATTAAGTCAAAAAATAATGATTCAACATAATTCATATATCACAGCAGAGAATCTGAGTTTTTTTGTGCTATTTCATGATAGTGATTGATGAATCCTGCAGGTTTCTTGGCATCAGAATTCTAGGTAAAATGTTCTATGTGCAATATTAAGGCTAATTGGCAAACATGCAATTTACATGGAAGTTTTGCCTATTGAAGTCTGATGAAAGTTTATCACACTTTCTTATCTTGGTCATAATATGGGGTAATTTGGCTCTGGGTCTGATTAAGCAAAGCATTTCTCCCTTTCTGCCTCTTTTTAAGATCCATTTAAGTGGAGTCAATTCTGTTTCTAAAAGACAAAGTGACCGGAGCCAATGTTTCTGGTTGTGTTCTATACTTACCTTGCTTTGGAATTGTTTTCAGCTCCAAGAGACCCTCTTTGTTCTTTGCCTAGGCAGAGAGAAAAAGCCGAGGACAGAATGCAGGCCTCACTGTTAAACCTTCTTTTCTTGTCTTTCCTCATCTTATCTTTTTTCTTTCTTTTCTTTCTCTCTCTCTCTCTCTCTCTCTCTCTCTCTCTCTTTTTTAATGGAGTCTCACTCTGTCACTCAGGCTGGAGTGCAGTGGCATGATTTTGGCTCACTGCAACCTCCACCTTCCAGGTTCAAACAATTATCCTGCCTCAGCCTCCCTAGTAGCTGGGACTACAGGCTCACCCCACCATGCCTGGCTATGTTTTGTCATTTTTTTTAGTAGACATGGGGTTTCATCATGTTGTCCAGGCTGGTCTTGAACTCCTGATCTCAAGTGATCCACTTGCCTCGGCCTCCCAAAGTACTGGGATTACAGATATGAGTCATCATGCGTGGCGCTGTTAAACTTTCTTTGTGCTGTTTTTCTAATGCTGATTATGTATCCAGACTTGCATGATTTTATCATTATAGCTATTTATTTGATCTTGGATAGGCAAATTGGCTTGGGGGCCAAAGGGATGTTTTATGTCAAGGTGCTCTAACTTTGGCAATTATCTTCTGAATATTTAAGAATGGTGACAGTCATCTTTCCATTCTTGAATATGTTTCTGGCATTGTCAGACGTTAGTTCCAGCAAGTGGGAGAGAAGGGCCCTACACAAGATGAGACAGCTAATAAAACTATAGAGTTGGAATCTTTTTTTCTATGAAAGAAAATCTGTAAGTGACAAAATATTTCACCAAGTCGTTTTTCCTCCCCAGCATCTTGCATCGTGCATGTGCTTGGCACATGCTCAGATTAGGTTTACAGATCCTGTAAAGGAATTCATCCTGCTCTGAATCTAATGCCAGTAATTTTTCAAGGAAGTCAGCAAAATGTGGCCCAAGAAGGAAAACATTGCCATTAAAAAAAAAAACAACAACAAAACTGTATTGTTTTTATTCAATCTGCCACTGAACAGTGCCTAAATAATTTACTCTTTACACTTAATTTTTAATTTTGTGGTATCCTCCACTCAAAATGAGGTTGAGTTTTAAATCCTCATACCCTAACGTCCCAGCTGTACAGTCATATAAGGGGTTTGTTTCAGTAAAAATGATTACTGGTATCTATAATAGAATTGTAATAACTCAATACTGTTTTATAAATTTTTGATTCACTCTGCATTTTTTATTTGACAGCTTGCCAAGTTCCAGTTTTTATCTGATCATCTTTGCATCAATAATACATGAGGCTGAGATCTTCTGAAAAGCAGATACTTTTTTTCTCACTGAATGCTTTGCTTTTGCCAGCAAAAATATTGATTTGAATTTAATAATCTGTAGTCCTTTTGGTTTGATCACACTTAGCAGGAAACCCTAAAAAGAGCCATGGTCACATATCTGCCAACATGGAATCAATTGTTCTTCTCTAATAAATACAATCATTGAACATCGGATCCATACTATTGCTTGTTATGTGCAACTGATTAAAGAAAGGTTTGATATGGTTTAGATTTGAATGGCCTTAGGTTTTCCTATTTAGATCTTCTCAACCAAAAATAACAATAAAAAACCCCTATCATAGAAAGATGATGTCTCTAATTGTAATTTCTCATCCCCTCCATCAACATACAGTTTGTCAACACTTGGCTCTTAAACAATTGCAACGGTGGTGCTGATCTCAGTCTGCTCCTGCTCCCAGAGGTTCACATTAAGGACGACTGTGTGAATAGCAGGGTCTATCCCATCACCTGCCTCCAGCATTGTTATAAATAGTCAGCATCAGGAAAATGAACTGACTAGGAACTGGAAGGGTCCTACAACAACACATCTTCATTCATTGTCTTATTTTCCATCTGTACAGAATGTAACCAAGGGCAACTTTTAAAATTCAGCATTCCCATTTCAAACAAATGACAAAACACTGGTAGGTAAGAGAATTGCTAACCCAAAGGTTGTTGAGCAATTAAATCAGAATCTCTGAAAGTACTATTTGGGCATCAAAATTCTTTCCCCAGAACATTTCAACATGCTGCTCAGGTTGAGATCCAATGTTCATTCTAAATTGAAACCTTGCTACTCTCAGTGTAGCTGGGTGCCAGCATCATGGGCTTGTTATGAATGCAGAAATCTCAGACATCCTCCCAAGTCTACTGCATCAGAATCTGCACCTTAGCACTTCCCCCCCCGGGATAATTTGTAGGCACATGAAAGTTTGACAAGCATCAGCCTAAACTACTATTATACGAAACACCCTCGAGTTAGGCAAGCCAATTACCAAACAGACTGGCAGCTTCCTGTGTTTCCAGAGGAAGTGGAACATAGTGTCAGGCTTTGTTGTCAAGCAGTCCTGGGTTTGTACCCTGGCTATCCCAGGTATTAGCTGCGGGACTTTGAATAAGTCTCTCTAAGCTTCAGATTGCTCATCTGTGTAATGATACTAATAATAGCACCTTTATGGAGCTATTATTAGATGATAGAGCTATTGCAAACATTAACAGAAAGATTGCATGTAACGTGCTTAAGACAACGCTGGATGTGTAAGCAAGTATATTTTAGTAGTTAATACTGATATTAATAATAAAGTTGTACTCTTTAGAGACCCCTACAATTGCTCGGGTGTCTAAATGTAGGTAATAATTCTTTTTTAAAATTTATCTATTTATCCTTAAAGCCAATTGAAACTCTCATTGAAGCCAGCCCTAATGTCTACTCTTGCAGTTTCAGCTCACACTTGATCCCATTCATCATTTACAGGAGGGACAACATGAAGGTTAATGGATGCCTAGAAAAACAGGGCAGTATCAGAATGCCTTTCCTAGCTCTTGAGTCCGGGTGACTTCAGCTTAATTTTCTTTGGAAGCTACTTGGCCTTGTGCATAGAAGAACTCACAAAACCAGCTTCCATGTGGGGCTAACTCTGTTCACCTAAATTTGGCCCGATTTGGAAAGCTTTCTTGGCTCTTTCCCATCCAATCCAAACAGGGACGAGAGATTTTATTAAAATTACTTGGGCCCAGCCTGCTCTGTGCTCTGAACCATTGAAGGGAGCCAAGAATGTCCCCTGGTGTTCATAGAAACATTGTTCTTATTTTTCAAAATTAATCCAGCTGAATTTGCAAGGCAGCATCACCTCCATCAGAGCTGCAGACGGCCAGGACAAAGAGCAGTTTTGATGTTCCCAGCTGGGAACCCTGCCCTCAGCAAATACGGTTGATATAAATAAATGGTCTCTTGCCTGCCTACATTCATGCCCATCTGTTTGGAGGGCATGGTGCCCAATCAAAAGTTGCCTAGATGCTCGCCACAGGCACCAGTGCCAAGGAATGACGATCTCATGGCAGCTTGCCTGAGGCTGTGAGTACCATCTTTTCAGTCGTGGGTTCTCATCCTGGACCAGAATGGGAGCACTGGCACTGCAGGCTTCCTTACTGTTGATCACACCTGTTGACAAGGCTGTGCCAAACTAGAAGAAGAGGGAGAGAAAGAAAACTGCTGTGTAGGAGCATCTTTGGGCTCCTAGGGCCTGGCGAGCCCATTAAGACAGATTCTAATTAAGTTGAGAAACTCTGCCCATGGATATCCTGATGGGGGGCACAAGATTGGCAGGTCAAACTTTACTTGGATTTATCACAGAGTGGAGGGCAAACTGCTCCCAGCTGGTAAATCTGTTCCTGAATAATATAGGAAGTATAACAGAACACTGGTCTTTGACGATATCAGGAGCCAAATAAACCAGGGGGAAATGAATCATATTCAGTGCAATGCAGTATCCCCTGGCTCCCAATTTTTACTCACCTACTGGAAACAATAAGGCCTGATGTGCACAATCACAGAATGTAAAGCCCAGGAGTTGATTGTATTTTGTGTTGGCTGAGCTTGAGAAAGGAAATGAAGCTAGTCAGGAGAAAGCATGATGTGGGGACATTTTTATGCTGATAAATGTAAGTTCCCTCTGAGTTTGTCAAGCACAATCAGAAATAAGTTCATCTGCTCGGATCACTACGGTACCTGAAAATAATCCTCATGGATAAAGTTAGTAAATTACTGATTCCAGGGACCTCCGTGGGCCCGTAAGAGGGCTTAAGCAGCGGTCTCAGCCATGTCATACCATGGGGATAGGTAGTATGCAATCTTTATTGTAATAAGTTCTGGCATGCTACCTTTCCCTCTGGAGGGAAGATAGGTTGAGAAACTACCGGCTGAAAGCATCAAAGCAATGTACTATATTTATACTTGAAAGGGCATTTTGTTAGTTCAACATTTGGTCCTGATCCTAAATTTGCATCATTTTATTTAACGCTGAATATTCTGTCAACTAGACTTGTGGCCAAATCCCAGTGAAAGTTTGAACAGTGGTCTCCCAAGATTTCCAAGTGCTAACCCCCAGATCCTGGGGATGTTAGTTTACATGACCAAAAAGGCTTTGCTCTTTAAGCATCCTGAGGAGCAGATTGTCCTGGATAATCTGTGTGGGCCTGATGCAATCACGAGGGTCCTTATCAGAGCAGAAGACAATGTGACGAGGGAAGCAGAGACTGGGTAATGTGTCTTGAAGATGGAAGAAAGGGTCAAAAGTCAAAGAATGCAGAGGCCTCTACAAGCTGAAAAAAGGTGTAGAAAAGATTCTCCTCTCAGAGCTTCCAGAGGGAGCTAGCCCTGCTGACACCTTAACTTCAGTCTAGTGAGACTGATTTTGAAGTTCTTAAAATTCCTCCAAGGTTGTAAGAGATTAAATGTGTTTGTTTCTTTATTTATACTTGTACATATTAATGGGGTATATATGAAATTTTGTTATATTAATAGAATGTGTAATAATCAAGTTAGGGTATTTAGGGTATCCATAACCTTATTTATCATTTTACGTTTATGTGCTGGGAACATTTCAAATCGTGTCTTTGAGCTATTTTGAAATATATGATATATTTTTGTTAACTATAGCACCCTATTCTACTGTGGAAAATTAAAACTTATTCCTTCTAACTGCATGTTTGTATCTATTAACCAACTTCTCTTCATTCCTCACTGCAATCCTTCCCAGCCTCTGAGAACTATAGTTCTGCTTTCTACTTCCATGAAATCAACTTTTAGCTCCCACATATGAATGAAAACAAGCAATATTTGTCTTTCTGTGTCTGGCTTATTTCAATTAACATAATGTCCTCAAGTCCCATCATGTTGCTGCAAATGACATGATTTCATCTTTTAGTACTACATAGTATTTCATTGTGTATATATACCATATTTTCTTTATCCATTTGTCTGTTGATGGACACTTAGGTTGATTCCATATCTTTGCTATTGTGAATAGTGCCACAATAAATGTGGAGGTGCAGGTATCCTTCTGATATACTTTCTCTCCTTTGGATATATCCCCAGTAGTGGAATTGTTGAATCGTATAGTAGTTCTATTTTTAGTTTTTTGAGAAATCTCGATACTGTTTTCCATATTGGCAGTAATGATTTCTATTCCTGCCAATAGTGAATGAGTTCCCTTTCCTCAGCAGCCTTGACAGCATTTGTGATTTCTTGTCCTTTTAATAAGATTCGTTCTAACTGGAGTAAGATGATATCTCATTGTGATTTTGATTTGCATTTCCCTGAAGGTTAGTGATGTTGAACATTTTTTCATATGCCTATTGGCCATTTGTATGTCTTCTTTTGAGAATTGTCTATTCATGCCCTTTGCTCACTCTTTAATGGGATTTTTAAAAAACTGTTGATTTGTTTGAGTTCTTTGTATATTCTGGATATTAGACTTGTCTGATGAATAATTTGGAAATGTTTTCTCCCATTCAACAGGTTGTCTCTTTACTGTGTTAATTGTTTCCTTTGCTGTACAGAAGCATTTTAGTTTTATATAGTCCCACTTGCCTATGTTATATTTTATTGTCTGTGCTTTTGATGTCTTAGTCATAAAATCTTTGCCTTGACCATTGTCCCGAAATGTTTCTCATATGGTTTCTTCTAATAGTTTTATGGTGTTAGGTCTTATATTCATGTCTTTAATTCATCTTGAGTTGATTTTTATATATGGTGAGAGACAGACATCCCGTTTTCATTCTTCTGCATAGGTAATCCAATTTTTTAGCACCTTTTATTCAAGAGGTATTCTTTCCCTGATATATGTTCTTGGTGTCTTTGTCAAATACCAGTTGACTGTAAATATGTGGATTTATTGCTGGATTCTATATTCTGTTCTATTGGTTTATGTGTCTGTTTTTCTGCCAATACCATACTGTTTTGGTTACAATAGCCTTATAATATATTTTGAAATCAGGTAGTATGGTGCTTCCAACTTTATTCTTTTTACTCAGAATTTCATTGGCTATTTGGTCTCTTTTTTGGTTCCATACAAATTTTAGGATGGTTTTTTCCATTTCTGTTAAAAAGTGACATTGGTATTTTGATAAGGATTGCGTTCAACCTGTAGATTGCTTTGGGTAGTATGGTCATTTTAACAATACTGATCTTCTGATTCATGAGCATGGGGTATCTTTCCCTTTGTGTGGGTTCTCCTCAGTTTATTTTACCCATGTTTGGTCTTTTTTTTTTTTTTTTTTCTGTAGAGGCCTTTCATCTCCTTAAATGAAATTTAAATTTATTCCTAGGTGTTTTTTGGCAGCTATTATAAATTGGGATTGCCTTCTTGGTTTCTTTCTCAGCCAGTTTGTTATTACAGCACAGAAATGCTACTGATTTTTATTTGTTGATTTTTGCATTCTGCAACTTTACTGAATTTTGTTATTAGATCTAAGAGATTTTTGATGGAGGGTTTTCAAGATGTAAAATCATGTCATCTTCAAAGAGGAATGATTTGACTTCCTCTTTCCCAAGGTGAATGGCTTTCATTTTCTTCTCCTGTTTAATTGCTCTGGTTAGAACTTCCAGTACTATGTCGAATAGGAGAGGTGAAAGTGTACATTCTTGTCTTGTTCCAGTTCTTAAATGAAAGGCTTTCAACATTTCCTCATTCAGTATGATGTTTACTGTGGGTTTGGCATATATGGCTTTTACTATGTTGAGGTATATTCCTTTTATGCCTAGTTTGTTGAGAGCTTTTATCATGATGTTATGTAGAATTTTATCCAATGTTTTTTCTGCATCTGTTGAGAAGACCATATGGTTTTTGTCTTTTATTCTTTGGATGTGATATATCACATTATTGACTTGAGTATGTTGAACCATTCTTGCATCCCTGGAATAAATCTCACTTGATCATGGTGTATCATCTTTTACATGTGCTGTTTGCTAGTATTTTGTTGAAGATTTTTGCATATATGTTCATCAGGGATATTTACCTATAGCTTTATTTTTGTTGCTGTTGTGTTCTTGTCTGGTTTTGGTTTCTGGGTAATGCTGGCCTTGTAGAATGAGTTAGGAAGAATCCTCTCCTCTTCAATTGTTTTTGCATGTTTGAGGAGAATTAGTGTTAGTTCTTTAATTGTTTGGTAAAATTTGGCAGTGGCAGTGGCAGTGATGCCATAAGATCCTGGATTTTTCTTTGTTGGGAGACTTTTAAATTACTGATTCAATTTCATTACTAGTTATTGTAGTTATTGGTCTGTTTAGGTTTTCTGTTTCTTCCTGACTTGATCATAGTATGTTGTATGTATCCAGGACTTTATCAATTTCCTCTAGGTTTTCTAATTTGTTAATGGTTACTTATAATAGTCTCTGATTATCTTTGTATTTCTGTGGTATCAATTGTAATGACTCCTTTTTTATTTCTGATTTGACTTATCTGGGTGTTCTTTCTTTTCTTCTTGGTTAATCTAGCCAGTGATTTACAGATTTAGCTTATCGTTTCATAAAATTGACTTTTCATTTCATTGTTGCTTTGTATTTTTATTTTTAGTCTCTATTTCATTTAGTTCTGCTCTGATCATTATTATTTCTTTGCTCCTAATAATTTGAGTTTTGTTTTTTCTTGCTTTTCTACTTCAATGATAGATTGTTTATTTGAAGTCTTTCAATTTTTTTGATGTAGATATTTATTGCTATTAATTTCACTCTTAGCACTGTTTTTGCTGTATCCCATAGGTTTTGGTATGTTGTGTTTCAAATTTCATTTGTCTCAGGAAATTTTTTGATTCTCTCCTTAATTCCTTTCTTGACCCAATGGTCACTAAGAAGCTTGTTGTTTAATTTCTATGTATTCATAGTTTCCCAAGTTTTTATTTTTATTTTCTAGTTTTATTCTAGTTTTCTTTATTTTTCTAGTTTTATTCCATTGGGGCTTGAGAAGATACTTGATATAATTTCAAATTATAAAAATTTGTTGAGGCTTGTTTTGTGCCCTGACATGTGGTATATCCCAGAGAATGTTTCATCTACTGATGAGAAAAATGTGTATTTTATAGCTGTTGGGTGTCATACACTGGCACTGGTGTTGGCAGGTCCAGGCAGGCTGATTCCTGGGCCTCTAGGTGGCTCACATGTGTGTTGACAGTGGCAGTGGTAGACAGGGCAGGTGGATGGGTCCTCATGCTCTTCGGCAGTGGGCATGACATGCATAATGGCAGTAGCAGCGTCAGGACAACCGTCTGGCTTCCAAGCACTCTGCACTGGTATTGGGAGTGGCTATAACAAGCTGGGCAGGCCAGTCCCCAGACCCACAGGTAGCATAAGCGTGCCAGCTGTAGTGGTAGTGGCAGATTGTGCGGGCCCATCCTCAGGCCCCAAAAATGAGTGTTCAGGTGCCAACAGTGGTGGACAGGGCAGGACCATCCCCAGGTCCCTGAGTGGTGTGCTTGGGCACTGGGGTGGGTGAAACTGGGCCAGGTGGCCCCATTCTCAGGGCCTCAGTTGGTGTGTGGAGGTGCTGATGGTGGTAGATAGGGGCACAGTGATCCCCAGGCCCTAGGGGAATACTCAGACTGGGGGCTCTGCTGCAGCTGCACTCTGGCCCTGATGATAGTGGGGGTGGGATTGCTTTCAGTGGCAGCAGCTGTAGGCAGGTGGCTGGGGAGTGTGTATGCTTTGGTTCCATGTGTGAGCTGCAGGTGGCATAGCCTGTCCTCAGGGCACTTGTAAATGCATGCCAACCCCACTGCTGGGGACAGCAAAGTTACTGCCAATGGTTTGCACGTTGGCCCTGGTCCCAGCAGCCAGGAGCAGCAGTAGCTGCAGGTGGCAGATATCCTTGGGGCACCAGGAATGTGGAGATGAAGGGCCTATTGGACCCCAGGGCAGGATGCAGTCTGGTGGGGGGCTGTGTTCTCAAAATGATGCCATGTTAGAGTTGCTTAAGACTCAGGAGGTGTGTGGGACCCAGTGTGAGCTCCCTCTCTGGAACAGTACTATTGCATGGTCTCTAGGCAGTTCCTTATGTTAGTCTCAGGGTCTATGAGGTTCAAAGAGCTTTCTTGTGGCTAGAATTGCAAGAGTCCATGGTGGGAATATGGACTGCTGCTAGAGTTCTCTCACTTTCCCTTTCCCCACACTGGGAAGCCTTACCAGGCTCTCAGCTGATCCTGGGAGAGTAGGCTGCCTCCTTCCCTTTCATTCCTTGCCTTAGGTGTTTCCTGTCACTTCTCTGTTGAATTCCAGTGATCTCTCTTAGATGATCTATTCAAAGTGTGATTATCTACTTGCTATTTTGATTCTTTTTTGTGGACGAGGTGAGTACCAGCTGCCTCTAATCAGTCATCTTGATGCCCTTCCTGTGTTTCATTTTAAGTCACTAAATTTGTGGTTATTTGTTACAGCAGCAACAGAAAAGTAATGCAATCTCTATTCTTATGCAGTAGACACAGGGTGGCCCAAGATCAAAGAGCCCTGAGGCTAACCAAAGCTTGGAGCAATATAGTGCATTGGCTACTCAGCTAAAACTGTTAGTTACTTCACCTCTCCCTTACCAACTTACTGTCTTTTTTTTTTTCTTCAATCCAAAAGACCATAATAAAATCCAATGTTTGTGCTTTTCTCACTGGAATTGTGCAAGCATAAGTTTTAAAACAGATTTCCTTTCAACTCTCATCATTAAACTTTCAGTGTTTAGCCTACTAGGCCGGCATGCCATCCAAATTAATGTAAGTGTAGGTAATGCTGGTTCCAATGGCAAGCATTCAGTTCCCAAAGGCAGGGAACAGTTTTAGAGCAGCAATTCAGATTTACGTTCGAGTAATATTAATGTATCCTTACCATGTGCTGGGCACTGGGCATTACATGTTTGACATTTGAAATATCTCCTCAAGCAACAGTGGATTAACTGAGAAGTTGCTGGACACACATGCAATGTGAAATAGCTGTTATTGGTAGAAGTTAATACTTACTTTATTCCTCTCAGCAACTAACCTAACACTGTAGGGCAGCTGCTGTCACTGAAAGTTATCAGCATGTGTCCATCCATATATCCATCCATCATTCCAATCTCAGCAGCTGGACTGTTCATCATCTGCCTGCCTGCAGTGGCCCTGACCTGCAGAAAGCAGACACTAGGAAAAAATTCAGACTTTATCTGTGGTTAAATTATGCTTTGGCAAGGGTTAATACTTTTTTTTTTCTTTATAGTGGACCTCTTCTGTTTTTATTTCTTCTTGGATGCAATATAACACACACACACAGAGTAAACAATAATTTCACAATAAGCATAATCAACTTAAGCCCTCTCATGAATTAACCTCTCAGTAATCCAAAGTGACAATTACCCTAGAAAAAAAGAACTGGCAAGTTAACTATTTTACTTTTCCTTCAAAGAGATTAAATATTTAAAAATTATTTTTTATAAAAATTTTGAGAAATTGGGAAACTGTCAGTTCTTCTATTATTTATTTATATCGAATAAAGTTAAATGAGATATTTTCAAAGTTGGTTGAATTTTATCATGCTTCCTATCAACTGATCTTTTAAAATATGCATTTCCAGTACTTGGCGTACTGAAAAATTGTCCCCATCACTTCTTAATCTAATAGTTAGACCTTATTTTACCAAAGCTTTCTTTTAGCCATAAAATTAAATAAAAATATTTTTATTAGTGTAGTAGTTCTTTTCTCAATGCTATTTTCATTTTTTGCTGGCAATCCAAGTTAGTGATAATTCACTCTTCTATTACGATGATAGCCTCAATATTTGAGATGCCTATCAGGGTGAAATGAAAGCATTTCTGTAGAATTCAATAGACCAGAGAATAAAATAATCAAAATACTTTCACTCACTTATCAACAAACATTTATTGAGCAGTTCTAGTTGCCGTGATCTCCTACTTTTTTGTTAAATTTCTCTCTTTTCTTTTCTCTACAAAATTGTCACTATGTTTTAGAAACTGAGAAATCAAAGATGCAGAAAATACAGCTTTATTTTTATGGACTTAAAACTTAAACAGTAACAATGCAGTGCAACTAGTTCTGTTATGGAAAGGTGTAAGAGGTGCAATTGGGGTGTCAGGAGGGAGAGCCCATCTGTGCCTGGGAGCATTAGGGTAGGCTTCACAGAGGAGATAACACAAACAGAAGTTTGAGTAGGAGTTCACCAAGTGAAGATGGCTGAGGGTGGTAACAAATTACCACAAATGTGGAAGGCTAAACAACACACACCTATATTTTATAGTTTCTGTGGGTCAAGAGTCTGAGCATGGGTTACCTGGATTCTCTGCTCAAGGTCACACAAGGGTACATTTAACATGTCAAGTGGGCTGCATTCTCATCTGGAAGTTTGACTGGGGAAGAACCTATTTATAAGCCCATTTCAGTTGTTGGCAGCTTTTGCTTCCTTGTGGTTGTATGTCTGAGGCCCTCAGATTTTTTCTGGCTATGAGATGGAGTCAATTCTCCAGTCCTAGAGGCCAGCCACACTCCCTAGGGGCTGCCCAGTTTCTTGCCATGTGGTCTTTCCCAATATGACTTCTTATTTTATCAAGCCATCAAGGAGAATCTCTAGCCTGACAAGACAGAGTTTTATATAATGTAACAAAAACATGTAAGTGACATCTCATCACCTTTAACATATTCTATTGGTTAGAAGCAATCACAGGTCTCACCTGTACCCAAGGGGAGGGGACTACACAAAGGTATGAACACCAGGATAAAGGACTGACTGAAGGTCCCCTTAGGTCTGTCCACTACATAGGATGATATGAGGAAAGAGAGGAACAGATAAATAAGGGAGTATGTAGGGAATGAACAGTGTTCTATTTAGCTGTAATGGATGGCAGAATTAAGGAAAAAGAGTTTGAAACTGGGTAGATAATAATTGTTGTTAACATTCATATGGTGCTTACTCCATGCCAGAGTACTTCATATATGTCTAATCATTTAATTCTTACAAACGTGTTATGAGGTAGATATTATCCCCATTAATAGATGAGGAAAAAGTGCGCAGCAAAGTTAGGCAACTTGATCAAAATTCTAGAGCTTATCAATGGTAGAACTGGATTCAGATTGTCTGACTTTTAAGTCTATCCTTAACCATTATATATACAGCCTGTAAGCAAGTTGAGGTCTGCAAGGAACAGATCATAAAGGATCTTGCTAAGGAATTTGTAGTTGTTCCAGGAGGCAGTGAGAAAACACTGGAGGGGTTGGAATCAGAGGTATGGGTGCTCAGACATACCACCAGCATCATGGAGGATACATTGGGACCAAGGACACTGATGAAGATGACAGAAGATCAGTTACTGGATGAATCCTGGGACTGTGGGGTCAGGGACAAAGGAACAGACAGGAAAGTGTACATGATCTGACCCAGTGACTGACTGTGAGGGCTGGGAGTACAGCGGTAGAATTCAGGAAAAGGGATGTATCTAAGATAACTTCCAGGTTTCTGGTCTAGATGATTTGATGTGTTGTGGATCTTGATACTCATTCATCAAGCTCCAAGGTACTGGATGGAAGGGACTATATTCTTGTTCATTGCTTCATCCTTTGGGCTGGACACAGTGCTTTGACCATATTATAAAAGCAAACATTTATACTTTTGCTTACTATATGCCAACTACTGTTCTAAGAACTTCACTTGTATTAATTTGTTTCATCCTCACAACACCTCTATGACATAGGAACTATTATTATCTATATTTTACAAAAGAGGCTACTGAGGTACAGCATGGTTAAGCAGCTTGCCCAACCTCACACAGTTATCATCAGAGTCAGAGTTTGAACTCAGGCAGGCTGTCTCCAGAGTTCACGTGCTTAACCACCACACTACACATCAAACAAAACTAGGTACTCAATAAAAAGGTACTCAATAATATTTTAAAATGCTAATGTGTGACTTTACTATGATAGGGCAACTATTTAAAATATGATGTGATAAATTTAGTAATAGCCTTAATCACTTTTGTATAAATCTTCATTATCGTACTTGAGAAACTGTATTCTAAGGCAGTGTTGAAATGTCTTTCATTCCTGCCACCCTTGAACCACTCAAGCAGACAGACTCAGTTCTATTAGACACTAGTACAGTGCACTCATGACCATTTTTGGAATGAATAACTTTTTTTGTATATTATATGTAAAATTCATAATTTTCAAACCACCTGTACTACATTATCTCTTTTAACAGATAGAGGTGGTAGGTTATGTTACTCCCGTTTTATAGCTACAGACGTTGAGGCAAAGGAGAGTGACCAAATTGAATCTAAAAATTCAGTGGAGAGTACTTATCAATCATTTTTCCTCATTATGGTAACTTCAAATATGTTTTGACTGTTTCTTTCTTTGGCTGGCATAATGGGGACCAGTGAGAATGTCAAGTTCTAGCCTGAAATATTCAATATAATGGCAGTAATCTTTGCAATCTTTTTCTTTATAATCACATTAGGGAAACAACAAAGTGAGAAGATGGGGTATGGTAGAGACTAAAAAAATACAGGAAAGTATAATAACTGACATTGTGATTAATTAATTAATTAAATGGCCATGCAGTTTAAAAAGGAGGCCTATTTATTGAATAAATAAGTTAAAAATAAAAAGCCAGGGAAACAGACTGTGACAGCTATGTTGCCATCAGTCATCCCCATATGAGCGCTGCCCACTTCTGTCACACTGACCTCTCTTCCACTCACCAATTCAAAATGAATTTAGGAAAATAATCCTCATCAGCAGTGTGGCTTTCAAACCACTCCACAGGTAAGAATATAATGGTCTTTGTTTTTCCCTTCAAACTTCACCCCTATTCTCCCTTATCTTTATCAATTGTCTCCTTTTCATTCGATTATTTGAAGCTTATCATTTTTCCATTTTTTTCCACAAGAGATAACATATCTTAAGATTTGAGACAAGTTATTTATCTTTTTTTCATTTCTTGTTTGCTTGCCCTGTCTCCTCTATGACCTCCTACTTTCCATCCCTGTAGACTGACGTGATGTTCTCCTGCTTTAAAAATCAGCTCATGAGTTCTTTTGGAGTCCACTGACTTCTAAGATGACCCCTAATGGTCCCCGCTCCTAGTATTCATGCCCTTTGGTAGTCCCCTCCCATTGAGAGTAGGCTAAACCTAGTGATTTTTCAAGCACTGGCTAAAGTGATGGGATGTCACTTCCATGGTAAGGTTACAAACAATTGTGTTCATTTCATGAGCAGATTCCCTTTTCCGCCTTCTAGGTTTGCATGCTTTGATGAAGCGAGCTGCCATGCCAGATAGGTTCACATGGCAAGGAACAAAGGGCAGCCTTCATCCCACAGGGAGAAATTAAAACTCTCAGTCCAGTAGCACACCAAAAAATGTATTCTGCCAATGACCACGAGAGCTTGAAAGTGGATACATCCCCATTTGAACTTTCAGATGAGACTGCATACTTATGCTCACATCGTGGTTGCAGCCTTACGAGAAACTGTGGAACAAGGACCGAGCTAACCTGTGCCCAGATTCCTGACACACAGAAACAATATGATAATATATATGTGCTGTTTTAAGCTACTAAGTTTTGGACCAATTTGTTATACAGCAATAGATATATACCTCCCTTCCAAGCAGCCTCCCCACATCCTAGGTTCTTCTCCTCTCTGCAGCCATCTGCGTAGTTCTATTCCAGTACTTAGAACACAGTATTCTAATTATGTTTATCTTTGTTTCTTGTTCCACATTAATATCATTGAGGGAAGTGACCTCATTTACCTCCTAGCACAGCACAGCTCAACAATTACTGTGGGTTAAGCAACAAACATGTTCAATATCCTCTCTGTTCCACTGCTCTTCCACTAATCACCTGCAGTTGGCGCCATTAAGACAAGAGAAGATGGTTCAGCTCCAACCATCTCAGGTAACTGTTCTAATTCTTCCCATGGCCCTGCTTCATTCATCTCTGAGAGATATATATGTGTGTGTGTGTGTGTATATATATATATATATATATATATGCCAAAAATGGAAGAGCAGATTTCAGATATATTGTCATCTTTGATCTTCACAGTCAACCTTAAGAACCAGATATCAGGATTCAATGTACAAATGAGGAAATTAGTATCTTAACCAGAGTTGTTTAGCTGATAAGCAGCACAGCCAATGTTAGTATCTAAATATGTTTGACTTCTAATTCCATAAAGATCCTTAATCATAATTATGCCATGCTGCTTGATCATGGACAATGTTTCCTATACACTTAGGCTGCCAAAATGAGAATAACAACAAAGATAATACTTATCAGAAACATTTATTGAGTTCTTATTGTATGACAGGCATTGTTCTAAGCCCTTTAAATGTTATTTGCTCATAATATTTTTACAAAAACTACAATAGGCAAATGTTATTATTTCCATTTTGCAGATAAGAGAATGGAGACAAAAAAGGTTAAATAACTTACCCAAAGTGAGGCACCTGAAAAGTGACAGAGTGAAGATTCAATGTAGGTGTCTCAGATTGTAAATAAGCTTGGTTTTAGTGGATGTGATTCATCTCAATCATTTTTATTTGCTCTTATAGGAGAGTAGGGTGACAGTGCACAGCTCTTGTGTATTTGAATCTTGGGTTTCATAAATAAAATTAATTTTGAGATCCATTTTTTGTTAATGAACATCAGTTTTTCTCTAGAGAGAGAGCCCCCTCCTGTTATGGATCCCTACTGCAATGTAGGATCTCTAATTAAATCTATGCAAAATACATTAAAACAGGGAAATAAAGAGAATCTGGAATTCAGAAAGACATGACTGTAACAGTAACCTTGAACACAATGTGGCCAGATTTTATCCCTTCCTTTTAGCATCCTATGGCTGTGAGCAATGGGAAGGAGATGAAAAACATAAATTAATTTTTGAGAAAAGAAAGCTTAATTGGAATATTTTTTCAAGCAGACACACAGAGGATTATGTTAGTTGCTAATTCATTTGTTGAGAAAACTTATAAATTTAATTTGATCTTTCTCATCAGTTGTAATTGCCACACAGAAAGTCAAATAGTTATGTCAGACTTACAAAAAAGAGCAGCTCTCTGCCCTGTCCCCCACCATGCATGCCCCCCAGAAGCTACTACTTTAAAAATCATTCAGCTGTTTCTTTTGATATTTATCTATATGTTTCCAAATAGCTTGCTCATGCTTCAATCTCTTGATTATTTCAGTTTTAGGCTTCGTTCTGTAGAAGGATTTGTCACTAAAATTTTATATATCAAGTTAATTTTTTTTTCCTGGCATTTCCTCAAGAATAGGAGAATAAGGAAAAGGGTTAATATTTCCTCCGCATGAAGAGTACATATGTATTTACACAGAGCACCTTTGAAGGGATGGTCTAGGGAAAGAGAACAGTTATATGAGACGTCACAGCAGTAAACGGGTAGATGAGAAAATAGCCATCACCACTTTGGAGTAAAAGTCACAAAGGAAGCTTGAGGTGCCATTTATAGTTTAATAAATTAGCAACAAGAAATTTTAATGAAACATGCAGTGTTGGTGTGGTTGTCCTAGTTGAAACACTCATATGCTTCGAATGGAATAATTTAAAAAATCACTATGAAAATATGTACCAAGTGCCATAAACATGGTCATACCTCTTGATCCAGTGGTCCACTCCTGGAAATTTATCTTATGGAAATAGTACAACAGAAGCCAAAAAACTGTACATGCCAACATGTTCATTGTAGTATTAACCATAGAGAGAAATAACAAAGATGAGAATGAGAGAGAAAGAGAAAGACGGGGAGATAGAGAAAATTTAAATACAGTGTTTAACATGGACCTATAGAGGGGTACAACACACACAGAGGCCTATCGGGGTGGAAGGTGGTAGGAGGGAGAGGATAAAAAAAGTAACTAATGGGTACTAGGCTTAACTCCTGGGTGATGAGGTAATCTGTACAACAAACCCCCATGATACAAGTTTACCTATGTAACAAACCTGCACATGTACCCCTACACTTAAAATAAAAGTTAAAAAATAAAAAATACAATGTTTAATAAATTAATATAAATTATTAGATGGATTATTATCCAGCTAATAAAAGTGATAAGCATGAAGGCTATATAAAAACATAAACACTTATGATGTTCTGTTAACTAAGCAAAGCTAAGCACAAAATAGTTTTTATTTTTGTGTTAATCATGAATAAAAGAGTGCATACACATGGGGTGGTGGCTGCAATGCAATAGACATAGGTATTAGAAGCAGATGAACTGACTTAAGTCTGGGTCTTTCATTTATGAGCTGGATGTCCTTGAAACCATCAAAATACTATTTATTTGAGCCTTATTTGTTGCATCTATAAAATTAGAAATATTAATCTTTTAGTGTTGATGTAAATATTAGAGAAATCTGCAATTAGTAAGTAATATAGTATCCAACATATTATAGTAAGGGCTCACTAGATAGTTACAAATATTACTCACATATAGACCAACATCAGAAGATAATATTTAGAAGGGTTGGGGAGCTATGTTAGGGGGATGGAATTATGAATACTGTTTTTCTCCTTAAAATTTTGTATTTTTATATATAACATATAATTACATTGCATGTAACAAATTTTATATATAATTTATATATAGTATAGCTATATATATATGTGTGTGTGTACATATTTTCAAGAAGGAAAATAATACCTATAGTTTTATCTCCCTAACTTAGCTTCTTTACCTACATATATAATATACACTTTTACATACATGTGTACACACATATACATGTGTATGTGTGTATATATCTAAGTTCACATACACATGTATATGTGCATATTTTAATGCAGTGAAACCATACAAGGCATCTTTGTCAGTAAGACCTGTGCCTCTGAAGGTGCTATAGAGAAACAAGCCTGGAGTGAAGGCAAAGGTTAGGAGCCTTGGTCTCCTACTCCTCTATTCTCTTTTTATTGCCCTGGCTCTCCCAGCTCTTTGTTCTCCTGTGGACAATTGCTGCTGAAAGTGGTGCTTTCCTGCTAAATGGCATTTTAACCCGGTATTCCCACAACGTATTACCACAACTTTATGCTGTTTCCTTAACGGACATTTGCATGGCAGATGGCTCAAATAGCCCAGCAAATACATACTGGGTCAATGTTAAGAAACTGCCAGATTGATGGCTTTGTTGGCTATGTGCCTCCAAGCAGACACACGACTAGAAATTGCACGGAGGCTCAATTTTCCAGACTAACTTGGGGGCTTTCCATCCCTCCCTTGCTATGGGTGATCGGTAAGACAGGTGAAGATGGAGCTAGTCTGATTTGCTTCACTTTTAAATAGACATTGATGTGGGCAGATGGGTTGGCACACAATGTGCTGATCTGGGAGCTAAACCTTTCTATTTCGAATCCTGCCTGCATCAGATTTGCTCAGGGATGGAAGCCAACATCTTAACCTGTTCATTTCCACAGTGCTCCATAGGATAATACTAACCTTCCTCCAAGGAGTATCATGAAGGCCGATTTAGAAAGGTAGCACAATATTTCATTTAAGTGTTTAAAGAAGACTTCTTCACTTAATATTTCTTAGTCCCTAACTACTTTTTGGGAAGAATAAACCATTGACTTGATTTGTACCCCTTCCTTGTCCCTTAGGACTTTATCTCTGTAGCATAGTTATTTTTGTGTTTTTGATCTTCCCAAATAGACTGTAAGCTCTGTGGGCACAGGCAATGCATCTCATAGATGTTTGTCTTCCTGTGACACTTAGTATGGCGTATAGATTATGCTACTTATCAGTGCCTAGTAAATGTAGGTAGAACAAGTACTGCTGGGCTGGTTCATAATGCTAAGAAAACAGCTAGTTCTGCCCCTAGAGGAGTCCTTCCCCTGGCCCACTTATGGCTATAGCACTGCTTTTGGGGAAAGAGTTCAAAGTTTTGTTAACTCAATAGAAGGCCATGAACATGACATGACACATAGGTAAGATTCTACCCAAACCTCTTCCTGTTTTTTACTTTCTAGATCATACATCTCATATCTGTGACCCTAGAATTTCCTATTATAATGACAATAAGCTCACTTCCAGAGGCTGAATGAGTCTCTGTCAAGGGACGGGCTTCTTCCCTGTTCACCCAACCAAAGACTATGGAGCAAGCATTTGTTTTCTTAGACTTGGAGGGTGGCCAAGAGGCAGCTGTTTCCAGAGACGGGAGGGACAGGGTGGCGATGAAGCTTGGAAATGTAAGCCAAGAGGGACATGCTCTGTGAATGTCTGATGTCCCTTGCAGTGTGGGATGGAGCTGGGGGTGGGAAGGGAAGGTGAGTGTGTAGCATGCTGGGTGCTGATGCACCCTGTGCAGCCATGTTCAGGGATAGTACTCTGATGAGCTAAGGGCTTTAAATTTGAACCTGACCTTCAATTTTCCAGACCAAAGTAAGACTATATGACAAGGTATATTTTTCAAAGTAAACATAACTTTTAAATATATGAACATACAGTTGGCGGTCTTGCGTTTATATTCTCACCTCTGAGCCCTGCACATTTTAAGAGCAGGCTGATGTCAATGAATTCAACTTGTGAATAGCATTGGGATTAAAAGGTGATACCAATCTATGTTTTATGAACTTATTTAGCCTTTTTATAGATACATACCTTTGAATGGAGTAACTGATTGAAAAAAAGGAGGTAAAACACTATATATATGTGTTACCAGGGATATTTTCCTTATATAAATTAGAAACTACATTGAGTCAGTCTTGATTCCTTCATATTAAGAAGTGTTAGCTAAGTTAGGAAAGAATCTGAATTACAAAGTAGTGTGGAAAACAGCATAATTTTGTTACATGTAATCACCCGAACCGACGATCAACTAAATATTTCTAAGTTGAAGTCCTATGAGCCTCCTTTAGTAAAAAGATAATTAGCTCATTAATGAATCTGAATGAGATTATATGAAATGGCTTTTACAGTCCTTGAAAATAATATTTTCTAAAAGAGCCTAACATTTCATCTATATTCTTGTGTACGGCTAATTTGCTTAGGTCATTTCATCCCTGGATCTTCTGTTTTTTAATAGAAGGTGAATTTCAGCAGAGTTTAGGTAAGAATGAATATGGATTCCAAAATGATCAGGGCCCAATTGGCAAGATTTAGTGGTATTAATTATTGCTCATGAACACAACAGGTGATATGGTTTGGCTCTGTGTCCCCACCCAAATCTCACCTTCAATTATAATAATCCCCATGTGTCAAGGGCAGGACCAGGTGAAGAATGAATCATGGGGGCATGTTTCCCCCATGCTGTTCTCATGATAGTGAGCTCTCACAAGATCTAATGGTTTCATAAGGGTATTCCCCATTCACTTAGCTCTTATTGTCTCTCCTGCCACCCTGTGAAGAGGTATCTTCCACCATGATTGTAAGTTTCCTGAGGTATCCCTGGCCATGCAGAAATGTGAGTCAGTTAAATCTCTTTTCTTTATAAATTACCCAGTCTTGAGTATTTCTTCACAGCAGTTTGAGAACAGATTAATACAGTAAATTGCTACCACAGAGAGTGGGGCACTGCTATAAAGATACTCAAAAATGGGGAAGCGACTGGGAAGTGAGTAACAGGCAGAGGTTGGGGCAGTTTGGAGGGTTCAGAAAAAGGCCTCCAAATGTGGGAAATGTGGGCAAGTTTGGAAATTCCTAGTGACTTGGAAGACTCATAGGACAGGAAGATGTGGAAAAGCTTGAAACTTTCTAGAACTGTTGAATGGCTTTGACCACAATGCTGATAGTGATATGGACAATGAAGTCCAGGCTGATGTGGTCTCAGATGGAGATGAGGAACTTGTTGGGAACTGGAACAAAGGTGACCCTTGCTATGCTTTAGCGAAGAGACTGGTGACATTTTGCCCCTGCCCTAGAGATCTGTGGAACTTTCAACTTGAGAGATACGATTTAGGGTATCTGCCGGAAGAAATTTCTAAGCGGCAAAGCATTCAAGAGGAAGCAGAGCATAGAAGTTTGGGAAATTTGCAGCCTAACTATGTGATAAAAAAGAAAAACCCATTTTCTGGGGAGAAATTCAAGCCAACTGCATAAATTTGCATAAGTAATGAGGAGCTGAATGTTAATCACCAAGACAATGGGGAAAATATCTCCAAAGCATATCAGAGAACTTCATGGCAGCCCCTCCCATCACAAGCCCAGAGGCCTAGGAGGGAAAAATGGTTTCCTGGGTGGGCCCAGGGCCCCACTACTCTGTGTAACCTTGGGACATGGTGCCTTGTTTCCCAGTTGCTTCAGCTCCATCCATTGCTAAAAGGGGTCAATGTAAAGCTTGGACCATCACTTCAGAGGGGGCAAGCCCCAAGCCTTGGTGGCTTCCACATGATGTTGAGCCTGCAGGTGTACAGAAGTCAAGAATTGAGGTTTGGGAACCTCTGCCTAGATTTCAGAGGATTTATGGAAATACCTGAATGTCTAGGCAGACATTTGCTGCAGGAGTGGAGCCCTCATGGAGAACCTCTGCTAGGGCAGTGTGGAAGGGAAATGTGGGGTCAGAGCTCCCACACAGTCTCCACTGGGGTACCACCTAGTGGAGCTGTGAGAAGAGGGCCACCATTCTCCTGATCCCAGAATGGTAGATCCACCAACAGCTTGCATCATGCACCTGGAAAAGCTGCAGACACTCAATGCTAACCATGAAAGCAGCTGGGAGGGGGGGCTATACCCTGCAAAACCACAGGGACAAAGCTGCCCAATGCTGTGAGAGCCCACCTTGTGCATCAGTGTGACCTTGATGTGAGACATGAAGTCAAAGGAGATCATTTTGGAACTTTAAGTTTTAATGACTGCCCTATTGGATTTTGGACTTGCATGGGGCCTGTAGCCTCTTTGTTTTGACCACTTTTTTCCATTTGGAATTTACCCAACGCCTGTACCCCACTGTATCTAGGAAGTGACTAACTTGCTTTTAATTTTACAGGCTCATAGGTGGAAGGGACTTGCCTTGTCTCAGATGAGACTTTGGACTTGAACTTATGGATTAATGCTGGAATGAGTTAAGACTTTGAGGGACTGTTGGAAGGGCATGATTTTGTTTTGAAATGTGAGGACATGCGATTTGGGAGGGACCAGGGTTGGGATGATATGGTTTGGCTCTGTGTCCCCACCCAAATCTCACCTTGAATTGTAATAATCCCCATGTGTCAATGGTGGGACCAGGTGGCGATGACTGAATCATGGGACCAGGTTTCCCCATACTGTTCTTATGATAGTGAGTGAGTTTTCACATGATCTGATAGTTTTATAAGAGGCTTCTTCCTTCATTCGGCACTTACTCCCTCTCTTGCCGCCCTGTGAAGACGTGCCTTCCGCTATGACTGTAAATTTCCTGAAGCCTCCCAGCCATGCAGAACTGTGAGTCAATTAAACCTCTTTTCTCTATAAATTACCCAGTCTTGGGTATTTCTTCATAGCAGTGTGAGAATAGATTCATACAACAGGACAGGTAAGAGTCCAGGCCTAGTGTCAAGCTTCTAATCTTTCTTCTGGGGTAACTTTAGGGGAGAACAATTACCAAGATAATGATTATTACAATTTATAGAAACATTTTATTGTTCCTTTCCAAATGATTTTTTAAAAAATCCCACTATAAGCAGGAAGAAATTAAATTCAGAGGGAAAACAAGAGCTTTATAGGCCATCTGCTCAGACTTTCAAATTTAAATTTTATCCATAAGAGCACATTAGCTGTGGGGAAATAATGTGATCACATTTTGTAGCTGTCTGAGCAATGAAGAAATTTCCCTCTTTGGGCTTTCTGTATGGAAGTAAAAGGAGCTGTTTTGTTGAAGAAAATGAAATGGCTTCGGTATGGGGGAAATTTGCTATTCACCATTTTATGTTTCTGTTTATGGAGTGCTGAACTTACACAGCTTTTTATAAAATATGAAATAAAGGATTATGCTTCAGGAGTTCACAGGTGATGTTAGACAAACAGTATTTGTGAGCACCTCACAGAGAGCTGAGATGATGATGAGCTGGTGAGGAGGTGAGTTGAGGATGGATATGGGTGATTCGCAGGGCCACAGGGGAGCCACAGAAGTGTGGGGGTGGGGAGGCTACCCCCTGTACCTCTCCATCCTGAACCCAGGCCCCCAACTCAGAGCCTGGTCCTAGTGGCTTATACCTCTATAAGCCTGTCCGTAGAGACAGAGAACAGTGGGTTAGAGCTGACAGAATGAAAGAGTCAAGGATCACACTGAACCAAGAAGAACGGGTCATAGTAACACTGCTCACGCTGGCCACTGACTCCCATGAACCACAGCTGGTGATGTTCCTAGGGATGCCTGGGACAGCACTTGATTAGGTCAGACTGCTCCTGCTGGCTCCAACCTACCTGTCTGATGCTTGGCGACAGAAGGGAAGAAAGGTCACAGCGAACACCAAGGCAATTATGGATGCCGGTGCTTTGTTCCACTGCCTGCCTCCCTAGGCTGCCATTGCTAGATAAATCTCCATCTTCATTTGGTCGAATAAAGCCTCACAAACAAACCAAGTCCCCTTTCCTCCCTTTGTTTTGCTGTGAAAAAATAGAAGAAACACAATGAGAAGCAAACTGATGGAATGAAGATTGATTCCAGCAGCTAACACAGTCTTTACAGCCAACTGTAAGAGCTGATACCTTAAAGTAACTGGTTTACAGGGAAATGTGAACCTATGGTTTTTAAAATTATTTTATTTATTTATTTATTTATTTTTTGAGACTGACTCTTGCTTTGTTGCCCAGGCTGGAGTGCAATGGCACAATCTCGGCTCACTGTGACCTCTGCCTCCCAGATTCGAGTGATTCTCCTGCCTCAGCATCCCGAGTAGCTGGGATTATAGGTGCCTGCCACCAAGCCTGGCTAATTTTTGTATTTTTAGTAGAGACGGGGTTTCACTATGCTGGCCAGGGTGGTCTCAAACTCCTGACCTCGTGATCCACCTGCCTTGGCCTCCCAAAGTGCTGGGATTACAGGTGTGAGCCTGGCCTGTTGTTTATTTTTTTAGAGAAGAATCCTAATTGAGGAAAACCAGTTAAAGGAGGGAGCTGTGAACTGAGGGTCATGAAAAACAAATTAAATTCATGTGAGTTGGTGCTATTTTAGAAAAGCCTAGAAAAACTTAAATTAACCTGATGATAAATAAACGATGGGGAACACGGACACCAATAGGAATGACAAACACTGGAAATCAAACTTCGTTTAGTCCTAAGGTTTTACAGGCAAAATTGCATAGCAGTTAGGGGGCAGGCTCGGTAATCAGACCCCTGTATTTAAATCTTAGATCTAACATCTACTAGCTGTGTGACCTTGAATAAGTCAATTATTCTCTCTGTGCCTCTATTGCCTCATCTGTAAAATGAGATTAATGATGGCACTTCTTAGAGTTTTGGGATCTCAGTAAGATAATACATAAGAGGTGCTTAGCAGTGTCTGAGACTGAAAATTATCAAATATTAGCTATTTTTGTCCACTGATTTTAAAACTATGCTTCAGTAGTCCTAGCTTCCATTCTAGAACAACTGTTAGTTTAGGGAAAGAATGAACAGGAGAAACTTGGTCTCCATCTGCATCCACCATAGCTGCTCAGCTTTTGAATATTTTGTTTTTAATTTCTGTTTAAGATTTTATTTGAAGAAAGGTCTTTAAGGTAAAAAAAACAACATCACCATCATCAACAATAAACCATTATAAAGCATCTGACTCAGTCGTTTTTCCCAGCTAGGTCAGGAATCTTGCTCTTATTTGTTGGTCATCCTGTCTCTTCTTCAACCTCTTCAAATACTGGGCTCCTACCAATCCACGTTCCTTTTGCAAGTCAGGGTTGTTCAGATTATTAAAAAGTTCTTTTCCATGTTGACTGAAAATCTGATTTTCATTCTCAGATCTTAGCTTTGCTGTCTAAATATGACTGAATCCTCTTCTGCAAAAGATCCCCTATTTAAATCTAAAATAAGCAATGATACTTAGCCTAAATATGTCTCATGTATTTTGTCTGGCAATACTACTTAAAGGTTTTTTTTTTTGTTTGTTTGTTTTGTCTTTTTGACTAGAAATTTCTGTTAAACCATTGCTCATTCATCTTCTATACTGCATCTTAGAACCTAAGATAGGAATTTACATATTGGCAAAAAACCATTAGATTATTTGAAATCTTTGGATCACAAGCAATAGAAATGGACTCTGGTCACCCTAAGAAGAAAAAGAGTTTCTTGGTAAGATATTAGGCTGCTCACATAATTGAAGAGAAGGCTGGAGAACAAGGCTCAGTAGAAAACACAGGAATCATGGTCATTCTGGGGTTCTGGCTACATGATCCACTCAGGCCTTCTCACCTCAGGTAATTTCAGCTATCCCTCCTAAGATGTGGTTTCCATTTTCATTTTCCATTGTGGAGAGGGTTCAAGTTTACCAGTATCTCTCCAAGAGTGGGACCTGGAAAGGGATAAAACGATCAGACATGCCCTACTGAGGTCAGTGGATCCTGGGATCTTTTTCTTTCCCCTGGTTACCATCCTTCCATTTATATATTACACAATTGATATGCTCTCAGGTCAACCATGTCTCCAGGCCTACACTGAGCTTTCAACCAACTCAAAAGAACCTCAAGGGCCTTCCCTTGAGGGCTGCTAGATTCACTAAAGAAATAGGACACCCAGTTAAATTTAAATTCCAAATAAACAATGATACTTAGCCTAAGTATGTCCCTTGTATTTTGTCGGCATAGATCCTACTTAAGGTTTTATTTTTTATTTTTTAACTAGAATTTTCTGTTAAACCATTGCTCATTCATCTTCTATACTGCATTTTAGAACCTCAGCTCAGAAATCTACATTTATCTAAATTAAATTCCGTCCTATCAGTTTCAGTTTCTCCTTCCAACTTGTCAGAAATTTAAACTGTTGATTTTATGAAGTTGGTGTGTTTACTTTACTTCTTCACCCTGCATTAATAGTTTGATATTATGACCAACTGGGGAAGCAGAGACATATGGAGGAAAAAGGTAAAGAGAAAGAGCACAGAAAAGAGGGCAGTAGTAGAGTGACAACCCATCACAAACAAGGACTCAGGAGAGAAAAAGGAGAAAGTTAGGGAAATTGAAGAGAAAGAAAGAAACAAATAGAAAATAGAAAAGCTATCAGTTAGGGTTTTTAATTTCAAGAAACTGACACTGTTCAATTTAAGCCAAAAAGAAAGAAGTAATTATGTGAAGACATGGGAGGCTCGGAGGCTCAATGGGAGGCTTGGATAATGGGCAGGAAGCAGGGACTGGGCATCAGGAACTGCAGCAAAGGCTGTGAAGTAGGAACAGACTGGACTCAAGGCCACCTGAGCTGCTGCTGGGCTAATGAGTGACTGCCACCTGGCCTTATCTACAATCTTGAGTCCCCGGTGAGCTCTGACACAGAGTATCCCACTGGCTAAACTTAAGTCACGGTCAGTCCTATAGCAGTTCCCACAGAAGGTCCCATGGCAGTGTTGAGCTGAGGGAAACTGGTTGAGCCCCTTGGTTTCCATAGCAGAAAGCTCAACAAGGTTCTCAAAAAGGGATCGGGGTGCAATCAGGAAGGGGAGTCTATTGAGGAGAGCCAAAAATAAATCAGTGAGTGAGTAAATGAATAAAAAAATAAATAAATACAGATGATCCCTGACTTACGATGGTCCAGCTTATGATTTTTTGACTTTACAATGGTGTGAAAGTGAAATTCAGTAGAAACTGTGCTTTGAGTACTTGTACAACCATTCTGTTTTTCAGTTTCAGTATTCAGTAAATTGCATACGATATTCATCACTTTATTATAAAATATGCTTTGTGTTAGATGATTTTGCCCAACTGTAGGCTAATGTAAGTGTTCTGATCACATTTAAGGTAGGCCAGGGTAAGCTATGATGTTCAGTAGGTTAGATGTATTATATTTTCAACTTATGATGGGTTTTTGGGGATATAACCTCGTTGTAGGTTGAGGAGCATCTGTATTCCCCAAAGAGACATTAAATACACAGTCACCAGCAAATGACTCACTGTATTCAACCTCCAGTCCAGGCCTCTCTTCTGTGCTCCTAATCAGTGTAGTCAATTTCGCACTCAGTATCTCTAATAGTATGAATCAAAGCAATGCCAACAAAATATATACACAGTCAAACTCATGCTCTTACCCCCACCCCACCCCAGCCTGTGTCTTCTTGATGGGTTATTTCTGTGAACACTGCACATTGCAAGCCTAGTGTCTTTCTAGACATTTCCCACTCCTTCATCCTTCATACACTGCCATCTCCTGCTGAATATACTCTTTAATATCATTGAATCTGTTTACTTCTTGCTACTTCCACCACCTCCATTACCCTAGTTCATGCCAGTCCTACCTTTCAACTTTATTACTACAATAACCTCATAACAGCTACTTATGAATCCTCCCTGGACCCTAAAGACTCATACCTGAAGACACAGCAATATTTCTTAACTGCATACTTGAACATAACAGTAAGCCCCCTCTCTCCCCATCTCTCAGCTTGAAATAGTTCAATAGCTTGCCATTGCTCTTAGATAAAGACCAAGATCTTTAACCTAACCTACAAGATTTTAAATGGCCTGGCCCCCAGATATTCCTCTCCAAACTTTGCACACGGGTTTGGAGAGAGGTTGTTGTGTGCTGGGTTTGTGGGGAGGGATGGTCTGTAGTGGCAGTATCCAGAGCAAGAGTATCTCTTGGGTAAGAGTCAACCCCTAGACTTAGAGTTAAGTGAAGCTTTTATTGTGCACCCATGGTGTGTATAGTCCTGACCCTTATGCATGCATTTACTTAACCAACAAGCATCGGGATGAGATGATGGCTCACATCTCTTTTCCAGTACCGTCATGCTGTGATACTGTAACTGGCTACCTGGAAACATTCTGGCCACTAGAGGGCCTCATTCTGTTTTTTCCCCCTTGAAATAGTAGATAGGAACCACAAACTTTCACCTGTCCCTGTTGCTTTTGGGTTGTGTGACCTGTGCGAGCACTTAGAATATTTTACTGAAAATGTTCTTAAAATATTTCTCTCATCATTGAGTAGTTTTACACTGAAAACAGTTAATCAAAAATAAGAATATCTTCTATAGTCTTTCCTAATTTACAGCTGAAGTGGGCAGCTCAGAGCTCTGGTGTCCTCAGCAGTATACAGCCCTTTCCTGGCTTCCCTCTGCAGCTGGCAAAAGTAAAGTTACAGTTGCAGAAAACTTTGTGTTCGTGGAATGCCCCCATCTCTTTGGTAACATTTTCACCCAATGCTTACATTCTCACCATCACAATCTGCCAAAGAGATTGTCAGAATCAACCCTATTATAATCTTTATCCAAAAGGAAATGACAGATCCAGGTTTACCTAATATTGGCATTCCCTTTCACCTCAGAATGCCCCAGTTTGGATGATAATTTGTGTGATTTGCATCAGGCGTTATAAAACTCAAGACTCCCAGGCTGCCCAGCCCCTGCCCCTTAAATTATCAACCTCACATATCTCTGTGTCTGATTGCATCTCCCATTCTTTCTCAATATCCAAAATCTATTATTTGTGCCATTTGAAGCTCATCATATCCCTGAAGTCCAAAATGTATATCCTGAATGCTCTCTTCAACCCCTTGTCCTAAGTGAGATCTGACTCTCCTCTGAGGAATCGCTTCTTGTCTGAGCCTGGGGGTGGTGCTAGTAGTATCCTTTTTGCTCCACATTGCTGCTTCCAGACCACCACTGGCCTTCCCTACTCCCTAGAAACACCCAACTTTGACCCAACGCGTATCATCACACTGTATCACCTGCTTCTTCTCCTAATTGTTGGGATCAATAGATTCCCCAAACACTCTCGTTTGTTCCTTGAAGATTTTAACTTATCATTACTTTTAATGGAAAAATACTTCTTCTGACAACATTTTTGGAGCTTTCAATATTTATATAGAAGATAATCCCCAATTTTTGGCCTTTTAACTCTTCCACTTCTTCCCTAGTGGTCTTGTCTTCTAACATACCTCAATCATCATGGCCATGCCCCAGTTTTTTCATTCCCAATCGTGGCATCTACTCCTTAATCTTTATTTCTGACATTCATTCTTGACTGCTGCCCGCCATTGTTCTAGCTCTCTCCTGTTAGGATCCCAACTCCAACAATTCTTCAAGCCAGCTAGGATCTATGCTCAGTTGGTCTCATATTTTCAGTAATCCTCATACCCTTATATACTAACTTTCCTCTTCACCATAGTCATTCACTATAACGCTTCCTGAAATCCTCCAGTAGTTATACTCTTAGCTCCTATCTTACAGTTCCCACTGCCATACTCAACTGAAGTACATCCACTTCTGGTCAAATCTTGCTGTCATCCTGCTCCATGCCTGCACCTGCATAGGTGAATATCATTGGAAAAAATGCACCACAATGACATAAATTCATAAGCTTTGAGTAGGTCTGCTGTGCTGCCCATTGCCCTGACTAAATTTCCCTAATCGATTTACTTTCATATCTTTCTAAAGAAGTGTCTCTCCCAAGGCTAATTTTTCTTCCCCAGAGGATATTTGACAAGAAATGGAACATTTTGGATTGTCGCAACTGGAAAAGGGGTGCTACTGGCATCTAGTGGGTAGAGACCAGGAATTCTGCTAAACATCCTACAATGTGCAGGACACAGTACGTACTCATCCTGTTTAAAATAACAAGGGTGTCAAGGTTGAGAAACCCTGTTCAAGAGCTTTGCTACTCAAAGTGTGGTCCATGGACCAATAGCATCTGCATTACCTGGAGTCTTATTGAAATGCAGAATCTCAGGCTCTGCCCTAGACTTCCTAAATCTTGCATTTTAACAAGATCCCCAGGGGATTTATAAGCACATTGCAGCTTGAAAGCACCCTTTCACCCCATCTCTCATCCCTTATACTTACAGTACACTTTCCCTCCCTTCACTCCCTCCTGAGGCTTCCTATGGCACTGAGAAAACAGAAGCATTCAGAAGATACCTTGCACATGCTTCCACCACCTAAGCTTCCCACCCAACCACATCTATATCCAGAAACCCTGCCTTCCTTTTGGATATCATGGATGAATAGTCAATGCTCCTATCTAAGTCTGACTCTCTTCCTATGCACAAAATCACATTCTCTTTTGTTCACCAAACCTCATTGTTCCAGTCATAATCTGCTTCCTCTCAGCACCACTATTTTCTCATTTCTACTAGATAATTTCCATCAGCATACAAATTATCTGTTTTACCTCTAAAAAAAAACAAAGAAAAACAAAATAAAATCCTCCCTTGAGCCTGTTTGCTCTCCAGCTATTACTATTTCTCTGTTCCCTTTTATACAACAGTTTCTTGAAAAAATTAATTACATTCATTTCTTCAGTTTCCATCTTTTGATTCCCTTCTGAACCCAATCCTACCAGACTTTGCTTTCACCACTCCACTATCACTACTCTTTTCAGAATCACTAATGACCACCATAGTTCCCAATCCAGTGGTTATTTTTCAGTTCTCATCTTACTTGACCATGAGAATCATTTGACAAACATATTCTTCACGTAGGTTTCAGGATGCCACTCTCCTGCTTCTCCTCCTGTCTTACTAATTATCTCTTTTCAGTCTCCTCTGCTAAGTCTCTCTTATTTCCCCAACCTCATAACAGTAGGGTGCTCTACAACTCAGTCCTTGGATGACTATTTCATATCTTTCACTTTTGCTACTCAAAGTGCAGTTTATGGAAACTGCAGTCTCAGCATCAGATGGGAGCTTGTTGTAAACACAGGATCTCAGGCCCTATCCCAAACCTACTGAACCTGAAGATCACTGGCTGATTCACATGCACATTAACTGACCTATTCCCTAGAGAGCTTTGAAAAATCGTAATATCTAGGCTCCATCTAAAACAATGAATTAAATCAGAATCTAGTATTAGTATGTTTTAAAACTCCCCAGGTGACCTCAAAGCAAAACTGTGACAAATGGATTCTGGGGTCCCCCCAAATACCAAATCTGGTATCCACATCCTTATACCCTCTCCCTGATTGCAGAAGACACGTGTGACTTACTTATATCCAATAAGATATGGCAAAGATAGTGAGATACCATTCCCATGATTAGATTACATTGTATGGTAAGGGTGACAGGATGTTATTCTTTCACTCTTGTGACTGCATTATGTTATATATGACACCATCTTAGCAAACTAGAGCAAGAGGCTGTCTTTGTTGGCATGTTGAAGTAAGTGGTCGTGTCAGGGAGTCCAACGAGGTGGGTGTGTTCTTTAGAACCTGTGGATGGTTTCTAGAAACTGTAAACAACCTTGAAGACCTGAGCAACTTCCAGCTAACAAGTGGCAAAACGTCAGGGCCTACAGCAGCCATGAGGAAATAGATTCTGCCAACACCCTGATTGAGCTTGAAAATAGGTTCTTTCCCAATCAAGCCTCCAGATGAGAACACAGCCCAGTTAACACCTTGATTCTAGTTTTATGAGGTTCTGAGCAGAGAACCCAGCTAAGCTATGCCTGAACTTCCAACTCACACAAACTATGAGTAATAAATATGTGTTGTTTTAAGTCACCAAATTATTGGTAGTTGTTACTGTGCAATAAAAAGCTAATATAGCACACAAGGTTGAGTACCACTGGATGGTGTATTTCATCCAGTCTCAAGACATTAAATATCAATTGTATTGGTGATCTGTTGCTGGTAGCAAACCATCCCCAGACTTAGTAGCATAAAATAACTATCATTTTATTTAGTTGACAATTCTGTGGGTTGTCATTTAGGCTGAATGCAGCTGGGTGGTTTTCTGGTCTGTTCAAGCTCAGCTCTTCTCAGCTGGCCTTGCTCACATGTCTTGAGCCTCAGCTAGGATCACTGAGTGGCTGGAGACCTCTCCATCTGATTTCTCATTCTTTAGCAGGCTAACCCAAACCTGTTTTCATGGTGTTGCAAGAATTCCCATCACAGAAATAGAAACAGCCAGGACTCTTGAAGCTTGGTCTTGGAACTTGCATAATTCTGTTCCATTCTATTGCATTCTATTGGTCACAGCAAGTCACAAGTCTAGCTCAGATTCAAAGTATATGGAAATTGACCCCATCTCTTAATGGGAGAAAATGCAGAGAACTTGTGGCCACATTTTGCAATCCATCCCACTACTGTTCACTGTTTACTCCCAAGTTTATATTACTAGCCAGACTTTCCCATATATTACAGACTCCTTATATCTAACTGCTTATATAACATTGATTGTCCAAGAGTAACCTCAATCTTATCATGTTCAAAACTAGACTCCTGCTTCTTGATCACCCATCCCTAGTATAGCACTGCCATTCTTCCAGTACTCTTTTAAGAATCTCAGATTCTTCTTTTAATCTTCTCTATATCGCTCTACATCCAATTCATCTAAGTCTTGTCAAATTAGCTTCAAATACATCCCACGTTCTAGTCCTTTCAGTTCCATCACTGTTTACCTGTTTAGTGCCAACATCATTTCTCACTTGGCTCATTGTACTATCATCCTGCCTGGTTTCCTTGCTTCTGCCCTCTCTAATCAATAGTCTAACCTTAAGACAGCAGCCATAGGGATTTTTTAAATGCAAATGAGATTTTGTAACTCTTCTGTTCAAAACTCTCAAAGGTTTCCCAACTGAGTTAGAAGCAAAGTTATCAAAGGAAAAGTGTAATGTCCTATAGTTTTTTGAAGCTCTGACCCTCTACTCCCTAATTTAATCTCCTCCTATTTTTTCCTTTGTGTACTTTGCTTCTCAATCAACAGCCATATAGCTGTTTGGTAGACACAGCAAGAAAGCTGGTGATTGAGAAGCAGAGTGTCTTGCTTCTGTCCCAGGAATATTCCAGTCTGATTTGCTCCTTTTCATGAAGTGTCTGCTCAAATGCCATATTATCATTGAGGGACCCCCTTTTTTTGTAGAGATGGAATCTCACTATGTTGCCCAGGCTGGTCTTGAACTCCTGGGCTCAAGCTATCCTCCTGGCTTGAGGCCCTTTCTTATCACCTCTACAAAGTAATAGCTATTCTTCCTCCCCCAACTTCAGAACTCCCTCTTACATTATCCTGTTTTGTTTTCCTTTAACATGTGTTATCACAACATCTTAGGCTGATTACTCTTATAGTCCTTCTCCACCCCTGGATCCATTCTTAACCTTTTCTCTAAATTTACAGAAGTTCACCTCTATAGATTGCATCACTCAGGCTGTCTTGCCCTTTGGCTTCTGGTTGGATTGGGCCAACGGGAGACACTGATGGGATATTGAAGGGAGGAGGTTGGAGAGGTCTGGTTATTTCTCCCTTGCTCCTATCTGTATTGCTGTGCAGGTGTCAGTGGTTTTGCTCCTCTGCAGCCAAGCTCCTTTTATCCCCTCTCTTATGTCTCTTAGTTTTTATTATGCCACTGTTTCCCACTCCCATCTTCCCACCCCTATAAGCCATTGTGGTCTGGCTTCTTGCTGTTTCATGTCCCTGAGTGTTTTATTATCTTTTGTTGGTCCCTTATTTTTCGTACACCTTTGAACTATGAGATATCTTGCCATATGTTTCAACTGTATGTAAATGTATATTCTATATTTCTAAAACTTTTAACTAATTTACTCCAGCCTTTCCCCTAACTGAGAGGGAGATAACAGCCTTTCAGACTTTTCTGTACCTATTTTAATTACTTCGACTAAAGCTTATTGATTTTTAAGTCACTTATTTATTGGCACCTTTTTGGTCCCTAGCCAGTTCTAGAGGCTGGAAAGAAGGGGGCAAAATTTTTTGGAAGAGCTCTCCCTGGCTGGATGAGGAGCTCCTACTGACCACCTTAGCGGCAAAGAAAGGTTTCTGTTGCCTTATCCCCTATTTGCTGGTGAGACAGCCTCATGACAGATTTTCCCTTTCAACACTGGATCCATTCCTGCTGTGCGGCTATGCCTCGCTCTCACCAGCTGAAGGATCTGATCTGGCTTTTTAATGCGGCTGAACTATGGTAATAGTTAGGAGTTGGTGAGCATCTGTCTCTGAGTCAGTGAAGCATAATGCAAAGATTCTACTTTGAGAGACAGGCACACTCTAGTGTAATCCCAGCTCCATGATCTACCACTGAGTGACCTAGGGCAAGAGACTGGGCCTGTCGAGCTTCAACTCTGTTTTCTGCAACGTGGAGATAATACCACCTGCTCTACAGCATTTCTGTAAGGAGTTCTCTGAGCTCCAGCCCAGCGTTTAACATGCTCTGCCCACTGAAGGCCCAATGCTGTGCTAAACTCTTCCTTGAGATTCCTTCAGTTAACTCTCACAATGACGCTAAGAAGTACAATTACATTTAGAATCCTCATTTTATTAATAGGAAAACAGACATACTCACATACACACAGAGTTTAAAGAATATGCTCAAGATCACATGGCCAGGTAGTAATCAGTTTCACACTCAGGCAGATGAACTGCAGGGGCTGTGGTCCTCATTGTTATGCAACAGAGCTCATAGTGAGCATTTAATAGAAGGTCACTGGTGTTATTGATGTTGTTAATAATGTGGCTCCATTCTCATGTGGCTCCATTCTAACAAGGTTGTATTCTCACAAAACAACATTCTCACCTGGCTCCATTCTCACAAGGCTCTATTCTCACCTGGCTCCATTCTCATCAAGCTCTATTCTCACAAGGCTCCATTCTCACAATGATCCATTCTCACAAGGCTCCATTCTCATGTGGCTCCATTCTCATATGGCTCCATTCTCACATGGCTCCATTCTCATAAGGTTCTATTCTCACAAGGTTCTATTCTCACCTGGCTTCATTCCTCACAACACTCCATTCTCACCTGGCTCCATTCTCACCAAGCTCTATTCTCACAAGGCTCCATTCTCACAACGCTCCATTCTCACAAGGCTCCATTCTCACGTGGCTCCATTCTCATATGGCTCCATTCTCACATGGCTCCATTCTCATAAGGTTCTATTCTCACCTGGCTTCATTCCTCACAACGCTCCATTCTCACCTGGCTCCATTCTCACAAGGCTCCATTCTCACAAGATTCCATTCTTACCTGGCTCCATTCTCACCTGGCTCCATTCTTACCTGGCTCCATTCTCACCTGGCTCCATTCTCACCTGGCTCCATTCTCACCTGGCTCCATTCTCACCTGGCTCCATTCGCACGTGGCTCCATTCGCACGTGGCTCCATTCGCACGTGGCTCCATTCGCACCTGGCTCCATTTGCACGTGGCTCCATTCCCACAAGGGTCCATTCTCACCTGGCTCCATTCTCATAAGGTTCCATTCTCTCCTGGCTCCATTCTCACAACGCTCCATTCTCACAAGGCTCCATTCTCACGTGGCTCCATTCTCATATGGCTCCATTCTCACATGGCTCCATTCTCATAAGGTTCTATTCTCACCTGGCTTCATTCCTCACAATGCTCCATTCTCACCTGGCTCCATTCTCACAAGGCTCCATTCTCACAAGATTCCATTCTTACCTGGCTCCATTCTCACCTGGCTCCATTCTTACCTGGCTCCATTCTCACCTGGCTCCATTCTCACCTGGCTCCATTCGCACCTGGCTCCATTCTCACCTGGCTCCATTCGCACTTGGCTCCATTCCCATAAGGCTCCATTCTCACCTGGCTCCATTCTCACAAGGTTCCATTCTCACATGGCTCCATTCTCACATGGCTCCATTCTCACCTGGCTCCATTCTCATAAGGTTCCATTCTCTCCTGGCTCCATTCTCACAACGCTCCATTCTCACAAGGCTCCATTCTCACGTGGCTCCATTCTCATATGGCTCCATTCTCACATGGCTCCATTCTCATAGGTTCTATTCTCACCTGGCTTCATTCCTCACAACGCTCCATTCTCACCTGGCTCCATTCTCACAAGGCTCCATTCTCACAAGATTCCATTCTTACCTGGCTCCATTCTCACCTGGCTCCATTCTTACCTGGCTCCATTCTCACCTGGCTCCATTCTCACCTGGCTCCATTCTCACCTGGCTCCATTCGCACCTGGCTCCATTCGCACGTGGCTCCATTCGCACCTGGCTCCATTTGCACGTGGCTCCATTCCCACAAGGGTCCATTCTCACCTGGCTCCATTCGCACCTGGCTCCATTCTCACCTAGCTCCATTCGCACTTGGCTCCATTCCCATAAGGCTCCATTCTCACCTGGCTCCATTCTCACAAGGTTCCATTCTCACATGGCTCCATTCTCACATGGCTCCATTCTCACCTGGCTCCATTCTCATAAGGTTCCATTCTCTCCTGGCTCCATTCTCACAAGGTTCCATTCTCACATGACTCCATTCTCACCTGGCTCCATTCTCACGTGGCTCCATTCTCACACGGCTCCATTCTCACGTGGCTCCATTCTCACAAGGCTCCATTCTCACACGGCTCCCTTCTCACCTGGCTCAATTCTCACAAGGATCCATTCTCAAAAGGCTCTATTCTCCCATGGCTCAATTCTCACCTGACTCCATTCTCAGCTTCCCAGCTTTTGGTGTTCGTGGCTATTCAAGGCAAGCTCCTTTTTCTCATTCAGCAAGTATTTCTTGAAAACTGACTAGATGCCATACAGTATTCTCATATAAGGGAAGTGAAGAAGACAGATGTGGTTCCTGAATTCCTGAAATAGTTTATTGGAGAAGATGTCTACTGAACAAAAACTGGTAAATGATGAATCCATTGCAAGTATGATAAAGGAGAAGTTGAGAGAGCTAGAAAAGCTCTATCCTTGAAGGGAGTGTCAGGGACCAGGAAGACCTTTGGGGTCAGAATAATTCTCTTCCCCTTCCTGAGAAGCTGCAAAGGACACTAGTGTTTTTCTTAGGAGATTCAGAACAGGCTCTCAGAGCTATTTTTATGTTAAATTTCTTATTTAAAAAACCCAGCACATGGATTTTAGAATGTGGCAGACTATTAGGAAAATGGAATTAATGAACTAGGTTGAAAATGAGAATATTATAAAGTTTCCTAGTAGTTTTCTCTATAGGTGTTTCCTTCTTCATCAGCACCAGTCCTCTCCCCCCATTCATATGAAATTGCATCCAATCTGCCCTGTATTTGCCCTGTCCTGATAAGTTTGAGTGTTAGTGAAAACAGTCCATGTTCATCCATAGACCTTTGCCTCCAGCTGTTCACAAATTCTGGATAGTTCCTTCAAAACAGATTATCCTTGAGGGCTTTCATAGTTACCAACATGCAACTATACCAGCATATCCTTCTACATCTCTTTAAAAAATTTACATTTACTTCAGATGTTAAAATACTTGACCCATGAGAATCATTTGCTTTTCCATGAAATGTTGTAGCTCTGCATATTATGTTTCTACCTAAAACTACAGAGAAGGGTTTGTAAAATATTTAGAGCAAGAGACCATTGTACAAACCTAATTTATGACATATTATATATATAATAATAAAGCAGTTTTCTAATTGGAAGCTGTTTCCCCAAATAAAAACATACCATAGTAGTTTATTCCTGTAGTCCTTTTATAAAAAGCCAATTCATCAGCATATCTGAAATCTCTATACAAACTGGCAGAAAATCAAGATATTAATTTTATATGGAAGAGAAAAGCCCCTAAAGATTTCCATTTAAATATCTACATCTTGTATTCATTTCAGGTTCTGGTTTAAAATCAGGGATTTGATATTTTAGGGCAGATTATAAGGCAGAATCTAGAGAATTAGATGAGACATTTTCTGACTCATATTATCTCCTTGATGAACCAAAGGCTTGCTTGCAGATTCATTTTCAGTCTGATTTCCCTGTTGGATACATCCTGGATACCATGGTAAGAAGCCAGCAGGACAACCCCAGGGAAGAGGTTAGAAATGATGCTATCAGAGAGAGAAATGTCATAAAACAAGGATTGTAAATTGGAAACAATGAGAGAGAAGACAGAGAGATAAAGATAGAGGGTTCACATGCAACGCAAGGGAACACAAAATAAGAAATAAGACATAGAGTATTGCCACCAACACAATTGTTTTGGTTCCTCCTATTTAAACCTTCTTTAACACTTCACTTGTAATTAATAAGAACTGCTATTTAAGAAATTTCAGAAGGACTTTTGTAAAGTGTTGAAACATAAAAGAAAAATATTGGCTTTTCATCATCTCCAAAAAAACACAACAACATGATTTATGTACATACTTTGGAATCAAAACCCCTTTTAAGCTTCTTGGAGCTGATCATAAATACAATCCAAGCCTGATCTCTCCAAATAATAAAATAGTGAAAAAAAAGGTAATGCACCCTACCATTTAAGCACTTGGACCACATCATTAAGAATGGTTCAAGTAAGTGCTATTAAATGAGTCCTAAGAATGCAATTCGCTGAAATTTGTAGAGGATGTTTTTCTGTTTAGATACAACTGCTGATCCATCAGTAATAAGGAAACTGTGGTTGTTTTCCCCAGAATAGTGATTGCATGCCCAGAGCTGGCCACTAACCCTCCCTAACTCAGTCTCCCTTGGGACCGATGGTGCTGGTTATAGACTTTGCCTCTCAGGGGAATTCACAACCCCCTCCCTGTACTTCCCAAGTGGAGGAAACATGAATTATATATGTCAGTACTAGGATTCAATTGAGCAGGTTGCTTACTAGAAAGAGTTTTGATAGAGGTTTATATAGAGATAAATAGCAACCTAAGACTAAGGTTGCTTCTAAGGGGAAGGCATCCTTCGAGACAATCATTTTTTAGACAGAAAACAGAAAGGCTTATATATACAGCTGGTATTTACGTGAATTCCTCTCACTGATGCCTGGGACTCTGGAAGGCAAACTAAAAGATGGGAGGTAAGCAGCTGTCTGTGCAGATGTTGTCAACAAATAAAATTTAGAATTCTGATCTATTATGTGAAAGCCTGTAACCAGAGACTTTTACCTAGGGATTTGGAGAAGAAGGGCATCTAACTGACCTTTAAATGCTGATGTGTTCAAGGCTTATTCATGAGCTTCCTTCTCTATCTGTCTCTTCTCCATAAGTGAGCTCACCTAGTCCCAATCATTTAAGTGTATTCTAGGCTGAGATGTTTGTAAAATGCTTAGAACCATGCCTAGTTCATTGTTAATGACACAAAAGTGTCATTTATCCTTAGTATGGCCAATTCCCAGTTACAATTTCCACTTGAATGTTTGACAGGTATTTCCAAATTAAGTCCAAAATGGAATTGAAGGTTTTACTGTTCCCTCAAGCCAATCTCCCCTGTGTTGTTTTTCCATCCTTATAATAGCAACTTGACCTAATGACTCAGGCCAAAAGCTTAGGAATCATTGTTGATTCCCCTTTTTCTCTTATTCTTCACATGCAATTCATCAACAAGTCATTCTAGTCAAAACTCTAAAATAGAAAACAAACCCATCCACTTCTCTCCATCTTCACTGTCTCTGTCCTAGAACAAGGCCCTACCATTTTTTTTTTGCCTGGAGGACTGCCATGGCCTTTTCTTTTCTTTTCTTTTCTTTTCTTTTCTTTTCTTTTCTTTTCTTTTCTTTTCTTTTCTTTTCTTCCTCTCCTCTCCTCTCCTCTCCTCTCCTCTCCTCTCCTCTCCTCTCCTCTCCTCCCCTTCCTTCCTTCCTTCCTTCCTTCCTTCCTTCCTTCCTTCCTTCCTTCCTTCCTTTTTCTTTCTTTCTCTCTTTCTTTCTTTGTTTTTTCTTTTTTTTTTCTCTTTTTAAAACAAAGTCTTGCTCTATTGCCCAGGCTGGAGTGCAATGGTGCAATCTCAGCTCACTGCAACTTTTGCCTCCTGGGTTCAAGCGATTCTCCTTCCTCAGCCTCCTAAGTAGCTGGGATTACAGGCATGCGCCACGACACATGGTTTTTTTTTTTTTTTTTTTGTGCTTTTAGTAGAGATGGTCACCGTGCTGGCCAGCCTGGCCTCGAACTCCTGACCTCAAGCAATCCACCCACCTCAACCTCCTAACTTTTCCTTGTTTCTTTTGCTTCCATTCTTCATTATGATCCATTCTCCACATTGTGATCAGAGCTATCACTTTAAAATGTGAATAAGGGTCAGCCTTGTGCCTCAAGAATGCCATACCAGGACATTTAGCATAAAATCTAATCTCCTTCCATGGAGTACAAAGCTCAAGCCTTTTACAATCTGACCTCCTCCAGCCTCACCCTATTCCTTGCTCACTACATTCCAAGTAAACTGGATTTCTCTTTGTTCTTTACATTTCTCCCCCTGCATCGCCTTTCTTCCATCCCTCACCCCTGTTTCCCACTCACAATGAGTCCCCTTTCAAAATTAAGATTGCAGTTTAAGCGATTAAGGCTTTCCCTGACACCTCACCTCACTCTAAATGGTCCCCCACCTTCTCTCTCCCCAAGGTAGTTTAGTCACTCCCTCATCACCATCTGAAATCATCTCTGTTTGCATATCTCCTTGCCTGTTAGTATAAGCTCCATGAGTACAGGTGCCTTTTTTTTTTTTTTTTTTTTTAGCTTAGAATAGTCCTGGAATAATAAAGAGGCTCATTAAATAAAAATGATTACGCACTTATCCAAAAGTCAGGTGACCTGATCACATAATCAATATATGAGGGGAGGAGCAAGGAATAAAACCATGAATCTTGTTTACAGAGAGCAGCAGCATATATGACTTGAAAGAATAACAAAAATACAAGAGGAGGAGCTTAGTGATTTACTTTGAAAAAATAGGGACTGGAAGCTGCACACAGCCTCACTCTGTTGATATCTAAAGTGAAGCCCTTAAGTTGTCCATGAGATTCCATTACTTCACCGACTCAAGGACACCATTCTGGAAGTTTTGTTTTCTCTCCAAAATCATACATTTTTCATGCTCTACAGGATTGTTTTCATTATCATGCAAAGATATGATTTTTCTCTTCTTAAAAAGCTGAAAAACAAAGAAACAAGTAGCCTAGCTTGCCCCATATCTCCCTATATTTCTCTGCTCCCTTTAGAACAAAGTTGACAGAAAGGGATGTCTATTCTTGCTGCTCCAATCCCTCTCTTTCATTTCTTTTTGGAATTCCTTTCAATCAGAATTTCACAACCATCACAACGCCATAACTACTGTTGAGGACCACATGTGACCTCCAGTTACTGAGTCTTTGGTCTTTGTCTGAATTTCCTATGAGTTACTCTTGGTAACTCTCTGTCCTACTTCATATGCCTTTTTACTTGGCTCCTAACACTCCTTATTCTCCTGGTTACTTCTTTTTGTTACCTCCCTGACAACTTCTTCTCAGCCCTCTTTGCTGGTTTCCCCTTTTCCTTAAACTTGAAGTGTTCAAGTCTCCCAGGACTCAGAGTTTGGGTCACTTTTCATTCCTATCTTCATTCACTTCCTTGGTAATGAAACCACCTTTGCAAAGATGATGACAGTGAGAGAAATCTAGCATGACTGACTCCATCTTGCTTCTAGTCTCACAGGCTGACTGTCCTCATTCCTTCCTGGGAGTAGGCCAAACTAACCATGCAAGAAACTTAGTTTGTAGTTTACCCTTGAAGCAAGGTGATAAGAGTCCCTCCCTAAAACTAACTCCCTCCTTTCTCAGGGACTGAAACTGCCTTTGCTAAGCAAATGACAGACCATGAGACTTAGGATTTTGGAAGGGGCCTGAATTCTGTGAAGATGTAGGCATTGTTAAATGATAACCAGCCATTGTTCCCTAGCTTGCTTTTCTATAATTCCTTGTTGCTGGGGAGACATGTAGCCAGAGGTCACAAGATTGGTGACTTCCCCAATTGCTTCTAAAGAAAAATCACTGTTGTAGAATTTAAGATTAGTCTTTTGAAATGTTTTTCAGACTTTTGCATTCTGACAACTGATTGACTCCACCTATACCCATGACTCATGATTTAATCAGTCCTGTGGCTGCCACCCAGAGGCTGACTTAGCCCCGGACCACCATTTTCCACATCTCTTTTATTTCATTTCTAAGCAATCAACATCATCCATTCCCTAACCCCCTGCTTGCCAAATTATCCATAAAAACCCTAGCCTCTGAGTTTGTAGGGAGGCTGATTTGGATAATAAACTGTTGTTCTTCTGCCTGGCTAGCCCTGTGATCATTAAACTCTTTCTCTACTTCAATACCACTGTCTCGGTGAATTGGTTTTATCTGTACAGTGGGCAAGAAGAACCTGCTGGGTGATTAAAGTGACTTCATAGAGCATCATGGTTTTAGCTTCCATCTATGTATTTACAATGCCCAGATTTTTTATCTCCAGTGTGGACATTTCTCAAATCTTGCCTGTTCATCATCTGCACTTGGATACATAATAAACCACTCAAAATTAAAATGTTCAAAACAAAACTTCTGTTTTTTGTTTGTTTTTTAAATTTCAAATCTTCCCCTCTACTGCTGCCTTCAGCTAAAAAACGGTGACTCTGTGATCCCTCCAGGGTGGGCTGGGGGCAAAACTTGGAATCTGGGATCCATCCTGTACTCTTGTTTCTTTCAACTCCCACATCCATCCTGTGGGCTCTGCTTTTAAAATACACCCAGAATCTAAAAATGTCTCTTCACTATTATCTTGGCTTATCTTTTGCCTGGATTACTTCAGTATCATCCTTCTAATTGTTTTCCCTTTTTCCTTCCTGTCCTATTATAATTTATTTTTAGCATGGCACCCAGTGTGATCCTTTTAAAATCCAAGTTAGCTAAAGTCACCCCTCTGCTCAAACTAGTGCTTGCCCTCTCTCTCGGGGTAAAAACGAAAGTCCCCACAATGAACACTAAAGGCTTTATTTCCTAATAGATTGTAAGGTTCCTCGGAGTTTTAATATAGTTGCTTACAATGGCATCTAGCACATTGTAGGTGATCAATAAATATTTGCTAAATCAATAAATTAAAACATAGACTTCTCAAGAAGGGAGACAGAGTAATACTTTTTGTCAATAATTTCTTAAATTTGCTCAGAAGCTCCCAGTGAGGGTAAAGTACATGTAGAACTTCCAACAGACCCTCTTCTATTTTGTCTTCTGCTTATCACCTTCTGTCCTCATCTCCTAGTCCTCTTCCCCTCATTCATTCCACTCTGGGAACACTGTCCTTACTGTTTATTCAACATGTCAGGCACATTCCTGTCTTGGGACTTTTGTACTTATTGCTCCCTTTGCCTGAAACCTCCTTACCATAAATACCTGCATGGCTTGCTCCTTCACTTCTTTCAATCCTTTGTTCAAATGAATCAGCAAATTCCTTCATGACCTTTCTTTTTAAAATTTTAATCCACACTCAAACCAGCCTCTTTTTCTTTCTTCCCTAAAATATTTACCTCCATACAACTTATCACTCTCTGGCACTATATAATGCTACATTTTTATTTGATTAAATGTAAACTCCTTGAAGAATTTTTTTCCTGTTTTCTGATGAATCTTCAACATTTCCATCAATACTTGGTGTATAGGAGGCTGTTAGTATGTAAGTATTGAATGAATGAGGTAAGAAATAAATAAACTCTGGTATAAAGGAACTGAAACCTCAGTTGGATACTGGACAAGAGTTTGAAAGGCAGACAACTGAGGTACCACAAACGACATTTTTTTTTTTTTGCAGATGAATGCAGATTATTTCTTGTGGTTGTTGAGAATTTGTAAGTCAGCTCACCAAACTCTATTGCATATTGTTGAGGAATCAAGGAGAAGAAAAGATGTTCTAGAGCAGTATGGACATTTTAAAGAAGTCATTCTGATTTAAAAAACAGGGTAAAGTATAGATTCAGAAAACCTCAGATAGGTACACTTGCTCCTGAACACAATTTTAGAATTGATTGTTACAGTCTGTCTCTGCTAGAGAAAGTTTATCTCCAATATCAAATATAAATATACTAGGTACAAGTTGTGTTGAACTAAATTAATTTCTTATTTGCCTTGTTGAAAACTAGAATGCCAGAGAAATGTGAGAGACAGAGTATATTTGCATTTTAGCAAGTTGCTGATGAAAAACCTCCCATTATTTTCTCATGGATAAAATGGGGGAAAAATAAGCTAGACTTGACATAATTAGATGAATTAATGACTTGTTTAACTATTAAAATAACTAATATCATCCTAGGTAAAAATTTCCCTCAAAAAGTTTTAATGAGTTCTCCATATTTTAGTGACCATTCTCCATTTTTCCCTTTTCAAAGCAGGGATCAGTGGTACTCTGTGGACCTCCCCTTGGTCTTAACAAATTGTTTACCAATGACTTTATCAATATTACATTTTCAGATGACATTTTGTTGGGAAGAATAGCAAGTATATTGGTTGGCACAATCTGAATCCAATACAATTCAGATTGGTTTGGAAGACAAGCTGCCTTTAACAAGACTGAGTATGCAGGATCCTGCCAAGTTTAAACAGCTGCCTACACCCATGTTAGATGGCAAAGACATAGCTTAGTAGAAGCCCATGTGAAAAACATTACAAGTTTCATTAAGGAAGGTGGAGGTAAAGTTGCTACAAAAAGTAGACCCCACAGATGGCAGATCAGACTACTGGGACAGTTGTATTCCGTGTGCCATTTCTCGGCCACCCACTAGGATATTATCTTTGCTTGCATGGAAAAATGACTCAGTTTCATGTCAGTGTCCTAGGGTGTAGGAAGAAGAACGTACAAAAAAAAGGGAGAATCTTTTTTCCTTTTAAAAATTATTTTAAATTTTACTATATAGTAAAATTCACTTTTTGGAGTGTACAGTCCTATGAGCTTTCAACACATGCATAAATTTTAGAAATGACCACTCTTGGTTATCTGGCCAGAGAACACAGGCTTCTCTTGGAGTTTCCTCTTTGTGGTTCCATTTTTGAGCTGCCCTAGAACCCAAGCCATCACATAACAGAGGTACCAACGCGTCAAAAACAACAATAACAATATTGCTGGGTTACTTTTAAGTCCTGAGCTTCCTATCCAGTCCTTCTGTTTTTATGCAGTTTTCAGAGTTCTCTGATAGTTGTCTTATGCATTTTGTCCAGGCTTTTTAGTTGTAATAAGTAGGGGAATATGGGGTATGGGGTGTGCTTACTGCATCTTAACTAGAATCAAACCTCATGATTTCCCCTTAAATGCATGGAGTGACACTCTTCAACTCACTTCTACTGGTGAGAACTTATTAACAGGGTCACACTTAACAGCAAGAGAGGCTGGAAAATGCATCTTCCAGCTGCAGGTGATGGTACAAGCTAAAATTCTTTTACTAGGAATGAAGGAAGAACAGATTTTGGAGGACTCTGGCAGTCTGACACAGGGTATAAGTGAAGAATACATTCAATTTGGCTTGAAATAATATGAAGGCTAATAATATCTTGTGTTACATGTTTACGAGTCTAAAGCAGCAGAAAAGGATGAAGTCTTCCTCCCTCCATTTCATGTTGGACTCCAACATAATAGATGTTATAGACCAAAGTTAGGATCACACAAATCACTATATGTATAACTGCAAAAGAGATGACTACAAACTAGATCAGAATGCAGACAGTGGGAAGAAAATTTCTTTGGCAAAAACTATAACCTTCATTTTCAGCCTACCATGCAGAGCTTCCATAAAGCCATTTGGAGAGCTTCAGTGTGTGCTCATTACAACTGTGAGTCAGGAAAGTGGGTGTCTGACTAATACCTGGGGCTAGAGGTGGCTGCATAAGACCATTTGGTACACCCAAAGTTTATTAAGACAATGGTGGGACATACAGAGGAGAGAGAGTTGATGCGAGGTTATCTTGAATCTGTCTACCTAGAAGACAGAAAGGGCCTTAGCTCAGGAATATGGAGAATGCTGAATTCTAAGGGCTGTGGAAGGGTCTCAAGCAACAACGGTCAAGACAACAAACTGAATTAGAGAGAGGTGATAGGGTCAAAAGATTTTCAGAAAAGAAGTCTCCGGGGATGAAATTCTCAACAAAAGCACACAAATGTACCCACATAAGAAAAAAAAAACACAAAACAAAAAAACCATTAAACATCTACCAAACACAGACGGGATAAAGCCAAGTTATGATTCATGGCTTTTTCTTTCCTCTTACTCACTCCAACTCTGAAAAGGTCAGAAATTAGCCAGCAAGCAAAGAAACAGATCAGAAGCCAACTACCACCGACACCACCACTACCACCACCTTCCCCATACATGCAACCACTACCTTTTTCCTACTGTGGCCTTCAACTTTGAGCTGAGGAAGTGGAGAAGATAGATATAATGTTATATCAAACTGACAGTTTTAATGAATAAATTGGATGGAGCATTTCAATTGCTGAACTAAACTATGTGACTAAAATTGATCTTAGGGACATCTATTATCTAAGAGCAAGAAAACTATCATGGTTTTTTATTATATATAGAGAAAGTTTACCTTCTCTGATCACATTTTAAAGGGAATATAGGAGACAAAATAGTGTTGCATTTTAGTCGTGCCACAAATTGTACTTCATCAATGTACCAATGACAAGTATGCAGTATTTCAGAGGAAAAAGAGAAAATTTGCTCTTATTTCCTCATATAAAAATTTTAACAATTTGTGGGCATTGTACACTAAGAGGAATACAGAAAGGATTCACTTTCATCAACAGAACCATAAAGAGATTCGGAAAAGTTATGTTACTATTTTTTCAAGCTGAAGGACTGTCATGGGGTAGAAAGATTAACTTTGCTCAGTAGTCTCACAGATCAACTAAGTGGGAGTTTTAGAGCATCCTATATTTAATTTAAGGAAGACTTCTTTATTTATCCTGGGTCCCCACAGATAGAATGGGCTGCCTTGAAAGGTGGTGAACTCTGCATCATTGGAGATGCTCAAGTTTCACTGGATGATGTGTTAAGGTTGTTTATAGACAAGATCTGAACACTAGGAGGAAGGCTGAGTTGATGATCTTTAAGGTCTTTTCCAACTTTAAGATCATGGTGTTCTATAATCTCTTTGTCCAACTGTGCTTATACATTTTAGAAACTGTAATATTAAGTTTCAAACACTGAGTTAAATTTGAAAGTACATATAATCCCTTATGTAACAAGCATCTACTCTCTCTGATCATTTCTGTCTATTTGAGTCTCATAGGAAGCTGGCCAACTGGAAAGAAACTCTAGCAGGTTTTAAATAACATGAAACCCATAACTAAAAAATCCCTTGAATAATGACAGTATGGCTATGTCTAAATGATAATTAAATTTATGGCTTGTTTTGTACCACAAACAAGAAACTCCCCAGCTTCCCTCCACTTCCTTTGCTGCTCTCTCTGTCAGTCACCCTCTCCCAGTCATCCACTAGCTCTTTGCAACTCAACCCACAGAAAGAAAAATAAATCTTTATTCAGTGTGTCCAGGCCATTGTCTGGGTACATCTTTCTGGAATACAGCAGAGAAAGCACAGCTGCTCCTGGCTAAAGATGCTGCATGGGGTTTCATGTGCTCGCTTGTTCTTTTTAAGAGTTGTTTATGCCAATGGCTCTTACATTTTTCTCAGATTCCACAACAGTGGGGAGCACATGGTGGGTGCTCAATGAACAGAGAAACAGTGATTGCCTCTTCTTTTCATCTCTCACTTTGGGGAGCTACTGAGAGAGAACCAGATTGGTTTTGCAAAGATCACAGGTTTTAAGAGTGTTGGGCATTGCTTTCATCTTCAAATATTTACTGACCATGTGGATTATAAAGACAAACCACATAAGATCCCTGCCATTACCAGGTCAGTAATCTAGTTAGGGAGATAAATTATGGACAAATAGCCATAATTTTAAAAAAGTATGAGTGAGATAAATATTGTGGGTAGAAGATTAGGACCTCAGCAGTAGAGGGACATTAAGGATTCGTGAGGTCATACTCCTCCTCCTCCTCCTTCTTCTTCTTCCTCTTCTTCCTCTTCCTCCTCTTCCTCTTCTTCCTCTTTCTCTTTTTAAGGATGGAGTTTCGCTTTTCTCACATAGGCTGGAGTGCAGTGGCACAATTTCAGCTCACTGCAACCTCTGTCTTCTGGGTTCAAGCGATTCTCCTGCCTCAGCCTCCCGAGTAGCTGGCATTACAGATGTCTGCTACCACACTTGGCTAATTGTTTTTTGTATTTTTAGTAGAGATGGGGTTTTGCCATGTTGGCCAGGCTGGTCTCGAAATCCTGACCTCAGGTGATCTACCTACCTCAGCCTCCCAAAATACTCTTCTTTTTATAGTTAGGTAAACTGAGGTCTCTTCAAGTCTCCTGCCCTCTTGAGTACTTCCATCTCCCGATTGCTTGATGTTCCATCCCTCCACATGACTGACATTGTTGCTGGTCTTCCTAGCAGCCATTTGTTTCTGTTTGCTGACATGATTTTGTTGTTTGTGTAGCAATGTATCGAGCCCAAGGGATGAGTTATAATTGGTTTAAGGCATAAGTATCCCATTTTTCTTTGTCAATGATTGATATAGAGATGAGAGAGTGACAATGAAGTTTTCTTTCTTTTTTTTTTTTTAACTTTTATTTTAGGCTCGGGGTACATGTGCAGATTTGCTACAGGGGCAAATTGCATGTCACTGGGGTTTGCTGTACAGATTATTTCATCACACAGGTAGTGAGCATATTACCTGATAGTTTTTTCATCCTCACCCTCCTCCCACCATCTGACTCTTAAATAGGCCCCATTGTCTGTTGTTCCCTTCTTTGTGTCCCTGTGCACTTAAAGTTTAGCTGCCACTTATAAGTGAGAACATGCAGTATTTGTTTTTCTGTTTCTGCATTAGTTCACTTAGGATAATGGCCTCCAGCTCCAATAATGTTGCTGTGAAGGACATGATCTCATTCTTTTTTATGGTTGCATAGCATTTCATTGTTTATATGTATCACATTTTCTTTATCCATTGATATCCTAAATGCCATTGATGGACATTTAGGTTGAGTCCATGTCTTTGCTATTGTGACTAGTGCTGTGATAAACATATAAGTGACTGTGTTTGTGGTAAAATGATTTCTATTCCTTTGAGTATATGCCCAATAATGGGATTGCTGGGTCAAATGGTAATTCTGTTTTAAGTTCTTTGAGAAATCATCAAACTGCTTTCCACAATGGCTGAACTAATTTACATTCCCACCAGCATTGTATAAGTGTTCCCTTTTCTCCACAACCTTCTCAGCATCTGTTATTTTTTGACTTTTTAATAATAGCCATTTTGACCGGTGTGAGATGGTATCTTAGATGATGAGATCTAAGGGAGTCGGCTTAAGGCTTCTGGGAAAGTTTTCATTCCTGATTTAAAAAGATAGGTAAATGAGAAAGCCTTATTGCTTTTTTTCACTTCATTTCAAAGGTAAATGCTGATGTCTGAAGATGTGAAACTTGGAGCTGGGACAGATATATTTGTGCCATGAGGGGAGATATTGCTGACCATGGTAAATGACAGATTGGTAGAATCAGAGGAGTCCAGGACCAATCTCTGTCTAGATTTCTTGTTAGATAATGATAAATGTCCTTTTGGTTTAATTCTATGTGTGCTGTACTTTATTTGCAACCAGAAATATTGCTTACTTCTTTTTTTTTTTTTTTTTTTTTTTAATCTTCTGTAACTCTTCCTCCTATGCTGTCTTCTCTTCTTACTCACTTTACTGGAATTTCTGGAATGTGGCTTCCATTGTAAATAATTCTGAAGTCATCACAAAAATACCTCTCATCTCTTTGCCTAACCTACACCCCGGCTCTCCTCAGAGGGCACTGATTCTTTTGTAGCCCTTTCAGAGAATCATATCATTCTCTGCTTTCCAAATGTCACAGGGATCAAAGGTAAGGATGTCATTATCCTAGATACCTATTGCCTGGTAGACCATTAATTCTCTACTATTATGAGAAAAAATCCCTCCTCCTTTGAGAAGGCAGGAGGAAACAGATTGTGATTATACCTGATTATGCCTAATAATAAGTACCATCTGGCTAAGACATCCTCTATCCCTGAATGTTGTTGCCACATTCCCCATCCTCCTGAGTAACTCCTTCATATCTCTTTTCTGAAGTCTCCAGCACCTGGTTTGCAGGCTTCCTTTTTTTTTTTCTTTTCTCCAAATACTCCCATTACCATGGGTGACTTTGACATCAATATAGATGACCTTTCCAATATTTGGGTTCCAGGAGATGTGTTCAGCTTCTCACTGAAATAGTCCTTTCATTATGTACAGTACTAGTACAGTAATTTAAAACATGTCAGCAAATTCTTGGACACCTCACCAATCAAGAGCACAGATTTATATCCCCCATCTTTGCAAGGGACTGGCCTGAGTGACTCCCATTAATCAACAAAATACAGTGGGAGTGATGCTTTATGACATTTGAGGCTAGGTTAGAAAATCTATGCAGCTTCTGCCTGGTTCTCTTTGGGGCGCTCATTTGGTGGGAAGCTAGTCTCCATGCATGAAGCCCAACTACTCTCAGACAGCCATATTGAGGAGGCCTTGAGTGGGTGCTATAGTCAACAGTTCCAGCTAAGCCCCAGCTGACAGAGAGCATCATCAGTGGACAGCCTTGTTAGGAAGCCATTCTGGACATTCAGTTGCACTTTCAGATGATTCCATCCCCTAGTCATTGAGTCACCCACAGCTTTTAAGTCTTTTCAGCCGAGGCCTTAAATATCCTGGAGCAGAGGAAAACCATACCCACTGTGCTCTGTCTGGAATTCTGGCACAGAATTTGTGAATGTAATAAGATGGTTGTTTTAAGTTATTAAGTCTTGAGATAATTTTTCATGCAGTGACAGCCATCAGAACCACTGCCACTGGGCGAGGCACAGTGGCTCATGCCTGTAATCCTACCGCTTTGGGAGGCCGAGGTGGGAGGATCACATGAGGCCAGGAGTTCGAGACCAACCTGGTCAACATGGGAAAACCCTGTCTCTACTGAAAATACAAAAACTAGCCAGGCATGGTGGTACACCTCTGTAATCCCTGCTACTCAGGAGGCTGAGGCATGACAATTGCTTGAGCCTGGAAAGTGGAGGTTGTAGTGAGCCAAGATCATGCCACTGTACTCCAGCTTGGGTGACAGAGCAAGACTCTGTCAAAAAAAAAAAAAAAATCATTAAACTTCTCAAGAGAGGACCTTCCAAAGCAGGGAGGCAGGACATAATAGAACAGATTGTGATTATATCTGATGATGTCTAATAAAGACGACCAGTTTTTGAATGCTACCGTTGTGCTAGGCACTATGGTTAGGTTAAGAATGTGGACTGATGTCAAACAAACACGGGTCCAAATGTCTATTCTGATACTTGTCGGTTGCCAATAGCACTCAATTATATACTGTATCTTATTTAATCTTCAAAACTATTCTATGTGATGGGTGATTTTTTTCTCATTTTACAGATGAGAAAACTGAGGCTAAGAAATGAAAACAGGCTTTTTGCTCAGTTGAGTGATTTTGAGCAAAAAACTTATTTACATTTCTGAGTCTCAGTTTCCCCAACAAGTAGCTATTATTTTGATAACCCAGGAATAATATGGTGTGTATAAGGAAGAGGTGAGAAATGAAATCATAATGAAAGAAGGAAGTAAAGTTATAGAACCTTAAATATTGAGCAAAGGAGTTTAAAATGTGGGGAAACTATAAGTTTTTTTTTTTTTTAATTTCAAATAAATAGGTTCTTGTTTATCAATTTAATCTTCTAATTATGTGTGAGAGTGGCATTAGCCTTCTAAAATTATATTTCAGACACACTATGATATTCATTAACTTCATTTATAAATATTTAGTTTAGGAATATTTCAAGTATAAAGCAAAGTACAGAAAAAATGATATATTTGTCACTAAGAACCATTCCCCCTTCCCCTTGCTAATATTTATAACCACCTTTATGTTTTAGAAGATGAACCCAGTAGAGTGGTGCAGAATGAAAGGTAGAATCCCAGAACAGGGAGGGCAGTTGGGGTATTTTAATTCTAGAATTACTGGGAGGTAATGTGGCTATGATTCAAAGATGGCTGGGAGACTGGCTGAGAAGGTGTGGGTGTGACCCCTTAAAGGAAAACTTGACAGGCTTTGATATTCTGAGAGACCTAGGGTCAAATTCCCTTTCCCAGCCCTCAACTTCATATTAATCATTTTTCCTTTTGTTTGGGGAAAAAAATGAAATTGACAAAGTGTGACTACTAAGCAAGTTACACTAAGATGTGTGAGCAATTTTGTCATAAATATAAATTCTGCATATTGCAGTAAAGGAAACATGGAATGTTTGCCAATTTCTTGTGAGAAATCTGTCTAAAAATTGTGCCAGCTTGCTAAATATAGAATTGCTACAAAGAACAGAGCCAACCTGCCCGTTAAACCCACCTCGAGTGAGACAGTGGAGTTATGTTATGCTGGATCTTACCCCATCAACTTCTTCTACCCCTAGTGAGTTGGGAGTGGGATTAGGGCATCTTTCTTCCCTTGAACCACAGTTTCCCAGTGTCTGTAGCTGCCCCTTTCCACAAAAGGTGGCAGGAAGCATCCATAGGTCCTCATATATCTGAGAAAAGAGAAAACATCATAGTCACATGGCTGAAACCAGGTCAGGCACCATCTGTATATTAATATTTTTCCAATTAAATAGTTAAGAAAGAGCAGTAGAGAAACTCTCTGAATGCTCAGAGAGTGTTCCAAGATTTCTGTCTCATTGCTTCCTTTTAAAAAATAAAAATTAGGTCTGGCTCCAAGGAAAGAGTCACACCTAATATTAGAAAGCACTTAAAACTGTTGGTGACTAACTGAATATAAAGGAGTTAAAATGGTTCAGGGTCTGAAGTTTATAACAGGAAGAAGCAATTGGGTTGGGTAAAAGAGGCATGTGTAGTTTGGGATATCATGGAGATAAGCAAGCGAATCCCTGCTTGGGAAGGTGATTTGAGTCCTTGTGTAAGCCTGCATCTGATTAGCACTAGATCTGAGAGAAGGGCTGCTTGTGGAGGAAGGGGATGGAAAACCACTGGAGTGGATTAAATTGTGTCTCCCTCAAAGACATATTCAAGTGCTAACCACTGGTACCTGTGAAAGTGTCCTTATTTGGAAATATGATCTTTGCAGATGTAATTAAAGATGTGAAGATAAGATCATGGTGGATGTAGGTGGACCCTAAATCCAAGACTGGTGTCCCACTAGTAGAAAGGAGAGAGATATTTGAGACATAAAAACACAGAGACACAAAGAAGTAGGTGTTGTGAAGACAGAGGCAGAGATTGAAGTGTCTACAAGTCAAAGAACACTAAGATTTACTGGTAACTATCAGAAGCTAGGAGCCAGGCATGAATAGCTTCTCTTTCAGAATCTCCAGAAGGAACCAACCCTGATGACTTGAGTTTGGATTTTTGGCCTCTGCAAATATTAGAGGATGCACTTCTGTTGCTGTGTACAACCCAGTTGGTGGTAATTTGTTAGCACAGCCTCACTTTAAACTAGTACAACCACCTACAAACACACACACACACACACACACACACAAGACCCAGGACTAGGAGAGGGAACCTTGGTAGGTCTAGAACATGGCAGCATTAGCCACCACATAGGGATATACTAATTTAAACTAGTTTTGGTTAAATAAAATTAAAAATTCAGTTCCTCAGTTGCGCTGGTCACAATAATAGTGCTCACAGCCACATGTGGCTCACAGTTACCACATGGGTCAGCGCAGATAGAGAACATTCCCGTCACTGCAGAAAGTTCCCCTGGATTGTGCTGCTCTAGATAGTAATTGCTGTAAAACCCACAAATCAAGGTTCCATCTTTATGGGCAAGCAGCATGCATGGGGACCATTGGCTCCAATATGTCTTTTCACTCACACCTGCACCAGAAGATAGCAGTTATCGCTGGTAGTCACTTTTGATTATGAAGGAACGACAGCAGCTAGATGTAAATATAGTGCAAACACCTGTCTCAGGTTCCTCCCACACACCGTCTTCCAAAACAACAAACATATTAAATGGTGGTGTTGATAGACAGTTACTCCTGTGCCAACATCCCAAATCATTAGGATAGAGGCTATCAAATACGTTGCTGTTATCTATGAATGCTAGGTGAGTCATACTCAGGTGAATATATTTACTCAATGCCCTTCCTTGTATAATTCTGTTTCCTTTAAAAATTTTTAGAGGGATCACCATCCCCACCTTATGCAATATACCCTCAGGTGGGCTTCATGGTTATTGAGAACAGCATGAGCTCCTTGATTGGAAAACTAAGGAAAGATTTTTAACAGGAGAGTGATGTGATATACACAGGTGTGATATGTTTTCCCCAGAAGGTGAATCTGGCTTGATGTTAGGATGATTTGAAGGGGTAAAGACTGGTGGCTGGGTGGTCTTGATGGAAACGGGAAAGAAATTATGCTCTGAATTGCAAAAGCTGTCGTCACTAAGATCCACCTGTTCAGAGCTATCTTTAGCTGCATTTGGGAACAATTTATCTACATAACCTTTTTCTCCCTTCTCTTCCCTCCAGGCACAGATGAGGAGGAATTTGCAACATTAAGATGAGAAACAGCATTACAGGATTGTGTGTGTGAGTGTGTGTGTGTGAGTATGTGTGTGTGAGTGAGTGTGCGTTTGTGTGTGTATGAGAGACAGAGAGAGAGGACAATGGGATATACATATATAAGTGTCGTAGAGCATTTGGTTGGTTACAGATATTATGAATAGACCCCAAATGTATCATCCCTTTAATCCTAAATCTTTCCCTTAAAACAGCTAGCTTTCTGCCTAAGAATGTCATGTACAACTGTGCCTTCACCTTTTGTCCATACTCTTTACTCTGCTTGGATGCTATGTCTTGTCTTCTTCCTGTGGCAATTCACATTTACAAAGCCAGCACATAGTTCACCACCTGTAGAAAGCTTTCTTCCATCGTCCTCCTCTCCTTTCAGAAGGTATTATTGCCTCTTCTGGTTTTCCCTCACTACTGTCAATCATTCTCATTTACCATGCAGAATCTGAGCTAGTTGCATTGTTATTATTTTCTTTATTTTTCATCTGCAGAATTTATTCCTGCACTGTCCTCAGTGGACACTCAAAGAAACCAGGTCTAAAGGAGATGTCAGCTGGGCAAGGTTGACTTGGAAGATGAATGGGAAGTTGGTGCCCAACTTCAGCCATTGTCTTAATTGGTTTATGACTTAGAGGTGGCATGTCATTGTATATCCAAATAAATTACTCATCATAAGTAAGAGATCCCTTCATTCCCCTCACCCCTCAACATGCATTGCTTCAGTTATTTCATCTGCCCATCTCTATTGCAGTCTTAGTCAGTGGAACCCCACTCTGCTTAATTTCAAGCCAGAAATCTGAGTATGATCCTTAATTTTGCTCCTCTGTCTTTATGTTTCCTCTTCTCATATCTAATCCATCAGCACAAATAATCAACACTATCCTCAGATAATGTCTCCTTCTTACCCTCTCCACAACCATACCTTGGCCACCCACCAGTATCTTTTGCATGAGTTAACAGCTATTGACTCTTAACTGGTCTTCCATGTCTGCTCTTGACTGGATGACCAGACTGATAGTTTAGAAATGTAGTTGGGACTGGGCATGGTGGCTCACACCTGTAATTTCAGCACTTTGGGAAGCCAAGGCAGAAAGATTGCTTGAGGTCAGGGGTTTGAGACCAGCCTGGAAAATATAGTAAAACCCCAGCTCTACAGAAAAATTTAAAAATTAGCCAGGCATGGTGGTGTGTGCCTGTAGTCCTAGGTACTCAGGAGGCTGAGGTGGGAGGACCACTTGAGTCAGGATTTTGAGGTAACAGGGAGCTATGATTGTACCACCACATTCCAGCCTGGACAGCAGAGCAAGACCCTGTCTCTAACATATAAAAATAAGAATAATATGATCGGGCGTAGTGGTTCACGCCTGTAATCCCAGCACTTTGGGAGGCCGAGATGAGTGGATCATGAGGTCAGGAGTTCAAGACCAGCCTGGACAATATGGTGAAACCCATCTCTACTAAAAATACAAAGATTACCTGGACATGGTGGCACACGCCTGTGGTCCCAGCTACTCAGGAGGCTGAGGCAGAAGAATCACATGAACCCGGGAGGTGAAGGTTGCAGTGAGCTCAGATCCTGCCACTGCACTCCAGCCCGGGTGATAGAGCGAGACTCTATCTCAAAAAATAATAACAATATTACTATATAACAATAATACAATATAACAATAATAATAATAATAGAAACATCTTTGGGAAATTTCACTTCTCTAGTGAAACATTTTAACAGCTTCCCACCATCCTTTGAACAAAATTGAAATGCCTGATCATGCCTCTGAGACCTTGTGCTAGGCTGACTGCTTCCCAGCTCATCCTGTTGGTCTCTCTCCCTCATTCACCAGGTTCCTCAGAATCATGTTTCTTTCTTCACTCCAAGTTTTGCACAGATTCCTTTGACTGGAACAGTCTCCCCTCTGCTCTTGAAGGATTGGTTACTTCTCATATGTAGGTAGGGATCAGTTTCTATGTAACTTTTTCAGAGAGGCCTTACCTGACCCTCACTAAGGAAGGTTCCCTTGCCACAACTTATTTTGTTTCCTACACAGTGCTCACAGCATTTGTCATGAATTCAGATATTGTTCAGCTGGCTATTGTCTACTCTCCAAGCGGGCCTGTCAGCTCCACAAAGACAGAGATCATGGCTATGATGTGCATTCAGTCACTAGCACAGTGCCTGGTACAAAGCATGTGCTCTATAAAATATGTATTGAATGAGTGGATGAATGAGTGAATATTTGGACTCTTCTTACAATTCATTAGTGGTCATAATCTTTCTCATGCTTTAATACTTTCCTCAAATGTCACCTCTGCATAAAGGCTCCAATTCCCCTATTCAAAATGAAGGTTTACTTTGAGCTCCCGTGTTGTTTGTTTAAAGCTTTGATGTTAAGAAGCAATAGATGAAGTAGTTGAGAGGGCAAGCTTAAGAGTAAGCAAAACTTGGGTTGAATCTTTGTATAGCATTTATCACCTTTATGATCTACTTGAGCAAGTAACTTAAACTCTCTGAGTTTTGATTCTGTTATACTAGGAAAAATATTTTCAACTTTATTTGTATAAGGTGCTTGGTACATGGAAGGAGACTTATTGATGGTTGATAGCTGCTATTACATTGGTTCATAATTTGCATGTATCTTTATGTAAACATTTTGAAAGCAAGAATAGTGAGCATTGAGCATTAAACAACATTCCTGAAGGCATTTCATATCTGTAGATCAGGTGAAAAGCAGCTTGATATTAAAGAATATCCCAAGTTCTGGAGTCATAAAAATCTTGTATCAATCCCTAGCTTTACTATTAATTGACTCTGACCTTGTGTAAATTTATTATCTTTTGGAAGTTTAGCTTTCTTAAATAATAGGAGTGATGCTAACTATCTTACAACTAACTTCACAAGGGGTGTTGTGAAGATTAAATATAACATATACAAAGGTTAGGGAACAATGTCTAATCATAGCTGCATAAAATACCTTTAACACTTGATCTATTTCACTCAACCACGACAGAAATCTAGCAAAATAAACATGATCAAATCTGACATGCCTAATGATGCTAGCAGAACTCCTGTCAATTTCTTAAGGCAGCCAATTTTACCAAAATTTGACAATAAAGAATTTTCTCAAATTGATGAATCCAGTGTAAAGGTCTGGGCGCTTCTCCAGTGTCTGCCCATCTGTTCTAGGTAGTCGCCTCAGTCACCCTTGCAATAACTGTGGATTCAAGGTGAACTCTGGCTGGGACTGAATTAGCACTAAAATAGAGTGCTGCAATGGTTCCTAATCAGCTGGTCGAATTGTTTTCTTGGAGAGACATCTGTGAAAGCTGAAGGCATATAGAACACAAAGCTTTCTTTAAATGAGAACAATAAAAAACTTACTCCTCTAGGGAATGGTATTCAAACATTCCCAGTGTTCAATTAAGGAAAGAAACACATGCATAAAAATATTAATACACAGTTTTCACATATCTCCTAGGAAGAACTTTGATTGGCTTGAATAGTGTTCCCCCATAAGTCATGTCTATGCAAAACTTGTGAATATAATTTTATTTGAAACCTTATTTAGAATCTTATTTGGACCCTAGTCTTTGCAGACATAATCAAGTTATGATCAGAGCATACTGGATGAAGGTCGATCTGAAGTCCAATATGACAGCTTCTTTATAAGAAAAGAGAAATTTGAAAACAGGCACACAGACATAATGGGAAGATGGTCATGTGAAGATGAAGGCAGAGATCAGAGAGGTGTTGCCACAAGACAAGGAATGCCAAGCATTGCCAGCAACCACCAGAAGCTAGAAGAGGATTCTTCCCCAGTGCCTTCAGTGGGAGCATGGCCCTGCTGGCCCTTTGATTTCAATGTGTGTCCTCAAGAACTGTGAGAGATAATGAGATACCACCTTACTCCTGCAAGAATGGCCATAATTAAAGAGTTAAAAAATAATAGATGTTGGTGTGGATGTGGTAAAAAGGAAACACTTTTACTTTTCTGGTGGGAATGTAAACTAGCATAACCACTATGAAAAACAGTATGAAGATTCCTTAAAGAACTATAAGTAGAACTACCATTCAATCCAGCAATCCCACTACTGGGTAACTACCACAAAGAAACCATTATGTGAAAAAGACACACACACACGTATGTTTATAGCAGCACAATTCATAATTGCAAACACATGGAACCAATCGAAATGTCCATCAACCAATGAGTGGATAAAGAAAATGTGGTATATATACACCATGGACTACTACTCAACCATAAAACAGAATGAAATAATGGCCTTTGCAGCAACTTGGATGCAGCTGGTAGCCATTATCCTAAGTGAGGTAACTCAGGAATGGAAAACCAAACATCGTATGTTCTCACTTATAAGTGGTAGCTAAGCTATGAAGATGCAAAGGCATAAGAATTATATAATAGACATAATAGACTTTAGGGACTTGGGTGGAAGGGTGGTAAGGGATAAAAGACTACGTATTGGGTACAGTGTACACTACTTGGGTGACAGGTACACCAACATCTCAGCAATTGCCACTAAAGAACTTATCCAGGTAACCAAAAACACCTGTACCCCCAAAACTTTTGAAAATAATTACAAAAAGGAACTGTGAGAGAATACATTTCTGTTGTAAGTTACCTCATTTGAGGAGATTTGTTACAGCAGCCCTAGTAATCTAATACAGGCTGAAATCTGAGTATAAGACCATGAACTCTGCTGGATACTAATTCTGTATCTTTGAACAAGCTCTCCAAGCCTCAATTTTCTTATTTAAAAAAGTTTTATTTCAAAGTCAGATAAGGAAAATACAAGAAAAATATTACAGACCAATTTCCCTGATAAATATAGATGTAAAAATCCTCAAAAAATTACTAGCAAACTGAATTCAAAGCACATTAAAGGGATCATATACCATGATCATGTGGAATTTATCCCAGGGATTCCAGGATGGTTCAACATAAGCAAATCAGTGAATGTGATATACCACATTAATAGAATGCAGGGTAAAAATCACATAAGCATCTCAGTAGATAAAGTCTTTAACAAAGTTTAACACCCTTTCATGTTGAAAACACTCAACAAATAAAGTATGGAAAGAATATACCTCAACATAAAAAAGGCCATATATGACAAACCTGAAGCTAACATCAAATTCAACAATGAAAAACTAAAAGCTTTTCCTCTAAGATCAGGAACAAGTAAATAATGCCTACACTTGTCTCTTCTATCAACGTAACACTGAAAGTCCTAGTCAGAGCAACTAGGGAAGCAAAATAAATAAAAGGCATCCGAATTGGAAGGGAAGAAAAAAATTATGTTCACAAATGGCATGATCTCATAGTTAGAAATATACGTACATTTTTCTGTATTTTAACAATGAAGTATCTGAAAAGAAAATTCAGAAAATAATTCTACTTAGAATCGCATTAAAATAATAAAATAGAAATAAATGTAGCCAAGGAGGTAAAAGACATATGCTAAAAACTGAAAAACACTGATGAAAGAAATTAAAGACGACACAAATAAATGGAAAGACATCCTGGGTTTATGAATTGGAAGATTTAATATTGTTAAAAAGTCCATTTTCCACAAAGTGATCTATAGATTCAGTGCTATTTCCATCAGAATCCCAAATAGTATTATGTAAAAAAATAGGAAAAAAATTCTAAAAGTCATATGAAACAACAAAGGCCCTGAATGGCCATAACAATCTTGAGAAAGAAGAAAAAAGCTGGAGGGATTATACTACCTGATTTCAAAATACATCAAAAAGCTACAGTAATTAAAACATATGGTACTGGCATAAAGACAGACACACAGACCAGTGAAAAGAATAGAGAGCCCAGAAATAAACCCATGCATAGCTGGTCAACTGACATTTGACAAGGGTGCAAAGAATACACAATGGGGAAAGAATAGCTCCTTAAACAGAGGGTGTTGAGAAAACTGGATGTCCACATGCAGGATGAAGTTGGAACCTTATCTTAAACCATACCAAAAATCTACTAGAAATGGGTTAAATACTTAAATGGAAGACCTAAAAATATAAAACTCCTATAAGAAAACTTTAGGGAAAAGTTTCATGACATTGTTCTTGTGCAATGATTTCATAGATATGACACCAAAAGCACTAGCAACAAAAACAAGAAGTGGACAAGTGGGACCACATGAAACCAAAAGGCTTCTGCATGGCAAAGGAAACAATCAACAGAGTGAAAAGATAACCCATGGAATGGAAGAAAATATTTGCAAGCCATATATCTGTTAAGGAATTAATATATAAATATATAAGGAACTCAAACAACATAATAACAAGAAAACAAATATCCCAATTAAAAAAGGGACAAAGAACCTGAACAGACATTTGTATAAAAAGAAGACATACAAATGGCCAACAAGTACATGAAAAAGTGCTTCACAAATATGAAAAGGTACATCAGGGAAATGCAAATCAAAACCACAATGAGATATTACCTCAGACCTGTGAGAATGCCTATTATCAAAAAGAAAAAAAAGGTTGTAAGTATTGGCAAGAATGTGGAGAAACTGAAATTCTTGTACATTGTTGGTTGGAATGTAAAATTGTGTGGCTGCTATAGAAAACAGTATGGAGGCTCTTCAAAAGTCAAAACAGAACTGTCATAAGATCCAGCAATTCCATGCTGGGTATAGATCCACAATAATTGAAATCAAGATTTCAAAGAGATATCTATACTTCCATGTTCATTACAGCATTATTAACAATAGCCAAGATATGAAAACTACCTAAATGTCTATATACAGACAAATGGATAAAGAAAATGTGGTATATACTACACTGGAATATGATTTAGCCTTAAAAAATGAGGAAATCCTACCATTTATGCAACATGAATAATCCTTGAGGATATTCTGCTAAGTGAAGTAAGTCAGTCACAGAAGGACAAATAACTGCATGATTCCACTTATAGGAGGTATCTAAGATAGTCAAACTTATAGATGCAAAAAATAGAATGATGGTTGCCATGGGAAGGGGACAAAGGGAAGTGAGGAGTTTTTCAATGGGTATAAAGATACAGTTATTCAAGATGAACAAGTTCTGGAGATCTGATGTGCAACATAGTGCCTATAGTTAATAACAAGACGTCATTATGCATTAAAAATTTTGTTAAGTGTTCCTACCATGCCCCCCACCCCCAACACACACGAGCTAAGGAACATAAGGAAACTTTTGGAGGGATGGATATGTTTATTACCTTGATTGTGATGATGGTGCCCTGGGTGTGTGCATGTGTCCAAACTCATCAAATTGTATATATTAAATATGTGCATTTTTGTTTGTCAGTTATACATCAATAAGGCTGTAAAAATGCTGGTGAATAAAAGAAATACTAATGTCAGAAAAAGAAAAACAGTACTTACAGGACACCTCTTGTGCCTCACTTCATGTCATCTTGGCCCACCATTTTATTACTCTAGGTATAGTTGATGGCAGTTCCCCTCAGCTGCCCTTCGAACACCTGACTTTCTTTCCCATGGCTTCTCTGCTGCAGCCACGTAGGTTACCTGCAGGACTCCTTCCTCCCACTCATTGCAACCCTGTCACTGTTACGGCCTTAATAGTCTATGGGAAAAATCTTGACCAAGAATGGCAGGATACAAGAGAAAAATATTCTCCTCTTCAAAGCCTCAGACACATAATTCTGGAGCACTTTCCGCGCCATTCCTCAGAGCTGCCCTCACAAGCTAGAACTCCAGTTGACCACACAGTAAATTAACCAGACAGCACACTCTTGGGCTGGCTTTCCATTCTTTCCTGTTTCACTCTTCCCAGTCCCCACTCTTTTCCCTTGTGATTGATCCCTAAAATAAATGACCTGCGTACAAGTGCTTTGTCTGCTTTTTGGGGAACTTAAACCGAGACACCATGACAAATATGGTATTGACCTCACAGGTTTGTTCTGAAGATAAATATTTAAATGTGTGTAAAGTGCTTGCTTAGTCTAGTGCCTGACACATAGAAAGCATCCAATAAATGTTGGCCATTTTCTCTATCTGAAATGGAATGTTCTGGAAGATGAATTTGAAATGTACTATCATCAATCTCTCTTCCTAAGTGTTGAGTGGATGCATAACAGTAAAAGTCATTTGTGGTTTTTCAGCTTCAGCTCCCATCTTCATTAACACAAGTGGGGCTGTAATGGTAGAAACAAGATATCAAATTTTACTCCCCCTTAAGACACCCACTCAAAGCCCTGAACCCTAGAACTAAAAGCAAAATAAAACTATTTACCAGCCAGAGGGAAAGGAGAATAATAGCATGTGGCTTGTAAACTTAACAAATGTAATCACAGTAATTGAGAAGCCCAGGAAATAATTTGACCAGCATAATTATATTACAAATTGCATATTGCGCAATTAAACAATTGCATTTTGGCCACAAATGGAACACCAAGTATACAATTTGTAGTGAAGTGGAGAGGTAATTTAAAATAAGAAAAGAAAAGCAAAGGCCCAGAAATACATTTACATTTATATCCATATTGGAGGGCATAAACAAAGTAATAAGGAAAAAGGTCAGTGTTTTCAAGAGAAAATAATACAACTGACTCAAATGAATTTTGCCAAATCCTTTGTGGATGTTTTACTGCTATTTAACTTTCCAGTGTGTATAAAACATTTCCAAATAGCTCATTCCTTCTTATTAAGTAAAAATTCCTGTATTAGGAGCTTTTGTTTTTGTCTCTTAAATTGGATTAATAAAGTTCTGAATTTGGTGGGAAATTCCAAAATCCAATCATGAAAAACATGTTAGAAGAGTTATAGCTTAATTTTTTCTTGTCAAATACGTGTATTCTTGAAATATCCACAAGAAAAATATATTGCTTTTCTTATTCTGCTATTCAAAATGGGAATTTGGGCATTTGGTCTGACATTTATCAAATATTTACTATGTGCCATCTACGTTCCGGGTTTTGCTAGCGGGTATAGTGGAAAACTTAGTAGACATGGTCCTCTCACGAAAAGCAGGTTAGATGGGAGAAAACAGACATTAAACAAATTTTTACAAATAATTCGAGAAATGATAACAATTGTGCAAAATGTTAAGAAGTACCATGCATGCATGTAGCCTAATGAGAGAGAGAGGGCCAGATCAGGGGGAAAGACCCTGAAGAATTTTATTTACACTGAGACCCAAGGATGCCCAAAAAATACAGGACTGTTCTTGGTCAGAGACCTACTTATTTGGCAAGTATTTTAGCATTAGTATAGTTCGAATATCCCAGATCTGAAAACCCAAAATCTGAAATGCTCGAAAATCTGAAGCTTTTAGAGCACTGACCCAACACTCAAAGAAAATGCTCATTGGTGCATTTCAGATTTCGAATTTTCAGATTAAGGAAGCTCAGTTAGTAATGAGTAAAGAAACACTTCTGCATTTTTTTTTTTTTTTTTTTTTTTTTTTTGCCTGCAGGCTCCAAATTCTAACTCCTGTTGTTGCTGATGGGAACCATCTAAAGGCAAAAGCTATTGGAGAAAACATTCCCCAATCAAAAAGGAAGCTTTTTTAAAACAAAAAACAAACAAAACAAAACAACAACAACAACAAAAAATAATTTCAGTGATTTTGAGATGAATTCTATAATAATTCTTGGTTCGTGTCCTGGAAGCCTGGAGATTTAATACATTTTGCCCATTGGATTTTTGATAAATGATATTCAAAACACCCAGGCTCTGTTTGCTCAGAACTTGAAGCTTAGGATATCACCAAGGTTCTTCGAAAATTGACAAAACAACACTCACTGTGATCACCCTTTACTGAGTGCCAAGATCTCTGTTGAGAGCTTCATAGGTGTTGCGCTACTTAATCCTCACAACAGATTGTTCTTATCTAATTTTGCAGATAGGATGCTTGAAGTTTGGATAGGGTAAGTAAATTGTTTTAGGACCTCAGACAGTGGAATATTTCATATTGAACCCAGTTGTATCTCTCTGACCATATAAATATCTGCAGTTCTAGCATTTTGCTATAAGGCCTTTCACATGTTCTTAAAAAGAAGAAGAAAAAGAAAAAGTGCCTGTCACTATGAGTTGGCCCCAGGGTCTAGTTTGCTGTTGTCTAGGCCTGATTCTCCAAGTGTGGTTCCCAGAACAACACTGTTAGCATCACCTGGGCACTTGATAGAAATGCCTGCATTACAGAATCTGAAACTCTTGGGGCGGGACCCAGCAATCAGTTTTACCAAGTTTTGCAGTGGTTATGATGCCGGTAAAAGTTTGAGAACTGCTGTTACAGGTAAATATGGAAGGCTCTGTTTGTTTGGTGTGTGCTAGTCTCAGATGACAAGGTAAATCTGATTCATTTCCCTATGTTGAGACAACAAATCAGGAAGTAGGCTCCCCATGCATGCTGCAGATTCATAGCATTTTGAGGGGCTGGGATTTCTCTCTCCGCTACCTACTCCATGCTGAGTTATAACTGATCTTTGGTTCCTGAACTTTTATTTTTGATGTGTACCCTCTGCCTTTTTAAGAACAGATTATCTCATTAAACTTTCCCTACGCCCCTCAAAGCACTGATTTTGTTTATATTAGATGTATGTATCTTTACTGAAAAATGTGTCAGACCTACAGTTAGAATGTGAAAATCTGATGGGATCTGTGGAAGTATAGACTTCCCCGGTGAATTTAATGAAGAAACTCTCTCCATAAGACAGAGGAAGACCACCACCACAGGGAAGAAGTTAGTAATAAAAACAAAGGAAGTAAAAGGCCCTGGTGAAAAAGGAAAATATTAGATATGTGGAGCTAGGTCTTTCTCATAAAATGGAAAACAACATCTCAGTGAAATCAGAAGTCATTTGACTAGTGACACGTCCTGAGTTATGTTTCTGTTCGTTAGTTTCTTTCTTTGTCTGGTACATTCTGACCTGAGACTTAGTTTAACATGACTCAGGGTCATGTCAGGGAGAAAGAATGACCTGAGATGGATTCTGTGGGTCACTTGCCTTGACACTAGCCCTGCACGGTAGTCGTTAAATACATTTGGAACATGCTGCACACTTTCTCCTCATCTTCAAGGTTTCAGTGAACATTAAAAATTCAGAGATGTCCCTCAACACATAAGCTATGCTTTAAAAAGCGTTTGTCAGTTTTGTTTGATTTTAGAGCCACTTTTATAACCATATATATTAATATCCTGGGAGCATGCTGCTCTAAGGTCTTCAAGTACCAAATAGTCATCGGTCCATTGAGGCCAGTGTTGCCGAATTTATAATAAAATCTTTTATATCTGTCTCAGAAGTTGACACTTGGGTGCTGGTGCTCGCTAACCTGGAATGAACAGTGGGTCTTCAGGTGTGGTGGATGGGGTGGATGGAATATGAACTAGGATAGCTGGGTAAAAGCATAGAGACAGAGAAATTGAGCCAATGACATGATTAAAGGTTTTTCTTACACTTTTGTGCTGTGTTGAAGGTCTGTCCACTGGACACCTCTGTTGCATGAACCGCCCACAAGTCATTTTCCGGTGCATGTTGGAAAGTATTTCCTGATTGACAACTTGCTCTCCATGTTCTCTTTGCCAATGACTCATTCAGAGATGAAGGTGATTAAGACTCAACCTTGGCTAAAGGGTTTTGGGAAAACATCATTCCTGGAGGCAGCAAACAGGACTAGGAGAATAATGAAGTTGGTTTTAGCCTGTCCCAGCCTCTTAGTTTTGGCACTGAGATCTCCAACCACAGCCTCAATCCTGCTCATTTGCTGAGTCAGTCTTGCTGAAGGACTTCTTAAAGTGATCTGTGAGATTCAGTCCCTTAAATACACAATGCTCTCCTTACCACCCCACTGGCTCCTATTGTTTCTTCTGCTCCAAACACTTTCCCTTTGCCCTTTCCCTAGCTAAACTCTATTTCTCTTTTACATCTCAGTTTAGACATCACTTCCTACAGAAAGCCTTTTGTGTCTGTTGAGATTTTTTTAGTTTCAGCTGGTAGAAACTAAACCTGGCTTAGTAAGCAGAAAAGGATCTTACACAGCTTGTCAAATTTTGGAGCATGCTGGCTAATCAAGCTCGAGTCTCACTTACATGGACAGTGCCCCAAGCCATACTGCAGGACTCACCTAATGAGGAAACTGTCACCACTAATGTCACCTAGCCTTGGGTGCTAGACATGAACCACAGCCAGGAACCTGACCTGACTGGAATTTCCACTGCCATCAGCATAGATGGGAAGCCTGAGCCAAGCACCTGGCTTTCCCACTAGTGTAGACATGGACATAGAAGCTGGGTGCCTTGAATGCCAAACTGTTCCATGCGGGGCCTTTGTATTTGACTCTCTTAATTCTAAATTCAAATCTCTCATAGCTGAGGCTGAATGGTGTAATTTAGGGAAAGCACCTGTGCCTCAGCTGTAAAGGAGGCTGGGGTGGCAAGTTTTCTGGGTTCTAAACTAGGGAGGTAAAATGTATAAGGCTTGACATTTCCTCTGGATTCAAACAGGGCTCAAACATGCTGGACCACCAGATAGCACAAAAAATGCTCACCAACTTTTCGTAGATTCCTAAAAGCTTTTCCTATATAAAATATTTTATTATGACTTTGGATTAACTGTCCCCCCGACCCACTGTGCTTCCCCATCTGGGTGTCATACCCCACTCCCCATGTTGTAATTGTCTGTTAACTATTTTATAGTTTTCCCCATACTGCTTATAATAAAAAGTACTGTGTAGTATGATTTTTTTTTTTTTTTTTTTTTTTTTTGAGATGGAGTTTCACTCTTGTTGTCCAGGCTGGAGTGCAGTGGTATGATCTTGGCTCACTACAACTTCTACCTCCTGGGTTCAAGCAATTCTCCTGCCTCCAGCTTCCTGAGTAGCTTGGATTACAGGCATGTGCCACCACACCCAGCTAATTTTGTATTTTTAATAGAGATTGGGTTTCACCATGTTCATCAGGCTGGTCTCAAACTCCTGACTTCAGGTGATCCACCTGCCTCGGCCTCCCAAAGTGCTGGGATTACAGGCATGAGCCACCATGTCTGGCTGAATTTTTTTAAATTCCCAATTGTATTTCCAGTTCCCAGGTTAGCATCATTCTGTATACAGTGCCCAGTAAAGATCTGTTGAGAGAATACACTTGACCCAATTAATCTGTAAGGAACCTTCACCTCATACTTTCTGTATTTGTCCTATTGTTACTTAACCCTAGCCTTGCACTAAATTCTATCAATGTGTACTAAATTCCATCACTGAGGCAAGGAAAACTACGTTTTTTTCCACTCCTTTCATTGAGCTGGGCTCGGAAACTGTGACAGCATTTGTCAGCTTGGTATTCCTGGGAGCTCTCCTTTTGCATCCTCAACCATTAAATGGAACCATATTCCTGACCAAGGGATGACTCATATACTCCCATCTGCCTAACTTCCACATTGTTCTAGGCTCCTGATCTCTGCTTCCACTATGTTAGTTTCTCTTGTATATGTCATTCCTGTGGTAATTAGCCTTATTAGCTTGATCATTGAGTTTTGTTTGTTTTTTTTGTTTGTTTTTTTTGTAGCTCTAGACTGCTAGTTTCCATTCCTGCCTTTCCCTGCTAGACTAGCATAGAGGCCCTGGCATTCCTCAGGGTGAAGTGCAAAGGAGGGTGGATACATAGAAGAGTTTATAACATTATAACATTTCCATTCTGGCCTCACTAAATTTGAATTATGGGAATACCCCAGTGAGAACACCAAGCAGGCAGCAGTAGGAGACATTGGTCTTGAGCTCATGCATGAAGTCAGAGCCAGAGCTGAGAATTTGAGTCACTAGCAAAGAAGAGTGGATAGAGTACAAGAGAATTTCAAAGACCTAGCATAGGATGAGAAGACAGGCTAGACCCAAACTCTCAGCCTAGTTGACAACCAGAGGGAGGAGATTGTTTAGATTGAGGAATCAAGGTGTAAAGAAATACAGAGGGAAGGCATAATTGAGTGAGATTGTGGGGAGATTGAAGAGTATGAAGTAAAGCAGATAACCAAAGGGATTTTCTGTAGAAAGAATGGGGAAAATACATTTGAAATGAGAAGGCAAATAAATAAGAAGTGAAGAGCCAGAGAGATAAAGAGGTGAGAAGGGGTCTAGGTAGTTTTATGGCTGATAGTTTTTATTTTTAAAAAATCCCTTGGGAGGCCGAGGCGGGTGGATCACGAGGTCAGGAGATCGAGACCATCCTGGCAAACACGGTGAAACCCTGTCTCTACTAAAAATACAAAAAAGTTAGCCGGGTGTGGTGGCAGGCGCCTGTAGTCCCAGCTTCTTGGGAGGCTGAGGCAGGAGAATGGCATGAACCCAGGAGGCGGTGGAGCTTGCAGTGAGCGGAAATCGCGCCACTGCACTCCAGCCTGGGTGACAGAGCGAGACTGCGTCTCAAAAAAAAAAAAAAAAAAAAAAAAAATCTTTTGTTGATAGTTATGGAAATGAGAAATCCTTGAGGTCTTGAAAAGAATAGAGAGGATTTGAAAGCTGCTAAAAGGAATGGGAAAGGGATATTTAGGAAAGGAGTGAAGCACCAGGGTCTGACAGAACTGGAGTGATGTGAACCTGTAGTGGCCCCCTCAATCACCACTATTATAAGAGATGATAGCAAATTCTTCACATTTTAAATTCTTCTGAAATAAAATAATATTTTGAGATATGGCTGGAGTTTAAAAATAGAAATAAAATAAAATACCAGATTAATTTCCAGTGACTCACAGTCCAAGTTTTCATAGGAAAAGTTTGTGTGGTATGTCTCTAAACAGGGGTGGAGGAACTAGTACTGATTGTCTATGGCACACCTGACTCGCGCCCAGGTGTTTTGGGGTATCATGTTATCGAGCCCTCACCTCTCCCTGAGTGAAGATAACGAATATCTCCATTGTTGAGTTGCAGAAAATAAAATTTACAAAAGTGATGTATTCAATGTTATTCATGTAGCAAGTGGAAGAGAGGAGATTTGAATCTAAGTTCTTGCCAAACCTGGGCTCTTTTAACTTCTTTATGTTATTTCTCAATAAGACCTTCAAATCATTTTATAGATTTAGCCTCTTATTATATCTCTGTTGCCATCACGGTAATTCCTAATTTTGGAAAGGATGGAAAAATTTGAAAATATGATATAATCTTCTAGTCCTCAGAATTCAAGAATAATAGATAATCAAGGGAACAGATAGAAAAGAGAGAATTTGGGAATAATTTCCAGAGATGCCACTGGTAAATTCTTGCTTTCCTCTAGAAAATGCCAGAGATTTTCCAGCCTGGAAGTATATTCATAATGAAAAATAAAAAAGATAAGATGAGAAAAAGAAAACTCAACAAGAATAATATTTTGTCTATTTTTATCTTTGGGTCCTGTGCGTCTTCATTTAGATTACTTTCTCACCTTATTCCGATTCCTCCCAGCAAATTAAAAGTAAGAAGTAGAGATTGACTTATAGACATAATGTCAAATCGGTAGGACTACTACTAGTAAAGTTAAAAGAAAATGTAATCCAAGAACCTAAAGGGATGTTCAAACAAATTACTAAAACTACTAAATTTAGCAAAGTTACTAGATAAAAGATTAACATAAAAAATCCATTACATTTTTTATCTTAGGGCAATAAACGCATTAAAAATAAGACTAAAAGTTATCATTTACATTAGTTTTTGAAAGCATCAAATACATAAGAATACTTTTACCAAAAGAAGTGCAATACTTCTACAATAAAAACTTGAAAACTACCACATAGCTGAGAGAAATTAAAACTGTGTTAAATAAATAAAGAGATCATTATTGATAATATTGTTAAAATATCAGCTCTCCTCAAATTGATCTTTAGATTCCATTGATTCTCAATTAAAACCCAGCAGGTTTTATTTATTTATTTGTTTATTTATTTATTTAGGTAGAAATTGACAAGCTGATCCTAAAATTTATATGGAAATGCAAAGAACCTAAGGTAGCCAAGAACAAAGTTAGACTGCTTATACTACCAGAATCAAGACTTATAATAAAGTTACAGTAATTAAGGCAGTGTGGTATTGGTGTAAAGCTAGGCAAAGAGGGCAACAGAACTGGAGAAAGTCTAGAAATAGAAACTCTTACACAACCAATAAATTTTTTGACAAAAACTCTAATGCATTTCAATAGGAATATAGAACCATTTCAATAAATGGTGTTGAGATTAGTGAGTATTTCTATGGAAAAAGTAAATCTTATGAAGTACCACACACAAAAATTATTAGAAACGGATCATGAATCTAAATATGAAAGCAAAACGTATAAAGCATTTAGAATGACATGGAAAAGAATATTTTCATGACCTGAATGCAGGAAAATATTTCTTAAACAGGACACAAACAGCATTAACAATAAAGAAAAAATGGACTTTATCAAATTACAAAAACCTTTAGCTCAAAAAACATACCATTAAAAACATAAAAAGCCTTGCCACAGACTGAGATAAAATGTTCACAATGCATTTATCTGACAAAGATCTTGTATTCAGAATAAAGAACTCCTACAAACCAAAAATCAAAAGACTGAATAAAAATGGGCAATGACTTTTATCATTTGATAAAAAGAAGTTATCAAAATGCCCTTTAAACATGTAAAAATGTACTCAACATCATTAATCGTTAGGGAAAATTGTTTGGCAGTTTCTACTAAGGTTAAACATATACCTACTTATAACCCAGCAATTTCACTCTTAGATGTATAGTAAGAGAAATTAGCACATTTATCTAGAAAAGACCTGTTTAAGAACTTTTATTGCAGCTTTATTCACAACAAGAAAGTTGAACCCTGACCTTATACTATATACAAAAATTAACTCAAAACATATCAAATACTTAAATGTAAGTGCCAAAACTACAAAACTCAGAAGAAAACATACATGTAAATCTTCATGGCCATGAATGAGACAATGGTTTTCAATTTTTTAATGTTAATGCGTTTATTTTTCACTTTTTTAAGAGATGAAGTCTCACTCTCGCCCAGGGTGGAGTGCAGTGGCATAACTGCAGCTCATTGCAATCTTGAACTGCTGGGCTCAAGCGATCCTCTTGCCTCGGCCTGGGATGACAGGCAAGGGCCATCACACTCAGCTAATTTTTAAAAAATATTTTATAGAGATTGGGTCCTGCTATGTTGCCCAAGCTGGTCTCGAACTCCTGGCCTCAAGCAATCCTCTTGCCTCAGCCTCTCAAAGCACTGGGATTATAGGCATGAGTCACAGCGCTTGGCTCATTTTAAAACTATAACAAAAAAGGCACAAGCAAAGAAAGAAAAATAAATGTGACTTCATTAAAACAAAAAATATTTGTGCTTCAAGAGATGCTATCAAGAAAATGAAAAGACATCTACAGAATGGGAGAAAATATTAGCAAATCATATATCTGATAAGGAACTACTTTCCATAATCTATACATAACTCTTATATACCTCAACAATAATAAGGAAATTACCCAATTTTAAAAATAGGTGAAGTATTTGAAAAGACATTTCTCCAAAGAAGATATAAAAATGTTAAACACATGAAATCAACATCATTAGTCATTAAGGAAATGCAAATCAAACAACAATGAGATGCCACTTCATACCCACTAGGAGGACAATAATCAAAAAGACAGCCATAAAAAATTTTGGCAAAGATGTGGAGAAATTGGAATCTTCAGACACTGCTAGTGGTAATGTAAAATGATACAGCCACTTTGGAAAACAGTTTGGCAATTTCTCAAAATGTTAAAAATAGGAGTACTCTAAACCCTAATAATTTCTCTTTTAGGTTTATACCTGAGAGAAAAAAAATACGGTCACCCAAAAACTTGTACACAAATCATAGCAACATTATTCATAATAGTCAGAAGTGGAAAAATCCAAATGCCTACCAACTGAAGAATGTACAAACAAATGTGGTGTACTAATTCAGCTATTAAAAGAAATGAAGTACTTAAACATGCTAAAACATGTGTGAGACTTGAATACATTGTGCTCAGTGAATGAAATTAGGCACAAAAGGTTACACAACTTTGTGAACACACTAAAACCTACTGAATTGTCTATTTTAAAAAGGCAAATGTTATGGTATGTGAATTGTATGTCAATTTAATAAAAGAAAAACATGCTGAATGAAAGACATCAGGTATATGTCATACAATGCCATATATATATATATATATGTATATATGAAATTTAAGAACAAGTAAAATTCATCTGTGGTGATAGAATACCTCTGGGCAAGGTACTGACTACAAAAGAACATAGGGGAATTTTCTGGAGTAATGAAAATGTTCTATATTTTTATCAGGGTGGTGGTTACATGGACATATATTTGCCTAAAATTTCATCAATCTGTGTACTTGAGATTTGTTTGCAAATGCAAGATTCTATAAAAAATAAGAAAAAAGACAAACGGAGTGATCCATTCATTTATCCAGATAAAATATTCATTAAGCACTTACCATGTTCTGGTTACTGTTCTCAGTGTTGAGGATATAGCAGTGAGCAAAACAGATAAAAATTCTTGCACTTTATGGAGGTTTTATTTGGGTTGCAGGATAGTGGTGGTAATGGTAGAGACAAATAATTTTTTTAAAGTAAAATGAAAAGTTCATGAGATGGCAATTCTGCTACTAAAAAAATAAGCATGTAAAGAGGATAGAGAATGTTCTAAAAGGGGAGAAGAGTGTAATTTTAAATAGTAGTTAAAGAGTCTCCAGTGAGAAGGTAATATTTGAGCAAAGATTTGAAGTTTGAAGGAGGTGAGAGAGTGAGCCATGTAGATATAGGGGAAAGAGCATTACAGGGAGAGGCAACATAGCTGCATAGAATCAAATGGAGGCATGCCTGGATGGTTTGCTGAATGGCAAAGAGGCTAGTGGGGCAGAAGTAGAGTTTGAGGTCCGATGCTAATAGGGAAATCATAGGTCATAACACTTAGGTGATTAGGAGGACATTAGCCTTTGCTTTGAGAGAGATAGGTTTTGTGCCGAGATATAATTTGCATATTTTAAAGATTCACTCCAATGTTGTGTTGAGAATAGCTGTGGGTAAGCAAGGGTCGAAGCAATGACACCAGTTAGGAGATCATGGTGATTATAGTCTTCTATCTGTTGACTTAGAGCAGAGTGGTAAGTGTGGATTTGGCATAAGATTTGTGAAAGGGGCAAGATCAGGAGTTCAGCTTTAGACATTGTAAGTTTATTTCAGTACACTGAGGATATCATTCTTTTGTCTTCTGACTTGTCGTGCTGCAATTGAGAACTCAGTTGTAAAACCAGCTGTCACTCCTTTCAAGGGAATCTGTCTTGTTTCTCTGCCTTTAAGATCTGTCTTGAGTGTATTGCATGTAATATGATTAAGTGTGAAATTATTTTCATTTATTCTGCTTGGAATTCACTGGACTCTGAATGGGAATCCTTCATAAGTTCTGGAAGAGAGTTGTTATTTTTTAAATATCACCTATGTTTTCTCCATTCTCTTTCTTTTCTCCTTTTGTTACTTTGACTGAATAAATGTTACACCATTTTACTCAATTCTTCATATATGTTAATATTCTCTTGTATTTTCCTTCTCCTTGTCCTTTGCATTGTATTTATCATAATGTATTTAAATGTATCCTTCAGTTTTTTTAGATTCTCTTTGAAACACTCTGTCTAATCTTCTCATAAATAAATCCATTACATTTTCAACTTCAATATTTTTATTTCTATTCTTATTTGACTCTTTTTAAAACTTCTTCTATATTCTTCATAGTTTCTTGTTCCTGGAATATATTTTCAAGGCTATCTTTAAAAAATGTTATTTAAAAGTAGCTAACACAGTCAGTTTATAGTTTGTTGAATAAATTCCATTTTCTGAATGGAAATAAAATTTCTAGTGACTGTTGTTTCTGCTGATTCTTGTTCATGGTAACTTGTTTCTTTACACATTTAGAGGTTTTTGTTGTTTTGTTTTGTTTTTTGTTTGGTTCTAACTGTGATATTTTCATTTACCTTGGAATTTTGTTTGTGGGAATTCTTTAAAGCCTAGGATAAATGCGGGTTCCTCCTAAGAAGATTTGCATTTGCTTCTACTAGATGCCTAGAAGTACTACCAGTAAATCTACAGTCATCCTAAATTAAATTCTCAGCCCATACAGGTACTATCAATTCAGGCTGAAAATCATGAAAGAACTGATTTGTTGTTAGAAATTTTTAGATTATTTTCCCTCTTCCATTCAATACTAGTTGTCTAGTGGCTGGGAGGAGTTTTATTTCTAGGTCACTTATAAATGGTGTAGCCATTTTGGGGTTCCAGTTTTATAAGGAGAGCATTGCCTATTCGATTTCTGATCTTTGGCAGGCTGGGTTTTTCCCCCCAACTTTTCCATGTACTATATGAACCATGGAAATTGAACCTCATAGTTATTCTATGGGGCAATGTACCTGGGTGTGAAAGTAAGCTTCAATACTCTTAATCATTCAAAATCTCTGCTTCCTTTAAGTCCTAAGAGTTACTTTATTACCTGATTATTTATATTTTTAAGAAAAATTTAATCCAGTAATTTTATTTTTCAGCAAAAGATTGATTCAGGTACCCAGGTAATCTTATTATCATAAATAAAATTCTCCTGAACATGTGAAGTTTGAAATACTTTTTAGAAACCCAAGAATGACACTGAACAGAAAATTGGTACTATGAGTCTGCAGTCTAAGAAAGAATCTGGACTAAAGATAGAAATTAAATGTTGGTGTGGAGATACTGTTTAAAGTCATAAGCCTGGATGAGGTCCCCAAAAGAATGAATATAAATGGAGAAGCAGTGTAAGGACTCTTGGGCACTGAAAGGTTTAGAGGGTGGGGAGATGAGGAAACTTTGAAGTCTAAGAAAGAGACCTCAGTGAGGTGGGAGGAAACTATATGGGTGTGGCCTCTTGGAAGATAAGTGCAGAAAGCTTCAAGAAGAACAAAATGATCAACGGTGTCAAATGCTACTAAAAGTTTAACTAAGATGAGAAACTAAAATGAGTAATTTATTGGCTTCAATAACTGGAAGCAAGTGACCTTGACTAAAGCAGTATTGGTGGAGTGTAGGGTGCAAAGCCTGATTTAAATAGATGGCAGAAGAGGAAGACAGAAATTGGGAACCAGTAAGTGTCCATTAGTATCTGTATTAATCAATAAGGAATGGAGAAATGAGGAAGTAGTTTAAGCACATGTGGTATTAAGAAATATTTTGGAGCTAACAGAAATTGCAGCATTCTTATACGTTTGTACATTTGACCCAATAAAGAGAAAAAGTTGGTGAGGCAGCAGAGAGAAAAGAATTTCAGCAACAATGTTCTTGAATAAGCAGTGTGGAAGAGATTTAATGCCCAAGTTGGCTTTAGGGAGGAACATGGACAGAGCATGCCCAGGAGTAAAGGGAAACTCTCTGGGCTCACATGTGAGTGGATGGGTAGATACAGTGGTGTGAACTTATGGGAATTATATCTTCTGATTTATTTATTCAGTGAAATAGGTAGCACATTCATCAGCTGAGAACAAAAAGATATTAGATCTTATAGGACAGAAGAGGCAACATGTAATGTTAATCTAGGAGAATGAGTGAATGTGGGGTGACCAGGCAGCACTACGGCCACTAGTGGGTAGGGGATATGAATTTAAACTGGCCAGGCACTGTTGCTCATGCCTATAATCCCAGCACTTTGGGAGGCCGAGGTGGGTGGATCACTTGAGGTCAGGAGTTTGAGACCAACATGGCAAAGCCTCATCTCTACTAAAAATACAAAATGTAGCCAGGCATGGTGGTGGGCACCTCTAATTCCAGCTACTCGGGAGGCTGAGGCGGGAGAATCACTTGAACCCAGGAGGAGTTTGCAGTGAGCTGAGATTGTGCCATTGCCCTCCAGCCTGGGCAACAAGAGCAAAACTCTGTCTCAAAATTATAATAATAAAGTGAAGCCAGCCAGTATGGTTGTATTTTTCTTCAGTTCTGTTCAGCTGTGTGGGTACAGTATGGAACAGTCAGAGAATTGTATTTAGGCAGGGCTGAGATTGTGCCAGGTGGGATAATGAAGTCAGAAAATGGCAAGAGAATTAGGGTTGTATAGAAGGGAGTGATGCTTGTGATTTCTATGAATTTTAAGCCAGATATGGAAAAACTGTAGATGGTGGAAAACAGGGAAAACACAGTAGAGTCAGTGGATTGTCAGAGTCAGTGGGTTGAAGAATTGTTGAAGTACTAAAGGGAATGCTCTGGAAAGATGGGAGGTGGTGTAAGATAGTGGAAACTTACAATTGGATTTATGGGGAGTGGTTGCAGTTTTTGGTAGGGCTAACACATAATCATGGTAATGATTATCTGAGGTTGGGTGGGCACAAGATCATTGGAAGAAAGAGGTTACAGATTAAGAGATGGAGATACTGAGATGATAATTTACATCAAGGGATGTCAAAACACAGCCCAAACTGGCCCACCGACTGGTTTTATATGGGTCTTGGCCCTGCTAAAGCTGCCTAGCATTGTGAAGCACAGACAAGCCAATGAATCTCCAAATCCCATGCCCACTTCCTGTCCTAGTGCCAGCCTCCTGGCGGGTGGCCATAATTCACCACTTCTCAAGACTCATGCTGGTCATCACCTACCCATCAGAAACTCCCCTTCTGTCAACTACTGGGCATGAAGCTGTGAAATCTCAGCCCCAGAGTCAGGGATTCAGTGAGTCACTTCACGTCCTCTGGTCAGCTGCCCAAGCTGAGATGGCTGAGCTCTCCAGGAGGAAAGAGTGTTCTGGAATCTGGGTCACTGGGGCAGATGATGAAATCGACAATGGTGGCATTCTGGGCAAATGGGATGGGTAGGGTGGGGCAAAAATTTTCTGCTGTTGTGTAACTACCTCATGACATCCTTATTGTTGTGCCAGCAAAGCCTAGAATATTTATTACCTGGCCAGATGCTGATCTACAGAATTTACCAAGAATTGTGATGAAATAGCATTGAAATGAGTGACTGTGAGATAAGAAAAAAATTTTTTCAATAATTACAGAAGTAAAGTAAGGGTTAGTCATTGATACTACTAAGTTGGGTAGTATATGAAATAGTCTGATGACATGAGATTAAAACCTGGGTCCTGGCTGATGCCCATCACTCTTTTTTTTTTTTTTTAGATGGAGTCTTGCTCTCTTGCCAGGCTGGAGTGCAGTGGCGTGATCTTGGTTCACTGCAACCTCTGCCTCCCAGGTTCAAACAGTTCCCCTGCCTCAGCCTCCCCAGTAGCTAGGACTATAGGCACATGCCACCATGCCCAGCTCATTTTTTGTATTTTTTTTTAGTAGAGACGGGGTTTCACCAGGCTGGCCAGGATGGTCTCCATCTCCTGACCTCAGGCGTTCTGCCTGCTTTGGCCTCCCAAAATGCTGGGATTACAAGTGTAAGCCACTGCACCCGTCCCCCACCACTCTTTTAAAATATTTTTTAAAATCCTGGAGAGAGAATGGCCTCAGAATGACAAAGGTTATTGCCAGGAATAAAAATAGAGTTTCAAATGAGCATAAAAAGTCACTGTCATACCACTATCATTATGGAAATATAAACGGTCATTGTGTTGAAGTAGAATTTAATAGATACTTAAAAAGTATAAAAACATTAAGTGCATAATCAATAATACTATCAATGTTGAATCTTTAGAAAGTTTTAATGCAATTCTGAAACCAACTTTTCTTATGAAACTATTCAAAGTGTCCTTGGTTTCAACTCTAATGTCTTGCACAGAAGAAAACTTGCCATGCAAATTATTCATTGCCTGAAGAAACCAGGTCCACAGAAAGCTAAAATTAGAACTACCATCCAAGGAATTGTTATTGAATATTTCAAACAACTGATGCTCAACTCCATCATAGCCATGACAAGGAACAGGAGAGGACAATGGAATAATTTTTAATGGATGGATACTTTTCTAGACTACTTGTTTTTTTCTGAAAATTATCTCCAAGGGCTAAATCATCTCCAAGGGCTAAATAGGAGACAGCACAAAATGGTGAAGACCACTGAAGGTAAGTCAGAATCCCCAGTGCGTTTCCTAGTAATGTGATATTGGATAAGTTACTAATCCTCTTTAAACCAAAGTTTTCCAGACTGTAAAATAGAAACAATACTACTAAAATGCACTGGGTTTTAGTGTAGTGTAATTGAAATAGATGGAGAAGTTCTTAGCACTGTGTCTGGCATATGCTGGGTACATCCCATGAGATAAAACTAAACCTGAACTGACTAGATGGTTCACTGATCCTCACATGACATTATTCCAGGGCCATACCTTTGAATCAGTTAACAAATTCATAAAAGGAGGCATTTTGTTAAATTATTTCAACTGACTATTATGTGTTGTTTAAGTAATAAGGGAGTAAAATTAGCAGGTCTCTCTAGAGGGAATACAAAAGATTATATATAGAAACTTAATTCATTGCACTTATTTATCCCATATAATAGGTTAGTGAGTGAAAGTTTCAATAATGAGTGCTGGTAACTGACACATATTGGAGAGTCCATGTTCCATTTAACGGCATTCAGACTCTTTTTAACAACTTTCTCCTCCTTTCCCCCAAATCACCAGGTGTAGCTGGTGGGCCATCATTCTGTGACTCTCTATGCAGAACCTTGGTTTCATTTATAGAAATGTCCAGATCTTTATGAATGCTTTCTTAATTCTGTTTTGATTCACCAACTTCCTAAAGTAGCTCTGTGGCTCATAGCTAACTGCGTTTTTAACTTGCACTAAAATTTGATCTCTCATGGTATGGCTATTTGTAATAAGGAAACAAAGCTTTATGACCTCATGGGAATTCTGCACACCTCAATAATGAGCTGGGAACAGAAAATGCCCATTGAGATATGACTCCTGGGTTAGTCTGACTTTCAAGCTAAGTGGTTTGTTCTTGGAAGCTACCTTCCAAATCACCTGGGACTCAGATTTCTGTTTCAGCAAAATAAAGATTTACTGTAGTATGGCTGAAAGTTTGAGATCCCTAGCTGCAGTCATAGGACCTGGTTCAGACCCTAGCTCCTCTCCTTACTGGCTGTGTGAATTTGGTTGAATTGCCTAAGATCTATAAGCCTTATTTCTTTTGGGAGTTTCAGCTTGGCCAGGCCAGTGATTAGTGCTAATGGTTAGTGGAGTGAGAGGTCAGGATGAGCAGTAAGCCTTATCTAGGGGAAATTGAGTTCAAACCAAGAAAATTAAAGCTGTTGATGCAAAAAGCAAGAACAAAGTTGAAAATTGGAGATATCGGCCGGATGTGGTGGCTCATACCTATAATCCCAGCACTTCTGGAGACTGAGGAAGGTAGATGGCTTGGGTCCAGAAGTTTGAGACCAGCCTGGGCAATATGTGAGACCCTGTCTGTAACTCACGCCTGTAATCCCAGCATTTTGGGAGGCCAAGGCAGGTGGATCAACTGAGGTCAGCAGTTCGAGACCAGCCTGACCAACATGGTGAAACCCTGTCTCTACTAAAATTACAAAAATTAGCTGGACATGGTGGCAGGCACCTATAATTTCAGCTACTTGGGAGGCTGAGGCAGGAGAATTGCTTGAACCTGGGAGGTGGAGGTAGCAGTGAGCTGAGATTACACCATTGCACTCCAGTTTGGGTAACAAGAACAAGACTGTATCTTTAAAAATTTTTTTTTTAAAATTAGCTGGGCATGGTGGGCATGTGCCTGTAGTGCCAGCTATTCAGGAGGTTGAGATGGGAGGATTGCTTGAGCTCAGGAGACAGAGGTTGCAGTGAGCCGAGATCATGCCACTGCACAGCAGCCTAGGTGACAGAGCCAGATCGTCTCTCAAAACAAACAAACAAACAAACAAAACAAAAACAGAAAACAAAAAACAAAAAACAAAAAAACAAAGAAAAGAAAAAGAAAACTGGAGATGTTGCCGCAGAATTTGAGAGCCAGGTAGAAGCAGAATTAAGGAGGGAGCAAAGAATGAGGGCAGGACAAAACAAAGCAAGAGAAGCCAGGCATTCCCAAGAAGCAGTAACTATTATCTAAGCTTGGTTTTATTGGATGCTAAGTGCTTTCTGAGTTGAGTTTCAGATGCCATGGTTTAAATTGCAACATGGAGGCACACAGGTCAAATTCAGCTCACAAGTCAGAGGTAATAATAAGGTAATGGCTAACATTTACTGAAAACTTACTACACATGAGCCATGCTCCAAATATTTCACATGTATTAGCTCATCGCAATCACTCAGCAATCCTTTGAGATGGATACTACTTATAGCCTCAGTTTACAAACAGGAAGACCAGGGTAACAGCTGGTTAAGTTATAGCATCAGTCTTTAAGCCTAGGTAGACTGGTTCCAGTGTTGATGCACTTCACCACCATCGAAGAATAGGGGCCATGTCCTATATTAGGGAGAACACACACAGGGCTTGGTGACAGAATAAGCCCATACTCTGTCTGGTGAAGGAGGCAACTTATAAAAAAGGTTCCACCCTTTGACTGCCTTCTTTATGCATATCATAGTCCTGTTTTCACACTGTTTTCTCAGCATCGTTTTATCACTGTGTTAACTGTCATCAACATATTACCTTCACAGTTATTTTAAGATAATATGTCCAATATGTTACTTTAACATTTCTTTGAAAAGGCTTTGTTTTCTTTGGCAAACAAATATTTTACCAAACCAGTGTTTTTTAAAACACTGGAAATAGTTGTCAACATTTTAAATTTGGGAGACTTCACATAAGAATCCTGACTTCTGGCTTTTCTTGAGAAATTTCAGGACTCGAGTAAGTTCAGAATGGTATTCCTGCTGATGACCATCATGGCATCTGGTTGAGCAGTTGCTCTTTTTGCAGGGCAGGGGCTGCTTCCCAGAGCCCTACAGTCCCCACGTACCCCCACTGCATTGCTCATTTATGTCACCTGCCTTACCATTGTAGGCCTTTGTGATTCCTCATTTAAAAGTCCAGATGGGCTAGTAGCATCAAGAACAGTGGACTGGTGCCAGGATTATGTAGAGAGATGTGCAGAAAATGATTTAATTTAAAGTTAGAACAGTAGTACTTAAGCAGTTGAAACTAAACTACCCAGCTAACTATACCTGTTTATATGTTTGTAGAGCTTTTGATCCTATAGATAAAGCTAACATCTGTTTAACCCTTAATAGTGCAGATAGAATGCTATGCAGTCACCAGTTTGACTCATGTTATGTCAGCACACATAATATGTGTGCCAGTCCTCTTGTGTCTAGGTGGGGTTCTATGATTTGTTCAGAGGGTAAGTGACACATGCCATTACCAAGCCTGGCCTCTAAGAAAATCTTCCAGATGCAATTTTTCTCTCTTTTCATCATCCGTGGAATCTTGGATATCATGCATTAAAGATGATGGCATTACCAGATAGAAAGAACTAGGTCCTTGAGTGACTACCTGGAGAATAGCCACCTGGCAAGAACCATTTTCAATGGAGAAATAACCTTCATTTAGTTCAGCCACTGAAATTGAGGATTGCTTGTTACAACCGCTAGAAGTAAGTGACATCACCGATATTCTTGATATTACTCTGTTTTAAGCACTTTTCATATAGAAACTCATTTAACCCTCATTGCTACCTTGTAAGTTCTCTGTTATCCATTATAAGTTCTCTGTCACAGATAAGGAAACTGAGGCATCAGGCGGTCAGTAATTTGCCCAAAGTTACAGGGCTAGTCAATAGCAGAGCCAGGATTTGAACACTGGCTGATGGCACCTAAGTTTTACCATTGCCCATACCAGGTCTCAACAAATTTCTGCTGAGCAGGTATGAAAGTTCAGGAACAAAGCCAGGCTCTGGGGATGCAAAGTCAATAAAAACACACAGTTCTTATACTTAAGAACAGTGTAACAGTAGGAGCAGTCTCATAAACCAACTCAGTAATCTGACATACTTTTTGAGTACACACTGTGTCTCAGACACTGTTGTAGGAGGAAGAGGGTCATCTATTGTAAAAGACAGTAAAGGGCAAGTAACGAAAGAGATGCAGAGGAAGGAGAGAACCACTTCATGCAGGAAAAGCAAGGGACATTTCTCATGGGAGATGAAAGTTCATTTGGCTCCTGAGGGATGCTTAGGCTTTTGCCAGCATTAGACCAATTCTAAGGGCTCTTTAGGCATGCCCTGTTTCTGTTTCTCCTCAGCTATACACAACCTGAAGCCCTTTCCCCTTTGACAACCCTTTTCTTCATCCACTGAAGTGATCCTTACTGCATAGTTATTTTAGGAACAGGAACACAGAATAATTAAAAAATCATCAATTACTATAAATAAACTTGACAGCCAATATTCCTTATGATATCATAAACCCATGCAGCTATTGACTCACTAACAGGTGAATCATTCCCTAGGATCAATGGTGACAATAATGCTTTGCCAAATTTAGAATCATCAAAATAAACATACAAGTACATAGGGTCAAAACAATTCCTCATATCCACAAGGGAAATTTTCATCAAATTAATGTGCCATGATAAAGCAAAAACAAGTGGGAAAAAATTCACTTCTCCTTGAATTCCTGTAGAGGATTCTAGAATTATTTTCTTTGTTCCTAAACTTTATGATATTCTGTGCAACAATGATATTAGCTGAGAAAAATGATGACTAGTCAGCATCAACACAGGATCACTCCTTTCAAGATATTTGTGAAGAAGTTCAGTAACCTTTAACATCCCATGACTTTGGCTTGGTTATTGCTGCAATTATTTGTATTCCTTAGTTTTTACTGTTTTCTTTGTATTATAGGCTGTGGTTGCATTTGGGATATTCTCCCCATGAAATGTATAAAATTTAGAAATTTCTCTTTTAGCAGTGGAATTTATACTCAGGTGAAATTTTATATGACCTTATATATTCAAATACTTATTACCATAACATATTTATGTGCATGGATACGTGGAGCTATCCACTGCATTTGATTGAGGTCGGCGAGATCTGAGTTCTAATCTTGTCTCTGCCTGGCTCTAGACATGGCCATCCTTCCTTACCTGAGCCTGTTTGCTGACTCACAAAATAGAGTTAATGGAATTGGAAGAGTATAAATGAATGAAATGGCTGGTTCATAGAGAAAATGTAGATAGGGATGAATAGAATGAAGAAAAAAAAGAGACTCAGTTTCGTTGGTCATAGTCTTGAATGATTTTCTCTCACATATAAAATAAATTTTAAGGTGTAAATTCCTTAGCTGGATGCCAATGTCCTATATATTCCCACCCCAATGTACTTTTCTAACTTTATCTTTCTCTAGTAGTCTGAGCTTAGACTTAAAAGAAATGAGGTTTTGCCCAGAATTTAGCATTTATTAACTGCGTGGTTTGAACAGGCCGTTGAACCTCTCTAAAACCTTGGTTTTTCTTAACTGAATAATGTAGATAGTGATCTTTGTAATGGTGAGGGCTGAATGAAACACTTGGCGTAGAGCCCTATACATCGTATGCAACTCTCCTTCTTTGCTTATATGAAAAGTCCTCTGTAAACTGTGAGACATTTGGAAGAGTTATATGTCACTATTATTCTGAAAGAGCAGCTGGCGTGAGGACCCCTGTCTTTATGCGGCTTCACAGACACTGTATACACAAATGCCTGCGTAGAACGCAGATAAATTTCACTTCCTACTGGTATTGAGTTTCTTAAAGTCAACCATGAGCAAAAAACTACTCCAGCAGAATACACATGAGAATGATGCCATTACAAAATGTAATTATGACAAAAGGTATGGAACAGAGATTAAAAATTCCATCATATGGAATATTGCAATTTGTCAGGAAAGTATAGTCAGGAAAAAAAAAAAAAGAATTGTGCAGAGGACGGGTTTTCCATGGGCATTTCCCCTGGGTGAGACCAGTGGCATGCCTGCAAAGCCCTCCCTGCAGACAACACTTTGGTCTCAGCCTGGGCCGGGCATGGTGGCTCATGCCTGTAATCCCAGCACTTTGGGAGGCCGAAGCGGGTGGATCACGAGGTCAGGAGATCGAGACCATCCTGGCTAACACGGTGAAACCCTGTCTCTACTAAAAATGCAAAAATTAGCTGGGCGTGCCTGTGTATCCCCTCTGCCCCACCAATCTTTCTCTCTCTTGAACTCCTTGTTCAAGAACACTTTGTGTTAAGTCAACTACCCCTTCTTCCTGGACCCAGTAAACACAGTTCTCCATGATCTTTTAGGAAAGCAAATCTGTCCACCATTCAAGGCAGCTTCGGCCTAACCCCATGACATTTATGGGTGTTGGCCAGACTTCACCTAGTCGCTAACAGACATCGGTATTTTGATTCCTTTTAATTTCCTTTTGGTTCAGTTCAAATGACCTGTGAAAAGTACTGACTGATTTTTTTTTTTTTTTTTTTTTTTTTTTTTTTTTTTTTTTTAGAGACGGAGTCTCACTCTGTCGCCCAGGCTGGAGTGCAGTGGCTCACTGCAAGCTCTGCCTCCCAGGTTCACGCCGTTCTCCTGCCTCAGCCTCTTTAGAAGCTGGACTACAGGCGCCCGCCACCACACCTGGCTAATTTTTTGTATTTTTAGTAGAGATGGGGTTTCACTGTGTTAGCCAGGATGGTCTCGATTTCCTGACCTCGTGATCTGCCCGCCTCAACCTCCCAAAGTGCTGGGATTACAGGTGTGAGCCACCACGCCTGGCCAGTACTGACTGAACTTTAATGAGACAGTAAATTCACCTTTTTATTCTAACATCTAAAAAGTTTTTCATTTTGGTATTTATAAAAATTACTCTGATAAATCATGTTGAGTTCCAGTTCCATTTCATTTCCTATTAGACCCCATGGCAAACTTCGTCAGACCCACATTCAATCTGCTTTCACCTACTGGAAACCTGTGCATCTGAAGAAGGAAAGTAGTCTTTATTTTCCTGGTGGTAAAAAAAAAGTTATTCATTCTCATACATGCATCAGGGAAGGCAGCTCCTCTTAAAAATCCTGCAAATTCTCTATAAGAAAGTGGTTTATGTCCATGCTGATAAGTGACAAACAAAACAAATATAATAACTGTGGCATTAAGAAGTCATGAGACAACTATTTTTGACTATTTTTTAGGCAATTTAAAATGTATGTTCTGTTTTTTAAAAAAATAACAGGTTAAAGAAATACACCACTTCTTAAGTTCAGACCCGGTATAGGTAATAAGCTCCGTATACTTATGAAATTTATCTAATTTAATCTTCCCAATTTTATAAGGTAGGGTTGTAGCTATTAATAAACTTCTCCAAAGCCATGTACTTGCCAGGTGGTGGAGCTCATTTTGAATCCAGGTCCACTAAATTTCAAAGCCCAAATTATTTTTGATATATTTTGCTAACTATCTCTAACTACAGAAACCTGGAGGCAGTATCAAATTTGCGGTGTAAACTTCTATATCAATCATAGTTTTCTGCACAGCTCTCTATTTTTTTTAAATTAGGTTGGTGCAAAAGTAATTGCCATTACTTTGAATGGCAAAAACCACAATTGCTTTTGCACCAACCTGATAAAATGACTTGGTAATTTTTGATTAATTGGAAAGAACATCAACCTGTTTTTGTAATTCAGACTCTGAAACTTACTAGCTATGTGATCTCAATCAAGCATCTATAGATGCTTGAATCCTCAATTTTCTTATCTGTAAAGTGGGGATAACAATATCTGCATTGCAGGGTCATTGTGAATTTGTAAATAATAGATGCAACTCATCCAGTAGAATGTCTGGTGAACTGTTCAACAAAAGGCAGTAGATGTTTTATGTTGTTGTTGTTGTTGCTTGTCATATGGAGTGGATATTTACCTGGTGACCCTGAAAACAGTTACACCAATTGATGCTAATGTTTTGAACCAGAAAATTAGAAATGTCACCTTCATAAAAGATCTTATGGAGAAGAAATGGATGATAAATGGTTTCTTCACACACATAACTGCTAGCGACCTGCAAGGCAAATAAGTCTGTAAAATGTTGAAATAACAAATGCATTCCTTTTTTTTTTTTTTTTCCCTGGGCTTAAAATGCTTAGGGTGAAAATAAAGTTGGAGTTTTTTCCTGAGCCTTTTTATTCATTTGCTTTAAAAAATTTATGCCATAAATTTACCAGGTCCTAAAATATAAGTTAGAGTAATTTTTAAAGTGGTAGACCAAATTGTATGTATGCTACCTAGAAGCATTTTTTTTTCTGAAAACACTAATATTGCTCTAAGTAGCGTCAAAATGGGCAATTTTTGAAAAAGCAGAGAAGAAATGTTGTGAGCATTTTTTATAGCATTTGATAGTGCTCTGGCTGAAGACTCAAATTGGGATTATTCTGAATAATAAAAATAAGTGAAAGCAAACAAACATCACCTTGTAGGTATCTTCTCTTTCTCTCCTGTTACTCCTTAGTAGCAACAAATATGCAGAAGACATTGAAAATTTCAACTGCGGGCTTTTATTGAGTTTTAAATCACTGGAGACTATGCCTAATGAAAATCATTGCACCATGCAACTATAGGAAATCAAACAGGTCAAACACTCTAACCTTGAATTTTAGAATCTCTTGTGACCCTCGGAAGTATGTTTTCCTATATTGCTCTATAATAGCACCATGGGGAGGGGTGGGAAGTTGGGGAGAGGCGGGTAGTTCACAGTGATCTTTGTCACTTCAAGTCTAGCACAAAAGTCTATAGTAGATGTTGGCGTTTTAACCATCATCCTCTTTTAAGTTTTCACAAACAAGCATTTGGCATCTTAATGGATAATGGTCTCCCTCTCTCTCTTCCTGTCTCTGAAAAATATTCTCAGAAACTCTCAATGGACTAAATTTTATATATTAATTTAAGACTGTAATAAGTAACTTATTCAAAGTTACATAGCATTTAAGATAGAGAAAGCACTCAAACCAAGTCTTTTGACCATCAACCCATTCCTATGTATGGGAAGTAAAAACCTGAAATGAGAGTTAGTTTTGATAACAGGATGTGTAAAAGGAGTGTGCATACTGGGTCCCTAAGGAGTTGCCAGAAGAGTAAAGGACAAGAAGATGAAACCAGTCCACTTTATCTGTGTTCCGCCTGAGCAGCTCAGTCTTTGGGCAAATGAGTGTCAAGGTATGCTCTCTGTAGAGCCTGGCAAAATAGGGGAGGCTCCTAGGGATGAGCAGAATTGCCCGCCTGTGTCACAGTGAGGCTACAGAGACTCCATGGGTGACAGCTGCCCTCTGAGTGTTTCCACCTCTGATGATAATGGTGTCTGTCTGCTGGGGTTGTTATGAGAGTTAGTTGGCCCATATAAAATGCTTAGAACAGGGTCTGGCGTAGCAAAAACTTACTAAATTCAGGGTAATACTTTTTAAATTTTATCAAAGAAGGTTTATTCCTTCCCATTATAAAAGTGCACAATCCATTATTAGAGACTTGGAAACACTTATATAGTGCTTAGTATGTACCTCTCACGTGTAAACTAATTTCCTAGTAAGCAAATAAGTATTATTACCACCTTCAATTACAGAGAGGTTGTAAAACTTGTCCAAAGTCACACAGTTGGTTTCAGAACCAAGATTCAATGCCAAGAAAAGCCATAAGTCAAACCACTACCTTATGTTGCTTCTCAAATTGAAGGATGAACTAAATGTATCTATAAGCCCACCACCCAGAGATTAGTTTTGTTTCCGTGCTCATCCACCTTCTCCCCCAATGGTAGTTTATTTTAAAGATAGCTTATTTTTACTTTTATATGAATTTTTTTTTTTTTTTTTTTTTTTTTTTTTTTTTTTTTTTTTTTACATCATGAGGATCATACTCTATGATTTCAAGGTCGGGGAAGTACAGGAATATCTTGGATTAGTAACCTACTACCTCCTAGTCATCATGTTGAGTGTCCTATGTATATTTTCCAATTTTCTTCCTACTAACCCTGGCAGGTAGGTCTTCCTTTCTCCACTTTTGTATGAAAAAATTTTTTAAAATATTATTCTTATAGGCTTCTCACTCAAAAATAACCGTACAACAGAGATTAAGGGTGTTCAGATAGGAAGAGAGGAAGGCAAATTGTCTCTGTTTGCAGATGACATGATTGTATATTTAGAAAACCCATCATCTCAGCCCTAAATCTCCGTAAGCTAATTAGCAACTTCAGCAAAGTCTCAGAATACAAAGTCAGTGTGCAAAAATCACAAGCATTCCTACACACCAATAATAGACAAACAGAGAGTCAGATCATAAGCGAACTCCCATTCACAATGGCTACAAAGAGAATAAAATACCTAGGAACACAGCTTACAAGGACGTGAAGGACCTCTTCAAGGAGAACTAAAAACCACTGCTCAAGGAAATAAGAGAGGACACCAACATATGGAAAAATAGTCCATGTTCATGGACAGGAAGAATCAATATCATGAAAATGGCCATACTGCCCAAAGTAATTTATAGATTCAATGCGATCTCCATCAAGCTACCGTTGACTTTCTTCACAGAATGAGAAAAAACTACTTTAAATTTCATATGGAACCAAAAAAGAGCTTGTATAGCCAAGACAATTCTCAGCAAAAAGAACAAAGTTGAAGGCATCAAGCTATCTGACTTCAAACTACACTACGAGGCTACAGTAACCAAAACAGCATAGTACTGGCACCAAAACAAATATATAGACCAATGGAACAGCAGGCCTCAGACATGCCACACATCTACAACCATCTGACCTTTGACAAACCTGAGAAAAAAAGGCAATGGGGAAAGGATTCCCTATTTAATAAATGATGTTGGGAAAACAGGCAGGCCATATGCTGGAAACTGAAACTGGACCCCTTACTTACTTACACCTTATACAAAAATTAACTCAAGATGGATTAAAGACTTAAACATAAGATGTACAACCGTTAAAAACTCTAGAAGAATATCTAGGCAATACCATTTAGGACATAGGCATGGGCAAAGACTACATTACTAAAACACCAAAAGCAATGGCAACATAAGCCAAAATTGACAAATGGGATCTAATTAAATTAAAGAGCTTCTGCACAGCAAAAGAAACTATCAATAGAGTGAATAGGCAACTCACAGAATGGGAGAAAATTTTTGAAATCTATCCATCTGACAAAGGGCTCATATCCAGAATCTTCAAGGAACTTAAGCAAATTTACAAGAAAATAACAAACAACCCCATCAAAAAGTGGGCAAAGGATATGAACAGACACTTCTCAAAAGAAGACATTTGAAAGACATACGAAAAAACAGCTCAGCATCACTGGTCATTAGAGAAATGCAAATGAAAGCTACAATAAGATACCATCTCATGCCAGTTAGAATGGTGATTGTTAAAAAGTCAGGAAACAACAGAGGCTGGAGAGTATGTGGAGAAATACGAATGCTATTACAACGTTGGTGGGAGTGTAAATTAGTTCAACCATTGTGGAAGACCGTGTGGCAATTCCTCAAGGATCTGGAACCAGAAATACCATTTGACCTAGCAATCCCATTACTGAGTATATACCTAAAGGACTATAAATCATTCTACTATAAAGATGCATGCACACATATGTTTATTGCAGCACTGTTCACAATAGCAAAGACTTGAAACCAACCCAAATGCCCATCAGTGATAGACTGGATAAAGAAAATATGGTACATATCCACCATGGAATACTATGTAGCCATAAAAAAGGATGAGTTCATGTCCTTTGCAGGGACATGGATGAAGCTGGAAACCATCATTCTCAGCAAAGTAACACAGGGACAGAAAACCTCACACCGCATTTTCTCACTTATAAGTGGGAGTTGAACAATGAGAACATGTGGACACAGGTAGGGGAATATCACACATGGGGGCCTGTCGGGGGGTAGGGGGCTAGGGGAGGGATAGCATTAGGAGAAATATCTAATGTAGATGATGGGTTGATGGGTGCAGCAAACCATGGCATGTGTGTACCTATGTAACAAGCCTGCACATCCTGCACATGTATCCCAGAACTTAAAGTATAAAAAATAAATACATAAATAATAAATAATATAAAATAAAAAAATAGAAAGTTCTGAAAATTTATATACTTAAAGTGTTGGGCAAAGAATAGTAGTAAGCAAAGCATGAAAGAAGAAATGTAAATCGACAATATACTTATGAAGAATCCTTTAACCTCACTTGTTGCCTGGGAGAGGGAAAATTAAAAAATAAAACACTATTTTTCCCTAAATATATGGGAAAAATAAAATTATTTGATACCTTTTTACGATAAAGGCAATATGAGAATATGCAGTGTAAATTTTTATGTTTTATGGAAAGTAATTAGGCAATATGTATTAAAGATAAAAAGTAAACATACACTTTGACATAGCAATCTCACTTTGGTGATCAATTCTATAAACTTTAAAAAAACAGCAGAAGATGGCATTCTGGACCATAAAACAACTCTTTTAATACATTTAAAAGGATTGCAATCATATAATATATTCTATGACAAACATAAATTCTAAATCAACAAAAGAAAAATATCAAGACTATAACTACATATTTAAAAATTAACTCACACACTTCTAAATAACTGATCAAAAGTGAAATCACAAGAAAGGTTAGAAGAGATATATATATAAATATAAATAAATAAATATATGTGTGTGTGTGTGTGTGTGTATATATATATATATATATATTTTTTTTTTTTTGAGATGGAGTCTCATGCTGTCACCCAGACTGGAGTGCAGTGGCATGATCTTGGCTCACTGCAACCTCCCTCCCTCAAGCTATTCTCCTGCCTCAGCCTCCTAAGTAGCTGGGATTACAGGTGTCTGCCACCACACCTGGCTTGTTTTTGTAGTTTTTAGTAGATACAGGGTTTCACCATGTTGGCCAGTTGGTCTCAAACTCCTGACCTCAAGTAATCCACCTGCCTTGGCCTCCCAAGGTGCTAGGATTACAGGTGTGAGCCACCACACTTGGTTGATATGTTGAACTGAATGGAGACAAAAACATAATATTAGATTTCATTGATGTAGGTACCAAAATTTTTGTGATATTTATAACATGAAAAACCTGCATTAGAGAAAATTTAAAAGATCTCAAAAAATTATCTAAGCTTTCACCAGAAGAAACAAACAACAACAACAACAAAACCCTAAGTAGAATAACAGAAGTAATAAAGATGAGTGAAAGCAAGGAAAATTAGACAAACAATAGAGAAGATAAGTGAAACTAAAAGCTGGTTTATTGAAAAAAGCAATACAATTGATAAAACTTTATTTAACTAATTCAGAAAACAAAAAAAACAGAGAAGACACAAATTACCAACATCAAGCATTGAAGGAAGGGATGTCACTACAGATTCTATAAACATTAAAGAACAATAAATAAAAATTATAAAAATCTTCATGTCAATACATTTGACAACTTATATAAGATGGACAAATTCCTTAAAAAAGACAAAATGCCAAGCTTACAAAGGTTAAATATAGTTAACCTGAATAACCCTATTGTTATTTATAAAATTATATTTACATTTAAATTCTTTCCACAAAGATGACTCCAGGTCCAGATGGCTTCACTAGTCAATTCTCTCGGCATTTAAAGAAAAAAAAAAAAAAAAAGAATAGCAATTTTCTATGCTCTTTCAGAAAGCAAAGAGGTGGGAAAACTTCCCAATTTACTTTATGAGGTCAGTATAACCATGATATCAAAACCGGACCAAGTCATTGTAAGATAAGAACAGCACTGACCAATATAATAAAATCCAAGAATATATAAAATAAGTTATCATGATCAACTAAGGTTTATTCTAAAAATTCTAGGTTGGTATAATATTTGGGAACCAATTAGTAAAATTCACCAAATTAATGAATTAAAAATAAAATTTTAAAAAATGTGCCAATTTCAATAGAAGAAAATGGTATTGACAAAATTCAACACTCATTCATAATTCTTTAAAAACTTCAGCAAATTAGAAATTATAAGAAACTTTCTCAACCTAATGGAAGATATCTATGAAAAAACTGCAAGTAGCATCATACTTATTGGTGAACGACTCAATATTTTCCCTCTAAGATCAGGTACAAGGCAAAGATATCACACTCACTAATTCTGTTCAACATGGTGCTAGGGGGCCTAGTCAGTACAATAAAGCAAGACAAAAAATGCATATAGATTGGAAAGGAAAAAGTAACTTTTTTTTTTCTCTTATATAATAAGTGTGAAAATGGAAAATACTAAGGTATCTATAAAAAGATTAACTGAGGTCACATGGTTACAGGATACAAGGTCAATATACAGAAATAAATTGTATTTCTCTATATAAGCAACACATAATTAAAAATTGAAATTTGAACATACTTTTAATAGCATAAAAACATAGAATTGGGCGGAGCAAGATGGCCGAATAGGAACAGCTCCAGTCTCCAACTCCCAGCGCGAGCGACACAGAAGACCCGTGATTTCTGCATTTTCAACTGAGGTACTGGGTTCATCTCACTGGGGAGTGCCAGACGATCGGTGCTGGTCAGCTGCTGCAGCCCGACCAGCGAGAGCTGAAGCAGGGCGAGGCATTGCCTCACCTGGAAAGCGCAAGGGGGAAGGGAATCCCCTTTCCTAGCCAGGGGAACTGAGACACACAACACCTGGAAAATCGGGTAACTCCCACCCCAAAACTGCGCTTTAAGCAAACAGCCACACCAGGAGATCATATCCCACACCTGGCCGGGAGGGTCCCACACCCACGGAGCCTCCCTCATTGCTAGCACAGCAGTCTGTGATCTACCGGCAAGGCAGCAGCGAGGCTGGGGGAGGGGCGCCCGCCATTGCTGAGGCTTAAGTAGGTAAACAAAGCTGCTGGGAAGCTCGAACTGGGTGGAGCTCACAGCAGCTCAAGGAAACCTGCCTGTCTCTGTAGACTCCACCTCTGGGGACAGGGCACAGTAAATAATAACAAACGCAGCAGCTCTGCAGACGCAAACGACTCTGTCTGACAGCTTTGAAGAGAGCAGTGGATCTCCCAACACGGAGGTTGAGATCTGAGAAGGGACAGACTCCCTGCTCAAGTGGGTCCCTGACCCCTGAGTAGCCTAACTGGGAGACAATCCCCACTAGGGGCAGTCTGACACCCCACACCTCACAGGGTGGAGTACACCCCTGAGAGGAAGCTTCCAAAGCAAGAATCAGACAGGTACACTCGCTGTTCAGAAATATTCTATCTTCTGCAGCCTCTGCTGCTGATACCCAGGCAAACAGGGTCTGGAGTGGACCTCAAGCAATCTCCTACAGCTATAACCTACAGCTGAGGATCCTGACTGTTAGAAGGAAAGCTATCAAACAGGAAGGACACCTACACCAAAACCCCATCAGTACATCACCATCATCAAAGACCAGAGGCAGATAAAACCACAAAGATGGGGAAAAAGCAGGGCAGAAAAGCTGGGAATTCAAAAAATAAGAGCGCATCTCCCCCGGCAAAGGAGCGCAGCTCATCGCCAGCAACGGATCAAAGCTGGACGGAGAATGACTTCGACGAGATGAGAGAAGAAGGCTTCAGTCCATCAAATTTCTCAGAGCTAAAGGAGGAATTACGTACCCAGCGCAAAGAAACTAAAAATCTTGAAAAAAAAGTGGAAGAATTGATGGCTAGAGTAATTAATGCAGAGAAGCTCACAAACGAAATGAAAGAGACGAAAACCATGGCACGAGAAATACGTGACAAATGCACAAGCTTCAGTAACCGACTCGATCAACTGGAAGAAAGAATGTCAGCGATGGAGGATCAAATGAATGAAATGAAGTGAGAAGAGAAACCAAAAGAAAAAAGAAGAAAAAGAAATGAACAAAGCCTGCAAGAAGTATGGGATTATGTAAAAAGACCAAATCTACGTCTGATTGGGGTGCCTGAAAGTGAGGGGGAAAATGGAACCAAGTTGGAAAACACTCTTCAGGATATCATCCAGGAGAACTTCCCCAACCTAGTAGGGCAGGCCAACATTCAAATCCAGGAAATACAGAGAACGCCACAAAGATACTCCTCGAGAAGAGCAACTCCAAGACACATAATTGCCAGATTCACCAAAGTTGAAATGAAGGAAAAAATCTTAAGGGCAGCCAGAGAGAAAGGTCGGGTTACCCACAAAGGGAAGCCCATCAGACTAACAGCAGATCTCTCGGCAGAAACTCTTCAAGCCAGAAGAGAGTGGGGGCCAATATTCAACATTCTTAAAGAAAAGAATTTTAAACCCAGGATTTTATATCCAGCCAAACTAAGTTTCATAAGTGAAGGAGAAATAAAATCCTTTACAGATAAGCAAATGCTTAGGGATTTTGTCACCACTAGGCCTGCCTTACAAGAGACCCTGAAGGAAGCACTAAACATGGAAAGGAACAACCGGTACCAGCCATTGCAAAAACATGCCAAAATGTAAAGACCATCAAGGCTAGGAAGAAACTGCATCAACTAACGAGCAAAAAAACCAGTTAATATCATAATGGCAGGATCAAGTTCACACATAACAATCTTAACCTTAAATGTAAATGGACTAAATGCTCCACTTAAAAGACACAGACTGGCAAACTGGATAAAGAGTCAAGACCCATCAGTCTGCTGTATTCAGGAGACCCATCTCACACGCAGAGACATACATAGGCTCAAAATAAAGGGATGGAGGAAGATTGACCAAGCAAATGGAGAACAAAAAAAAGCGGGGGTTGCAATACTAGTCTCTGATAAAACAGACTTTAAACCATCAAAGATCAAAAGAGACAAAGAAGGCCATTACCTAATGGTAAAGGGATCAATTCAACAGGAAGAGCTAACTATCCTAAATATATATGCACCCAATACAGGAGCACCCAGATTCATAAAGCAAGTCCTTAGAGACTTACAAAGAGACTTAGACTCCCATACAATAATAATGGGAGACTTCAACACTCCACTGTCAACATTAGACAGATCAACGAGACAGAAAGTTAACAAGGATATCCAGGAATTGAACTCATCTCTGCAGCAAGCAGACCTAATAGACATCTATAGAACTCTCCACCCCAAATCAACAGAATATACATTCTTCTCAGCACCACATCGTACTTACTCCAAAATTGACCATGTAATTGGAAGTAAAGCACTCCTCAGCAAATGTACAAGAACAGAAATTATAACAAACTGTCTCTCAGACCACAGTGCAATCAAATTAGAACTCAGTACTAAGAAACGCAATCAAAACCGCTCAACTACATGGAAACTGAACAACCTGCTCCTGAATGACTACTGGGTACATAACGAAATGAAGGCAGAAATAAAGATGTTCTTTGAAACCAATGAGAACAAAGATACAACATACCAGAATCTCTGGGACACATTTAAAGCAGTGTGTAGAGGGAAATTTATAGCACTAAATGCCCACAAGAGAAAGCAGGAAAGATCTAAAATTGACACTCTAACATCGCAATTAAAAGAACTAGAGAAGCAAGAGCAAACACATTCGAAAGCTAGCAGAAGGCAAGAAATAACTAAGATCAGAGCAGAACTGAGGGAGATAGAGACACAAAAAACCCTCCAAAAAATCATTGAATCCAGGAGTTGGTTTTTTGAAAAGATCAACAAAATTGACAGACCACTAGCAAGACTAATAAAGAAGAAAAGAGAGAAGAATCAAATCGACGCAATTAAAAATGATAAAGGGGATATCACCACCGACCCCACAGAAATACAAACTACCATCAGAGAATACTATAAACATCTCTACGCAAATAAACTGGAAAATCTAGAAGAAATGGATAATTTCCTGGACACTTACACTCTCCCAAGACTAAACCAGGAAGAAGTTGAATCCCTGAATAGACCAATAGTAGGCTCTGAAATTGAGGCAATAATTAATAGCCTACCAACCAAAAAAAGTCCAGGACCAGATGGATTCACAGCCGAATTCTACCAGAGGTACAAGGAGGAGCTGGTACCATTCCGTCTGAAACTATTCCAATCAATAGAAAAAGAGGGAATCCTCCCTAACTCATTTTATGAGGCCAACATCATCCTGATACCAAAGCCTGGCAGAGACACAACAAAAAAAGAGAATTTTAGACCAATATCCCTGATGAACATCGATGCAAAAATCCTCAATAAAATACTGGCAAACCGGATTCAGCAGCACATCAAAAAGCTTATCCACCATGATCAAGTGGGCTTCAACCCTGGGATGCAAGGCTGGTTCAACATTCGCAAATCAATAAACATAATCCAGCATATAAACAGAACCAAAGACAAGAACCACATCATTATCTCAATAGATGCAGAAAAGGCTTTTGACAAAATTCAACAGCCCTTCATGCTAAAAACGCTCAATAAATTCGGTATTGATGGAACGTACCTCAAAATCATAAGAGCTATTTATCACAAACCCACAGCCAATATCATACTGAATGGGCAAAAACTGGAAAAATTCCCTTTGAAAACTGGCACAAGACAGGGATGCCCTCTCTCACCACTCCTATTCAACATAGTGTTGGAAGTTCTGGCTAGGGCAATCAGGCAAGAGAAAGAAATCAAGGGTATTCAGTTAGGAAAAGAAGAAGTCAAATTGTCCCTGTTTGCAGACGACATGATTGTATATTTAGAAAACCCCATTGTCTCAGCCCAAAATCTCCTTAAGCTGATCAGCAACTTCAGCAAAGTCTCAGGATACAAAATTAATGTGCAAAAATCACAAGCATTCTTATACACCAGTGACAGTCAAACAGAGAGCCAAATCAGGAATGAACTTCCATTCACAATTGCTTCAAAGAGAATAAAATACCTAGGAATCCAACTTACAAGGGATGTAAAGGACCTCTTCAAGGAGAACTACAAACCACTGCTCAGTGAAATCAAAGAGGACACAAACAAATGGAAGAACATACCATGCTCATGGATAGGAAGAATCAATATCGTGAAAATGGCCATACTGCCCAAGGTAATTTATAGATTCAATGCCATCCCCATCAAGCTACCAATGAGCTTCTTCACAGAAGTGGAAAAAACTGCTTTAAAGTTCATATGGAACCAAAAAAGAGCCCGCATCTCCAAGACAATCCTAAGTCAAAAGAACAAAGCTGGAGGCATCACGCTACCTGACTTCAAACTATACTACAAGGCTACAGTAACCAAAACAGCATGGTACTGGTACCAAAACAGAGATATAGACCAATGGAACAGAACAGAGTCCTCAGAAATAATACCACACATCTACAGCCATCTGATCTTTGACAAACCTGAGAGAAACAAGAAATGGGGAAAGGATTCCCTATTTAATAAATGGTGCTGGGAAAATTGGCTAGCCATAAGTAGAAAGCTGAAACTGGATCCTTTCCTTACTCCTTATACGAAAATTAATTCAAGATGGATTAGAGACTTAAATGTTAGACCTAATACCATAAAAATCCTAGAGGAAAACCTAGGTAGTACCATTCAGGACATAGGCATGGGCAAAGACTTCATGTCTAAAACACCAAAAGCAACGGCAGCAAAAGCCAAAATTGACAAATGGGATCTCATTAAACTAAAGAGCTTCTGCACAGCAAAAGAAACTACCATCAGAGTGAACAGGCAACCTACAGAATGGGAGAAAATTTTTGCAATCTACTCATCTGACAAAGGGCTAATATCCAGAACCTACAAAGAACTCAAACAAATTTACAAGAAAAAAACAAACAACCCCATCAAAAAGTGGGCAAAGGATATGAACAGACATTTCTCAAAAGAAGACATTCATACAGCCAACAGACACATGAAAAAATGCTCATCATCACTGGCCATCAGAGAAATGCAAATCAAAACCACAATGAGATACCATCTCACACCAGTTAGAATGGCGATCATTCAAAAGTCAGGAAACAACAGGTGCTGGAGAGGATGTGGAGAAATAGGAACACTTTTACACTGTTGGTGGGATTGTAAACTAGTTCAACCATTATGGAAAACAGTATGGCGATTCCTCAAGGATCTAGAACTAGATGTACCATATGACCCAGCCATCCCATTACTAGGTATATACCCAAAGGATTATAAATTATGCTGCTATAAAGACACATGCACACGTATGTTTATTGCAGCACTATTCACAATAGCAAAGACTTGGAATCAACCCAAATGTCCATCAGTGACAGATTGGATTAAGAAAATGTGGCACATATACACCATGGAATACTATGCAGCCATAAAAAAGGATGAGTTTGTGTCCTTTGTAGGGACATGGATGCAGCTGGAAACCATCATTCTTAGCAAACTATCACAAGAACAGAAAACCAAACACCGCATGTTCTCACTCATAGGTGGGAACTGAACAATGAGATCACTTGGACTCGGGAAGGGGAACATCACACACCGGGGCCTATCATGGGGAGGGGGGAGGGGGGAGGGATTGCATTGGGAGTTATACCTTATGTAAATGACGGGTTGATGGGTGCAGCACACCAACATGGCACAAGTATACATATGTAGTAAACCTGCACATTGTGCACATGTAGCCTACAACTTGAAGTTTAATAATAATAAATAAATTTAAAAAAAATAAAAAAAAAAAAAAATAAAAAAAAAAAACATAGAATTATCAGATAAATTTAATAATATCAGTGTTCCTGGCCTGTACACTGAAAACTGCAAAACCTTGCTAAAAAGAATTTAAAAAGACAATTTAAATAAATTGAGAGAGATACTGCCGATTGCAAAATTCTAATCAACAGACTCTTCCAATCAACAGAATGAAATCAACAATATGGGAATATATTAGGATGTCATTTCTCCTCAAATATCTATGGATTTGATGCTATCAAAATCAATTCCCAGTGGGTGCTTCTATAAAATTAATTTCAAAATTATATGGAAGTGCAAAGGACTTAGAATAGCAGAGACAACTTTGGAATAGAACAAAGTAGGACACAAAAAGCACGAGCCCGAAAAGAAAAGTTACTATGCTGTATTTCTTCAAAATTGTAAACTTCTACTCTTCAAAAGCCACCTGTTAAGAGAATGAAAAGGCAAACCACAGATTAAGAGAATATTTCTAGTAAACAACCTGTTTGTGTTTTTAAAAAGTTAAGTGTAATAAGCTATACATAAAAACTATGAGCTATATGCTTTTATTTATTTGGAATTTTAGAAATGGCACAAACTATAGTCATAAAAACAGGTCAGTGGTTGCTGAGGCCTAGGGTGCAAAGAGATACAAGGAACCCTTTTGCGGGTGGTGGATATGGTCTGTAATTTTATTGGGATGGTATTTATATGGCTGTATATATTTTGTATACATTATTGTTAAAACGTATCAAACTGTGCACTTAAAATGGGTGGATTTCATTGACTATAAACTATGCCTCAATAAAATTTATTAAAACAAACAAAAAGCACTTTTATCTAAGGAGAGATATATGGTGATTTTTAAAGGTAAAAACAAAACAAAAAGTAAACATAAAATGAAGGCTATAATCTGATTGTTCCTCTGTAATAGATCATTGAATACATTATAGTACATTAAATACATGTAACATTATGTAGCTTTTAAAAAAGTGTTACAGCCATAATATTGGTCTTGAGATTAATTTATGATATTTTTGTGGAAATCCAAAGTGATATGTGATTTATTTTTGGAATAAATCAACTCTCTATATAGAAACATAGTTAATGTTTATTCGGAATGCTGAGACTAAAGGTAGAGAACAGGGGAGGTTATTACGTTTTTAATTCATGCATTTGTGCATTTTTTTTTTTTTTTACAAAATCATATATTACTTTTACAATTCAGAACATTTTAATAAAATTAAGAAAGAAAAGTAAAAAACTTACCTCTTTCTGAAGGACTTCTATTTTTCTTTTTGACTTGGAATACATATATGTATTTTTAATTTTACTTTTAACTTCTAGGGTACATATGCACAACGTGCAGGTTTGTTATATAGGTATACATGTGCCATGTTGGTGTGCTGCACCCATTAACTTGTCATTTACATTAGGTATATCTCCTAATACTATCCCTCCCCTCTCTCCCTACCGCACAACAGGCCCCGGTGTGTGATGTTCTCCTACCTGTGTCCATGTGTTCTCATTGTTCAATTCCCACCTATGAGTGAGAACATGTGGTGTTTGGTTTTCTGTTCTTGCGACAGTTTGCTGAGAATGATGGTTTCCAGCTGCATCCATGTCCCTACAAAGGACATGAACTCATCCTTTTTTATGGCTGCATCGTATTCCATGGTATATATGTGCCACATTTTCTTAATCCAATCTGTCATTGATGGACATTTGGGTTGGTTCCAAGTCTTTGCTATTGTGAATAGTGCCGCAATAAACATATGTGTGCATGTGTCTTTATAGCAGCATGATTTATAATCCTTTGGGTATATACCCAGTAATGGGATGGCTGGGTCAAATGGTATTTCTAGTTCTAGATCCTTGAGGAATTGCCACACTGTCTTCCACAATGGTTGAACTAGTTTGCAGTTCCACCAACAGTGTAAAAGTGTTCCTATTTCTCCACATCCTCTCCAGCACCTGTCGTTTCCTGACTTTTTAATGATTACCATTCTAACTGGTGTGAGATGGTATCTCATTGTGGTTTTGATTTGCATTTCTCTGATGGCCAGTGATGATGAGCATTTTTTCATGTGTCTGTTGGCTGCATAAATGTCTTCTTTTGAGAAGTATCTGTTCATATCCTTTGCCCACTTTTTGATGGGATTGTTTTTTTCTTGTAAACTTGTTTGAGTACTTTGTAGGTTCTGGATATTAGCCCTTTGTCAGATGAGTAGATTGCAAAAATTTTCTCCTATTTTGTAGGTTACCTGTTCACTCTGATGGTAGTTTCTTTTGCTGTTCAAAAGCTCTTTAGTTTAATTAGATCCCATTTGTCAATTTTGACTTTTGTTGCCATTGCTTTTGGTGTTTTAGACATGAAGTCTTTGCCCATGCCTATGTCCTGAATGGCATTGCCTAGGTATTCTTCTAGGGTTTTTATGGTTTTAGGTCTAACATTTAAGTCTCGAATCCATCTTGAATTAATTTGTGTATAAGGTGTAAGGAAGGGATCCAGTTTCAGTTTTCTACATATGGCTAGCCAGTTTCCCAGGACCATTTATTAAATAGGGAATCCTTTCCCCATTGCTTGTTTTTCTCAGGTTTGTCAAAGATCAGATGGTTGTAGATGTGTGGTATTATTTCTGAGGGCTCTGTTCTGTTCCATTGGTCTATATCTCTGTTTTGGTACCAGTACCATGCTGTTTTGGTTACTGTAGGCTTGTAGTGTAGTTTGAAGTCAGGTAGCATGATGCCTCCAGCTTTGTTCTTTTGGCTTAGGATTCTCTTGGCACTGCGGGCTCTTTTTTGGTTCCATATGAACTTTAAAGTAGTTTTTTCCAATTCTGTAAAGAAAGTCATTAGTAGCTTAATGGGGATGGCGTTGAATCTATAAATTACCTTGGGCAGTATGGCTATTTTCACGATATTGATTCTTCCTATCCATGAGCATGGAATGTTCTTCTATTTGTTTGTGTTCTTTTTTATTTCATTGAGCAGTGGTTTGTAGTTCTTCTTGAAGAGGTCCTTCACATCCCTTGTAAGTTGGATTCATAGGTATTTTATTCTCTTTGAAGCAATTGTGAATGGGAGTTCACTCATGATTTGGCTCTCTGTCTGTTATTGGTGTATAAGAATGCTTGTGATTTTTGCACATTGATTTTGTATCCTGAGACTTTGCTGAAGTTGCTTATCAGCTTCAGGAGATTTTGGGCTGAGATGATGGGGTTTTCTAAATATACAATCATGTCATCTGCAAACAGGGACAATTTGTCTTGCTCTTTTCCTAACTGAATACCCTTTATTTCTTTCTCTTGCCTGATTGCTCTGGCCAGAACTTCCAACACTATGTTGACTAGGAGTGGTGAGAGAGGGCATCCCTGTCTTGTGCCCGTTTTCAAATGGAATGCTTCCAGTTTTTGCCCATTCAGTATGATATTGCTGTGGGTTTGTCATAAATAGCTCTTATTATTTTGAGATACGTTCAATCAATAACAAATTTATTGAGAGTTTTTAGCGTGAAAGACTGGTTGAATTTTGTTAAAGGCCTTTTCTGCATCTATTGAAGTAATTATGTGGTTTTTGTCTTTGGCTCTGTTTATACGCTGGATTACATTTATTGATTTGCATATGTTGAACCAGCCTTGCATCCCAGGGATGAAGCCCACTTGATCATGGTGGATAAGCTTTTTGATGTGCTGCTGGGTTTGGTTTGCAAGTATTTTATTGAGGATTTTTGCATCAATGTTCATCAGGGATATTGGTCTAAAATTCTGTTTTTTTTTTTTGTGTCTCTGCCAGGCTTTGGTATCAGGATTATGTTGGCCTCATAAAATGAGTTAGGGAGGATTCCCTCTTTTTCTATTGATTGGAATAGTTTCAGAAGGAATGGTACCAGCTCCTCCTTGTACCTCTGGTAGAATTCGGCTGTGAATCCATCTACTCCTGGACTTTTTTTGGTTGGTAGAGTATTAATTATTGCCTCAATTTCAGAGCCTGTTATTGGTCTATTCAGGGATTCAACTTCTTCCTGGTTTAGTCTTGGGAGAGTGTATGTGTCCAGGAATTTATCCATTTCTTCTAGGTTTCCTAGTTCATTTGCATAGAGGTGTTTATAGTATTCTCTGATGGTAGTTTGTATTTCTGTGGGGTCGGTGGTGATATCCCCTTTATCATTTTTTATTGCATCTATTTGATTCTTCTCTCTTTTCTTCTTTATTAATCTTGCTAGTGGTCTATCGACTTTGTGTATCTTTTCAAAAAAACCAACTCCTGGATTCATTGATTTTTGACTTGCTTTATGAATCTGGGTGCTCCTGTATTGGATGCATATATATTTAGGATAGTTAGCTCTTCTCGTTGAATTGATCCCTTTACCATTATTTAATGGCCTTCTTTGTCTCTTTTGATCTTTGTTGGTTTAAAGTCTATTTTATCAGAGACTAGGATTTCAACCCCTGCCTTTTTTTGTTTTCCATTTGCTCGGTAGATCTTCTTCCATCCCTTTATTTTGAGCCTACGTGTGTCTCTGCAGTGAGATGGGTCTCCTGAATACAGAACACTGATGGGTCTTGACTCTTTATCCAATTTGCCAGTCTGTGTCTTTTGCTGTTCAAAAGCTCTTTAGTTTAATTAGATCCCATTTGTCAATTTTGACTTTTGTTGCCATTGCTTTTGGTGTTTTAGACATGAAGTCCCTGCCCATGCCTATGTCCTGAATGGCATTGCCTAGGTATTCTTCTAGGGTTTTTATGGTTTTAGGTCTAACATTTAAGTCTCTAATCCATCTTGAATTAATTTGTGTATAAGGTGTAAGGATTTACATTTAAAATTTAGCCCATTTACATTTAAGGTTGATATTGTTATGTGTGAATTTGAAGCTGTCATTATGATGTTAGCTGGTTATTTTGCTCGTTAGTTGATGCAGTTTCTTTCTAGCATTGATGGTCTTTACATTTTGGCATGTTTTTGCAGTGGCTGGTACCGGCTTTTCCTTTCCATGTTTAGTGCTTCCTTCAGGAGCTCTTTTGGGCAGGCCTGGTGGTGACAAAATCTCTCAGCATTTTCTTGTCTGTAAAGGATTTTATTTCTCCTTCACTTATGAAACTTACTTTGACTGGATATGAAATTCTGGGTTGAAAATTCGTTTCTTTAAGAATGTTGAATATTGGCCCCCACTCTCTTCTGGATTGTAGAGTTTCTGCCAAGAGACCCACTGTTAGTCTGATGGGCTTTCCTTTGTGGGTAACCCGACCTTTCTCTCTGGCTGCCCTTAATATTTTTTCCTTCATTTCAACTTTGGTGAATCTGGCAATTATGTGTCTTGGAGTTGCTCTTTTCAAGGAGTATCTTTGTGGCATTCTCTGTATTTCCTGAATTTAAATGTTGGCCTGCTTTGCTAGGTTGGGGAAGTTCTCCTGGATGATATCCTGCAGAGTGTTTTCCAACTGGGTTCCATTCACCTCGTCAGTTTCAGGTACACCAATCAGACGTAGATTTGGTCTTTTCACATGGTCCCATATTTCTTGGAGGCTTTGTTTGTTTCTTTTTACTCTTTTTTTTCTAAACTTCTCTTTTTGCTTTATTCATTCATTTGATCTTCAATCACTTATACCCTTTCTTCCAGTTGATCGAATCGGTTGCTGAAGCTTGTGCATTTGTCACGTAGTTCTCACGCCATGGTTGCAGCTCTATCAGGTCATTTAAGGACTTCTCTACATCGGTTTTTCTAGTTAGCCATTCTTCTAATCTTTTTTCAAGGTTTTTAACTTCTTTGCCATGGGTTCGAACTTCCTCCTTTAGCTCGGAGAAGTTTGATCGTCTGAAGCCTTCTTCTCTCAACTCGTCAAAGTCATTCTCCATCCAGCTTTGTTCCATTGCTGCTGAGGAGCTGCGTTCCTTTGGAGGGGGAGAGACTCTTTGATTTTTAGAATTTTCAGCTTTTCTATTCTCTTTTTCCCCCATCTTTGTGGTTTTATCTACCTTTGGTCTTTGATGATGGTGACATGTACAGATGGGGTTTTGGTGTGGATGTCCTTTCTGTTTGTTAGTTTTCCCTCTAACAGTCAGGACCCTCAGCTGCAGGTCAGTTGGAGTTTGCTGGAGGTCCACTCCAGACCCTGTTTGCCTGGGTATCAGCAGCAGAGGCTGCTGAAAAGTGGATATTGCCGAACAGCAAACGTTGCTGCCTGATTGTTCCTCTGGAAGCTTCGTCTCAGAGGGGTACCCGGCCGTGTGAGGTGTCAGTCTGCCCCTACTGGGGGGTGCCTCCTGGTTAAGCTACTCGAGGGTCAGGGACCAACTTGAGGAGGCAGTCTGTCCGTTCTCAGATCTCAAACTCAGTGCTGGGAGAACCACTACTCTCTTCAAAGCTGTCAGACAGGGACATTTAAATCTGCAGAGGTTTCTACTGCCTTTTGTTTGGCTATGCCCTGTCCCCAGAGGTGGAGTCTACAGAGGCAGGCAGGCCTCCTTGAGCTGTGGTGGGCTCCACCCAGCTCGAGCTTCCTGGCAGCTTTGTTTACCTACTCAAGCCTCAGCAATGGTGGGTGCCCCTTCCACAGCCTCACTGCCGCCTTGCAGTTTGATCTCAGACTGCTGTGCTAGCAATGAGGGAGGCCCCATGTGTGTGGGACCCTCTAAGTCAGGCACACCTCTAAATCTCCTGGTGTGCCCTTTGCTAAGACCCTAGGAAAAGTATTAGGGTGGGAGTGACTTGATTTTCCAGGTGCTATGTGTCATGGTTTCCCTTGGCTAGGAAAGGGAATTCCCTTACCCCTTGTGCTTCCTGGGGGAGGTGAAGCCTCACCCTGCTTCGGCTCTCGCTCAGTGGCCTGCACCCACTGTCCTGCATCCACTGTCCAACACACCCCAGTGAGATGAACCCAGTACCTCAGCTGGAAATGCAGAAATCACTTGTCTTTTGTGTCACTCACTCTGGGAGCTACAGCCTGGAGCTGTTCCTATTTGACCATCTTGGAACTACTTTATCAGGACTTCTATTTTTTATATTACTACTACAAGTAGTCATTTATAGTGCTTATGTATCTACATTGTTCTGCAAATCCATTGCATCTTATTTTCGTTGGTTTTCATGACTGACTCTTACTAGACTGTGATCCCTGGGAGGGCAGGGCAACTCATATTTATCTTTTCCACTCTGGGATCATTCATTTGTCAACATGTTGTTGAGTACCTATAAAGTGCTAGTCACTGGTCACACAGTGGGCATATTTTCCAGTATGTAATAGATCCTCAATGCTTCTGAATTGCTGAATGAATTCAGATATGTTATTCGATGGTAGCAGAACAAAGGTATTGAATGAATATACTACTTGCCCCTCTAACAACAGTTTTAAATAATGAAAGACTATACTGTAATATCTGTCCACTCATCATCTGGTTTAAAGTGGAATTTGGCTCTGCAATTTGAGAGTGAAAGGGGAATTTGAGAAATGAAAAATTACATAAAGTCCAACTTAAATTGTTTTAAAAAGAAGCCATATGTTCTATATTTGACGCTCACTGCTCGCTCCCACTTCCTTAAGACCATAATAATTCCCACATCCTTAAGATTTATAATCATAAATCACAAACCTAGTAGAATTTACCTTTGGCAAAGTTTAGGTATGTAAACCTATCAGTGTTCAGGTAGGGGAAGTCTAATCCTTATAAGCCAGTGTGCAAAAATCAAGTTTAACCCTTGAGATGGAACATGAACTCTTTCCAATTCTACAGGCTAGATGGCCCTAAAGATGCCCAACTCACATTCAGAGTCACTGTCTGTACCTATAATCTCTGTTTCATAAATGACATTGTGTAAGTCTGTTCTCATGGTGCTAATAAGGACATATCCAACACTGGGTAATTTTTAAAGGAAAGAGGTTTAATTGACTCACAGTTCCACATGGATGGGGAGGCCTCATAATCATGGCTGAAGGTGAATGACGAGCAAAGTCGTGTCTTACATGATGGCAGGCAAGAGGCCTGTGCAGGGGAACTGCCCTTTTATAAAACCATCAGTTCTTGTGAGACTTATTCACTATCATAAGAACAGCTTGGGAAAACCTGCCCCCATGATTCAATCACCTCTGTGGGGATTATGGGAGCTACAATTTAAGACGAGATTTGGATTGGGACAGTAAAACCACATCAGACATGCTGTAATGAAGTGAAAAACCAGCACTCCCCATACCCCATAAGGAAACATAGCAACGTGGTTAAAGTATGGATTCCAGAGCCTGCCTGGTTTTGGAGTGCAAGCCCCAGCATTTACTATCTCTGCACCCTTGGGTAAATTAATCTCTTTGTGCCTTAGTTTTTACCTCTGAAAACTGAGAATAATGAAAGTATCCACCTCATAGGGTTGTATAAGAGTTAAAGAATTAGGCCGGGTGCAGTGGCTCACGCCCGTTATCCCAGCACTTTGGGAGACTGAGGAGGGTAGATCACCTACGGTTAGGAGTTCAAGACCAGCCTGACCAACATGGAGAAACCCTGTCTCTAATAAAAATACAAAATTAGCTGGGCATGGTGGCTCATGCCTGTAATCCCAGCCACCCTGGAGGCTGAGTAAAGAGAATTGCTTGAACCCAGGAGGTAGAAGCTGCAGTGAGCCAAGATCATGCCATGGCACAGCAGCCTGGGCAACAAGAGTAAAACTCCATCTCAAAAAAAAAAAAAAAAAAAAAAAAAAAAAAGAGTTAATGAATTAATAGTTGTGAGTTCTGTAAACAATTCTTGACTCATGAGAAGTATGTGATAAACAAAGAAAAATATCACTGTGCCTGGTCAGCCTGCAGGGCCTCTGTTAATGAACATCTTAGGAAACCCAGCACATGCAGGGGGTTGGGGAACATAATCTTGGACCTAACTTAACTTCTGTCCCACTTAGCCTTGATATTTTTACCTCCCTGCTTGTAACCAAGGGTGTCTACTCCAGAAACGCCAATTAAAGAAACTTCTAAATGAAAATGTTCTGAAGAAGAAAATGTAAACGAGGCTGCCCCTTGCCAAATTTCTTCATTCTAGGATTCTGGGGCTGGGACTTTGTCACAAATTTGAGCAGTGGTGTTATAAAACAGACTGACAAGGCTGTGAATTGCAACACTACATCAAGCTGGAGTCCTAAGCTGTTATACATTTTTATTTTTTTTGCTTTGGGTTTTTACCCCATATGCTTACCATTTCTGCAGATGTACTTTCATGCATTGAGATTCCTATTTCCCAGGGAAAAAAAATTACCGAGGTTTAAGTCAGTCAGGATTTTGCTGTCTTAGGGCAAGTGTGTTATGGCATTTGGGAATTAACAGGGTGAGAGCTGCAGGAAGAAAATCTATGTTTCTCTTTGCTCCATTCCATTTCTGAAATCTGCTTGTAGCAGCATTATTTTAGCCTATTTTTATTTTATTTCATTTTAATTTAATTTATTTTATTTTTTGAGACAGAGTCTCACTCTGTCACCTAGGCTGGAGTGCAGTGGTGGGATCTGGGCTCACTGTAACCTCTGCCCCCGGATTTCAAGCAATTCTCCTGCCTTAGCCTCCCTAGTAGTTGGAATTACAGGAGTGCACCACCACGCCCAGCTAATTTTTGTAATTCTTTTTTTTTTTTTTTTTTTTAGTAGAGTCAGTGTTTCACCATGTTGGCCAGGCTGGTTTCAAACTTCTGACCTCAAGTGATCCACCTGCCTCGACCTCCCAAAGTGCTGAGATTACAGGTGTGAATCACTATGCCTGTCCTCTACTTTAGTTTTCTCATTATCCTGTGAGTCTTCCGAGGGAACTATGCTTTGTTTATCCTTTAATAATAAATGGTAACCGTAATAATGACAACAGGTAATATATACTGCATGTCAGATATTGTGCTGAGTTCTTCCTGTGCATTATCTTATTTAACAAGTGCAATAAGACTAGCTGTTACTTTTACTTCAGTTTAACAGATGGGAAAGCTGAGCCTGAAAAAAAAAAAAAAGCTCAAGATCAGTCACATGGCTAATTGGCAGAGTCAGGTTTGGGACCAAGGTTTGTCCAGCTTTGAAGTACATGCTGTTGGTTGGTAGGCAACCTGTGGTTCTCACGTGGGATACAGCTTTGTGCCAGGTACCTAGTTAAGAGCTCAAAAAAATGAAGAGTCTCTGCTCAGAGGCAACTGGATAGAAAGACCATAATTAAGAGAAGCATGTGACAGCAGCTTATTAGGGTAATTTGTGTTCTCCACTTTTAAAGAACATATGCATATGTATGCATTCCTGTTTATCATTTCAGTTATTAAAATTTACAATTTTTATGTTGAAAAGCATTTCAGAATAATGGGGAAACAGGAAGTTTGTTGTATCACAATTGCAGAGATTATGAAGAAAACATTTTCAAACCACGTTGGCTGGTCTTGCCGACCACATGAAGTTGTTCTATGGTGGGTAACTGCAAATCATGGGAAGGCCTAGACTATTGTTCAAAGGACTTGGATTCATCCTGGATATGCTACTTAAGTTTCATGACCCTCAAACAAGAGATTCAATTTCTTTGTTCTGAATTTCCTCATCTGTGAAATGGAGGTAATAGTGAGGGCCACACAAATCAGTGTATCTGAAAGTATGGTTAGGACATAAGGCACTTTACTCATGTAAGTCTCGATCTGATTCTTTTTCCCATTAGGTCTAAGGCATTGGGAACAGTGTAGATTCATGTCCTTACTGAGTCATAGAAAGTAGATGAGAGATACGTAAGACAGGTATACAAGAAGAATAAAAAGAAGTCATATTTCCCTCGAACAACACAAAATGCAGCTCAGTCACTCCTCTGACACCACACACCGTCCCTTTTCTAACTTCCTGGGTGAGAACTGGCAGTTTGTTGAGAGGAGAAAGCGGGGGCAGAGAACTGGAAGCACTTAGATTGATGCAGGTGTGGCTGAGAGGAGCCAGGGGAGGTTTAGCTCCGGGGATGAAGGAGGTGGATTTTTGAAGGATGTTTAAAAGAGTCTGAAGGTACAAAAGGAAGATTTGCCTAGACAGAGTTTGTAGTGTGATACATAATTTAATTAAACTTTGATTTTACTGTCTGTTATGAACTGACTGTTGTATGAAGTCCTAACCGTCAGTGTAATGGTATTTGGAGATAGGGCCTTTGGGAGGTGATTAGGGTTGGATAAAGTCATGAGGGTGGAATCTTAATGATGAGTTTTGTGCCCATATAGGAAGATATATCAGGGTCCTCCCTCTCTCTTTTTCTCTTTCTCTTTTTCTTTCTGTCTCTTCTATGTAAGGACACAGTAAAAAGGTCATGGTCTACCAGCCAAGAAGAGAGATTTCACCAGAAGCTCGCCATGCTGGTACCATGTCTTGGACTTCCAGCCTCCAGAACCAAGAGGAAATGCATTTCTGTTCAAGCCACTCAGTCTCTGGCATTTTATTATGGCAGTCTGAGTGGACTAAGACACTGTCACAAAAGTCAGGTAAATTTTGCAGAATATAATCAAGTCAAGCACTGTATTTGTTCCCAAATATGGCAGATATGCAGTGGAAGACAACCACTTGTATGAAAACTTGACAAATATGAACTTATCTCTCTTGCACTTAGGATCATCTCTTAAATGGAATCTCCCTTGCTGTTCAATTCCTTTCTCTGTCCTCTTTTTCACAGCAAATATAATCCACTCCACATAGTTCAGATTTGCTAATTTTGGATTTTCAGTAAGAAAGAATATTTTTAAACATGAGACCTACTAAGTCTGAATACCTAATGACCTCCCTACCCCTACACAGGAAGCTTTCCCGACTACCTATAAGGAATTAGGTGTTGAAAAGATGGCTTTAATTTTAAAATCGAAATGACAACAAAAATAGATCTAATATTCATTTTGCCTTTGAAATCAATAATGAAATAATCTTCTCCTACTTTGAATGTAAAATTTATCTCTCAATAAAAAATGTGATTGGTGATTTACATGTATTCCAGTGCCCCTCACTCATTAGCCTCAGAAAAATTGTAAGTTTTCAAAAGGGCATGAGAAAATGCCAGCAGGTCTGATGTATAAGAAATCAGCAGTGGTGGCAATAAAAAAGGTATTTCATTGTCTGCAGATTATAAATTATCTTTCACTGCATCTTTCTTCCTATGATTTTTTTAAATCAGTGACTGAATGTCAGATTCTCAGGAGTGAGGAAGAAAAAGAAGGCTTCAACTAAAATGTCCAGTGCCTCTACCATGCTAAATTACTTCTGACAGGTGACATCACTGATTGAGCATGGCTTCAGAACCACTTCTTTCCTGGAAACTTAACCTTCAGATTTTGATAGCAGTGAAGATTGACTTTGTGCTTCTCATAGCACAGTTGGAGTAACTCGAAGAGGAGAATTGCAGATCTTAGCTTATTGTGCTAGTAAAGAAACTGATTTAGAGACCTGTTTGCAGAATGCTATTTTAACCATATTATGGTCCAAAATTGTATGCTCTTTTTGAGACAGGATGAAATTTGATCCCTTTGTCAATGACAATAGTGTGTTCATTGCTCACACAATAGAAGCTTGTGTGTGGTAGGTGATTCCTCAAAATTTCTCAGCAGCTTTAAAGCAAACAAAATCAACTCTCAGGTAATGTGATTATTTGGAGACTCAAGACCATCTGCTCTGCACTCCTCTGCCTTCGGTAAAGAGCCTGACTTGACCATCACAGAAATACACCTCTCCTCCAGTGCCTCTAATAAGATGACTTTCCACGTTGTGCAGGCCAAGCTCATTCCTTATAGCAGAGCTACAGAAAGCTTCCAGAGGCCATCTAATTGACCACACAGACTCTCAATGGGGCCACCCATTTATCTTGTTGCAATTTAAGCCCAATTTCTCTTTCTTTAGTGTGGAAGACAAGTAACTTTTTCTGTATTATAAATCCCCTTGACCGGAAGGCAATTCTGAAAATAGCTTTCATTGTTTTTTCTTCTTTTTCAGGCTTAGTGATTCTAAATTCTGTAAGTTTTCTTCTCATGGACCCTGCTTTCTACCTTGAATGCAAACAGCCTAATACCCCACTTAAAAGGTACAGAGTGGCAAGTTGAATAAAAAACAAGACCTAACCTTCTGCTGTCTTCAAGAGACCCATGTCATATTTAATGACATCCATAGGCTCAAAGTAAAGGGATGGAGAAAGACCTATAACACAGAAGGCAAACAAAAAAGAGCAAGGGTCACTATTATTGTAAAAGATAAAACAGACTTTAAACCAACAACAGTAAAAAAGGGAAAATAAGGTCATTACATAAGGTCATAATAAAGGATTCAATTTAACAAGAAGAATTAACTGTCTTAAATTATGCATCTGACACCGGAGCACCCAGGTTCATGAAACAAGTACTTCTAGACCTATGAAAAAGACTTAGATGGTCACATAATAATAGTGGGGGACTTCAACACCTCACTGACAGTGTTAGATAGATCATCAAGGCAGAAAACTAGGTCTACAAAGAAGAGCTGGTACCAATTTTACTAAAATGATTCCAAAAAATTGAGAACACATTCTATGAAACCGACATCAGCCAGATGCCAAAATCAAGGAAAGACACAATGAAAAAGGAAAACTATAGGCCAATATCTCTGAAGAACATAGACACGAAAATCCTCAACAAAATACTTTCATACTGAATCCAGCAGCACATTAAAAGGTTAATTTACCATAATCAAGTAAGCTTTATTCTTGGGATGCAAGGTTGCTTCAACACAGACAAATCAATAATGTGATTCACTACATAAACAAAATTTAAAACAGAAACTCTATGATCATCTAAATAGACACAGAAAAAAGCTTTCAATAAAATCCAGCATCCCTTCATGATAAACACCCTCAACAAATTAGGTATTGTAGGAACATACCACAAAATAATAAGAAGCATCTATGACAGACCCACAGCCAACATCATACTAAATGGGCAAAAGCTGGAAGCATCCTAAGAACTGGAACAAGACAAGGATGCTCACTCTCACCACTCTTATTCAACATAGTACTGGGAATCCTAGCCAGAGCAATCAGGCAAGAGAAAGAAACAAAAGTCATCTAATAAAAAAGAAGAAGTCAAATGATCTCTTTGCTGATGATATGATTCTATACATAGAAAACCCTAAAGACTCCCCCAAAAGGCTCCTAGATCATATGATTCATTCTATGAATTGTCTGTGGCTTTTCAAGACCTTTCTAGAGCTGAGGTTGGACTTAACCAAAGACAGCTATGATGAACGTGTCTCAACAATGAATACAAGTATTGCTTGCCTAGGAGGCCCTCTTTCTAACTGGACTGCTTAGGCCAGGAGCCCCTTAAATCACTAAAGTTACTCAGTGCTCTTGTCTCTAAAAGCATTCCCTGCTGAAATGCATATGGTAACTGGAAAGGAAAGGAGAATGTTGTTCATGAGGGCCAATGTGGCAGATGAACTTTTTACATTAACTGGCTAACAGTATGGTATAGGAGGAAAAAGGCACGGTGCAGTGCAAAGAACACTGGACTGGGAGTCAGTAGACAGGGTGTGGCATCTTCCACTCTTACCACTCATCAGTTGGGTAATCTAGGACATGCATGTGTTTAAGCCTTCGGTCTCTTGTTGGCATCAGGAGATAATAGATAATATTTATGACAGATGATATTTATGATCCTACTCAGCTCTGAAATTTGGAATTCCACAACTATTAATATGAAGCAGAGCTGTAAGAGGATGTAGTATAAATTATATTTCCAAGGTAAAAATGGTTGGCTAAGACTACAACAGGAGACACTTGTGTTTATGGGGCTGCCGTGGAGGACAGCTGTGAATATCTGGGCATAAAATGAAGACATTGAATACCTGAAAACTGAGGAGGTGAAGTGAGAGTGGGTTCTCATTTTGTCTAGAGAATCGGCCAGTGTTGAAGATAATGTCAGAACTTTCCTCTGCTCCTTTACATAAGCACAGCTGTACTGAAATAGATCTCAATGATACTGAGGACATTTAGTGTTTACCTAATATATGCCTTTGAGGAAAATATTTGTCCAAGGCAAAAATCATCTCCTTCTCTAGAGTTACAAAGATGATAAATATCCTGGCAGGAAGGTTGATGACTCTCCATCAAGTTCTATAGTGAACCCAAGAGACAACTAGGATTTATCTTTCCTTTAATTTCAAACACATAACTCCAAAGAGTTTAGCAACCATAGAGGTTTTGACTTCATTGCTTTTGTCAGTGGTATCAAGAAGTGATAGAGGAGACTCAAAAGAAACAAAAATAGTTTCCTTGAACCTTCAACTCAATTACTTTGTGTTCCTTTAACAAATAAAATCAATATAGCATAGTGATTAGGAGTATGCTTTCTGGACTCGGCCAAGTCTGTATTGGAGTACTGACTTTCCCCATTTATAGGAGTCTGATTTCAGGCAAGGCTTAGGCTTCCCAGCTTCTATTTATCCTCATCTTTCAAATAAAGATAATAATAGTATCTATCACATAGGGTTGTCATATAGGTTAAATAACAAAAAGTTTTTAATCTAATGACTGGCTTAATAAATGATAATCAGTGCTCACAAATGATCATCACCACCACCATCATCATCATCATGATAAACTTTACCTTCCAGGAGGATATAGTGATAACAACGTGATCCTAAAGTGTGCAAACATGCTTCTGAGAAAAGAAGTGCAGTTTTAGAATATGCTTCCCTTTCTGGCTGCTGGACAAGGCTCCTGAAAATAAGCTGAAATGTGGCAAATATAAATCTTGCAGAAATAGGTAGAGAACTGCTTCGAGCTAGATTCCCAAGCCAGGCCAATGTCTGATATTAAAGTTTCCCTCCAGTCATATAGAAGTATTATTACTTTATATTGCTTTGGAAACAAAAGCTGAGACCTGTGTCCTCAAAGTACCTTTTAGGTTATGTTGATTGGTCCAGCGAATCTTCTCATTTTCTGATGGAACCATTGTTTTAATCATCGTGAGGCAAAAGGCTGAGAATAGAGAGATGACCAATTGGCCTATGTACCAATACCGTAGCTTGTTTCCATTTTTATAAGGACTAATAGAAAAAACAAATTTCACCAGGTTATGAATCCAGTCCTCTGTAGAAAAAGTCACTGTAATTATAAGGGTCTATAGGACATGTAAATAATTACAAAAGATGCCAACATATCAAAAAAGTAAAGTACTTTATTTAGTGGAGGTTGTGATAAGTTGAAATATTATACTGTTGACTGAAAGATGAATATATGAGAGTTGGGCATAGGCTTTTCATTCTTACTACAATGTTTCTCTCTGTCAATTCAAAATTCATATTTTTAAAAATTTTGTATACTTAAACAAGTTCTAGCTGCAAAAATGACATCTGTGTTTGTACAAGACAACAGACATCATTTGAATTTATTAATATAAAGCATTTTACACCTAGAAGAGACTCAAATAACGAATCTAGCAAGCAGCTGGGAAAATATAATAAATTATCTGTCTTTCAATGACATTTATATCTCTTTTTCATTCCGCAATGGCAGACTAAATAGGCAAATGGACGTTTTTATAGTTACAGTCTAGAAACTGCTTTGAAACTGCTTTTATTGGAAGCTCTTTTAAAATACACTGGATTGAATATCATCTAATCAAGTGATCTACATTTTATGATGGAAAAGTTTTAAGCCATTTTAGAAAAAAAAAAATCTCCAGTTTACAAGGGTGTTTAAATGAAAATGAAAGCCAAAAGTGTTTTTTGAAATGGAGAACATTTTAGTGAAACTATTTCAGCCTAAAGCATTTAAATCTGTATTTCACTTCCAGATCTACATGCTCTAATACACAAAGCAAAAGAAATATAAGAGCAAAAAATTAAAGGGGCTAGAAGTTTTCAGCTTGAAGGAAGGAAAATTAAGGAAAAATTTAGTTAAAATTCTTGCATTTTAAGAAGTTTTGACCAAGAGGATGGAGACACATCATTTTCTTTCCTCATTTAACTCCAATAATACTTTAGAACTTTAAGAATATAAAGAATCTATGAAATTACAATATGGAGGTCTTCAGTTGAATAGAAGGCACCATTTGCTGTTGGTGAGAGTTTTTAACATGGGTTAGAGAGTCCACAGGAATTTGAAACCCTCTTGTGAACTCTTTCGGAATATGACAGATTCGTTTTTTCCAATTGGCTAGTTACTCAGTTGTAATATCTCCAAATCCGTTCCCATCATCTTCGAATTCTTCTAGCTCAATTTGCTGTTAGGCAAAGCTTGTCAATTTCTCCAAAAAGTGAGTTTTCAGCTTTGGGGAGGATTAGTTGGAGAATAATTCTTCCTATTTCTTATGTCTTGTGCTGAGAGGAAATGTTGGCTATCCTTCAAATACATTGAAATCCAGCACAATCAAAAGAAACATTGGCAAGTGGTTTGTTTCTCAATACTTCTTGTACATTTTTTGGGGGATTGTATCTCATAATTACAATTCTCTTATTGCTCATGGTCTTAATTTTTTTCCCCAGTCCATAGATAAACTGAGATTAAAAAAATCAGCCAGGGATTAGGGAACATCATGCAACTGGTGACACTGTGCAGAAGATCCAGTGACTCAACCAAAATAAGATAACCTGGATCCACACACTGTTTTCCTTACATTCAGCTGCCAATATAAAATGATTTTCACATTTTTTCAAAATGATGCTTAATTCAAAATAGGAGTTCATATAAGTTCGAATGTAGGCTTCCTTTTTGTGAAGGACAGATGCAATCATTCAATGTCCAACTTGGATCCCTATCTTTCATCTTATCTGATTCTGTTGTTCTTAGGGATAGCTGTCCTTGTTTACAGTCATGATGAATCTTTCCTTGGGGGATACTTGTTCTAATGGCAATGGGGGAAAAAAAAAAGGCAAAATGGACGGGAGAGCAGAAATTGAACTTTTTTTTTTTCTTTACCAGAAAGTTATGAGCAGATAAAATAGGCCTTTAGAACTATTATCCAGGAATCACTGATTACTTGATGACAATAAAATATCTGATATCCCATGTTCCTCAAGTATCATTTAAATTGAAATCTGGAAATGTTAAGAGTGGTCTTTGTTGTAGGCAGCCTGATGGATGCTTATGGGATAGAAGATTAAACACGTCTTTCAATTTTAATAAATTTCTTCAAACCAGAAAAAAAAAGCTATTACCCAGTAAAATGGGAGAAAGTGAAAGTGACAGAAGTGGGATTCAGGGTCTAGTGAAAACCAGTCTAAAAGCCATAAAATCACAAATCAAGTGGTCATTGAAAATAGACAGAAGGTGCTTTATTATGCATGAATCAAACTTATAGTTATTTTCTAAAACTAAGAGGGAAAGAGGGATTTGGAGTTTGAGATAAGACTTTGCCATTTACTTAGCAAGTTATTTAACCTCTTTATGTTGAATTTCTTTATGAGTAAAATGAAGGTGATAAAAGTATCTATTCATAAGGTTGATGAAAGGATTGAATGCAGTAATGTACATAAACACTTAGTGTGTTGCTCTGAGCCTAGTAAGAGCTTAATAGATATTAGCCATTATTACACTTAAAAAGTATTTAGTTAAGAAGGAACTATAGATGTAAATGAAATGCAAAATATCTGTAATGACCCGTCTAACATGTATAAAATGTAAAATGTCGAGATAATCTCTTTATAAATTGTACTGCCTGTATAGTTTCCTTTTAAAGAAGGTAAAAGTATTTAAAAGGTAAATATTTGTAAGATACTTATATAATAATGATAGAGACAGAAGACAGCCAAATGCCACCCAGGTCATACAGGGGGCTTGCCTAAACATGCCTGCAGTGAAAAATTCCATCCCTTAACACATGTGCAGTAAAGAAAATAAGTCAAGGTGGAATAGCTCAGACTATAGGCCCACATGCACACTGGAAGAATGGGAGTGGGGCACCAGGAGTTCACGCCTTATGCAGTGGGAGGAGCCAGGCCTCTTCAGCTTATGTGTGGAGCTCATGTTGGTGGCCTGGTATTCAATCTGCGAGGTGGGATCCTGTTGGCAAGACCCCCTCTATTTTGCTGAGAGCTTTCTTTTAATAAATTCTGCTCTCCTCACCTCTCAATGTGTCTGCATGCCTAATTTTCCCGGTTGTGACACAAGAACCTGGATTTTAGCTGAGCTGAGGAGCAAAAAATCCTGCATCAGTAAGTTTACATAAGATCTCCTGACATTTCCTCTTAGTACTATATTTATAGAAATATAAAGTTGACGCTTGAACAACGTGAGGATTAGGAGTGCCAATCTCTGTGTGGTCAAAAATCCATGTGTGACTTGCGACTTCCTGCAAACTTCACTTCTAATAGTTTATTGTTGACTGGAAGCCTTACCAATAACATAAAGCTGATTAACACATATTCTGTATGTTATACACATTATATACTGTATTCTTATAATAAAGTGAGCTAGAGAAGAAAATCATAAAGAAAATATGTTTCCTATTTATTAAGTGGAAGCAGATCACCATAAAGGTCTTCATCGTCATTGTCTTTACATTGAGAAGGCTGAGGAGAAGGAGAAAGAGGAAAGGTTGGTCTTGCTGTCTCAAGAGTGGCGGAGGCAGAAGAAAATTCACATGTAAGCGAACCTATGCAGTCTGAACCTGTGTTGTTCAAAGGTCAAGTGTATGTCATCATAATTTACGTATGTGTGGAAATATAAATGTTTAGGTATACAGCTATCATTTTGCTTACCACTAAGAATTTCAGGATGATAACTCTGATAGTTGGAGTGGAAACTTACACACTTGAAGGACCTAAGAGCATTTTTCAAAACACCACCTTTTGAAATGAATCTCTAGTGCCCTAGAAGATAAAAGGCAAGACTTTACAGATCTACAATAATGTGTGTGTGTGTGTGTGTGTGTGTGTGTGTGTGTTTGAGTGATTAGGAAAAGTTAGAGTAGAATTGGGGGAGGGGAAGCAAATCTGGACCAAATATATTAAATAGGTTACCATTAGTTCATCACAATAAATTTTTGATGAAATCTAATTAAAAACTCTTCCAGTCAGGAGCAGTGGCTTACTCCTGTGATCTCAACAAATTTGGCTAGGTGTGGTGGTACACACCTGTGGTCCCAGCTACTGGAGAGACTGAGAAGAGTTATCTTTTAAGCCTGGAGATTAAGGCTACAGTGAGTTATGATTGCGCCACTGCATTTCAGCCTGGGTGATAGAGTGAGACACTGTCTCAAAAAAAAAAAAAAAAAAAAAAAAAAAAAAAAGGAAGAAAAGAAAAAAAAAAGAAAACCCTTCCACACACTTAATTGATAGAAGATTTTATTTTGAGTTTGGCCTCAACATCAACTAAAAATATATTAAATTGCAAATCAAGTCCAAATTCCAATTAAGCTTCTTTAAGAATATGAATCATTTCTTAATTTCTATGACAACCAACTTTTGCTTCTATTTCTTGTGAGGCTTGAAATGACACTGACCCAAGCCAGTGCCATCTTCAAGAACAATAACTTAAGTTGTTCACACTCCCTCTTGTAGTTTAAGTGTTAATCTGTGTCTTAAAAAGTTAAAAAAAAAAAATAGCCAGGTGCAGAGCTTACGCTTGTAACCCTAGCACTTTGGGAGGCCAAGGCAGGTAGATCACCCGAAATCAGGAAATCGAGACCAGCCTGACCAACAACTTGAAACCCCATCTCTACTAAAAATACAAAAAGTAGCCCGGGCATGGTGGCAGGCACCTGTAGTCCCAGCTACTCGGGAGGCTGAGACAAGAGAATTGCTTGAACCTGGGAGGCAGAGACTGCAGTGAGCCGAGATCACGCAACTGTACTCCAACCTGGGCAATGGAGTGAGACTCCATCTCAAATAAATAAATAAAATAAAAATATGAAAAGTTAAAAAAATAGTTCATAAACTGAGGTCACCTGATTATGAAGACAAAAATTTCAATGGGAGGATATATATATTTTATTGGGTTTTTATTCAATGAGTTTTCTCTATGTTAATTTATTTCTTCTTTAATTTTGACCCTTTCTATGCCTCTACATTTCAACCCTCATAAATTCCCTTTAAGCTGTGTAAGCTGAATTGATTCAATTTGATAATAGTTATTGATTATCTATTATGCACTAAGCTCTATGGAGGTTTTGGAGATGTCTGTGTGAAAAGACAGAAACCATTTCTGCCATCACAGGGCACATAATAGGTAGGTGAGGACTAATAAAAGAGGAATTACAGGTAACAGGGTGATGTGATTCCACCAAATCTCTTGTTGAATTGCAGACCTGGTGGGAGGTGATCGGATCACCGGGGTGGATTTCTCATGGCTAGTTTAGCACCATCCTTCTGGTGCAGTCCTCAGATCATGAATGAGTTCTCATGATATCTGGTTGTTTAAAAGTGTGTAGCATCTCCCCTCTGCCTCTGTCTTGCACCTGCTTCCACCATGTGAAACTTCATCCTTTGCCTTCTGCCATGATTGGAAGCTTTCTGAGACCTCCTCAGAAGCAGAAGCTTCTATGCTTCATGCAAAATCATAAGTCAATTGAACCTCTTTTTTCTTTTTCTTTTATTATTATTATTATACTTTGAGTTCTAGGGTACATGTGCATAACGTGCAGGTTTGTTACATATGTATACTTGTGCCATGTTGGTGTGCTGCACCCATCAACTCGTCAGCACCCATCAACTCGTATTTTACATCAGGTATAACTCCCAATGCAATCCCTCCCCCCTCCCCCCTCCCCATGATAGGCCCTGGTGTGTGATGTTCCCCTTCCCGAGTCCAAGTGATCTCATTGTTCAGTTCCCACCTATGAGTGAGAACATGCGGTGTTTGGTTTTCTGTTCTTGTGATAGTTTGCTAAGAATGATGGTTTCCAGCTGCATCCATGTCCCTACAAAGGACACAAACTCATCCTTTTTTATGGCTGCATAGTATTCCATGGTGTATATGTGCCACATTTTCTTAATCCAGTCTGTCACTGATGGACATTTGGGTTGATTCCAAGTCTTTGCTATTGTGAATAGTGCCGCAATAAACATACATGTGCATGTGTCTTTATAGCAGCATGATTTATAATCCTTTGGGTATATACCCAGTAATGGGATGGCTGGGTCATATGGTACATCTAGTTCTAGATCCCTGAGGAATCGCCATACTGTTTTCCATAATGGTTGAACTAGTTTACAATCCCACCAACAGTGTAAAAGTGTTCCTATTTCTCTACATCCTCTCCAGCACCTGTTGTTTCCTGACTTTTTAATGATCGCCATTCTAACTGGTGTGAGATGGTATCTCATTGTGGTTTTGATTTGCATTTCTCTGATGGCCAGTGATGATGAGCATTTTTTCATGTGTCTGTTGGCTGTATGAATGTCTTCTTTTGAGAAATGTCTGTTCATATCCTTTGCCCACTTTTGGATGGGGTTGTTTGTTTTTTTCTTGTAAATTTGTTTGAGTTCTTTGTAGGTTCTGGATATTACCCCTTTGTCTGATGAGTAGATTGCAAAAATTTTCTCCCATTCTGTAGGTTGCCTGCTCACTCTGATGGTAGTTTCTTTTGCTGTGCAGAAGCTCTTTAGTTTAATGAGATCCCATTTGTCAATTTTGTCTTTTGTTGCCATTGCTTTTGGTGTTTTAGACATGAAGTCTTTGCCCATGCCTATGTCCTGAATGGTACTACCTAGGTTTTCCTCTAGGATTTTTATGGTATTAGGTCTAACATTTAAGTCTCTAATCCATCTTGAATTAATTTTCGTATAAGGAGTAAGGAAAGGATCCAGTTTCAGCTTTCTACTTATGGCTAGCCAATTTTCCCAGCACCATTTATTAAATAGGGAATCCTTTCCCCATTTCTTGTTTCTCTCAGGTTTGTCAAAGATCAGATGGCTGTAGATGTGTGGTATTATTTCTGAGGACTCTGTTCTGTTCCATTGGTCTATATCTCTGTTTTGGTACCAGTACCATGCTGTTTTGGTTACTGTAGGCTTGTAGTGTAGTTTGAAGTCAGGTAGCATGATGCCTCCAGCTTTGTTCTTTTGGCTTAGGATTCTCTTGGCAGTGCGGGCTCTTTTTTGGTTCCATATGAACTTTAAAGTAGTTTTTTCCAATTCTGTAAAGAAAGTCATTAGTAGCTTAATGGGGATGGCGTTGAATCTATAAATTACCTTGGGCAGTATGGCTATTTTCACGATATTGATTCTTCCTATCCATGAGCATGGAATGTTCTTCTATTTGTTTGTGTCCTCTTTTATTTCACTGAGCAGTGGTTTGTGGTTCTCCTTGAAGAGGTCCTTTACATCCCTTGTAAGTTGGATTCCTAGGTATTTTATTCTCTTTGAAGCAATTGTGAATGGAAGTTCATTCATGATTTGGCTCTCTGTTTGTCTGTTACTGGTGTATAAGAATGCTTGTGATTTTTGCACATTAATTTTGTATCCTGAGACTTTGCTGAAGTTGCTTATCAGCTTAAGGAGATTTTGGGCTGAGATGATGGGGTTTTCTAAATATACAATCATGTCATCTGCAAAGAGGGACAATTTGACTTCTTCTTTTCCTAACTGAATACCCTTGATTTCTTTCTCTTGCCTGATTGCCCTAGCCAGAACTTCCAACACTATGTTGAATAGGAGTGGTGAGAGAGGGCATCCCTGTCTTGTGCCAGTTTTCAAAGGGAATTTTCCAGTTTTTGCCCATTCAGTATGATATTGGCTGTGGGTTTGTGATAAATAGCTCTTATGATTTTGAGGTACGTTCCATCAATACCGAATTTCTTGAGCGTTTTTAGCATGAAGGGCTGTTGAATTTTGTCAAAAGCCTTTTCTGCATCTATTGAGATAATCATGTGGTTCTTGTCTTTGGTTCTGTTTATATGCTGGATTATGTTTATTGATTTGCGAATGTTGAACCAGCCTTGTATCCCAGGGATGAAGCCCACTTGATCATGGTGGATAAGCTTTTTGATGTGTTGCTGAATCCGGTTTGCCAATATTTTATTGAGGATTTTTGCATCGATGTTCATCAGGGATATTGGTCTAAAATTCTCTTTTTTTGTTGTGTCTCTGCCAGGCTTTGGTATCAGGATGATGTTGGCCTCATAAAATGAGTTAGGGAGGATTCCCTCTTTTTCTATTGATTGGAATAGTTTCAGAAGGAATGGTACCAGCTCCTCCTTGTACCTCTGGTAGAATTCAGCTGTGAATCCATCTGGTCCTGGACTTTTTTTGGTTGGTAGGGTATTAATTATTGCCTCAATTTCAGAGCCTGCTATTGGTCTATTCAGGGATTCAACTTCTTCCTGGTTTAGTCTTGGAAGAGTGTAAGTGTCCAGGAAATTATCCATTTCTTCTAGGTTTCCTAGTTTATTTGCATAGAGGTGTTTATAGTATTCTCTGATGGTAGTTTGTATTTCTGTGGGGTCGGTGGTGATATCCCCTTTATCATTTTTTATTGCGTCTATTTGATTCTTCTCTCTTTTCTTCTTTATTAGTCTTGCTAGTGGTCTGTCAATTTTGTTGATCTTTTCAAAAAACCAACTCCTGGATTCATTGATTTTTTGGAGGGTTTTTTGTGTCTCTATCTCCTTCAGTTCTGCTCTGATCTTAGTTATTTCTTGCCTTCTGCTAGCTTTTGAATGTGTTTGCTCTTGCTTCTCTAGTTCTTTTAATTGCGATGTTAGAGTGTCAATTTTAGATCTTTCCTGCTTTCTCTTGTGGGCATTTAGTGCTATAAATTTCCCTCTACACACTGCTTTACATGTGTCCCAGAGATTCTGGTATGTTGTATCTTTGTTCTCATTGGTTTCAAAGAACATCTTTATTTCTGCCTTCATTTCGTTATGTACCCAGTAGTCATTCAGGAGCAGGTTGTTCAGTTTCCATGTAGTTGAGTGGTTTTGATTGAGTTTCTTAGTCCTGAGTTCTAATTTGATTGCACTGTGGTCTGAGAGACAGTTTGTTATAATTTCTGTTCTTGTACATTTGCTGAGGAGTGCTTTACTTCCAATTATGTGGTCAGTTTTGGAGTAAGTGCGATGTGGTGCTGAGAAGAATGTATATTCTGTTGATTTGGGGTGGAGAGTTCTATAGATGTCTCTTAGGTCTGCTTGCTGCAGAGATGAGTTCAATTCCTGGATATCCTTGTTAACTTTCTGTCTCGTTGATCTGTCTAATGTTGACAGTGGAGTGTTGAAGTCTCCCATTGTTATTGTATGGGAGTCTAAGTCTCTTTGTAAGTCTCTAAGGACTTGTTTTATGAATCTGGGTGCTCCTGTATTGGGTGCATATATATTTAGGATAGTTAGCTCTTCCTGTTGAATTGATCCCTTTACCATTATGTAATGGCCTTCTTTGTCACTTTTGATCTTTGATGGTTTAAAGTCTGTTTTATCAGAGACTAGTATTGCAACCCCTGCTTTTTTTTGTTCTCCATTTGCTTGGTAAATCTTCCTCCATCCCTTTATTTTGAGCCTATGTATGTCTCTGCGTGTGAGATGGGTCTCCTGAATACAGCAGACTGATGGGTCTTGACTCTTTATCCAGTTTGCCAGTCTGTGTCTTTTAATTGGAGCATTTAGTCCATTTACATTTAAGGTTAATATTGTTATGTGTGAACTTGATCCTGCCATTATGATATTAACTGGTTATTTTGCTCGTTAGTTGATGCAGTTTCTTCCTAGCCTTGATGGTCTTTACATTTTGGCATGTTTTTGCAATGGCTGGTACCGGTTGTTCCTTTCCATGTTTAGTGCTTCCTTCAGGGTCTCTTGTAAGGCAGGCCTAGTGGTCACAAAATCTCTAAGCATTTGCTTATCTGTTAAGGATTTTATTTCTCCTTCACTTATGAAACTTAGTTTGGCTGGATATGAAATTCTGGGTTTAAAATTCTTTTCTTTAAGAATGTTGAATATTGGCCCCCACTCTCTTCTGGCTTGAAGAGTTTCTGCCGAGAGATCTGCTGTTAGTCTGATGGGCTTTCCTTTGTGGGTAACCCGACCTTTCTCTCTGGCTGCCCTTAAGATTTTTTCCTTCATTTCAACTTTGGTGAATCTGGCAATTATGTGTCTTGGAGTTGCTCTTCTCGAGGAGTATCTTTGTGGTGTTCTCTGTATTTCCTGGATTTGAATGTTGGCCTGCCCTACTAGGTTGGAGAAATTCTCTTGGATGATATCCTGAAGAGTGTTTTCCAACTTGGTTCCATTTTCCCCCTCACTTTCAGGCACCCCAATCAGACGTAGATTTGGTCTTTTTACATAATCCCATACTTCTTGCAGGCTCTGTTCATTTCTTTTTCTTCTTTTTTCTTTTGGTTTCTCTTCTCGCTTCATTTCATTCATTTGATCCTCAATCGCTGATACTCTTTCTTCCAGTTGATCGAGTCAGTTACTGAAGCTTGTGCATTTGTCACGTATTTCTCGTGTCATGGTTTTCATCTCTTTAATTTCATTTATGACCTTCTCTGCATTAATTACTCTAGCCATCAATTCTTCCACTTTTTTTTCAAAATTTTTAGTTTCTTTGCGCTGGGTACGTAATTCCTCCTTTAGCTCTGAGAAGTTTGATGGACTGAAGCCTTCTTCTCTTGTCTCGTCAAAGTCATTCTCTGTCCAGCTTTGATCCGTTGCTGGCGATGAACTGTGCTCCTTTGCCGGGGTAGATGTGCTCTTATTTTTTGAATTTCCAGCATTTCTGCCCTGCTTTTTCCCCATCTTTGTGGTTTTATCTGCCCCTGGTCTTTGATGATGGTGACGTACTGATGGGGTTTTGGTGTAGGTGTCCTTCCTGTTTGATAGTTTTCCTTCTAACAGTCAGGACCCTCAGCTGTAGGTCTGTTGGAGATTGCTTGAGGTCCACTCCAAACCCTGTTTGCCTGGGTATCAGCAGCAGAGGCTGCAGAAGATAGAATATTTCTGAACAGCGAGTGTACCTGTCTGATTCTTACTTTTGAAGCTTCCTCTCAGGGGGGTATTCCACCCTGTGAGGTGTGGGGTGTCAGACTGCCCCTAGTGGGAGATGTCTCCCAGTTAGGCTACTCAGGGGTCAGGGACCCACTTGAGCAGGGAGTCTGTCCCTTCTCAGATCTCAACCTCCGTGTTGGGAGATCCACTGCTCTCTTCAAATCTGTCAGACAGAGTCGTTTGCGTCTGCAGAGGTTTCTGCTGCGTTTGTTATTGTTTACTGTGCCCTGTCCCCAGAGGTGGAGTCTACAGAGACAGGCAGGTTTCCTTGAGCTGCTGTGAGCTCCACCCAGTTCGAGCTTCCCAGCGGCTTTGTTTACCTACTTAAGCCTCAGCAATGGTGGGCGCCCCTCCCCCAGCCTTGCTGCTGCCTTGCAGTTAGATCACAGACTGCTGTGCTAGCAATGAGGGAGGCTCCCTGGGCGTGGGACCCTCCCGGCCAGGTGTGGGATATAATCTCCTGGTGTGCCTGTTTCCTTAAAGCGCAGTATTGGGGTGGGAGTTACCCGATTTTCCAGGTGTTGTGTGTCTCAGTTCCCCTGGCTAGGAAAAGGGATTCCCTTCCCCCTTGCGCTTCCCAGGTGAGGCGATGCCTCGCCCTGCTTCAGCTCTCGCTGGTCGGGCTGCAGCAGCTGACCAGCACCGATTATCTGGTACTCCCTAGTGAGATGAAACCAGTACCTCAGTTGAAAATGCAGAAATCACCGGTCTTCTGTGTCGCTCGTGCTGGGAGTTGGAGACTGGAGCTGTTCCTATTCGGCCATCTTGCTCCACCCCTCCTGAACCTCTTTTTTCTAAAAAAAAAAAAAAAATGTTAACAAAATTATCCAGTCTCAGGTTTCTCTTTATAGCAACGTGAGAGTGAACTAATACACAGGGTCTGGCAGGGGAAAACACAGTGCTACGTTATGGGACTACCTCTCAAGTCCTGCTTCTCTGATGAGATGGGATCAGAAGGCTGTGATCCCAGCATGAATAACTTCCTCCCTTCTTACTTTAAAACCACAGCATGAAGATCCCAGTAGGAAGAACTTCCTCCCTTCTTACTTTAAAACCACAGCATGAAGACACGAGCAGTTCTGTACCCTGTTCTTACTTATTAATTGGCTTCAGGACCTTAAACAAGTTGATGATCTTGTGTGTTTATGTGCACCGGATGGTAAAGTGGGGTAGAGAGAATGGGCTGTTGCAGGAAGCCATCTTGCTTTCTAAAACGATCATGGTCCTACATGTCAAATAGCCTGCCAAAAAAGTATTATTCCTGCATGACAGCACTTCTTTTAACTCAACATCTGAAGGGGAGAAAACTGAGTTTGGCTTAGTCTCATACATCACCAACAAAATTATCAACATCCTGTAACACTCATCCTGCAACCCTCCCCTATGAGGGAAGCTGGAAAAAATGGAAAGTTAACTCCTTTGTAAAAAAAAAATTTAATCTATTTTGAGCAATGTAGAAGGCAATCTGCCAATGCAACTTCACCTGAAAATTTACCTTTGAATCCAGTAAAATGGGGTACATATAGATGCACATATGCAATTTGCTTACTGATAAGCAAATAATACAGCACATAAGCTGTTGGATTAGCACAAAGATGTCTGTCTAGAACTAGTGGGACTCCAACAGTTGTTAATGGAGTATTTTAGAAGTCCTTTCACCAAAAACACCTCAGTTTACAAACACAGAATGCCCTGGCTTCTCATTACTTCTGAGCTGTCTCTACTTCTTACTCTTTAACCCTGTGTGAACGACATGGATGTTCTGACCATTTATATACTCATTTTCCCTCCCCACACATGACTTCTATGGAAAATCAACAACAACGCAACAGTATGACAAAACGTTTCATGGCATACCTGGTAGAACACGAAACCAAAAGTTTTGGCCTTCATTTTGACGCTTAAATAACTCCCACATGCATAGTATTCCAATAATGGAAAACCCATTTATGCCTAGTGTTCCATTATTGGAATGCTAAGCATGTGAGAGTTATTTATATCCCACAGCTCGAGGTCATCGCCAAGGTCTGATGGCAAAAATTCAAAAAATTGCAACCTCTGGCATAAAAGGGTTAATGGGCTTTGTGCCCTAGAGCAAGTGTCACTTTCTTGACCATTAGTTTGCTCATACGCATAGCACAGTGTCATTTTATATCTATATATAGTATAGATATAAATTATATATAAACTATAGATATTTTATGTATCTAAATTATATGTAAATATGTTGTATATATTATATATGAAATATATGTATATTTTTATAAAATTATATATAATTATATGTATATATGAAATATATATATGATTTTTTCCCTTCCCGGCTTTCTGTAACCAAAACTCGTAAGTCACATATTTTCCATCGTGTTTTTCAGAAGACACAATGCATGCTGTCTTTGTAGTTTTAGGCTGTCTTTATAGTTTTATCTTATTGAGAGTAAACATGTTTATAAGGTTTACATGAGCTCAGTTAGTGAGTGCCCTCTATAGTGGAGGCTGTCAATTGTCTCACAATATCTTTATTTCCCTCCTTCCAAGTTCTAGTCTGGTGTATGTGACATTTCCCAGCTTCCCAGGTAGATCTTACTATGTGTATAAATGCTGACAAATGAGATTCCTTCTTTCATTCAACAAAAAGGTACTTAATAATCTCAGTCTGAGCACAGTGGCCCACGCCTGTAAACCCAGCACTTTGGGAGGCGAAGGCAGGAGGATCTCTTGAGGCCAGAGCTTGATACAAGCCTGGGCAACATAGCAAGACCTTGTGCCTACAAAAAATAAAAAATAAAAATTAAATAAACATTAAAAAATAATCTGGTCTTTAGGGATATATAGCAGTAAACAGAATTTAAAAAAATTTAATAGTCTCTGCCCCTTGTCAACCCAATGGAATTTATAATCTACTGGGAGGAAATAGACAAGTTGAAAATACATTATTTCAAGTAATGACAAATACTAAGCAGAAAAATGAAGGACGATAGCAGGATAGAGGAGTGATGAAGAGATGGATATTCCCTTACTCTTCGTAAAGTTGTGCAGAAATTAGAGTCCTGAGGATGAAGACTGGCCTGGAATCCAAGGGTTTTTGTGGTGACTAATGTAAACAGGGATAAAGGTATACTCAGATAACGGCAGAGCAGATAGTGGTGGTGACACAGCATTGACAAAAGGACAAGGGAGAGGTTTAGCTAGAAGCATCGCATTCTGGACCACCCTCTCTTTACTCCTGCCAACAGTTGCATGAGGTGGAGGCAGGAGCAGAGTCATTTGGAATACATTATAATTCTCCCTGACTCTGCCTACTACAGGCTTGAGTGTCGGGGAAGGCAGGCATTCTTGTCCAGGTGTTAGTAGGCAACTTCCACAAACTTGCCTTAATCCACATCTGATGGATGCACTTTGTCCTTTATTTTTTCTTTTCCTTTATCCTTATGCTTCGAATAGAGATCTGATAACAGGAGCCACCTCGGATCATGAGAACCAAACCATACTCCAGGGAACAGGACAACTTTAGACAGCAGAGTCACCATGCTAACTCTGAACCACTCATCTGATATACTTGAGAGAGAAATAAACTTCATTCTTGTTTAAGTCACTATTATTTGGAGCTTTTATTGCTTTCAGTGAAATCTCATTTTATCAAATACAGCATGCAGGTACAAGACCTAACATTTATCCCTGGAATGTTTTATCTGAGGCTGATAGTATAGTATGTTTGGACAACTAAGTGATTTTGGAAGCAAAATACCTGGGCTGTGTCCTGAGGTGCATTCTGAACCTCATTTTCCTGTTTATAACTTGAGAATAATAATACTCAACATTCCTGGTAGGAAAAAGAATAAGTAGCAAGACCTAGAGGTGCATGTCAGCATGCCCAGTTTGAAGAGGCAAAAATAGTTCAGCGCACCTGGGAGTATAGATTGAGGAGGGGAGAATATTCCCATGGGCTTGGGGAGACAACCACTTACTGAACTTTTGCCTAAATTACAGTCCCTTTCTTTTCTTTATCTTCACTTAATTTACATCAACTGTTAAACCCCACTGATTTTACTTCCCCAATTATTTCTCACATCTGTCCCCCTCTTTATATCTTAACTCCTGTTATACTGGTTGAGTGGATATCACTTTCAATGTCAATGCAAAGTGTTCCTGACTGATCCCCTTGCCTCTACTCTTGCTATCTTCCCCTCTCCATCACAAATATATAAATAGCCAAAGGAATTTTTTTAAAATAAGGAAAGAAAGAGAGAAAGAAAGAGAAGGAAAGAAGGAAAAAGAAAGAAAGAAGGAAGGAAGGGAGGGAGGAAAAAATAAAAAATAAAATTTGGTTCTGACACTTAAACATGATCTAATTTTGAGTACTAGATGTCTGGGAGGCATGCTTGACAGGATCAGGTAACTCAAAGCATAATTAAATAAATCAATGATAACAACAAAACACTCACTACTCAACTACACAATGTCTTACAGTATCTACAAAAACCCCACAGATTTTCTTTTCAGCACCATGTTGCTCTCCAAATAGAAGCTTTCACTGCCCTCATCATATCCTCCTAATACTCATAGGTCTTGATAAACATACCATCATGCTGGTGGCCAGCATGACATCATGGCACAACATTATGTTACCCCTCTTATGTCAGAGAGACTGCTTGACTTCACTCTTCATGTCACACCCTCCATCTAGTTCAACCTTTTACGGAACATATGCCCTTAACACCCTCAATGTTGACAAATACGAGTCTTGCACTTGACCTACAAGTCAAGTATATGCTGACCTATACACTGGTGGTCCACCAAATCACCATGGCAAACTAGCTAAGAACTGTTGACCAGCAGGATCGAAGGCTACTCTCTGGCATGGCATTTAAACCCTTTGCAGGTTGGCCACCTCCTTGGTTTTCAGCTTCTTCTTTCATGCTCCTCCCTGCTCACACTGTTCTCCAGGCACATTGAGATGTTGATGTTGCTGTATATTCAATTATTGTCTTTATGCTTTAGCTCATGCTAGCGTTCTGCCTAAAATGAAGACCACTGTCCCAATGTTGCCTCTAAAACAACTCTATTTTCTACATATCATTTCATATGCAACTCAAAAATTTCCCCCTCCAAGTAGGCTCTCTTATTACAACTTTACTTTAATTTTACTATTCATCCATATTACCTGTAGTGGATTGAATGGAGGCCTCTGACATATACTATCAACATATACTGCCATCATGTTGACAGGTACTACATCCTAGTACCTGTCAACATGATTTTATTCAGGTAAAGAGTCTTTGCAGTATGATCTCATGTCAAGACTATAACTTGTAACTAATTATAGATCTTGACATGAGTTCATACTGGATTATCTGGTGCCCACCCCAATCCAATGATAAAATGTTCTTATAAGAGACTCACAGAAGAGAAACAGACAGAAAGAGAAGGCCATGTGAAGAGGGAGGCAGAGATTGGAGTGATGCGGCCATAAGCCAAGAAACATCTGGAGCTGCCAGAAGCTGGAAAAGCAAAAGATTCTCTCCTACAGCTTTGGAAAAAGCACATCTCTGCTGGCACCTTGATTTCAGGCTTCTAAGCTTCAGAATTGTGAGGGAATAAGTGTATTTTGTTTTAAGACAGCAAGTTTTTTGTAATTTGTTACAGCAGCCCTAGGAAACTAGGATTTTAGAATTATGTAAGAGACATTGCTCTACAATCCAAGTACTTGCTTATGGCTATCTGTCTTAGTTCATTCAGGCTTCTATAACAAAATATCATAAGCTGGGTGGCTTCTAAACTACAGAGTTTACTTTTCACAGTTCTAGAGGCTGGGAAATCCAAGATCAATGTGCTTACAGTCTCTGTATCTAGTAAGGGCTTTCAGGTTTATAGATGGTGCGTTCTTGCTGTAATATCACATAGTGAAAGGGCAAGGAAGATTTCTAAGATTTCTTTTATAAGGGCATGTATTTCATTCATGAGGGTTCTATCCTCATGACCTAATCACCTCCCCCAAAGTTCCATCTGTTAATACAAATTGAGCATCCCTAATCTGAAAATCCAAAATCCAAAATGTGCCAAAACCTGAAACTTTTTGAAAGTCCACATGATGCTCAAAGGAAGGAAGTGCTCATTGGAGAATTTTCAGTTTGGAATTTTTGAATTTGGGTTGCTCAAATGGCAAGCATAATGCAAGTATCTCAACATTAAAAAAAAAAAAGTCTCAAATCTGAAACACTCTGGTCTCAAGCATTTTGTATAAGGGATACTCAGCATGTACTAATACCCTGGGCATTAAGATTTCAACACATGAATTTGGGGGACAAAAACATTCAACCCATCGCAGTGTCTCTCCTGTGTAACAGGGTGAAGCTCCTTGAAGAGACATGTCTTTGTTACCTTTTACATCCTATACCTAGATCAGCGTATGGTAGTTTTTACTTGTTAAATAAAGAAAGGATGAATACATAAAGAACTAAGCATTTCAGTGTCTTGACCACAAAGTGTTAAAAAAGATTGGATTTTTCTGAAATATGCTTGTTTATAAACAATGGATCACTCCTTCCCCCTCTGTGTCAGTGTCACCCTGAGTACACCGGCTCTTGCTGCATTTTATTTAACATCATACCAAATCAAAGGAAATTAGATGTGTATGCCTTTCCTTGCTTCCTGGGGTTTAACCTTCCTTTTCCAATAAGTCCTTCCTGGCTTCACAGCAAGGCAGTGCCTACATGCACCCTAAAAGTGCTGTATTCTGCACCACAGGAGACCAAGGTCCAGACAGCTATGCTGGGCTTCTCCCCACTTTCCCCTCTACTTTACCTTCTTTTGCTTTAAAGCTGAATGCAAATGTTCAGTTCTGGCACTGACTCAGTGTAGAGATGGATACATGCTCACTCGAATGTGTTTTTCCAGTTGTGTGACATTATCACTGCATGATGAGTGAAGGGACCTTGGACCCACACCCTGAGAGTCCAGCCATGAGGTTTTGTAATTAGGTTCCTCACCTGTTGACTCAAATTAGCTCTAACTCACCAACTGTGGTATTTGCTTAGATTTGATACTTTCTGGAACCTCATTTTTAACCATTTGAAAAGCCAGACACAGAGAAGAGGAGACAACTGAAAGTACCCCATGTGTGAAGAAGCATGTCAATTGTTCATAAGGAGGAGAGCAGGAGGTGAAGAGGCACAGCGTCCTCTTTCAGTTCTGCCTGTGGTTTGCCAATTTCACTGCAGGCTGTGCTTAGGCTGCCACTTGGTTTTCTAGATCATCTGCAAAACTCATTCAGTATTCACTGAGCACCTACTAGATGAGCAGACACAAGATTAAGTGCTGAGGTCACAGAAGTGAGCAGAGAAAAAAGTCCCTTCTCTTACGGAGTTTACTTCTAGTGAAAGCAGGTGGCAAAGGAATACGACTGCCATAGTGGAGATGATGAGGCTTTACACTCTTTCTCCCATGTAGCTGTTTGGCTAAGATAAGATAATGTATGTGCATGTGCTTTGTACAGTGTAAAAAGTATTTTAAAAAGTACTGACTATTTTCCTTCCCGTCTTCAGACATCAGTAGCCCACTAGGCTTCTTTCAAAATGAAGTCATTAGTGATTTATAAGGGGTCATAAGGACAGAAGGAGAGAAGCTCAACCCAAACATCTGCTTTTCTTCCTTAACAATTTTGCTTGGGCTTTCTGGAATTCTGTTTCTAATAGGAGGATGTATTTGGCATCTGTAGTTTCTGTGCTTGAGTCCCTGTAATAAGGACTATTATCATTGGTTTATATTTTATTGTATTTTATGTATTTTTTTGGTCTTCTTAATTTGAGGATTTAGCATTCCAGTTGTCATGTTTGATACCATTCTGAAATAAGTCTCTTGGGAAGAAAAACTGCTTTTTGACTCTAGATTTTGTTTACACCATTAAATATTATTTAAACACTATGTCTACAGAATGGGAGAAAGTTTTTGCAATCTAATCATCCGACAAAGGGCTAATATCCAAAACCCACAAAGAACTCAAACAAATTTGCAAGAAAAAACAAACAACCCTATCAAAAAGTGGGCAAGGGATATGAACAGACACTTCTCAAAAGAAGACATTTATGCAGTCAACAGACACATGAAAAAATGCTCATCATCACTGGCCATCAGATAAATGCAAATCAAAACCACAATGAGATACCATCTCACACCAGTTAGAATGGCCATCATTAAAAAGTCCGGAAACAACAGATGCTGGAGAGGATGTGGAGAAATAGGAACACTTTTACATTGTTGGTGGGACTGTAAACTATTTCAACCATTGTGAAAGACAGTGTGGCATTTCCTTAAAGATCTAGAACTAGAAATACCATCTGACCCAGCCATCCCATTACTGGGCATATACTTAAAAGATTATAAATCATGCTGCTATAAAGACACATGCATGCATATATTTATTGTGGCATTGTTCACAATAGCAAAGACTTGGAACCAACCCAAATGTCCATCAATGATAGACTGGATTAAGAAAATGTGGAACGTATACACCATGGAATATGATGCAGCCATAAAAAAGGATGAGTTCATGTCCTTTGTAGGGACATGGATGAAGCTGGAAACCATCATTCTCAGCAAACTATCACGAGGACAAAAACCCAAACACCACATGTTCTCACTTCTAGTTGGGAACTGAACAATGAGAACACATGGACACAGGAAGGGGAACATCACACACTGGGGCCTGTCATGGGGTGGGGAGAGGGGGAAGTATAGCATTAGGAGATATACCTAATGTAAATGACGAGTTAATGGGTGCTGCACACCAACATGACACATGTATACATATGTAACAAACCTGCATGTTGTGCACATGTACCCTAGAACTTAAAGTATAATAATAATAAAAAAGAAAGTTTCGGTTTCTATTTTAATACCTGCTTACCTTAGTCAGAATATGACACAATTTGAAACATAGAAGAGTCACCAAGAGATTTTTGTTTTGCATTGCCTATGAGGACTGAAGTGTAGCTAAAAATTTATAGGCATTAATTTATGGGTACTTCCATTTTCTTGATGATAAGACAATGGGGATAAAATGCATAGGTTACATTCTCCCATATACAACATTAAAGGGAAATAATCTTGGCTGAAGACTAATTTGGGGATTAATATTTGAAGGGGCACTGGCTGTACATACAAAATAACCAGGAAGGTCAAGAAAAATCAGAGTAGTAAATACAATAAGTAAAACAAAACAATAACAAAAAAGTCAGACACTGAATTGGAAAACATGCATATGCGTTCATGCCAATTTATATCATAAGTACCCTGAAATTGGAGTCAGCATGATAGAATGGAAATAGTTTGCCTATGGAATCAGACAAAGAGCATTGTAATTTCTTTATTTGAAAACTAATAGTAATTGACATGCACTAGACACCATGCTTAGTACTTCACATTCATCCACTTGGTTCAAACTCACAGCCCCTCTATGAGGTAGGTACAATTTGCAAAGCACAAAATTAATTTTATGATTAAATGAGAAAAGATACACAAAAGCTTCTATAAAAGCACATTGTAAGCTTGTATGTAGTTACGAAGTACATGTGATTTTTTGATACATGCAAACAATGTGTAATGGTCAAATCAGGGTAATTGGGATATACATCACCTCAAACATTTATCATTTCTTTGTGTTGAGAACAAGCCATGTCTTCTCTTTTAGCTATTTTGAAACAGTGAATAAATTATTGTAACAATAGTCACTGTACTATGCTATGAAACACTAGAACTTGTTTCTTCTATGTAACAATACTTTTGTACCCATTAGTCAGCCTTTCTTGATCCTCTCCTTCTCTCCATTTCCAGCCTTTGGTAACAATCATTCTACTCTCTATGTCCATAAGACTTTTTTTTTTTTTTTTTAGCTCCCATATATGAGTGAGAACATGCAGTATTTGCCTTTCTATGTCTGGCTTAGTTCACCTAACATAATATCCTCCAGTTCATCCATGTTGCTGAAAATGATAGCATTCCATTCTTTTTTATGGCTGGAGATACATACACTGTACACATATATACACATATATACACATACACACACATACACACACACATATATACACACACATATATATATATAATGGAATATTATAATATATGCTACGTTTTCTTTATCATCTATTGATAGGCCCTTAAGTTGATTCATGTCTTGGCTATTGTGAATAGTGCTGCAATAGAGTGCAGATATCTCTTTCATATACTGATTTCCTTTCTTTTGGATAAATACCCAGCAGTGGGATTGCTGTATCAGATGGTAGATCTATTTTTAGTTTTTGAGAAACTGCCATATTGTTTTCCATATTGGCTGTACTAACTTACATTACTAGCACCAGTGTACCAACATTCTCCTTTTTGCATATTCTTGCTAGCATTCATTATTTTTTATCTTTTTTATAATAACCATTTTAACTGGTATATCATTCAGTTTTTAATTTGCATTTCCCTGATGATTAGCGATATTGAGTAATTTTTCATATACCTGTTGACCATTTGTAGGTCTTCTTTTGAGAAATGTCTACTTGGATCCTTTGCCCACTTTATAATGATATTATTATTATTATTTTGCTGTTGAGTTGTTTGAGTTCCTTATGTATTCCATTATCAATCCCCTATCAGATAGATAGTTTGAAAATATTTTCTTCCACTCTATAAGTTGTTTCTTCACTCTGTTTATTGTTTCTTTTGCTGTACAAAAGATTGTTTGTTTTTAGCTTGTTATAATCCCATTTGTTTATTTTCGCTTTTGTTTCCTGAGCTTTTGAGGTCTTACTGCAAAAATATCTTTGCACAGATCAATGTCCTGAAGTATTTCCTCAATGTTTTCTTCTATTAGTTTCATAGTTCCAGGTCTACATTGAAGTCTTTAATCCATTTGAGTTGATTTTTATATATGGTGAGAAATAGGGTTTTAGTTTCATTCTTCTGAATATGGATATCCAATTTCCCCAGCACCATTTATTGAAGAGACTGTCCTTTTCCCAATGTATATCCTTTGTACTTTTATAAAAAATGAATTGTCTGTAACTGTGGATTTATTTCTGTGTTCTCTATCCTGTTCCGTTGGTTTATGTATCTGTTTTATGCCAGTACCATGCTTCTTTGGTTTATATAGCTTTGTGTATATTTTAAAGACAGATAGTTCGATGCCTCCAGCTTTGTTCTTATTGTTTAGGATTTCTTTGACTATTCAGGGTCTCTTGTGGTTCCATATGAATTCTAGTATTATTTGTTCTATTTCCGTGAAGAATGTCATTGGAATTTCAGTAGGATTTGCATTAAATATGTAGATTGCTTTGGACAGAATAGGCATTTTAACAATATTAACTCTTCCAATCAGTGAACATGAGATTTATTTCCATTTGCGTGTTCTCTTCAATTTCCCTCATTAGTGTTTTATAGTTATAGAGATCTTTCACTTCTTTGGTTACTTATTCATGTATATTTTATTTTTTGTAGCTATTATAAATGCAATTGTTTTATTGGTTTCTTTTTCAGATTGTTTATTGTTGTCATATATAAATCCTACTGATTTTTATATTTTGATTTTATGTCTTGTGACTTTACTGAAGTTGTGTATGAGTTCGAACAGCTTTTAGTGGAGTTTTTAGGTTTTTCTAAATATAGAATCATGTTGCCTCTGAATAAGGGTAATATGACTTTTTCCTTTCCAATTGGGATGCCCTTTACTTCTTTCTCTTGCCTAATTGATCTGGCTAGGATTTCTGTTACTATATTGCATACAAGTGGTGAAAGTGAGCACCTTTGTCCTGTCCCAGATCTCAGAAGAAAGGTTCCCCAAATTTCCCCATTCAGTGTAATGTTAGCTGTGGGTTTGTCATATATGGCCTTTAATGTTTTGAGGTATGTTCCTTCTACACCCAGTTTGTTAAGAATTTTTGTCCTGAAATGACATTGAATTTTATTGAATGCTTTTTCAACATCAATTGGAATGATCGTATAGTTTTTATTCTTGATTCTGTTCATGTGATGTATCACATTGATTGATTTGGATATGTTGAACTATCCTTGCCTCCCTGTGATGAATTTCACTTAATCATGATGAATGATCTTTTTATTGTGTTGTTGAAATTAGTTTGCTAGCATTTATTGAAGTTTTTTGTATCTATCATCAAGGGATATTGATCTGTAGTTAATTAGGGATATTGGTCTACAGTTTTCCTTTTTTGTATGTCCTTTTCTTGTTTTGGTATCAGGATAATACTGGCCTTGTTGAATGAGTTTGAAAATAGCCCTCTTCTTCAAATTTTTTTGAAGAGTTTGAGTAGAATTGTTATTTGTTCTTCTTTAAATGTTTGGCAGAATGTGAAGCTGTCAGGTCCTGGGCTTTTCTTTTATGAGACTCTTTTTTTGTTTTGTTTTGTTTTTTTGAGACACAGTCTCTGTCACCCAGGCTGGAATGCAGTGGTGTGATCTCAGTTCACTGCAACCTCTGCCTCCCAGGTTCAAGTGATTCTCCTGTCTCAGCCTCCCAAGGAGCTGGGACTATAGGTGCCTGCCACCCGCCTGGCTAATTTTTGTATTTTTAGTAGAGATGGGATTTCACCATATTGGCCAGGCTGGTCTCAAACTCCCGACCTTGTGATCTGCCTGCCTTGGCCTCCCAAAGTGCTGGGATCACAGGTGGGAGCCACCACCCCTGGCAGTGAGGCTCTTTTTATTACTGCTTCAATCTTGTTACATGTTACTGCTCTATTCAGGTTTGCTATTTCTTCATGATTCCATATTGACAGGTTGTATGTGTCCAGGAATTTACCCATTTCTTCTAGGTTTCCAAGTGTGCTGATGTATAGTTGTTCTTAATAGTCTCTACTGGTCCTTTGTATTTCTGTGGTATCAGTTGTAATGTGGGTTTTAAAATTTTACTTATTTGTACCTTCTTTCTTTTTATATAGTTAGTGTAGCTACAGGTTTGCCAGTTTTGCTTATCTTTTTTAAAAAAAAACAGCTTTCATTTTGTTGGCTATTTGTAATATTTTTAGTTGCAATTTAATTTTGCTCTGATTTTTATTCTTTATTTTCTTCTACTAATTTTAGGTTTTTCTTGTTCTTGCTTTACTAGTTCCTTAAGGAACATTGTTAGGTTGTTTATTTGAAATCTTTCTGCTTTTTTGATGTAGGCATTTATTCCTATAAACTTCTCTCAGTACTGCATTTACTTTGATAGCTTTTAGTATATTATGTTTCCATTTTCATTTGTTTCAAGGAATTTTTAAATTTCCTTTTACGTTTTTTATTGAACCATTTATTGTTCAGGAGTATGTTGTTGAATCTCTATTGATTTGTACAGTCTCCAATGTTCCTTCTGTTATTGATTTTAGCTTTATTCCATTGTGGTCAGAAAAAATACTTGATATAATTTTGATTTTTAAAAAATTTGTTCATACTTGCTTTGTGAACTAACATGATCTATGCTGGATAATGTACTGTGGCTCTTGAAAAAACAAAAAAGTTGTTCCGTAGCTGTTGGATGGAATGTTCTGTGTCTGTTATGTTCATTTTTATCTTGAGTGCATTTTAATGCCAGTGCTTCTTTGTTGATTTTCTTTCTTGATAACACGTCCATTGTTGAATGCAGGGCGTTGACATCCCCTACTACAGATATATTTAGCAAATATTAATATTAAATATTAGCAAATATTAAATATTAGCAACTATTCATAGACCTAAAGGGAGAGGTTGAATTGCACTCTGTCCTAGCCTGCAGGATTTCTGTTGAGAAATCTGCTGGAAGCCATATTGGGAATCTGTTAAATGTGATATGTTTATTTTCTCTTGCTGCTTTGAGCATTTGTTGTTTGTCTTTGATTTTTGCTAATTTGATTGTGATGTGCCTTGAGGATTTTCGCTTTGGGTTGAATTTGATTGGTAATCTCTTGAGCTTCCTGTACCTGGATGGTATTGTCTTCTTCCAGATTTGGGAAATTTTCAGCTATTATTTTCTTAAATATGCTTTCAACGTCTTTTTCTCTCTCATATTTTTTCAGGAATTCATGTTATGCAGAGGTTAGTTTGCTTTATGCTGTTCCATAGTTCTTATAGGCCTTCTTTACTCTTTGTTATTCTTCTCTATCATGAGAAGGCTTCACAGGAATACTGGACTTTGTGAAAAACTGGACCAAGGATTTGGGGTCTTCCCATGGATTGTGCCCCCTGCAGCACTTGGCACCATCCAGCCTCTTCAACATGGCTTCCCAGCTGATCAAAGTGCAGAGTAGTGGCCAAGATCTGCATGCCAGACAATATGATTAGTGCCCTGCTCTTTGTTTTCAACTCAACTCTCATGGATCAACCCTCTTGGCACTCCCAGTTTCTATGGAATGGTACAGGAGTGGGCTTCTCATGAAGGTTCTTAGACCAATGTGGAAATCAAGTGTCTGCCTCCAATTTTCTCCTCTAATCTCAGAAACTGTGGATCTAGGGAAGTTCTCTGTGAGTGGCATTATGCCAGCTTAGGGTGGAGGCAGTGCAGTCTGAAATGACTATTTCTTTTATGAATCATGGCTTCTCTTGATTCTGTGGACCCGGTGAGTTTCTCTGTTTTCCCCCTGAGCTCTGGTGAATTCAGAATGAAATCTTGTCTTTGAATAGTTTCTATTGTATATTTGTGGAGGAAGTGATGCTGAGAGATAGTCTATTCTGCCATCTTACTGACATCACTACTACCATAGATCTGTTTTTTAAAAATATTATTATTACCATTTTTTCAAGATAGAACTCTGCTTAAACCCAGGCCGGCCATTTCTTAGCTGTGATTTTGAGAGCCAGATGCCTAATCTTTGTAAGTTTCAGTTATAGTTCCATCACAAAGTTCTCATGACTATTAAACAAACTGACACAGGTAAAGAAACTAGAATACTTTCTGGAGTATGGAAGGTGCTTAACAGAAGTCAGATTCCCCAGCATAAACATGAATGCAATGGACTAGAGAAGAATTTATTTTATTTTCCACACTCTCAAGCTTAATCAAGAGCAATGCTGTCTGACAGAAATATAATTTGAGCCACATATATAATTTAAAATTTTTAGTGGCCTCATGTAAAAAGCAAAAATAAGCAAGTACAATTAATTTGAGTAGTATATTTTAATTTATATGAAATAATTTTTTTTTTTTTTTTTTTTTTGTGAGATGGAGACTCACAGGCTGGAGTGCAGTGGCACGATCTTGGCTCACCACAAGCTCTGCCTGCTGGGTTCACGTCATTATCCTGCCTCAGCCTCCTGAGTAGGAGGGACTAGAGATGCCCACCACCATGCCTGGCTAATTTTTTGTATTTTTAGTAGAGACCGGGTTTCACCGTGTTAGCCAGTCTGCTCTCGATCTCCTGACCTCGTGATCCACCCGCCTTGGCCTCCCAAAGTGCTGGGATTACAGGCGTGAGCCACTGCGCCCAGCACAAAATAATATTTCAATATTAAATAAATATAAAATCATTGATGAAATATTTTATATTTGTGTTGCTAAGTTTTTGAAATCTGGGACGTATTCTACACTTACAGCACATCTCAATTTAGACACTAAATTTCCATCTGGAGTACTTGATCTGTGTTTAGATTTCATAAAATTAACAGTTGACCATGAAAATTCACATACCCAAATTGTTCCTTTAAAGTTTTTCAATACCAAATTGAATGTCAGTTCTTAAATTTTACTAATAAAAGTGAAAATTCTAGCTCCCCAGTTATAGTAACCATGTTTCAAATGCATGATAACTATGTGTCACTAGTGGCAACCCTATTAGATGGGGCAGATCTGTACCTCCGTATATAATTAGCCAAGAAAAGGAGCACAATAGGAACTTTCTGCTCCCTCTGATTCCAAGGAACCTCTGGATCAGCTTTCTTAGTTCAGGTTGAGAGCTATACATGTCACTGGAACTATTAAATGTGGAACATGGAATAAAATGCCCATTTTTACGAGAATCTTGAGACTAGAGCTAATGTTGGAAGTAGTCCCTGATCTCACTGGATTAGTGCTAACAAGAAGAAATCTTTAGGCTGGATGAGGCCTAACCAAAATTCAAGAGATTCGGAACCAGATGCAGTCTGTCATTCAGCCAAGTGGACTGCTGTATAGAAAGCTGAAGTTCATTTGTTGGACTGGTTCCCAAATATTTGGTTGGTAAGAAATACGGGAATGGCCATAGTCCTTAAACATAAAATAAAAATTGGGAATAAACTATGAGTTTTTAAAATCTTATTTTTAGATAGAAAAAAGTCAAGAGAGCTTTGGAGACATGTGGAAAAACAGCTAATTCAGGGAAGGCAACAGAAGTTGTTCTCTGGGACAGTGGTGAGATGTTACTTGAAATCCTAATCAGTCTTTATCCCTTCTTATACTAACCGGTGGGTGGAGTCCGAAGAGAAAGATGCTTAGAAAGTGTCTAGCTGGGATAATGAAAAGATCTGCAACTTAGAGCCTAAAGAGGTCAACTAATCCTGCACAAATACAAGATAGGTTTAATTATGGGGCAGAAATGTAAATACTTGACATAAAAGAGATATGTGGTTTGGAGTAATAATAGTCAATGTTTTTGTCTGACCTCCAAAAGGCCTAATGTTAATAAACTTTTATAGTACATAATGAGGTTTCATGGACAAAAGGAAAGAATGGTAGTCCCACCCATTGATCCCCTAGAATTAAAAGAGAAAGACATATACCAGCTCTATGCATAGAAGAGTACACAGAATATAGTCCACTGCATATAAGCAACATCAGAGATCAAGTTAGAATTCTCTCCTTTGACATTTTCATGATAACTTGAGAAAACACGTAGTTAAATATGTAAATAATTTGTTTCTGCTTTGAATATGTAAGTTTATATAAGCTTTCATAGACTTCTATCATTTTAGGTAGACCTTTTTCTTAAATGCTAAAGTCGGTCTTGGCTCAATGCCTGTCTGAGGTACAGACAGAGTTCAATGATTTGCCCAAGACCAAATATATACCTAATGGAAGAGCTGGAACTAGAATTCAGGTCTTCTGTGCCTCTTATTTATCCCATGCTTTTCCCAATGGAGAAAACTTGTGCTTTCTACAATTAAATGTGGTAATGTATACATTTAAAGATAGCTCAAAAGCCAAGATTACTACCAGAACAAATTTGAAATTTGTGTTTACGGAAAATTTCCTATACATTTCCAAGTTACTCTGAATATGTAGTCCAGAAATCTGATTGCCATTTAAAAGCCCTCATATATTGCCATTAATGCATAATGACTTTATAATCTGTTTTAATTAGGGCAGCAGAGTGTAGGGAAAGGAGATTATATTCTATCAGTTTCTAATTGGGCGATCTCTCTGAAACTCTTTTCTTACATTTCACATTTATTTTTCCAAAATGTTCCTCTCAAATTTTTTCTATAGTACACTTCACTTTCTAGTGTGGTATATAATTTACATATTTATTATGTTTCTTGTTTTTTTATCTATTGCTCAACTAAAATGTAAACTCTACAGAACAGTTATTTTTTAAAGGATTCTCAAATAATTTTATTTCACACATTCTAATACTGTTTGTGAAGTGAAACATCTCTTTGACTAGGAAAAAAAACCAGAAAAGGATGAAAAAGTGTGGCAGAACACACTACGATGGTAGCCTTATATTGTCTATGTCAAAATAAAATATCTCAGTTAAGACAGTACATATACCACCCCTCCCTGCTGCCTGAGTGGAGGTTTCCTTTCTCCTTTCCTTCTTTCTTTTTTTTTTAAATTTTACTTTAAGTCACGGATACAAGTGCAGAATGTGTAGGTCTGTTAAATAGGTATACTTGTGCCATGGTGGTTTGCCGTACCTATTAATCCATCATCTAGGTTTTAAGCCTTCCATGCCTTAGCTAGTTGTCCTAATGCTCTCCCTCCCCTTGCCCCCTACCCGCCACCTCTTGACTGGCCTTGGTGTGTGTTGTTCCTCCCCGTGTGTCCATGTGTTCTCATTGGAACAGTTATTTTCTGAGTGCTTGTAGTAAGCACTGTTCATGTGAAATACTTGATTTGAGTTTAGATTTCATAAAACTAACAGTTGAAAAAGTAGATTAATGTACACACATTTTTTCCAAACATACTCAGAAAATTTTTGTCCAATTTAATATAAGAACGAGTTTTCTTTTTAGCAGAGTAGTTGGAACTGGAAAACAAATTCACATTTTAGAAGTTCCCTGGCACCATGTAAAGGAGTTGGGGAACAGTGTGGGAAACTGATGGTGTAGACAACCTCCTGTTTCTGTCTTTCCTAGAGAATCACTGACTGCATGGCAGGATAGCAGAGGGCCAGTTATCTTCCTTGGCCTGGAGATTAAAGAACTTAAGGAAGAAGTAGGGAAGAAATCATCACAATAGGTTGGAAGCCAGGAGATGGGAAGCAGTTGGAGGAGAGAGGTTGGGAGTGAGGAGTCTGGAGAGAGGAGTCTGGAGAGAGGGAGACTTCAAGCTCTTAAGGTGTATGAAAGATGTAAGAGAGGAGAGAAAATATAAAAGGAAATATTTTAACACCGAGGACTCTGGATTACAATTAGAATCATTTACATTCTCTTTGAGAGAGAGCAATGATTGGAATTCCTATTTAATTACTTTGGATACGTTTTTTCTATATGCAAATTAGAGATAATTTCTGTAAGAAGGTGGTGATGAGGATTAAATTATTCTGCTCTACTTTTTCTCCACCACTTCACCTCACCAAAGCCCTGCTCCATAACTATTGCCTCCAAAGTATCCTACTGGCTATTGTCTATGTACTTATAACACTGAATAACAATTATTTGTTTGCCTTTGTGATTGTGAGCTCCTTACAGGCAGTGTTGCGTCTTCTTTGTCTTCATGTCTTCAGGCCAGGCAAGGGGCTGATACATCCTACATCCACAATACATGTCTGATAAATGAAGGAATAAGTAAATGAATGAATAGGAATGGCAAACATTAACATAATAAATGAGGACTCCCTTCTGTTACCTTCAAACCAATTAAAGCAAATCCTAATATATTCAATTGCTTCCAACTATTTCTTACAGTTCTGGTTTACTTAATTTAATAAATTCACCTACCATCCACAGATATTTACTGAATTCTCACTCTGCCCTGTCATTGTGATAGATGTAAGGCATGCAAAGTTCAGGACAGAGCTGCTTTCCTCAGACAGTTCACATTCCTGAGAGAACCCAGACATGCAAACCAACATCTTCAGGACAGTACTGCAGTTGTTATGATGGAAAATGTACTAAAGGTGGTGAGAGCAAAGGAAGAAGGCTTGAGGATTCTGGGAGGGATTGGGGAAGGTACCTCCAAGGAAATGGTCTCTTTAGTGAGATGTGAAGATGGCATAAGAGTTTGACATATAAGCGGGAGGGACCATTTATACACAGAGAGCAATGAACATAAAACATAGAGCCTTAGATAGCAAGGAGTATTGTGCAGCTACAAGATGTTGTGTTTGGGAGCTTGATATAAGCTCCTCATGATCTTACCTGCACCAGCTTAAGCCTTACCTCCTGCCGCTTTTCATATATAATATTTTCAATATATATAAATATATGAAAATATTTATATACATATATAATATATAAAAATATTTATTATAAATATATAATATATAAGTATTTATATATTTTCAATATATAAAAACATTTATATTGAGAATTTTGTATTTTATCCTCAGGGCAATAAGCAGGCACTGCTGGTTTCTGAGCAGAGGAGATCAGATTTGTGTGCTTGAAAAGGTTATTCTGACAGTGATGAGGAGGTTGGATTGGAAGGGGTCAATAAGATTAGGAGACCTGTGAGTCAGGAGATAACTTTGATAGTCCATCTATGACTGAAATAAAGACTTATGAGTGCTATTCTGAAAACAAAACAAGAAAGAATTAATGATTAAATATAGCCTGGAAAGTATAAGAGAGGAAAAGATAGCTTGTCTGATTTTCAGCTTTCTTACTTTGGAAATTTGGGTGGTATTTTAGTTTCTTTGGTTGCCTGAACAAAGTGCCATGCTGGGTGACTTCAAACAACAAAAATTTATTTTATCACATTTCTGGAGGCTACGTATCTAAAATCAAAGTGTCAGGAGGCGAATGATCCCTCCGACATCTATAGAGGAGAATTCTTCTTTGCTTCTTCCTAATTTCTCAAGGTAGGTGTTGATCTTTGGAATTCTTGGACTTGCATCTGGATTACTCAAGTTCCTGCCTCTGTTGTCACAAGGCACTTTCCAAATGTGTCTCTCTCTTCACATGGCCGTCTCCTCTCTGGGTCTTTCTCCTCTTCTTATAAGGAGACTAGTCTATTGAATTAAAGGGTCCATCCTATTCTAGTATAACCTTATCTTAACTAATTATATCTGCAATGATCCTAATGATCCTCTTTCCAAATAAGGCCACATTCTGAGGTGTTGGAGAGCAACATAACTTTTGGTGGAATACAATTCAACCTGTAACAGGTGGTTGCCAAGATAAGGAATGCAGAAGAGGGAGTTGATTGGTTCAGAGTAGTAATGGGAGAAAGAGAATGTGTTTGCCTTTGGACACATTAAATGTAAGTTATCTGTGGGGTGTCTAAGAGGCATTGTTAGGACATAGTTGATTAAATGGAAATGGAGTTCAAGAGTGGGTACAGGTTGTGTGAGCTTCATGATAATTGACAATGTGCACAGGGTTCAGACAGAAAATGTAGAGGAGATGGTGTGACGGACAAGAAAGAACAAAGGAGATCTTAAAGCAGAGCAGAAAAATGAGAGAACAAAAAAGTCCTGAGGAGGAAAGCCTGGAGAGGCAAGAGGGTCATGATGGAAACAATGTCAGGTGAAACTCTTTCTCTTTAAAGTGATCATAAAGATGCTCAAGTTGGTTTAAGCAAATGAAAGGAATATGTTGGCTTACATAATCAAAAATCCCAGAGATAGAATTGAGGCAAGGCTAAATACAGAGATAAAATGATTGCAACACAGTCTTTCTCCTCTCATTTTGACTTTCCTCCATGTTGGCTTCATTGATAGACTCTAGTCAGTGTTAAGCAGTTGCCAACTTCTATAATTCTGCTGAAAAAAGTGTGTCTTAATTGTCCCAGTGAAAATCCTGGGATTGCTATTCACTGGCTTTGGTTGGGTCATTTGCTCATCCCTGAACCAATCACTGTGGCCAAGGACAGGGGTACTCTAATTGGTGAGGCCTGAGTCATGTGCCCAGTCCAGCCACTGCGAGGTAAATTCAGCATGACTGAAAGTGATGGAAGTGTAGCTCCCTAAAGCAAAGTCAGGTGCTCTTACTAGAAAAAGGGAGAATACAATTTTGGGTGACAAAATGGCAAATGTTCACCACAAAATCCAAGGAAAGAGGGAGTTCCAAGAATAAAAGGCTAATCAACAGTAAGGAATGCTACCAATAAGTTAAAGAAAGATAGGATTTTGACAATGAGGATGTCATGGCTGACTTTTGCCGAACTATGATGGAGTGATGGTGGGGGCAGATATCAGGCAGCAGCCAATTAAGATTTTAAGACTGGAAAAAAGAAAGATGTCTTGGAGACAGTCAATATGGTTAGTGTGTCTAGTCACTGGACACTGAATGGGCAGAGCAGTAAGGAACAGTAGTTAGAGGGAGAGTCAACATCAATAGGGCTTTTATTTATTTAAACCATGGAATGAGACTCAAAGTTGTTTATATGCTGATATATAAAGTTAACATAGGCACTTGCACATAAAGTGCAGAAAATAATTGTGATGAGAGCCATTATGGTGGCTGAATAATTCCCTCCTCCCATAAGAATATCCCTGTTCTAATTTCTGGAGCCTGTGAGTATGCTAGCTTATGTAGAAAAAGAGACTTTGTAGATGTAATTGAGCTATGGATCGTATGGTGGGGATATTATCTTGGATAGTCTGGGAGAGTCCCATGTAATCACGCGATTATTATGAGAGGGAGCTGGAGATGGAAAAGAGAAAAGATGCTGCATTCTGGCTTTGAAGATGAAGCCGTGAGCCAAAGAATGCAGATGGACTCCAGAAGCTGGAAGAGGTGATGGAAGAGATTTTCCTTGAGAATCCTCGGAAGAGTCTTCAAGTAGACCTATTTTTAGATTTCTGGCCTCCAGAACTATAAGATAATAAAAATGTGTTGCTTTAAGCCAATAAGTTTATGATAATTTAGTATGGCAACCATAACATATCAATACAGTCATAGAAATAAATTCCTGAAGTCTACAAATATAACTTGGCATACACATTTTAAATATGCAAATAGCCTCTTCTCTTGCAGAGCAACCAGTCAGGTTTAGATATGTTTCTAGAGACAATATAGGGCAAACATATACACTGCATGGTCAAATGTAAATATATTTTGTAACTGTATACTCAAATATATAGCAGGTCCTGTGATTCACTAAGAGATCTGCAAGTTTTGTTCTTTTCAATCTTCTAAATTTAAATAAAATTCCAGTACTCAGCTAGAACATTATAGAACTAAGCAGACTTCTGTATTTTTATACACGGATCCTCTGAGAATAGTTAGATTTCTGAAGTGAAACATAAAATCAGCCTGATGACATAAGTAGGGCTCCTAGCTTTAAAATTATGTATAAGATCACTAAAGTTCACAGAAAGTTGATTGATTTAATCTTTTCTTATTACTGGTAACCATACAGCTATTTCTATTGCAAGAGCATCCTTTTATAGAGCTGAAACGAGATTGTCTTGCTGCCTCTTTTAATCTCAGAGCTTAGAATGTCCTGTATCATTTTCTTGTTTTGAGGGTCACTTTTTAACACAGGAACATAACTTTGTGAGAGCCCTCTTTCTTTGGAAATACAAAAATAGCCCAACTTCCCATTATATCTCAATTTCATTATAGGACAATTTTAGGCTGACCCAGGTTGTGTGATTCACTAATGTCCAATCATCATATGCAGTGGTGACAGCAGTACTAAGAGTCAGCCTCGCCTTCAACTGGAAAATCTGCAGACAAGTGTTTATTTTATGAGGATGCTTCTTCTTCCCCCATTGAGTCTATAGCATATAACTAATGCTGGCTGAATTGAGCACTAAAGGCAATATCCAGAAGCCATTCACATTTCCTGATTTTTATCATTTACTGTGGGTACATGCACCACATTATTTCTTGCATCCACATTTCATAGACAATTGCACCATTGTAAGTTCCTAAGCCACCAAATATATGGCCATCAAAGCTGTACATTTAAATTTTGTAGCTCTCTCCCCAAAACATATGTACAAGGGTCCACCTCCAAAGTCAGCAAACTCACGAACAGCCTGGAAATACTCTCTGAGAAGTGTCTCTGCCCCAAATGCTACAACAGCACCATTATTACTCCTATAACCCACCTGATCTGTCCTGCTAGTGGGGATCTAAGTTTTTCCTGTCTGGTTTTGCAATTTTTGTTTAGACCTCGTTCTCCATTTCAACTCATAATCTTGCAGAGATTAGAGATCATATCTGAAGATTTTTCCTCCACCTCCCAATAATAATGACTGGTATTATCACCAGTGCACAAATAATGGCTTCTATGTTTTAAATGCTTGCTATGTGCCATGCTCTATACACACCTTATCTCTTTGCCATTCTCACCTCAGTACTTCGAGTTGGATATTATCACACCCATTTTACAGATGATGAAATGGAGTCTCGTGGAAAGGTGGTGTCTTGTCCAAGGCTATAAAGCTAATAAGTTTAGAGACTGCGATTGAAAATCAATTAATCAGAACACTTTGCATTGCCTTTCACAGTATTAGTAGCACCGAATAAACCATGAATGGGTGGTTAACTTTTTGAAATTCACCTATACAGCTTTTTAAAAAGGAATAAATGTTGCATGTGAAAAATAGTAGAATAATTCAATGTTGGAGGATCGAGCCCAGTAGTATTTCCTTAATATGCGATAATATAGATGATCCAGAGCTAAGGGTTGTCTTGTTGAAGACCAATTCAATCTTCGCTTAAGTTTTACAGCAGTTTAGGGCCATGTCTTTTTTGGTGAAAAAGGTTGGAAAATGCTGGACAAGAGCAGGCAGATAGGGCTCTGGGCTTCTGACCAACAGTTTGACCCTTATGAGGCATCTTTAAGCGGGGACTTCTAAGCCTTTTGCTTCCAGCAAGTGATCAAGCTTTCAGGGATGGCAGGGCCAGCTTCATGGAGAGTGTGTGACCAGTAAAGTCATACAAGTCCCATACTCAGATGGGTTCCCCACTCTTGGGGCTTAATGTTCTGTGATCACCATCTCAAAATTCTTAATAATTGTACCTTGGAATTTCCATGCCACCACACCTGGCTAATTTTTGTATTTTTAGTAGAGACAGGGTTTTATCATCTTGGCAAACCTCTGGCCTGAAGAGACTCTTTTTCCTCAGCCTCCCAAAGCTCTGCAATTACAGGCACGAGTCACCACTCCCTGCCTTGCTTCACACTTGGGTATAAAATATAGACTATGATTACCATATTTTAAGAGAGTTCTCTAAATTATAGAGATAAAAACAACAGATTAAAAGAAGATTTGAAGGAAACAAAGACAATGAAGGGAGCAACATAAAAATCAAATTAAAAACTATAAATTATTTCCTTAAATAATAAAAAAAGAACAGGATGTGATTTTGAAAATTAGAAAACCAGAAGGGGCCTTGCACATTAGAAATAACACAACACCTTTTAAAAATAAATAGAAACACTTTTAAAAATAAATAGAAAAATGAAGATAAAGTTAAGAAAATCTCCCCAGAAGAAAAACAATTATAAATCAAGGTTGGAGACAAAGTTCAGGAAATTTTTCAAGATGTAAAACAGAACACAAACTAAGATGTTGAACTTTTTGTCAATAGGAGTACTAGAATGAGAGAACAGAAACGCAAGGGAAGACATTATAGAGGAAATAATAATGATGAAATTTCGAGAAATTTGTTTGTATCTAGAAAGACATGGGTATACCTACTGAAAGAGCCAAATAAATGCTGAGTTCACAAAATGGAAAACAAAACAAAACATGAATTTCAGAACACTGGCAATTAAGAAGATCAGGAACAAGAATAGAATTGAACTTCACCACAGCAATATTTTAGGCTAAAAAGAGCAGAGCAGCACCTTCATGATTCAGAGAAAATGATTTCTAATCTGTAAGATCTCAAAAGATATACCTCCTATACTTCCTTTTTCAAGAAGTTACTGGAGATATTCATATGTCCACAATAATAAGAGAGCAAATCAAGAAGGAGGAAGCTATGGGATCTAGTGAAGTGGGAATCCAACCCAGGAGAGGGACAAATGGGATTTCCAGGATAATACTTGTGCAGTAGACCCAGAGACCAACTGGTCCAGAAAAAGAAGGTGGAGAAAATTTTGGGAAGAATTTCTCCAGGTTATACACTTATATATTACAGATGGTTTACTTGATATGTTTGATTAAACTTTCTGCTGTGTCAGAGTGTTTGAGGGAAGAATTTTTGATAAATCCATAGAAAACTAGCCAAAAATAAAAATAAAAATAATTAACTCCAGGGGGAAAACTGTGTTAAAAAGAAAAAAATATATAGATTGCCTTGTCTTATCTTAAACAATTTTCATGTAGAAAACAGTGTAAGAAGTATTGACTTCTTAGAAATTGCTATATAACTATTGAAAATATGGGGGAATAAAGTATGTGTTGTTTTGGTAGTGGTATAATAGAAATAAACCTTCCTCTTTCTAATTAGAAAGTCACTAAATGATGTCTAAAATAAAAAATCATGAAAGTTCCACATAAAATTACAATTTAAATAAGGATATAGTAACACAAAAGATAATAATAACTTAAAAATAATAAACTTTAAAAGGTCAACTATTGTCTCTGGAAAACCATACTACAGGGTTGAAAGAGATGACGCAGGAAAATGATAGTTTCTATTATAGATAATGTAGAATCATTTGACTTTTAAGTTATGTGTATGTGTTATTTAGAAAAACTAAAATTAAATTAAAAAAAATACCTAGTGGCCAGTAAACTAATAAAATATTTTCTTTATTAATAGACAAGAAGATTTAAACTATAGCCAAAATGAGAGACTTATTTGAAGCTGTAATAGAATGGCATGTATCAGATCAACTCTTTACTGATAGAATTCAAAATAAAGCTGTGTAAAAACATTAGACAGTGCTGAAGGCAGTCAAGAGTCCACAGAAGAGATACACATTTGGGTAGGCCTGGAATTCTCTGCTGTTTTTCCCTCGAGATATTTGTTGATCTGCAAGCTACACACAGTAAGGCCAAGAAGCCAGATAGAAAGTGGGAACTAAGAGGCTAAAGTATGATGCCAAGCTTTTGGCGTTTTTACAATTCTGAAAAGGTTAAAAAGTTAAACATTGGCCGGGCGCGGTGGCTCAAGCCTGTAATCCCGGCACTTTGGGAGGCCGAGATGGGCGGATCACGAGGTCAGGAGATGGAGACCATCCTGGCTAACCCGGTGAAACCCCGTCTCTACTGAAAAATACAAAAAACTATCCTGGTGAGGTGGCGGGCGCCTGTAGTCCCAGCTACTAGGGAGGCTGAGGCAGGAGAATGGCGTAAACCCGGGAGGCAGAGCTTGCAGTGAGCTGAGATCCGGCCACTGCACTCCAGCCTGGGCGACAGAGCCAGACTCCGTCTCAAAAAAAAAAAAAAAAAAAAAAAAGGTTAAACATTGGCATCCAGGGCCTACCAAGAAAAAAAAGCTTTTGTTGAAAACTTGGGCTTCCTCTTGAAACATCTGAAAGGTTAAGCCCTTGGATTAAAGACAGCCAGAATAATAGGTCAGCAGTCACAAAGACTGATACCTGGCCTGAAATCATCTCGATCTATGACTGCATCAAGATGTCTAACTCCTGTAAATACCTACTAGAAAAATCATACATTTTCTCTAAAGAAAAATACTATTCATAGCCTCTATAATGTTTCTTATATGATATCTGGCATTCATGTAAAAATTTACCAGCAATGCCAAAGGTAGGACCAAAAATGATCAAAACCCAACACAAATACCAGCAATAGAAATTGACCAATATCCAGTTGATCTAGATACTGGAGTTTAACACAACACAGAGTTTAAAATAAATATTACAACATTTATTTTAGTATGCTTTTAAAAAAATGGATGACAACGTAAACATTTTACCAGAAAGCTGACATCTATAAAGAATCATATTGAAATTATAGACTAAGAAAACAAAATTAAGAACTCAATATTTAGTTTTAAATACAGTTTAAATACATAAGAAGAGGGGATCATTCAACTGGGATATAAATCAATGGAAAATTTTCAAACTGAGGGATTGAAGGAGAAAAAGAAAAACACAATGGAAAATATATAAACAAGCATAAAAGATAAATAAGACATAGTGAGATATTCTAATGTATGACTGAAGCTAATACACATGTAATTGAAGTTCCACAAGAAAAAGAGAAGCAGCAAGTTGCAGAAGTGAACATTTAACAAGGTAATGGCTAGAAATTTCCCAAAGTTAATAATACTAACAAGTTTTCCAAAGGTAATGATGGCTTATGAGGTTCAAGATGCACTATGAACCTCACGAAGAAAAAAATACAAAGGAAATCACAGATGATAGCACACATTAACATTTCTGAAAAAAATACCTTACCTTCAAAAGAACAATAAAATAATGATAGCAGAATGATTCAAGGAAATGATGGATACCAAAAGACAGTAGAATAACATTTTCGAAATGAAAACAAAAACAAAAACCTACCAACCAAGTATTCTCTATTTGTTTTTTTTTAAAAAAGCTTTATTTATGAGACAAAAGGAAAATGTTTTAAGTCTGTTAAACTGACAGAATTTGTTGCAAGCAGTTCCAACCTAAAAGAAACACAAACAGAAGGGAAATTGTTTTTATGGAAAGAAGAAAACAGGAAGGAAGGAAGAACAATAAGAAATTTTTTGTTGCTTTTTTCATCACTCTTTTTGAGTGAATTTTATCACTCTTTTTGAGTGAATTTTATCACTTTTTTTGAGTGAATATGTGGGGGCAAATCTAAATAAATACTGAATATGTAAAATGATAAGTTATGGAGGATTCACAGATTCAAACATATGTAGACTGCAAATACATATTAGCACAAAAAGTGGAAAGGGGAGTAAATGAAGTTAGTGTCCAAAGGTTTTTGAGGAAAAAGACTCAAAAACAGCTTATATAAACAATATACCCAGATGGTCAATAAATTGATGAAAAGATGATCAACATCATCAGAGAAATGCAAATTAATACTTCAGTGATATATTAATACATGCATTTGAATGTCAAAGGCAAAACGAATTCCAAAAATTGAGAATTCCAAGTGTTGGTGAGATTGGAGCACCTGAGTACTCTCACTGCTCATGGAAATATAAATGGGTGCAACCACATTGTCAGTTTCTCCTGAAGCTGAAAATATGTGTATTTAGCGATCCCACTGAAAGGCACATGCCAATACAGAAGCATAACTGTGTGCACCAAAATAATAATAAAAAGAGTGTTATTTTAGCATTATTAGTAATAACCCAAATTGAAAACAACCCAAATGTTCATCACAAGCAGAAAAGAGCATTTATTTTAAATGGTATAAGTGTGCAACAACTGACAAAAATTTTTTACTTGACCTGGAGTCAGGCTACTGAAACTTCTCCTTGGCCCATCTGTGCACTTCCTTGTAAAATTCAGTTTTTGCACGAACCCCGCTAAGTCAGTTTAGCAAGAACGCCCCCACCCTTGATACCTGATCAGGTTTCTCATCCTCCACCATCCCCCAGGTGATGTCTCATCACCCTGGGTTGTTTTCAGCAAGAATCCAGTTAAATCAGTTTAGTCAGAATCTCCCCTATCCCTGATGTTTCCTTTTAGTAATTCTCCACCCACTGATCCCTACCTTGCTCCTTGGCTATAAATTCTCACTTACCCGGACGGTATTCAGAGTCAAGCCCAATCTCTCCCCCTACACTGCAAAATCTAATTGCAGCATTGCATATACCTATTGCTAAGAAATGCATAAAGCCTTCCTTACTGTAGTTTAACAAGTATCACTGAATCACTTTTTTTCTTTAACACAATATAGCAATATAACAATGAAAATGAACAGAGCACTGCTGCATGCAACAACATGAATGATTCTGTTGAGTGAAGAAAGCAGATACAAAAGAATACTTACTGTATGATTTCATATATGTAAACTTCAAAACCAGGCAAAATTAATTTATGGTAATATAAGTGATTATAACGGGTATTTTGATGAGGAGAATGTGGTGACTGATACGGAGATCAAGGGGCATTTCTGGCAGAGTAGTGGAACTAGGGGTGGCTGGTAATGTTCTGATTTTTTTTTTTTTTAACCTGGGCAATAGTTACGTAGGTGTGTTTAAAAATTCATTGATCATAATTTGTGTACTTTTGTCTATATATGTAAGCTCTACAATTAAGAAGTTTACTTGGAAAAAGAAAGAACATAAAAACATGTTTACGGTATGATCCCAATTTTATTAAAAAATATTATAGACTAAGGAAAATGATGTGAAGACATATAGAATAACATTGATAGTCGTAGAATTATTGAGTTCTATTTTTGTGAATTTACATACTTTTCTTAATTCTCTATAATGTATATTTTTAATCATGAAAAATAAAAATTTAAAAATTGCAACATTGAAATTTGTAAATTTGTAAACATTGAAAGTTGTAAATTGAGACACCTAATTATTAAATATGTCTACCTTCATATTCAACAAGTCCACTGCTGAGAATTTATCCCGAGGCAACAAATGGACAAGTATATAAATATCTTTATGCAGGGATGTTAATTTTAGCTTTGCTTTTCACTATTAAAATGGAAACTACTGAAATGTTCATTAAAAGAAAGTTGATTCAATAAAGTATGATACATACTCAGAATGGAATGCTACACAATCTTAAAAAATGATCACTTGGATCTATATTTATTAATAAGGAATGCACTTGCATTATAGAATAGCATGTATAGTATCATGTTTCATAATTATGATAAATACACATGTATTATATATATGTATTGAGACGGAACAATATTGGCAGTCTGGGTAGTGAGACAGTGACTGGATAGTGACAATTACTTCTTTTTCATTCTTTTCAGTATGTTTGATTTTTATTTTACAATAGTATGAATAACTTTCATAATGAAAAGAAATGACAAAGCTACTTTCATTCTGGGGGAACAAAACTAAGAGAGAGTGGGGTGTTATATGTGACAGAGAATGGTCATGGTTTGTATTAACTTTCTTTTCCATTTAAGTCCTGTATTTGTTGTGGTAATCTTAGGACAGATTTATCTTATAGTAAGCATGGAGGAAAAAAGAACTGTCCTAAAGAAAATCTTTTATTTCTTGCCTATTTTTATTGCCATCCAATAGCTTGATGTTGGAGTAAAGACACAGTAGGTGTGAGTCATAGTTTGGCCACTCATCAGCTGTGCGGCATTGTTAGGTAACCGCATAACTTTTCTAGGCCTGACTTCCTTCTCTCTATAAAATTTGGGTAATAGTACCTTTTCTACTTCTATTCCAAAGTATTTGAGAAAATATAAGCTGTGTGTAATCAGGCCCTGTCAACCTTATTCACTGCTAAATCCACCTCCTACTCTCCTAATCTAGAACAGCTCCTGACACAGAGTAGAAATTCCATAGATATTTGCTGATTGAATGAATAACTGGTCAACTGCAATTGCTTTGTAAACTCTGAAGTGTCAAAAATTCAGGTGCAGATTACATAGTCATAGTTTAATCATCATGTAGGTGTTGATTATGTTGCCCTGAAATGATCACTTGAATAATGTGGAACCAGTCTGGGTTATAGAATGGCCTGTGTAATATGATCACTGACATTTACTTTAGTTTGTATATATGATTATAATATTCAAAATTACACTTGAATGCTGGGAAAAAGTCCAGGATTCTATGGGATGTTTATTAGTAAAGCCATGGTCCTACAAAAATTGAAGATTTGTATGTATTTAAAATGAAGTTTCCTACCTGGTTCTGTTACTGTATAAATGGGGGTGAAAAAAAAGACGCTTTCTTTCAGAAATGACCCATCCACAAAAAACAAAAGTGGTCTGGTAGGATATAAAATAATTTTATGGATAGCAGTAAATCTTCATGGAATAAGTTCTTAATCTTTTTATGAAAACATAGGACATGCTTCTAGTTGCTGATTAGCTCCATGCAGAAACTACAGAGAGTGGTAAATATTCTAGTCATCTATTCTAATTAAAATTTAAATTGAAATCTGGGTTCTAATGAAGAGAAGCTTAGTGCTGGTCCTGTGGGATCTCTTCAGAAGGTAAGACAAAAAATGCACAAAAGCAATAAGAGATTTCACACAGTCATTTTCCTCTTCCGTGTTTTATTTGAACATCAAATTTATATTTTTTATAGGAGTACACCTTTCCCTGATGGAAGGCAGTCACTGTCCTTTTGACATGAACACTCTCAAAAATGTACCATATCCCAATAGAGCAGACCCAACTATGTCATTGCGGACATGTTGGCATTATCCCTCTGACACCACGTCTTGGGGAAATGAGGTGACAGCTCAGCTGTACCTGAGAATAGATTCATTACTACCAATCTTGGGCATGTGATCCGGCTCAGACAGGATTCCATGTCAAAGTTTACTTCTGTGTTGAAAAGAGAAAATGTTGGGTTGCTAAAGGACAGTAAAGAAAGAATAGAACTTAAAACTCTCTATACGAATCTTATTGAGCAACTTTAAAAATTAACAACGAATTTCAAATTATTTTACAATATCCTTTTAGGAGTTATTTATTAAATATCACACATGTACACACTCAAAGAATACATTTAAAGAGATAACTTATTCAAGGCATTGACAAAAATATTAAATGTATGAAATAAAGACATTTCAAAGGGATGTTATCAAAATGGTGATTTCTTACTAAATGCATTATTGTCACAAACATAACATAAATATAGGAACTGAAAAATTTGAAAAATCCCTTATAGCATCTTAAAATACTTGCATTCACACCACTTCAAAAAGACCTGATTTCAACAACACATTTGAATCAAATTGAACAATTTTTCCTAAACAATGAACTGCATTTATTGTTGAAACATGATGCTATAAACATGTCATCTCACTGTCTTATAGAATATTCCCTGCTATATTCTCCATATTTATTTTCTTGGGTTAATTGGGGAAGTAAAATTAATTCTTTATTTATAATTCCTTCTAAGTCAAGAAGAAAGGCATTTCATCTGCAGGAAAGTAATCTGAAGGCAGAAGCGGTTATAGAAAGGTAATAAACACTGCGACAGGGCATCTTTCCTGGCTGTGAGCATTCCACAGATGAAAGTTAGCAACTGTCTGTTGGGTACGATGAGTGGCAGGTTGCATACGAGAGAGAGAGCTCACAGCTAATCTGTTGTGAACAATATGCAGCAGCTCCTCCTGAACCTCCTTTGGTTACTATGCAGAGAGGGGGCAGGGGAGGAGCATCTCCCCAGCAACACTTGAAGGAGGAGCAAACTGAAAAAACAGCACACAAAATAACAAGAGCAGACTGGGCATGGTGGCTCACGCCTGTAATCCCAGCACTTTGGGAGGCCAAGGCGGGTGGATCACGAGATCAGGAGTTCAAGACCAGCCTTGCCAAGATGATAAAACCCTGTCTTTACTAAAAATACAAAAATTAGCCAGGTGTGGTGGCAGGTGCCTGTAGTCCCAGCTACTTAGTAGACTGAGGCAGAGAATTTCTTGAACCCAGGAGGCGGAGGTTGCAGTGAGGTGAGATCGCGCCAGTGCACTCCAGCCTGAGCAACAGAGTGAGACTCTGTCTCGAAACAACAACAACAACAACAATAAAAAAAAAAAACACAAGGGCGGATCTGATGCAGACTACCAGTAGTTTGATTAAAATGTTCCAAAAGTATAATTTTTCTTCCCTATTTAACTGTAAGACAGTCAACATTGCTTAATGTCAATGCTGTTAATGAAGTTGTCAGACTTGTCACTTTCATTGAATACCAACTTTACTAAGAAACTGGTGGTACAATTACCTCCAGCTCTATATGATTAAATTCATCAAAGCATGCCCAGGCTTCAGACTGTGCTGGATCTTTGAAGAATGTCCCTGTGGTTTCAGAGTCTGCCCCAATATAGCAACTTAACATGTCTGGTGAAAGACGGAAGCTTAAAAACGCCATGGAAAGATTTTATTTAGGACTTTCTCCTCCAAAGAGGGACAACTGGAAATTTAAGAATTCTGATTCTCCATAAGAGAACCAGCGTCATCCATAGGCTTTGAGGCACTTTTTGAGGCACTCCATGACTCCTTTTCACCAATATCTGTCTTCCCCATTCAGCTACAAGTGAAATAAAATTCCATCATGTTTCCTTTGTTCATTAATTCATTCCTTTGTTTTCTCACTCAAGAAATATTTGAGTGTCTATGTCAATATTGGGCTAAGCATTGTAGGTGGTAAAAGGATAGATCTTCAAGATTGGAAGTTCTACTAGGGTCAAAAAGTGTGCATACATAGCTAAAATCCAAGACAGAAAGTGGTAACACCACAACGACAATAAAACATTATGGGCTGGAATTAAGCTGGAGGGATAAAAGAAGGTTTGAAGCTGAGGTTGCATCTGAACTAGGCCTTTGAGAGTGGATAGTATTTGAATATCAGGGGTACTTGCTCAGTTTTCTCCCTGGAACTTTCTGATCTTTACATGGCTGAGTCTGTCTTGATTTCTAGTTTGAGATCAAAATTATCCACTCAGAAATCTCTTCCCTGGACACTCAATGAAATGACAGCTCCCAAACTCACTCTCCAGCACCCTGCTTTATTGTATTCATAGCACTTACTGCTCTCTGAAATTCCTGTTTATTTACCTACTCTTTTTACTCATTAGAATAAAAGTTCTGTAAAAGTAGATACTTTGTCCTGTAGATTCGTGCTGCATTCCCAGGACCTAGACTATTGACTGGCCTACAGCAAGTACTCAAAAAATGTAGGAGAATGAATTGAATGAAAGGAGGGAAAGGAGGTTCCAGGTATAGCGAAGAATATACAAAATGGTGAGGAGGTGGGATCACGTGGACACACCTAGGAAACAGTAAAACACGTGTAAGCTCATGGAGGGAAATGCATTCCAAAAGACCAACAGAGGCAAATTTTAAGGTGTCAAATGCCTGTTTACAACATTTGGACTTTTTGTTGTTGTTGAGTATGCAACCACAGATTTCGGAATAGAAGACTCACTCAAAAGCAGCATTAGAAAAGCTTACCCTTTCAGCTGTGTCCAAGGAAAAGGGAGAAGAAACTGCAATTTGGAAGATTAGGTAGGGAACTACTTCAACAGTTTAGGTGGTAGTTGGTCTGAGTGTTGTGGGTTATTGTTGCGCTGATTAATAGTTTAGGTGGGAAGAAATGAGATTCATCCCTTTGATGAAAGACCATGGTACCATGAATAATCCTCCACACCTGTGTGAATTAGTTGTTTAGATAAAAACTATTCAAGGAATAGTATTCATTAATTAAAAAACTTGTGATGGGAATAAGGATAAAGGGAGGAAGGAAGAAAGATTCTAAGACCTTTAAGTCCAAGGAGGTCAGACATGGTTGGAAAGGCCTTGCTTGGGCTGAGAAACATTCAGGTCCTGGGGCCTTAGGAGAGGAATAGGTGACCTTAAAAACAGCTTCACATTGTTTTTAGATCTGGCCCTGACATTAAGCTGAGGAAATCTAATCTGAGTTCGGGATACTTTTCCATGTCTTGTTCATTCATTAGGACAAAGAAAATACCATTCTACAGCATACTAGCACCCTTGTATCTACTATTAAACCACATCTTCTAAAACCCGGTTCTCATATTCTTGTGGTTCTTTGATAATATTTATAATGTAGCAGACTGTGGGTCTTGGAGCCAGACCAACTGGGTTAAAAAATCTGGCTCCACTCAGTTGCTGTCCTTGGACAAGTTCTCTAAATACTCTATGCTTCAGTCTCCTCCTTTGTAAAATTATGATGACAATAGTTTTACCAACCACATGGAACGTTTTTGAGAATGAATGAGCTAAAAAACAAAGTGCTCCAAGAAATACCTGGCAGAAAGAAAACGCTCCGGAAATCTTAGCTATGACTATTAATGTTAGTTGTAATTACTGAACCTCATGGTGTTCCTAGCATCTAGCATTGTACTCAGCACATGCTCACTATTGCTCAATAATACTAATGGATAACATACGGCTTTTATTCATGTGCTGGGGTTATAAAGAAATATCCCAGTAAGCCATATATTTGTCTATCTCCATGATGTCAGGAGTCTACTTTGGATAGGGAAATAGCTTAAACCATTTTCCCACGAGCTTTGTTTCCCACAGGTGACAAACACTCACCAGCTGTGTGTATGGCATCATCATCATCACCACCACCACCATACTAGTTACTCTGTATTGAACACTTATTGTGTACTAGACATTTCTGTTTGACACAAATAGTCAATAAAAAACTAATATGTTCTAGGCACTGTTGTAGATCCTAGGGATAGAAAAGTGGAAAAAAACTAGATTATTTACCCTTAAGGAGGTAGAACTTTATAAATATGATTCCGTTCAATCTTCACATAAGTGAGGAAGCATTATCACTCCCAATTTATTGATGCAAAGTCTGAGGTGCAGTCTAGCTAGTAACTGGTGAAAATTTATGTAACTCTTAGGTGGTTGATGTGTGATATTACTCCAAGACTAACTTTTAAGTGTGTATCCTTTATAATAAACTACACTGTTTCCTCAACATTTTGAACCTATAATGGACCAAGTATTTTCCTTTTTTTGTAAATGGCTATAGCTTATATTGAGTAAAAGCTCCAATATTTAAAGTTCTGTCAAATTGACACTTCTGAAAAAGATATGATATAAACATGACTAAAGGGCTAATCTAGATAGAATTCCAATAAGACATTTTTAAATACCTCTGGAAAAATGTTTTATCAATACACAAGCATTTTTGTATTATTGAATACAAAAATTGTGTCATCATGTCAGGTTGCTTTTGGTTATGATTGAAAGCCTGTGCAAAGACACTTAGGCAAAAGAAAAGCAACCATATTGGTTCATATAACCCAACCGTTGGAGGGCTTGGTGGATGCAGGAATGTCTGGACCAGGTGCTCAAAGAATATAAACAGGACTTTGTCTTATCTTCTCTAGTTCTCTACTCTGCTTTCCTTGGTCAGAAAACTCTTCTTGTGCTTGACTTGTTATTTCATCTCATAATCTCATAGAAATGAAAGCCTCTTTTCTTATGGCTCTGGGAAAGCTCTTAAACCAGCTTGGGTCATGTGTCTACCAAGTCTAGAGTGGATGGAGCACTCTGATTCCAAATCATGCATGTACTCGAACCTTATGGGCCATGTTGCATTTTTATGGAAAGCTAGATTTCTAGACATCCTCAAAAGGAATGCTGGAAACACATAAATCCAATATAGCTAGGAAAGCTCAAAACACATGATGGAGAGGAAGAAATGGGTGACAAAAAGTCCAATGAAGTTCACCAAACGAAAGCCACAGTTAATCACTGGAATCAAAGATTAATGTGGTCACTATGGTAAATTTCACTATGCTGCCATTTTGCCACACGGTTTAAATTAGTCATCTGAAACGTAAAACTAAAAAATTTATGTGGGATTCACATTTCATTGGAGTGATAAATAAATGCTGGAAATAATCCTTCAAATGTAAACATATGCTCTCTCTAGGTTAGGCCATAAAACAGTTCTACTAGAGAATCTTTTTTTTTTTTTTTTTTTTTTTTTTTTTTTTGTGAGTTGCTAGAAACTTGTTCCCTTGTAAATTTTCAGTCTTCCCCAAAGAAAATCCTCTTCTTGTATAAATTTATGATGAAATTGAAGAAAGCATCTGAGTGATAAATTTTATCCATCCTCTATGCTGATGGATTTTTCTTTTATTTCTCTATTTTTCCATATCCCCCTGTCTTTGCTTCAGTTTCTTCCACTCTCCTCTCCCACCTAATGTCAATGTATCTGTCAACAGCACTTGATCTGCATAAGGTCCTGCCATTGTGCAGATATATATTGTATTGAATAGAGCTAAAGAATTGCCCTGAAAGACTTGCAATAAAAGGTCATAACAATGTATGATTTTTCTGGAGAATTGGTACCAGTCCTGATGACAAAGTTTGCTCACACATGAAAGAGAGAAGAAAGGAAAAAGACTAATAATTTCTGAGCATCTTCCATGTACTAAATACTGTGTGAAGTAGATTTGCCTACATTCACTTACTAAAGTGCACCCTTTCCCCATCTGTGTTAGTCTGTTCGGGCTGTCTGTCAACAAACTCTAATAGACAGATGGGTTAAAAACAGCAGAAATTTTTTTATTTCTCATAGTTCTGAAGACTAGGAAGACCAAGTTCAAGGTGCTGGCAGATTCAGTGTCTGGTGAGAGCTCACTTCTTGGTTCATAGACAGCCATTTCTTTTTTCTATAACCTCACATGGCAGAAGGAGAGAGGGATCTCTCTGAGGCCTCTTTATAAGGATCTAATACCATTCATGAAGGCTCCCCCCTTATAACCTAATCATTTCTCAAAACCCTCACCTCCTAGTGCCATCACCTTCAGGGTTATGATTTCAACATATGAATTTTGGAACTAAAACACAAACATTCAGACCATAGTACCAGCTTCTGAGATCCAGGAAAATCACCATTTTATAGATAAGGAAACTGGCCTAGAAAGGAGTAAATAACTTTGCCAAATTGACCAGCAGGCAAGAGTAAAAACTTGAAGCAAGTCTGCCTGGTTGCAGAACCCTTGTGTTTTCTAAGTCCAGTTATGTGATGTTTGTGTCCTGACACCATGTTCTCTCCACTCTTTCTCCTAAAACGTTCTTTAATTTCCACTTCAGTTTCAGCCATAGTAATCCACTTTAGACCATCATTGTCTTCCTCCTGGACTATAGCAAAAGCCTCCTAACTAATCTGCTTGACTCTTATCTTCCTCTCTTCTATTCTGTTCTCCACTTCGCTTAAGCAAACATTCTAAATACAGATCCACTTGCTTTAAGCCTCTCAAAAGGCTCTTAAGTAAGTAGACTTTGGGTCAAGTCCAAAGTCTTTAACATGATCTGACACTTACCTGTTTAATTCACCTCCCCAGATTCATCTTTCATTTTCCTAATTTTATGTTCCAGGCATATTAAACTTTTCCTAGGTCCTCAATAATGATATGCTCATCGCAGCCACCAGTCTTTGTGCTTGCTATTCCTTCTGCCACCTACCAATTTCCCTTTACTTTGCTGACTCCTATTAGCCCTTAGGACTTATTTTAAATGTCACTTCCTCTAGGAAGCCTTTCCTGGTCGTCTAGGCTACGTTAGATTCTGTTTGTCATGGTGTATTGCTTTAGCACAACATGTTTCTTAGACAGAGTATTTATTACATCACAGTGTGTATGCCCAAGGAGGTCAGACACCATGGCAGTCCTATCCAACAGAGACTACTCAATGCTTAGTGCAATGCCTGACACTCCACAGAAGGTACTCATTTTATATTTCTTAAATGTTAAATGAATTCAAGGCATGTTTCTTGCCAGTGAGTCTCCCTGAGTCTCTCTTAGTAGATGGGTATATAACTGAGTAGTAGATATATAATAATTATGCGAACATTATCAAGTGGCACGCACCACGAATCAGTTACAAAATGCTAAATGAATAATGAAGAGCTATGTAAAGCATAGTTAAATAGTTCCTATAATTACTTATTCACTCTTCCAGTAAAAGAAGTTAATAAATATAATATGTCTAGATTATATGACATATGTAATGTTATGCCATGTACCAGAGATACAAAAAAATCATTTCTCCGGGTTCCAACAATCTACTTAGAGGTTTAAGACATACATACAGCATAGTTAAGCAAAACGGAAAGCATTATGGTAATTATGGCCTTAGAAGCCGGGAGAGAGGCAGATCAAGATTGGCTGGTATGTCAAGGGGGTCTAGATGAAAAAGATGGGTCCTGATGAAAAGTTAGGATTGGAAAATCAGAAGGGAGTGGGAAATAACATGATCAATAATAGAGTCAGAGGTGGGAGATGAGTTAGCTGGAGTGGAGGGTTTGTGTATAAAAGTTAGAAACAGGATTAGGTTAATTTTATAGACCCATGAAGCCAGACTGAGAGTTTTGTATTTTATGCTATAGAAACAAGTTAGAAATTTTCCTGATATAAATGTGACATAGAAATATTGTTATTTTAGACGGATGGAACCTTTCCTGAGTCTTTCATAAACATCTAGGTGTTCCTTGTTCTATCTTCTTAGTGTAATTGTGTATACCTCCATTGTAGCAAATAGTGATCATTTTATCATTTTTGGATCTGTATTCTTACCATTAGACTGTAACTCCCCTGGGTAAGGAAGGATGCAATTTTGTTTTATATCCCCAGTGCATGCCCACTATGGGCATACATTTGTTGAATGACCAACTGAAGAAACTGGACAAAATCAGGATTACAGTTAATCATTCAAATAGGTGCTTTGCAAACAGAATGAAAAACATTTTATAATGACTTTCATTCGGACTCTTATCAAAATTTTGAAGCAAAATAAAGCAATATTATAGAATCATTATGTTGTAGAAGAGAATATATTTAAAATCTTCATGTCGTAATGTTAAATAAAATCTACCAGGCAGGCACCCTGGCTCATGTCCGCAATCCTAACACTTGGGAGGCCAAGGCTGGTGGATCTCATTATCTCAGGAGTTTGAGCGCAGCAGTGACTCATGCCTGTAATCCCAGCACTCTGGGAGGCCGAGGCAGGTGGATCACGAGGTCAGGAGATCGAGACCATCCTGGCTAACACGGTGAAACCCCGTCTCCACTAAAAAAATACAAAAAATTTAGCCAGGTGTGGTGGTGGGCACCTGTAGTCCCAGCTACTTGGGAGGCTGAGGCAGGAGAATGGTGTGAACCTGTGAGGTGGAGTTTGTAGTGAGCTGAGATTGTGCCACTGCACTCTAGCCTGGGTGACAGAGCAAGACTCCGTCTCAAAAAAAAAAAAAAAAAAAAAAAGAGAGCAACTTGGGCAACATGGTGAAACTCCATCTCTCTAAAAAATACAAAAATTAGCTGGCTGTGGTGGCATGCACCTTTGCTGCCACTATTTGGGAGGCTGAGGTGGGAGGATTGCTTGAGTCTGCAGGGTGGAGGTGTGGTGAGCCTGGATCACATCATTGCATTCCAGCCTGGGTGATGGAGCAGGACCCTGTTTCAAAAAAAAAAAAAAAAAAAAAAAAAAAAAAAAAAAAAAAAAAAAAATCTACTGAGAGGTCAGATCTCAAATACTGAGATTTTTAAATGACTATTGGGATTGTAGGAGATTTTGGCTTTGGTTTTACTTATCTGAATTTTTTAAGTTCTCTAAAAAATTATGAACATCTCTCAAGTGATAATAATGAATCCTGATACTATTATAAAATTGTTAAAGGGATAATTCAGTATGTGGTCTACATTTTCTGAAATTGCCTTATCTATTAGGGCAAGATTCCAATTTTGGAGTTACACATGAGAACAAAACCATCTATTTGTGAAATGTGAAGATGAGAAACATGCCGAACTATCCATCCTTTATGACCATCAAGCTCCTTTACTTTACAATATGATTTTCAATTACACTCTCAAGTGGCACTTTTATTTTATAATTTAAAATAACATGCTCAATAATATATATACCTGAGAGCAGCTTCACTACATCATAGTCAATGGAAATAAATCCTGCCCCTTTCCACTCTAGTGTACTTAATCTTGCAAATCTCTGTTAACTACATTGCGGCATTATGCATATGAGAAGTAGCATTTTTTTTTTTTTTAACTACTTGGTGGGTGCTCACTCAGGTTTCCCCTGCATTTTGGTTTCAGCAGCACAATATATAAAATGGAATTTTTCCAAATCACATCCTATCTCTGCGTAAGTGTGGGCTTGCCTGTTGCTCACCCTGCAATTTCTCCTTGGTTTCCAAATACCTGTCCTCTGGCCCCTGGTGGAGCAGCTCCAGGAGAATAGTATCAGTCCCATCAGCCAAGCAAACAGCTGGATTTCCTCGGCAGACCTTTTGGTTGGTGGGCAACCGTGTGGACCCCAGTGACTCACACACTCATAATTAACGTGCACATAGGGGCTTCACATCCTGTGTTTGTCTTTTCACCTCCTGTAGTGCTCAAGTAATAAAAAGAGGACTTTTCTCCATTTTCTAAACCCAAACAACCTGCTTGGCTCCAGCCTTTGTGAGCCCTATTGCAGGTTTCTGTTTTCCTATTCCTGCTGATCCCTCTGGCTTTCAACCGAGGTTTAACCATAAGACTCCCATCAGAGTCCTTAAAGAAGAAAGGTTTTCAGCATGAGTACACTATATTAATAAATGAAACCCAACCTTTTAAAAATTACACTGTCAGAAAAACCCATTAGGCTGTAAAAGAGTTGAAGTAAACATTAGATTTTAATATCTACTGCTGCTTAGATTTTTCTGAACTGAAAAATCCCCAGTGAGCACTTAAAACTTCATTACTCCACCGAAAGGTTGTGAAAGGCTATTTAAAGGTTTTCAATTTTGTTGAAGTCTAGAGGTTATTACAACTGGAAAGAATACAAACCCTAATATTACAAGGAATGAAAGGAATGAAATTTATGTTCTCATCTTCCCTGCAGTTTAATCCAGGTCTATTAGATTCATTGGTAAAAATTAGGGCAGGTTGAAAACTTTTCTACAGGTTTGATGAAAAATAATATTTGGACACTATGAAATGGTATTGCTGTCTGCATCACACTCAAAGAAAGGGTTTAATCTCCCAGTTCTCTGGTCAGAAGTCATTTCAAGATCAGCTTCTGCTTGAAACCCCTTAAATAGTTTCAAAACTCAAAAAAAAAACCTTACCGCAATGCTGTGTCCTACCCAAAGAGCCAACATGAGAAACTGGGCTTTCAACTCAAACTTACTAATGCAAAAAACTTGGTGGTTATGTTCTGTTTCCATGATTTTTTAATCCTATATTTTTAATGGGAGAAATTTGTGTCTTTTTTAGTGTGACACACGTGGTACTGATATTTAATGAAGGAGTGTTAGATACTTTGTACAGCCCTCATTCTTATTTCAAAGACCCCCTTGACTTTTATTTCACTCAGCATCTGCACTGTAGAGTGGCTTTGGGCTATTTAATATAATGTTATTGTCCATATGTCCTTTCATCTAATCTATCTATCTATCTATCTATCTATCTATCTATCTATCTATCATCTATCTATATCTCTCTATTATCTATCTGTCTCTTTATCATCTATGTCTCTATCATCTATCTGTCTTTCATCTATCTATCTACTATCTGTCTTCTATCTATTATCTATCATCTATCTATCTATCATCTATCATGTCTAGTGTTGTGCTGCATGCTAGGGTCATAAGAAGATTGCAGACTATTGTGAGGTGGATAATTTAACAAATTATAGCATAGGATGGAGTGAAGAGTGTTATTCTGGAGGTGTATTCAAGGAGCAATGAGCTCTCAGAGGAAGAGCCTAGCCTCCTTGTCTGTAAGGAAGGTTTCTTTGAGAAGGAGATATTCAAGCTGGAATTCAAAAGATGAGTCATGGAGGGAATGGGACAGAGGCAACGTCACAAAAGAAATTTTATACTTACAAATGCGCAGCGGCATATAAGAGCACAGCATCTAATTCAGGATGGGTTGGCATAGAGGCTTGGCGTGAGATGAGTCTGAAAAAAGAGTCTGGGATGAATGGTGAAGGACTGCTGTTGAGGGATGTATTCAGTTTGGTTAGGGAGCTTAACAAATTTTTTTTCTATTTGTAAAAGTAATAATATATACTTACTGTAAAACATTGAAATTTTAGAAAAACATAAAGGAAAACATTAAAAAATAATCCATAATCCCATAATGTAGTGGAAATCATTGCTAATATTCCAGTATATTTATTTCCAGCCTTTCCTGTATGCTTTCTTTTTTCTTCATATAATTGAAATTAAATCAAATTCTGCCTGTTGCTTTTCTAAAAAAAAATTGTAACTAGTACATGATTCTGTGTTATATCTTCTTCATAATCATAATGATGTTTGCATCATAATCTGTCAATAAATGCAACCATTTTTAGTTGATGAATTTTTATATTATTTTTAAGTATTTGACATTACAAACAATGCTATCATGGCCATTGTCTGCATGAGTATTTTTCCAGTGTTTGGATTATTTCCTGGGTTGTATTTATCAGATAATGTACATCATGTGCTCAGCACAGTACTTGATCCAAATATTATCAATTGTTATTGTTAGAAGTTGAAACATTGGGTAAAAAGTAAGAATAACTTTAAAGTTCCTGATGATAGATTATTAATTTTTTTCTGAATCGTTTTAATGATTTCTACTTCTGCAAGAGATAACATGACAGTCCCTCTTTCATTGTTTTGTCACCCACAGTATACATTAGCACAAAAATAGTTTTGCTAATTACATAGTAAAACATAACATGCCATTGTTATATTTTCTATGTCGTAGTTAAGTGATGCCAAATATTAATTTGATGTTTATTGACCTTTTGCTATTACTCTTCTGTCTTCATTTTCTTTGACCATTGTAAGGGATTCTGAAAACTCTGCTAGAGAACTTGGACTTTAACCAATTGGCAATGGAGAGTTACTGAAACTTTAAGGTTTTTGCAGTTGCATAAAAATGATAATCTAAGTAACATCATTCATTGCTCTTTGATTATTAGCTCTGTAATAACACTATTCACATATTGTTGTAAGAAGTATGATCATAATGATAGTATGATAACAAATAGCAATAGTAGCTGCCATTTATTAAATGCCTCCTGTGTACCATTATCTGGGTAGTTCCAATATTATTTTAATTAATTCTCATAACACTATTAGATATTATAATCTCTGCAGCATAGCTTAAAGTTTAGGAGTGTCAAATGCTCATCATTCCTCTTGCCTGATTCTATCTAGTAGAGAACTAACACAAGGAACACAACTAACTACAATGAAAATTCCAGACATCGTCTAAGGCTACATTTGGGACTTGCTATGTGACTTACTTAACTGCTTAACACTAATGCATCTAAAATAAAAACAATTTGCATTCTGTTCATATCTAACTGCGCTAATTGACTTCAAAAACATTATTGTTGAACCTATTTCATAAAGAGAGATGATTTAATGGATGACCTCTCTGAGAACTGTCCCTTAGTAAAGTCATTAGGCAATTAGACTATTTAGGTGTAACTAGGCTATTTAGGTCCGTAATTTCCCTAAGAAATTTCTCCTCAGTTTTAAGAAAGATTTTTATGGCATATTCCAATGGTAAGAAAGAGGATTATTTAAACAAAGAAATGCAAAAAAGCAAACAAGCAAAAATGGATTCACAATGTTGGTTTTGAATTATGGGTGACTCTTCAGCATCTAATTTTTTTATTCAAAAATATAATTGGTTCTTAATAGTAGTTGAAAATTGAAACTTGCCATCGTAGAGGAGTAGATAAACCCCAACAATCCAACAAATTGCTTTGGAATTTTAAATTGCAATAAATACTTTCAAGAAAAATTCCAGGAAGACCTAAACAAGTGGTGGAGAAGATAGCTCTGAGGAAGTGGGGTTTAGCTCGAGATTTGAAGGATACATTAGAAATAGCCTGGTGTATTATAGGGAGAAGGTATTCTAGGGAAAGATCCTAAAGCCGGAAAGAGTGTGGGTGCTTTGAGGAACTGAAAAAACCAGTGTGGTGGGAACCCAGGTTTGGTTGGGGATGAAACGAAGAGTTGGAGAGGAAATCGAGGATGCAAGACCCTGAAGGACGTTAACATTTTTTGGATTTTATTCTAAGTGCGATGAGAAATCATGATTTTTTTTTTTTAACAAAAGGGTGATATGATCCTATTTACACTTAAAAAGTTGTATTTGGCTACTGTAAGCAGAAGGACCAGATGGAGAAAAAAGCAGCTGGAGAGAGCCAGTTAGGATATGAGGAAATAATATAGTATGTTATAATGGTGTCTTGGATTAGGGTCAGAGAGATGAGAAACAAAACCTGTGTGTATTGATTCAAGATATATACTGGAAGTAAACATCAAGATGGCTTGGTATAGGAGTTGAGTTGGAAGGTGTTTGCAAAGGAGATACCTATGTCATGAACAACTGAGGTATCTGAGATACCATTTAACAGAGAATGTAGATTGAAAGTGCAAGAGCTTGGGGGTAGAAGGTATTTATGATAGAAAACATCTTAGTACGCAGGAATAAAAGGTGGCTTCCTTATTCTGATAAAGGCTGTTTACTGAAAACCCACAGCAAACATTATTTCTAATGATAACATTTTAGAAGCATCTCTACAGCAAAACTATTTCTCATTAACTTGTTTAGCATTATACCAGAGTCCTTGGAAATACATAAGACTAAAAAGAAAGACAGTGGGAGAGGAAGAGGGAGAGGAGTAAGAGGAAGACAAGAAGAAAGCAAGTAATAGAAAAAAGATAAAATTAATTTTATTGGCATATAAAATACTTGTCTGTATTGAAAATCTAAAAACTGTTCAAATTAACAAGAGGGCTCAGAATGGGGAAAGTCTGTAAGATCTAACTCAATAAGTTCCTCAACACTAGCCATAAACATTAGAAAAAGACACCATTCGTAATAGATCAGTAGGGTATCTAAAAGTAAATGTAACAAAAATGTTCAAGATTTAAATGAAGAAAATTAGAAACATTAATAAAGACCATAAAATGGAACAAATGGAGATATATAACAGCCTTATAGATGGGACTTTCTAATTTTATGTAGATATAAATTCTCCACAATTAATATAAACAGTCAGAGCCATTGCAATCAAAATTTTACCAGATTTTTTCCCCTAGCACAGAAGTAAATTGGCTCTAAAATACATGTGAAAATAACAGAAAAATTAAAAATAAGGGTAGATTGGTGTTACTAGACAATGTGGAATTGATGCAGTAACAGACAAATATACCAATGGAACTAAAGAGAGAACCCAGAAACTGATATGTTCTTGCAACAGAAGAGTGGTGGTACTACAAATCAGTTGAGAAAAGATGGACTAGTCTTTTAAAATGTTGGAACAATTGCCTTGTCAATCAATCCATCAATCAGTCAATTGTATCTGTAACTCACAGACACAACAATTGTTTCTATAAGTATCAAAGTTTTAAATGTGAAAGGCAAATTTTAAAATTTATTTTTAAAAAATAAGAGACAATCATTAAGTTATGTGGATGACAGAATAATGTGTATTTTTTTAAAAAAAGAAAAACATAAAACAACAAAAATCTTGATAAACTTAGCTACATCAAAAAGAAAGCCTTTCACATAACAAAATACCTACAAATAATCTCAATAGACAATCCAAGCAGACGGAGACTGGGTAAAAAGATTTGTAACACATATTACCAGAAGTCAGCAAGTCATGGGCCATGAGCCAAGTCTACTTGTATAAATAAAGTTTTATGGGAACAGAGCTGCACCCCAATGCTTCTGCACTGCAACAGCAAAGTTCAGTAACTGTGAGACCCTATTGCCCACAAAGCCTAAATTATTCACTGTCTGGCTATTCTTTAATCTCTTTATGTCCTTGTTCATTATTATTATTTAATATTAATTCACAAAGGTTTGTTGAGTACCTACCATATGTACCTGATTAAGTGTAAAGTTCAGAAAATAGTTCATAGTTCTACAACTGGATATTTTTCTTTATCTGCCCTTACATTACTTAAACATTGAGCAAGTGCAACTGTGTGCCACTTTAATATATATTAACTCACACAATCATTCTACATATTATAAGCTTAAAGTGCAATTCAAACTGTGCATAAATAGCAGAGCTGTGAATTGAGTCCAAGTCCCCAAGTTCAGTGCTCTGTCATTATATCACAACCACCTTTTCTGTGATGGAAATACTTAAGGAAGTTATAAGCCAGGGCAGAAAACAAATGTGTAAAGACTCAACATGTCATGTGATGAATACTACCAAGGAGGTATCAAAATGTCCTGGAAGTATAGCAGGATAAGAAAAGAATTCTGCCTTTGAGAGGTCTCAAATGGAAGGCAATATTCGAATTGGTCTCTTAAGGATGAGTAGAAGTGTGCCAGATGGGATAAAAGCAAGCCTCATTCCATAGAGAAGGAACATAATGCATAAAGTCATAGAAGCAAAAACTACACGGCTTATCCAAGGAAGAATGAAACCTAACTGTAGTTTCACCATTAGGTATATGTGTAGATGAAAGAAGTGATGTTTGTCAGGAAATGAGAAACAAATCAATTATAAAAGGATTTTTAAAAACCTGTGATAATACTTTCCAAAAACAAAGGGGATCCATGGTTTAAGAAAAGATTTACAAAAACTTTTTTTTTTTTTTTTTTTTTTTTGCTGCTGCAGGAATGAGAGTCCACTTGGTAGATGTTGACATTTCTGGGAGATTCTACAGGATAGAAAATAAGAAAGGTAAGTTTAAATTGGGATTACTGAGAAAATATGACAGCTTTATGTATCATAAAGATACATAGCATGATACAAGGTCTTTATGTATCATAAAGATACATAGCAAGACACAGCGTCTGGACTTGATTCTGTTGGTCACTGGGAGACATTGGAGGTTTGTAAGTGGCAGAGTGGCCTGATCTGATGTGATCTAGCAAGGTGACTGGTGGCACTGAGGAAAATGGGTATCAGAGGAGGAGCCTGTTGTTTGGAGGTTACTTTAGGCATCCAGGCAAGAGATGATGAGATCTGAATCAAGATACTGGGGAAACTTTCATTTACATTTTTGTGAGATAATGTGTATTCTTTTCACATGTGATCATGATGTCTTTGAAAATCTTGACATTTCTGTATGGCTGGGACAGATGATTTACAAAGAATTTAAATAAATGCTCTTTTTTCCAAGAAGCTGGGTAGCTCTTGCATCACTCTTGTTAGTCAATTTTTACAGTATTTGTTAGCTGTGCCTAATAAATATTTTAAAAATTGATGTACTAGTCTGCTTTCATGCAGCTATACAGAACTACCTGAGACTGGATAATTTATGAAGAAAAAAGTTTTAATTGACCCACAACGCCTCATGGCTGAGGAGGTCTCAGGAAACTTGCAATCATGGCAGAAGGTGAGGGGGAAGTAAGGCATGTCTTACACGATGACAGGAGAGAGAGAGAGCGAGCGGAACTGCCAAACACTTTTAAAGCATCAGATCTCGTGAGAACTCCCTCACTATCTTGAGAACAGCATGGGGCACACCGCTCCCATGATCCAGTCACCTCCCACCAGATACCTCCCTCAACACACGGGGATTACAATTTGAGATGAGATTTGGGTGGGAACACAGAGCCAAACCACATCAATTGACTAACAAATATGAACCAAGAACAAACTGCTTATGCCAGTGGATACCGGAGTCGTAATTATTTAACTGAAATAAGAAGTAGAAGAGGTAATCATGCTGTAAACCCCATCTGCAAAAGCAAATTCAAAGTTCTCATCAGCAGTAGCTTCCCTATGACTGCCACATATTCTTTAGTTATTGACAAGGCAGATTTCAACTGGGGATGAACAACCACAAGCCTTGAGTGGTAGAAGGGCGGTATCTTGAAAGCAGAGGAACATCTCCGGCAGGCCATGCTCAGTGCATCCTTCATTCCTTTGCTTTAAGCACTGCATTTCCTCTATGGTCCTTTTAGAATCTGGTGGGGGAAATCGCTGGTTTGAGTCCCAAGCCCATAAAGTCAATGAATTAATAAGATTTATTTTCTTTGTTGCTTTAGAGACAATGATTATTGTGAGAACTGGTACAGAGAGGAAAGGGGATATTGAAATAAGAGAACTATTATGGAGTAAGGAAGATGTAGAGATTTTGAGAAAAAGCTCCCAGCTTATCTGTAGTTTTGACTAGGTCTAGTCCTGGTAACTAAGTGAATCAGTATTTTGTGCATGTTATGGCTCAGATAATCTCAGATTAAGAAATAATATTAGGCTGGGTATGGTTGGTCATGCCTGTAATCCTAGCACTTTGGGAGGGAGGCTGAGGCAGGCAGATCATGAAGTCGAGAGATCGAAACCTTCCTGGCCAACATGGTGAAACCCCATCTTTACTAAAAATACAAAAATTAGCCGGGCGTGATGGCACGTACATGTAGTCCCAGCTACTCAGGAGGCTGAGACAGAGGTTGCACTGAGCTGAGATAGTGCCACTGTACTCCAGCCTGGCAACAGAGTGAGACTCCGTCTCAAAAAAATAAAATAAAATAAAAAAAAGAAATGACACTAAATATCATGTTGTCCCACTGTCATCTATTGCATGAGTATTCCTTATAACACTCACAGCAAGTGACCATGTACCTTTTCCTTGAACCCTTCAAAGGACATGCATGTCTTGACTTCCCAAGGCAACCCCTTTATCATTCAGGCAAAGATTGAAATTTTGTTAACTTATTCTTTACATGGAACCCAAATCTGTGTTCTTGAGACAATGTTTTTACTTCCAGATCCACATTTTTCTCATTTATTCATTTTCATATTTTCTTCTTTTCTCCCCTACTTTTTTCCTCTATCCTCCCTTTCCTCTTTTCCTTCATTCATACAATAACCAAGCACCAAGCACAAAATGAGTCTAATCTTTCTATATATGCAAGTCAAATATTGGAGACCTCCAAGTTCTCTCAAGAGTCAAACTCCCTATTTTGGTTTGTTGGATTTATTATTATTATTATTTTTTGCTTGATTTTTGTTTTCACTCACAAATCCCTTTTCATTTCATATTATAAATGCAATATAATTGTTGTGCCCACATTTCACACCAGGGGTGGCAGAGTCTAAAAGTATTCAGTGGGGGAAATACTCAATTTCAACCCAAACAGGATATGATGTAGGTTTTTGTGAGTTTCCTTTGCCTCCGAGTATTTAATTTTGCTCCACAGGTGATATGAAACTCCTTGTTTTGACAGCTTCTTACAGAAAATGACTATACCTCAGTTCCCAGCTATTGGAATTCCAATTATAAATTGTTCATTTAATGACGCTACACTTTTGCCTTTGAATACTATTATCTGGTTCTCAAGGATGTTACTATAATAAAACAAGTAACTGCATTGTTGTGGTATGGATTTTCTATTATCAGAATGATAACCTTAAAGGTACTGATTAAATTAAGGGTTTTATGAGTAGGCTGTTCCCTGCTGTACTGATTATCACACGGAGAGCCCTCTTTCTGCCCCCAATGTGTATACACACTCAAAGTTTCTCTCTAGATGCCTATACAAATCAAATGCTTGGGGTGCTTCTATAGTATCAAATTCTTGACTCTGAGGCATGGGTCGGTCGGCTTTGTCTAGTGTGTGTAGAAATCCTACTACCAACAAATGTGTTCTTACTTTAAAATTAGATGCCAATTATATATAAAATTAAGTTCCAATTACCTCAACTTCTTGGCTACTAGTCTTCTCAGTTGACTTTTGCTATATGTAACTGTTCTTAAATTTATAATTCATTTGCTTAGATTGTGTATATTCTCACAGCCCATGTTTTTTCCTTCTAACATCAGAAAGCTTTCCTCTCACTGATAGTTTACTAAAGAACATTCTCTTCCTTGCTTCACAACTCACTTTATCTTACAACTTTTCTGTACTGAATTTGGCCCTATTCAGAAACTGGTAAGTTAAGACTACTGCCAGAGACAAAGTAATAATAACAATAAAAAAGTAATGGTAATTCAAACACCTTATACACATGTAATAATATTATGCATGTTATATCATTTCCAGGGATTGCCTAGGGACTTCATGTGAGTCAGTCACGGCCATTGAATCACAAAGTGAAGTCATCTAGGAGTTGTCTGAATGAGCTTATGCTCTTGGTGAAAGGCTGGAGCAATATGGAAAGCCTTCTTTCCCTCCTTCTTTTTCCCTACTGTGGTGCTACAGTGTAAGGATGTGAAGTTTGGAGCTGCAGTAGCCAACCCTCAACCACAATGAAGGCCATTGATAACACACTGTGGCTGGCAGGAGAGAAAGGCAGAGATATCCTAGTTCCTAGTGACATCACTGAGATGCTGTATCTGCTAACTTTGCTAAGTAACAAACCACCCCAAAACTTAGCTGCTTAAAACAACAACCTTATTTAGGTCATGATTGAATAGCTAGCAATTTGGGCTGAGCTCAGGTGGGTGGGTCTCCCAGACTCAGCTGGTCTAACTCATGCATCTGTGATCAGCTGTCAGGTCAACTAAGAGCTGGTGGGTCTGCAGGGGTGGGGAGCACACATAGCTGGGATGCTCATTTCTACTCCTCATGGTCTCTAATCCTCCAGTAAGTCAGCCCAGGCTTAATCACAAGGTGGTTAGGTAGGATTCAAGAATGAAAGTAGAAGTGAACAAAGTCTCTTGAAGTTTAAGCTCAAAACTTGTACAACATTGCTTCTGCTGCGTTCTATTAGCTCGAGCAGGATGCAAGGCAGTCTAGACCCAAGGCATGGAAAATAGGTTCTGGCCTCTTGATAGGAGGCATTACAAAGAAATTGTGGCTATTTTTTTCTACTGTCACAAATTCCAAAAAATTCTGGGACCACCTACCTTCAGACTTCTTGCTATATAATCAATAAATATTTTTATGGATTAAACCATCACGAGTCACCTTTTCTGTAACTTTCTGTGAACAAATTCTAACTGATCCCATCTTCCCTCTAGCATTCCAGCAGCTGACCCACAAGCTGAAGAAGTAGCCTTCACTACAGAAAGAATTAGAAGTTATACTCTTTAATTTTCAGAGCAAAACACCCTATGTGCTACTTGGAGAGTAGGTATGCTGAGAAAATGATTCTCCTTTAAATGAACACCACAGAAAAATCTACATTTCTGGTGCTTGTGAGTAGTTTCCACTTTTAATTGTCACGCAACTCCTGTCAAAGATGAGCTGAGAAAATGGTCACCCCATACGTGTTACCTGTTAAATCTTTTTCCTCTAGATTCTCTAAGCTTCACTTTCTTCTGCCTTGCTTTCCAAGTAGCTGGTTTTCTGTCAGGCTTCCCCATTATATAGCAGGGTGCAGGATGGCCAGACCTGTGTTGTATTCATTCTTTCTGCCTTGGTCCTCTTCCAGGTATGTCTTTCTCATCTCCAGCACTTATCATTTTGCCTTGCATGGAGCAGTACTCAGAATTTTGTTTAATTGAATAAGAAGATAAATGCTCATATAAAACAGCATTAAATACGCCACTGACTAAAGAGTCATTTGGCCTAAGAAGTATCTGCTCTTAAAATTCAGGTATCCCAAGGAAAGGTAAAGGGCTCTAAGTCATTTATATCTCATTATGAATTTGTATTAACCGTGTTTCTACCTTCTATCCGCTTGATGGTTTAACATCTGCCATACAAGCATGTGCTAGACATGCCTCTTTCTGAACTACCTAATAATAGGACTGAGTCACTTTGCCTTGGCCTCCTGCCTCCCTCCTTCCCTTCCTTCCACTTAGGAGGAGTTCTCTGCCTGGGATGTCTTTTCAAGTACACACCAACCAATCCAGACTCCACATCCCAAACCAGCTTCCTACTGGGTTTTCACATTCTGGGTCATTATCTACCTGCCGCTAGACCAGGCACAGCCCCTGTGCACCAGATCCTGTTGAAATTTTTCAAACTATGCAATCCTAAATCTGCACGTCCACCTTGTCTTTTCCATCCCATGAAAACCACCAGGAAAGCTCTTGTCCACAGTTCTGCTCTCTTCCTCTATCTCCTAATTCCCCCAGTGCTTTCCCATGGGGCTCCCCTGGAGTGTGACTTGTATTCCTCTTGGGATCTGCAAATACAATAAAATATCTTCTCAATGACAATCAGCTTCTGATCTGCAGGTCTGACAATACCTATATAGTAATAAAACCCATATATGAAGAGTTGATCGCCAGAGCCTGAAGTGAAAAAAGAAAGGTTTTCTTTTTTTCTTAGGGAAACTAGAAACAGAAAGTTTTAAGGAAAATAGAATTTATGGATTACTGGAAAAAGTGGAACAACCAATATTTGTCAGCAAAATGAGCTGGATGGAGAATTCTAGTCACTTGGAGAGAGAGTGGAAATACAAGAAGAATATAGCAAAAAGGGATGGAAAATGTAGATCAATTCTGACCATTTTACTACTGTGTCTTAAAATACTTGTTGAATATATGAATGGGGTTGGGAGGAAGTTTTCTTCATTTCTCCTTCCTTTTAAATAAAACACCTGCAGGTAACTCTCATGTGCAGTCAAGGTTGAGAACCACTGCACTAGACACTGCCTATTCAAAGGTCCTTAAAGCAACAGGATTAGACAACACCTAGGAGATCTGGTGTCCTGGAGCCAGCTTGAACTGATCTGAAAGAGCTGATTGTGCACATCTTTGTCCAAATCCATGTTTACTGGCATTGTATTGATCACTTGAAATAGGCTCAGGAGGGAGTATTTATAACAACGGAACTGTTAAATGCTCTTCCGACCACTGGTCCAAAACTCTTGTCAAATATTTGCCAACATACATCTAATTAGGGGCTTCTTAGAAATGCAGCATCTCAGGCTCCACCGAAATCTACTGGGTGGATTTTAACAAGGTCAAAATCAAATTTTTTTAAAAAATTATACTTTAAGTTCTGGAATGCATATGCAGAATATGCAGGTTTTTTACATAGGTATACACGTGCCATGGTGGTTTGCTGCACTTATCAACCGTCATCTACATTAGGTATTTCTCCTAATGCTCTCCCTCCCCTATCCCCTCATCCCTTGACAGGCCCCAGTGTGTGATGTTCTCCTCCCCGTGTCCATGTGTTCTCATTGTTCAGCTCCCACTTATGGGTGAGAACATTCAGTGTCTGGTTTTCTGTTCCTCTGTTAGTTTGCTGAGAATCATGATTTCTAGCTTCATCCACGTCCCTGCAAAGGACACGAACTCATTCTTTTTTATGACTGCATCATATTCCATGGTGTATATGTGCCACATTTTCTTTATCCAGTCTATCATTGATGGACATTTGGGTTGGTTCCAAGTCTTTGCTATTGTGAATGGTGCCATAATAAACATAGGTGTGCATGTGTCTCTATAGTAGAATGATTGATAAGCCTCTGGGTATATACCCAGTAATGGGATTGTTGGGTCAAACGGTAGTTCTAGTACTAGATCCTTGAGGAATCACCACACTGTCTTTCACAACGATTGAACTAATTTACACTATCACCAACAGTGTAAAAGTGTTCCTATTTCTCCACATCCTCTCCAGCATGTGTTTTTTCCTGACTTTTTAATGATTGACATTCTAACTGGCGGGAGATGGTATCTCATTGTGGTTTTGATTTGCATTTCTCTAATGACCAGTCATAATGAGCTTTTTTTCCTGTTTGTTGGCCACATAAGTGTCTTCTTTTGAGAAGTGTCTGTTCATATCCTTTGCCCACTTTTTGATGGCGTTGTTTGATTTTTTTCTTGTAAATTTGTTTAAGTTCTTCGTAAATTCTGGATATTAGTCCTTTGTCAGATGGATAGATTGCAGCAATTTTCTCCCATTCTGTAGGTTGCCTGTTCACTCTGATGATAGTTTTTTTTGCTGTGCAGAAGCTCTTTAGTTTAATTAGATCCCATTTGTCAACTTTGGCTTTTGTTGCCATTGCTTTTGGTGTTTTAGTCATGAAGTCTTTGCCCATGCCTATGTCCTGAATGGTATTGCCTAGGTTTTCTTCTAGGGGTTTTGTGGTTTTAGGTTTCACATTTAAGTCTTTAATCCATCTTGAGTCAATTTTTGTACAAGGTGTAAGGAAGGGGTCCAGTTTCAGTTCCTGGCATATGGCTGGCCAGTTTTCCAAACACCATTTATTACATAGGAAATCCTTTCCCCATTGCTTGTTTTTCTCTGGTTTGTTAAAGATCAGATGGTTGTAGGATAAGTGGCATTATTTATGAGGACTCTGTTCTGTTCCATTGGTCTATATATCTGTTTTGGTACCAGTACCATGCTCTTTTGGTTACTGTAGCCTTGTAGTATAGTTTGAAGTGAAGTAGTTAGTGTGGTGCCTCCAACTTTATTCTTTTTGCTTAGGATTGTCTTGGCTATATGGGCTCTTTTTTGGTTCTATATAAAATTTAAAGTAGTTTTTTCTAACTCTGTGAAGAAAGCCAGTGGTAGCTTGATGGGGATAGCATTGGATCTATAAATTACTTTGGTCAATATGGTCATTTTCACGATATTGATTCTTCCTATTCATGATCATGGAATGTTTTCCCATTTGTTTGTGTCCTCTCTGATTTCCTTGAGCAGTGGTTTGTAGCTCTCCTTGAAGAGGTCCTTCACATCCCTGCAAGTTGTATTCTTAGGTATTTTATTCTCTTTGTAGCAACTCTGAATGGTAGTTCACTTACTATTTGGCTCTGTGTTTGTCTATTATTGGTGTATAGGAATGTTTGTGATTTTTGCACACTGATTTTGTATCCTGAGACGTTGCTTAAGTTGCTTATCAGCTTAAGGAGATTTTCAGCTGAGACGATGGGGTTTTCTAAATATACAATCATGTCATCTGCAAACAGAGACAATTTGACTACCTCTCTTCCTAATTGAATACCTTTTATTTCTTTACCTTGCCTGATTGCCCTGGCCAGAACTTCCAATACTAAGTTGAATAGGAAGAGTGAGAGAGGGCATCCTTGTCTTGTGTCGGTTTTCAAAGGGAATGCTTTCAGCTTTTGATCATTCAGTATAATATTAGCTGTGGATTTCTCATAAATAGCTTTCATTATTTTGAGATACGTTCCATCAATGCCTAGTTTATTGAGAGTTTTTAGCATGAAGGGGTGTTGAATTTTTTCAATGGCCTTTTCTGCATCTATTGAGATAATCATGTGGTTTTTGTCATTGGTTTTGTTTATATGATGGATTCCGTTGTTGATTTGCATATGTTGAACCACCCTTGCATCCCAAGGATGAAGTCAACTTGATCATAGTGGCTAGGCTTTTTGATGTGCTGCTGGATTTGGTTTACCAGTATTTTATTTAGGATTTTCACATCAATGTTCATCAGGGATATTGGCCTGAAATTTTCTTTTTTTGTTGTTTCTCTGCCAGGATTTGGTATCAGGATGATGCTGGTCTCATAAAATGAGTTAGGAAGGAGTCCCTCTTTTTCTATCATTTGGAAAAGTTTCGGAAGGAATGGTACCAGCTCTTCTTTATACCTCCTGTAGAATTCAGCTGTGACTCCCTCTAGTTCTGGAATTTTTTTAGTTGGTAGGCTATTAATTATTGCCTCAATTTCAGAACTTGTTATTGGTCTATTAAGGGATTCAATTTCTTCGTGATTTAGTCTTGGGAGGGTGTATGTGTCCAGGAATTTATCCATTTCTTCTAGATTTTCTAGTTTATTTGCGTAGAGGTGTTTATAGTATTTTCTGATGGTAGTTTGTATTTCTGTGGGATCAGTGGTGATATCCTGTTTATCATTTTTTGTTGTGTCTATTTGATTCTTCTTCTTTTTTTTTTTTTTTCTTTTTTACTGGTCTGGCTAGTATTCTATGTTTTTTGTTAATCTTTTCAGAAAACCAGCTCCTGGATTCGCTGATTTTCTTTCTTTCTTTCTTTCTTTCTCTCTCTTTCTTTTCTTTCTTTCTTTCTTTCTTTCTTTCTTTCTTTCTTTCTTTCTTTCTTTCTTTCTTTCTTTCTTTCTTTCTTTCTTTCTTTCTTTCTTTCTTTCTTTTGAAGGGTTTTTAGTGTCTGTATCTCCTTTAGTTCTGCTCTGATCTTAGTTATTTCTTGTCTTCTGCTAGCTTTTGAATTTGTTTGCTTTTGCTTCTCTAGTTCTTTCAATTGTGATGTTAGGGTGTTGATTTTAGATCTTTCCCACTGTCTCCTGTGGGCATTTAATGCTATAAATTTCCCTCTTGACGTTGCTTTAGCTGTCCCAGAGATTCTGGTACCTCGTGTCTTTGTTCTCGTTGGAATTAAAGAACTTGTTTATTTTTGCCTTAATTTCGTACCCAGTAGTCATTCAGGAGCAGTTGTTCAGTTTCCATGCAGTTGTGTGGTTTTGAGTGAGTTTCTTAATCCTGAGTTCTAATTTGATTGCACTGTGGTCTGAGAGACTGTTTGTTATGATTTCCGCTCTTTTGCATCTGCTGAGGAGTGTTTTACTTTCAATTATGTGGTCAATTTTAGAATAAGTGCGATGAGGTGCTGAGAATGTGTATTCTGTTAATTTGGGGTGGAGAGTTCTGTAGATGTCTATTAGATCCACTTGGTCCAGAACTGAGTTCAAGTCCTGAATATCCTTGTTAATTTTCTGTCTCGACCTGTCTAACACTGACAGTGGGGTGTTAAAGTCTCTCACTAGTATTGTGTGGGAGTCTAAGTCTCCTTGTATGTCTCTAAGAACTTGCTTTATGAATCTGGGTGCTCCTGTATTGGGTGCATATATATTTAGGATGGTTAGCTTTTTCGTTGCATTGATCCCTTTACCATTATGTAATGCCCTTCTTTGTCTTTTTTGATCTTTGTTGGTTTAAAGTCTGTTTTATCGGAGACTAGAATTGTAACCCCTGCTTTTTCTGGTTTTCCATTTGCTTAGTGAATTCCTCCATCCCTTTATTTTGAGCCTATATGTGTCTTTGCACGTGAGATGGGTCTCCTGAATATACCGCACCGATGGGTCTTGACTCTTTATCCAATCTGCCAGTCTGTCTTTTAATTGGGGCATTTAACCCATTTACATTTAAGGTTAATATTGTTATGTGTAAATTGGATCCTGTCATTATGATGCTAGCTAGTTATTTTGCCCATTAGTTGATGCAGTTTCTTCATAGTGTCGATGGTCTTTACAGTTTGGTATGTTTTTGCAGTGGCTGGTACTGGTTTTTCCTTTCTATATTTAGTGCTTCCTTCAGGAGCTCTTAAAAGGCAGGCCTGGTGGTGGCAAAATCTCTCAGCATTTACTTGTCTGTAAAGGAGTTTATTTCTCCTTCACTTATGAAGCTTATTTTGGCTGGATATGAAATTCTGGGTTGAAAATTCTTTTCTTTAAGAATGTTGAATATTGGCCCCCACTGTCTTCTGGCTTGCAGGGTTTCTGCAGAGAGATCTGCTGTTAATCTGATGGGCTTCCCTTAGTGGGTAACCTGACCTTTCTCTCTGGCTGCCTTAAGATTTTTTTCCTTCATTGCAACCTTGGTGAATCTGACGATTATTGGGGTTGCTCTTCTCGAGGAGTATCTTTGTAATGTTCTCTTTCATGCTAGGTTGGGGAAGTTCTCTTGGATAATATGCTGAAGAGTGTTTTTCAGCTTGGTTCCATTCTCCCCATCACTTTCAGGTACACCAATCAAACGTAGGTTTAGTCTTTTCTCATAGTCCCATATTTCTTGGAGACTTTGTTCATTACTTTTCATTCTTTTTTCTGTAATCTGTCTTCACACTTTATTTCATTAAGTTGATCTTCAATCTCTGATATCCTTTCTTCTGCTTGATCGATTTGGCTACTGATACTTGTGAATGCTTCACGAAGTTCTCATGCTGTGTTATTCAGCTCCATCAGGTCGTTTATGTTCTTCTCTAAACTGGTTATTCTAGTTAGCGATTCCTCTAACCTTTTTTCAAGGTTCTTAGCTTCCTTTCATTGGGTTAGAACATGCTCCTTTAGCTGGGAGGAGTTTGTTATTACCCATCTTCTGAAGCCTACTTCTGTCAATTCATCAAACTCATTCTCCGTCCAGTTTTGTTCCCTTGCTGGCAAGGAGTCGTGATCCTTTGGAGGAGAAGAGGTGTTCTGGTTTTTGGAATTCTCAGCCTTTTTGTGTTGGTTTTTCTGCATCTTCGTGGATTTATCTACCTTTGGTCTTTGATGTTGGTGACTTTCAGATGGAGTTTCTGTGCGGACGTCTTTTTTGTTGATGTTGATGCTATTGCTTTCTGTTTGTTAGTTTTGTTTTTTTTTTCTAACAGTCAGGCATCTCTACTGCAGGTCTGCTGGAGTTAGCTAGAGGTCCACTCCAGACCCTGTTTGTCTGGGTATCAGCAGCTGAGGCTGCAGAACAGTAAAGATTGCTGCCTGTTCTTTCCTCTGCAAGCTTTGTCCCAGAGTGGCACCTGCCAGATGCTAGCTGGAGCTCTCTTGTATGAAGTGTCTGTTGACCCCTGCTTGGGGGTGTCTCTAGTTAGGAGGCAAAGGGGTCAGGCACCCACCTGATGAGGCAGTTTGTCCCTCAGCAGAGCTCGAGCACTCTGCTGGGAGATCCGCTGCTCTCTTCATAGCCAACCGGCAGGAACGTTTAAGTCTGCTGAAGCTGTGCCCACAGCTACCTCTTCCCCTAGGTGTTCTGTTCCAGGGAGATTGGCATTTTATCTATATGCCCCAGACTCAGGCTGCTACCTTTCTTTCAGAGATACCCTGTCCAGAGAGGAGGAATCTAGAGAGGCATTCTGGCTACAGCGGCTTTGCGGAGTTGCAGTGGGCTCTGCCCAGTTTGAACTTCCCTGTGGCTTTATTTACACTGTAAGGGGAAAACCACCTACTCAAGCCTCAGTAATGGCAGGCGCCCCTCTCCGCACCAAGCTGAAGCATCCCAGGTCAATTTCAGACTGCTGTACTGGCAGTGAGAATTTCAAGCCAGTGGATCTTAACTTGGTGGATGCCATGTGGGTGGGATCTGCTGAGCTAGACCACTTGGCTTCCTGGCTTCAGCCCCCTTTCCAGGTGGGTGAACGATTCTGTCTCGCTGGTGTTCCAGGCACCACTGGGGTATGCAAAAAAACTCCTGCAGCTAGCTTGATGTCTGCCCAAATGGCCGCCCAGTTTTGTGCTTGAAACCCAGGGTCCTGGTGGTGTAGGCACCCAAGGGAATCTCCTGCTCTGTGGGTTGCAAAGACCATGGGAAAAGCGTACTATCTGGGCCGGAGTGCACTGTTCCTTGTGGCACAGTCCCTCAGGGCTTCCCTTGGCTAGAGGAGGGAGTTCCCTGACTCCTTTCCCTTCCTGGGTGAGGCAGTGCCCCACTGTGCTTCTGCTTGCCCTCGATGGGCTGCACCCACAGTCTAACCAGTCTCAGTGAGATGACCTGGGTACCTCAGTTGGAAATGCAGAAATCACCCGCCTTCTGTGTTAATCTCACTGGGATCTGCAGACCAGAGTGGTTCCTATTTGGCCATCTTGCCAGCCACCCAAAATAAAAATTTGATGAGATCCTCAGATGACCAATATGTAGATTAAAGTTAGATACACATTGATAAAGTCCAAACTCTTGACATAGCATTCACGGCCCCTTAAAATTCAACTTCATATCTTCCCACCATCCCTCCCTAGTTGCATTGACACCCCTCACTAAATACCTTCGAATAATTCTGTTTTAAAGCTTCCCTGTGTTTTTTCCTTAGCTTCAGAAGCCTATTTCTTTATTTCTTTGTTTTCACTGCCAAAATCAAATATCATCTCTTCCAGCTGTGCAGGCAGAAATAATTATTCCGTGTTTTTGCTTCCTAACTGGTCACCTAGAGCCTTTTTAGGGTAATTCTTTTATTACTTATTTTAGCACCAAGGTCATATTCCACTTACAGATCAATCTCCATGATCTGTAATATCCCCCAAAGGCAGGAACCATGAATTCATCTGTGAATCTCCATAAACCAGCACATAGTAGGCGCTCAGCAAATATTCGTTAAATCTATAAATTGTTTCATTGAGAAGATTTAATCCAAAAGTGCTAAAAGTCTGGTCAGTTCTGATAATATATGCATTTGGGACAAATGTGAAAGAAAACCTCGGAACAAGCATAAATGACCAAAAAAAAGTGCTTTTCTGGCTACAGTTTGTCCCTAAGTACTTAGGAATAAGTGAAAATTAAAGGCTATTGCTGCTTGTTTTGTTGAATAATGCATCTTCAAACTGGAAAACTGCATGTCTATTTTATTTACCAGCACAAATGCCCATTTGCTCACACACATAGCTGTTTGCAAGCAAATTTTGTTCCCATGCAAAACAAATGTAAATTTGGCATTAAACAAGTGCCAATTATTTTCTGAATGTAGAAGGGAAAGGAAGGGTGATTTAACAAACAGAGGCTCTGGACGAGGAAGCAGGGAAGGCGGCCTAGCTCAGCTGCACGGGGCTTTTTCATCACAAGGAGTGAATGTTTAATCGGCTTAATTGGGTGGGTATTCACTGCCGATGAGCAGGGACCCAACGTTACATGTCATTTTCTTTCCCTATGAGATGGCTGCTGTGACCTTCGGCAGTCTCCTTGGCTCGCTGCTGGAAAATAGCAAGCTAATTTGGGCTCGTTCTCATGTTTCTTTCATGCAGTAGAGAGAATTCGTTTGATAAGCCCTATGTTCGTTTTTATTGTGAGGCCTGATTACTGTGATTAATTTTAATATTACTAGTTACCATTTATTTAGGGCCCACTAGGTGCCAGGCATTATACTGTGAAACTTGGACTCTCTGTTGCGGTTGAAGTTTTAACCCTCACAACAACCACGTAAGTGAGGCAATATTGGCCCTATTTTGCAGATCAGGAAACTGAGGCTCAGCTTCAAGTCACATTTTGATGAGTGGTGGAGGTGAAATTGCAAATAGGCCCTGTTTGATCCATAGCCCCCTCCCCCTATTCTTTCCACGATGGGACAGTCCTTTATTTTAATACAAACTACTTAATTAGTCCTTTTCACAGTTTGACAATGTCAGAAACTGTTCTGGAGAAGAATTTTATTCCTTTCTTATGGCTGCCTTAGAGGAAGGAGGCAAAGTCTGTTTTGTTGGCAACTCTACCTCCCCCTTTTCTAATCCTCCTCTGGTGCCACACACTCTCTGTCCCCAGAAGTTTGGTGTCTCCTGGGCTCCCACTGTGTTGTCCAATACCAGGCAGCCTGCAGCCCTTCTGCTCTGGGCATGTTCTGGCCATGTTCTGGCCACCTCCTTGAGTCACTGAATGCTTGCCTGTCTCATAGTCTGAGCATTCCAGGTGTTAAAGCGAACTAAATATGGCCTGAGAAGGACTCAGTACTTCCATATTTGAGTCCTTGTGGATGAGCTGCAACCTAGCTTAATAGGTAGACAAGACTGAAAACCCAACTTCGGAGTATGCACCTATAACAATAGCTGAGTCTTGGCCAATCCCAGCGGCTGTACTTTGATCATTCATACACTCCTGAGAGTTCCAACTGTGTTCAGATAAGGCAAATGCTTAGCTGTAACCAACCCAGCCATTCTGTACCTCACTTCCAATTTCTGTACATCATTTCACTTTTTGTTGCCTATAAATCTTCTTCCATCATGTGACTGCATTGGAGTCTCTGTGAATCTGCTGTGATTCTGGGGGCTGCCCAATTTGTGAATAATTCATTGCTCAATTAAACTCCTTTAAATTTAATTTGGCTGAAGTTTTTTTTTTTTTTTTTTTTTTTTTTTTTTTTTTTTTTTTTTTTTTTTTTAACACAGGCAACAATAGCAAACATACAGAACTATTTCCTGCTCTTGCCCTAATGGGTTTCAAATGACTTTCTGTAGTCCTATTAAAAGTTATACATTCAACAATAAATGTAATGAGTGCTAATTGGGTGTCCAATGCTGCAAAGGTGCTAGATATTGAACAGTCCACAAAACTGTCAGTCCCTGCCCTGAAGAAGCCTACCTACCCACCTGTTAATCTACCTGGCACTGTTCTGGGGTGTGAAGGTACAGAGACAACCAAGGCTTAGCATCTGCACATGGAGTTTACAAACGACTGAAAGCTCATAATTTAACCTCCACAAGTAGGAAATAGTAATAGTGTTTATCGGGTATTTATTATGTAAAATGCCTTATACATATACATAGCAGGCATTTTCCTAAGCCCTTTTTATGTATTACGTTACCTAAGTTTTACAGCCTACCCCATGGCATAGCCACCAACATTAGCCCAGTTTTGTAAAGGAGGAAACCTGCGACAGAGAGGAGTCAACTGACTTGTCTATGGCTACACAGCTAGTGAATGGTGGAGCTAAAATGTGAAAGCAGGAAATCTGAGTCCAGAGGTGAAGTTCCTCATTCTACCGGGAATCTCTGCCAAAGAAAGTATCTTAATGTGGAAAACCTTTCATGAGTAAGGATGTTCTCTGTAGATGTATTTATGGCAGCAGGAAGTTGGAAGTCACCAAAATGTCTGACCTTAGAAGGATGCTAAGAAAATGTGAGTGCACTAAAATCTTGAGGAAGATCAATAACCATTAGAAACCCCAATAGCAATGACCCCATTTCCCCAGCACTAGCGTCTGCAGGTACCTGGCAAAATCTTCTCAAGGCAGAGCAGTCAACGGGGATCCAGTTTTTATAATATCTTTCTGCTCTTACTTTTGTTCCTTCAGTTGTCTCAGCTATTTTCCCATTCTCATTTTTTTTCTCAGCAAACATTCTCAGTGGCATATAAATTGTACATAATTTGAGATGCTCAAGACATAAAGCTGAACATATCAATCGCATTATACATTTTGGAATCACAAAGAAAGGGCTAGGGTGCCAGAACAAGATGGTGTCTTTCCTCCATTTAATTGCATGGATTTGCATGGTAATGGAAAGGGAATAAGCAGGGAAGAAACTATGGAAGACTCTATTCTTGGTGCTTACACAGCCTTGGTGAATGTTTCTTTGAATCAGGTTTGAACTGGACATTACCTTGATACCAAGGGCCTAAGATTATTCCAGTTGAATAATCTCTTTTGTATTATCCCCTGGATAACTAAGAGCAAGAAAAAGTAAGCAATAAAAACTGAGAGATGTCACTTTTTTTTTTGGCCAGTAACACCATAAACTGGAACATGGTGGGTCATTTAACAATTTTATTATGGTGGCAATGTAGCAAAATGCTAAATTTTTAATGATGTAAATTAAAGTGAGAAAAAAAAAAAAAACAGTATGTATAGTAGGATAAACTTAAGCCTGTATTTGTTCTTAACTTCCGACAAGTGTATTGGATTTTATGATATACCCTTTGCATATCATTCTAAGTGATAACCTGATCCAAGTTTTCTAACAGGCCTTTTTTTTTCTGCCTGTTTTTCCAACTTTGTTAGAAATGCTCTTTTTGTGTCTGAAAATGACCTTAAGTCTATTTTTTAAAAATAGAGTATAAATAAATTAAAATATTATTTTTATATATCTTACTTCCTCCCTTATATTCTTTTATCTATTCTGGGCTCAGTCATTTCCTTCTTCTCCATATAAGTTCTGCCTTCTCAGGCCTGAAGATTATTTTTCTTGACAGAAAGTAAACAATTAGGGGCTGAGAGAAAGAAAATGCTTAAATGACTTGCCTTTGGTGTCAAGCTCCAGCTGAAATGTAAGTTGGGAAAAGAGCAGTGTGGGAGAGCTGATTGCCCGAAACAGGCAAAGACTGGAGAGGTGAACACAGCATCTGATTTCTAAGAGCAAGGACCAATTAGCCAGAAACTGGCTGGGGGCTAGAGTCATAGGTCAAGACGGGAATTGCAAAATTGCGAGTCAGGTAGTCAAATTGGGTAAAGAGTGAAAAAATAAAGAAAATGAATTCTAAAGGGAAGACCCTGAGTGTCAGAGAGAAAACGTGAGAAAGGCAAAGGCAAGATTTTCTGGGACCTGGATGGCTGTAGCTGCCTACATTTTGACCTCCAGTTCCCCTTTATTACAGAGGCCCGCCTTTTCCTATTTCTTGGGTTCTCATGGGCAACTGGTGACAGCATGCAGCTCTGCTATATTCTCCTGTGAGTGAGGCTTCTCTTGTCTTCCTGTGGCTTCTTCCATAGATTCCTCTTTCTGACGCATTCTAAGTTTTGGCCAGTTGCAGGTGATACATTGTGGAAGTGTGTCTTTCGTGAGGTCAATTCCAAGCCTCAAGGCTTTTAAGGAAAGAAACTGGAGTATCTAATAATGTACCAGTCCTTCCAAACAGGATCTGAGTTAGCTCTTTGTCTCTGCTTTGTCCCTGGGGATGGCGCATGAAAGCACACAGGGAAAATGAACACTTTTCATCCCCCAAACTGGCCCCAAGCAATTTCTGTGAAATGGTTGTCATTTTACAACAAATGGGCCCAGTATTCCTTACAACATTAATAACACTATTAGGCAAAGTAGTTGCTTTTCAAGTCTGATTATTTTCTCTTTTCTTTTAAACATCAAAAAAACAAAAACAAAAACAAAAAAAAACACCCAGTTTCTTCTATTGATTTTAAAGCATACTACCTGCCAGGTCTTCCTTGGACATACTAGTAGCTCTTGCATTTTAGTCCCTGATGGAAACATCTAGCATCTATGTTTGTTTATTCATTCATTTGTTCATTCATTTATTCATACACTCAAGAGACACTACTTAGTGAGAACTATGACATGATGGGTACTATATCAGTTTCTTTATAATTTATTAAACATTAAGAAACTACTATGTGCCAGTTGCCGTTCTAGATTCTAAGGATGAAAAGACCACCCTGGGGAAGGGGAAGAACAAGTTCATAGGGGAAGAAAAAGTAAGTTGAATAAAGAATACAGTGCAAACTTCAACATGGAAGCAGACAGCATAATTCCTGGAGTGTGGAAAAATACTAGGGCAGGTTTCATAAAGGAGTTTTGAGAGGATTAGGTGTTGATTTCACTTCTGATAACTAAGAAAAACTAAGGTTTAAGACTTTAGCAGGGGAGGATCAAAAGCTCAAAGAGAACTTGTCCTTGAGCAACTAAGCTTTTATTGCAATAGAAAACTGAAGCCATTTGCTGGAGCAGAAGTGTTATTAGATAAAAGGTACAGGAAGTGGTGCAATACAGAGAGAGAATCTATCTCCAGGCATGGTCAGGCAAGCAAGTTTTCTGAGGGTTGACCCTAGTCACAACTGCCTGTGACTCTCCCCACATAGCTGGGAACCACTGAGAATACATACTCTTGTCTAAGGTAACAAATAAGTTAGCAAAGTTGCCAATAGCCTATGGCATCTGGAAACCACTCTCATACCAAATCAACTACCACCCCAATACAGCTTCTTTGGAGAATTCCACCACTCAAAATGTTTTTTGACAGGTGAAAAAGAATGAAAAACAGCTTCCTTAAATAGGAAGGTTGGCCATCCTTGGACATGATGGCATATTCTTGACATTATGGCATGTTCTTGACATGTTGCCCACACTTGGTGACATAAAAAGTAAAAAAGCATAGATCAAGGCCTTTAAGTCAGGTCCATTTTTAAAGTTTTGGTGTCTGCAAGATATGTCATTGTCTTTTTTCTTTTCTTTTTATTTTTTGAAATTGAGTCTCACTCTATTGCCCAGGCTGGAATGCAGTGGTACGATCTCAACTCACTGAAACCTCCGCCTCCCAGGTTCAAGCAATTCTCCTGCCTCAGCCTCCCAAGTAGGTGAGAATACAGGTGCCCACCACCACGCCTGGCTAACTTTTGTATTTTTAGTACAGATGGGGTTTCACCATGTTGGCCAGGCTTGTCTCGAACTCTTGACCTTGTGATCTGTCCACCTCAGCCTCCCAAAGTGCTGGGATTACAGGCGTGAACCACCGCACCTGGCTGTCTTTTTTATTTTCTAATGCATCCCCAAGAGCCTTTAGCAGTACCTGGCACTATACAGACATTCAAAACTTATTTTTTAAGTTGAATTGAATTAAGGGCTGTAACATATGAACAGACACAGTATGTCTGGAGTCAGATTAACTGGTTCTAGATCCTAACTCTATCACCTACCAACCTCAGTTTTCTCCCCGTTTAAACAGGAATATGACCAGGCAGTGGCTCATGCCTGGCCATATTCCTGTGTCTTAATGCCTGTAATCCCAACACTTTGGGAGGATCACCTGAGGTCAGGAGTTCAAGTCCAGCCTGATCAACATGGTGAAACCCAATCTCTACTAAAAATACAAAAATTAGCTGGGCATGGTGGCACAAGCCTATAATCCCAGCTACTCAAGAGGCTGAGGCAGGAGAATTACTTGAACCCAGGAGGTGGAGGTTTCAGTGAGTGAGATTGCACCATTGCACTCAAGCCTGGGTGACAGAGCAGGACTCCATCTCAAAACAAACAAACAAACAAAAAACCACACACACATACACACACAAAATAGGAATACTAGGCTTGTGAAGATTAGATTATTAGAATATACCGAAAGCACTTAAACCAAAGGCTGACACACAGTAATGCTATACCTGGCATATATTTGTTAGGATTCATATTGCTCATTTCTTAGTCAGTGGCAAATCTCGAGCCTGAGATTTGAGGACTCAACTTTTATATATACCTGTTTTTCCAGAAGTTGTAGACGCTCAAAAGAATCTCAGGAAAACCTGAATTCCAAGCAACTTTTTTCTAACACATTACTGTGATACTTCCATTTCCCTGAGCCATTGAAATTACTTTCCCTCTGCATTAATTTTCCAACACTGTTCTTTTTGAGGTCCTTACTCTCCCTATTTCAAATCTAAGACTTCCTTTGAAATTTCACTCAGCTGGATTCTTCTGGAACATTTAAAGCTTTCAACCATATTCTTCTTCAAGTTATTTTTATTTGGCATTTGGAAGAATATTCCTTCATGTTTTCTCCTCCTAATTCTTAGGCATATCCTTCTTGATCATCTCTGCCAACCTTTCCTTCTGCATTAAACTTATCAAAATAATTCATTGGCCGGGTGCAGTGGCTCATGCCTGTAATTCCAGCACTTTGGGAGGCCAAGGCGGGTGGATCACGAGGTCAGGAGTTACAAGACCAGCCCGGCCAAGATGGTGAAATCCCGTCTCTACTAAAAATACAGAAACATTAGCCAGGCCTGGTGACGGGCGCCTGTAATCCCAGTTACTTGGGAGGCTGAGGCAGAGAATAGTGTGAACCCGGGAGGCAGAGGTAGCAGTGAGCTGAGAGTGCACCACTGCACTCCAGCCTGGGTGACAGAGAGAGACTCCATCTCAAAACAAGAAAACAAAACAAAACAGAAAATCCATTAAGGTGGAAACTACTACAATTCCTGTCTTACATATGAGAAAATTGAGACTTAGGTATCTTGCCTAATATCACACAGCTAGTGTCTTTCTAGATTTGAATCCAGACCAGTGAGTCCTGTGTCTGCATTGATACACATTTTCTTGTTTATCCAATGAGATTGAACCAGATCATAAGAAATCTTGGAGGCCATCGTGATTAAAAAAAATACTATTACTGATAATAACTAACTTCTTATAGTCCTTGCTCCATGCTAGACACAATTTTTAAAGCTTCATATATATTAAACTCGTTAATCTCAAAGAGTTCTATTGTTTTCTTATTTTAAAAATGAGAAAACCAGCATTCAATTTCTTAAGAATGCTAAACGATTGGCCTTTATTTATAGACAATTAGGGATGCAAAATTATCCTTAAAAAGGAGGGTGACATGACCCTGTTTAACTTCTACAGAAATATAAATTCCAGGAGTATGGAGGATAGATTGAAGGAATTTTATTGGTGCGTGGAAACCCATTAGTAGGCTGTTAAGGATAGTCTAGATTCAAGTGATAAAGGATGCCGGAAAAAATGACGGAAAGAGGGGAAATCTTTAGACATATACTAGATGTTATCATCAAGGTTTGGTGACTGGCTGGATGTAGGTGGTGGGAAGCAAAGGAAAGATGTTTTTCAGGTTTCTTGCCTGGGATATTTTATAAACAGTGTGTTTGTTTAGCTACATTCTAAATTTTGGGTATTTAGCCTCTCAGATTGGCCTCGTGCCCTATTAGTCTTAATTACAGTGTTCGCCTGGGTAAGCAATTCCCTGCCAGGAGCCACCATAGCCTCTGCTGCTTTCTCCAGCTGATGCTCACTGAGCTACCACCTTTTCCCTACAGCACTGTTCTGGCTCAGGGAAGAGTATTTAGGCTGCTGGCTCTGTGGCCACTCCACGATTGCTGTTCAGTGACATGGCAACACCAATCCCCTTCTGCCAGGCACCAGCTGCTGCCTTGCTGGGAAAATAAGAACCTAAAATTGTTCTTGGCTGAGTCTTCAGCTCCTTGGCAGCTTTACACTCATAGACTTTTTATACCCAACCCCACCCTGTGCACCCCACCTGCACTTTCTTGAATGATACCACAGGGTTGCAACTATCAGTTTTTGGCAAACATGAGTTTTCTAGTGAATTTTTTCACCTTGCCTTTTGTGATGGGTATCCTATTTTGAAAGTTAACTGTTTATTAAGTGTCCATTAGTACTGTGCCAGATATACATGAGATTCTGTGGGTACAAAGATGAACGAGGCTATCCTGGTCTTAAGAACCTCTCTGGCTGTTGGGGCAATAGAGTGATAAACAACAATTAAGACAGAGTATGATACATGCCACAGAGGGAAGTACAGAGTACAGTGGGATCCTGGAGGTAGTAGGCACTATGAATAGCCAATATTGGTTCGGCAGTGGGGATTCTGCCAAAACAAGCTCCTCAGGGCAACTGATACAATGAGTCCTCAATGACAAGGAAGAGTTTCTTGGGTAAGAGCATCAGAGGACTTGTGGGTCAGAGCCAATAGTGGAAGATAACTTATGTTCAGAATTAGGAGGAAGCACAGCTGGTTGAAGGATCAACAAGCAGTTCCATATGCCTATAAGGGAAAGGTTTGGGGGTATGTTAAAAGATGGTGCTGGAGGTGGGGCAAAGAGATAAATCATTAGTGGCCTTAACTATCACCATTTATAGTGTGAAATTTATCCACAAGATAGTAGATCTGAACAGGTTTAAGCAGGGATATGATGTGTCAGATTTGCTCCTTAGAATTTATTCTGCTGCAATGTGGAGGTTAGATGGAAATATTCTAACTGAAGACAGGGAATCCACTTAGGAGCCCTGGCAGCTGGACAGGTAAGAACTACGGAGAATTATACAGAGGAAATAGGAATGAGAAGAGTGGAGAGTGAGAAGATTCAAGGGATTTATCAGAAGACAGATTTGATGATATTTGGTGACTGACTGGATTGAAAGGAAAAAAGAAGAAAAACAGTGTCTCTATGTTCTTTCTTGAGCAAGACAGCTTGACCTTCTATTTGAAAATAATTTCAGTGAAATACACTCAACCACACTGCCATGTTATCTCCTGAGGCACTAAATTTAGTTTCCCCCAAACTCCTTGTTTTGAAGTCATGAAGATTTTTTTTTTTAAACAAATGTCCTCTAATAATATTGTCTATCTTTGAGTCCTGAAGGAGGTTCTATCGTTGGCTAAAAATATCAAGTGTCCTTATGGGTATTTACAAATTATCAGTGGCCACAGGAGCCCTTCTTCTCTCCCAGTTTGGGAAACTCTTCAGTGTACAGTTGGTATGGTTTGGCTCTGTGTCCTCACCCAAATCTCACATTAAATAGTAATAATCCCCATGTGTCAAGGCCAAGACCAGGTGGAGATAATTGAATTATGGGAGTGGTTTCCCTCATGCTGATCTCATGATAGTGAGTGAGTTCTCACAAGATCTGATGGTTTTAAAAGGGATTTCCCCCTTTGCTTGACACTCATTCTCTCTCCTGCCACCTTGTGAAGCAGCACCTTCTGTCATGACTGCAAGTTTCCTGAGGCCTCCCCAGCAATACAGAACTGTGAGTCAATTAAACCTCTTTCCTTTTTAAATTACCCAATCTTGGGTATTCCTTTATAGCAGTGTGAGAAAAGACTAATACAATGGTGTTTGAAAAGCACAGCTCTCCCTTTTAGAAGTGAATCATGTTGGTTTTGACGCATCTCTACAGTGAGTGAAAAGAAATAATTCTAAAAGCTTACTAAATCTTCTCTCCTGTAAGACACCTACCAGCTAACTGGATAATCAGTCAGTGTCCTTCCTTTTTTTTCTCCACTGAAATGTCACCTTCATTTATCATTTTCATAGTATCTGAAATGTAATCTTCAGATATGATATTACCTAACATCTTACCACATCCTTGAAGCGACACCAGAAATTCCAGCAGCTTTTGATTCCTCTTCATCTTTTTAGTAGGAGTTGGTCCCACCCATTTTGTCCATTTTTTGCACTAATCAAATGATTTATTGAGGTCCTACCATGAACCAGGCACTGGTATAGTCCCTAGGAACATAACAGAGAATAGAACAAAGAGTTTCTGCCTCTGGAAGTTTCATTTGGTGACAGAAGGCAGACAATGAGCAAGGAAATGAAAAATCTCCAGAAAATCTGAGACTGAAATGCTACAAAGAAAATAAAAAGATAAAGTGTGATTGGGGCTGGAGAGGGCTGGACAATTTAGATTGGTCATTATGGAGGGTCTTACAGAGGCATGAGTGATCAGAAATAGGAGCAGACGTCTGGTGGGTTTAGACGTGGTGCTTTCTACACAAAAGTCCTAAAGAAGGGACAAGTTTAGTTTGTCCAGTAAAAATGAATGCTTCAGTGTGTTTGGAGCATAACTTATATGCAGTTGATTTATTTTATTCTAGACTTTTTCATATTTGAACTCTGTGGGTTTCCAGGCTAATTGGATTATTTGCATACATATTGTTTCTTGCTAGAATCCTATACTCCTCGAGGGCAAGGGTATATCATATACTTCATCTGTTTTCCCCACAACTTCTAGCACAATGCTAGGAACATTACTAGGTGCTCAATAAATTCTTACTAAATTCAATTGAATTTGCAGTAATAGGATTGTTTTTCCTATTATAAAGAGTGAACAAAAGAAATATCTACTAAAAACGCAGTGACACTATAAAAAGACTTCAGAATAGATAAGTTGCTTCACAAAGACTGGAAGGGTACACTTTCGTTTTCATGATTGTCATACCCCAATTTGTTAAAGAGTAATCTTACTTTAGAAAGTCATTTTCTATGACAGTTGTCCACATTTTTGTGAGAGAGGAATTTGCCAACATGCAGCTTTGGTAATTACAAATGATTCCATTTGCTAATGAAAGACAAGAGCAGGGAAGAAAATAAAATTTATTTTCTGTATCCAAGAGCCAACCCTCTGGGCAAAAAGCAGGGAGAGGGGCAGGTTCCAGAATTCTGGGTCCAAGAGGGAAGGAGAGAGGGTGAATCTGAACAACAAGGAGAAGGAGCAGAGAGACAGGTGAGGGAGTGCATCCAAGGGCAGAAGAGTTAATAAACCAAGGTAGCCAAGTCAGAGACAGAACGAAAAATAACAGGAGAGTGAGAGAATGAGGAGTGCAGTTAGACCAAAAGCAGGAAGGATTGGGTGCCCAGGGGATCATCTTGGGTGAAGTCAATGGGACACCCGATTATAATAACAACGTCGTTTTTACCTGCAACCTTTAGCGGGCTCAGAGATACACATTCTTCCCAGAACAGCTCACAGTGTGATGTTTTATTTCATGTTCTCATCTATGCTGATGACCTGTCTCATCCCTTGGTGTCATGTTTCTCTGTTATAAGGATCTTTGTGGCTATGACCCCTGCTGCCATGGTAACACCTAAAAAAGCACATCATTATTTCAAACCGCTCCACCAGCACAACCATGGTCTCAAAGTTTTCCCTTCTTGCTTCCACCTCTTCTTTCTTTCACTTCTTTAGCCTAGCATTTCACCCTTGTCATACCCATTTATTCATTTATTCAGCAAATATTTAACAAGCTCACTATAGATTATGTACCGTCCTAAATGCTGAGAATACAGTGGGGAAAATAGACAGTCTTTTTCATAAAATAAAAGAACAGACAATTTCTAGAAATGAAAAGGGCATGTAAATATATAAAAGCTCTTCACAGAAGGAAGAAATCTCTGCCTCACTCATACTTAGCAAAATACAAACAAAACACTATACCAAGATGTTATTTATTTATTTTTTTTAACTTTCAGACTGGCAAAAATTCACTGATTGACAAGACTCTTGTTTTGCAGCTTTGTTTAGCAAGACTGTGAGGAAATAGGAACTTTTACACATGGCTGGTGGGAGTATAAATTGGTACAATTCCGATGGGGAGCAATTTGGCATTATCTATCAAAATTACACATGTATATAGCCTTTTTCTCACTTTAGGGAATTTCTTCTGCAGCTATATATGTACATAGCCAAAATAATGTATACATAAAGTTATTAATTGAATAAAGAGATATAAATTTATAAATTAGAAAATACCCAAATGCTCATTAGTGGGGGTCTAGTTAAACAAACTATGGTATATAGTGAAACATTATGCCACTGTAAATTGAACAATCCACAACCTCCAAATCCCTAAAACAAAAATAAACTGAAGACTCTCTGTATGTACTGATGGGAGAAAACTGCAATATGGAGAAAGCCAGTAGCCCAGTGATATGGTTAATGAATTCTCTATTCTGCAAAAAATGAAGAATGAATCTAAGAGCATCTACTCATGTTTGTTTACACTTCTATAGGGAAACTGAAAAGACAGACAAGAATTTAATAAATGTGGCTATCTTCTAGGGAAGAGGGACTGAACAGATGAGTTGCTACAAGACTTTTCACTGTACATTAAAATCATTTGGTTTTTTAATTATATGTAAGACTTACTTAATCAAAGGTATTGTAAAGTTGTTATTATCTTTGCCCTAATAGCCTAGTGGGAGAGATTGAAAATAAAGAGACAATAAGTACATAACATGTGAAGCCACTTTTGCAAAATCACAACAGTAAGAGAAATCTGACAGTTGACTTCATCTTGCTTCTGACCTCCAAGCTTTCCTTGGTCATTCCTGGGCATAGGCCTAATTAATTTTGGGAGGAATTTAGTTCATAACTTAACCTTAAAGCAAAGATGATACTACTCTTCCCAAAACTAAACTGCCATTGTAAAACTAATGAAAGGCCACAAGGCTAGGATTATGAGAAGGGCCTAAACTCTGATAAACCATAGGCGTAGTTTCTATAATCCCTTACTGTTCAGGGGTCATGTGGCCAGAGATCACAAGATTTGTGACTTGCCCAAGTGATCTCATAGATAACATCACTATTGTAGAATCTAAGATTGGTTTGCTTGAGATATTTTTCAAACTGATCCCATCTGGACTCATGACCCCCATGACTCAGCTGATCACTTGGCCCCACCCAGAGATGAACTCAGCATATGAGGACCATTTATACACCCATATGATTCATTTCCCAACCAATCGGCAGCACCCATTCCCTAGCCCTCTGCCCACCAATTTTGCATAAAGACCCCTAACCTCCAATCCTTCAGGGAGATTGATTTAAGTGATAATTCCAGTTCTCTGATATGGGCTGGCCTCAAGTCAACTAATGCTGCAGTCTCAGTGGATTGATTTTATCTGTGCAATGGGCAGAAAGAACCCACTGGGCAATTACACATAGTAGCTAATAGTGATCATTGCTAAAAATAAAAAATAAAATTCAACAAGGGGATGGGTAGTGAAAAGAGGTGCTATTTTAAATAAGCGGTCAAGCAAAGACAGTTTGAGGAGGCAACATAGAAAGAGAATTCTGAAGGAATTCAGAGGGGGGCATGAAGATATCGTGGGAAAGAATAATCTGGGTAGAGGAAACAGTTGTTGCAAACACCATATGGCAGGAACATACTTATTACACTAGTCAAGGAATAAGCTGGGGCTTTTGGAAAGATGACCATGGCCAAAATTGTGTAGAACCTGTAGGTTGTGGTGAGGGCTTTAGATTTTTTTCTATGTGAACTTTCCATTCTCTGTCAATGCTTTGCCAGTTCTTCTAGTCCCTTCTCTGTTCTGGCTTTGTTTTCCTCCCATTCAGCCAAGATGCCATGATCAACCTCTCCAACCTCCCTAGACTCTACATATACAGCCATGACTTTATTTACCTTTGATTAAATTACTATCGTGTGCATCACAGTGACAGTTCCAGATGTCCTCCACTCTTGGCTACTGTCCCCTAATCACCCCACATTAGCTGATGACCTTACTTCCTACCTTAACAAGAATTGAATTCACTAAAATTTCCTTAACTGAACCCACTATCTCCTCTTTCTTCCAAACTCACTCCTCCATCTGTTAACCTGTCTTTGTGAGTGGCGCAATCATTCACTCAATTGCTCCATCAGAATCCTAGGAATCATCCCCAATTCCTTCTACACCCACATCAGACTAGTGCCTTGGTACTGAACCTTCTAAATATCTCTTAATTCTAGCCCATCTCCTCCAAGCTCACTGTCTCTGACTCAGACCAGTCCCTCAGCATTTATTTAGATTACTGCAATATCTTAAAAATCGAGCTGCACTGTTTCCTGATCCTAATTCACTGACAACTCCCAAACACATACACACTCCCCAGAATCTCCAATAAGTCTTCAATAAATATATAAGTATCATCAATATAAAATAAAAATTCTTTGACAAGTGATATGAAGTTATTTATAACCTGGTCTCTGTTTACCTCCCTGGGGAAACATGTCTTAACTTCTTTCTACTTCAATTTATCTCCAAAATGGGGATAATAATAGAAGTAACCTCATGGGGTTACTATGAGAATTAAGGGAAAACAAGATATGTAAATTTCTCTGAAAGGAACTTGGCCGTGGTAAATGTTCTTCAATGCTGGTCATTATGATTACCATCCATTTTCAACCCAGCCTCACCCCCTCCCCATCATGTAACAGTCCAAGGACTATTTAAATTTCTCTAACTAGACTTTGCTCTCTTACTCTGAGTATATGCATTCTGTTTGGAATGTTTGTCCTGCTCATCCATGTTTTCAAGCATCAGTTAGCACCCAGGGCCAGATTAGGAGATCTATGTCAGACAGAATCTTAAACTTGACCCCATTATGTAGTGTTCATGCTCTGATGTGATCCTCCACTAATACCTGAGTATGGGTGGAATCTGTGAATTGCTTCTAGACATACAGAAAAAGTGGTTATATGCACTCAATTATGTCACACAAGATTGCAGTCCTTATCTTGCTGGGGTCTCTCTCTTCCTTGCTGACTTTGAAGAAGCAAGCTGTAATGTTGGAAAGTGCCACATAGCAAGGAACTGGAGATATCCTTCGGTTATCCCCTGGCAAGAGAATGAGGCCATAATTATTGCACCTTCAAAGGACTGATGCTACCAACAACTATGTGAACTTGGAAATGGATACTTCCCCAGTCAAACCTCAGAGAAGAGCACAGCTCAAGTCAACACCTTGATTGTAGCCCTGTAAGATTTTGGAGAGGACACAGTCAAAACATGCCCCCAAACCTGATCCCTTGGTATTGAAATATAAAATATCTGTGTTGCTTTTAAGTTGCTAAATTTGTAGTAATATCAGTATGCAGTAATAGATATCTAATACATTCTCTACCTGTACTTTCTAGCCATCCAACGGGCCTTGATTACAGTACTTATCTCTTGCTGTTGGAAGGCTCTGCTCAATTCACGTCTCTTCTCTGGCTTTGGAGACAAGTGAGGGAGATGATTGCATTTTCCTCTATACCGTGAGGTCTTGCACAACACCTATGGCCCAGTTGGTACCTCATAAATGCTTGTTGAATACATCTCTCTCCTATAATACTTTCCAAATACTTGATGACAAAGGGATTAGAATCTTGATTGAGTGAAAGAGGATAAAACTTGTTTTGCAAGTGTCTGAAAATGAAGTAGATCCCAAGGGGGTAAAAATGACAACTGCATGGTGATGTGTGTCTAAAGCCAACTTTTTAATGGAGTCATCTTGATTGATGAGGTTCTTTATTCATGCAGTCACTAGAAAAAATTTTTACAGTTGTATTTCCTCTAATAGTCCACTTTCAAAGGCTCTGCCTTCTCATTATGAATAATCAAATGCAACCCTGAAAGATGAGCAAACTTGAAATGACTAACTTTTAGCTTTTAAGGTCTATTATTCAAGTGAAAAGTAAAATATTCCTTTTATAAAACTGATGCTACGCTTTTACTTGGGTAATTTAATACTTTGAAAACTGGCCGTGTTCTTGTTCAACTTCTGGTTAACTAATCTGTTTGAGGAGTTTCCTAGCTGAGAATATTTCAAGAATTTCAATTTTTAAATTTTCTTTGAGGAACTGATGAGATGAAGTACTATATTATATTATTCTCATTTTTATGAATGTAATCATACTACAACAAAATTGTATAATTACATGAAATTATAATACAAATTTTAGACATAAACCAAAAGTGACCTAGAATAATATGTATTTTTACCAGTAAATAATCAACAAATATTTATTGAAGTGAATTAAGTCTAGTGTTTATTGTAGTAAATACAATACATCTGCATGAAGATCAAGCAAAGTCTTTGGGATGAAACGATGCAGGCTTGTGTCACAGCTCGAACTACTGCAAGCTATGTGATCCTAAAGAGACCTGCTGATGTTCTGTGTGTATTTCTACTCCTTCTCCTATAACTAAAGCTCAGAAAAAAGGGTTTTGATAGGAGTAGGAGTGCTTGATGTGATACTAATATTGTTGCTACTAATTAACATGGTACTGGAGTTCTTCTCGATGTGTGAGGAAAGAAAAAGAGAGATTAGAAGAAAAGAAAGACAATAAAGTAAAATAACGTGAAAAACTATTAGAACTAATATGATACTTTTACAAGGTGGCTAAATATAGGACAAAAGGCAAAAATTAATAGCCGTTTCTACAAAAAAAAAAAAAAGTAACCAGAAAATTTAATAAAAATTAAACACCATCTGTTGGGAAAACTGGCTAGCCATATGCAGAAAGCTGAAACTGGATCCCCTCCTTACACCTTATACAAAAATTAACTCAAGATGGATTAAAGACTTAAATGTAAGACCTAAAACCATAAAAAACCTAGACAAACACCTAGGCAATACCATTCAGAACATAGACATGGGCAAAGACTTCATGACTAAAACACCAAAAGCAATGGCAACAAAAGCCAAAATTGACAAATAGGATCTGATTAAACTAAAGAGCTTCTGCACAGCAAAATAAAGTATCATCAGAGTGAACAGGCAACCTACAAAATGGGATAAAATTTTTGCAATCTATCCATCTGGCAAAGGGCTAATATCCAGGATTTACAAAGAACTTAAACAAATTTACAAGAAAAAAACAACCCCATCAAAAAGTGGGGAAAGGATATGAACAGACACTTCTCAAAAAGAAGACATATATGTGGCCAACAAACATATGAAAAAAAATCTCATCATCACTAGTCATTAGAGAAATGCAAATCAAAACCACAATGAGATACCATCTCGTGCCAATTAGAGTGGTGATCATTAAAAGTCAGGAAACAACAGATGCTGAGAAATAGGAACGCTTTTACACTGTTGGTGGGAGTATAAATTAGTTCAATCATTGTGGAAGACAGTGTGGTGATTCCTCAAGGATCTAGAACTAGAAGTACCATTTGATCCAACAATCCCATTACTGGGTATATACCCAAAGGATTATAAATCATTCTACTATAAAGACACATGCACACATATGTTCATTGCAGCACTGTTCACAATAGCAAAGACTTGGAATCAACCCAAATGCCCATCAGTGATAGACTGGATAAAGAAAATGTGGTACATACACACCATGGAATACTATGTAGCCATACAAAAGGATGAGTTCATGTCCTTTGCAGGCACATGGATGGAAGCTGGAAACCATCATTCTCAGCAAACTGATGCAAGAACAGAAAACCAAACACCGCATGTTCTTTCTCATAAGTGGGAGTTGAACAATGAGAACACAAGGGCACAGGGAGGGGAACATCACATACTGGGGCCTGTTGGGGTGTGAGGGGCTAGCGGAGGGATAGCATTAGGAGAAACACCTAACGTAGATGACAGGGTGATGGGTGCAGCAAACCACCATGGCATGTGTATACCTATGTAACAAACCTGCATGTTCTGCACATGTATCCCAAAACTTAAAGTATAATAATATTTTTAAATCTGCTTATTTAACAAAAGTCCCAAATATAATATGATTTTATAAATTACAGCCCTCATATTGTCTATGAGGGCAATCTGTCTATCCCAGATCTTAAAGTATAATTTAAAAAAATACCATCAACAGCAACAAGCATTCCTTAAACAGGAAGATATAAAACTTATGGAGAAGGCCTCAGATCTTAAATTAAAAATAAAAGATAGTCTAAGTAAATAAAGAGACATTTATGCTCTTGGATGGTACCACCTACTATAAAGGTGTAAATTCTCCCCTAAATTTACCCACAATTTTGCAATCCCAATACAATCTTAGTTGAATTTTTTTTCCAGGAACTCAATTAACACTCTAAAATTCGGAATTAATTGAAATTTTTTCACAATGGAATATTATGGAAAAATTAATAACCCCAACTAATCAAGCCAACACCAAAAACCATAGTTAAGAAAGAAGGACTTGCCCCATTGATATTGATATGAAGATATGTCATAAAGGCAAGATGAGGACACCACTCTGTCAGAACTGTGATTGCAGTCATTGTAAATTCATAGATCCCATGATTTAATCATGGAATTAATAATTCTGTGATAATATTAATAATTTTACTATTAATCAATAAAATGGATAGATAGCATAATGGAATCTACGGATTTAAAATAATCACAATCACAGTCCTGACAAGGTGTTTTATTTTGTTTAGTTTCATTCTGTGTATGTGGGAACTGTGACACATTGGTTCTAAAATTTAGATGGAAAAGCAAAGATCCAGGAATGTCCAAAATATTCCTGAAGGAGAAACTCCTTGTGGCTGAATGGCATACAAAATGTCTAAACTTATTTTTAAGCTATGGTAATTATGACAATGTATCATTATTGCAAGGACAGACAAATTGATCAATGGAGTAGAATATAGAACTGCCCAAGCTGACTCACAAATATGTGGAAATCTGATAACAGATCTGGCTTTACAGAACAGTGAGGAAAGGATGGATCTTGCAATAAATGGTGTTGGGAGAGTCATTCATATGGATAAAATGACACTGAGCTTTTATATCACACCACACACAAAAATCAATTGTAGTGGGATTATAGACTTAAATATGAAAGGCAAAACTATAAAACTTTTAGAAGGCAATATAAGAAAATATATTTACAATCTTGCGATAAAGAATTGTTAAAACAAAAAATGCAAAGCAGAAAGAAAATTATTGGTACATTTGATTGCATTAGGTTTAAGACCTCTTTATTAAAAATGATCATAAGGAAAATAAAAAGATAAGCTATGCATTGACATAAAATATCAATAGCCATAATTGTCAATGGGTTAAGGACCAGGAAAAAATACACACACACACACCCCACACACACAGAGAGAGAGAGAGAAAGAGAGAGAGAGAGAGAGAGAGAGAGAGAGAGAATCAAAAATCAATCTGATAAAAAAATACACAAAAGACAGAGGAGGAGGTAATAAGAATGAAAAATAAATATATGAAAAGATGCTCAATCTCATCAATAATCATGAAAATGCAATGTAAGAGTACAATGTCCATTAGTAGTAAAATAGAAAGATAAATTATAATAAGTTCATACAATAAAATATAGAGATAATGCATGAACTACAGATACCCAGCACAATGATGCATTACCATAATGGCACTAGGAAGGGCACACAGAATGTTCTATTTCTTACACTAATGTTGTATACATAGGAGTTTTTTGTCCTATTAGTCATTATACCTTAACTTACCTTATAAATACACTTTTTGTATCTAATAAATATTGGATCTAAGCTGCTTTTTATAAGACGTTATGAATGTTTTCAGGAATGGTGATTTACTCAGATCCTATCCTATAAGAATGACCAGATGGGCAAGTAGCTCTGGGATGGAATGCTAAATGTGAATTATGATATTTTTTAGACTCAGAAGAAAGTAGTTTTTACTTCAAGTATTCCTCATAAACTAGATACTAAAATTGAGCTTATATTTTGTGGCTTAAATTGACTGTAGAAGTTTTGCTTCCTTCAGAGAAGTCAGAATAAAATATGGGGCCTGATTATATTTCCATGAAGAGTCCTAAGAACTTTCTCACTATGCTACAGTTTGAATGTTTCCACCTCTCCAAAATTTACATTAAAACTTAATCCCCAATGCAACAATATTAAGAGGTGGGTTTTTAGGAGGTGATTAGGTCATAAGGGCTCTGCTCTCATGGATGAGAGTCATAAAAGGGCTGGAGGAGGATAGGTAGGCCCTTGTGCCCTTCCATCCTTCTGCCATGTGAGAACACAGCAGTTATCCCCTCAGAGGATGCAGCAACAAGTCACATCTTGGAAACAGAAAACAACTCTTATCAGACACCAAACCTGCTCAGGCCTTGAACTTGGACTTCCCAGCCTCCAGAACTGTGACAAAAAAAAATCTGTTGCTTATAAATTAACCTGTCTCAAGTATTTTTATAGCAGCACAAATGGACTGAGACACTGCACAAATTTTAAAGGGACATGGGGAGACAAATAAAGGTGCTCATGATTGTATCCCAAAGTCCTATTCATTCAACCCACTTCATAGGGTAGTTAAGAAAATCAGACGAGATAATGAGTATAAAATGGCCTGCCACATGATCAGTGCAACAAATATTAGGACAAACCATTATCATTACCTTATCATAGGGAAAAATTATGAAATGATTTACTTTTTTCTATTATGGAAGTTTTCACATACATAGATCTGCTAAAATATAGTCATTAAACTTGGGAGAATTAACTTTAGCACATTTATGATTCATGAAAAATTGTGGATATTGAATTTTTAAATATTTGATGTGTTCGGACAATTTGCTTAATTCAGAACAGCCATCAGAGGCCATAAATCGCCCCCAGGAAGAGGACTGTGGAAACAGTATGTACATGTAAATGCACATTGTCACTGTAAACCAAGAGCTGACCTTGATTCTTAAATGCAGCCATTATTTCATTTTAACATGTCTTACTAGCTTATGTCTTCATTTATTTACTTTCTTAGGGGGAGAGACAAAGACTTCTTGAGAAGTTAAGAATTTGAAGCTTTGTCCCTAAGTTTAATCTCTTGTTTTGCTAAATTAGGTTTGGCCATAACACATTCAGGCAAACAAAAACAAAACAGGAATCTGGGTCAAATGCTGAGCCCCCAGTGTGAGCCCAATGCAGGTGATAAATGGATTACTGAGTAGTCATGGGCTTAATAAGAAGCATTAAATATAAGCAATTTTTAAAAATGAATTGAAGTAGAAATCTGGGGCATTAAATCGTATCTGTCTGTACTTTATAGGATTACATTTGGGCCATTTGAGGGGCAATGAAAAGATCTGGCATAACTTATGTAATAAGTAATTTCGAAATAGAAAAACAGACAGCCTTTTAAAATGTAATAAAAAGAGAGATATGTTTTACATAGACTTCCCCCATATTCTCATTTGGCAGCTTAATATCTCTACAGCGAAAATGAATACATGATATCCAAACATGAGATACTAAATGTGGAAAAACGTGCATTTGTTTGTGCTATCTTCTTACCTTCTCCCTATAATCACACTTTTATGCTGGATGCTCTTTGATTATATTCATTTTGAATTTTTACAACATTGTGTGTAGAATAGACAAAAGATAAAAACCATATGTTTGTTGATGACCTGGTTCAAAGATGAATGGAGAAATGATGTTTCTATATGTTTTATGTATTTCCTAAGACCAAAAATGGAGCTTTCCAGCTGTTATTGTCTTACAGAAGTATATATTCCCTATGGAGCAAATATGCTTCCATTCTGTTCCCACTGAGATGATTTGCTGATTCTGATCAACCCCAGGTCCTGAGTCAGGCAGAGAATTATTCAGATGATTGCCCTAATTTCAGGCTATTCCTAGCCTAGGAAAATTCGACTTTAAGTGATCTTCCTGCAAATTACTCTAGCCTCCGACTTATTCACCAGCTCACTGGTCCCTAATCCACTGTTCTTTGTCATTGCATAATCGAAGCATATTCTTTTCCATTACTGTCATACAATATCAATGTTGTAATCTGTTTGTAATTAAGACCACTCAAAAAATCCATCTTTTCTTTATCCCCTTCCCCCATGAACTTTATAGAAGAATAAACATGCCAGAATTATTCTCTCCCACAAACAGAAATCAATCCATACCAAATTCTCTGGTGTGATGTGTATTAGCTTGTCACCGAAGATAAATTTATATTTACTTAAAGACATGTCACTCTACACAAACTTTCGCAGACCTGCAGTAAATTAAAATGCATGCTTGCTTAGGCATTAAAAAAATGGAATTATTTTGAGAAATGTAATCCACTGACTCAAGAAAGTCATGGAATGAATGTACCATACGCCAATAATGATGTGCCTCAAAGAATAATGAGTCTTATTGTATTGAGCTTGCTTTAAAGATCCTTGACGTCATAGCCAACATATTTACTGCTGGCCTATGAAAAAAGTCCTAGTCCCAGTTTTCTGAATAATGATGTAAAGGAAAGATGCTGCGTGCAATTTAGTGGATTTGGGGGTTTTGTTTTTTAATCATGGCACGCTTCCTGGCTAATTTTATTTCTTATTTTCATTTGTCTTAGAGTAATGTAACTTAGAAAATTTCATAAATAAAAGGTTATTTTAATAATTAATCCTGGCATTTCAACTTCAAGGCAAGTCAGTCCATTTATAAGAAACCCCTGTATGTTTTCAATTCAAATTAGATAAGCACTTCTTTGGGGGTTATCTCTTTGAAGATGCCTATTAAAAAATAGCAGGATATACCAGGCACTATTTCCCTATAGCCATTTGCATTATTTTTGCTCTTTGCTAGAACTGTGCATATAGTAGGAGCAGGATACATGCCTGCTGCTGAGGATAAAGTACTAAACTTCCAATGTGTTGTATTTTCTTTCTTAAAGAGTTTACATAGTCTGATAGCTGGATTTTTATCCATAGTGTAAATCACAATTTCAAACAACCCAAAGCAGAAGTAGTTAACATAGGGTAACAAAGACCCTTGACTGCAAAGTTAAATTTAGAGGAAGATACAAGAGATTGTGTACTGTCTGCCTTATGTACTCTGAAATGTAATCAACTCTTCAGAAAAAGCAAACAAACCAATAATAAACAAAAAACAAAACTAATTAGAAAACCAAAAGATTTCCTCACCACAGGCTTCTAGAAACTCTGAAAAGAAAAAGAAAAAAATCATTATGTGAATATTAACAATATCCTTTTAAGCAAGGTATCTTTTTAAAAGTGGTATTCACTACAATTATAGCAATTGAACAAATATCAGATTTGCTGGTGAATGAGATTGACCACAATTTTGTTTTTCTTTGAATATTTCATGAGTCTGTGTTCATAAGCCTGGTTTTAGAGGACAATGGAATACTACCTTAGCTCAAGGCTCATAATTTGCCTTTTGTATTACTGAAACTCGCAAGAGAAATTAGGACTATGTGAAAGAATGGGTATCTGAAATTTTCTGTCCAGCAGTCATGTGTTTATCACGCAAAAAAAAAAAAAAAAAAAAAAGTTTTAATTCCCTCGGTTTTTTATGAGGGCCCACTGTGGTCCAAATAATGTGCCTGGAACATGGTTTACCATGATGAGTGAGTTGGCAATTTCTTACTCCTACTGAGCGTAAGTTCTAAGGTGGAAGAGAGACAGCAAATGAGTAAACAAAGGCATAAAAGTATTACTGGTTGTATTATATTTGAGAAAGGAAATAAACAGGGTGCCTTGGGAAACAATGAAAGGCTGGGCCCTACTCAGATTTAGTGCTTAAGGAAGGCCTCTCTAAGTTACGGCAGTTAATTTTTAATTTTTGTTTATTTTTTTATTGAGACAAGGTCTCACTCTGTGGCCCACTCTGGACTGCAGTGATGGAATCATGGCTCACTGCAGCTTCAACCTCCTGGGCTCAAGCAATCCTCTCACCTCAGCCTCCTGAGTAGCTAGGACCACAGGCACACCATTACCCATGCCTGGCTAATTCTTTATTTTTACTTTTGGTAGAGACAGGGCCTTGATATGTTGCCTAGGCTGGTCTCAAACCCAGGAGCTCAAGCAATCTTCCTGTCTTGGCCTCCAAAAGTACTGGCATTACAGGTGTGAGCCACCGTGTGTGGTCAGTTATAGCAGTTAAGATGAGACTTGAAGCATGAGAAGCTGGTTGCTGAGAAATGAGCCAGGTGGAAGGATGTATTAGTAAGATTTCATGCTGCTGATAAAGACATACCTGAGACTGGGCAATTTGCAAAAGAAAGAGGTTTAATTGGACTTACAGTTCCATGTGGCTGGGGAAACCTCACAATCATGGCAGAAGGCAAGGAGCAGCAAGTCCCATCTTACATGGATGTCAACAGGCAAAGAGAGAATGAGGAAGATGAAAAAGTGGAAACCCATGATAAAACCATCAGCTCTCGTGAGACTTATTCATTACCATGAGAACAGTATGGGGAAAACTGCATCCATGATTCAATTTTCTCCCACCGGTCCCTCCCACAACACATGGGAATTATGGGAGTACAATTCGAGATGAAATTTGGGTGGAGAAACAAAACCAAACCATATCCAAGGAACACCAAGTAAGATATTCCTGAGGCAGCTAAGAGCTTGTGGTATTCTGAGCATCAGCAGAAGACCACGTGGCTGAAGAGTGGAGGGTGAGGAGCAGGCAGGCAACACAAATGAAGGTTGAAAAAGCTAGCTCGGGGCCTTGTCATACAGGGCATTGCAAGCAGGGCAAAGAGCTTGGCTGTGACTATCTTATTTTAAGAGCCCTAGGATGCCACAAAGACAATCCCCAGGTTTCACTTGCATAGGAGAAAAATAAACTTTCCCTTCCCAGGGATATAAATTATGTGACATTCTTGTTTGTTGAATGTAAATGCCTGGAAATGTCGAGATAACTAACACTCTGATAACTTCGGAAGAAATATTGAAAAATTCAGAGGAAATATCACAGATACAAATATGATATATGATGGAAAACAAAAGTACTGTGCATTATAATGAGCAAGCATTGAGGCTAGATCCTTCTACTATTTTCTTTGTTGCTTGACAAATTACTTTGTGTAATTATCTTTGTGTTAAAATTTCTTTTTCTGTAATATTGCAATAATAACATCAAACTCACTAAACTATTGTAAAATTCCTATAACACTATATATGAAAGTGTAGCATGGAGATTGAGAACTAATAGAGAAACAAACTTTATTAAAATATCTTAAGATGTTTACTTGGCTTCCAAATATCAATATTTTATTATGTCAACATATAAAGGAAGCTTTTGTATAAATGACCAACACGGATTTTTCCACCTTTTTCTATCAAAAGACTGTCAACCTTAATGCCTAGCATTATGAAATAAAGCACTCATTGAAACCCAAGTGATAGTAATAGCATCATTTTTTGTATTGTGAAAAGGTTTTGATAGATTCTCTATAAGAATATCATAATATATCTATACAAACAAAAGATATATCAGAATATATAAAAGTGCATTTCTTTTCATTTAATTTCTTAAATTTCTAAACCTCACCTGACTGCCAATATTTCTAAACCTTACCTGACTTTCAGTCTTTTGACATTTTTCTACTACAAGTTAGAAATAAAAATTAAAATGAAAAGCACTCTCCGAAAGCTACAAATTATGATAATCTGAATAAAAAGGTGTCTGTGTATATGTCTGTGTGCGTGTATATGAGTGTGTGATTGATCCAGGCACAGCAGAGTGGATACATTCAAATGGAAAAGATCTTAAAGGGAACACAATTCTACGTTGGACCATGTCTTTATGAATATAACCCCATCAACTAATTATAGTGGGTGCTGAAACACATTACTGAAATCTATTATGTGAAATAAAACTTAGTATTGAAGCATAATTTCCACATGCTGTGGAGAGTTAATTATTAAATATATTATCCATTGCACAAAAAACAGTGTGGATAATGATGTTTTTGCTGGGCCCAAGTGTGACTGACAGAAAACAATGTCAATGTCATCATCAACAGTGTGCCTATTTCACACTGATAAAATTACTAGATTTACTTCTGTTGCATATCTTTTTAAAAAATACAGAAAGTAATATATTCTCATTGTATAAAACTGAAAAAAATACAGAAAATTTGTACTGGGAATCCCAGTCCTTACTATCCCATAATTTGGGAGTTTTTTTTTTTTTTTTTTTTTTCCAGGACAGAGTCTCACTCTGTCATCCAAGCTGGAGTGCAGTAGCTCAGTCTTGGCTCACTGCAACCTCTGCCTCATGAGTTAAAGTGATTCTTCCACCTCAGCCTCCCAAGCAACTGGGATTATAGGTGCGCACCATCACATCCAGCTAATTTTTGTATTTTTAGTAGAGACAGAGTCTTGCTGTGTCGCCCAGGCTGGTCCCGAACTCCTGGCCTCATCTGCCCACCTCGGCCTCCCAAAGTGCTGGTATTACAGACATGAGCCACTGCACCAGTCACTTTGGGAGTATTTTTTCCAGGTATTTTATAATGATTGCCCCTAGATGTTAATTTATAAAATGGAAAGACATAAGCATGTAATTTTCCAACTTACTTTCCTCACTTCATATTGTATTTGGAAAATTTCCTCATACAATATCATATTCCTTTAATTATAATTTTATTTGGTATATAAGTTCCTCAGAAATTTTGTTAGAATTTTATTAAAGTTAATGAGTTATTTGCATAAAACTAACATCTTCATAAGGTACCTTATTCCTCTGAAGGCAGATAATATTTTTCTTCATCTATTTAAATCTTCTTTTTGAATCTCAATTGCAATGTGCCCTTTGTTTCTCACAGTTCATTCTCACAGTTCATTGCTCCACCTTGCTCCATAGAGAAATCTTACTCTATTCTAATTTCAAAGTGGTCATTGCTGAAAGACAGGAAAAACTATTGATTGTTTGTTTATTTTATCAGCAACGAACTTATGAAGTTTACTTACTAGTTGACTTTTTTGGTGGAAAAATGTATCACAGGCAAAAAATGCATTGATTGTTGTAGTGTGAGAGCCAAGGAAAAAACAGTTTGAGTTGGTTTTCCCACACACTCATCATCTTAGGAGTGCTCATCACACCTCTCCATGCTGAACTCATTTTGGCATTTTGGTTTGGATTCCACATATTATTTTTTTATTTGTTTACTTATTCAAGTTCATAGGGACAGGAGGCAGGGGAATTCTAGGCAGAAAAGGGCAGGGTCCCTGTTGAAGCCCCACTCTCAAGCCTGGAAGTGTGACCCAAAGTGAGAACATGCATTCCTGTTTTCCCACTTGAATGTTGCCTTTTTCAAAACCACCCATGGCCCACTCTGCGTCACCCTCTCCAATCCTGTACCCATAAAAACAGGCTTCACTGGCAGAGAGCAGAGAAGGGGTGAAGAGAAGAAGCAACTGTATATCAGAAAGAAGCAATTTGACTTCAGAGGGATGGCTTGATGGCAACACTTCAAGGGAAGAATACCTTCCCACTGCATCCCCTTTCCAGCTCCCCTTGCCACTGAGAGCCACTTCCATCACCAATAAAATCCTCTGCATTCACCATTCTTCAATTCTTTTTTGAGACCTGAATTTTCCTGGACACTGAACAAGAGCTCAGGTGCCACAAGTGCAGATGTTAAAGGCTGTCACACTGACCCTTCGCCTTTGCCCTTGCTGGTGGAAAATAACCACCTCATGCAAAAAAGCAGAGGGCCCACTGAGTTGCTTAACACTTAAGCCATCCATGGACAGCAAAGCTAAAAGAGCGCCCTGTAACACACACCCTCTGGGGCTTTGGGGGCTGTGGGTACTCCCCTACTAGACACTAATGTGGGGCCTGCACAGAATTTTGCTCCTGCTGGCACCCAGATACACTCATCCTGGCTCCTGCATCTGCTCATCTGCATGCTTCCCCTCCTGCAAGGGGTTGAGAGCTGCAGGATGAATAAGCAAGGTACTCCTGTTGCAAGGCCAGCAAAGGGGTCAGGGAAGATTTCCTATTGCAATATTTGGAGAATATTTTCTGGTAGCTTCCTAAAAGTAGGGGACTTAGAGGTACATTTTTTTCTTATTTTTCTTTTCTTTTTTGAGACAGAATCTTGCTCTGTCACCTAGACTGGAGTGCATTGGCACAATCTCAGCTCACTGCAGCCTCTGCCTCTAGGGTTCAAGTGATTCTCCTGCCTCAGCCTCCTGAGTAGCTGGGACTACAGGCACGTGGCACCATGCCCAGCTAATTTTTGTATTGTTAGTAGAGACAGGATTTCACCATGTTGGCCAGGATGGTCTTGATCTCCCGACCTCGAAATCCCCCCACCTTGTCCTCCCAAAGTGCTGGGATTGCAGGTGTGAGCCACTGTACCCGGCTGAGGTAAAATTTTTTTGGATAGAATTCATGCCTGAAAATATATTAATTCCACCCTCAGACTTAAAATAATATGAATATGTCTGTTAGTAGCCAAAAAGAAAAAAAGAAGTCTGAATACATGCTTTGGTGTTCCATTGACTTTGAGCAAGCAAACTTTAAGTAACATAATTGGTTGAAGTTAAAATACATGTGATACTGTTAGAAAACATTACAAAACATTTAATGGTAGAGGGTTTTGACTAGCTATGTAAAGGACTTCTATAAATCAATGGGAGAAAACATGAACAAACCAAAAAAAAAAAAAAAAAAAAAAAAGAGAGAGAGAGAGAGAAAAGAGAGAGAAAAGACAGAAAAAGGATAAGTGTTTTTGGTAAAAACAAAAAATTATTTGCAAATTACTCAACATCTCTAATAAGCAAAGAAATAAAAATGAAGCCAAAAACAAGATATTTCATTCTTATAATTAGTAGAATCTTTATAAAAATTGACAATACCATACTTGCAAGGGTGTGTGGAAATGGACATATAATTTCAGAAAGCAGTAGTAGAGTAACTGATAATTTTTAAAGAGATCAAGCATTTAAGAAACTTTTTCCTACAGAAATACTCCCAGAATTTATACATATAAATGCATACAAAAATATCCATTGCAGTATTGCTTGTATTAACATAAATGGAAATAATAAAAAAAATCACTAGGAAAATGTTTTAAAAAATATAAGAACACTATTATAATGGACTACTAATATACAGCAATTAAAAAAAGGAAAAATTGAGAAATGAAAATGGAGAAAAAAGAAATATTATCAGTATAAAAAGACATTTAAGATAATTAATATATATAAAATTAAGTTGCAGAACTACCCAGGCTTTGAGAATAGTTATCTTTTGGAGTTACATTCACTTTTCATGGTATTAGTTCCACAACGTGTAATTTTATAAAACTATGCAACATTTGTGATCTGAAAAAAGTATATAATGATAATAAAAACAACAACAATGATTTCTAGCTTACTGTTCCTATCATTATTTTTTTTTTTGAGACGGAGTCTCGCTGTGTCACCCAGGCTGGAGTACAGTGGCGATGTCTCGGCGCACTGCAAGCTCTGCTTCCTGGGTTGACGCCATTCTCCTGCCTCAGCCTCTCCAATTAGCTGGGACTGCAGGTGCCCTCCACCATGCTCAGTCAATTTTTTGTGTTTTTAGTAGAGAGAGGGTTTCACCGTGGTCTTGATCTCCTGACCTCATGATCTGCCCGCCTTGGCTTCCCAAAGTGCTTGTTCCTAGTATTTCAATCACTACTGAGATCTTTTCTTTTTCACTGTCTTATCTCAGGGTAAGTATGCATTCTCTTATTTGTTTTCTATGGAGTTGAGATAAAAACAGCTGGTTGTGTTTTCCTTAGATATTTGAAGACAATTATATCATGTTTCTTCTTAAATATTTACTATCTAACTGATTCAAAGAAAGGTAACAAGATAACTTATTTTAAATAACTGTAAGAGTCAGAAAATTAACTTATTTCAGATATCAAATTATTTCTTTAATCTCATGTAACTCTCAAGGACTCGAAGAAGAAATAATTTAAGCTGTGGTCTAACTTTCCGCATTAATTAATTTTGTTCTTTGCACAACATTGGCCCAAACCTAGCTGTAAGGGAAGACTGGGTAGGAAAGTCCCTTCTTCAGGGAAGAACCCCTTGAACCCTTTGAGAACAGGAATTATAATATATACCTTGAAATGTGCATTTCATAGATACTTTGAAAAAATTATCAATAGCAAGTAAAAGGAACTTATATTATAAATCATGTTTACTATATCTTTGTGTACAAACATAGTGTTAGAGAGCTAGTGTGTGTACTTCCTAAAAGCATTGTCCTGGTTTTTTCATTTTGGTGAAATTATCATATTTTTGGTATTTTTCCAGTAGACCAAGAAATCTGGTTGCATTGCCAATATAGTCTTTTTACCCTATTATAAAAATCTGGTTATTTTTGTTCAGAAATAACTGCTGCTAGACTTCAAATTTTAATATTTATGAAGGCAGAAATGCAAAATGTGTCCTGTTGTGGAAGGAAACACACTCTCTTACTTGATTTTTCTCATGGGATCTAGGAAGCCCTTTTCTCTCCTTGTTTTCTCATCTAATTTGTACAGATACAAATTTCATCAATATTTAAACCTAAATATTAAAAGAAACAAAAATTCCAAACACAAAGCCTTTGATGTGGGGTGTCTCTTTGTAGATCTGTGCTTGCCAGGCCTGCTGTCAGCGCTGTAACTTGACAAAACCATCAATTCTGACCAGAAAGCCTTCAACTAAAATTCAACATAGGACTCTGGGGGATAGTGTGATACACACGTGGGGGAGTAACTGGGAGGCCAACCATTCGAAATAGAGTCTGCGTTCCAAATTGAGAAGATTCGTTTAGACTCCAAGTGCCCCTCTGAGGTCAAGAGAACGAATTCGTGTGCACTCCACAGGCTAGCAGTTTGGGACCGGTTTCTAGATAAGAAGAGATGAGTAGATAGGGAGCTGAGCAGGCTCTGGGCGAAGTCCGGAATCCAATAAAAATGAGTAAGTTCATAGGAAACAGGAAGTTCCCAATTGCGCAGATGTCTTCTAATGCTCTCCTCCCAGGGCCTACAGCTATGGGAATCTTCTGCTGTCGATGTCGGGTACAGCATGAAATGGACGACACACAGACTCTGCCTTTGTGGTATTTCTGCACAAACAGAAAAAAACAAAACAAAACAAAACCAAAAAAAAACCATTCTAAGGCACTGTGATTTAAAAAAAAACAGAAAGTACGGGGGCTATGGAGACCAAACGGGTAGACCTAGAATTGGCTGCAGGGTTACAGAAAGTGTCTTAAGAAAAGTATTGTTCATCTTGGCTAACACGGAGAAGCCCCATTTCTACTAAAATAAAAAAATATATATATATATATGAGAAAAAAAATTAGCCGGGCATGGTGGCGGGCGCCTGTAGTCCCAGCTACTCGGGAGGCTGAGGCAGGAGAATGGCGTGAACCTGGGAGGCAGAGTTTGCAGTGAGCCAAGAGCGCGCCACTGCACTCCAGCCTGGGCGACAGAGCGAGACTCCGTCCCAAAAAAAAAAAAAAAAAAAAAAAAAAAAAAAAAAAAAAAAGTATTGTTTAAACTGAGATTGAAAGCAGGATTAATGCTGGTTCAGAAAACAAGGGGACAGACACTCCAGGGAGAGAATGTTCTGGCATTCGCTAAACGGATAGGTAAGAGTTGGTACAAAGTTTCATGGAGCTGTAAATGCTCCGTTGGTTTTGATCATATTGTGCTTTTGAGTGTCTTCCTGGACAGTGTACCCAAAAGGGCAGTGTGTCATGTCTTAGTTGCTGTGATACTTCCATCCCTTGGAACAGGGCCTGCATAATATGGGCCTTCAATAGATGTTTCCCAAGTGAATATATAAAATGCTTCTATTCATCAAGATGACTATAAGAATGTTCATTTTCTCCCTAGTACTAGAACTAAATTTTGATGAAGCGTCCATTAAAAACAAGAATCTCAACTTTGTTCTCGGGATATTTATTGCTAGGTATTCTGAAGGTGTGATTAGTGATGAAGACACATTAGATAGTATAGTTTTCTATTCGTTTTTCATCTTTTCATTATTGCTGATTAGACCTATAATACAGTATCTATGAACAAGATATATTAATTTAAAATAAATTACCATTTTGAAATGTTATAGACATTTCAGAGAAACGTTTTAAAAATAGAAATGTTAAACAATACAAAATCTGTTAAAAATAGGTTTTTATTTATTGATCATTGTTTCAACATTTTCTTAATTTAATTTAGGCCTACTGAGTCATAGAGAGCAACCTTTTCACAGTGCTGTGAATTAATGATAAAAGTCCAAAAGTCTTGAGGAAGTACACACACACACACACAAACACACACACAATACCTATACACACACAATTACATGCATACCCCCTGATGTGTATGTATGTATGTATGTATGTATGTATGTATGTATGTATGTACATGTGTTTCTAGTACTTTGGGGTCTCAGAGCTTTATGGGAGTAAAAACTTTTAAAGAGTTTCTCTCTCTGTCTGGCAGTAGAAACCTAATTACTTATATATTTATCAGAAAAAAAGATTACATGTTTTAATAGTCTTTCGACTGTGTTCCCTTTCCTCTGAGCTGAAATAAACGACAACATATATGGTTTAAATCACTAGTCCAAATATAAACCTCATGTTGGTCTTTGTTTTTTTTTAGCATAATATTCTTGACAGCTTTTAGGAGAACCCCTCCGCGAAAATCCAATTTGGATTTTCTCCAACTTTCTCCCATTATTACCTTAAACCAAAAATATATTTAAGCAGAATATAGCAAGATTTTGAATGGTCTCTTGGTTTCTTCCAAATGACATGGTTTTCAGAAATCATCTTTGCTTTTTTATTTTGAAATCTGCATCCCAACAGCTTCTATTTTTAATTCTACAAGAGAGGGAGGGTTTTTAGTGTACAGAGATTACTCCGGAGGTTAAAGTAAACCAGACAGTAAAAGAGTGTCTAATTAGATTTGTGTAAATACTAGTTGATTTGCATAAGGCTTTGTCTTGGTCTTCTTTATTTGAGTTCCCAGGGCTAAGGATTCTATCTAGCACGTAGTAGATGCTCAGTACATTTTTGTTAAGTAAATAAAAGCATGAACTGTGAATACAAAAATCCTTTAGAATCCCTGCATTATTGGAATTTTATATAGTTCAATTATAATGTTATTTGAGATTCTCAGATAAGAGGTTCTATAAAGACATATAATCAATAATGGTAACAAGCCTTATTATTTGGAAGTGACAACATATCTGCTGTTCCTTTAATGACTCATATGCCACAGTACATAATGTTTCTGTTTGATAATGAAACATTGCATCTTCTAGACAGTATGCTAGACATGATGATTTAAATGGCTGAGTTTAAAAATAACTTCCAAGCAGCCTCACTAAATGAACATACTGTACAATGAGGGCTAAGTGAAATGTTTGGTTTTCAGGTTGAAATTATTGGTAGCAAGCCTAACCTATTTTTATTGTGTGTAAGACATTTATATGCTTAAAATTTCACTAACTGCTTTAAAATAAAAGTTTTATTATAATAATTAGAATAATGGCTGTTCCTTAATTGTTTTCTTATTTTAAAATATGTGATATTTAATCCTGCAGCCAGACTGGATAAAAACTGTCTGCTTTTGGTAAGCAAAAAATTAGATCCAAGGGATGGCACCAGATACTATACTCAAATAATGTTTATTCACTTGAGTAGCACACAACTATATATAAGTGTGTGTATATATGTGTTTAGGAATTGTGTTTAGGAATGGCAAATTTCCTTCTCCTTCCCCTTCTTTGTTGACAACGCACTAGTGTCTTGTGAGTGTGTGTGTATATATATATACACACACACAAACATATATTCTAAGGGAAAACACCAAATGCATACATATATATCAATGTACATATATGTATATGTAGTACCCTCATATATACACACACATATATAGTTGTGTGCTATTGGAGTGAATAAACATTATTTGAGTATAGTATTTGGAAGGAAATTTGCAATTCCTAAACACCCTCTATGCTGATTTTATCTCATAAAAATCCTCAAAACAGTCTTATAAAGTGAGCGTTATTATTGGTGTTTGGGAGACAAGAAGACTAAAGTTATGGGAATTTAAGTGACCTGTTCTTCACATAGCTGGGAGGCAGAGGAGTCAAAATTCAACTCTGAAGACAACTCTGTTTCTCCCCTCCAATGGCCTGTCCACACCACCTGGCACTGAGGCAGATTCTTGCTCCATTCATACCCAAGAGTTGCATAAAAAGAAGGAATCCTGCTACGGCTAATGCTATACCCAAACAGATGGAAAACTCCAGTTTCAGCCCGACCAACAAACTCTGTAGGACCCATCACTGCTCTGTGGAATATTGTAAACTAAGATGGGATTAGGAACCCACCCTTTCCCAAGACATTTTGGCCTCCCACCTGTGGGAAGAATGAAACAATAGTGGTACAGATGAGTTCACTGCATTTCAGGACTGTCTTGTCCTCACCACTCCACAAACAGCATAAAACTAATTTTCTTACCTCTGCACACAAGGATCATCATCATGTACACAGATAACAGTTCATCAAGTGCATTTTCTCAGGTGTGATGTCATGGAAATGCTGCTGGGCAAACCATCCTGAGCCTGACTAACATGTAAATTAGAGGCACTGATCCAAATCAAATGTAAAATAGGCTTGTATTGCACATTGACAAGCAGAAGACTCATTTTGCTCCTTGCCTATATTTCTAAGTTTCATTGTCCACTGCTAATGTATCCAAATGCCAAAGGGTATGCCAAGATCCAACTTCTTCTTACATCAAAAGAGCTACTTTGCATTGAGACAACCCTTCATCATTTATAACGTATACTAGCACACCTGTGTATACTTTGAAATATAACAGCCCAGTCTGAAAGCTATGTGGTGAATGTATTTGGGTCTCTTCCTTACCTAATCCATCCCTCTTATTCCACAGAATTTCAAGTGTGAAATTATTCTTTTTTCTCACATTCCAAATAACTCCTGATGATTGTGAAAAATGTTGAATCATTGGAATGGGATAGAAGTAAATAAAAATAATTCCCTGCATCAAAGTACATCACACGTATCTGTTTCCTCAGATGGAAGGAAACGGGAAAACAGCCACAATTTGGGTGCCTATAATCCCAGCTACTCAGGAGGCTGAGGCAGGAGAATCCAACCCAGGTGATGGAAGTTGCAGTAAGCCAGATGGCGTGACAGGCCTTGGCGACAGAGCAAGACTCCCTCTCAACACACATACATACATACACACACACACACACACACACACACACACGAAAAGAAAAGAAAAGAAAAGAAAGAAAAGAAAAGAAAAGAAAAGAAAAGAAAAGAAAAGGAAACAGCCACAATCCTAATGCAAAACCGATATGACATTCAACTCATAGTTTGTTCTCCTTCACTTCCTGAAGTTATCTCTCCATTCCTCCCTCTACTTCATCACTTTCTTACACATGCAACAGGTTTTATATTTCATTACCCAGATGAAAGTCAAGATCCCCTAGGCATATTGATATTAAGGCAATAAAGAAAATGATAAAAGGTATGATAATATTAGTCATAAAGATGTTTGGTTTTGCTTTTGTTTGCAACTTCAGGGCTATGTTGAATAATGGCATTTTGAAGGTCCTGAATGATGAGGCTTTGTCTTCAACTTGGCCTCCAACTAGGTGAGTAAATATGTCTCCCTACCACACTGTACAATAGAGAGCAAAGAGAGGGGAATAGACATAGGAGTCTGGGAGTAGAACATTATGACTACAGGCATCTTGGGGAGCCTGTTGGAGGGCATTGAATTCCCTATCAATGGATAAATGCTACTTAGAATGAACTTTCTACCAACACATCAACAGAGACTGAAAACCATCTACAAAAAGTATTAAGGAATAATGCAAAGAAACTAAGAAACTACCAACCTCAGCACAGGTTATGAGAAACACACATACACAACCAGGAGAATCTCAATAAAGAATCCATACCATAAAAGGCCAGCTGTGGTGACTCACGCCTATAATCCCAGCACTTTGGGAGGTCTAGGCAGGCGGATCACTTGAGGCCAGGAGTTCGAAACCAGCCTGGCCGACATGGTGAACCCTCGTCTCTAATAAAAACATAAAAAATTAACTAAGTATGGTGGCGCATGCCTGTAATCCCAGCTACTCAGGAGGCTGAGGCAGGAGAATGACTTGAACCCAAGAGGCAGAGGTTGCAGTGAGCCAAGATCGCACCACTGCATTTCAGCCTGGAGACACCAGTCTTTGAGACTCTGAAAAAAAAAAAAAAAAGAAAAAGAAAAAACAAATCCATAATCAATGAGAACAGAGTCTCTTTTTTTTACCCCTTTAGTTAAGCATTGTCATCAGTTTCTAAGTGAGGAAAAATTGGTAGTTTATTTCTTGAGGTTTTTTAGAACCTCATGTGCATAGACTTTAACTTTTTTTTTTTTTTTTTTTTTTTTGAGATGGAACCTGGCTCTGTCACCAGGCTGGAGTGCTGTGGCACGATCTCAGTTCACTGCAACCTCTGAATCCCTGGTTCAAGTGATTCTCCTGCCTCAGCCTCCTGAGTAGCTGGGATTACAGGCACGTACCACCACACCCAGCTAATTTTTGTATTTTTAGTAGAGATGGGGTTTCACCATGTTGGCCAGGATGATCTCAGTCTCCTGATCTCGTGATCTGCCCAACTTGGCCTCCCAAAGTGCTGGGATTACAGGCGTGAGCCACCGCGCCTGGCTGAATTTGTCATTTTTATGTATATGTAATAATGTTCTAGCCTGTTTGTAATGTGTATTCATGTCGTTCTAAACAATTTCTTTTGTATTCATGAGATTCTGAAATAAAGCTCCTCCTGATACTTTATATTGATATCTCTAGAAGAGACTCTCAAAGCCTATTTCAGCTGAACTTCAGGGATCCAGAGTGGGTGCCTGTAAGTAGGTAAGCAGCCCCTCTTACCCAATGGTGCCTTAACAGAGCTTAATCTTGTGGATGTGCCACCTGCTGCTTCAAGGTATTGAGTCTTTCAAACTTCTTGTAAATCTGCTGTTGTGTAGTGTCATAAGAGCATGTAACAATAGAATTTTTTATTCTATTTTTTCTGGTATTTAAATAATCTAGCCTCTTGATCTGCTTCCGGGAGGCATAGGAATTATCTTACACATTTTAGAGAAGGGCACATAGGCCGACAGAAGTAAAATGACTTGCTTAAAGGCACAGTGAATTCTCTGGAAAATGAAAAACTGATATCCGATGTCCTTTCTCTCAGGGCTAATTCTCTATTGCACTCCCTTCCTGAGCAAATATACCCGAATCAAATCATCTCTCATCCTTGCCTTAACAACATCTACTTATGTAAGCCCTGCAAATTCAGAATCCCAACAAGAAAAAGGACAGAGCATTTATAGTTGTGACCCACACGGTTTAAATTAGCTGGGAGGCTGGCAAAACACAATGTCATGCTGAAGTTATTTCCAGAACAGCAGGCGTCTCTTCAAGCAAACCAGCTAAAAAGATGTCAAACTTGCCAACCTATGTTCTCCAACACAGTTCTTTTCAGATTGAGTGAATGGTGGGAAAATGTGATCTTTCCATATATTCTAATTAATTTGTCAGAAAGTGTTTATTACTTACCATGAGTCAGACTTTAAAACAGAGACCTCACCAGTAGCATGGAATCTGAAGTTGAACCCTATGGGTTTGAAACCTGGCTGCACCGCTTACTGGCAGGATAGGCTTAGGCAAGTTACTTTGTGTGTCACCACTTACTGGCTGGATAGGTTAGGCAAGTTACCTCGATGTGTCTCAGTTTTCTTGCAGCAAAATGTTGCTAATAATAGTACCCGCCTTAGAGAGTTGTAATGTAATTAAATGAGTTAGTTCACTTGAAGTTCTCAATGAAGTATGTGTACTCATAAGTATTAGTGACTATTATCACTTCCCCAGGACCTACTCCAAAGTCTGGCACATTGTCAATGTAAGGTGCACCCTTGAACACTCAAGAAGGTTTTATTCTAGTTGAAAGACATGATATACATATAAGACAAGATTAACAAAATAATATGGAAAATATACACACAAGGGTGTATTTATTATACAAGAGTAGGTCAGATGAGAGAACTGTCATTTATGGCAAAGTAGATATAGAAGGTTCTATGTGAGTAGCAGTTGCTCCTGGATTAGCCAAGGTGTCTGTATGGAGGATGACTCACTCAACAAATGTTTATGGAGCACCTACAGCATACTAGACACTGTACATAAAGGTTGACTCCTTTGACATGTAAACCAAAAACTGTCTGAGACAAGTGTCAATTAATTTAGAAGTTTATTTTGCCAAGTTTAAAGAAGAAATAAACATAGAATCACAGAAATAGTCTGGGATCTGTTTCTTCAGAGATGATTTTCAGGGCTTCAATATTTAGAGGGGAAAATGGCCTGGAGGGAAAAAAGGAAGGGTATGGTAATCCACATGTTGCAAGAGAAAAGGAGGGAGAAGGGAGGAATAGTTAATTGTGTATTCATCTAATGCTCAGTAAACCAGTACTTCATGTAAGATAAGGGGAACACAAGAATACTACTTGTGGGAGGTATTTAACCTCTTATCTGTAACTGTCTGCTAAGGAACAAAAGGCAAGGCAGCTTCTTACCTGACTCCATTTTCAATCCAATTTTTTCTTTTGGCATAGTGAATTGGAGTCCTGAGTTTTTATTTTCCTTTCACAGACATCAGGATTAGGTTAAAACTTTCAGTGAAAGACATGAAGATGAAATAGCCATGAGGTCTCAATTTCAAATTGCAGGAGAGAGAAAATCTGGTTGACCCTCCTGAACCTGTTCCCTTATGTTTGAATTTGGAGAAAAATCACAAGAATCTCTCCAGGGAGGGAGATTAGAGGTGAGAGAGCAGGGGTGTTCATGAGGGTATTAGATCTTTACTAATATATTGCTTAAATTATTTTAAACAATTTAAAAGTTAATTTAAAATTAACCTAAAAAATACATGACTATGAGTTTTACAAATTTTTGTATGCCAATTTCTAGCATGATGATGAGAAAATACTAGGCACTCAAGATATTTTTGTCACATGAATGAATAAATGAATCAAATAATCTATAAATGAATTAGAAAAATATCACAAAATATCATTTCACAAAATATCAGGGAAGCCATGGTCTCCAAGAAAACCAAGTCTCCCTTGAATGAGGAGTAGCCAGAAAACTCACTAGTTTGAGAACCTCTGTGTAATATTCTGGATGTTGCTACAGGAAGAAGCAGTCATTGTCCTTCTTTTTTCAGAGGTCAGTAAAGGTAGTCTGGGAGGAAGAATGGCTAGTAAGTAAAGAGGGGATGTCAAAGAAAAAGTTATTCTGACACTTAAAAAAAAGAAGAAGATAAGAAAGATTTTATTTAAGGCTATCATAATAGGGGTGAAAAATATTGCAGTAAGATAAAGGGATTGAATTCAATGCCAAATACAGCAAAGACACCTGAGGATTCATAGCCAGAGTGAGGGAGTCAGTAGATGGAAAATTACCAAGACAAGATATCAAGGATGGGAGGATGGATTATTGCTAAACTGGCCTAACAGTACGCTTGCTAAAGTTGGGCCAATAGCTTAGGTATCAAGAGGAGTGGGTGAGGAATTTGATATCAAAGGCTAGAGATTATAGCTAACATGACTTAGCAGGATTCTTGCTAAAAATTGAAACTTACTCAAGAAGAGGACTCAGAGGAATCTGACTAAACTTGGCCGAACATGGAGTCTTTATTTGGGGACATCTCCATGGAGTATGTTTGGAAGTCTAACTGCAAAAATGTTTTCTACACTAATCAAGCTTTATGTTATCTTTTGTAGTCCTTTTTTGAGTATCTTCTTTTAAGACATGATACTTCTGATTAAAACATGAAGCCAGTATGTTAGACGGCTTTTGGGGGTCTCATGCAATATCATATTCCTCTCTGAGGAATAACTTTACATCCAGCATCTTTCGGCCTATTTCTGTTCTGCCTCCCTCTGTAGCACCATCCCGAGTATGTCAGAGGTCTTCGCATTAGTGAACTTTTGTGCCTGTTCCTCATTTAAGTCTGTTTTTATTTTCCTTGAGATCATTGCTTTCTTGATATTTTGAGTGAAGAGATTTTGCAGGGCTATCTCTCTAATTTATTTAAAGATCATTTGATTCATTAATTCATTTGATATAAGTATATTGCATACTCACTGTGTGCTCAGCATTGTGCTAGGGTTTGGGCATACAAGAATCTGTCCCTCCTGGCCAGACCTCGTTGATACTGGAAACACTTATAAATTTGAGCCGAGCAAACTGTAATAGGAATATGGGAAGATTAAAATCTTGTTGGACCATGGGCAAGTACAGAAAGATAGTTTGCAGAAAGAACATCTTGACTTTTTATGTTCCCAGAGCCAGCAAGTATAAAGCATAGTTGAACTTCCTGCAAGTAGGTCCTAGGACCCCTTCTGTGTTTTTAATTAGGAAGGTTTTTCTGCTTTGCAATGAAATGTGCTTAAACAAGTTCTTTCAGTGGCACCATAATGTAAGAGGTTATCTATATTCTTTATTCTCTGGGAGGATCTCAGTTACTTAAAAAGTAGCAAAAATAATGGCTTGAAGATAACCCACAAACATAAGGTATAAATCACTGTATTGCACCCTCCCCCTACTTCCACTTCCATTTTTGCACCCAAATCCTAAGAACCTGTCCAAGAAGAAAAAGAATTGCTAGAAATAGATTAGTTTCTTCATCCAAAATCACAATACTCACAGCCAAGGATCCCAGGGATGCTACAGACTGTCTTTCTTTACATCTAAACCCCAATAAGTACCTGACTTTGGATAGTCCAAGAAAAATAGATCTGAAGCTAGACAAGCTCAGATTACTTCACACAATCACCCACGACCCCAGGACTTTTGCAGGTTTGCACTGAAGACTATGCAGCAAAGCTTCCTTACTTCTCTTTTCCTTAGGAGGTGTTACTCCACAGGCCAAATTTAACATTTGCCATATGCCAAAATCTTAAGGATTCTTTATGTGTATTCTATCTGTATGTGCAAAAATGTGTTTTGTTTTAGGGATTGGGCATAGGAGAGGCGGGGAGGACTCACCAATTTTAAAGGTATGGTAAACTCACAATAGCCCTGATTTTGAGCTTTTACAGAGTGGGGACAATAAGTTTAGTGCCTTAAAATAGGACTTCACAATGATAGTTCACTGTAAAAATCATGTCTGATGATTATCAAGTGTGTGATTTACTGCACTAAAAGCCCTCTGAATTGGGTCCATTTCTGAATAAAGATTGCAACTACTCTCCCAAATACCTTCTCTCTGCTGGAGATTCAGTCCTGAAGTACACTTTCTGGTCTTTTCAGATTCCAATCTTATTTGCTTCTCAAATGCATCTTTCTCACGAAAGCCCAGGTGATAAAGGTAGGGAGCAAATATAACCACAGGTTTCAGTCATGAAAATGCAAGTAGGGGAAGAGGTTTCTACAAGGACAACTTCAGTCAGCATCCTTTATCCATGAAGGTTCTTTCCTACTGGGATACTAATGAGAAGGTAGCACCAGATATGAAAGGAAAATATGGTATAGAATGGGCGTAAGTGGGGAAGGGGAATGATCTGGCAGCATTCAAATTTTTGAGCAATAGGACATTTCTTGCTAGCAAAGCTGTCCTATGTCAATCTGTTTTTCCATCAGGTTCCTTGGCATTATTTGCATGTGGACAGGTAGGGTGTAGCTGGTTGGACTGGGGCCAGAAAGAGAGGACCTAAAACAAGAAACCAGACATTCCTAACAGTGAGCTTGCTGATAGAGGGAGTAGTTCTTTTCAGCAAGAAGTGGAAGCATCCAGATATGATGATGGCTAATCTGGCAGCACAACAGCTGTATTTATAAGAACGTAACCTGAGATTGTCACTGTCCAATTATATCTGTGATGTTAAATCTTGGTCCCCATACAGACCCTGAAAGGTGGTGTAGGTATCAACAAACAGTAAAACTAAAAGAATTTACATGTTGATCAATTTATAACAAGGAAAATACTTACGCTATTTGTATAAGAGAGTGTTGCCCTTTGTTGAAATTGTTATGCATGATGGTGAGGATGGAATCAACTAGGATGTTAAAACCAGGCACCAATTCTGATTTGGACTAGTGTCAAGAAATGAATTCCAGGGGCAGCCAAAGTTAGAAGTGTAAAGTCAGCTACAAATGAGGAAGTGATCAGATCTCTGGAGTCTTGGTGACCTGCCATCCCTGAGGGCACTCTTGAAGAGATCTAACCTGCTTCTGAACCAGAACAAGATCTTTTTTTTTTTTTTTTTTTTTTTTTTTTTTTTTTTTTAAAATACAAAGCCAGGCAAGTGGCTGCCATCAGGAAAGTTTCAGGTCATAATATGAGATTTCTAGTCATTAGCCATCAGTTCAAGGAGCAGGACACCATCACTCTCAGGAAGACACAAATGTGAAAGGACAATGGTTTATAATCAGTCATTAGAGCAGGACACAGAGTCCAAACTAAAGGCATGTTGAGGAAGACACAATGAGGTCCAGAGAGAGGTACTAGACTTACTCAAATCCCTTAGTCCCAAGCCTGAATCATTTCCAAGGGCAAGGATGTCTCCATTTGAGGGAAGAAAGAGCAAGAGAAAAGAAACCAAGAAGTGCTTGACATCCTGAGCAATTCCCAGATGTTGCTTTGCCAGAGAGTAGGATGCCAAATATTTCGAGAAAGCCTTTCTGGACTTGAAAAGGGAAAATGAGAGCCAGTCTTGTCGTGTCATTTGACTTTTAAATCATCTCCTGGAGGAAGGTTATCTGGGAGATATTCAGCATGAGATGATTCTTTATAAGGCTAAATGAAAGCAAGGATTTTCCCTAGCCAATAACCTTAGAAATGCATGAGCTAGAATATTTCAAGCCCAAAACGAAATATGCCAAAAAGCACTGAAATCATGATGCAATGCTGGAAATGATATGAGAAACTTGGGTCTCAAATAATATTTGGAAGTGAGTACAGATAAATGCAAGCTGTAACAAATAACTTCCTGTTGGATGATTTATGTTAAAGTACATATGAAAATCAAAAATTGAGAACTCAGATTCGAAGAAACAACCACTCAAAAGGCTAAAAATCTGTTTGCCTAATGGTCACATGGCAATGACTACACACAATTTTAATGCCATAATTCCTGAATTGTTTTTCTCCCACGTCGAGGAATAAACCTTAGGAGAAGAGAGGTTTTGAATTCAAAGGAAATTCTAAGCTGCAAAAGTGCTTGCATTTTTAGAGGAGAGACACTAAGTGACTTGCCTAAAGCTGAACAGTTAATCTTATAATTTCAAAAATTTCTACTACCCCAAACTAGTCTTAAATTCCAAGCCATGTCATAAAGTCTCCTGTTTCTAAAGGGGTATTTGTCTGTCTTTCCTTAGAGTTAGAGTCATTTAGAATGGCTTAATAGATGGTTTTAGAAGATGTTAACTCATCCTTTATACTTCGGGGGAAGGTGGGCACTGGAGCCTGGCCCCACTCACCTGCCCTGTGTGTTGCAACCAGAGGCTCTGTTTCACCCTCTGTACTGGGTGTCCAGGCGTCCCCCAGGGTCCATAAGAGTTCAAGTTCTCAACTTGCTATGAGGAAGTGATTTAGCACTAGAAGGCTTTGGATTATTATTTGTGGAATGAACAGAAACTCTGCCTTTGGAGAGTCACTTCCATAGTTTCAAGACAAAAAGAAAAACTCAGGAGGAAAACAGTGGTATGTTGCTTACCATAAAAATTAAACCCTTTCTAGTATTTGCTTCATGTTCAAATAACTCCAATCCTTTTGGGACCCTCCCTGATGACCTCCATGTTTGATTCAGCTTTGACTGTTCTAAGATTTAACATAATTAAGAATGAAAAGTGACTTAACTGTCCAAGATGAGGACAGCGAGATTGCCATAAGTGTTCCTTGCCAAAGAAGGCAGGCTGGTTGTGATTACACCACCTCCTCCTCATTGTCCTATTCTTATCGTGTGCTGCAGTCAGCGTCTTTGACCTATATTTGATTCCCTCTTGCAATATGTGCTTTTGATCATGAAACTGCTGGGAAAAGGCTCCTTCTAAACCACAAAACAAGGTAAGCTGTTTCTTATTTGTTTGAATATATAGGAAGCTGGTGACAGCCAATTTTCTTCCTCTACATCTAAGAAATCGAAAGGTCAGGTGCTAGGAGGGATTATGGAGAGTTTATGAGGCAAACAGCCCGCCCCACCACAGGCCTTATCAGGAACAAGCCCAGCTTTCTTTCATAAGCCTCTGGTGGGCGGCTTGTGCTCATGGCTGGCGGTCTGGGGTGCACATTGCAGTTTATCATCAAGCAGCATCTTCAAAATGCCAAACTTTATTTATTGATCTTACAATTCTATGTTATCTCCAACGAGCCACGGGAAAAGTAATACATTTTGTATGGATTAATCCTTGTAATTCTACACAACGTACACCCAGAGATAACTCAAACTCGCTTTGTCGTCTCATTACCTAAACAGACTTGTCTTTCTTTAAGTCATCAACAGAGGTCATCTCCCAAATGCCCTTGTGAAATATTCATTAATCAAATAACTAATTTGAAATGGACCTTCAAAGCATTATTCATTTCCCCATCATTCTCCTAACATCAGTTTAAATGCTTTGTGGGTATAATGATTAGGCTGATGTTTAATTAATTGTGAAATTGTGAATTAAAGCTAAATTAAAAGATAAATCCTTTTTTTTTAGTGCATAAGGGAGAAAGAGAGCAAGCCAGAAAGAGACAGTGAGCTTGGTTGGTGGTTTTAGTTGGGGATTCTTAGCAAGTGTTCCTTTATTCACAGCAACAAGACAGTGCTGGATTTTAAGGTTAACCTTTGTGAAGTAAATCTTATTGTTCCATTCTTTCTTGATGGATTTCAGATTCATCACCACATCAATGAGTGATGCTACAGATCATTGAGCAGATATGCAGATGTAAATATAACCTGCTATTCTCAACAAGTTTTACTGTGAGTAAAACAAAACAATTACCGAAGACCCTGTTACGGAAATCACAACCATAATTTTGTTTACTGTGTGTGATGATGAAAGCTCCACATTTTTTTATCCCAGAAGAAAAGGTTTGATTCCCAACTGAGGCCTTCTCTGATTCATGTTTTTAAGTACCAAGTGTACCCTAAAATTTATTATCAGGTACATCACAATGTAATCCCAACACTTTGGGAGGCTGAGGCAGGAGGATTGCTTGAGCCCAGGAATTAAAGACCAGCCATGAGCAACATAGTGAGACCCTGTCTCTACAAAAAATAAATTAGAAAAAAATTATCCGGGTGTAATGGTATGCCCGTAGTCTCAGCTACCTGGGAGGCTGAGGTGGGAGGATAGCTTGAGCCCGGGAGATCGAGGTTGCAGTGAGCTGTGATTGCACTACTACACTCCAGCCTAGGAAACAGAGATACCCTGACAAACAAACAAACAAACACAGTGTCAATCAACTTACACTGTTTCTATTTTTAAACCTGTCAATTACCCCAATTTGACTATTAACTCCTTGAATGCATGGTCCAAGTGTTGCACATCTTTATTTACAAAGCACAGAATTTAATGCTTGTGTTCTCCAACCAAACAGATCCTAGAAGTTTGTTTGCTCTTCCCTTTTCCTGAAGCACTCTAATTAAATAATAAACTATTGGAAAAAAGAAACTTTTTTCCTCTGTGGTTGCTAAGCAACAAGACACTACTACATAAAGAAAAACTGAGAATAAAGCCAACAAAAAAAGCAGGTCTCAAAGGTAAAGAAACAGATTCTTGATTTGAACAGCTGGATTGAGCTATTCCTGAAGCTAACATACCCGTAGACACTTCAGTTTCATTATCTAATAGGTGCCCTTGTTTATTTAAGATGGTTTATATTTAGTTTATTTTGTTTGGAGCCAAATAAACACTTGATGAGCACAGTCATTTGCAAGTCATCCATATGTTAATTTTGTTATTATTCACCTGCTTAGAGGACTACCTAGTTCCTTCTTCTGTGATCTGTCAATGTGGCTACATTTGCTCCCTCCAAAGGCACATCACATCTCCTCAGTCCATTTTTTATCTCTGTTTGTCTGGTATCCAGGGCTCATCTCCCTCAACATGGCTGATTTCTTGGATTATGTGATGCCCACAACCATCTATGGCTGATATGGCTGATAGAACCTGTCCTGAAGTGCTTGCTCTGCCCAGTCTTTGGTGCCTCCTAAGCCATAGTTCTGACGTAATAATCTCTCAGATGCAAAGCAATATAGCACATTGGTTATGCATGGAAACTTTGGTGCACTCTACATGAATATGAATGTTAGCTCCACTATCTACTAGCCATATAACCTCATGCAAATCATTTAACTGTGATTCAGTTTCCTCATCTGCAAATCTAGAATAACATTGCCTATTTCACGTGGTTGTAAATGGGATAATGCATGCAAAGTAGTTAGAATAGTCTCTGGCAAATAGTAAGTATGCAATACACATGGCAGTTATAATCTTCATTGTGATAGACCAGCCCTCCAATTACATACCAGAAGAATGAAAAGATTTTATATCATCTCATGTGTTTTATAAAGCTCAGTTGAAAGCAGGACTCTGCCTTCTTTTTCTTGACCAAGCTTCCTCCCTGACTAGATAATGAGCAACTTTTGGTAGGGTAAGAGCTATGCTTTGACTTTCTGTATCTTCAGCCCAGTGATGATGATGAGTAGACACTAAACATGTGCTTAAATTGTTAATATCCAACAAGCAATAATAATTATTAATATCAATAAACTCTGTTAATAGTGAATGAGGGTGGCTAGCAATTGGTCTTTTTCTCTCTTTCCCAGTGAGTTTAAATTCCAGGGGACATACCCACTCTTCCTAGATAAGCTTATGCCCTAAATATTTATCTGTTTTTCTTCCCTGGGGAACTGACTGGCCCTGAGGAAGAAACATGAATGATGTATTTATTTTTCTCCCTTAAGATATGAAGACTGGAGTGAGCCCTCATCAGCCAGATGGACTGTTTCATCTCTTCCGAAATAGAAACCTCCAACCTACTCAGCTCTTTTGAGGCCAAAAAGATACCCAAGGGCTCTCAAGAAACCAACATTCTCAACACCAGCCTAAAACAAGTTTCCTAAAAGCATTTCCCTTTTGCACTCATTTTTATTACCTCTCCATCCCGTGGTCCTAAGAATAATTTGCATATAACAGTCACTATTAAAATTTTTGATTTGCAAATGATCAATGAATGATGAGGTCAGCCCATCAGTGACTGAACCAATCAATGAATGAGAAGAGTAGGAGATGTTTACTGTCTTCTCTGTTCTAAGGCCTGGAGGGTGAGGGCATTCATCTACTAGTTTACCCTCATATATTTTCTTTGCTGGAGTTTCAACACTTCTCCCTTTCATTCTGCTGCAATTGACCAAAACTTAAATAGTCTGGGAGAGGTGGAGAAAGTAGATCCAATAGTATCACTCACATAAACTCAGGTCTCCATAGGGACATGATCAATGGCCAATAGCCTCTCCTGAATATTTCCTTGCTTCCTGCTTAGGCAAAGAAAATTTGTCCTTCTAAGTCCAAGGAAACAATTGTTTTATGTCTGACTGTTTTTTTAATAAGCCTTCACCATGACCTCCCTGCCTCCACTTATTCTGAATAGCAGGAATCGTGGGGAGGGGAAGTCACACATGCTTGGAATGTGGTAGATGATGTGCAGCTCAGATGTCACCAGCCATGATGTCTGGCTGAAGTCTACTTATTGCTAATTTGGTGTCATGGCTGTGTAGGTAAACAAATAAAAATCAAATTCACAGGTCAACCATTCTGAACAATACCTGGCTAATTTTCCTGTTTGAAAAATCGCCAAAGCTTTTCAACTGACTTAGAAGGTATTCGTAGGTCAGCTGCTTTGACTAACAAGTGGGTCTTGTGTTTTTGAACATGCAGGATAATGGCGGTAAGGTCCCTAGGCCACAGGTGCTAAAGAGTTGCCACATGCATGCGGCACTTCAGAGTGGCACGTCCCTTAGCAACCCATAATGCAATTAACAAACTTCATCTCATCCTCAGCTAAACAGCTTTCTTAAAACATGCCAAATGTAGTAAAAGTCCATTCAGAATCAAAGCCACTCTCCTCTTAAGAAAATAAATGGTTAGGGAAGTCCCTTTGATTTCTCATTGTGGTTGCTCAGCTTGGGGGCTACCTAATGAGACATAGCAGTTGGTCAAATTAGGGATCCCAGGCCTTTGGATGTCATGAGTCAGTAAATATTTTCTCCACCCAAAACTGTGGAAAGCCAATATTGAGTCATCATCATTTTCATTTGCTAAATATAGGCCACAAATCTAGATCAAACAAGACAAAATTACCTTCTACTGTGATCATGATTAAATACAATAAAAGCTTAACAAATACCAAAAAGGTAGAAAGGATATAATTAGGAATAAAACACATTTCTTTACCTTGAATTAATTTGATGTTTTAAAAAGTTCTATGTTATTTTACTTTTTCTGATATTACTGAAGATGAATGCAAACATGACTCCCACACAGGTCTTCAGAGTAACCTCTGAAAACCTGTGTTAGTCAGGGTTCTCTAAAGGGATAGAACTAATAGGATAGATTTATAGATGAAAGGGAGTTTGTTAAGGAGTATTGACTCACACGATCACAAGGTGAAATCTCACAATAGGTCTTCTGCAAGCTGAGGAACAGGGAAGCCAGTCCCAGTCACAAAACTTAGCATTCCTTACACTTGTTGAATGAAAATTACTAGGTTATATACAACTACGTAAAGGACCCAATGTTGTAGGTCCCTACGGATTACTACAACCATTTGCTGATGCAGTAAAGCTCTTCACCAAAGAACCCTTAAAACCTTCAACATCTACTACTATTCTCTACATTACCGCACCCGCCCTAGCCTTCTCCATTGCCCTTCTCCTATGAACCCCTCTTCCCATACCCAAAAACTAGAGAAGCTGACAGAGCAGCCTTCAGTCTGTAGCCAAAGGCCTGAGAGCCCCTGGCAAACCACTGGTGTAAGTCTAAGAGTCTAAAAGCTGAAGAACTTGAAGTTGGAGGTTTGAGGGCAGGAAGCATCCAGCACAGGAGAAAGATGAAACCAGGAAGACTCAGCAAGTCAAGTCCGTCCATGTTCTCCTGCCTGGTTTATTCTGGCAGTATTGACAGCTGATTAGATTGTGCCCCCCGCAGATTGAGGGTGGGTCTGCTTCTCCCAGTCCACTGACTCGAATGTTAATCTCCTTTGGCAACACCCCCACAGACACACCCGGGAACAATACTTTGCATCCTTCAATCCAATCAAGTTGATACTCAGTATTAACCATCACTAACCAATTGCCTAACTTTTAGCTGTATAGGTAAAATGCTTAAGTAAACTAAGGCAAGGATAACTGTAGCAATAAATGCAGAAAGTGTTTTGAAGATCTGTTCATGTCCCTGGCATTGCTCCTCTCCCTTTCTATTTGCCCAGCTCGCTGGGTGCCTCCTGCTCCCTATATGTAGGTCAGGTGGCACCTGTCCTCCATCAGAATGCCTTCCACTGGCTGTCGGATACAGGGGCCCTCAATCACTTTCTCCATGTGCTTCTGGGCTCCTCATTTATAAAAAGAATGGAAGCCAACAGAATAACTTCCCTCTAGAATCTATTTGGTTGGGAGGCATAATAATTCCAAATGTCTTACTATACATACATCCCCCAGAAGGCTTTTCCAGTGATTGTTCCAAGATCCTATCATTGACGTTTCTGCAGCACGCCTTATGTTCTGATATCAGAAGGATTTTTTTCTTAAGAATCTAATCAATGTAGTTTTGATGAGGCTGAACTCCACAGCCCAACCTCCACCAAAGCTTTGACCCTTGATCCATGAGGGGCTGATGGTAGTGGGATTTTTGTGCTATAGACCAGGGGTCCCCAACCACTGGGCCACAGACCGGTACCAGTCCATGGCCTGTTAGGAACCAGCCACACAGCAGGAAGTGAGTGGCAGACCAGTGAGCGAAGCTTCATCTGTATTTACACTCCCCATTGCTTGCATTGCTGCCTAAGCTCCATCTCCTGTCAGATCAGTGGTGGCATTAGATTCTTATAGGAGCATGAGCCCTCTTGTGAACTGTGCATGTGTGGGATCCAGATTATGCACTCCTTACAAGAACCTAATGCCTGATGATCTGTCACTGTCCCCATCACCCCCAGATGGAACCGTCTAGTTGCAGGAAAACAAGCTCAGGGCTCCCACTGATTCTACATTATGGTGAGTTGTATAATTACTTTATTAAATATTATAATGCAATAGTAATAGAAATAAAGTGCACAATAAATGTAATGTACTTGAATCATCCCAAAACATCCTCCCCCGTACCCGGTCCATGGAAAAATTATCTTCCATGAAACTGATACCTGGTGCCAAAAAGATTGGGTACCAGTGCTATAGACAGTGGAATGGTTTTGTTGAGTGTAGTAGGTGAAAGAGTACCCTCTGAAAATTGAAGTACATTTGGAACCTCAGAATTTGACCTTGTTTGGAATGAAATATTTGTAGAGAGGTCACTGAGTTGAGGATCTCCAGAAAGATCATCTTAGATTTATGGCGGACCCTCAGTCCAGTGACTGGTATCCTCAAAACATAAAAGAGAGGGAGATTTTAGATCTTCTGAGAGACACAGAAGAGAAACACAAAAAAGGCAATGCGAAGGTGGAGGGAGGGATTGGAGGGATGCATTCAAAAAAAAAAAAATGCCAAGGACTTCCGGCAAACACTAAAAGCTAGGAGAGAGGCACGCAATGGAGTCCTTCTAGGAACCCACAGAAGGAACCAATCAGCCAATGCCTTGGTTTCCAGTGTCTGAGTTCTGGCCTCCTGAATTGTGAGAAAATGCATTTCTGTTGTTTGAAGCTATTATACTCTGCTCATGGTGATTTGTTATAGTGGCCCTAAGAAACTAATGCACTGGGTTTGTTGAGAGCCATTGTGAACCAAAAAGTATCTGACACAGGTCTCAATAAATGTAGAAAGTTTATTTTGCCAAAGTTAAGGACATTCCTGTGACATCACCTCAGGAGGTCCTCATGACATGTGCCCAAGGTGGCAGGCTCACAGCTTGGTTTTATACATTTTAGGGAGATATAAGACATCAATTAGTTTGTGTAAAATGTACATTGGTTCAGTCTGGAAAGCTGGGACAACTTGACGTGGGGAGGAGGTGTTCCAGGTCATAGATAGATAAGAGACAAACAGTTGCATTCTTGTGAGTTTCTGATTAGCCTTTCACTGAATACACAATCTAGAGGAATAGTCACTTACACCTTAGCCAGCCTTAGTGAAACAATAGGGCAAAGGAAGCACTCAGATATGTTTTTGCCTCACATGAGCAAAGGGATGACTTTGAGTTCTGTCTGTCCTTTGTCCACAGGGGATTTCCTTATGAGCAAATTGTGAGGGAGGGAGGGAGGTAGCTTTTTTTTTTTAAATCTTTGCTCTATCTTAATTAGGAATAGAATGGGAGGCAGGCTTGCCCTACAATTCCCAGCCTGACTTTTCCCTTTGGCTTAGTGATTTTGGGGTCCCAGGATTTATTTTCCTTTCACACCATTTTGTCCACCAGGGAGGATCTGTCCTAGGAATGGAGAGAGAAAGAGCAAGCTTGAATCATAACACTGGGGCCATGGATCCAGCTAGGCTTGAAGTCAGTTGTGTCTCTGTGTGTGAACCAATAACTGCCCTCTTTTTGTTTAAGCTCATTTGAGTTAAGTTTCTCTCGTGGATAGCTGAAAGACTTCTGATAAAAACACGGCTCAGCACTGAGAAAATCTTATTCATCTTTTAAGGCCCAGTCATAGTGGTATTTTCTCCACAAAGCCTTCCCAGGGCTCCCAGGCCTGAAAGGTTCGTTTCTCCCTCTGGATCCCTATTGCTCTGCTCTCCTCGCACACACCACACTCTTAAACTCATCTTATCCCTGCTACGAGATCTTTTAGCCTTTTGGAATCAAGAATCCTGCCCTTATCTCATTTTCTTTAGTGCACGAGCTTTATTCCATTTACATTTCTGGTGCTCAATGCATATTTGACCAGAAAAATGAAAAAAAAAAAAAAAAAGAAATAAAGAATGGGGTTTCAGTGTTTATGGAAGGGAATAGAAAATATATATAGTTTTGTGTTAAGGGCTCTCCCGGTATTCCGAATCATATCAAACACACAAATCCTCCATCTACCTCCTCATAAATCATCCTACTAGGGAAATCAGCCAAAGACCAGGACTGCTATAAACAGGCATTGGGTTGTTTACTTTACCAGTATAATAACTGCCAGGCTTTTGTAAAGGGCAGTTGTTACCTCAAATCTGAAGTATTTATCATATCAGTCTCTTTCCTATTTGAAACCTTTCAACGCCTTCCCTCTCCTCTTAGGAAAAAGTCCAAAGCTGTGTTCATAGCTTACAAGGTCCTTTGAAACCTGGATTCTCCTCATTTCTCTAATCTCATGTCTTAAAATCCCCCCACCTGGAATCTATGCTTTGGCTCCCTGCAGCTCCCTGATTAGGCCAACAGCTCCACCTGCTCTCTCTTCTCTTTCTTGGTGTCCCTCTTCCTCTGTCTTTCCTTCCTCCAGTCATTGTTCTTCTTCTAGAATGATCACTCCTTCCCCAGTTATTTTACCTAGCTTATTCCTATGCAGGCATGAGGCCTTTGCCTGGACATCATTTTCTCCAGAGACTTTCCCTTATCCACGGGGTCTCCCCAGTCATGTGCTCCCAGAGCTCCCTGCGCCTCTCTAGCATAGCTTTTACCGCACTGCATTGCGATTGTCCGTTTACTTGACAATCTTTCTCATTATACAGTTTGAACCATGTCTATTTTAATCAACATTTCATTTCTAGCACACATCACATAGTAGGAATGCTCAAGGCCTATTGGTTAAATGGTCTAATGATGACAGAAATGATGAAAAACTTCACGGTAATTCTCGGAGTCTAACTCGGTCTTAGCCATGTCCTCCTTTGTTGGTTTTTTCACTCTCTAGGGGTGACCAGGCCTTCCTATCAGAGGCAGAGGAGAAGAGAGGGATGTAAGGGCCATGGTATCTTTAGAGAAGGCAGGGGGATCATTTCTAAAATGGAGTCCCTGTTCTCTTAACTGTCCATGAAAGCAATAATGGGAGTTACCAACATATGTTTAACATTTTAAGGGTCTTATAGAAATCATATAAATGCCCACGACAAGACTGCATAGGCTAATGGCAGAAGGTGTAGTCTGTATATGATAGACAATAGTGTGTTCTGTTTCTGCTTCTTTCCCTAAAGAAACTGTTGCGGGGAATGCACTTCTACTTAGAGGCAGATATGGCCAAGCAAACCGAAGAGTTTGTGTCTCTCTCTGATGGAGGTATTTAATTACTGGCATGCTTCCCAGTCTGTTCTTCCCCTGTCTGAGCAAATTTAGAAGCCCAAGCCAGCATGGAGGTATCATATGGACCGCCCAGACTGTGTGAGCAAGAAATAGACCTTGGTTGGGATAAGCCATTCAGGTAAGTTTAATATTGTTAGTTATACTAGCAAAACCAGTTTATTTTGACTGATGTACTATTTTGTACTTCTTTGAACCTCCACGGCATAGCATGGTACTTGGCACAGAGGAGATATCAAGCATTTGTTGAATAAGAAAACGCATGAGTGAATGAATAGAAAATAATTAACTGTGAAACCATGTAATTGCAGACCATTGCAAATCAGAAAACAGACTTTGAGGATTAAAAATATAATAAGTGAAATAGATGCCTCCAGACATTGCATTACAAAGTCTTCTTATTTCTTGCAGCAGGAGTAAGTAACTTTGCCAATAGAACTCAGTTAAAAACATAAGTCTTTTATAAGAAACTTTGCTCATAAATCTAAGCACTTTGATTATCTCACTTATGAATGACTTTCTCTAAAATATCAGGAAGGTAGGATTCATTGATATTGGTCTTAGCTACTCAGTGGGATTTAAAACTCAATAATGAATCCAGGAAGTGGTTTGCAATTCACTTGATCAAACAAAGTCTGTCCAATAAGTGGTATTAAATCAGGTGGAGACCAATTATCAGGATCTTTTTTCAGTAGACCTTTGTGACTGCATGAATATATTCTCACCTGGTTAGAAATAATAGCATGGCATATGCTGTTATGTGCCTTTGCTTCTGCATTTACAAAAGCCCACAGCCTAACATCAATACTGGAGGCAGGGTCTTTCTTTTCTGGTACATTGATTTTAAATTAAATTAACTTTGATCTTTAGGTCATCTCCCAGATTCCAAAAGCTGAATGCCTCATTAATGGTGAAAACAGTAGGAGTAAATGTATTGGAGCAGGTTGAACAATTTAAATACTTTGAAATGCAACTAGTGCAAAGTAAGAGTATTGCAAGCTAGCTAATTAACGGTTATTTCCAGTCATGCTGATGAGGAAAAACTGCTTGAGCGGGTGATTCTTGGAAAATAGTTGGGATCTTCCAAGCTCCTCTCTTGCCCTCTGTTCTTTGGGTCCTTCTGCTGTGCTCACACAAATTTCATTGTCCACTTGAATCATGATGGTCCCCATCTATTCCCACAATATTCTCCACTTTTTGGAAGGCTGTATTAGTTATCTATTGCTGCATAACAAATTACTCCAAAATTTAGTGGCTTAAACATTTATTTTCTCATAGTCTTTGTGGGTCAGGAATCTGAGCACCGTTCAGTTGGGTCATCTGCTTCAGTGTCTCCCACAGTCTGCTATAAAGGGGCCAACTGGGGCTGCAGTCACCCTAAGACATGAAAGGAAATCTGCTTAGGGAAGAATCTACTTTCAAACTCAATCATGTAGTTGTTGGCGAGATACAGCTTCTTGCGGGCTATTGAATTGAGAGGTTTCAGTTCTTTGAGGGCTGTTGGCCAGAAACAGCCCCAAGTTCCTTAAAACATAGACATATTCATAGGGCAGCTCAAAACATGATGAATTGCTTCATCAGAGCAAGCAAGAAAAAAGAGCCAGAAGAGAAAATGAGAGTGAGAGCGAGAGAGAGAGCTGGAGAGAAAGAGCAAGAGCAAGATGGAAGTCACTAATTTTTATAACCAAATTTTGGAAGTGCTATTCCACCACTTTTGTTATATTTTATCCATTAGAAGTGAGTCACTAGGTTCAGCCTATATTCACAGGAAGTGGATTTCATGGGACATGAATACCATCAAGTGGAATCATTGGAAGCCACCTTAGAAGTCGGCCTGGCATGAAGAGCAAATGTGTGCTAGCAGAAAGCACTTCTTAGACTTTTTCCTTTACTACAGCTCATTAGAAGAGGAAAATGAGGCCGGGCTCCGTGGCTCAGGCCTGTATTCCCAGCACTTCGGGAGGCCGAGGCAGGTGGATCACTTGAAGTCAGGAGTTCGAGACCAGCCTGGCCAACATGGTGGAACCCTGTCTCTACTAAAAATACAAAAATTAGCCGGGTGTGGTGGCGGGTACCTGTAGTACCATCTACTTGGGAGGCTGAGGCAGAAGAATTGCTTGAACCTGGGAAGTGAAGGTTGCAGTGAGCTGAGATCATACCATTGCACTCCAGCCTGGGAGAAGAAGCAAGACTCGAGACTCTGCCTCAAAAAACAAACAATCAAAAACAACAACAAAAAACAGGAGAATAAACAGATATGTATGATTGAGGCAGCTTTCTGAAATGAAGAAAATTCTTTGATATGTTTTAACTTAAAAATTAAAGAATACACACACACACACACACACACACACACACACACACACACACACACATATACCCAGAAGAAGGATTTCTGGGTTATATGGCAATCCTACTTTTAATCTTTTAAGGAACCTCCTTATTGTTTTCCATAATGGCTGTACTCGATTACCTTCCCACCAACAGTGTACAAAGGTTTCCTTTACTCCACGTCTTTGTCAACACTTGTATTTATTTATTTATTTATTTATTTATTTATTTATTTATTTATTTATTTTTGAGACAGAGTCTCACTCTGTTGCCCGATCTGGAGTGCAATGGCGCGATCTCAGCTCACTGCAACCTCTACCTTCTGGATTCAAGCAATACTCCTGCCTCAGTATCCTGAGTAGCTGGAATTACAGGCTTGCACCACCACCACGGCTAATTTTTTTTGTATTTTTAGTAGAGATGGGGTTTCGCCATGTTAGCCAGGCTGGTCTCAGACTCCTGACCTCAGGTGATCCACCCATCTTGGCCTCTCAAAGTGCTGGAATTAGAGACTTGAGCCTCCATGCCTGACTCTTCTTGTATTTTTTATAATAACCATCCTAGTTGGTGTGAAGTGATATCTCATTGTACTTTTAATTTGTATTTCCCTGATAATTACTGAAGTTGAGCACCTTTGCCTATATTTGTTGGCTATTTTTATGTCTTTTTTGGAGAAATGTCTATTCAGATTAATTTCCCATTTTAAAATAGATTATTTTAATTTACTGTATTTTTTGCTATCGAGTTGTGTAAGCTCCTAATATATTTTGGATATTAGCCCCTTATCAGATTCATGGCTTACAAATATGTTTTTCCCAATTTGTAGGCTGCCTTTTTATTTTGTTGATTGTTTTCTTTTCTGTGTAGAACCTTTTTATTTCATGGTAGTGCCACTAGTTTGTTTTTTTTCTCAACTGATTTTTTGGTGGGATATCCAAAAATAATTGCCAATGTTTTATCTATGTTTTCTTCTAGGAGTTTTATAGTTTGGGTCTTACATTTAGGTCTTTAACTCATTTCTAGTTGATCTTTTTGTGTGTTCTAATGTAAGGGTCCAATTTCATTCTTTTACATGTGGATATCCAGTTTTCCCAGCACCATTATTGAAGAAGCCACCCTTTACCTATGTGTCTTCTTGGTTCCTGTGTTAAAAATTAATTTACTGTATGTGCTTGGATTTATTTCTGGGTCTGTATTCTGTTCTCAGCAATCCCTCTTCTTAGTATATATCCAAAGGGTATGAGATCAGCAGCTCATAGAGATAGCTGTGCTCCCATGTTCACTGCAGTGTTATTCACAGTAGCCAAGATATGGAATCAGCCAAAACATTCATTGACAGATAAATGGATAAAGAAATTGTGATACACACACACACACACATATCAATATATATACATTGGAATATTATTCAGCCTTCAAAAGGAAGGGGATCTTGCCTTATCCAACAACATGGATGAAACGTAAGGATATTATGTGAAAGTGAAATAAGCCAGACACAGAAGTAAAAATACTGTATGATTTCCCTTATACAGAGAGTAGAATGGTGGCTACCAAGGGCAGAGGTGTTAAGGAAGGGGGTAATGGAGAGATGTAGCTCAAAGGTTATAAAGTTGCAGTTATGTGGAATGAATAAGTCTAGCAACCTAATGCATGGCACATGACTCTAATTAAAAATATTTTATTGTATACTGCAAATTCACTGAGAGAATAGACACCAGGTGCTTTTACCACATGCACACATGCAAAGGTATCTATGCGAGATGATGATTATGTTAAGTAGCTTGACTGTAATAGTCATTTCACTATGCCTATGTATAACAAAACATGTGCATCTTAAATATACACAATAAAAATTAAAGAATTTTTCATTTTACTTCATCTATCCTATAAAAGTTACTACATATACTGTACTTATTACATTCCAGGGGTTCTTCTGAGTTCTTAATATGTATTAACTTGTTTTATTTTCTCACACACACAAAATTCTACAAAAGATTATCTCCATTTTAAAGACTGGGAGACTGAGGGGAAGATAGGTTCAATGAGTTGCTCAAGGTTACTCACCTAGTTAATGAAAGAATCAGGATTCAACCAAAGCAATCAAAGTCCAAAGTCCAGGTTATTATGTATTATATTTTACTTCCTTTCTAGAGTGTTTTGAATTACCTGCCGTTATGGGCTGGATTGTGTGCTCCTGAAATTCATATGTAGAAGTCCTAATCTCTAGTACCTCACAATGTGATTATACTTGCAGAAAAGCTTTTAAAGAGCTAATTAAGGTTAAATAAGGTCATCGGGGGTGAGTCCTAATCAAATAAGACTAGAGACCTTCTAAGAAGAAGAGATTAGAACACAGACACACACAAACAGGGAAGCCCATGTGAAGACAATGGAAGATAATGGCCATTTGCAAACCAAATGGAGGGGAAGGCAGAAAAAACACTTCCAACATCTTGGTCTTGAACTTCTAGCCTCCAGGACTGTGAGGAAGTACATTCCTGTTGTTTAAGCCACCTGATCTGTGTTATTTGTTATGGCTGTCTTAGTAAACCAATACACCTGCCATCAGGAATATTAATATCCCAGGATGGTGTGCCATTTTCTGTCTGTGCTTTCCAGTATCCCCTGGTATGCTCCAGTTTTACTAGTGTGGGTGTTATGGAAAGCTCTTGGGATTTGGCAGCCAAAGCAAGAATTATCTTTAGCATGCAAAATTAGGCAAGCCCCATAACTTCCCTGTAAAGTGGATCTAATAACCTCTACCTCACAGGGCTGTTGAGAGGATTAATGAGATAATGTGAAAGTGCCTGGCACAGTAGCTGACATATATTAAATCCTTAGTAAATGTCATTTATTCCTTAAACAGCAAGTCACATGTTCAAGTAATTACTGAAGACATAACAGAAGCTTGCCCCTTGTTCACTCTTTCTCTATGTCCATGCAGTCCTAGAAAGAGATGAAAAACATATTCTCAGTTTTTCTTCAGTGCAGGCATTCTCTATATTGGTTCATTATAGTTGTTCTTCATCCTGGTCCAGACCCTTACTACCATTTTCATGTAAATGAAAAATTTCAAGAGAACTCTAAAATGGCCTAGCTTGCCATCTTCTATGAGTTCTTTCGACTGGAGATGATTCAGAAAAATATGAATCATCTCCAGAAAAATTACTGTAAGAACGACAACAAAAATTCCATCAGAATGGGCTCCAGTTTCATTCAGCCAGGGTCTACTGAGTACCTAATGTGCAGGCAGTAAGCTACTTCCTATAAACTGTCACTAAACAACTAATACAATAAAGGCAATCTCAACTTGCAGCAAAGCCAGAATAGGTATAAGAGGGAAGATCTTGATTCCCTGGCATTTTATATTGATCAGAGATCACATTTGAAACTGTTTTCAATTGTGGACACTCTTTTTAAATATATGAACTTACAAAGGATATCGTGTTCACTGGATGGTGAGAAGTCTAGATAAAAAAATTATTTAAATAAATGGGGACAATGCATCAGAAGGTAAAACCTAGGGAGAGTATTTTAAGTGTTTTAAATTCTTCAAATTCTTTCACTTGGAAGGTCTCATTTCTGTTGCTCCTGGTAACAAAACTGCAACTAATAGTGAGGCGTAATTCAATTAAGAAAAACTAAAAATTTCTGCTATGGACTGAATTGTAGCTCCTCACTCCCACCCAACCAAATTTATATGATGAAGCTTTAACTCTTGATGTGAGTATGTTTGGAGCTAGGGCTTTTTAAAGGTAATTAAGGTTAAAGGAGATCATAAGGGTAGGATCATAATCAAATAGAATTGGTGGCCTTATAAGAAAAGGAAAACATCTCTCTCAAGAAAAGTCCATGTGAGGACATAGTGAGATGAGAATTTACAAGCCAGGAAGAGGACCCTCACCAGGAACTGAATCAGCTGGCGTCTTCATCTTGGACTTCCCAGCCTTCAGAACTGTGAGAAAATAAGTTTTGCTGTTTAGCCACCAAGTCTATGTTATTTTGTTATGGCAGCCCAAGCTGCCTAAGGCAATGTCTAAAAGCTAAAATTGAATGATATAATGAGCATTGAATGAGCAGGGCCCTAGATGAATGTGTGTTAGGGCACACTATAGAAGGAATTTCCAGAACGAATTAGAGGTTGGAGTGGCTGACTTTTATGGTTTCTTTCGCCTCTGAGATTCTTTAATTTCCAAGCCTTCAAAGCCAGATAGATATAGAACCCCAGATTCCTCTGCTTGTATTGCCATCTTCTCACTTTAAGGAGGATAGAGACTTGACAAATTGGTTTCGTCTCTTGTGTCAACTCTGATTACTTGGCAGTGGCTGCCTGGAACACTGTTTTGAGAAGGGTTTTGAAGCCATAAGGAAAAAAATCCATCATAGAAAGAGCTAATATTTATTGGACACTTGTCATGTACCAGGTCCTATTCTAAACCTGGTATTTGTTTTAATTTACTTTATACTTGCCACAACTCTAAGAGGTGAATTAATATGAGCATTTTTTTGTAAGAATGTCAAGACACAGACCAGCAACTACTCAAAGGTCACATGACTAGTAAATGGCAACATCAGACCACCTACCCAGTAGTTTGACTCAAGAGCATGCCAATAACATCACACTGTAATATCTTTCCCACAACCCATTTGCAACGTTTATCATGAGTGGTAGGGGATGAAGAGGTATGTGCTTGAAAGGCAATCAGGATCTACTTTGGAGGAAGCTCAAACTAAGACAAGTAAGCATAAAATATGTTGATTTGAATGCTGTAGTTATTCAGACCCAAATCAGAAAATGTTCAGACTGCTTAATAATTGAATAACAGGTCTGTCCTTGGTAACAATAAATTACAAGGAAGCTGTGTCTGGAATTCCATGATTTCTTCCAAAATTCTTTTTGGAGTTATGTTGTATTAATTCATGCTATGATGGGTGGTAGGAATAGGTAACACCAGTTATTAAACCATATTTCTCTGACTTTGCAGCTATCCATGATTGCAGGAACTCCAACTTCCCTCTTAATCTAATTCTCCCTTCCAGATATCTATTTATAGAAGTATGCTAGCAATCACATATGCTCAATAGTTGCCCCACACACCTCATTCCTTTCATTAGCTCTCCTCCTTTCTTGCTGTAGCTCCCTGTGACAGTATCTTCTTGAGTTTTTTCATGCAATCTCTTGTTCAGGATGCTGATAGCTGCAAAACTATTTCCTTTTTCGTCTTGTCACCTAACTGTGTCTCCTGAAGGTAATGCTATTGTCTTTCTCTTCTGTGGTTTAGATTTGCTTGATTTCCTCAGTTAACCATGTCTGTTGAATACTCTATCAGTAACCCCCAAATCTGACACTTAACAGTAGATTTTTCCCTATAGACAAGCACAGCCCTTTCTCCAATTAACTCCAAAGGATAATTCCCAATATCTCATGTCCCTCAGTGTCTGGCAGATTTATGAGAGACAGACGAATGGGAGGCACTGGCTTATAAAATAACCTTTGCAAGTCAAGCATTCATTGTGAATACACCTGATTTTTTACATGATTTGAAGAAAATTCCATGTCTCTCCCTGCACAAGTCTCAATGTGTCTCATTTTCGAATTTATTTAAAATAATACTTTCTACCAAATTGGCCTCACGAGCCCTGTATTATTTCTCTTTCCAAAATGTCCTTGTGTTCTCTTTATTATAAAGAAGGCTAAGGAGAGATGATAAAAATCTACAATTCTTTTTTTTTTTTTTTTTTTCTTTTTTTTTGAGGCGGAGTTTCGCTCTGTGGCCCAGGCTCGAGTGCAGTGGCCGGATCTCAGCTCACTGCAAGCTCCGCCTCCCGGGTTCACGCCATTCTCCTGCCTCAGCCTCCCGAGTAGCTGGGACTACAGGCGCCCACCACCTCGCCCGGCTAGATTTTTGTATTTTTTAGTAGAGACGGGGTTTCACCGGGTTAGCCAGGATGGTCTTGATCTCCTGACCTCGTGATCCGCCCGTCTCGGCCTACAATTCTTGATCTTACATTTTAAAATACAAAATGTCAAAACCAAATAAAGTAGGTCAAGGCTTCTCCGCATTTAGCAGACACTAGTGCTTGTCCATATCAGTAAATATTAAAGTTGATAGATAATCAAAAGTGTGATATCTTTCTTTAGTATAAGAAAATATTATCAAGGGGCTAACATTCTATTTTTATCTTAGTCAAAGAAATGGAACAAATCCAACTATATAACTTTATTGCTTATGAATTTATAGATGAGTATTTTGTACATTTAAATTAAGGTACTTTATTTTGCATTTATTTGGACAATGAGTAATAGTTAAACACATTCAACTCATTAATTATCAGCGAAGTCTGTTCAAATATAGCCTGTGATTAAGTTCATGAAACCTTCAGGGGTTTGAAGCAATATTTAAAATTCTCATAGAACAAAATGGAAGAATGTGCAAGAAGGAATAATACTTGAATTCAAGACTAGAGGTATCTGGGGAAAACTGTAAGTCTTTGGTTTATTTTTAGATTGAAGGTTATGAATATCTTCCATTATTCTGGGACATAATAATACTCAGTTGGACAAACATAATAAAATGTGTAAGTAGAATTAAGTGATGGTGCTACTATTCCTTCCAATAATAGCAACTCTAATATCTAGGATACATGCCTTGTTTCTTTAATGAAGAAGAAAAATGAAAAAACCTCTGAAGCAGGCCAATACTATTAATATAATGAATAATTTTTAAAAATTCACCTCACTAATATCAATGAATGATTTTAGCAACTACTTGCAGGATAATGAAAAGTTGCTGTTATCAGTTAGTAGAGAGAGGCATGGGGTTGAAGGACTTCATCCTGGGAAAGAAGATTGCAACCTGAAGCCTCAAATCTTTCATATCCTTCCAAATGTGCCACCTGCCTCCTTAAAGTTTGAGAAGAAAGTTGTAGTGATACCTATGTGAAATTGGAATTTTTCCGTGATGAAGATGTCATCTGTATCTAATCCTGGAACCATTAAGAACCTGATTCCCTAGAGTTCATGCTGTTATGGCCAGTCAACAGCAAAATCCAATCCTTCAAAATAGGGAACATTGAGTTTGGAGGAGTTGCTCCACCATTTCCAGGGCACTGACTGGTAACCTTGCTCTGAAAGCCATTCATGCCCTAGAAATGCTTGACATTGGCTTTACATCCATGATCCTGCATCAATTTCTGGTTTGAATGTAGGACTCCCTGAACCCATGTCTCTGAGTGTTTGCAATGGGCTCATCCCGCATCCCTTCGGCAGTCTCTAATTTAGACTCTAGTTGTGTCTCAAGTACCCTGGCTCTGTCCTTAGGCCTATCAAAACTTTATGTCTGTCTATATTCTTCCCTGGTAAAAGAACTTCCTCCAACCCCTAACCAACCACCTGCCATTTGACATCAACATTCTTCTAATCTGAATCGTGGGTTCTACATCTGCTATTTGCTCTGTGCCACCCTCTTGTTCACAGGAAGAACAACCCTCCCTGGAATGCAGGTTGACCTCTTGTGTCTGAAAGCACTCCTTCTGATGCATTCATTTTCCTGATCTCTTTCTCTTTGGTAAAATGAAAATTAAATGTACAAGATTTATTAAAGGTGGTGGCAGTGATAGGCGAGGAGGAGGAAGAAGAAAAAATCATACAGGAGGAGATTGCTTTCAATGTCACTAACATAATAATTCATAATTCATGTGAAATGGTTAACACCTCTTGCTAAAATGGAAGCTGATGGAAGAGTCCATTTTTCTCTTATCAACTCTCAGACACCACTTCCTCTTCCCCCAATAAGTGACTATTACATCAGAGTTTTAAAATGTCCCTTTCTAAACTAAAATATCAAGAAGCCAGATTTGACTCTCTCTCTCTCTCTACACACACACACACACACACACACACACACACACACACACACAGTGCTTCTATGTGTATATCTGTATCTAACTATATCTATCTGCATCCACATATCTGTATCATATAGGTATATCATATAGAGATCTCTTAATCTATCTATAGTCCTTTGCAGCATATATTTTATATATATATATATATATTTGACATCCCTGCAATATATACATTGTACATATTGCAAAGAGCACAGAGGTCAAGTGCACTAAACTATGTGTGTGTGTGCATGTGTGTGTGTGTGAGAGAGAGAAAGATGTTCCAACAGTTCTGTGAGCTGTTATAACAAATTATTGAACCTGAGGGGAGGATTATGGGAACCCCTGATTTGTAGCTAAGTTGGACAGAAGTGTGGATACCCTGGACAACTGGTACTTCTGACTGGCAGTAGGGCAGTCTTTTGGGACTGAACCCTTAACCTATGAGATCTGTCTTAACTATGTGTAGTCAGTGTCAGAATTGAATTAAGCTATAGGACACTCAGTTTGTGTCCGGAAAGTTAGAGAACTGGTTGGCACAAGAAGAAAAATTCCCATGCCTTTGGTATCAAAAGTGTTGTGAGCAGAGAAATAGTTTTCTTTTAAATATAAGAACTTGCCAATGTAAAAATGTAACTTATACATTTAATTTTCATTTTACCAAAGAGAAAGAGATAAGGAAAATGAATGCATCAGAAGGAGTGCTTTCAGACCCAAGAGGTCAACCTGCATTCCAGGTAGGGTTGTTCTTCTTGGGAACAAGAGGGTGGCACAGAGCAAATAGCAGAAAAAGAAAGAGAGAAAAAAAACTCCTGTTAGAATGGATTTAAATTTCTGTCATCCTGAAACTTTTACAAGTTAGGGAGGCTTTTTTTTTTTTTTTTTTTTTTAAAAAGCACCTAAAGTTATAAATAATAACTTAATAATCAGAATCACTATTTAGAATTAGAATAGAAATCCAACAAACAATAGATTTTTAAAAGCTGACAAATACCACAAACATCACGAAAAATAACAATGTTTATATTACTCAACTGCCTGACACAGCTCTATAATATTTTTAGCTGCATATTCTCTAATTGTTTCTTCAAATGACTATAGTTTTGAAATGTAGTTATTTCTAGGGAAAATAAAAAACAATCATCATTTCAGCAATATTGATTAATATCTGTTTTTATTGTTAATAATTTAGAAATTTTAACACTAATTACTGGCACTATCTCACAAATTTAAGAAAATTATTATCATGTTGTGTTATATATGAGCTATTACAGATGTACCCACTATTTATAATACTGGTATGTGATAAATTCTCTTTTTTACTGTCACCATCAAAAAAAAATCTTTGTAACGTTTGTGATTGCAAATACCATATTATAATGAATATGTTTCTGACGGGAGAGAAATTCTGTTCTGATAGACATTAATGAGAAGTAATTGCCCCCTTTTCAATTTTACATGTCTGCTAATAAATTTTCCACAGACTAGCTCCTGGTTCCACACAGTTGCAACCTGTTTCCCCTCCAGGATCCCACATTCTTCCTGTGCCACTGGACATGCTCATATCATGGTGATATGGCCCTTGGCCCTGCACCTTGATGTCATGAAGCTAAATGAGTTAGTGCAATGAATGGTAGAAGTGTGCCTGGAAGCCATTTCATCAACAGAAAGACGAGCAATAACTTGATTTCACACAGAGGGAACTGAGCTACACAAATACATCCACTAAACACAAATTAATGTATGATTAATCCCATTTTCCCTTAGTCAGATTCCCAAATTACCTGCCGCTACATCAACAATATCTGACTTGAAGGAAAGTATGACACAGCAGAGAGTGGAGTGGAAAGAAACCATGGCCTTCAGTAATTGTGGTAGTTATTTCACTTTTGCAAATTTTACACATTTACAGAATCTTGGAAAAGGGGTAGTGCAATTGAAGATTTCCAAAGTTTCAGTTTCTTAGCTTCATGGTAAATCCAACTCTCTTCGAGCCGGCATCTTCCTGAGTGCTTAGGAAAGATGGGAAGCTAAGCTCCCCCATAAAATGCTATTGATGATGACTTAGCATTTAGAGACTGTTCTTTGAGAAAAAGCATTATCAAAGACTAGAGATAAATCATACTTAGTAATTAGGGTCCCAAAGCAAGGTACCATACAGACATTTCTCATGTCAACTGATGGGAATGTCATAGAACACACTACAAGAAAAATCCAAATGGGTATGTTAGTATTCCCACAGATCTAATTTCTTATTGGGGAGAAACAGTATTTTACTGTCAGACACAAAGTGTCTTATTTATAATTCATTGAATATTATGACACAATAAGAAATATATATTTGGTCTCTGTCTCTTGTTCTGACACAAAGCTTCTAAAACCTTTGCAATTTCTTGAGTGATGGGGTTGACAAAAATGTCTCACACAGAGCTCCTAAATCCTTTGGAAATTTTTGGGTGACATTAGAATCTCTTGTTCTAATGAGATGACTCTTAGTGTGCTCATAAATAGCTTCAAGAGAAGAGCTGGTCATCAGAAAGACCAAACCATTATTAGAAATTTGAAACTGTCAGCCCCATTCCCTATCATAGGAGGAGGAAAGAGGAACTGAAGATTGAGTTAATAGTCAATCATACCGATATGATAAAGCCTCCAGAAAAATCCCTAAACGCTGGAATTTGGAGAGCTTCTAGGTTGGCGAATGCACCCATGTGTCAGACGGGTAGCATACCCCAATCCATGGGAACAGAAGTTTCTGTTCAGGACCCTTCTGGACATGACGCCATATACCTCTTCATCTGGCTGTTGATTTGTAGCCTTTATAAAATACTTTGTAATAAAAGTGTTTCCCTGAGTTCTGTGAGCTGTTATAACAAATTATTGAACCTGAGGGGAGGATTATGGGAACCCCTGATTTGTAGCTAAGTTGGACAGAAGTGTGGATACCCTGGACAACCAGTACTTGTGATTGGCAGTAGGGCAGTCTTCTGGGACTGAACCCTTAACCTATGAGGTCTGTCTTAACTATGTGTAGTCAGTGTCAGAATTGAATTAAGCTACAGGACACTCAGTTTGTGTCTGGAAAGTTGGAGAACTGGTTGGTACAAGAAGAAAAATTCCCATGCCTTTGGTATCAAAAGTGTTGTGAGCAGAGAAATAGTTTTCTTTTAAATATAAGAACTTGCCAAACAGGCATGGTGGTTCATGTCTGTAATCCCAGCCCTTTGGGAGGTTGAGGCAGGAGGATTGCTGAGCCCAGGAGTTTGAGATCAGCTTGGGCAACATAGCAAAACCCCATTCCTACAAAAAAACACAAAAATTAACCAGGGATGGTGGCATGCTCCTATAGTCCCAACTACTCGGTGAACTGAGGCAGGAGGATCATTTGAGCCCAAGAGTTTGAGGCTGCAGTAAGCTATGATCATACCACTACAGTTCAAACTGGACGACAAAGTGAAATACCCTGTCTCTTGAAAAAAAAAAAGAAAAAGAAAAGAAAAGAAGAAGGGAAAAAAGAATATACTTTAAAACATTTATAGTTTTTATCCTTTAGTATAGATTTCAGTCATTCTCAAATTCTGCTGTTGTCTGTAAATCCTCTGGGCAAGTGACTGAGCTTTATGGACACTACATCACTAGTATAGTCTTTAGTCCTGATTTTAATGTTCAAGTTGGGCTAAATGAGGGTAAATAGCCTCTATATAGTATTCTGTCTTAATAAGACTTATTTGCTGGGTATGCTGCAAGTTACAGAAAGATAACATATTTCAAAGACTGAAAGAATCACCTGTATTGTGAGTACACTATTTGCAATAACTAAAACTAGACATTCTGAACTGAAAGCTTAAAAGTATAGTGGGCTCTTCAGGTGGTACATAGAAACTAGAGCAAATGAAGGAAATGATGACAATAGATCCCAAAAACTGATGAATATGCTCTATGACAAAATTTAAACAAGATTTAAAATGTTAATTATAAAATCTATGATGGTTGATAGTGAAATGAATTACTTTTCTATTATGAAGGAGATACACAAAAACACCAAATCACTGTAAGAAAAAGAGATTCCTTTATTGAATAAAGCTAAGTGTGAGACGTATGGGGAGTCATGAAGTCAAGATCCTGACTCTGAGTGTAAAGAAATAGAAGCATAAGCTACTACCACAGCATTCCAGAGGATATGCTCTTGCTTCTCGAATGCTTACCTTGAGTTATTGAAGGAATCATGTTTGCTTTATATACGTATCTATTTCTTATGTGCATAATTAAGAATTTGTTAAAGAAATCTAGGGCTGACAAATCCCATAAAGAAGTTACCTAAATTCTTTTTCTTTGGGATAAAAATATCTCTAGGCTGCTGCTGGTGCTGGGGCCCGAGGGGTCCACGTCGGAGGAGGGCCACAGGAATTGAGCGAGTGACAGACGCACCACCCATCAATGCTGCAACCTTGTAGGGCCTCCATGGACCCTCTACATGAGTGTAGAATGAGCCAAGCAGACTCAAACACAGCAGCTATTCCACATGCAGTGGAAGATATTCAAGCAGACGACAGATGGATATCTCAGCACAACAGATTTGTCCTGGATGGTAAAGACAAAAAGCCTAATGTTCTGTTTGTTGGAGACCCCATGATGCAGTTAACGCAGCAACATGAGTTATGGCGAGAGCTTTTTTCCCCATTTCACGCACTGAATTTTGGAACTGAGGAAGATACAAGACATGTTTTACAGAAACGAAAGAGTAGAGAACTGGAGAATATTAAACCTAAGGTCATTGTTGCCTGGGTAGGAACAAACAACCATGAAAATACAGCAGTAGAGTTAGAAGGTGGGATCAAGGCCATCATTCACTCTATCAATTTATCAATATAAGGCAACCACAAGGCAAAATTCTTGTATTGGAAGTGTTACCTTGAGGTAAGAAGCCCAACCCTTTGAGGCAAAAGGTGAACTAGCTTCTCAAGGTTTCCTTGCTGAAGCTTGCCCATGTGTAGGTCCTGCATACAGATAGGGGCTTCATGCACCCTGACACTGCCGTCTCCTGCCATGAGATATTTGATTTTCTGCATCTTACAGGAGAGGGCTATGCAAAGCTCTGCAGAGCCCTCTATGAACTGTTCGTGCAGCAGATGGAGGAAACACCCAAGGAGAAACAAACCACCATTGCCTGACTGGCTCCCATCAGTGTTAATCTCTTCCCAGCTTCCTTGATCAGTTACGTCATTGGTACTACAGAATTCATCTTTTTCTCAAGGCATGTTGCATTGCAGAATGTTCCTGGATGTTCGCATCTAGTGTTTGAAAGGGTAGAGGGATTTACACTGGTCCTACATGTAGAAGGTTTAGCCTAGGAAAAAAAATTAGCCTAGGAAGATTGTTGTTTAAATTTATATGAAACCAGAAGGAGACTTTTTAGTTGTATGTGTGATGCATTTGTTGACTTATCACTGTTTTTTCTAGGACAATATCAAGTCCAAGTACTGAACAGTATGAAGATTTATTTCTTGGCCTCGCTTTCTGTGGGTTATATCATATATAATAATTATCAGAATCACACCTACTTGGCTTAAAAACAGATTTTTATTCTCATTTTTAAAGATCATAATTTAGCCTTTTTTCTTATTTTGCTTTATTCATATGTATCCTCAATATTTTCTTAACATGTAGCAACAGATTGAACATGCTTGCTATTCAAATATGAGAGATACTATAGTTACAAGGGAATTTGTTCCACTTTCTTAATCCTTCCTATGCTTAGCAGTGAAAAACAAATTTTGCCCCATGCGGGGAATCCTTTGGAAGGTTTTTTGTTTCTGTTTGTTTGTTTTTTGTTTAGACAGAGTCTCATTCTGTCACCCAGGCTGGAGTGCAACAGCATGATCTCAGCTCACTGCAACCTCTGCCTCCTTGGTTGAGGCGATTCTCCTGCCTCAGCCTCCGGAATAGCTAGGATTACAGGCACCCACCACCACACCTGGCTAATTTTTTTGTGTTTTTAGTAGAGACGGGGTTTCACTATGTTAGTCAGGCTGGTCTCAAACTCCTGACCTCAGGTGATCCACCCGCTCAGCCTCCCAAAGTACTGGGATTACAGGCGTGAGCCACTGCGCCCAGCTGGAAGGTATCATTTTTATGTGGCTAAATATCATGTCTATAATAAACCTATGCCTGCAGTCTTTCCTCTTCTCTGAAATATTAGCCCCCACGTCACTCTTATGCTATTACCAATGTAGAACTGATTCTTTTGTGGTGTTCTGCACTGTAGAGTCTGCGTAGTGCTGCCCGTATTCAGAGTTCTGGTATGTTTTGTTTGTTTTCCCCTTAAAATCTGTTATAGTTTCCTTTTTTGGAAAAAAACAAAAAACAAAATGAAAAAAAAAAAAACTCTGCTTCCCATTCCATAATACCTGCCATTATTTCAAGTGTTGTAATATCCCAAGGTATATATTTTATTTTTTTAATTGACTTTGTTTTTAAATTAAAGCAGTCCAGAAAAGTTTGGTCTTTTCCCATGAGGAAACAAATAAAACTGCTCTTCATAATACCCATTCTGCTTTTATCCCACCAGTTTAGTAAAAAAGAACCAGATTTGTTTAACTTTTAAGGTTTCTCATTAACGTACCTTCACCTGAGATTTTCCTTCAAGAGAGCTCTTTATGATCTTAACATTTGCTTGAGCTACAAGAACTGCCATGTGAAAATAAATAATGGGACAATAGATGGTATATTGTTCAATATACCTGCAGAATATGTATAAACTGGATGTACAGACAGATATTGTGAACTAGACCAGGTGGGTATTGAAGTAACCCATCAAAATGTGCTCTGCAGTGATTCTGCTTAATGTTCAAATTCAATAGCTAAGGTGTATGTGTTATGTTCTGCTCACAAGGCAAATGGCAGTGCCTTTGTGTGCTGGAGGAGGGGTTGCTGATTGGTGCTAAAACCCACTTCTGATTGAGAGGGATAAAAGTTGGGCTCAATTTTTTCTAGTCAAGACTCCTTCTAGATTTGTTTTGTTTTTGTTTTTTTTTGTTTCTAAAAAATACATACTTTAAAAATGTATCATGTCTTCATTAATAACAGAATACACGTGGTGCTCACTAAATTTGTTTACTATGTTAAAATTTCCTTTTTATTTTTAGTAGTCCAGGTTCTTGAGTTTTTCAAGACAGATTGTTGTTGTTGTTTTAACTGAGGTACAGTTGTATAGGAAGGAGAATTAAGCCAGAATTTTGTGTGTGCAAAGACAATTTCCTATCCAGATCTTTTTCTGTTTGTCAGAGAGTGAGAGTATGGTCCAAATAAACCCAACTGAGCATGTGATTTTAGCTTTTCTCTTGACGGAGGATCAAATATCCCTTTGTGAGCTGGGCTTCCGCTTCTTTGCTTATGTATGTAAACTTCAAATATCGCTACATTCTAGATCTACCATAGCTATTCAGGCAACAGTATTCTAATAGCCAGCCTTTAAACAAAAATCTGCCTCATTACTAATGTGCAAAAAAACAAAGATAAAAATAGGTCTAATCCTAGGTAGAAAAGACATTTTTCCATTCTTCAATATCTCTAGAAAAGGAGATTCAGAACCATGCTAAGACAGAATTTCAATACTTACATTGTTCTCATCAAAGATAAATTCATTCATCTAACCATCTTACAGAGTAATCTTCGTTCTTGTTTTGTTCTTTCTATAAAAAAAAATAAAGATCAACCTGTTCATAAGTTTTTGCACCTAACTATTCACACAATTTTGCTAAACTCTCTCTCCAAGTTCTGCATTTTCTTTTCTGACCAGAAAAATTCTATTTGCTTTGATGTTTTGTCACGTAATTCTTAATTCATCTTTTATGATTCTTCTTTTAATTTGATCCCTCTTTAGTTGTACAACTCAGTTTAGCTCATCGTCTATAAAAATGTATTGCATCAGTCAAGAATATATTTGACTGCAAGTAACAGAAAACCCTAACACATAATTTCTTAAACGGGAAAGGGATTTGCTTGTCTCATGCAATAAAAGCATGGGGGTAGGTAGTAAGGGCAGGTTAGTAGTGGCTCAAGATGTGATTAAAACTCCATCTGTTTCCCCAAGAGTATTTCCCCCTCTGCACGAGTCCTTCTTCAGCATGTGTATAATCTCATGGTCACAAAATGGATGCTGTACCTCCAGGCTCATGTTCATGTTACATGCAGAATGATGCAGAAAAAGACTACAATCCTCTCACAAAGTAGTGGAATCGGTTTCCTTACCCATTGAGTCTGGTTTGGCCTTGTGACATGCCATGACCAACAGAATGTGAAGGAATCAAAGATATTCCAGCCACAGGAAGACTTTTAAAATCTGCTTTGGTGCCACCAAAACAGCCTGCTAGAGGATGAGAAACCATGTGAGGCAGAGACTGACTATTCCAGATGAGGCTACATTAGACTGGTGACCCCTCACCTGACCCACATCTCGCCACAACACATGTGTGAGCCAGCCAAGACTGTAAGGGCTGCCCAGCTGAGCTCCACCTAACTTGGTGACCTAAATAATTGTGAGTTTTAAGCCGCTAAGTCTTGAAGTGTGTTTTTACGCAGCAAAAGTTTACTAATACAGATGGGCTCTTCAGAATTGCACAATTCCCACCCCATCTGCACCTGCAGTTTCCTTGAACTTAAGGAATGTATTTCTATTCTGGCTGAATGCTTACCTCTCATTCTTCATTAGTAGAAATTGAGTGGAGCTGTTGGCTTCTTTCTGCTGAACTCCTTTCAGCAGAAAGGAGTCCTTTGGACAACCCAACAATGAGCCCAAGCGGCTTTCCCTTGGGTATGTCCTACACATGACCTCACATTTTTAGCTCAGATTAATTCTGGAGGAGCAAGCTGCCTAGCACAGTCACCCCTTCTTCTCTTCAGATGTTGTTGTGGGTGAAAGATCCCAATATAGTATCCCACAAACTTAGAGGATAGTTATCAAGTTCTCTGAATCATCCTAAATTCCCTCTCTATTGGCTTGAGGTGGAGGTGGAAGTACCCCTCCTACACTTTAGTAAATGAGTGAGACTCACGACACAGCAGCTGCCTCCAAAACTCCTCTGCAATCTCCAATAATCCAACTACTGCTACCCTCCTTGGGGTGCTGGGCTAAGAATCTTTTTTTTTAAGAGACAAGGTCTCACTCTGTCACCCATGCTGGACTGTGGTGATGAGATCTTAGCTAATTGCAACCTTGAACACCTGGATTTCAAGTGATTCTCCTGCCTCAGTCTCTTGAGTAGTTAGGACCACAAGTAGGCACCAGCATGCCTGACTATTTGTGTGTGTGTGTGTGTGTGTGTGTGTAGAAATAGGGTCTCACCTCTTGCACATGCTAAGAATCTTTTAACAGATTTTAAAAATAACATTCCTTTCAAATTCCACATCATGGTTTCTCATCTCACATCAGAATGTGACACCAATTTCCATTTTATCATCCTGTACGCTGAGATAAAGTAGCCCCCACATGCAGATTTTAAGTTTATTAGCAAATACTAGAGTCATTTTGGGATAGAGGCAGAGAGGGGAGGAAGTTAGATAACTGCTTTTCAGAACTCAGAACTGAATAGAAAGCAAGCCATGTCTCAATTCAAATTTTAATCACAAAACTTTAAATTCACTTGAACATCATCCTTATCACTTGGGATTCAAAGCTACCTGAAGGACTATAAACAAAAGGTAATGAATGCAAGCGAAGAGGTGTCATAAACGTTAAGACGATTCCTGGTGGGGTGCGGCAGAAAGCAGCTGCCCTACAATGTCTGTTCTGATTTAACATCTTCATTCATAAGCCAGAATAGGGAACAGACAGCGCACTGATGAAATTCACAGATGGTACTCATTTGGGAGATATTATGAATACCAGGGATATCAGAGAAATGATACAAAAGGACCTAGAGAAGGAATAACAATGAGACTTGACTTTGAAAATGCAAAGTGATATGTCAGAGTGTAAAAAAGGAAATCTTCAACATTTAAATAGCAGGGAGAAACTGGAAGTCAATGTTTAAAGTAACATCAAGTTAGATAATGGAATGAAAATTAAAAATGGAAACTTTGAAATACAGCAGTGAAATTACTAGTATATCTTTTAATCTTCTTGAATCACTGAAAGCTTAATTAGGTATCCTTCCGATGTGCTCCTATATCCCTATCTTGTCACATTGTTTTTATACATTACATTTGATTTGTTTATCCTTCACTCCAGACTTTGAGCTTCTTGAACACAGAGACTGCATTACATTCATCATTGTAAACCTGGGGTCTACCTCAGTGATGAGCACATGAGAGGCACTGGATAAATACTTCCTGAAGACAAAAATGAACTACTTCCAATAGTATCTTTTTGTACAGAATGCAATGATGCAAAATTATCTGGTAACATTTAGATTTTCAGAACTCTATAAGTAAAGAGGAAGGATTATGAAGAGTTGGCAATAATAGTAATACCACCTTTCATTTGTATAGGTTTTTCATAATTATTGTTTGAAGAGAAAAATATAAAGACTTTAGATCTTACATTTAAAAGAGACAGAGAGGGCCAGTCATGGTGGCTCATGGTGATTTGGGTGGCTGAGGTGGAAAAATTGCTTGAGGCCAGGAGTCGGAGACCAGCCTGGGCAACATGGTGAGATCCTGACTCTACAAAAAATAAAAAATTAGCCAGGTGTGGTGATGGGTTCGTGTTGTTCCAGCTACTTGGGAGACTGAGGTAGGAGGATCACTTGAGCCCAGGAGATGGGGGCCTCAGTGGGCCATGACTGCACCACTGCACTCCAGACCAGGTTACAGAGCAAGACCCTGTTTCAAAAAATAAAAATATAAAATATAAATACATAAATAAATACAAAATAGAGAGAGGGGGCATTCTTTACTATAGAGAACACATTTGAGAATTATAGATACTGTCTGATTTGTGGAAGATACTTATGTCAACTTGAACATTACATTAGACATGCAAAGCATGTTAGCATAGTGTGCAGTAGGATACAGCAAAATGCAGAAGTTTATAGCAGTGGTTTACTGAGTATGGCTTAGGAACCTGTGTTGGTCTCCAAAACTCTTTTAAGGGGTCCACAAAGTCAAAAGTATTTTCATAATTATACTGAGATGTCATTTGCCTCTTTTACTCTCATTCTTTCTTGAATGTACAGTGGAGTTTTCCAGAGGCTAAATAACATGTGATGGTATCACCCAATGACTAGTGGAATGTTTGCTTGTATATTCTTGTGCTTTACATTGTTCACAGCTTGAATTTCTAATACAATAAATATTCATAGATGTAACACACACAAACAAAAACTTTCGGGGACCCTTAGTCATTTTTGATAAGGTAAAGCAGTCCTGCAACCAAAAGAGTTGAGAACTGCTGGCTTAGAATTCATACTTCCGGGTCAAACATAGATTGAAATCCCCATTTTACTGATTTCTCAGTTATTTACCTTTTATATGCTCTCATGTCCTGGGCATAAGATGAATATTTACCTCATGGAGTTGTTGTGAGAATTAAACAAGAAAATACTAGCGAAGAACAGAGCTCAGTGCCAACTCCTCAGTCAAGGCTTAATAAGTAGTTTACCATCATTGTAAAGGAATGAAAACATGGTGACTTTCAGGAGCACTTTTATGACCCTTTGGAAACCAGGTTTCCTTTGCAGTACCCCATTTATCCTCCAAGGAGAGCAGAGGAGAGAAGGTGAGAGGGCAGAGTCTTCATTCCCCTTCTTGCCTAGAAATCAATGAGAAATAGATGATTCTGCTGCTTCTGACTTCTGAGGGCGTTGATTCATTAATTTCAAACCTGTCTTTGGTAGCGCCTGTGTGTAAATCAGAACATGAAACAGATGATGTCTCCCCTCTGGTGGTTAGAGCAGGAAAGGGCATCAATTTCAAGCAGGAGGAGCAAAGGGGCTCCATGCTTCTTAGCAATGGGCTTTACAGAGACACATCCCTGCCATAGACAACAGTCCCAGGTGGAGAATATCAAAGATCATACTTTTTCTTTCCTTAGAGGAAGTTGGTTCCTAAGGACTGCTGCATTCAAAATAGTAATATTAATACAAATATTATAAACTATAAGGATAATCAGATTTACATTTCTCTGACATTTCCCAATGAACACTTCCATTTGCATAGATCTCAAATATCAGAGCTGGAAGGATCATGGTGATTATTGGAACTAAGCCTCCAATATAGAGATGACATGAAGAAAACGGGACTCAGAAAATTTAATTGACTTGCCCAAGATTATACAAATAATGAAAGAACCACGGTCTTATTAAAACTCATGATAACTTTACGTGCAGAGTGGATATTGTCTATTACACCCAATTTGCAGGTGAGAGAACTGAGACAAGTTAAACTATTTCCCCAGAGTTACCTACTGAGTAAGTTGCATAGCCAGGATTCAAGTCCACGTCATCCGAGGGGACTTCACAACGTTATCTTCAGCATTACTATCATATTTTCAGGGACCCCTACTTCCTAGAAAAACAACTGTAAGGAATAACACTTCAGGAAACACTGCTAGAAGCACAAATGTTACTATCCTTGCCCTTCTTTCTCCCATCAAACATTTCAGTGCTGCTATACCCTTATGTAGCCCTGTGCTGTCTCAAGAGTTCCCAGTGTGTCCCTAGGCTTTTAGAAGCCTGCATACTGGGCAGAATGGGAAAATTCATGAGAGATGCTGATACTACTGAAGAATTAGATGCCTCAGGCAGAGCTGATGACTCTGATCCAGGAAGCGCCAAAGGGCTGTCTTGCTCAGAGCTAGTTCCTCTACCATTTTGCTGCTGTAGTGGATATCTGTCCCCAACACCTATTCATTTACATTACACTTTTGAAGGGCACACAATAGACATGTAATTTTGTCAGGGTGATGCTTTTCATATAAATATAGATTAGTTCCATATTGAGATCAGAAGAAATAGGGTTCTATGGTAAAAGCTACAGTCGTGAGCAATTGGAGGGCATTGAGTATCAAGGAAAGTCTTATTGTATTTCCCTCAAATCTGATCTTTTTAGAGATATTCTTCTTTGATCTCTAAACCTATCAAAGCTGGCTTGTTTTTACCCATTTCCACAGATCCCTTTACCTAGCTCCATCCCAGACACTCTAGTTATTGATCCTTTAGTTTCGTTTATTCTAGTTAATGAGCCAACTAGGTAGCCCATTTGTGCTGCCGAGAAGTCAATGCATATCCATATCACAGGTACTTCTCTACATCAAGTCTGTGGCCAATTGTTGTATACTACCTGCATCTTTGCCCATTGGGAGGGCTTCAGGCTCACCCATGCGGTGGCTGCCATGCAGTAGCAATCTATTTCTAGCAAGCACCAGTATGTCTTGCTGACACATCAGTGAACTGTGTCTTAACTCCACAGCAACAGGAGTAATGGGGGCCTTGCTGTAGTCTGATACTTGCCAAGAGAGCTGGTAATGCTGGTAGATGAGGTAGTAGCAGCTATAGCCAAAAAGACAACAGTAGCAGCTGGGAGACAGGAGAAGTTAAGTGAATCTGAATGGATGCATACTATTTATACAAATAGTATAGATAGCCCCACAAAATTATTTGACCATAGAACAAGTTCTATTAATATCTTGAAGATTTTGTAGAATGCATTGTGGGACACACTGTTTACAGGGGTATTTCTGTTTTATGGATACTGTACAGGTTTGAACTACATAGATGAATTAGCAATTATCTTTCTAATATTGGAAAAGAACTTTTTCCTTCTTATGTGTAGCTTCTGATTATGATACTTAGAGTATAGGAGAAACATTTATGGACACAACTTTTGGTTCAGTGCCTTTCTCTGCTGCTTATAAACCCTGAAACCTTGAGTAACTTAACTTTCTGAGCTTTAGTTTCCTCATCTCTGCAATGCAGATAATAATGGCTATATTCCAGGATTTTTGCTATGAACTTAATAGATGGAAATGTTTATAATCATGATTACCACTTAGGCATTAACTACTCCACTAGCTAGCCAAGAAAAATGAGTTTATGCTGCAATAACAAATCAATCTCAAAATCCCATGGCTTAACACAATAAGGATTTGTTTTTCACCCATACTACACATCCATTGTGGGTTAGTGAGGGCTACGCTCAGAACCCAGGCTAATAGTCCCCCTGGTATTATAACTGAACCATCTGAGATGTATGAACCTTTCAGTCACCCAGCAGAGGAAGAGAGCTCTGGAGAGTCTTGCACCAGCAATTAAAATCTTTGGCCCAGAAATGACACGTGTCATTTCAGCTCACAGCCTGGTGGCTAAAGATATCCTCATGGACTCACCTGATTGCATGGTGGTTGGATGCAGTGGAAGCCCCATCTGTATTTGTTGAATGAATAGACAAAGGAATAAACCAATGAATACAAATTGTAATTTGTATATAGTATGGTTTCTATGTGCCCCCAAACTGCGATTTATACACATTTTTTTCTTGTGTAACAACTAAATGGTTACAACTGGGTAGGTATACAATTGGCTGTGAGTACTGATACAAATACACTTTTATAATATATGATTTTAGTAAAATTGTCAATCATTATGTTATGTTCCTTTGCAGCATCACTTTAGAGAGAATAACTCACAAGCCCTGAAGTCCTGCATTTGGTTTGGCTCATTTCAAAACTACTCAGAGGAATTTGACAACGACATTAGGTGTCTCCATCACAGCTTTATGGATCAGTTAATGTGAGTTCACTTTCAAGTCAGAATCTAAACGTCCAGGTGCATCTTAACTCTGAACCCTTTGAAGTTTACTCATCCTCATTTAATGTGATAATGTAATCTATATGTTCAGAATCCATTTGAGGGGCAGTACAGGGAAAATGGCACACAGAAGGAAAGATGAACTGCTCTCAGGGGTGAAATCTATCTCACACGTGCATTTATCTTGGGCAGACACTGTTGTTTAAACTAAAGATAATCACAGGCAGTTCTGTGACATTAACCTGCTTAGTTACTCCTGAATAAAACCAGGAATGAAAATGAGGGCAAAGGTGAGCAGTGACTATGAGGATTATTTTATTTCTATGCTAACACTGTTTCTTCCTGCCCTTAGGAAAATGGTACCTGTGTGTTAGAAGCTCACATTGATTTCTGAAGTTATAATTAATGTACTTGGGCTGTTGTTACATATGAAAGATGAGAAGGCTGAATGCTCTATTTACTCTAACAATGCAGCCAGATTACCACTTTAATGCTCAGAAAAGGCTCCGTCATTACCATAAGCTCCATGGCATTATTCAGAAGGCACCGCTTACTCATTTTATTTTCCTTGTCCTTCACCATATTCTAAATAGCTAAAAAGGTAAACATATTAATAGGCTTAGTATATCCCCCTCCACCCAGAAAGAATGTGAAGGATAACATCTATCCTGAAAAAAGACAAAAGAGAAGAAAACTCATTCAGAAAAATAAACAGGAGAGGAGTAAGCATGAAGGGTGGATGGTGGGGGGAAAAGGGAAGCTGAAAAATAGAATTTACATAATGAGCAAAGGAAAAAGGTTAAAGCCTTTTTAAAATTCGTTTGCTGCCTCTTCTTAAGAATGCCTCAAGGATTAGAATAGACATTAGTCATATTCATACCAAATATGAGAAACGCAGCCTTAGGAGAGTCCTTTTAAAAAAAATTCTTCAAGAAACAAGCAATTATTTCTTATCTATGGGAGAAATCATTGGAATAGGGAGGGGGAGCACACAGTTGAAAAAAACGAAAAACGAAAGAGAAAAAACTGACAAGACCCTGAGGAAGTAATGCCCTCCACTTCAAACATTGAGAATGGCTGTTTGTTATCATGAAGCGACCCTGTCAGGTAGCTTTCAAATCTTCTGAATTCTTTCTTACCTCGTCTCTCACTTCAAATAAGAAGCAGCTGCCTATCATAAAATGAGTTATCAAAAACTAAACCAATGGAAGTTGTTTGCACAACAGTCAATCTGGGCTAACTACAACAAACAAAATGAAGCAAAGAAATCTCAAATGCTGCCGTTATATTTGGTAAAGAGCTCAAGTATTTCCCTACATTCTCACAGTGGTCCACATGTTACCACTGTGGGTTTCATGTTGGTTCTGTGACATGTTTCTTAGCTTCTCTGATGGACACAAATGCCCCTTTTGTGTTCTCATGGTAGTGTGTACCTCTCCTTTGTAACTCTAACGACCCTTGAAATTCTACATTTACTCAAATGTTTATTTTAGTAAATTTTGTCTTCTCTACTCATTTGGTTCCCTGAGGACAGGGGATATGCCATTTCCTGGTTGACCATTGTGTCTCTATCTCTTGGCAGAGGTCCTGGTACAGGCAGACAGGCAAATGATATGTGTTAGGTAAACAGATGAATGAAGTAGGTGAACCTGTTAATTAGTTCAAGTTAAAGTCTCAGAAAATAACTACCTTTATTTTCTTCTTCAACTCTCTTTCTCCTGTTGCCCACCCCTTATTCTCTGAGTACTTTACCTAGGAATTCTGTCTTCAGTTACTTTTTCTTATACATGTGAATTTCTTATTTTAGAACAGTGTTAGATTTACAGAAAAATTGCAAATATAATAGAATTCCCATATACCCTGATTTCAATTTTCCCTATTAACATTTTACATTAGTATTTGTCACAATTAATGAAACAATATTTATACCTCCTTCTTCTTATTAACTAAAGTCCATACTTTATTCAGATTTCCTCAGTCTTTACCTAATGTCATTCTTCTGACCCCATCCAAGATACCATATCACATTTAATCATCATACTTCCTTTAGTTCTTCTCGACTGTGACAATTTCTCAGGCTATCTTTGTTTTTGATGACCGTGACAGTTTTGAGGAGTACTGTCGAGATATTCCACACAATGTCTCTTTGGGGATTTGTCCAAAGTTCTTCTCATGATTAGATTGGGGCTCTGGGTTTAGGGGAGGAAAAGCACAGAGGAAAAATACTATTTTTCACTACATCGTATCATGGATACGTACTATCAACATGACGTCACTGTTGTTGACCCTTGATCACCTGAATGAGGTGTTGTGTGCAGCAACACTAAAGAATAAGGTGTTATGCTCTATATCTTTGAGAGTGGAGATTTACATAAATTATTTGGAATTCTTCTGCACGGAGGAGTTGTCTATTCTCCCTCATTTGTTTAATCAATCCTTACTTATATCAGTAGGGCTCGTGGGATATTTATATTATATTTAAAGTTATCATCCAATACTTTATTTATTTGTTTATTTATTGTCAAATTGTTTTAACTCTGGCTACTTAGAGCTCTTTCAGTTGTATTCCTTTGGCATTCTTTCTTTCATTGTGTGTTATTTTTGTTTGTCCTTTGAGCACTTACTTATTTTATGGCACTATAAGATGCTTCAGGCTATTCTCGTATATTTCATGCCCCAGACGTACATCTGCCGTTTTAAGCCAGTTCTTCAAGGAGCCTGATATGGTTTAAGTAATGGCGTCCCCTTCAACATTTATGTTGAAACTTAATCCCCAGTGCAGCAGTATTAAGAGGTGTGGCCTCTGGGAGGTGACAACCTTCAAAAGTGCTGGAGGTCAATGGAAGCACTCTCTTGCCCTTTCACCTTCTGCCATGTGAGGACACAACAACAAGGTGCCATCTGGGAGGCAGAGAGCAGCCCTCATCAGACGCCAAGGCTGGTGCTTCGATCTTGGACTTCCCAGCTTCAAGAACTATAAGGAAACAAAATCTGTTGTGTATAAATTACCTATTCTAAGGTATCTTGTTACAGCAACACAAACAACTAAGATAGAATCCTTGCTTCTTTTACTGGAGAATGAAAACCAAGATCTCTGCTCATGTTACTGGAGTGTTGGCTCCTCTATGCCCTCTGAGCTTAAAGAGCAAGGAAATACATATGTGTGTAGATTTAAAAATACACAGGTGTCTATAGATATTTCTTTTTCTTTTTTTCTTTTCTTTTTTTTTTTTTTTTGAGACAAGGTCTCACTCTGTCACCCATGCTGTACTGCAGTGGCACAATCAAGGTTCACTGCAGCCTCAACCTCTCGGGCTCAAACGATTCTCCCACCTCTGTCCCCCAGGTAGCTGGGACCACAGGTGTGCTACCATACCCAGCTAATTTTTGTAATTTTTGTAGAGACACATTTCTGCAATGTTGCCTCGGCTGGTCTTGAACTTCTGAACTCAAGCGATCCACCTGCCTTGGCCTCCCAATGTGCTGGGATTACAGGTGTGAGCCACCATGTCTGGCCTAGATATTTCTATATGTAATCATCTGCATGTATATTTAGTTAAGTATGAGTTCATACTGATGTCTCCAATTTCAATCATTACTACATGTCTCACTCCAGCTTCCTCCCCTTGCTTTTTTGTAAACTCTCACTCCAGCAGTGAGAAACCTGTCTCCCACCCTCTGCCATTCATCCATTTACATAATGATCTGGAATTAATGTGAGTGAGTCAAATTATAGTCACTCTTCTGGGAAAACAACTACTCAGAATCAAGTCACTTATCTACAAACTATGTGACCTTGAACCAATTAAATATCTTCTAAGAATTAGGGCTTTGGTGAAAACAGTCTGGATGAATTTTTTCTCTGTCATTTCTTAGCTATATGACTTTGAGCAGGATATGTTATCTCTCTATACTTCAGTTTCTTCATCTGTAAAATGGCACAACTCATAGAATCTGGGGAAAGACTGAACGGGTTTAAACCATGTATATATAGGTCTAGAAAAATGTTTGCCACATATAATTGTACTATTCATTAAATGTTGCAGTTGGCTAACATTTAAAAATTACTATGCCTCAGTTTCCCTAAATTTAACATAGGTCTTTACCTTCCTTGACTAATGCACAGAAAGAAAGGGAGAACATACACATAATGGCATGTTGAAAAATGTAAAACAATCTGCAACTGTTTTGTGGCAATGGCATTGTTATTGCACTTACAGGAATCAGATGCCATTTGCTCACAGTACCTCCTTCAAGTACAATTTGTCTGCCTAACCCTATGAAGTAACATTATTGGAATTATACCTTACTTGCCATTTTCCAGCAAGCTTCTCTAGCACAACCTCACTAATGAGTGCTTATTTTTTGCTCTAAGTAAGAAAGGGAACCATGAAAGATGTCTAGTGGATCATATTGCTCCTCTGCTCAATCAAATCTTCTGGTGGCATCCTACCTTATCCAGAATAAATGTGAGATCCTCACCATGGCCAATGACCCTACGTGATCTGTCCTCCTAATTTCTCTCTTATCTCACTGCCTCACATTCCCCTCCTCTTTTATTGGTTTCATCCACACTGGCTTCCTTGCTTTTTCTAGAATAAGAACATGCAACGTTTATCACTGCCCGAGAGGATTTGCATGTACTGTTAACTTTCCCTAATCCACCTCCTTACTTCAGTCAAGCATGGCAAATGTCACCTTATATGCAAAGCCTTTTCTAATCTGCATGACAGAACATATAACCCTCCTGATGCTCTGAATCCATAGAGCCTACCCTGCCATAAGTTTTTTATAAGCACACATCTTTACTTGATATTTTATCTATTTATTTATTTATTCCCCTACAATAAAAACTCATTAGAGGAAGGACTTTTTGTTGTTTTTGTTCATGTTTGTAGCCCTAGTTCCTAGAAGAGTTTCTGGCCATAGTACTAGAGATTCAATATGTATTTGCAGAATAACAAACAAGGGATGTAAAAGTGCCTAGTACAAAGCTTCAAGCCCCCTAATTTTGCTGGCACATGTGGGTGAAGTCACATTGGAAGGAGAGGAGCCCTAGCCTGCAATTGGAAAAGGCTTCCCTATACACAGCTCCTGTTTTCCTTCTCAAGAAAAAGGGAAGAGATCTACATCTCTTTATCAAATCCTCCTTTTATTCTCATTCAACCTTAATTTTTAAAAGGAATCTTTCAAAAATTAAGATGATCTGTTAAAGAAAAATGTTATTCAGTGATACTTCTTAAATCACTGTAAGGGAGACTTTATTTAGAAACATTGTGATAGGTATAGGAGCCAATGTGATGGGATCTTGCAGTGGGGGAAAGAGATTGGGTTCAACTCTGAATACAGCAGAGGCAAGTAAGAATTTATAGTCAAGGAGGCAGGGGAAGTGGTCAAAGTCACTAAGAGAGAGATTCAGAGGTAATGGAAATTCTGGCTAAACTGACCTAACAGGATTCTTGCTGAAGACCGGTCAGGTTGACCACACATCTCACGCGTGATATTAACGAATGAGGAAACTTAGGTAAGGAGGGTGATCAGATGTCAGTGGTGGGGGTTTCATGCTAAACTCGCTTTGCAGGTTTTTTGGCTACAATGAGATTTTACAAGGAAATGCATAGATGAGCTTAGGAAAGGGTTCAGGAGTCTGATTAAAGTTTGGCCAAGCAAATGATCTTCGTCAGATCATTGTGGAAAGAGGCATGATGATGCCAGAGTTTTATATTTGCCGTGGTTCTCAGGACTAGAAGACTTGAATGCTTAAGTGAGGGAGATGGTAATATATTGCTAAAGAGTTCACTCATTGTTTATCAACAATAGATACTTTCATTTAGGAAAGTAAAATGACCTATGCATTATTTGCCCAGTGTGGTTTTATAGCTTGAAACACCCAGAACACAACTGCATTCTTCTCTCCACTCAGACATCCCTCCAACCTGAGTCTTGTTTTAGCTGGTGTGCTATTGTAGCTGGAAAAGGCAATTTAATGCGATTTCTTGTCCTTTTCATTGATTACAACTATTTGGTATATTCTCAAAGAAAGATGATTACAACTCGCTGGTTCTTAATGCTTAATTTATTTACATGCATGCCTGCTACAGAGTTATTTTATTCATCTCCCAAATGATGGCATAAAATCATTGAGAAATGATGGGCAATAAACATGGCTATTCTCCCGCAGTCCTCAGTGGATAACACCCACTGTCATTCCTAACATAGGTTGACCCATGTTCCATTGCTGTTAAAATCCAGCCATAATGAAATCAATGCAGGCATGAAATTCTTTTATTGCTACTTTGTTCTGACAAAACTTGCACAATAACAGATTTTTTAAGTTAAAATAAAGCCCATACCAAATTGGTATTTTTGTGTTAGTAACTGAAGCAAAACCACATATATTTCTCCTTTTTCTCTCATTCCTTTCTTTTTATTTTGCTTTTTTTAAGAAAAAAAAAATGTCATATTAGTTGGATAAAAGGGTGAATTTTTGGAACCATGACTGCATTCTAATTGTCTCTTCTGTTGTTGCCTGGGCAAGGCTATTCACATTAAGCTGAACAAATGCCACATTTGCATTTCTGCTAAGTGCTAGCATTTCTGTATTATTTTTTTATTTTTTTTGGCAATTCTCATTTCAGTAAGAACACCTGAAAAGTTACCTAAATTAATCTACCAGGTTTGCTCAGCTTCTCATCCAAACTGGGAAGAAAAAAAAAATGGGACTTTTTGCCAAATTGCTGAAAGTCTTGACTCAGCAGAAAGACCTTGCCCTTTTTATTTGGGGATTAGAATCAGAATGAGACAATAAAGTTAAAATGAGCAGAATGAGTGTTTCCTCTTTTTTTTCTTTTTTTCCTAACAAAACAGCAGAGGCGAGTTGGTGCCAGCACGCGGGGGGTATTAGCGTGCATCTCAGAAGGCAGGATGCATTAATGAGGATATTCTCTTTACTACTTATCTAAACAGCATCCAACAACTTTCTACTCTCTCCCTTAAGAAACAAAAATGTAGGGTCTATTTTATTTTTTTTAGTCAAAACAAAATCCACAATCATGCTGTCTCTTTCAAAATCACATTATTATGTTGTTATAAATAAGGACTAGACATTTCCCTTCAAGGAGGTTGCTGAAGGACTGCCATGAAAGTACTGCTTGTACTGTGATTATTGGAACTTCTAATGATGTTTGGTTCCCAAAAGACGGCAGAAAGGAAAACTCAAAAGGTAACCGAGCGTTCTATCTGCAACCTCATGACCTCCTTACAGAACACAATTAACATTGTTAGATTTTCAAACTTATTTCTGTTAAGAGCTAAAGAAAATGACTTTGGAAAATTAAACAGCAGAGAGGCATGAAGGGGTTCTTATTTTCATGAGAAAAAACACATTTCATTTCTTTCCCTTTTAAGTTTTTAAAGGATTCAAACTCAGTGTAAGGCAGTTTTGGTTTTACTAAAATATAAGAAGAGATCTTGCTTCCTAGAAGAGCAGCCTCACCTGTATCATTATTGTGAATGTCTCAAATACCTACAGAAACATACCAAAAGCCTTCCCAGGGTTTTGTCTAAAAGTCTGACTCAAATGAAGGGCATGGTTGTCTTTGGAAGATTATGAAATAATAAAGACTGTAGGTACTTAATCTAAGACAGAATGCTTCAACCAAGGAAAGTTTTGTTTTGTTTTGTTTTTAAAGGAAAGAAAAGTATGGATATTACAGATTCCCCTGTAGAGAGAAAAATGCTTCTGAAAGAGAGAGGAATAAAGGGCAGAATAGGTATATATTAGTTATCAAGTGCATGCTTTGCATCCCCTCTGCCACACTTGCCTGAAATTTCCTCATCATCCATCCTTAACCCTCGTTCCCATCCTTAACCCTCGTTCTTCTTTCAATGGGGCGAAGAATGCTCCAAAACAATCATTCACACCTGGGAAAAGAAATGGTCAATTCCGGCACAATTCCCAGGCTCAGATATGACAAGCCCACCCACAAATGTGTACATACTACTTAGGGTGTAGCTGTAAATCAGAATTAACTGCTGCATTGGATTGAATGGTGGCCCATAAAAAGATAGATCCATATCCTAATTTCTGGAACCTAAGAATGTTACCTTATTTGGAAAAAAAAAGTCTCTGTAGATGTAACTAAGTTAAGGTCTTGAAGATTTGATCATGCTGGATTCTCCAAGTTAGCCCTAAATCCAAAGTCCAGTATCCTGCTAAGAGACATAGAGGAGAACACATGCACAGGAGACAGAGATGTGAACAGGAGGCAGAGATTGGAGTCATGTGGCCACAAGCCAAGGAATACCAAGAAATGTGACAGCCAGAACATAGAAGAGGCAAGGATGGATTCTCCCCTAGAGCCTCCAGAGGAACATAGCACTGTCAACAAATTAATTTCAGATTCCTGGCCTCCAGAATTGTGAGAGAATATATTTCTGTTGTTTCAAGTCACCTAGTTTGTAATAATTTGTTGAGGCAGCCCTAGCAAACCAATACACCTGTGAAGACTGTAAAGATGCCATGTCAAGGTTGCACTCCAGAACAATTAAATAAAGCTTTCTACAGATAGGATCTGGACATCAGTAATTTTTAAAGTCCTCTGAGGTGATTCCAATGTACAGGAAGGCTAGGAACCACTGATTTGGGGCTTAGGCTATTGCCTTGGTTTATTAGTTAAAATTGCTTCCATCTAGATCTCGAGAAAGCCCTATTTTGAGAATTTTTTTGGCTATATGATTGTCATTTTGATTCTTCTGATAGAAGAATAGCTAGATCTTTGGACTTGCCCACAATATTTCACTTAATATAATCATGCCGTAGCAATAATAACAATAAGAACTACTATTCACTGGGTGCCTACTAGGTTCAGGTACTGGGTATAAAGTGATAAAATGGTCCCTGTTGGGCCAGGCACAGCGGCTCACACCTGTAATCCCAGCACTTTGGGAGGCTGAGGCGGGTGGATCACAAGGTCAGGAGATCAAGACCATCTTGGCCAAAGTGGTGAAACCCCGTCTCTACTAAAATACAAAAAATTCGCCAGGTGTGATGGCACGTGCCTGTAATCCCAGCTACTTGGGAGGTTGAGGCAGGAGAATAGCTTGAACCCAGGAGGCAAAGGTTGCAGTGAGCTGAGATCATGCCACTGCACTCCAGCCTGGTGACAGAGCAAGGCTCTGTCTCAAAAAAAAAAAAAAAAATTCCCTGACCCAGGGAACTTTACAGTTTAGGGAGAGATAAAAAAAAAAAATTGCATAAATAGGCAATTGCAATACAGAGTGATGAGCCAATTATGGAGAAAGTATAAGACACATTAAAAGTTCATGGGGAGAGGGTACATAATCTAGAGTTGGCATAAAGGAAAACTTCTGGAGAAAGTGGCATCTAACTAGGGCAAGGAAAAAAAAAGAGCTAAAAATGGGTTTGCCATGTGAAGGGAAGACGGAAGGTGTCCCAGGCAGAGAGAATAAACAGCATGGATGAAGGTGTACAGTAAGGGTCAGCAAACTAAGGCCCAGCCCAATCTGCATTCCCATCAATTGGCCCCAATCTCCCATGTGTTAGTTGAATTGTCATGCAGCCACACCCATTCATGTATGTGTTGTCTACAGCTGCACTGGCACCACAATGGCAGAGGGGAACAGTTTCAATAGAGACTATTTGGCCTGCAAAGCCTAAACAAAATTCCTATCATTTGGCCATTTACAGGAAAAGTGTGTTGTCCCCTGCTTTCGAATAAAACAAAAGAGCTCATTATACTGAGAGAGATGCAATAGGGCTAGAGTTAGAGTGTGAATGAGAAAGTAGTATGGGTAGAAGCTCAAGGAAGAGTTGAGACAGAGAATCTGCAGAGCCTGCAAGCCAGAATGCAAGGTCTGGTCTTTGTTTTAGTCAGAGTTCACCAGAGAAACAGAAATTGTAAATGTATTATAAGGAGAATAGTAACATAGTTATGGAGGCTAAGCCACAACATCTGCAATCAGCAAGCTGTAGACTCTGAGAGCGATGGTGTCATTCCAGTCCAAGTCCAAAGGCCTGAGAAGCAGAAGAGCTGAGGGTGTAATCTTTAGTCCGAGTCTGGCTCTGAAGGCAGATTAAGACTGATTTCCCAGCTCAAAGACAGGCAGAGAGAGTGAATTCTCCGTTACTCAGTCTTTTTACTCTATTCCGGCCTTCAATGAGCTGAATGAGGCCCACCCGCATTGGGGAGGGCAATCTTCTTTACTCAATTGACCAATTCAACTGTTAACCTCATCTAGAATCATCCTCACAGAAACACCCCAAAAAATATTTAGTTAAATATCTGGGCACTCCGTGGCCCAGTCAAGTTGATACATAAAACTAACCATCACAGCCTTTATGCAAAAAGCAATAGTAAGCTACTGAAGTGTTCTAAGGAAGACAGGGACTTGATCAGAACTGCATCTTGGAAAGAACACCCTGGCTGCAGTGTGGGTCATACAGCTGACAAAATTAATAGCAAAGATTCAAATTCAGACCGCTCTGGTGCTAAAGCCCAGGCTGTCTCCATTGGTCCAGGCTGATGCCTGCAGACAAAGCACAATGCTTCGAAGAATTCTTCATCTGAAAGCAGCCTGGTGAAGCAAGTCAGCCCAGGGCCTGATTGAAAACTGAGTCCTGTTTCTCCAGTGTCTGACATTCAGGCCCAGTATAAAGAAGTTGAAGAATCAGTTAAGGGTCCTTAGAAAAGAAGCAAAGGTCTAGAGATCCTCAAGGAGGCAAGGGAAGGCTGGAAGGCATGATTTGTATTTGTTGTCAGCTGTAGGGCTCATTTTCTTTCAGTAGAAAGCAGAAATGATCACAGGCAGATGGTGAACCCCTTGGCCTTGTTACAAATATGGGTTGAGGAGAGAATGTAGGGAAATGAAGAAGGAAGTGCTAAAGTGGTTGGTGGCACTGACCACAGTGAGTCCTTATTGAAAGTCCACCAAATGGAGGGATTTCTTCAAGGCATTATCAAAGAATTCCAGTTCAGTGACCTACCCTACTCCAATTCTAATAGTTTGAGTGTTGTGGATATTCAGAAAGTCAGTGTATCTTCTGCAACCCTCCCTCTCTCCCTCTCTTCCTCCCTCCCTGCCTGCTTGCTTTCTCTCTCTTTCTTTCTTTCTTTCTTTCTTTCTTTCTTTCTTTCTTTCTTTCTTTCTTTCTTTCTTTCTTTCTTTCTTTCTTTCTCTTTCTTTCTTTCTTTCTCTCTCTTTCTCTCTCTCTCTTCCTTTTTCTTTCTTTTTTGGAAAGTGTTGAAATTTCTTCATCTATTTAAATTGGATTTCAACCAATTGGAGATTTGTGAGTAAATTGAGTCATACAGTAATAATAAAGCACTTGAGACTTTCTTGAAGTTGAAGTAGCAATTTCATCTTTTTTTTTTTTTTTTTCCATCAGACGCAGTCTTCTGTAAGCCTTTTTGATGAGTTTTGTGAAAATAAAATCCATGTGGACTGGAATTTCTCAAACTTAGTTTCAGGTTAAAATTAAAGATAAACATTTACTGAGAGTTGATGTCTTGCAAAAAATAAAATAAGTCTTTAAAACAGTAATTTTTTCAAAGTCTTGAAGAACTTGAGAAAAATGGACTTTCTGTCAGAAATTCAAACTTTCATGTGTTAATCCTCCTCAAGCTCCATTGATGTGACATACCTGAAAAAATGTAGCTTAGGAGTAAAATTTAAGCAATCACATTCGTTAACCTTTTCAACATTGGCAGATCAGGTTAGGAAATTCTATGGCTGGTGTCATACGTGATGGTTAAGGTGTCCAGATGGGACAACAGTTAATGGTCATATCTGTCACTGACCCATCACTTCAATGAAGAGAAACAAGGGTCATTGTTTTACAGCTCTGCAGACACACTCCACTGAGTTTAAGCCCACCATGTCAATTGTATTTTTGAAAAAGTTATAGCTTATTTTATTTTATCTACTCATCAATGAAAGCATACTAGAGAATTGAAAAGTGGAATAAATCTATTTGTGATAGAAAAGACTTTGTGGGGTGGAGAAGCCAGAATCATGTATGATTATGGAAAGGGAGATCAATATATATGGAGAGACCTGGGTGATATAGATGGAGCAAAATAATTTGGAAATCCCTCTTCTAGGTGCCAAAGGGCAAAAGTGATACGCTTGCTTCCTTGCTCATATCCCTGGAGTTGATGGCCACTGGAAAAAAAAAAAAAAAAATCTTTAAAAATTTAAAAATTTTGTTGGCCCACTGATTAATAGGAAAAAGTATTTTTTTACCTTTTCTGACAGAAAAGGTATAATGGTCTACACTGAAATGTTAACAGAAAATGGTGTACATATTATTTGAGGTCAGCCATGAACTGTAAAAGCAAGATGACTTTTTACCATAGTCCTTTTGTTACTGTTACAAACTTGTAAAGGGCTAATGTTATTCTAAATCACTGCACTGTACAACCACAAGAGTTGCAAAAATACAAAAGACTTAAGTATAAGAACCAAGTTCCTTAAGTTATGATAAAATATTTTACAAACTGATCTGAAGCAGAAAGTAGGAGAAGAAAAGGAATATTTCCTTTGGACTTTGCTAGATGGAAACACCATTTTGCCACTCTTGGTTTCCATGAAGAAGGGAATTCTTCTCTGGCTTCTTCACCTTGAACATTGGAGAAGAATCATCACTGGGTGTGTGCATGCTGGCTCACTCTTCTTCCTCTTGAGAGGAGCTGCCAGCAGGGAACATACTTCGCTTAACTTTGTTGTTTCTGCAGGGATGGAGATGGAGGAGAAGCACAATACTTCAAAGAATTCTTCATCTGAAAGCAGCCTGGTGAAGCAAGTCAGCCCAGGGCCTGATTGAAAACTGAGTGCTGTTTCTCCAGTGTCTGACATTCAGGCCCAGTATAAAGAAGTTGAGGAATCAGTTAAGGGTCCTTAGAAAAGGAGCAAAGGTCTAGAGATCATCAAGGAGGCAAGGGAAGACTGGAAGTGCTGGCCCCAGCACTGGTGTGACCCAACAGATAGGTCTGCCTAATTCTGGAATTCAATAGTCGTAAGTCCACTTAACTTCCGGACTTGACTTAGTCACCCTAACTTAGTCTCTCCTCGTATTTTAGTTCTCTGTATCACATTTTCTCAAATTGTTCAAAACTCGAACAGAAAAGAAACCCCAACATTTAGCAAGCCTTCTGCATTTTCTGAATTAGTGTTGGCACAGATGGTACCCAGAAACTTAATGGCCTTTGAGAGAAGTTTTAGCTTCATCAGCATGTTGATTAGTAGCTGCTGTTTGTCCTGAAGTCACAATCCATGAATGTGAACACAGTTGGCAGAAATGTTCTCACCAGAGCTTAATTTTGGACACTGCATTTACTATGTATGTGAGAGAAAGTCTTTGTCCTCATATTGGCTTCTTTCTCAGAAAAGGTCTCTTGAGATCTTTCCACCTGCTAGCAATGTGTAGAAATTCAGATGACGGCAGCTCCAGTCACCGGTCTTATTTGAGTGCTTTGCTTTTTCAAGTGTACTTAGAACCTCGCAATTCCCATTCCCCCTTAGGGTCTTGTGTTACTAGAATTTTGAAGATACTTTCGTGAAGGGTGAGCTTTGTTCAATAGTTTGACTTCCATGCACTGCAAAATCTTGTGAGCAGGCATTTCGGTTTTATGTTACTGTGACCACTACCACTGATTCCCATCATGGAATTGCTTAGACCTAAGAGATTTCCCTTTCAAGTATATTTTAACTTCTTTTTATTATTCTTAGAGATAGGGTCTCATTCCATTGTCCAGGTTGTAGTGCAGTAGCAAGATCATGATCATAGCTCACTGCAGCTTCCAACTCCTGGACTCAGGCGATCTTCCCACCGTAGCCTCTGGAGGTGACACACATTTGTAGTCCCACTGACTGACTACACTTGGCCCATACCTGTAGTCAATAGGTGGGACTACAGGTGTGTGTCACCATGCCTGGCTAATTATATTTAATTTTGTTTTTTCTAGAGATGGGGTCTCACTATGTTTCATGGCTGGTCTTGAACTTCTGGCCTTAAGCTATCCTCCTGCCTCGGCCTCCTAAAATGCTGGAATCACAGGAGGGATCAGTTTCTCATGTAAAGTAGAAGTAAAAATAAAATTTTTGCTTCTTAAGCTTGAAATCCTGTGGGGGAAATTGTCTCTTGAGCTGTGAAACGAGCCACACACAAATTTAAGGTTAGTTCCTCTCTTAGCCCTGAAGGCAGCTCAAGACAGTATAAAAGAGAAACAGAACTTGTTCCAGAATTCTTCCCAAATTGAGCAATTAGATCAATTATTTCATCTCCATGAGGACAAAGTAAGTAAAGGGAGTCTGAAAAAATTCACCCCCACCTACCCATGGAAACAGAAGGAAGGATACGGTTCTGAGAACACATTTCACATTACTTCTTGGCAAAATTCACTTTGCTTCTTCAGAGGTAACAAACAGAAGGGAGTTGCCACAGGTACAACATTTGGTAAAATGTCTTCTTGCCTTTTTAGCAGCAGCTGGGAGAAGGGTCTGCACAAAAGCAGTGTAAATAATTGCTATACTGTTTTGGACAACTTCCCAATGTATATTTTCTTTCTAAAAAAAAAGTAAAAATAAAAACAAAAGCAAAAGCAACCCATGGAGATCAACTCCATGTGTGAAATTCACCTTTTCTAAGAAAAATAAAACCCAATTGTCATCCCAGCTTGGGATATGTGCTGGCATGTGGACTGGGAAATACATTTCCTGAAGGGTGAAAAACTGGAGTCTATTATCTATTATTCTAGTGGTTACCTGAACTATGAAAAGTTTAAGAAAAAAATAAGCTGGAGAAGGTTTTGCTGATGTATCCATCCATGTCTGGCTTGCCTCTGGAGTGGCTGCTGATCAGACCTCTGATGAGCAGGATTTACTTGGCATTGCTCACCTGGGGGTAGCAAGGATGCATGTGTACTTGACAGCTTGTGGTGAGAGGCAGTACAGCAGGGTGGTTGAGGCCAGCAACCCTGGAACTCCTTAGGTTATGTCAAATTCTGGACCTTCTGCCTATAGACAGTTTAACCTTGGGCAAATGACTTAACAGCTCTGTGCCTCAGTTTCCTCACATGTAAGACAGTGATAAAACTGTAGGACATGCCTCATTGAGTTGTTATTAAGATTAAATGAATTGCTCTAAGGCACTTAGAACAGTGCTTCTCACCTAATAAGCACCATAACACTGATATGATCAGGTCTACCAAAGCTACAAATGACTGGGATGGTGGGAAGAGGTAAGAGGTCAAGTATTGGACACCTGGTGGACCTGCATTACATTCTGGTTGTGCTCCTACTGCTAATGACTACTATGTATCATTTATTTCTGTGAGCCTCAGCTTTCTCTTTTGTAAAATGTGGAAAACACAGACTACTTCAGAGCATTGTCTTGAAGATTAAATGAATGAAAAGTTTCCAAAAGTCCTGTCCTGTATTAAATCCTCAATATGTCATTCCATTGCCTCTGATTTGCATACTTTTTGTGAAGTCAGAAGTGATTTGTTCTTCTAGACCCATTTGGTCATTTTTCTTTGGCTACATTTAAGAATTTCTCTTTATCTCTGTTTTTCAGCAGTTCAATTATAATGAGTCTTGGTGGGTTTTCCTTCCTTCCTTCCTTCCTTCCTTCCTTCCTTCCTTCCTTCCTTCCTTCCTTCCTTCCTTCCTCCCTCCCTCCCTTCTTTCCTTCCTTCCTTCCTTCCTTCCTTCCTTCCTTCCTTCCTTCCTTCCTTCCTTCCTTCCTTCCTTCCTTCCTTCCTCCTTCTCTCTCCCCTCTTTCTTTCCTTCTCTCCCTGTTTTCCTTCTTTCCTTCCTCTCTCTCTCTCTTTCTCCCCTCCCTTCCTTCCTTCCTTCCTTCCTTCCTTCCTTCCTTCCTTCCTTCCTTTCTTCCCCTTCCTTCCTTCCTTCCTTCCTTCCTTCCTTCCTTCCTTCCTTCCTTCCTTCCTTCCTTCCTTTCTTTCTTTCTTTCTTTCTTTCTTTCTTTCTTTCTTTCTTTCTTTCTTTCTTTCTTTCTTTCTTTCTTTCTTTCTTTTCTTTCTTTCTTTCTTTCCTTCTCTTTCTCTCTCTCTTTCTTTCTCCCATACTTTCTCTCTCTCTCTTCCTTCCTTCCTCCCTCCCTCCTTCCCTCCCTCTTTCTTTCTCTCTCTCTTTCTTTTCTTTCTTTCTTTCTCTTCCTTCCTTCCTTCTTTCTTTCTTTTCTCTTTCTTTCTTCCTTTCTTTCCTTCCCTTTCACTCCCTCCTTTCTTTGTTTTTCTCTCTCTTTTCCTTTCCTTTATTCCCTGCCCTAATCACAATAAAATGAAAGTTTAAGTCATTTATTTTAGACCTTTATGGTTTTCAAATGTAAGTATTTAAAGCTATACAATTCCTTAATCATTGCTTCAGTTGCATCCATAAAGTTTGATGTATCTACATTTTCCTCCAGATCAAAATATTTTCTAATATTTCTTTTAACTTTTTCTTTAACCAAAAAGTTATTTAAAAGTCTATCACTTAGTTTCCAAATGTTTGAATATTTTCAAAATGTATATTCTAACATCTAATTTAATTTTGTGTGGTCACAAAATATATCTTCTATGATTTTACTTTGAAAATTTTTGAATGTTTTTTATGACCCAGAATATAATATCTTAGTAAACATTTTGGGTGAATCTAAAAAGAATATATATTCTGCTCTTATTGGATGGAATGTTCTATATTTGTAAATTAGGTCAAGTGGTTTGATAATGTTCAAATCTTCCATATATTTGCTGAATTTTTGTCTATTTGTTTTATCAGTTGTTGAGAAAGGGATTTTAAAATCTCCAACTATAATTGTGAAATTGCTTATTTTCTTCTTCTGTCAGTTTTTGTTTCATGTATTTTGAAATGCTGTTATTGGCTGCACATGCATTTAAGTTTGCTGTCTTCTTGATTAATTAATATTCTATTATGCTATGTTCCTTTTATCCTTGATAGTATTCCTTGTTCCACTTTCTTTGATACTAATTTAGCCACTCTAGCTATATTACGAATAGAGTTTGTATCATGTATCTTTCCATTCCTTTTAAACTATCTGTATCCTTATTTTTAAAGTCAGTTTTCTATAGACAGCTTATAAAGTGGGTTTTTCTCTCTTATTTTGTCCAAATATTTATTTTTTAATTGGAGCATTAAACAAAATATTTAATCTAATTATCAATATGGTTGAATTTTTATCTAGTATCTTGCTATGTTATTTCTATTTGTGCCGTTTGTTTTGTTCATTTTTCTGGTTTTTGTGCTTTCTTTTGGGTTTGTTGAACATTTTTATGGTTACATTTTATCTCCATGTTGGTTTATTAGCTATATCTGTTTGTGGGGATGTTTTCAGTTGTTTCTCTGATATTTATAATCTACATCTTTAACTAAGTACTATCTATATAAAACAATATTACATCACTTCATGTATAATGTTAGTATCTTGTATTTGTCCCCTCCAATAATAATAGCACAATACTTTGTGCTATTAACAAATGTATTTTATTTATATTCATTATAAGCCACATGATACATTTCATTATATTTTTTACTTTAGACAAGTGTCATTTAAATAATTTTACAATATATTTATCACTTCCTTTACTCTTCATTTGTTTTTGTAAATTCAGATTTTCATTTGATACAGTGTTCCTGTTTTCTAAAGAACTTCTTTTAATATTTCTTGTAGTGCAGGTCTGCTCACATCAGCTTTTGTGTGTCTAAATAAAAAGTCTTTATTTCTGCTTTATTTTTGGAAGCTATTTTCATGGTTATAGAATTTTAGGATAACAGCTATTTTTTAATTTCAACACTTTAAATATGTCATTCCATTGCCTCTGATTTGCATAATTTTCATAAAGTCTGAAGTGATTCTTATCTTTGCTCTTTAAGATCTATTTGACCTTTCTTCTTTGGCTAATTTTAAGATTTTCTCTTTATCTCTGTTTTTCAGCAATTCAATTATAATGAGTCTTCCTGCACTTTTCTTTCCCTTCATCTCTCCCTCTTTTCCTCCCCTCCCTTTCTTTCTTTCTGATATTTTTTCTACTTAAAGTTTCTTGAGTTCCTTGGAGCTGTAAGTTTATAATTTTTATGAAATGTGGAACATTTCTGACCATTATTATTTAAGAATATTTTCTGTCCTACCCACCCTTTTACTTGTACTTCTATGATGTCTATGTATTAGACAACTTGGTATTTTCTTTAACATTTTTCTCTTTTCTTCAATCTTTTTATTCCGTGTATTTAATTTTTGGATAGTTTCTATTATTACGTTTCCAATTTTATTGATCTTTTTTGTAGTGTAAAATTGCTACAAATCCTATCCAGTAAAATTTTATTTTCACATAATTTATATTTTATTTCTACACATTTTATTTTATTTTTTACATCTTTTATTTCTATCTTTGTTACATCAACATTTTTCCTTCAAATTTCTGAGCATATTGGGCATATTTAACATCTTCATTTGCCAATGTACCATCTCCATCACGCTTGGGTCTGTTTACATTGACTTATTTCTTTTTTTATGTTTCTAGGACTGCTTCTTTATATGCCTAGCAATTTTTAATTGGATGATAGGCATTATAAATTTCAAATGGTTGAATGTTTTTGAGGTTTTTCTTTTTTTGGCTTTTCCTTTATTGAGTGTTGGTAGGCAGTAAGTTACTTGTGGATCACTTTGATCCTTTTGAGACTTGCTTTTAATTGTTTTCATTTTTTAATAGTAAGTATGGGATTACTTTATTCCCACTAGTGATTTGTGACTGTTCTGAGCTCTCTACTGAATGCCCCATGCACTCAACACAGTTTCACCACTCTGGCTTCCGGAATCATACATAGTTCCTAGCCCCATGTGAGCTCTGAAAACTTTAGCTTGTATGCCCCCAGAATTGTTCTTTCCCTGAAAGTTGTTCTGTGCTTGATTTCATGGAGTTTTTTCTTATTCATCTGTAAACTGGTATTCAGTCAAAGACTCAAATTGACCCCTATGTTAATTTTAGGGCTTTTTCTCTTGTCACTCAATTTTTTTCTGCTATTCTGCCCTGAACGTTTTAGCTGCCTCAGCCTTCCCAATCTTTGATCTCTGTTGCTTCAACTTTCAGACTCTGTGGGGCTCTGTTTGGATTCCTCCTCTCTGTATCAGAAAAAAAAATTAAGCCAGAGCAATTTTAGGACTCACCTCTGTTGTTTTTCTTTATTAAGGATCACAGTCCTGTACTGCCTGTAGTCAAAGTCTGAAAGCAGTTGTTTATATATTTTGTCTACTTTTGTAATTATTTATGGTGGGAGGATGATCCTGGATCCTATTACTCTCTCATGGCCAGAAGCAGAAGTTATTCACTTTATTTTTCAGTGTTGGGCATGTCAGTCAAATAAAATATTTATCACACTAATCTATAGAAGAAGAGTACAGTGGAATTATTTGGCTTTTTAATAACAATAGCTGGTTATTATTAAGAAACTATCAGTATGAAGTATGGTTCTGGATGCTTTATGTATCTTTTCTTATTTTGTTCTCATAATGGCATTTAAAGCAATAAATTACTATTTCCACTTAACAAGTGAGGGAACAGTGGCTGTAAACAGAAAGTAAACATAGGAGTTAAGATTCAAAGCTTGGGCTGTCTGACTATTAACCCGGCTTCATTTCTTCCCTCCATTTGAGTTGCATGAAAGAGTGGGTGGCAGTACATGAGGAATTAGTAGAGTGGAAAGAAGATGTTAGGGTTAACAGAGAAACTAGAGATGAAAGAGCATGGCCTGGCAAAGCCACTATAGATGTGTGGCCTCTACTCATGAGTCATAAACTCCTCAGTTATAGCCCCATCTTAATCTAAAATGATGTGTATATCTTTCACTCTGCAAAGCTCAGTTTAAATTGACTTCCCCTAATTTTCACTGGTCCTCTCCACCATTCCTAACTCACAGAAAGTTTGCAATTTTTCCTCCTGCCACTTGAAGTCTTTGGTTTGTGAGGTTTGTGTCGGGTCTCTTATTAATTTCCTCTGATTTCTTGCTGCTCAGCTATGTCCCCGCAGGTTTTCTCTTTGGGATTTTTCCATCTCTTTCTGTTGCTATTATAAAATAGACCTTTAGTCTCTGGGGTTCTTTCCGTAGAGTTTTAATCATATTTTTGTGATTCCTATTACTTAAAAAAAAATTCTTCCTCGATCACCAACTTCTGCCTAAGCATGAGCCAATTTCCTCACTTGTATTTTTGGCATAGACTTCTTGAAAATAGAACTCATTCTGCCTTTTCTGTAGACACATAATTGCCTCTCCCACCTGGATTCCTGAGGTAGTCACAGCACACAAATAGCACTCAGAGATCTACTTGAAAATCTCTTAGTACCCAAATCCAATATCTTTTCATCAGCCCTGCTTTTATTTAACCTAGTCTCTGATTTGGGGATTCATTTGGTCATTAAAACCCCTTATCAGCTGTAGTTATTCTCCTTTTCTCTTTTAAGACTTACTGTGTACCCCGGCTGGATTTCTTACAGCTCGGCATTACTTCATATTCTTTTCCTCTCTCGGTGGGTGATAAATTCGGTTTGGAAATCAGGAACCTTCTTTCATCTAAACTTGTTATTTGTACAGTACAACTTGTCCCGGAAATGTGGCTCTCACTTCCTATTACAGTACAAATGAAATTCAATTCAAGAGTGGCAGATAGATCACATTACACATATCAACTCTAATGGTCTCAAAGTGGCTACCAAAAATACTGAGCTGATAAGGCCTCTGAGGACTTCTTAAGATTAAAGAAGGAAAGTTTCGCTATGAATTAGCAATGGTTACCATGTTTATAGGAGGGGAGAATGATGACACAGATGTCAAGTGTTTGCCACTCATGGAAACTTTGCCTTCCCTTGTAACAATGGCTACAGGCTGACTTGCAAAATTTAAGCATGACTAAAATTTCCATCAGTACTGTATTTCACCACAGATGCACATTCATGTCTATTTTCTATATTTTGTTGCCTTAATGAGATTATAATCTTCCTCTCTTTTCATTTATTTTGACCCCTAGGGAAGTCTGTTATTGTGGCAACATTGGGACCCATGTTTTTAAATTTGATGTCTACCATTTCATATTGACCTGGTTTTTGGTCTAATCTCTCCCTATCCCCTAAATATCTCTAGACTAGAATATCTTCTCCCATCAAATATCTTCCTTTTTATATTAAATTTTGATTTCTACACCTAAACAAATAGCATTGTTATTCCGATTCTAGACCAAGGAATAGAAACTCAGTATGCTCCTTTGAGTTTGGAATTTAAAATTCATATTTTGTAGGTTTTTTTTTTTTCCCCCTGGGATATTGCCCCTTGTTTGGTTGGTTATCTAATGTGCATCTTATGTTTCAGACTTGCTGGCATCTTTTGAAATGAAAGGCAGTGCTTAAAGTTTTGTGCTATGCTTTGTTAAACATGAAAACATTTGTGCTTGTTAATATTCTGTTGTTTTTTTGGTATCTGCTATGTGCTATTAAACATTATCACCTTTTTTTTTTTTTTTTTTTTTTAGGTATTTCCATCATTTACTGACATTTCGTGTTTGGAGGAAACCTAAAAAGCACAGAATTGGTGTCAGACATGATGTGATTGTCAAACGCCTATTGGTTTTACCTGAATGTTTCCCTCTTCCCATTCATTCTTTGACTGGTCTCCTTGTTGAAAAGAATGGCCTCCCATCACCAGAATGGTCATACGTGTTCAACAGTGACTTTGGGGATCGAGGTGAGGATTCAGTAGAGATACTGGTGATTCTTTTTGCCTTCATGCTGGTTTCCCCCAAAGAGTTCCATCTTAACAGAGGAAACCATGAGGACCACATGGTGAACTTAACAGTACAAGCCAAAGCATGGTTGGGTATTTGATGTTTGTTTGTTGTGACTGTAAAATGTTATTTCTCCAGAACTTCTTGTTTGTTAATGCCTTTAAAAGTAGTTTTCCAATTTTTTTAAAAAGTGGAATATGTACTATGTAACATTTGAATTTTTTTTTTTTTTTTTTTTTTTTTTTTTTTTTTTTGGAGACAGAATCTCACTCTGTCGCCTAGGCTGGAGTGCAGGCATGATTTCAGCTGACTGCAACCTCTGCCTCCTGGGTTCAAGTGATTCTTGTGCCTCAGTTTCCCGAGTACCTGGGATTACAGACATGCACCACCATGCCCAGCTAATTTTTGTATTATTATTAGAGACAGGGTTTCACCATGTTGACCATGTTGCCAGGCTGGTCTCAAACTCCTGATCGTAGGTGATCTGCACCCCCTTGGCCTCCCAAAGTGCCAGGATTAACAGAAGTGAGCCACCGCACTCGGCCACATTTTTTTTTTTTTTTTTTTTTTTTTTTGAGATGGAGTTTCACTTTGGTTGCCCAGAGTGCAATGGCACGATCTTGGCTCATTGCAACCTCCACCTCCCAGGTTCAAGCGATTCTCCTGTCTCTGCCTCCAAAGTAGCTGGGATTACAGGTGGCTGCCACCATGCCCAGCTAACTTCTCTCTCTTTTTTTTTTTTTTGTATTTTTAGTAGAGACAGGGTTTCACCATGTTGGCCAGGCTGGTCTCGAACTCCTGACCTCAGGGGATCCACCCGCCTCGACCTCCCGAAGTGCTGGGATGACAGACATGAGCCACCACACCTGGCCCAGATTCTTTTCTTTTTAAATTATACTTTAAGTTCTAGGGTACATGTGCACAACATGCAGGTTTGTTACATATGTATACATGTGCCATGTTGGTTTGCCGCACCGATTAACTCATCATTTACATTGGGTATTTCTCCTAATGCTATCCCTCCCCCAGCCCCCCCCCGCCCCACAACAGGCCCCAGTGTGTGATGTTCCCCTCCCTGTGTCCAAGTGTTCTCATTGTTCAATTCCCACCTATGAGTGAGAATCTGTGGTGTTTGGTTTTCTGTCCTTGTGTTAGTTTGCTCAAAATCATGGTTTCCAACTTCATCCATGTCCCTGCAAAGGACATGAACTCATCCTTTTTTATGGCTGCATCATATTCCATGGTGTATATGTGCCACATTTTCTTAATCCAGTCTATGATCGATGGACATTTGGGTTGATTCCAAGTCTTTGCTATTGTGAATAGTGCCACAATAAACATATGCGTGCATGTGTCTTTATAGTAGCATGATTTATAATCCTTTGAGTATATACCCAGTAATGGGATCACTGGGTCAAATGGTATTTCTAGTTCTAGATTCTTGAGGAATTGCCACACTGTATTCCACAATGGTTGAACTGATTTACACTCCCACCAACAGTGTAAAAGTGTTCCTATTTCTCCACATCCTCTCCAGCATCCATTTTTTTCCTGACTTTTTAATGATGGCCATTCTAACAGGGGTGAGATGATACCTCATTGTGGTTTTGATTTGCATTTCTCTAATGACCAGTGATGATGAGCCTTGTTTCATGTGTCTGTTGGCTGTATAAATGTCTTCTTTTGAGAAGTGTCTGTTCATATCCTTTGCCCACTTTTTGATGGGGTTGTTTGTCTTTTTCTTGAAAATTTGTTTAAGTTCTTTGTGGGTTCTGGATATTAGCCCTTTGTCAGATGGGTAGATTGCAAAAATTTTCTCCCATTCTGTAGGTTGCCTGTTCACTCTGATGGTAGTTTCTTTTGCTGTGCAGAAGTTCTTTAGTTTAATTAGATCCCATTTGTCAATTTTGGCTTTTGTTGTCATTGCTTTTGGTGGTTTAGCCATGAAGTCCTAGCCCGTGCCTATGTTCTGAATGGTATTGCCTAAGTTTTCTTCTAGGATTTTTTATGGTTTCAGCTCTAACATTTAAGTCTTTAATCTATCTTGAATTAATTTTTGTATAAGGTATAAGGAAGGGATGCAGTTTCAGCTTTCTATGTATGGCTAGCCAGTTTTCTCAGCACCATTTATTAAATAGGGAATCCTTTCCCCATTTCTTGTTTTTGTCAGGTTTGTCAAAGATCAGATGGTTGTAGATCTATGGTGTTATTTCTGAGGCCTCTGTTCTGTTCCATTGGTCTATATATCTGTTTTGGTACCTGTACCATGCTGTTTTGGTTACTGTAGCCTTGTAGTATAGTTTGAAGTCAGGTAGTGTGATGCCTCCAGCTTTGTTCTTTTTACTTAGGATTATCTTGGCAATGCAGGCTCTTTTTTGGTTCCATATGAGCTTTAAAGTAGTTTTTTCCAATTCTGTGAAGAAACTCATTGGTAGCTTGATGGGAATGACATTGAATCTATAAATTACTTTGGGCAGTATGGCCATTTTCATGATATTGATTCTTCCTATCCATGAGCATGGAATGTTCTTCCATTTGTTTGTGTCCTCTTTTATTTCATTGAGCAGTGGTTTGTAGTTCTCCTTGAAGAGGTCCTTCACATCTCTTGTTTGTTGGATTCCTAGGTATTTTATTCTCTTTATAGCAATTGTGAATGGGAGTTCACTCATGATTTGGTTCTCTGTTTGTCTGTTACAGGTGTATAGGAATGCTTGTGATTCTTGCACATTAATTTTGTATCCTGAGACTTTGCTGAAGTTGCTTATCAGCTTAAGGAGATTTGGTGCTGACATGATGGGGTTTTCTAAATCTACAATCATGTCATCTGCAAACAGGGACAATTTGACTTCCTCTTTTCCTAACTGAATATCCTTTATTTCTTTCTCCTGCCTGATTGTTCTGACCAGAACTTCCAAAACTATGTTGAATAGGAGTAGTGAGAGAGTGCATACCTGTCTTGTGCTGGTTTTCAAAGGGAATGCTTCCAGTTTTTGCCCATTCAGTATGATATTGGCTGTGGGTCTGTCATAAATAGCTCTTATTATTTTGAGATATGTTCCATCAATACCTAGTTTATTGAGAATTTTTACCATGAAGGGCTGTTTAATTTTGTCAAAGGCCTTTTCTGTGTCTATTGAGATAGTCCTGTGGTTTTTGTCATTGGTCCTGTTTATGTTATGGATTACATTTATTGATTTGCGTATGTTGAACCAGCCTTGCATCCCAGAAATGAAGCCGACTTGATCCTGGTGGATGAGCTTTTTAATGTGGATTCAGTTTGCCAGTGTTTTTTTGAGGATTTTTGCATCGATGTTCATTGATGTTTATCAGGGATATTGTTCTAAAATTTTCTTTTTTGTGTGTGTCTCTGCCAGGCTTTGGTATCAGGATGATGCTGGCCTCATAAAATGAGTTAGGGAGAATTCCCTCTTTTTCTATTGATTGGAATAGTTTCAGAAGGAATGGTACCATCTCCTCTTTGTACCTCTGGTAGGATTCAGCTGTGAATCTGTATGGTCGTGGACATTTTTTGGTTGTTAGGCTGTTAATTATTGCCTCCATTTCAGAACCTGTTATTGGTCTATTCAGAGATTCCATGCCTTCCTGGTTTAGTCTTGGGAGGGTGCATGTGTCCAGGAATTCACCCATTTCTTGTAGATTTTCTAGTTTGTTTGTGTAGAGATGTTTATGGCATTCTCTGATGGCAGTTTGTATTTCTGTGGGGTCGGTGGTAATATCCTCTTTATCATTTTTTACTGTGTCTATTTGATTTTTCTCTCTTTTCTTCTTTATTAGTCTTGCTAGTGGTCTATCAGTTTTGCTGATCTTTTCAAAAAACCAGCTCCTGGATTCATAGATTTTTTTGAGGGGTTTCTTGTGTCTCTATCTCCTTCAGTTCTGCTCTGATCTTAGTTATTTATTGCCTTCTGCTAGCTTTTGAATTTGTTTGCTCTTGCTTCTCTAGTTCTTTTAATTGTGATGTTCGGGTGTTGTTGATTTTAGATCTTTCCTGCTTACTCTTATGGGCATTTAGTGCTATAAATTTCCCTCTACACACTGCTTTAAATGTGTCCCAGAGATTCTGGTACGTTGTGTCTTTTTTCTCATCGGTTTCAAAGAACATCTTTATTTCTAACTTCATTTCATCATTTACCCAGTAGTCATTCAGGAGCAGTTTCCTGAATCATTGTTTTTCAGTTTTCATGTAGTTGTACAGTTTTGTTTTGTTTTGTTTTGTTTTGAGATGGAGTCTTGCTCTGTCGCCCAGGCTGGATTTCAGTGGCACAATCTTGGCTCACTGCAACCTCACTTCCCTGGTTCATGCTGTTCTCCTGCCTCAGCCTCCCAAGTAGCTGGGAACACAAGTGCCCGCCACCATGACTGGCTAACTTTTTTGTATTTTTAGTAGAGACAGGGTTTCACTGTGTTAGTCAGGATAGTCTGGATCTCCTGACCTTGTGATCAGCCTGCCTCAGCCTCCCAAAGTGCTGAGATCACAGGCGTGAGCCACCACACCTGGCCGGTTGTGTGGTTTTGAGTGAGTTTCTTAATCCTGAGTTCTAATTTGACTGCACTGTGGTCTGAGAGACAGTTTGTTGTGATTTCTGTTCTTTTACATTTGCTGAGGAGTACTTTACTTCCAACTATGTGGTCAGTTTTGGAATAAGTGTGATGTGGTGCTGAGAAGAATGTATATTCTGTTGATTTGCAGTGGAGAGTTCTGTAGATGTCTGTTAGGTCCACTTGGTGCAGAGCTGAGTTCAAGTCTTGGATATCCTTGTTAACCTTCTGTCTCATTGATCTGTCTAATATTGACAGTGGGGTGTTAAAATCTCCCATTATTATTGTGTGGGAGTCTAGGTCTCTTTGTCAGTCTCTAAGGACTTTCTTTATGAATCTGGGTGCTCCTATATTGGGTGCATATATATTTAGGATAGTTAGCTCTTCCTGTTGAATTGATCCCTTTATGATTATGTAATGTCCTTCTTTGTCTCTTTTGATCTTTGTTGGTTTAAAGTCTGTTTTATCAGAGACTAGGATTGCAACCCCTGCTTTTTTTGCTTTCCATTTGCTTGGTAGATCTTCCCCCATCCATTATTTTGAGCCTATATGTGTCTTGCACGTGAAATGGGTCTCCTGAATACAGTACACTGATGGGTCTTGACTCTTTATCCAATTTGCCAGTCTGTGTCTTTTAATTGGGGCATTTAGCCCATTTTTCATTTAAGGTTAATATTGTTATTTGTGAATTTGGTCCTGTCATTATGATGTTAGCTGGTTGTTTTTCCCATTAATTGATGCAGTTTCTTCATAGCATTGATGCTTTTTACAATTTGACATGTTTTTGCAGTGGCTGGTACTGGTTGTTCCTTTCCATGTTCAGTGCTTCCTTCAGAAGTTCTTGTAAGGCAGGCCTGGTGGTTACAAAATCTCTCAGCATTTGCTTGTCTGTAAAGGATTTTATGTCTCCTTCACTTATGAAGCTTAGTTTGGTTGGATATGAAATTCTGGGTTGAAAATTATTTTCTTTAGAAATATTGGATATTGGACCCCACTCTCTTCTGGCTTGCAGATTTTCTGCTGCGAGATCCGCTGTTAGTCTGATGGGCTTCCCTTTGTGGGTAACCCTACCTTTCTCTCTGGCTGCCCTTAACATTTTTTCCTTCATTTCAACCTTGGTGAATCTGACAATTTTGTGCCTTGGGGTTCCTTTTCTCGAGGAGTATCTTTGTGGTATTCTCTGTGTTTCCTGAATTTGAATATTGGCCTGCCTTGCTAGGTTGGGGAGTTCCCCTGAATAATATCCTGAAGAGTGTTTTCCAACTTGGTTTCATTCCCCCTGTTACTTTCAGGTACACTGTCCTTTTTGTTAATGTTGATGCTATTCCTTTCTGTTTGTTAGTTTTCCTTCTAACAGTCAGGTCCCTCATCTGCAGGTCTGTTGAAGTTTACAGGTGGTCCACTCCAGACGCTTTTTGCCTGGGTATCACCAGCAGAGGCTGCAGAATAGCAAATACTGCAGAACAGCAAATATTGCTGCCTGATCCTTCCTCTGGAAGTTTTGTCCCAGAGGGGCACCCACCTGTATGAGGCATCAGTCAGCCCCTACTTGGAGGTGTCTCCCATTTAGGCTACATGGGGTTCAGGGACCCACTTGAGGAGGCAGCCTGTCCATTCTCAGAGCTCAAACACCATGCTGGGAGAACCACTGCTCTCTTCAGAGCTGTCAGACAGAGACATTTAAGTCTGCAGACGTTTCTGCTGCCTTTTGTTCAGCTATGCCCTTCCCCGAGAGGTGGAGTCTATAGAGGCAGCAAGCCTTGCTGTGCTGTGGTGGACTCTGCCCAGGTTCGAGCTTCCCAGCTGCTTTGTTTACCTACTCAAGACTCAGCAATGGCAGACACCATTCCCCTGCGAGGCTGCTGCTCACAGGGGAGTGTACATATGTACATACATATAATGTACATACATATAATGTATATACATATAATGTACATACATATAAACGTATGTATGTACATATGTTTATATGTGTACATGTATTTCATTATATTTCAGCTTTTATTATGAGACTTGATTCTCTAGAGTGCCATTCATGGAAATGCCACTCTAAATGCTTTCTAGAGGAAAGCAAAGGGCAAAAGAACTGGAGGGACACAACGAAAACACTGGCAAACACTGGCTGCTGCCTCGCAGGTTGATCTCAGACTGCTGCACTAGCAGTGAGCATGGCTCCATGGGTATGGGACCCACTGAGCCAGGCATGGGATATAATCTCCTGGTGTGCTGTTTGCTAAGACCATTGAAAAAGTGCAGTATTTGAACAAGAGTGTCCCATTTTTTCCAGGTACAGTCTGTCATTGCTTCCCTTGTCTAGGAAAGGGAAATACTCCAACCCCTTGCACTTCCTGGGTGAGGTGTTGCCCTGCCCTGCTTTGACTTGCCCTCTGTGGGCTCTACCTATTGTCCAACCAGTCCCAGTAAGATGAACCAGGTACCTCAGTTGGAAATGCAGAAATCACCTGTCTTCTGCATTGATCATGCTGGGAGCTACAGGCTGGAGCTGTTCCTATTTAGCCATCTTGGAATGGACCCTCCATATCACATGTGTTTAGTAGATGGTGTTCATGTTTGTGGAATCCCTTCATTGTAATCACAGTAGAGATTCCTGATCATAGCAGCAGGAAATACCCAATAGGCTTGTCAAACCAGTTTGTTGCAAACCAACTGCCCCTTTCTCCAGAAGTATATGTGGGCAGGCTGGAAGCTGTCTGCCATGCCACCTTGCTGTTAGTCTGTGTGTTCATATGGCTATCAATTTGCAGCCTTCTCCACAACCCTAGGACACATTTCCACACTCCTACTGAGCTATCTCTGCCTGAAAACCCCATGCCATGGAAAGGTGCCCGTGAAACTGCCAAAGGGGTTTCAGAAATTAGAACGGTATAAAGAAATTGAACTAACAATAATAAAAATAATGATTTGGTTTGTCTGTGTCCCCACACAAATCTCATCTTGAATTCCCATGTGTTGTGGGAGAGACCTGGTAGGAGGTAATTGAATCATGAGGGCTGGTCTTTCCCATCTGTTCTCATGATAGTAGGTAAGTCTCATGAGATCTGATGTTTTATAAGGGGGACTTTCCCTGCACAAGCCGTCTCTTTGCCTGCTGCCATTCGTGTAAGATGTGACTTACTCCTCCTTGCCTTCTGCTATGATAGTGAGGCCTCCCTAGTCATATGAAACTGTAAGTCCATTAAACCTCTTTCTTTTGTAAATTGCTCGGTCCTGGATATGTCTTTATCAGCAGCGTGAGAACAGACTAACACAAATAATGTATATGCATGTATAGTTACACACACGTGTATGTATGTGTATTGGTATACCTCTGTGTGTATGTATGTACATATGTTTATATGTGTATATGTATTTCATTATATTTCAGCTTTTATTATGTGACTTGATTCTCTAGAGTGCCATTCATGGAAATGCCACTCTAAATGTTTCCTAGAGGAAAGCAAAGAGCAGAAGAACTGGAGGGACACAACAAAAACACTGGCAAAGATGAGACAGATTTTCTTCTGAGATTAGTGAGATGAAACTAATGAGAGGAGGAATACCCCAGAGAAGGAATTGTTCATCCAGGCCAGCATTTCCTCATTTTCTGGACCAAAACTCATTTTCTGGAGTTCTAGTCCTAGGGGATTAGTAGGTGCTAGCTGACATAGAACAAAGTATTCTATGCTTGAATGAGTTTTTTAAAAACCTGGGTTATCCAAGTTAAACTGGTTTCTTTTCTGCAGGACTTCTAAGGTCTTTCAATATGGTAATGAACCCTTTAACTCCAACAGTGGGCAAGAGGATGGGACATTTCTCAACATACTTGATGACAGAACTTTTCTTTGCAGACACAATAAAAGGCTGGTGTTGCAGGAGCAACTGGTAAAGGTCGTTTTACTTTGAGTCTTGATACATAGATATTTATAACATAAATTTGAGAATACTATGAATAAACACACATAATTATAGGGGTAGGCTTAACAAAATAAAAGTTTCATCATACCACCATTCAAAGGGTCAATAGGAAGCATTTCTTTACGAAATGTTTTGACCCAGAAATTGGGAAACACAGAAAATTTAGGCGCTTTTAAAGGAATTTGATTTCATTTTTATGCTTGTAATGTACAGGCATCGGTTTCATGCTTTTTCTTTGAAGCTGTTTTGGAGATAAATAGCTGTTCAGTAACCATATACAATTTATGAGGGAGAAATTATAAATTCAAGATACTGACTTGATTTGCTTTAAGTTGTCTTCCCACATTCAAGAGGATGGCAGAGAGGGCAAGGAGCCCTGCTTTATCACTTTCCTTCTTCTGTCAGGAAAAAGAGGTCACTGATGACCATCATTTCTTTTCACAACTCACATTCCAGCCATAGCCTTATATCTCCTTATAACCACTCTCTTCTCTGAAACCTCACCCTATCCATTACTCCTCTTTGAATCTGTCACTTTTCACCATATCTTTCCTTCATTTCTATATCTCTCAGTTTTATAAAATGAATCTTCTTTACTGACCTCTTTCTCTTTACTACCCATTCTCTCAAATAATAATCTGTGCTCTGCCTCCTTTACTTTTTCATTTTACCTCACTCCTCGAACTTTTTCCATCTGGTTTTTGTTAAAAAGACCTCTTCAAATAGAAAATATTTGCAAAGTATATATCTGGTAAGGATTTAATATCAAGAACATATAAAGAACTCCTAAAGGTCAACAAAAAGAAGACAACCAAATTAAAAAATGGGCAAATGACTTAAATGAACATTTCTCCAAAGAAGATACACGTGGCCAATAAGCACATGAAAATGTGTTCGACACCTCTAGTCATTAGGAAAATGCAAATCAAAACCACAATAAGATACTACTTTTTACCTGTGAGGATGGCTATACTTTTTTTCTTTCTTTATTTCTTTTTGTTTGTTTGTTTTTGTTTTTTGAGACAGTCTCGCTCTGTGGCCCAGGCTAGAGTGCAATGGCATGATCCTGGCTCACTGCAACCTCCGCCTCCTGGTTCAAGCAATTCTCCTGCCTCAGCCTCCCAAGTAGCTGGGATTATAGGCATCTGCCACCTTGCCTGGCTAATTTTTGTATTTTTAGTAGAGATGGGGTTTCACCAGGTTGGCCAGGCTGGTGTTGCAGGAAGTCAGGGACCCTGAATGGAGGGACCATCTGAAGCTGTGGCAGTGGAACATAAATTGTGAAGATTTCATGGACATTTACCAGTTCCCAAATAATACTCTTATAATTTCTTACACCTGTCTTGCTTTAATCTCTTAATCTTGTTATCTTCATAAACTGAGGATGTATGTCACCTCAGGACCACTATGATATTTGTGTTAACTGTACAAATTAATTGTAAAGCCTGTGTACTTGAACAATATGAAATCAGTGCACCTTGAAAAAGAACAGAATAACAGCAATTTTCAGGGAACAAGGGAAGACATCCATAAGGTCTGACTGCCTGTGGGGTTGGGCAAAATAGAGCCATATTTTTCTTCTTGCAAAGAGCCTATAAACGGACATGCAAGTAGGGAAGATATCACTAAATTCTTTTCCTAGCAAGGAGTATTAATAATTAATACACTGGGGAAGGAATGCATTCCTGGGGGGAGGTCTATAAATGGCTTGTGTGGGAGTGTCTGTCTTATGTGGTTGAGATAAGGACTGAAATATGCCCTGGTCTCCTGCAGTACCCTCAGGCTTATTAGGGTGGGGAAAAAAACCCACCCTGGTAAATTTGAGGTCAGACCAGTTCTCTGCTCTATAATCCTGTTTTCTGTTGTTTAAAATGTTTATTAAGACAATATGTGTACAGCTGAACATAGACCCTTTTCAGTAGTTCTGATTTTGCCCTTGTCCTGTTTCCTCAGAAGCATGGGATCTTTGTTCTGGCTTTTGCTCTTTGAAGCATGTGATCTTTTTGACCTACTCCCTGTTCTTACACCCCATCCCCTTTTGAAATCCTTAATAAAAACTTGCTGGTTTTGCAGCTCAGGTGGGCGTCATGATCCTACCAATATATGATGTCAGCCCTGGAGGCCCAGCTGTAAAATTCCTCTCTTTGTACCTTTTCTGTTTATTTCTCAGTCAGCCAACACTTATGGAAAAAAGAAAGAACCTATGTTGAAATATTGGGGGTGGCTTCCCCTGATAGACTAGTCTCAAACTCCTGACCTCCAGTTGATCCACCCACTTCGGCCTTCCAAAGTGTGGGATTACAGGCATGAACCACTGCACCTAGCTGGCTATAATTTTTAAAAAAGGAAAAATAGGCCAGGTGCAGTGGCTCATGCTGTAATCCCAGTACTTTGGGAGGCAGAGACAGGTGGATCATGAGGCCAGGAGATTGAGACCATCCTGGTCAACCTGGTGAAACCCTGTGTCTACTAAAAATAGAAAAATTAGCTGGGCATGGTGGCATGTGCCTGTAGTAGCTGGGACTACTCAGCTACTCAGGAGTCTGAGACAGGAGACTCGCTTGAACCCAGGAGGCATAGGTTGCAGTGAGCTGAGATTGTGCCACTGCACTCCATCCTGGGTGACAGAGCGAGACTCCATTAAAAAAAAAAAAAAAGGAAAAATAACAAGTGTTGGTAGAACCCTTGTAAGTTGCTGCATTGCTGTTGGAAATGTACAATGTTATAGTCACTATAGAAAAGTCAGTAGTTTCTCAAAAAACTAAACATAGAACTATCACATGATCCAGCAATTTTGTTGGTAGATACACCTTGAAGAATTGAAAACAGCAGCAACCCAACAGATATTTGCACAGCCTTATTCATTACAACATTATTCACAATAATTAAAAGGTGGAAATAATGAATATGTTCATCAACAGATGAATAGATAAACAAAACATGATATAGTATATGCGTACAATAGAATATTATTCGTCCATAAAAGGCAATGAAGTACTGACACATGCTATAGCACAGGCAAACCTTGCAAACTTTCTGCTAAGTGAAATAAGTTAAACACAGAAAGACATGTATCATACGATCCCACTTACATGAAAGATCTAGAATAAGCAGAGTCCTAGAGACAGAGGATTAGAGGTTACTAGGGGCCCAACATTGTGAATGGAATGAACACCACTGAATTGTACACGTGGGAATAGTTTAAATGACACATTTTGTGTTATATATATTTGACTACCAAAAAAAAGATCTCTTTCAAAAAACTTTGTTCCTGAGGCAGGACAGAAGTCTGTGGGTTTTGCAGGATCTTTGTCAGTTGCTCAGAAACCACATTCTCAGGGAGACATTCCTGATGACTTGATTTAAAGTTACCACCCTCTCCCACCTTAGCATCCCCTACGCCTCTTTCATGCTTTACTTGCCTTCATAATACTTATCTAGCTGAAATATTGTGTATTTTAAATTAATTTTTTGTTTTCTTAGTGTATCTCTCCTAGCTAGAATGTAAGCTTTATGAGGGTAGAGATTTTTACCTGGATTTTTTTTTTTTTTTTTTTGCCCCCTCTGCTATATCTTCAGTGTCTAGTGCTGTGGCTGGCATTGTGTAGGCCTCGAAAACCAATCTCTGTGGAATGACAGATCAGTGAAAACATTCCTAGAAGAGTCTCAAATAGTTCCCAAATGGATCTAGTCTTTCTTATTCTTTCTGCTTCAGATGCCCTTTGAACAAGACAAGAGTTTATTCTGCTATCCTGTAACAAAATCAAACCAAAGACTAAGGAGAATGAGGAATGGTGTGAGGTGATAACGTTGCTTATAATGAAATACATTAGAAGATGAGGCTAGCAGCTGAAATAATTTTTTTAAATCTATTTTTTTTTTTAAATAAAAATGCCATGATTGTATTTTAAGAATATTTGCAATTCCCTCTGCTAACCTAAGCAGAAGCAGGCTGGGCTCCAAGGATTTTCTCTGAGCATGCCTGCGTTTTCCAAGGATTAAGCAACAACAACAACAACAACAACAACTGCTACAAAAAAACTCCAAAAGTAACCACTTTTATTTGTTAAATGATAGCATTGAAAAAATGAGAAGAGGAGGTCAAGAAGAAAATCCTCCCCATTTAAATTTCTGGAGGTTTCCACTGCTAGAAAAGCCCAGGTGTCTGGACAGTGAACCAGGTGTACTCCCATTGCTAGATTCAACTGCCAGTTCCTGCTCTTGGTGCTACTACTTGAATCCAGAGGAAGCTTCCCAGCTGCTCAGGCTGCCCTGTGTGCCCCTGCCCTGGCCCCCGCTTCCCTCCTTCCTGGCCTTCCTCTTCACTCTGCGCTCACCAGCCTTGTTAACCTGCCTTGGCCCCTAGATTCTGAGTCCCTGCAGAATGCAGGGCATGTAAGATGATGTTCCTTCTTTCTCTCCCTCAGCCCTTACCTCAAGCAGATGCTCATTATGCATCTGTCCAACCATTCCAGTTGAAAAAGGAGTTCCAAACAATGAATTAGGCATGTTGCCAGCACAAATCTACAGGCATTCAAGAGGTCTAAAATTATTAAAACCCTTGTGGTCTGCTGAAAATTGTTGTTATAATTCAAGGCTCAACTCAATTATCTCCTCTGCTTTTGAAGCCTTTCCTGCACACCCCCACTGTCCTCCCTGAGAACTTTGTTTGCCCCTCTACAGAGCTAAATGATCGCATATTGATGCTTTTTCTATTCTGTGAACCCCTCTAGGATAAAAACAATGTTTACATATATCGGTATGCCCTGTTCCTAGCTTCCTGCCTGTGTAAAGCAATATTCAATATGAATTTGTTGAATTTCTCTGATTATCTCTGCCTGCTTGCCTTCCTCACCCTCTGTCTCTCCCCCTCTCCTTTCCTCTTCTTTTCTTTCCATTCAGCTTCTCAGAGTCTTTTCCTTCCTTCCTTCCTTCCTTCCTTCCTTCCTTCCTTCCTTCTTTCCTTCCTTCTTTCCTTCTCTCCTTCCTTCCTTCCTTCTATCCTTCCTTCTTTCCTTCTCTTCTTCCTTCCTTCCTTCCTTCCTTCCTTCCTTCCTTCCTTCCTTCCTTCCTTCCTTCCTTCCTTCCTTCCCTCCTTCCTTCCTTCCCTCCTTCCTTTCTTCCTTCCTACCTTCTTTCTTTTCTTCCTTCCTTTTTTCCTTCCTTTCCTCCCTCCTTCTAAGACCTAAATCTGGAACTTTTAATGGACTTTTCAGCAACTGAGTCATGAAGATGCATACCAGGATTTGTTCATTTTCCAGGAATCCTTCTACCTGCCTAAACATCTTACTCTTCACTCTATTTTCATCTCTTTATCAGAATCAATGGTTCTTAACTAGGGAGCTGGATTCCTAAATATCCAGCACAAAATTGTGTGTGCACATCTGCATATGTGTATATGCATGTGTGTGTGCACATGTGTGTGTACATGTAAGTGTGCATACATTCATACATGTATGCATACAAGTGTGCATACATTCATGAAGAGAGGATCCAAAGGAATCTTTGAGCCCTGCCTTCCCCAATCCTCCAAGAGTTAAAAACTTTGATACTTTATTTTACTATGATATAAAAGATAAATTTATTTTTATAAAATAAATACAAAGGCCTGAAAAAAGATAAAAACCATTTAAAATGTTTCCACAGTCTTCAAAGCACTCATCTACCCATAGGCAAGGCTTTAAGGAGATTCTTGTAATGAAAAGTAGAATAGTGACCTGAGCATTGTATCAGGATATCAAATCTACACTCTTGATAACTACACAGAACTGTGATAAGCTGTGTCCTACATTCCAGGAAATGTGCAATACTCTGAACAAGCTGACAGATTTAGGGTTTTATCCAGAAACAAATTATCTTTGTTTGTCACTGACCAGCAGAAGTTCCAGTTTCTTGAGTTATGCAGCCTTGAAAGACATTTCCTATTTGAAAAGGAAGTGCACCATGGCTGCCTCGGATGGATGAGGGCATTTGATGGGTGTGTGGTCAATGTATATGTACCAGTGTGAGAAATCATTGTGAGCAATTATGAATATTTTGGAAGCCTAGTATTCGATGGCTTGTGCAGCCACTGGCATCTTGTTCAACAGGGACTTGTTCATCCAACCCTCACCCTTGGTAGGATGGTCATTAACCATTCAGAGCTTTGATTTAAAAAAAAGAAAAAAGAAAGACAAGATCAGAGGCTCTCTTTAAGGTACAGTTCTATTTTAGGGGTTAGTAGAAGAAAGAAAAGAACTGTTCATGCCAAATGAAAATTTCTTTCCCTCTTTAAACATGTGTAGTTGAAGAAGATCATATAAAAAAGTGTGCATTCACTTTCAGGCAGTGTCGGAGGAATCCTTTCTCACTCAGTGAAATCAGGGGATGGCTCTCTTGCTACAAAAGTATTGATAAAACAGGAGGTTCTGGGGCTGAACTGTCAGGAGGCTTGGCTTGAGACCCTATTCCCCCTAACCAATTGTGTGGTCTTTGGTAATCATTTGACCTCTTACAATAATATCACCATTTACTGAATAAGAGATTGTGTATGTTATTACATTTTATCCTCAAATGAAAAAAGTGTCATTGACTCTAATCTAATAGAAGAAGAAACTGACATGACATGAGGTTAGATAATTGGTTCAAAATCCTACACTTAATATATGGGGAGCAGGGTCTCCATCTAATCCCAACGTTTATATCCTAGTCTACTACTCCCTACTGCTTCTCCCTAAAGGATAATCAAAAAGCATTTATACTTCTGGGTTTTTCTTTGGGATGTTTTTTCACAGCTGATGGTCATAATAATAAGACTTATATTTTTTTCCATGTGCATATACTTACAACTGGTCAGGTGCTGTGCTAAATAAAACTTTTTCTCAGAAACCCAAATGAAGAAGATATTAGTCAAGGTTCTTCAGAGAATAAGAGCCGACAGGAGACATATAGATATAAATAAAGATATTTATTATCAGGATTTGGCACACATAATTTTGAAAACTAAGTCCCAAGATCTGTAGTTGGCAAGCTGGAGACCCAGGAGAGCTGGTGTTGTAAGTTCTAAATGAAGCCCAAAAGCAGGGGAAAACCAATATCCCAACTTGAAGAAAATCAGGCAGCAAGAGACCAAATTCTTCATTCCTCAGCCTTTTGGTAGTATCCAGGCCTTCAACAGATTGGATAAGGCCCATTTGCATTGGGGAGAGCAATCTACTTTACTGACTCTACCAATTTGAATATTAATTTCATCCAGAAACACCATCACAGACACACCTAAAATAACATTTAACCACATACCTGGGCACCCAGTGGCCTAATTAAGTTGACATGTAAAATTAACCACCACAATCCCCCTAATATTTTTTAAGAGAAGAGAAAGCTGAGACTCTAAAGAGGTTGTCCAGTGTCATCAGTTTATAAGAGGCAGACGTGATATTTAAGAATTGTGTTTTATCATGAAATACTATGCACCCATAAAAAAGAATGAGATCATGTCTTTTGCAGGAACATGGATGGAGCTGGAGGCCGTTATGCTTAGCAAGCTAATTCAGGAACAGAAAACCACTACTGCATGTTCTCACCTACTAGTGGAAGCTAAATGATGAGAACTCATGGATGCAAAGAGGGGAACAATAGACACTGGGGCCTACTTGAGGATGAAGTGGAGGATGAAGTGGGGGCTAAAAAAAATAACTACTGGGTACTAGGCTTAGTATTTGGGGATGAAATAATCTGTACAACAATACCCCATGACACAAGTTTACCTATGTAACAAACCTGTACATGTACCCCTGAACTTAAAATAAAAGTTAACAAAAAAACAGAAAAAAGAAAGACAAAAGCACAAACTAAGGAAACATTATCCAGAATTATACTGTTCAAAGTAAAAGCAGATAAAAATTATGCTTATACTATTGTTGAAAGGTTGCAAAATCAACAGCAAATTGAAGATAATATTATACCAGGAAAAAAAAATTGTTTTATGTTGCTAAAGCCCAATTTCTTATCGGCTCCTCCTTTCTCTTATCCATACCTGTTTAAGTAGGCTTTATCCTTCTTGATAGTGACAGGAAATGGGAAAAGTAATTGGGCCAGGCAGTTGTGATAATGCCTAGTAAACCAAGTAAATTTACAAAGCCATGAGGTGTGAGTTATGAGCTCTATTATCTACATGTCCTAGAGTTTCCTTTCCTGAAGTGATGGCTCCAGGTGGAACAGGTAAGATATTGAAGAATCACCAACATACATATACTTCAATGATATCAGAAAGAAATGGAACAGGTCAGCAACCGAGAGAGTCTCCAGCCCACATTTATTTATAACTCAAGCCCATCTCCTAATAAGTTCATTCTTTATTGCACATACACCTCAGCCCTACAAATTTCATTCCAATACGTCCTCTCAGATGGAGCTAACTAGCCACATGGTACTCTGCATCTAATTATTTTTGCACCATTTGCATTTTTTATTGCATCATTAACATGAGGAGAGTACTCATTGCTGGGGCAACCAGGAGTGATGTCAGCATCACTTGATCTTAGCCAAAATCTTCACCTCAATTGGAATTATTGGTATCCAACAATATCCTTGACTCCCATTTGTGTTCACAAAAGTTTAAACACTCTGTAGTGCTTTGTGTATATGGGAATTTCTACCTATACTTTCCACAAATTAACTGATAACTTTTTCTACCCATACCAACTAAATCCAATATATTTCCCTTCTTCAAAGCAACAGCTTCTCCTCTATGTTAATAAGCTTTGGAGTTCGACTCTTCAGCCTCTTTATTTGGAAAAGCAGGATAGTAATATCTACCTCGATGACTCCATGGGCTCATGAAAAATGCATGCAATATCTTGAATTCCTCTACAGTTACTTTTTCTTATTTTAATTTTAATTTTATCCAAATAATATATGCAATGTTTTCAATACTGATAAAGCGATTCCCTTGTGATTCTCACTTCTCTTGGGCAATCACTTCCAATTTTCCTTTAGTGTTTCTTTTGTTATTTGCCTCCATATTTCCAAAACATATCCTTTGTAAAAATCATGCTAAGTTTGGTCTCTGTGGGTCACATGGCTTGGTTTTCAGGTTTATATATAGTTTCTCTATTTTCTATAGAAATTTTCACTCCATATCCACAACCCAGCTATGTCTGGCATCCTCAACTAAATAATATCTTTATTTCAACCTTTCCAGAGAATAAACTTTTTGTCTTATCCTGAGTGGGGAGACCTATGCACGTTGATGAAAGGTTTTAACAGTCCAAACAGGAGTTAGTAAAACTATGACCTATGGGCCAATCTGATCTGCTTCTTATTTTGTAAATAAAACCTTATTGGAGTACAGTTATGCCCACTCATTTAAATATTGTCTACAGTTCCTTTCACACTGCAACAACATAATCACATAGCTGTGACAGAGACCATAGGATGCATAATATGGGTTGTCTGTGTCTCCACCCAAATCTCATATTGAAATGTAGCTCCTATAATCCCCACATGTCATGGGAGGGACCTGGTGGGAGGTAATTGAATCACAGGGGTGGGTTTTCCCATGCTGTTCTCATGATAGTGAATAAGTCTCATGAGGTCTGATGGTTTTATAAAGGGCAGTTCCCCTGCACATGCGCTCCAGCCTGCCACCATGTAAGATCTGCCTTTGCTCCTCCTTTGCCTTCTGCCATGATTGGGAGACCTCCCCAACCATGTGGAACTTTGGTCTACTAAGCCATTTTTTCTTTATAAATTACTCACTCTCAAATAGTTCTTCACAGCAGTATGAAAATGAACTAATACAGTAAATTGGTACCAGTAGAGTGGGGTACTGCTATAAAGATACTCAAAAATGTGGAAGTGACTTTGGAACTGGGTAACAGGCCGAGGTTGGAACAGTTTGGAGGACTCAGAAGAAGACAGGAGGACATAGGAAAGTTTGAAGCTTTCTAGAGACTTGTTTAATGGTTTTGACCAAAATGCTGATAGTGATAGGAACAATGAAGTCCAGGCTGAGGTGGTCTCAGATGGAGATGAGGAACTTATTGGGAACTGGAGCAAAGGTGATTCTTGTTATGCTTTAGCAAAGAGACTTGCATCATTTTGACCCTGCCTTAGAGATCTGTGGAGCTTTGAACTTGAGAGAGATGATTTAGGGTATCTGGGGGAAGGAATTTCTAAGCAGCAAAGCTTTCAAGGAGAAGCAGAGCATAAAAGTTTGGAAAATTTGCAGCCTGACTATGCCATAGAAAAGAAAACCCCGTTTTCTGGGGAGAAAGTCAAGCCAGCTGCAGAAATTTGCATAATTAATGAGGAGCCTATTGTTAATCACCAAGACAATGGAAAAATGTCTCCCGGACATGTCAGAGACATTCGAGGCAGCCCCTCCCATCATAGACCTGGAAGCCTACGAGGACAAAAAATGGTTTCCTGGACCAGGTCCAAGGCCTCCCTGTTGTGTGCAGCCTTGGACTTCATGCCCTGTGTTCCAGCCACTGCAGCTGTGGCTGAAAGGGGCCAAGGTACAGCTTAGGCAGTGGCTTTGGAGGGTGCAAGCCCCAAGCCTTGGCAGCTTCCAAGTGGTACTGGTCCTACAGATATGTAGAGGACAAGAATTGAGTTTTGAGAACCTCTTCCTAGATTTCAGAGGATGTATGAAAATGCCTGGATGTACAGGCAGAGGTGTGTTGCAGGGGTGGAGCCCTCATGGAGAACCTCTACTAGGGCAGTGAGGTAAGTATATGGAGAGTCAGAGCCCCTACACAAAGTCCCCACTGGGGTACTGCCTAGTAGAGTTGTGAGAAGAGGCCACCATCCTCCAGACCCCAGAATGGTAGATCCACTGACAGCTTGCACCGTGTGCCAGGAAAAGCCACAGACACTCAATGCCAGCCCACGAAAGCAGCCAGGATGGGGGCTGTACCTTGCAAAGCCACAGAGGTAGAGCTGCCCAAGGCCCTGGGAGTCTAGCTCTTGCATCAATGTGACCTGGATTTGAGACATGGAGTCAAAGGGGATCATTTGGAAACTTTAAGGTTTAATGACTGCCCTACTGGATTTTGGACTTGTGTGGCCTGCAGCACCCTTTTCTTGGCCAATTTCTCCCATTTGGAATGGCTGTATTTACCTAATGCCTATACCCCCACTGTATCTAGGAAGTAACTAACTTGCTTTTGATTTTACAAGCTCAAGGTGGAAGGGACTTGCTTCTTCTCAGGTGAGACTTTAGGCTAGGACTTTTGAGTTAATGCTGGAATGAGTTAAGACTTTGGGGGACTGTTGGGAAGGCATGATTGATTTTGAAATGGGAGGACATGAAATTTGCGAGGGGCCAGGGCAGAGTGATATGGTTTGACTGTGTCCCCACCCAAATCTCATCTTGAATTATAGTTGTTGTAATCCCAGGTATTGTGGGAGGGATCTGGTGGGAGCTAATTGGATCATGAGGACGATTACCTCCATGCTATTCCCGTGATAGTGAGTGAGTTCTTATGAAATCTGATAGTTTTGAAAGGGGCTTTCCCCACCTGCCCCTTCGCTTGTTCTTCCCCTTGCTACTACCACGTGAAGAAGGACATGTTTGCTTCCCTTTCAGCCATGATCACAAGTTTCCTGAGGCCTCCCCAGCCATGCAGAACTGTGATTCAATTAAACCTTTTTGCTTTATAAACTACACAGTCTCGGGTATATCTTTATTAGTAATAGGAGAACAGACTAATACAATGCACAATACCTAAAATATTTACTATCTGGCCTTCTATACGATGAATATTTATGTCCCCACAAAACTCATATGTTGAAAACCTAATACATACATGATGGTATTAGAAGGTAGAGGCCTTTGGGAAATAATTAGATCATGAAGGCAGAGCCCTTATCAATGGGATTAGTGTCCTTATAAAAGAGGCCCCAGAGAGCTTCCTTGACCCTCTTCTACCAGGTGAGATTACAAAAGAAGACATCTCTCACTAGACACCAAATCTATTGGTGCCTTGATCTTGGACTTCCCAGCATCTGGAACTGTGAGAAATAGATTTCTGTTGTTTATAAGCCCCCCAGTTAATGGTATTTTGTTATAGTGCCATGAACAGACTAATACATGGCTCTTTACAGAAAAATTTTGTCAGCCCACAAACTATACTTACCCTGCACTACCAACTTCAAAATTATCTGGTGCCTTCTACTCCCGAAACCTTCCAGGAATCTGTGTTACAGTATTAATCAGGTTCCTTCTTATCAGCATTTCCCCACTACCTGCAGTTGAGTTTCAGTGTTCTACTCCCCGATATGTCAGTTACCATTTGAATCAATTAGTCATCTGAATCCTATCTTCTTAAAAAAAATTGCTGTCTCTGCAGTTGTTTTAACTCACATTCTTGTCCTTGAAGATTTATGCCACTTTTCTTGCCTCAGTGTTCTTTTAGTGGGGTTGAGAAATTTATCAATTAGTACTTTTCAGAAAATGATAAGCCACACAAGGTATTTCAAGCAGGAAATAATTTAATTTAGGCAATGTAAATGTTTAGGACACTGTGGAAAGGGCAGGGGTCAAAGATTAAACAAAGCCTCTACTTGTTCTCAGGTTCACTGTTAGCTCTCACAGTTGGAAAGTTGCAGAAATCACAGGAAACCACTAGTGACTGTCAATAACATTTGGGACACTGAGTCAGGTGCAAAACTGCAAACCACCTAGAGGCAGCTGCAAACCTCACATCCACTGAGACTACGTTTCTGCACAAAAGACCAACAATATCATGTCTACCTCCTACCTTTGCCCTAACCTGGAAACACTCTGGCAAGGGATTTTGGGGGATGTGCTCCCAGGCATCTAGTCCTTGGAACACAGGGGAGGAAAACAGAAGGGGAATGGTGCTGTGTTGCCAACAGTCTAGCACAAGCAGAGATGAATAAGGAATTTCACTCTACCATATTTAACTTTTCAACTTTCACTTTTTCCTCTGTACCATCAAGGATTCCCTGAAGCCACTAGCTGCTCACTAGATGGAACACTGCACTCTGGGTACACAGACAGGGGTTGGATACTTAGAGTAGTGTGACCTTGGGCAAATCATTCAGCTTTGACTTCCTTTGGTCAAATGGAGAGAGAGGAAAAAACAAAAACCCAAACAAAAACCCAAAGACCTACTTTAGGAATGCTGTGAAGAGAATAAGATAGTGCATGCTAAATGTTTAATAAATTATAAAATGCCACAAAAATGGAAAGTATAACTATGTAGACAAATTAATTCTGGCTTATTTTTCTGACTCCAAAGAATTGCAATGTATATCTCCAGGGAATACGTCTACCTGTCAATCTCATCTTGGACTTCTTTTCATCTGTCCTTTTTCATTAAAAAAAAAAGGTATTTCAAACCCTAAATGTAGCAAAATGTCACCATTGTGCTACATTTATATCATTCTTCATCAGCCTATGGCAGATGTTCTGACAGAGGAAACCGTGGGCAGCTCTAAGACTTGAGGAAAAGGGGCTCAGAATCTACTTTCTATTACACAGCCTTGTTTTCATGCACAAGTCTCAAGGTTACAAGATGTCACTTTTATTTTTATAATTCTAACCGTGGTTTCTTCTTGGAAGTACCAATCTCAAATATTAAGTACATGTTACAGCCAAAAATGAAATCTGTCAATATCTGTGGTATAATAATAAAAACTGTGCTTTCACTAATTTGAAAATGCTCCCTTTCTTCTCTTATTCAATGCTAGTCTTCTGCCTTGATTATGGATATTAGTAAATTAATGTGTACTGAAATATGTACCAGGGATGTGACGCAATGGAGGTTAGATTTGTATTTTGTGTTCACTCTTTTTTAGGACAATGGGGCAGAATGCATTATTGGAATCGTAAAGGTGGATTCTTCTAGAAAGATGAAGATGGAGGACTTTCAAATCACTGGAAGCAACTTTATTTAGATGTGTAGGCATAGGGTCATTGTTTCATTGTCAAAAAGAGGGTATATTCAAAGCTTATAAAGGAAAAACTTCTTATACTCTGAGAAGATCCTTGGAGAGAAGGAAAAGAGTATGGTAATTCTGGGTTCACAAAAGGACAAATGTCAGAAGCAATTCTGACACTTAGAGAACCTCCTGGAAGACTTATGCCCCAGGACAGGGCCTCTCAAAGTATGATTCATAGACCCTTGGGGATAGTGAGTACATGAGGTTAAAACTATTTTCATAATATAGTAAAGCATTATTCACCTTTTTTTCTTAAGTTGTATTGGCATTTGCTCCAATAATGTGAAAACAAAACCAGTGGTGGGTCAAACTTAGCACAAATCAAGACAGTGGCACCAAGCTACTGGCAGTTATGATATTCTTCACAGGCCTACATTTACATTTTTTATTTTTTATTCTTTTATTATACTTTAAGTTCTAGGGTACATGTGCACAATGTGCAGGTTTGTTACACATGTATACATGTGCCATATTGGTGTGCTGCACCCATTAACTAGACATTTACCTTAGGTATATCTCCTAATGCTATCCCTCCCCCAGTCCTCCACCCCACAACAGGCCCCAGTGTGTGATGTTCCCCTCCCTGTGTCCAAGTGTTATCATTGTTCAGTTCCCACCTATGAGTGAGAACATGCGGTGTTTGGTTTTCTGTTCTTGTGATAGTTTGCTGAGAATGATGGTTTCCAGCTGCATCCATGTCCCTACAAAGGACATGAACTCATCCTTTTTTATGGCTGCATAGTATTCCATGGTGTATATGTGCCTCATTTGCTTAATCCAGTCTATCATTGATGGACATTTGGGTTGGTTCCAAGTCTTTGCTATTGTGAATAGTGCCTCAATAATAGGCTCAAAATACAGGGATGGAGGAAGATCTACCAAGCAAATGAAAAAACATACAAACAAACAAACAAAAAAACAAAAAAACCCCACAGGGGTTGCAATCCTAGTCTCTGATAAAACAGACTTTAAATCAACAAAGTTCAAAAGAGACAAAGAAGCCATTACATAATCATAAAGGGATCAATTCAACAAGAAGAGCTAACTATCCTAAATACATATGCACCCAATACAGGAGCACCCAGATTCATAGAGCAAGTCCTTAGAGACTTACAAAGAGACTTAGACTCCCACACAATAATAATGGGAGACTTTAACAGCCCACTGTCAACATTAGACAGATCAACGAGACAGAAAGTTAACAAGGATATCCAGGAATTGAACACAGCTCTGCACCAAGTGGACCTAATAGACATCCACAGAACTCTCCACCCCAAATCAACAGAATATACATTTTTCTCAGCACCACATCACACTTATTCCAAAATTGACCACATAGTTGGAAGTAAAGCAATCCTCAGCAAATGTAAAAGAACCAAATTATAACAAACTGTCTCTCAGACCATAGTGCAATCAAACTACAACTCAGGATTAAGAAACTCAATCAAAACTTCTCAACTACATGGAAACTGAACAACCTGCTCCTGAATGACTACTGTGTACATAAAAAAAATAAAGACAGAAATAAAGATGTTCTTTGAAACCAATGAGAACAAAGATACAACACACCAGAATCTCTGGGACACATTTAAAGCAGTGTGTAGATGGAAATTTATAGCACTAAATGCCCACGAAAAAAAGCAGGAAAGATCTAAAATTGACACCCTAACATCAAAATTAAAAGAACGAGAGAAGCAAGAGCAAACACATTCAAAACTAGCAGAAGGCAAGAAATAACTAAGATCAGAGCAGAACTGAAGGAGATAGAGACACAAAAAAATGCTTCAAAGATCAATGAATCCAGGAACTGGTTTTTTGAAAAGATCAGCAAAACTGACAGACCGCTAGCAAGACTAATAAAGAAGAGAGAAAAATCAAATAGACACAATAAAAAATGATAAAGGGGATATCACCACCAACCCCACAAAAATACAAACTACCATCAGAGAATACTATAAACACCTCTACGCAAATAAACTAGAAAACCTAGAAAAAATGGGTGCATTCCTGGACACATACACTCTCCCAAGACTAAACCAGGAAGAAGTTGAATACCTGAATAGACCAATAACAGGCTCTGAAATTGAGGCAATAATTAATAGCCTACCATCCAAAAAAAGTCCAGGACCAGACAAATTCACAGCTGAATTCTACCAGAGGTACAAGGAGGAACTGGTGCCATTCCTCTGGAAACTATTCCAATCAATAGAAAAAGAGAGAATCCTTCCTAACTCATGTTATGAGGCCAACATCATCCTGATACCAAAGCTTGGCAGAGATACAACAAAAAAAACAGAATTTTAGACCAATATCCCTGATGAACATCAACGCTAAAATCCTCAATAAAATACTGGCAAACTGAATCCAGCAGCACATCAAAAAGCTTATCCACCATGATCAAGTGGGCTTCATCCCTGGGATGCAAGGCTGGTTCATCATACGCAAATCAGTAAATGTAATCCAGCATATAAACAGAACCAAAGACAAAATCCACATGATTATCTCAATAGATGCAGAAAAGGTCTTTGACAAAATTCAACAGCTCTTCATCCTAAAAACTCTCAATAAATTTGGTATTGATGGAATGCATCTCAAAATAATAAGAGCTATTTATGACAAATCCACAGCCAATATCATACTGAATGGGCAAAAACTGGAAGCATTCCCTTTGAAATCTGGCACAAGACAGGGATGCCCTCTCTCACCACTCCTAGTCAACATAGTGTTGGAAGTTCTGACCAGGGCAATCAGGCAAGAGAAAGAAATAAAGGGAAAATTAGGAAAAGAGGAAGTCAAATTGTCCGTGTTAGCAGATGACATGATTGCAGATTTAGAAAACCCCGTTGTCTCAGCCCAAAATCTCCTCAAGCTGATAAGCAACTTCAGCAGTCTCAAGATACAAAATCAATGTGCAAAAATCACAAGCATTCTTATACACCAATAATAGACAAACTGAGAGCCAAATCATGAGTGAACTCCCATTCACAATTGCTTCAAAGAGAATAAAATACCTAGGAATCCAACTTACATGGGATGTGAAGGACCTCTTCAATGGGAACTACAAACCACTGCTCAATGAAATAAAAGAGGACACAAACAAATGGAAGAACATTCCATGCTCATGGATAGGAAGAATCAATATCGTGAAAATGGCTATACCGTCTGTGGTAATTTATAGATTCAATGCCATCCCCATTAAGCTACCAATGATTTTCTTCACAGAATTGGAAAAAACTGCTTTAAAGTTCATATGGAACCAAAAAGAGCCCACATTGCCAAGACAATCCTAAGCCAAAAGAACAAAGCTGGAGGCATCACGCTACCTGACTTCGAACTATACTAAAAGGCTACAGTAACCAAAACACCATAGTACTGGTACCAAAACAGAAATATAGACCAATGGAACAGAACATAGTCCTCAGAAATAATACCACACGTCTACAACCATCTGATCTTTAACAAACCTGACAAAAACAAGAAATGGGGAAAGGATTCCCTATTTAATAAATGGTGCCGGGAAAACCAGTTACCCATATGTAGAAAGCTAAAACTGGATCCCTTCCTTACACCTTATACAAAAATTAATTCAAGATGGATTAGAGACTTAAATGTTAGACCTAAAACCATAAAAACCCTAGAAGAAAACCTAGGCAATACCATTCAGGACATAGACACGGGCAACGACTTCATGTCTAAAACACCAAAAGCAATGGCAACAAAAGACAAAATTGACAAATGGGATCTCATTAAACTAAAGAGCTTCTGCACAGCAAAAGAAACTACCATCAGAGTGAACAGGCAACCTACAGAATGGGAGAAAATTTTTGCAATCTACTTATCTGACAAAGGGCTAATATCCGGAACCTACAAAGAACTCAAACAAATTTACAAGAAAATACAAACAACCCCATCAAAAAGTGGGTAAAGGATGTGAACAGACACTTCTTAAAAGAAGACATTTATGCAGCTGGCAGACACATGAAATAATGCTCATCATCGCTCACCATCAGAGAAATGCAAATCAAAACCACAATGAGATACCATCTCACACCAGTTAGAATGGCGATCATTAAAAAGTCAGGAAACAACAGGTGCTGGAGAGGATGTGGAGAAACAGGAACACTTTTACACTGTTGGTGGGACTGTAAACTAGTTCAACCATTGTGGAAGACAGTGTGGCGATTCCTCAAGGATCTAGAACTAGAAATACCATTTGACCTAGCCATCCCATTACTGGGTGTATACCCAAAGGATTATAAATCATGCTGCTATAAAGACACATGTACATTTTTTAAAAACCAGTTTTATTTAATAATTCCTTTGATGACACAATAAAAATTAATATCTTTATTAAACATTGGCCCTTGAGTTGCATTGTCCTTTTAGGACTCTGTGTGACTAACTGAGAAACACCCACAGAGCAAAACTGCTGCATGCTGAGGGTGAGTTACTGGGGGGAGAAGCACTAGTGTGATTATTGGAGTTGCCAGCTGGACTAGTTACTTTTGTCATAGAACACCAGTTTTACTTAAGAGAATGACTGACAGATGAATTACAGTTATTCTGAGTTGGGTATTCAATGGATATTTTCTAAAAAATTAATGCCTCTAAGGACTTTCTCAGTTTTAGCATTGAAACTCCAGCATTTTCCCAGGAGCCCCTTAGTCTTGGGTGAACGGGGTGATTGGTCATCCTAAGTGAATCTGTCATTTTGAGAAAAACACTGACAGTGTCTGTTGTCAATGATAATATTTGAGCTTTCAAGCAAAAATTAGACATTTGGAAAACTTGTATTGACCACCATAAGATTGACAGCTTTCCAAATCTTAAAGACTTTTCTGACAAGATGAAGGAGATATTAGTAAATGTAATATTTTATGTTGCATAATAAAATGTATCAACATTTGGAAGATCTGCATATCTCAGTGAATCAATATTTTCCAAAAGGCAAATGCATGATATTTCAGTTTTGCATGGATAAGAGACTGATTAAAGTACAAGACGGACAGATGAATTTAATGTAACAGAGCCTGAAGAGCTCACTGATATGGTTTCAGTTTCTACATGACAACTAACCATTAAGAAACTACTACCTTTGGAGTTTTGGTATAGTATCATAGAACAATATCCACAATTGTCTGAAAAAGTAATTACATGCCTCTCCCTTTTCCAATGATGTGCCTGTGTCAGGCAAGATTTTCTTCAACCAAAGCAATAAATCATAGCAAAATGAATGGAAGAACAGATAGGAGAATCCAACTATCTCTTATCAAGGCAATGATTAAAGAGATTTGCAAAAATGCAAAAACATAATACATTTCTCACTAGATTTTATTTTGCTTTGGAAAATATACTTTTTTACAGAAATGTATTATTTCTGTTAACATATAGTGGGTTTACTGCTTCTATTTTTCAATAAATTAAATATTTTAAATTTATCCATTTTTCATTTTAAATGTGATAAATATCAATAGGTGTAACCCACATAAACAAAAGCTCTTTGGGGACCTTAATCATTTTTAAGAAGGTAAAGAAATCCTCTAACCCAAGTGTTTAAGAACTACAGCTCTGGGAAGAAGTGTGCTCACTAACTGAACCAAGACCGGGTGCTAGAAGGCATTCTTCCTTTAGGAGTAGCAAGTGGGAGAAGCCGGCCCCTACCATTGCTTTCTGAGCTCTACCTGCTCCCTTCTCCCTTTCAGGAGATCCATACTCCAATATTTCTCAGTTGCTATGTGAATCGCCTTCCTTAGCCAGCTTCTGTGCATTAGTCATGATGGATTAAGGTCATCTGCTCAGCCACAGAAGCTGAGATAACAGGAAGCCAAACTGGAATCTGTCCACATCCAGTCTAGCTTTCTGTTATCCCAGCTTCTGAGACGTCCCTCAGGTATATCTGTGATATTCAGGGGTTCCCTAGGTATGGAATCCCTGAATTCACTGTAAGTATTGAGAATAATGGCAGAGGCAATGGAGCATTAGTGCTTTAGAAGTCTTGGCCACATCCCTAATGGAACGTGTAAGGGACACCAAGGTCACTTAGGGAGAGGGTGATCTTTCCCTTAAAATTGAGAACAGACGTTTCTCTGTTTTGTCAAATTACATATACAATGACATTTCTAAAGGCAATACATTACATTTCACATAATACATTACAGATTATAGGCTATGGAAGAAAATAACATTTTTTACTTTTCCTTCTTAAATATTAGTAAATTCATTTTCTTCCTTCTCATGTTTTACTTCATCTGCCTTTCCAGTCCTCAGTCCTGGATCAATTCAAATTTCCACTTTCTCTACCACTTTTCTCCAACTATTAAGCACAGCTACAGATAATGCCATAGTGGTGCCAACTGGCATGATCATCGATGGATAGATAGTTTTCAAGACCAGCAGAACTCACAAGCTCTTCAGCAATTCTTTACTTTGCCCCTGGTGACAGCCTTTTGTCTCTCCTATTTAGCTACTTCAACTTACTATACTCCTCCATCCCGAGTCTCTTCAAAGTTCTGCACCAGTGTTTTAGGGCAGGGATCCCCAACTCCCAGGCCACAGACCAGTACCAGTTGGTACTGTTAAGAACTGAGCTGCACAGCAGGGTGTGAGCAGTGGGTGAGTGAGCAAAGCTTCTTCTGTATTTACAGCCACTCTTTATTGCTCACATTACCACTGGAGCTCTATCTCCTGTCAGATCAATGGCAGAATTAGAGTCTCATAGAAGCATGAATTTTATTGTGAACTGTGCAGGTGAGGGATCTGGGTTGTGTGCTTCTCATGAGAATCTAATGCCTGATGATCTGTCACTGTCTCCCATCACCTCCAGATGAAACCACGTAGTTGCAGGAAAACAAGCTCAGGGCTCCCACTGATTATACATTATGGTGAGTTGTTTTATTTATTATATATTACAATGTTATTATAATATATCCTATTATATTATAATAATAGACTATTATTAGAATATGTACACATATTCTAATATGTACACACTAATAATAGAAATAAAGTGTACAATAAATGCAACACCCTTGAATCATCCTGAAACCATCCCTCCCCAACAATCTGTGAAAAAATTGTCTTCTATGAAATCAGTCCTTGGTGCTAAAAATGTTGGGGACTGCTATCTGAGAGAGACGCTATGTTCAACAGAGCTCAGTTAACAGCATTAGTGAAAAGAGATCCTGAGAACAATACCTGTGGGAAACACTGGGGCAAACAAAGGGAGAGAGATTTCTTTTCTGCAGAACTTCTAAGCAAGATTTTAGCAGGCTACATATGTCAAAACTCTCTGAGAAGAATCAGTATGTTTCACAGACATCTGACCATGTAATTCTTTTTTTCACATAGCCAGACTTAGGGAACTTGTTTCCATGAGATAGCCTTAGGAAAATATTTATTCCTTCTAGCCATCTCTACTTTCATTTCTTTCAGATTATTTACTTCCTAAAATCGGTAATGACCTTCTCACTACTTCCACTTAAATACTCATAGACCTAATATTCAATACAGCATAATAGTGAAGCAAATAGTTGGTAGAATCAAACATCCTAGGTTGGAATCCTGGCCCAGCCATTTACTAGATGTGTCACTTGGGTACTTAAACTCAAATAATTCTTAATCTTAAGAAATGTTTATTATTCTTGTTTAAAATGATTCTGATTCTAGATGGCTCTTCTATCTTGGGAGAACAATACGCATTTAAGAAATCAAAAGATTAGTTTTTCCATTAAAATACTTTTGTTTTAGGCAGAACATTGCTTTGTTAAAAATTGAAATATTTCAATGCTTTTTTTATGATTTCATTTTTTAGATTATACTACATGGAATGTTAGGTGATTGCAAAATCAGAGTCCTAGTTTCAACTCTGCTATTTCACTTGTATAATCTTGGGAAAATTTTCTAATTTCCCCTCAACCTTTGTGACAATATTCTCATCTTAAAATGGGAATAATTGTACTCATTTATACTGTAAAGATTAAATAAAATATATAGAGAGAATGCTTAGAACACTGTGAGTGCTATAAAAATGTTAGCTAATATAATTATTAACTCTTTGATATAATTAATATTTTGGAGAGAAGAGACAGCTCTTACTCATTTTTGTAACCCTTGTCCATTGCACAGTACCTGGTATAAAATAAGATCAAATAAATGCTTGATGAATAACAATACCTACCATTATTAAAAAGTTTTATAATTTATAGCATATGTTGGCATATATTAACTCATCAGATTCTTGCAAAATCTTACTAGAAAGCCAGAGCAGGAATGAGTATCTCTTTTCCTCTCTAAAGATGAGAGAGATAAACAATTAAGTAAAACAAAGCAAAATGAATTTAGAAAACTTTCCCAATATTACACAGGATAATAAGCAGCAGAGTTGGAACTAGGACTCTGATTTTGGACAATCGCCTAATATCCCATCTAGCATTATCTGAAAAAAATGTATTATAGAAAGTATTGAGACATCCCAATTTTTGACAAAACAATGTTCTGCCTAAAAGAAAGATATTTTAATGGAAAAACTAATCTTTTAATTTTTAAAATGTATGTTTTTCTCCCAAGATAGAAAAGCCGTCTAGAATCAGAATTATTTTAAACAATGAGAATAAACAATTTCAAGATGGTGTTTAGTTCAGAACAAAGAATGACAATTTGAATTTCATTTGGCAGGCAAGACAGAAATGCATAAAAGATGAATTACAGTCTTATTCTCTAAGTCTAAAGGGAGTGTCCCAAATCAAACTACTCTTTTGAATAATATGAAGAAATGTAGAAACAAATTACCCATGTGGAGTATAAAAAATGCACTTTTTGGTGAGGGGGCTGAACTCCAGGGTTGAGATAAATGAAGATGTACAAGAAACTGCTGCTTGTTAGAATGGGAAGGCTGCGCATTTCTGTACAAGCACGTTTTGCTTGGAGGCAGCATCTAGCCAATATCCTGTCCCTATCTGTCCATAAAGAAGGGTACTTAACATAAGCTCAGCAGTTTGATTGTTCATATGCTGTTTTCTCTTTGAACCCAAGTTAGTCTTTTCTCCTTCTTACCAGCTCTTTATGTATTCAGCTCCAGATTCTCTCTGGTCTTCATCCTCACCCATCTTTTCTTGGCCTGTCTGAACTCTGACCAAAGAGTTCTACCAAAGATCAGATACAGTAGTAGCTCCCCGGGCCATCCTACTGATCTTGATTCCAAACTCTTCACCTTATCTATACCTACTTGGTTGGCTTGGATATGCTGACCCTGGCCTCAATTCCACTTTTTGGATTTTTTATACCAGCAGAATACCTTGTTCTGTATCAGGGATTGGCAAACTATGGCTTGTGGGCCAAATCTGGCCTGCAGCCTACTCTTGTAAGTTGTCTTATAGGAACTCAGACATGCTGATTCATTTTTGTGTTGTCTATGTCTGCTTTTACATTACAACAGCAGAGACCATATGTCCCACAAAACTTAAAATATTTAATATCTGGTTCTTGAAAACAAAACTTTTCTGAACACTGTTCTATACTAACAGAAGCCTCAGATGTGGCATATTGCTTATATTGCTACACTCTGTCCTAAACTTCTAGCCAGATTCCCTGCCCTCCACACCTCTCCTGGCTTACCCTCTTCTGAGATGACAGCCTTTCAGTTAACAATTGCTGATTACCAGGTAGCAGAGGCCAATTAGCAACATGTATGTTGGCTTTTCTTTCAGGACTATTATTCTAAGAGGAGAAGCTTCTTGGCTATTGCTTCCTCTATGTTTCTCTAGTCTAGATTTTTCTGCAAACTTTGTTATCTCTTACTTGCATTTTTCTTTAACTTTCTAACCCATTCCTGCCCAATAATTTGTGTTTAAGGATATATTGATTTTGCATAATGGTTTTCTCTTGTATTACACACATGACAACATTCTCTTTAGGTAACCTGAACAAAATTCTGGTTGGCTAATGTGCAGAAACTCCTGCTCTTGTCTTGTCTATGTGCCCAGCCATAGACAAGATTGTTGTGGTTGCTGCTTTCATCCTTTGAAAAGAGGGATACTGAGGTTGAGTCATTCCAGAAATGATGCATGATTTGGCAGAATTTTCAGTTTTCCACAGTATTCATTATCTATAGTTGGGTAAAAAATTTACCCCAAAACTTAGTGACTTTGGACAACCACATATATTATCTCATAGTGTCTGTGAGTCAGGAATTCAGGTGTGGCTTAGCTGGGTCATCTGGCTCAGGATCTCTCCCAGGTGGCAACCAAAGTGTCAGCCTGAGTTGTACTCATCTCAAGACTCTCTACTGGGGAAAAAGCTGCTTCCAAGCTCGCTCCTGTGGTGTGAGCAGCATCCAGTCACTCCTTGGCTGTTGGCTGGAGGCCACTCTAATTTCTTGCCACCGAAGCCTCTCCATAGGCAGCTCTCAACATGGAAGCTGGCTTCATCAAAGCATGCAGGAAATACCAGAGAGAGTGCAAGCAAGACAGAAGTTACTGCCTCTTTACTAACCAATCTTGGAAGTAATATTCTGTCTTTCCTGCCATATTATATTCATTAGAATCGAGCCATTATACCCAAGGGGAGGAAATTACACAAGGGTGTGAAAACCAGGAGGCAGGGACAGTGAAGGACCATTTCAGAAGCTGCTTATCATACTGCCTTCCAGAATGCATATGTGCCTACAGCGTTTAGCCTTCCTCCAGTCTCCTGTCTCTCTCTCTTGTTCTTCTTCTTATGCCATTCAGGGCCAAGATGAAATATGTGGCCCTTTTCACATCCATGCTGAAGCCTTTTCTACTTCCACAATCTGCAGTCAGGCTAACATTTCATTGTATCAACTGAACCATTATGCCAAGGAGCTATCGTGCATTATTTCCTTTTGGATTTGGGAAAACTTTAAATGTTTGAGCAAGTTATGGCTCCAGCTAAAAGCACATTTATTGTTCTCATTGGAGAGCACAGTTACAAATGCTGCTAAAATATGTGCTTTAACATCAGTATCATTTTTATTAGGTTTTCCTTCATGAGCAAGACTACATAATAATGGTCTTCTATTATGTGTATCTTTTTGCATTTTTTTGGTTACACATATTGGATTGCTTTTCACCCATAGCAAAAACTCAAAGATTGCTCTGTGCACAAATGTCTTTGTCAAAACAAAGATTTTATGCCAAAGTGGTATCATGTAGAAAGTAATACTTCTGATAGAGACATTTGTGTTTGCTGGCTATGTTTAGCATGACGAAATTAAAGTTAATTTTTTCTGTAGCCTAAGCCAAAAATAACACCAATGTTCCTTCCATGCCTCACTTCCCACAGAACCAGGCAATAAACACCCCCAGGCCACATACACTCCATGCTTTAAGGGCCATCCTGGACTCATATTAATGCCAGCTTATAATTCCTAGGCTACCTCTAACAGTTTTTTAATGAACATTAGTCCTGCTGCTGCAGCCCAGACAGCAGAAGTGTAAAAGGAAGTCAGCTCTGGTGTATAAGGAACAGCTTCCAAAATGCCTTGAGCCACCTAACTAAAGATTATTTTTAAAAAATAAATAATTATTGCAATAAGCTAGTTTATTTCTTCATAGATCAGTCCCTCCACTGTCCCAACCTAATTAGAGTCATTTGTATTTAAGGGATATTGATTTTGCATAATGGTTTTCACTTGTATTACACACAGGACAACATTTTCCTTGCTTAACCTGGACAACGATCTGGTTGACTGATATGCAAAAACCCTTGTTCAGACGTCCACCCTGGCATCTGTGTCTCAAGAAGAGAAGGGTTCAAATTGCTGTTGATGGTGTTATTGAGTATATAAATAAACCACGAAATAACAGAGGACTATGAAGGGAAGAGCTGCATTTGTTTGACCTTGTTAAAACTGTTATGCTGTGGGACTTGACTGCTACAATTAATATGAGCTTTGCTGGTTTTCCTCTTGGCTGGGGCCCCTGTGTGCTCTCTGAATGATAACTCGGGCCCATCCCAGGGACAGGTAGAATTGAAAAGTCTTTTTATTTCCATAGGCTTAAGCCAAACTCCTCAAAACAAGCTATTCCAGAGCTGAGCTGGAGCAAGGCTAATGCCGCGGTTGGCAACCCATGCGTAGCCTCCTCCTTGGCGAGCCCAGACGCCGCGCTTATCCACTTCAGCTGTCTTTTAAAAGCCTCCTTCTCACAAAAGACAGAGCCGATCTCAAGGGCCTGGGAAAATAGAAAATTCTCACACTGTGATAGGAAACACTGTCAAGACCTGAAACTCTATAGCAAAGTATCAGACACCAGTGTGTAGTCACAGATAAGGTGAGGGAACAGAGCTGTGTGGAATAAACAACTACAAAAAAATTAAAATAGGTGAGTACGCTGGAATTGTTACATTTAAGAAGCAACCAAGAGCAATTCACTTTTCAGAGAGTGTGCCGCCAATGTTCTTGTCATTTATTAACTATGGTATATATTTGTTTCCCTCCATATGTCCTTAAATGAGGTCTTAGGATGAGTGTGGAAATTTCAGGCTGCTGATACCCTGGACATTTTTGCTTGGGGTCAGCATAGTAGATTGACTTGCTCATTTGGAAAATTAAAAGGGAGATATATATGAATACCTAAAATAATACTATACAATGATTCCAACTGACATGCTTTCTTAGAGCTTTGGATGCAGGACCCACTAAAACCAGACAACTAAACACCAGGAACAAGCAATATAAGAAAAGCAACATTTAATATTGAGAGACTGACAGTTCACATCTATCCAGCCATATATTTCTGTAGTTCTTATCACCAAGGTACTTGAAACCCAAAGGATAAAGACCATGTACTCTCCCCCGACTAGGTGATTAGGATGAGCTCCCCTGCTCATGATGAGAAAAGTGAGAAAAGTCAGAGACTGCTTATTTTTTGATGAATGCTCTTCAAATTGATATTAATTTATATAAAAAAGCAGGTTTCACAAGGGTATTAATATACATGACAATGTAGCACACAGCAAAGAGAGTTTTTGCACTTTCAAATATTCTGGGACTGCATCTTCCAACAGAAATTGCAATTTCATTAGCATTTATGACTAGCTTTCCAGGGATGTTTGCCAAAGGGATGAAAGCAGAAACAAAACAAAACAAAACAAAAAACCACAGCAGCCCTTTCACAGGCCCACACAAAGGTGCTAATTAGTTAGTGATGGTTTTCCTCTGTGGGCAATGGCCCAGAATGCTGGGACTTACGACCGTAGACCTATTTCCATTAGGCCTAGCAAAACAACAAACACGTTAAATGAAATGAAAATTTTCCTTTGTGGAGTTTTATGTCAACGAATGGCCTCCAAGCATATAAGGAGTTGTTATGCAGAGCATTATGAGAAGTTACTTTATACAAAGGAAGTTAGCCACTGCCTAGGAAAGGTGAGTCTGGATTTTCCAACTGTAAGACTGTTTCAGTATAAAAAAGATGAGTTGCAGACAGAGGTGGGAGCAACATTCTTGTAATACAGATATTTTTTAATTAAGAAAATTGTTTTCCTTGAAATGAACACATGGTAACTTGACTCAATTTTCTTCTTAATATTCTAGAGTACAGTTTTCAGTGAATAAATACCAGCAGTGACTATTTGTTGAATATGTACCAGGTGCCACATTCTGTACCTTCTAATCTCCTTTTATTTTCACATTAACTTTGTGAGAAAGGCATTGTTGCCTTCATTTTTCAGATGGGGGCGATAAGGATCAGTAAGGTTGCATCACCTCCCTAAAGTCACATAGGTAAGATGTGATAGAATCAGGATTTAAACCAGTCTTTGAGTCATCCAAACCCAACTTCTTTATTCATCTGAAAGAGGCAGAAAGTTAATACCAGGGTCCTCTACCTTGCCCTGTCGCCTAGGCAGAATTCTCATTGTCCAAACGAATAAAACCCTATTCAATTCTGTTGAGCACCTTAAAAGTGGGTTAATTTAATAACTTAATTCTCTACTCCACCTGATACTGTGAGAACCCAGTCCCACAAATATTTGAAGTAGAATCATTCATTCCACAAACCCTTAATGGGCATCTACTATGTGTGACATACCGTGATAGTTGCTGAACCATGGAAAGGGAAGCTTCTCTGCTGGTTTGCTCTTCTTTGCCTTAGGCAGGGCTTCTGGGAAAGAGAAGGAATGATAGACTCCATTACAGGTGAAAAGGGAAGGAGAAAATGAACAGAGTTTGGGAAAGAAGGAACAGCTGTGCCATCGAAGAAGACAGGAGTGGGGCTTCCATGTTCGTTGTGGCTTTATTCATATTAGCCAAGAGATAGAGTCAACTTGGGTATTCATTAATGGTTCAATGGAAAAAACGTGGTACAGATACACAATGGAATACTATTCAGCTTTTTAAAAAAAGGAAATCCACTATTTACAACAACATAGATGACCTGGAAGACATTAAGCTAAGTAAACTAGCCAATTACAGAAAAAAAGAAAAACCACTGTGATCTCACTCAGTTGTGGAATCTAGAAAAGATGAACTCACAGAAACAGAGAGTAGAGTGGTGATTACCAGGGCTGGGGGAGGGGGTGTTGGGGAGATGTTGATCAAAGATACAACATTTCAGTTAAGCAGGAGGAATAAGTCCAAGAGATCTATTGTACCACATGGTGACCATTGTTAATAACAACATATTGTATACTTGAAAATTGCTAAGAGAGTAGAGTTTAAGTATTCTTGCCACACAAAAAAATGTGAGGTAATGCATATGTTAATTACTTCATTTAACCATTCCATAAAGCATACATGAAAACATCATATTGTGCACTGTGGTTATTATGCATAAATATTATACATAATATTTATTTGTCTATTAAAGAAATAATATTTTAAAGCCTTTTTTAATAAAAAAGACAGGAGTGAGGTTAGACCTTTGAAGAATACATGTGCAAATTAACTATCATCTGAATTTTGGAACCGACACATTTAGAAAAGGGCACAAGACATGCTGTACACTGAACTGGAAACATACTTCATTTTAAGTGATGATTTGGGGAGGAGAAATACAGGGTTATTGAGGCAAGTCCATGAGGTTCCTATGAAGCAGCCATTAAAAACGAGAACCCTGCTGAAGCAGGTGGATCATGAGGTCAGGAGTTCGAGACCAGCCTGGCCAAGACGGTGAAACCCCGTCTCTACTAAAAATACAAAAAAAAAAAAAAAAAAAAAAAAAAAAATTAGCCAGGCACGGTGGCAGGCACCTGTAATCCCAACTACTCAGGAGGCTGAGGCAGGAGAATTGCTTAAACCTGGGAGGCAGAGGTTGCAGTGAGTTGAGATCACACTGAACTCTAGCTTGGGTGACAGAGGAAGACTCCGCCTGAAAAAAAAAAAAAAAAAAGAATAAGAGCCATGGACTTCCTGCCTCCTAGGGTCCAAGTCAAATTCAGACCACTTGGCTAGTCAGCAGCAGCCTGATCTTGTATCACAAGATATGGTTTGCAAGTTATTCATTCACAAGGAGGAGTGAGAGAGAGTGCACAGACAGGATGTTGTCAGTGTAGATCCCACTGTCATCTCAGTTTACAAGTGAATTCCCAGAATTAGTTTCAACGTGAGAAGTTGAAAGGGTGGACATGAATAAAGACAGGGCCTAAAGCAAGCCCACTTATGCTGGTGACACATGTAAAAAGTTGCAGAAATGTTCTGGTCCCTGGTCTATTTGTCTGGGTCCTGACTTACCCCCAGCACCCCAAGCGAAGTAACACATTCTAAACAGAATTTTCAAATATCCTATTTCTCTTGAAAAGCATAAAGCAGACTGCTGTACATAACTCGTGGAAACTGTTACTAGCGACTCTACTTTTTCAGTATCCTGTCATTTCCAGGAATGTCCCATTCATTTCCTCATTGCGTATTTCATCTCTCTTTGCACTTCCATCCCACACTGTAAGGCATGTGAGAAAGCAGGAAGGTGCTTTCTACACATCACACTCTTTGTCCCTCAGTGTCAATTCCTCTGAGGAGTATGCTTTGATTTAGCCCCTTTTTAAAACCATAAACACTTCCCAGATTTCACTCTACGTTTCAGACTGTGCAACATAGAAGCTTAAGGAACCCTTCTGGGAGTTATTAAAACAGAAGAGGGGAAAAACAAGTCAGAACTTTGTGGGAGAGAGTGGCAGAGGGCCAAGATGGGAATAGCCATAAGTTAATAATTGTGTCCCTTTATAATAGTATGCAAGTGAAAGCTCCAAACAGAAAGCACAGAATTAGACGCTACCCTTCTAGGGTCACTTGACCCTAGTGAATCCCTGAGCAGTGCAACGTGTTGATTCCCAGAACTGCCTGTGGAACCAATGGAACCATGTGATTTCCAATTCTAGGTCCCATGGAAATATCAGTGGAGTCACAGAATACTCAAACCTGGAATCACCATCATTAGAGTGGACAGCTTGATGATGTTGGAATAGCCATTGTTGACATTCATATAATGGTCTTCCACCTTCTAAAACGAAGCCTGATGCACAGGAATTTATAGAAGTAAGCAGTCCTGGAGTTCACAGGAAAGCTCCCCTGTGGTTAAACAGTCAATGACGTCATCACAGAAAAATGTGGTGAATCCCCAAGGACCACTATTCTGTTTTTAAAGGAAATTGCTTTCCCATTAAATGTTTATGGTTCTCTATCACTAATCTGTAAGAATAACAATATAAATGAAGCCACACTCATCCTTGAAAAGAAAGAAAGGAATCAGGGTTTATGCCACAACTCAAAAGGCAGACATTGAAATGATTAAAAAGTCATTCATTCATTCATACATTCATTCGATAAATATTTGAAAGTGCCTACTATAAATCTCATGTCCTGTGCTCAGCACATGTGATGTAGTGAGTGATAGGCAGATATATATGTCCCTGAGTATCATCAAACTTAGAGTCTATCCAGGAAGTCACAAAGTGAGAATTTATAGGTTCTTTGATTATCCTTATGTGGAGGCCAAAGGGCAGAACCTGTAGTGTTGGTGTAGGACTCACAAAACCTCTCACCTTCCTAAGGAAGGTTCATTTGAACTGAGCTTCAAATGAAAACTATAAAGTACAGGCAAGAGAGTTCCAGGCGGAGGATCCAGCATGCTACCCTTTTGTGAATTTCACCCCTCTGTAATGCTTCCTCACCAGTAACACAGAAGGTTAATCAGTAAGTGGTAGGAAATTTGGGGGAAATGGGTAACTTTTTCATGGCTGCCAGGATGCATAATTCAAATAAAATTCCCGTCAATAGCCTCCTGCTTTGTACTTTAATTGATGTGTGTCAAACAGTCTATCTTCTTCTCAGATCTGTGTCCATGTTCAACATTTCTGGGCTCCTTCCAAAATGGTGATAGGCAGCCTTCTGACAAAAATAGTCAGGTTTTTTTGTTGTTGTTGTTTTGTTTTGTTTTTCTCCCCTCTTCCATTAGCCATGGCCTCTTGCCATGTAGAGTCTCACAAATGGACACAAACCAATCAATCACCCTTATAAAAATGTCAAAATTCATCCTTCCCTACTGTGAAATGAATGCACTGACCTTAACACAAATGTAGAAATGAATTAAAAAAAAATCTATCCCCACCATGGACCCCTGGCTGCCACATTTAGATTTTCAGACTTTTCAGTTTGACAAAGCTGACATTACTGAGAAGAATTTCTCACTTCTTTAAAAATAAAAATTAAAAAAGCTGGAAGCAGATAAATAGACCCCAAATTTACTAATAAGAATTTATTTGCATACAGGCTTTGCCGGTCAAGATAGGAAGAGACATTATTTGTTCAGAAGGAAGAAATGAGACAGAGAGACATTCATTTCAGACTGTCTTTAAAAACAAACAAAAATGAGTTTTCTCAATCTAGAGACCTTCTTCTAACACTTCACCAGGATGTCTGCTTCATGCAGTGTCAAGTTCTAGTTTGTGTGGCATAGAACTGGATAAAAGTGGAAGCCTTAAAGTTGGCAGAGATGTCAGCTCAAGTCCTGGCTCTATCATTTGTCAGCTCCGTGATTCTGAGTAGAAGACTTAAGCTCTTTAACCCTCAGTTTCTTAATTTGTAAAACAAGACAATAATATCTACCTCCTAGAATTTTGCAATGGCCATCTCTTGTTTTCACCAGCCTGGGCACCATTTCCACTCTTTTGGTATTAGCTCTTTAATTATCTTTGGGAGGACACACTTTCCACTCTCGAGGCATAAGGTTCCGGGGGATAACCCCACTTCTGGCTCTTGGGAAGAAACATGCATTACACAACCGCACAATCAGAGTATTCTAACCGCTTGGCCATGGGATCTGTTTCAAGGTTCTGTATGTGACACAGAGTGGGACAATGAGACTCCTACTAAAGATGTTTTAGGAAATTATTGGGAAAGATGATCTCTGGGAGCTGGAGTTACTAAGTATATAGGAATTAGACCTGAAGCTGCTGGAAACCTTGAAGAGAGCCTGCCAAAGCGTGAATCTAGCAGAGAAAAACAAAAGGAGATTGAGGGAGATAGAGTTAAGTCCCTGGATCCTGCTACAGCTCTGGAGTTTTGGGTTCCATATGTCAACAAATTCTCCTTTTTTGTATTGGGTTGTTTGAATTCAGTTTCTCAAAATTTCGATTGAAGTAAACTCAATTTATACATGAATTTCAAGAATTAAACAATAACGTTCATAAGGTACTTAGTACTTGGTATACAATAAGTCAATAAATGGAGTCACACATTGTGTCATGTGCACATGTGTGTTTATGCTTGTTTCTTTCTTTAGCACTTACAAGTTGCTCAAAGAGTTGAGATACAAAAAAATATCCAAGGTAGTAAGCTATGGCTCAGTTCACAGCTACTAGTAACCCCAGGACACTTTTAATTCTGTGTTTGAGAAACAAATCACCTTTTTGGACTTCTCGTTAATTTATTTGGACAATACTACCACTACCATCATTTGCAACATCAAAATTGTAAAAGAGGAAGAATGAAAAGAGGAAGGAAGGAAGGAAGGAAGGAAGGAAGGAAGGAAGGAAGGAAGGAAGGGAGGGATGGATGTTGATAAGCTTTTAAAGGAGGTATGATGCCATAAAACTCCCACTCTCCTGATTCTGTAATTCTTCCACACTCAGGAGTTACCTTCTCCAGGGATCCCATGCATTCCATTTGCCCCTTCACCTTCTTTATAAAAGCCTGTGTTTATTCAGGAAAAAAATAATCTGAAATCTATTCAGGGGCAAATGACTGATAATAGCTTTAAAAAGTTACCCTTTTTATGGATATTTGCATTTTAACAGAAATCAAAACAAAAACGAAAGTAACATGCCTCAGGCATCAAGGAGAAAGGAAGGATTATTTGTGGAGCCCCTACTATGTACAGGGCAATTAATATGCTGTATCTTATGGAATCCTCATTACCTTGTGAGATAGGTATCATACTCATTTTACAGATGGTGACACATGCTCAGAGTTCAATACTTGCCAAAGCCACATAACTCAAAATGGATGAATCTGAAATAAACCGCGTTGCAGTTGAACAAAAGCCCATGTTTTGGGTTAAGATTCTTCCTAATGGTCCTGGAACAGTGACTGTCACTAGCTGAGCATCTCACTGACTCTGGACATGGAAATAGGAGACACATTTGTGACTATTGACCCAGCATTAGGGTGAATGGAGACAGGACAGAGGACAGCAGAGTGACAAAGCAAATTTTATCTAAGATAAATTTTCAAATTCAACAGCAGGAACCACTCCAGCACTTTTTTAAAACTTCAGTGAAACAGATTTTCTAAACTGCATACCAGCACCTAATCAGTTTGGTCTTTCTTTCTCTTTCCTTTCAATTTTACTTTAGCTTCTAGCCTTATGCAGTTGGCTGTGTAAGGAGGCAAAAAAATTCTCTGTGCTTTGTCATCTTTTTTCTGTCATCCTCTACTTTCTCACATTGTAGTCTTAATTTGATCAGCAGTTATGAAAAAGAAACATTAATCCTGGGAAAAAGGACATTGTTCATGGCCAGACAGTTTCAGTATTGCTTCTAAAGTGAAGTGTTTTGTGCTTGGATATGAGTTTTGTCCCTTAGGACACTGTAATTCTTTCATGTGAGAATAGAAGGGGGACAAAGTTGCTTAGTATTGGATAGAGGACACCTGGTACCTGGAGGGCTTGGCAGAGATCATGCTAAATTCTGTACCCCAGCTGAGCTTTGTGCAAGAGGGTCCCAGAAGATGCTGCTGAATATGTTTGTAATCATGAGGGCACTAGTGTTGGGATGAAAGAGGGGGAGGAATGAGGGAAAAGAGAAAAAGAAAGGATGAGGTCCCTCTATCCATTGTGACAGGACAATCTCCTATGTCTAGGAATGTAAATCTAAGTAGTTGCTTTTTTATGATTATAGCTGTCATTTATACAGCACTTACTGGATCTCAGGTACCTTGCTAAGTGCTTTATGTGAGTATCTCACTTTTATTTTTACAGTAAACATTAGGGGTAGGTACTATTGTAACAGTTGAGGAAAATTAGGCTTAAGTTTTCAGCAACTTGTGCAGGACTTGCATGCTTTTCATCACTACACTGTACTGTCTCCTGAATGTTTACTATGTACCAGGCCCTCCAAGGAATAGGTGAATAGGTGAATGAACCAACTGTGATAACCTCAGCACTTGGCACAGTGCCTGGCCCGTGGGAGACATTCAATAGATAGTTATTGAGTAATGGATGGATGGATGGATATGTAGATGAATGGATGGATAGATGAATAGATGGAAGAATGGATGAACAGATGAATGAATGGATGGATGGATTAATAGAAGAAGGGGCAGATGGACAGATGGATGGATGGATGGATGGATAGATGGATGGATGGATGGATATGTACATGAAGGGATAGACAGATAAATAGATGGAAGAATGGATGAACAGATGGATGAATGGATGGATGGATGGAAGAATGGATGGATGGATGGATGGATGGATGGATGGATGGATGGATGGATGGATGAATGGATGGATGGATGGATGGATGGATATGTAGATGGATGGATGAGTGGATGAATGAACAGATGGATGGATGGGTGGACGGATGGATGGATAGATGAAATATAATGCAGTATGATAGCGGCACTAATAGAGGTAATCATGGGGTGCTGCGGGAACATAGAGAAGAAGAAATCAAATCTATTTAAAATAGATGATATTTGAGCTGAGATTTGAAGTAGGGGTAGAAGTTCACTAGCCAGCGGCTACCATCCATATAAGATTGACTTCAGTTGTACTCTCACCATTACTCTGCTCCAGCAAAGCAGTTCTGAGTTTTCTTCCATCATCCAGAGAGCCAGAGACTGCAGAGTAAAGAGCAAAGATCCCAGCCTGCTCAGTCTCCATTCACTCTTCTCCCCAGGGCGTTCCCAAGCCTTTCTCTGGCATTGATTTTCTTCCTTGTCTCCAATACAGACAGGCCAGCCCCCAGGAGTGACATGTATTGCCTACAAACCTGGTATCTGCATTTCTTAGGCTAAGGATCATTAATGTTTTTAAGAGCAGTGTATTACACTTCAGGTCTTCATAAATAATCATTACAACAATTATAACAATAATTAACAAAGCAGGAGCAGCAACAAAAATAGCTTACTTACATTATACAGTGCTTTATGATGTGCAAAGGTATGTCAGTGTGCATTACTTAATGATACATCGTAGCTGCCCCGTGAGAGAGACAAAGCACATAATCCTTCTACCATTTGACATAATTGGAACTGATACTCAGGAGAGAAGAGATAAAGTATTTGGTGAACACCTCTATATACTAGTTTAACACTGGTGATTGAACATCCTCATCTCATTGAGACTTGTGCTAGCTTAGTAAGTAGGTGCTCATGTTTGCCACTGAATAAAATGAGGTTCAGTAAGTGACTTTTCCACGGGCACCAGGGAAATAAATGGGAAAGCTGGGACTGAAAGACAAATTTTCTTATTCTCAGTGCAGTGCTCTTTGTATTTCAATATCTTGCTTCCTCATTCCTCAAGAGATTCAGAGAAAGAGGACTAGTGACCAAGAAGCCCACCTTTTTAAGAGAGTTTGGGGCTATTACAAATGGTAGGAGTCTTGGCAGTCATTGATCCACCCAAACTCAGCCAACCCTGGCTATAGATCACAGACAATTGGGTCCAGGGCCAGCTCTTGAAATATTTGAGGTTTCAAAGTTTGTCTTGGCCTCTTCAATTGCCTTTGAGGGCCATTGTCTTCCATCTTCTTTTTTGCCATTCCCCCACTCACTCCATTAAATTTTCTTTTATTCTCGATTGCTGTCCTTGGTGTTTTAAATGATGTTTTGGTTCTTAGGAATGAGAGATGTGTGTGCATGTGTGTATGTCAGTGAGTGAGTGTGTGTGTGTGTGTGTGTGTGTGTGTATTGAGAAGAGACTTATTAACGCTTCTTAGAATCTCAACACATGTGAAAGTAGCATCCACTGTGTCTTGCTCATTATTTTGTAAGAACCATCCACAGGCAATCTGCTCTCTTACCCTGAGAACAGAAGCAACCTGAATGGTGAGAACACAGTTATAAGGACAGCAAATGCAACTGGACTCTGGCTGCATCTACCATGCAGAACTGAGGCTCCCCAAGAGCTGGGGCAAATGAGAGAAGGGCAGAAAATCTTGACTTAGAGATGCTCTGAGGGGCTAAAGTATCTCCCTTACTCCCGCTGCCCTCACCAATGAAAATGGTGCCACCCACTTCCAGAGGCAGTGGGAGGCAATACATCTGCCCGTGTAGGAAAAGAAGAATGAGAAGTGAAAACAGAGATATTATCAAGGGGTTGGCAGACTTGGTCCAATAAGAATCCTGCAGGCAAAGGCATTGTGGGGCTTCCCACAAAGAGCAGGGAGATATGAGATTAGAGTAGAGAAGACCAAGGGTGGATGGAAGACTAGTTAGGAACCAACTACAGTAGTACTCCGAATGAAAGCTGATGGGGAACATTAACCAAGGCAGCAGAAGGGAGACTGGAAGAATAGGTGCCTTAGTGATTGGAAGGAGAGAGTCTCCAGCTGAGACCCAATCTTGAGGCAGGACTGAATGAAGGCACTCAGCCCTGAAGAAATGAAGGTGGAAACCAACATGAGTTGGGAAGACAGATCCCACAACACACCTGACCCCTTTCATTAGTTGCCAAATGTTTGCAGGCAGATCTATACGTGACATATGGTGAAGCAGGAGGAAGATGTCTGGCATGTAAATCAGTTTTCTTTGCTGTTTTGCCTTGACAATGTTAAGGTGAACACTTCTGGTCTCATAGGACCACCAGGGGCATTTTCATGGTCACGTCTGGTCAGCGCTTCTGATTTATGTCCTGTCGGGAAGATCTATTTTCGCAGTAATAGTTATGTTTCCACAGGTGATTTCCTTCCCCTTAGGATCTGAAATTGTAGCTAGCTCTGTAGTCTCCTGAGTCATATCACCTAAATGTTCCCCTTAGAAATTGCTTCTTTGAATATTCTCTATCAAAACCCAATAAAGTGTCTGAGAGCTTGTACTACCCTAGAGACTGGGAATTGCACACTAAAATCATATCCCAGCATATTAAACAAAAGGCCAGTTCCAGCCCCACCCCAGCAATACAGATCTTTGGAATTACAACGGGGCTTTAATCAATCAAAAGCAAACTTAATTATTGAATTAAGAACTTTTCTCAATAATCTTGAGACATTTAGAAATTGGCACGTGAGACACATTCAAACTGTATTGAGAGGCAGAGGTAGTTTACTAAAAACTGTAATTCAGAGAAAATTTTTCTTTACTAGGATTTTAAAAAAATTCCATGTTATACTTTCTACAACAGAACTTCACAAAAGCAGATATTTATACAGGCCACCACTCCAAGAAGAGTGATGTTTTCTTCCCAAGAAAGTAACCTGCTAGTGGTTACTTAATTCTAGTGGTGCATTAATTAGAGAACAGTCTATGCTGCTGTGACAAGGAGTATTAAACATTTGCTCAAGCAGGTCAAAGTTTTATTTCTTTCTTGGGGTATAAGTCAGAGCAGGTGGGTGATCCAGGTATCATTCTGAGAAGGGATTTCTTCTGTTTTTTTGACCTCTCATTTCCTCTCATGCTGTTCACCAGCATGATTGAAACTGAGTCACCAGCATCATTTTGTATTTCAGCTCTTGGAAAGGGAGAAATAAGAAGCAGAGGCAGGCAGTTTTCTCCTGGAGATGAGACCTAGAAGTTGCTCACTTATTCACAACCTGATCGGCCAGAACTTAGTTACATGGCAATCCCTAGTTGCCAGGGAGCTGGGGAATGTGGTTTTTAGTTGGGTGTCTATACACATCCCCTTCTAAAACTCAGGGATAATGGGGAGCCATTAGCAGTCTTGGCCATAGTGTTTTATTCCTAAACTTGGTCTTGCGAGCTGTTTTCTCTGTGCTCTGCCCAGGCTGAGCTTCTCGAGATTCTGAGCTTTCCCATCGTATCTTACGTCACTGCACCTGTGTATGCTGCACTCACTTCCTGGGATATTTGCTCTCCCTCTCAGCCAGCTCCACTCTTGCTCATCTTCTATAATTGATCTCAATGCTGCTTCTTGCAGAAGAGCTTCCTTTGTATCCTGCTATTTCTCTCATTGAGTGTGATGTTCTTTGTGTGCATATATATATGTAGAAGCAATACATCTGCCAGTGTAGGAAAAGAAGAATGAGGAGTGAAATCAGAGAAACTATAAAGGAGCTGGCAGATGTGGTCCAATAAGGATCCTGCAGGCAAAGGGTGGAAGGTGTTCCTTTAAGAGAAACCACACTTCACTACAGTAGAATGTACTGTTATTTTTGCATCTTCCACTAGGTCAGAAGTTTCTCAAACCAGGCAGCACTTTAGAATGGGGCCTTATTGCAAACTATTTAATTAGACTCTCTGGAGCCGGGGGCCAGGCATCAGAGTTTTAAAATGTTTCCTCAGCTGATCCAATGTGCAGCTAGGATGTGGAATCACAGAACTAGCTGAAGAGCAGAATTTTTATCTCTGGACAATTAACACTTGTACCTGGCACTCTATGAACGCTTCAATGAACTCTTAGTGAATGAATGAATGAATGAAAAATGGCTTTCTGCATATCAGTTAAACTAGATCCTAAACAAGAATTAACAATTCATATCATTTTCTTGAACACAGAATATTAGCACCAGAAGGGACCTTTGAGATGATAGAAATTCATCACATTTGACAGATGAGGAAACTGTAATTTGAAAAGGCCTCATGGTGAGTTCATGGCAGAGATCAAGTTAGTAGATGCCAAGTTTATAGGATGTCACACTACAAGACACCTTAATTTTATGTATCTATCCACAATTTTAAACATAGATGAATTCCTTTTGCATTGCCTTTTAAAGCAAGGCTAAGCTCCAGCTACCAGACCACACTGAATGGAAATGAAAATGTTTCTCATTCTCCAGACTTATGATCATTTCAGGGCATTTATTCATTGTTTGGAACCTGCTCATTATACCATTTTACTATATAATGAAGACAAATGCTCACAGTTTAGCTACAGATTTGGTTAATGACAAGATGTATAATAATACAAGATAATAGGGCCAAGCCATTCCATTCTAATTAAATATTTTTGTCGGATTTTTTTCCTCATTAATCTTCTTTTATTTGCCATGCTTTATGGCTATTTTTCTTTCTACCTTGAATACATATATACACATATTATTAAAATTTATATATATACATGTATATAATATTACATATATATACACACACACACACATAATTTTAAGAACAAAATAGTTTCAAGGGATTTGGGAATTGGGCTTTGTCTTCTTTATATGTGTTTATCTGCAGACAAGCCATTGAGTTTAGAAGGGAATACATCACATGTAACCTAGACAAGGCCTCTAATTGGTATGCTAGCCCACGCAAAAGCTATCTGATTGCATTCAGTAACTGGCAGGGACAGAAAGCATTTCTAAGGGAAATAATATCTTGCTGTGAATCTGGGAATATCTGTGTAAGAACTGAACAGTAAACACCAGCCTTAATTTTAATGCCTCATATTATGCAAAATTTTCAAAAGATGAGGTCTCTGATATTCAAGCTCATCCCCCGGGAAAGTGATGGTATCATAAGACTGTTATAGGAGTCAATGTCAAATTTCCAACTGCTCAGGGATGCAGTCAGAGCTTTAGACCATCGACATTTCCAGATCATCATTTTCTCTCATAAACAAAAGTATTTACCTGTTAAGAACTGTCAAAGGCTGAGATTCCACGATCTATCTGGCTGCTGGCAATCACCCCTTTTAGGTTGAGTTTTGATGGGGCAGTATTTAGGTTCTAATGGCCCTTAAAAGCTGCAAGGTGCAAATGTGAAACGATGAAATCCAGACCGCAATGGCCATTTGCAGAATGATCTTGCAAAGCTGCTGAGAGATTTGGCAGTTGATGAGGCATCTCCATCAAAATGTGCTCCCAGAAATGCATTCTCCATGATTCCTGTTTTATTTAATGGTGATCATTCTCATCCTCCACCTCCCTTCCCACAACTAAAGATGATTACTCTGATAGTAAGCTTTGTCCCACCCATCATTTTCTGTCAATTTTCTTGCCTCTGGAAAAGGTTCTGTTTGAGTTCTTAGATTAATTCTCAAGGCAAAGCACTCACCTCTTATTCCTGGGAATAGATACCCTGGGAGAGTTAACTCGGCAAACAAAACTTAGAGTATGATTTAAACACAACACATCAATTAACGTTTGAGGGGGAAATAGGAAAGGATTCAAGAATAACTTTCCTATAGAAACACGCACTAGACATGAAACATTCTGTGAATTCAGCTATACACATCTGTCAGTTAAGCAGCAGGATTGCTGTTCAATCTCCCATCCAATAATCTAGATTGATGTCCTATCAGCATCTGCACCATGAGCTGTGCATACCTGATGACATTTATGCCCAATAAAAAAAGGAAAGCAATAATCATACAGCAGCCACATAACCATTAACAAGCGATTTTTACTAACCAGTCAGTAGTGCCCCTTCTCTGAAGCCCCTAAATGGAGCCCCAGGATGGCATTCAAAATATTTCTCAGGACTAAATTCCTGGGATTAAAGGATTTCAGACATCCTTCTCTAAAAGCATTTCTGTGTGGCTTTTCTTTCCAACATTGAGCACATTCAACATCTATAAATATGATGAATCCTTAGTGCCCAAGACTATCCCTCCTCAGCTGAGCTGGGGAAAAATCTTGACCTATGCAAAACATATTGAGTGATGCAGGCAGATGTGACATTTAAAGGGATGATAGAGAGGGCCAGAGGCAATGGAGATGAAATCCAGCCTCATTTGCAAAAGGAGCCTGGTTTCAATTGCAAAGCCCTCATCTCTTAATCAGTAGGGTTCTTAGGAGAGTGCCCACTTTTCATTCCCTTTTTCCCACAAGGTAATCAATTACTTGAGAAAATTCCAATTCTGAGGCACGAGAAAAAGGGTTTCTGTTGTTGGTGGTGTTAGACCATGAGGCTATCATTTAAGCACATTAGTCAAAATGTATTAATAGATTAGGTGAAAGCAGGGCGTGGTGGTACAAACTTGTAGTCCCAGCTACTCGAGAAGCTGAGGTGGAAGCATTGTTTGAGCCCAGGAGTTCGAGGCCAGCCTGAACAGCATAATGAGACTCAGTTTCTAAAAATTAATTAGTTAATTAATTAAGTGCTTACTAGAGTAAGCACTTCCCAAGTGGGAAGCTGGAAGTACATTAGACATTAAAACTCACTTTCAAGTTTGTCCTGGTGGCATAGTTGATGACCACGGTATTACTGATATTTGTGTCTGGGTGATGGAGTACCAGAGGATGAAGGATCTATTCCACAGTCTTATGATGATGCTATGGTCAGTGGTGGAACATTTTTCCCATGGCCAAAATGTATGTGGGATAAAATTTTATCTCAGCAGTATGATTCGGGAACCCTTCTGAAATGACAGGTGAGAGGAACACTGATCAAAGAGTTGAGTCTCTCTCTCTCTCTCTCTCTCTCTCTCTCTCTCTCTCTCTCTCTCTCTCTCCCCCCGCCCCGTCTCTCTCAAGCACACACACATACACGCGCGCGCGCACACACACACACACACACAGCATTCCCTGGAAAAATTATTTTGGTGAAAGGCTCCATTATTTGTTCTTCTACTCCTCTTTTAGATATTCACCCAACAACACTGTACTTTTTATTATTAATACTTTTTTCAAACACTAACTCCAACTGGAACCCAACAACACTTTAAAAAGATTCCCAAAACATCCTGCAGGAAGAAACTCACAGAACTCAAACAGACTTATCTGACCGTAGACACTCCTTTCCTTCTGCAAGCACCTGTGAACACCCTGTGGATCTTGGGTCCTGCGGAAAAGAACTTTTGGGAAATGCTAAACTAACTTACAGGTATATTCTCCTATCCTGAGCCCCTGTTTCTTGGTCAGTGCTTTTTCTTCTCGGCTCTTTTCCCATTTTACTCCTCAGCCCCATTTCTCTCGCTTTTCCAGATTCTCTCCATCTCTTCTCCATTGACTCCTTCATACTTCCTCTGGTGATCTTAACGCTCTTCCTTAGGTGGTTTTTTCTTTGATTACCTCTTTGTCACCTTCCAAACCTGGACTTCTGTTTTTCTCTCCACATAATCTCTTCTGCAGGTCAGAGGGTGTTTCCTCCAAAGCAAATTCAAGAATCCAATAAAGCAAGTTGGTCTTTAGTCACTTAATTTGTGGTTTACTGCCTCTGCCAACCATTCTAATTCTTTCTTAAGAATCTTCGCATCTTTAGAAACATTGCTTTCTCAGCATATCCTTTTATTATTATTTCCTTAATATTTGTTTTCTACAAAATTTTTAAAAAATCTTTTCACTCCATTTTTTTCTTTTTTTGAGGCAGGGTCTTGCTCTGTTGCCCAGGCTGGAGTACGGTAGCATGATCTCGACTCACTGCAACCTCCCCTCCCAAGCTCAGGTGATCCTCCTGCTTCAGCCTCCCAAGTAGCTGGGACCCAGGTGCCCTCTACCATGCCAGGCTAATTTTTGTATTTTTAGTAGGGACAGGGTTTCGCCGCATTGGCCAGGCTAGTCTCAAGCTCTTGACGTCAAGTGATCCACCTGCCTTGGCCTCCCAAAGTGCTGGGATTACAGGCATGGGCACTGCGCCTAGCCTCACTCCATGATTTTTATCTTTATTTTTTCCATTCCAAAAACCTGCACCAGAGACTATTTTTACCAGCTTCTATGTTACATCCCTGCCTTTTAAAACATTCACAGTACAATATCACATATGTGTAAATAAATTGGTGTAATAAAGCCTTCCACATATTTGTTTACTTGTGATATTGATTTACCTGGTTTCATATCGAGAAGTCCTATCTATATTCCTCTAATCCTTTTTAATAAAATCTAAAATGGTTTCCCCTATTTTTTTGTATTCACGTACATTATTTGGTGTCATATGAATTATAAGATCTTTATTGTTCTGCCTAAGTGTTCTCAACTAAAAAACAAAAACAAACCTCGGGGTGTTTTGTTTTCCTTCTGAAATTAACATCATACATATACCTGACCTCCTCCAGTTTCTGAAATTCTTAGTAATTATACAGTCTATCATAGAGGTAATTCTTTATGATAGTGTTTTCTCTCTAAATGCACCTGGTATCTGTTTTTCATACAACAGTAAGTATACAGCTTCAAGAGGAACTACTGAGGAGATAGACAGAGAGATGATATACAGACAGGTAGACAGATAAATAAATAGATAGGTAGATACATAAAAGATTGTCTTTAAACTTTATAAAAAAATAAAGTAAGAGCTACCATTTATGAAGCATTTACTATGTGTTGCCAAGCTCTACTCATTTACACATTTGTGTCCTCTAATTCTTGTAACAATCTTGCAGTGTGGACATTTATACTTCCATTTTACAGCAAAGAGAGCTGAGTTTCGTGGAGATAACGCAACTTGCTTAAGGTTACATAGTTTCTGAGTAATCAAAGTGGCATTTGAACCCTGCTCTACCTAATTCCAGAGGTTATTAGGCCATACCTCTATATCTTTATCGAAAAACTGCCAGTTATTTCCACTAGGATGTGTCAAAACAGTAACTCTAGGACTCAGTTAGTGGTGCCCTAGTCCCATATTTGGATAATAAAGACTTTTAGGCTGTATACAACTACCAGCATGGGATAGACACTGGCCAGAAGAGCTGTCTATATCCTAGTGAGGGCAAGTTAGGCTGAATCCTTAAAGCATCATACCAAACAAACATGGGAATGCATCTTACAGAAGTTCAAGCTGGGGGTCAGATTGCACACATACACACATTCCTCCCCCACACAAGAGGAGACTGTGTTTATTGGACTACATGACCAAAAGCCCAGTAGCACACTTGGCTCCAAGCATGAATCAATGCTGAAATAGTACATAAATTGTGTTGTTAAGAATGCTTCTCTCCCTCGCCCCAACTCTTGGCACAACTTTACCTAATTTGGCTTCATTCTCAGGCAGGGTATTTATTCTCTTGCAACAGTAAGGTGGCCATTAGCAGCTACAGGCTTACATTTGTCCCTAGTGGAAAAGAGTCTTGTTTTTCCTTACTGGTTCAACAAAAGTCCTACAATTGACTGGGACAGTGTGGGTGAAGTGTTGCTTCATCAACTAAGCACTTACTCTGGCCATGGGAGTGAGTATACTGATTGTTCATACCTGGACCCTGGGTTCACTCCTAAGGCTGGCAGGAAGACAGGGTTGTCAACCCAAACTGAGCCACATGAACTGAGAGTTGGGAGCAGATGTTTCTGACAGAAGGTAAAATGGGTTCTGGGTGACCATAAATAACAACGTTCACTACTCTTTTATCAGAATTAATACAAAACTCTGCAATAGCTGAGAAACACGAGTGCCAAGGTTGACTCAACTTCTGCACTGCCGAATCAGGTTTCTTAAACTCCAAGTGATGAAGGATAAAATTAGTCATTTAGCTCTATTAGGAAGAAACAAAACATCATAAGGGCAAGGAGCCAGACATTCATTCATTTATATATTCATTCATTCTGCAAACACATGTCCATTTATTCTGACACTAGACATTGATCTACTATGTGTCAAGCCTGTGACTGGTGCAGGGGATGTAGATGAAAGCTAGTACTTTTCCTTAAGGAATTTACAACCTAGAAGAAGAGAGACAGAGAGGTTTCAATAAATAGCTACAACACAAGGAGGTAAGTACAATATTCTGTTTCCCCACCAAGGTGGCCTCTTCTGGTAGCAATACCCTCAGTCTACAAAGTATTTTCTAAAAACAAGGAAAGCACCATTCACGTATTAGGAAAATGTCATAATCAGTCATGTACTTGCTTCACTCATTAGGAATCTATTTGCTTTCTCTGGGCTTTTAACAAGATTTTCCCTCTTTCTTTAGGAATTCTGAATCTAACCATAGCTAACTTTCCTGCAAGTGAAATGGAAACAGGGCACAAATATCCCCAGATCATTTCCACTTATTTTGGAATGACTGGAAAACGTAATTTGGCCTAGATCCTACCTTACTTGCTATGAGGGCAGGGATAAGTCATTTAATATCTGGGGGCCTCTGTTTATACATCTGTGAAATGGAGATGATAATGCAACAGAGGATTGTTGGGAAAATTAAATGAGATATTATACACAAAGCTCTTAGAAAAGCACATGGCTTGGAGTGGGTATACAACAATAAATAGTAGTTGCAGTTGTATTTTTATGTGTTATTGTAATTATTATAATTGAATTGAAGATCAGAGAAGTTGAGTCTTACTCAGATTTCCTCAGCTTGTTAATGGCAGGATCAAAGCTCAGAACCAGGTTTACTGACTGTTATATGAGGGCTTTTACCCTGATATCACTGGGCCTCACCACTGTAAAGTTTACATTCCCAGTCATGCTTGGATCAGACAGGTCCTGAAGTCATTTGTATTCTTTCAGCACATACCTGTGGGGAGAGTGAGTGTGGCACTGACAAGAATAATCATATTTGGCATTAGTAGAATATTTTATACTTTTCAAAGCTTTTGCATGTGGTACCTCATGTGGGATTAAGTATTTGCCTTGGACACTCCATGCATGGATAATCAAAGTTAGAATTTTATGCTAGTTATTAGATTTGACTTCAGCTTGCTTTCTGGGAGACCTACAAATCAGTTTATCAAGTGTAAGTAGTATTCATCATGACCAGTTTTCAGGGAACTTAGGTCAGCCAACATTGAAAGTTTGGTTTGCGTGTCTTAGGAAAAAGCTGTATTTCCAGGGATTTGCCTTGTAACTGTAGAAAGGGGAGGGGTGGTGACAGAGAAGACACTAGGAATATCATGTAGAATTTAAGCTCTTGCCAGTATCCTGACAGGTACTTCCAGGAGATAGGATTGCCTCCCCAGTACCCCCACAGCTCCGAGTGAGCCGGGGGATACACTGGCCATGGGTCACCGCAGAAGGATGGGTTGACACAGCACCCACTGTCTGCCCCTTCTTTATATGAGGCAATATACACAAGGCTGTTGGCATAGTACCCATCACTTACCAAATGGCAGTTTGAGGATAAAAGAAAGGGCTTTAAAGTCAGAAGAATTTGAGTTCAAATACCTACTATGCTGTCTACCAAATGGTAACTTTGAGCAAGCCACTTAGCCTCTCTGGTCCTCGATTTCCTCATACTTTAAATGGGTATTGGGATACCAATCTGGTAAAATTATGATAAAGATAAAATCTATGAATACAGTGTCTGCAGGTGGGAAGTGTGTAAAACAGAAACTCTTATTAATACTAACTCATTATCATTAGCAGTAGTAGTTGGAAGTCATTATTTACTCAATTCTGAAGGCTGGGGTGGTATTCCTTAAGACTGTGTCTCTCACACTGGCGACTAGAAGACTAGAACACTGGTTGGAAGCAGCTTTTCGGGATGCAGCTCAGGATAGGCGCTAAGATTCCAGACAACCTCAGAGGCTTGAAGGTTCGTGCAGTTGAGGGGAAAACAGTTCATTGCTATACTATAGGAAACCAGCATCCACTGTCACTGAAGGATGCTGCTAGGAGGAGTCCTACACTATGTGGGAGCGCCACAAGGGCAGGTGTGGTATCAGTGCCTGAGACATCCTGCACATAGTCCGTGAACAAGGAGAAGCTCTTGAGAGACATTGCTGTTGGGAGGTATCACCTGGACCAGAATTTATTTAACCAGAAGCAATTACAGAAGAGCCCAGGGGGCTGGGCATGCTGGCTCATACCTGTAATCCTAGCACTTTGGGAGGCCAAAGCAGGTGGATCATTAGAGGCCAGGAGTTCAAGACCAGCCTGGCCACCATGGTGAAACCCCATCTCTACTAAAAATACAAAAATTAGTTGGGCGTGATGGCGCACACCTGTAATCCCAGCTACTCAGGAGGCTGGGGTACGAGAATCACTTGAACTAGGGAGACGGAGGTTGCAATGAGCTGAGGTTGTGCCACTGCACTCCAGCCTGGGTGATGGAGCAAGACACTGTCACAAAAAAAACAAACAAACACAAAAGCCCAAGGACCAGGAGTGACCACATTCCAGATTCAGGTGTTGTAGGAAATGTTATAGCTTAGGAGCTCCAGGTCACTCCAGTACCCAAAGGCAATCTAGGCCAGGTGAGTGTGTGCATTTGTGCATCTGGGAGGTGGTTTGGTAGGAAGCTGATCAAAGAGAGTTAGTATTTGAGTGTTTCAATGCCCCATCTCCACTCCAGGAGACCTGAAGGGGCTGAAGACCCTAATTTGGATAAGACCCTGAGACTGCTAAGGAGATCCTAAATTATAACCTGGCTGCAGGTGCCTAGTACGATGAGTAGCCTGAAAGAGGGTTTCATTAACAAAGGAAATGAGAGCCCTTGTATTCTATTTTATGGGAAATAACATTATCATCCCACAAGGAGATTTCAGAGGGAACATAACTCTGAACTAAATTATCCTGCTGCAAGTGCAGCCAAACTTATTGACCCCTTGATCTGTGTAGAATAACCTTTGCCCATTCTGGAATAATAAGCCTTCCGCAAACTTCACAGTGTTTTAAAAAATAAGTTTATAAAGAGCTTTTTTCTCCTCACCCCTTCACCTTGCTGTGGATTAAGGCTTCCAAGTCAGTGCTTTCTATGACCTTCAACAAGTTTATTATCTCTCAGAGCCTTGATTTTTCACTGAAGAATAAGTATATATAAACACATATACACACACACGCACGCACATATATATGTATATATACACATACACACATATACGTATACATATACATGTATACATACATATGTATTTCAACTGTACATTGCGAACATAAAATGGAGATAGGAAACTTTGAATAATGCTTGGCACTAATAATCGTAACAATGACAATAATATTATTTATTAAGTAGTTAATCTATGCAACATACTGGGATTACTGCTTAATCTATAACAATCCTCAGGTAAGGTAGTATTATTATCCTAATTTGACAGATGAAGATACTGAGACTTTGAGAAGTAAAGACGTTTGCCTAAAATATCACAGCAAGTAAGTAGCAGGGCCAAACTTTAAACTCAAGCATGCTAGTGTTAAAGAACCTGCACTTAACCACTTTGTTATATTTTCTCTATATAGTAATGATTCTTCCATTCAGCAAGTAATTACTGTGTCCCTATTATGTACAACGCACAGTAAGGGTCCCATCATGAACCACTGGGAACAACTTTTTTCAACAAACAGATTATTAGTTCTGTGTAAAGCATAGTAATTGGCAAGAAAGTGTTAAAGAAACATGGGTTAGCTGTTGTCTCTGCTGTTATAATATTAGAACTGGAAGGCAGAAAGAGGATGCAAATGGAACCCAAGGGAGTTCCATTGGTTCTGAGAAGGGAGAAGAAGCATGGGAAACTAAACAAGAAGCAGTTTGCACTAGAAGCTTTACCTCTCTGTTGTTTTTTCTTGTTTTCCCCCTCTCGGATGTCATGTATTAATATCATCTCCTTGAAATGATTTTGGAGAATACAAGTCAAGCCTAATTTTCCTGTGGGACTAGCACACCCAGGCCTTCAGAGAGCTACAGGTATCTGCTGTGTCAATTGTACTGTAAGCATGTTTGCCATCAGTGTGTGGCAACTCCTTTGAAGTCAAGACTTTCAAGAGACTGGGGAAGGAACTTGGTGTGAAGCACCATTTCTCAAATTAGGGACTGCCCTTTGGTGGTAATAAATCTACAATCCAGAGGCCTTCTCAGTGACCAGCCATTTCTTCAGGTGAAACTGAGTCTTGCTCTGGTCCTCAAGGCACACTTGCTGTGGCCTGGGGCAGTATCCAGTGTTCTGGCAAGGTGGAAACTCTATGTGAGATAGAGACCCAGGAAACTTCAGTGGGAACACTGGTGTAATCAGAAAGCCTACATCCTAAAGAACCTTGGTCCAAGAGCAAATTTCCTACATCTTCTCCTCATGCAAGATCCCACATGTGAGCTCTGTCTGTCAAGCAGGCACAACCCCATGACATAATTGAAGGACGACTAACAGAAGGATCACTGTACCTGAGGCTGAAGGACTGTGAAGTTGACCTTGCTGTTCCCACCATTCAAAACTAGCATCCACACCCTTCTGTTCTCAAGGATATCTTTCAATATCACTAAAACATGATGCCTATTAAGTTCATTTTTTTTTTTTTTACCATTTTAAGAAGCAAATCACTCACAAATACAGGGAAATATTTCCATTTTCCTGGTGAGAAAATAATCTATGGCTTAAAGTAAAAATGAACTAAGCCATGATTATATTCTGGCCAAGTAGAGAGGCTTGGCTATACCTCCTGAGTAGCAAAGTCAAGCTTTTCCCCTCTCACTTCATGGTCTCTGCTGCTGATCTGCTCTGTAGCACCTGGGCCCAACAGCAGTGGCCATGTTGAAATAGGATCAATTAGGGCCAACCTCTTGGATGTCCCATAGTCAATCTTATGGACAAGCTTGACTAAGGAAAGAAATTCATTATGACTAGAAGAGTAGACAGTTATTAGTTCCCAGATAATTAGAGCAAATCAGTGGGTAGCTTATTAACTATCTTAGTGGTGAGCCACTGTCTGATATTAATAACTCGTAAAATGTTTCAGAACACCCTTTTTTTTTTTTTGAGACAGAGTCTCACTGTGTTGCCCAGGCTGAAGTTCAGTGGCACGATTATAGCTCACTCATAGTCTCGACCTCCTGGGCTCAAGCAATCTTCCTGCCTCAGTCTCCCGAGGATTGAGACTACAAGCATATGCCACCATGCTCGGCTAATTAAATTTTTTTTTTTCTTTTTTGTAGAGACAGGGTCTTCCTATGTTGCCCAGGCTGGTCACAAACTCCTGTCTCAAGTGATCATCCTGCTTTGGCCTCCCAAAGTGCTAGGATGACAGCCATCAGCTACTACGCCCTCCCAGAACATTCTTGATGAAGCACTGGAAATTGAAGAAGTAAGTCCCTGCCTAGCCCCAGTGTGGCTGACCAACTACTCCAGGGTAGGCTCTTTCCATCAGGCAAATATCGTCCCTTCAGTTGACTCCCCTGTGAGACAATATACGAAGTTAGAGCTCTGACAATATTTTCTCCAAGCCACTGAGTTGCCAACTTCTGTGTGTCCTCACACAGGGGGCTGTGAGGGAGATCTGAGTGGCTGAGCGAAAGACCACATTCAATATCACATCTGCTGTCCGGATTTGTGGGATTTGTGGAAACTTCGATCAATTATTTAGGTTTTCGAGCTTCATTTTTTATCACCTATACACTGAAACTAATAACACTTACCCAATAGGGTAATGAAGAGGACTAAATGAGCTAATGTGTATAAAGTGCCCAGCAAAGAGTCTGACCCATGCTTAGCACTCGAAAGTTCTCTGACAAGGATGGGCGAGGTGATGTCCTATACCAGAACACCACAGGGAACAAAGCACTGAGAATCCAAGAGGGATATGCCTCTGGTGACCCCTGAGTGTTAGTCACCAGGGCCTTTCAGCATCCCAAGAGAGGAAGAAATCATCCCATCTGATTAGAATGTTTTGGAAAAGCATCAAGAAGGAGGTAGTATTTGAAATGGACTTTGATTGTTCATGCAGTAATGAGGGGAAGGTCATTCCAGGCAGAGGAAACAGTAGGAGCAAAGTCGAGGAGGTAGGGATGCATTGTGATTTGGGGAAAGTAAGGTAGTCCATATAGTCTGGAAAAAACGTTTTCAAATGGAGGGAGATAGATACAAGACCGAATGGCCAGGCTAGCATCAAACTGTGGAGGGCCTTAAATGTTGAGTCAATACATTTGAACATTATTCAGAAAGCAACAGGGAGCTAGCTGTTCACAGTCTTTTAACAGAGGAGTTAAAACAGAGGACACCATTGTAGACATAAATGTTATAGTAATAGGACCTTATTTTCATTAATTTTCCAACTAGGTATACAGCAAGGATTTCTCAGTTTAGTATGGAAGCTAGAAGGTGATACTTACAAAGTAGTAATGGCAAGAATCACCAGAAACAATAAGGTAAGGATCCTATCAATTAATATTTGTAGTATAACAAATCATCTCAAAATTTAATGGCTTAAAACAACCATTTACTTAGCTCTAGGGGTCAGTAATTTGAGCTGGGCTTAGCTGGGTCTGGAGTCAGCTGCCAGGTCAGCTGGATTTATTGTTGACCAGGGCACCATGGCTCTCAGCCAAGTGGCTTCTCATCTTCCAGCATGCTAGGCTGGGCTTGCTCACTTGGAGAAAACAGGGATTCTAGGAGAGTGAGTTGTGGTGTGCAAAATGGCTTCTTGAAATCCAGGCTTGCGACTGGCATATCATAACTCCTGCCACATGCTATTGGTCAAAGCAACTCACAGTGTCAACCAACATTTAAGGGGTAGGAGAAGAGACTAATTTCTTGTCAAGTGGACCTGCAAAGTCACATTGCACATCTGCCATAAAGAAAGAGTTCTAAGATGTAGGCATTTTTTTGTAATCTACCACATGACTATTGGGATTTAACAAATATAAGGATACCCTGTATACTTACTCCCATTCCTGGTTACATATTCAAGCAAATAACAACAGTGAATCCCAATAGACCATAAACATGAGGCATTCAGAAATCCTAATGTGAGTCTATTGCAGTAAGTTCTAAAGAGGAGTAAAGGGCTTATGGCTCACTGGCCAGGTGTAACCAAATGTGTTTGTGACTTCTTACTCAGGAGAAAAAAGCAAAATTTAATGGGCTATGGAGGAAGAATTGATCCATGAAGCAATTTGGTAGCAATTGCCAACAGCTTACCGAGAATTAAAGTAATAACAGAAAACTGTCTGAAATGGTTCAAGAGAATAACCTCCAACACTGAAAGTGAAATCATTTAGCGAAGAATAAAGATAAAGAGCCAGCATGGTAGTGCTGAGGCTGAAAATTCAAAAGAAAATTTCAGGGACTCTTGATTCTCATCCTTTTTCTTTCTACTTCTTTTATTTTTTTTTTTAATGCATGAAGAAAAAAAAAAATCAGACCCATCATCGCCAAACTCAGCATGCAATTAAAATAGCAGTCAGGACCAGCCATAATTTTGCCAAATCGATTTTTCACAATGATGTTTGCAACCCCTCTGAGGTTTGGAAGTAAAGTCTGCCTAGCTTATCCATTTCTTTTTCCTTACAAGCATGTGCACTCTGAGATTGGTATTGCTGGACTGCTCATGAATGCTAAGTGCCAGACATTGATTTCCGTTTTGGAGCGGGTGTGGGAGAAAGCATTTCAGTCAATGAGTTGGTGGTCTCCATCCAGTTCCCTAGCATACTAGTACCCCTAGCCGCACTGTGCCATGACAATGGGACCCTTTGTTGACAGTCTTGGCACAAGCACTAAGGATTAACTGGGCATGCTGCCTCCGCAACTCTCAGCTGCAGCTCTGCTCGGTTCAGATCACAGCTCAGGACCAGGAGAAAGCCCGAGAAGGCTTCATTTGTTACTGCCCATGGCTCACCAATGCTGGGGACAATCTGTTGTTTGAAAGTTGTACACTGGCTTTTTTATTTCAGACATAAGCTACACATGGCTCTTCTCACTTATGATGAAGGCAGTTAGCTCCATTATTTTCTTGCCAGGAGATATTCACAGTCCAGAGCATATACAGGAAAACACTTTGTTGGGTGACCTACAGCCAAGAAGTGAGTTTCTTTATGCCGTGGCATTTCCCTGTAAAGTGTGCAGTATGGAAGTTTAAAACAAGTTTTTGGAGTATGACAGCAATGGTATAAATGATTACAGAGTAAAATTTAGTGTATCTAGGAATGTTCTTGGCTAGGTTCACCTTTCTAAGATATCAAACTGTAAATACAGACTTTAAAGAGACTTTTAACGTAGAGTAGACATCTGTTTGTGTGGGCGGGAGAAGGTGTTTTGTTTTGTTGTTGATTGTTTATTCTGCCTGTCCAGCATACCTTCCTTTTTTCTTGTAAACACCCCAAGATACTTTTGAGAATTACCCGTCACCACCACTTCATCATACTCAGACCCTTAATTTAGGTGAGGTTGACCCAATCCTCTCAGTTCCAAGGCCGAACGTATGACTCAAGAATGACCAACTGGACTATTCAAACAACCAGTTGGGTAATCAAACTCAGTGATGATTTCACAAGTGAGCCCTTGACTGAAACCAAGACAATCTGAGTCCATTGCAAGATTTTGCTGGTACTCTTGGGAAAGAGGCATTATCATTTCACTGAGTTAGCTAAAGAAGTAAGGTGTAAGTTTGGGACTGCTGCTTGGAACAATTTAATCAACAAAAAGAGAGCAGCGGAAGGAGATGAAGAGGAATCAATTCCAGATGTCATATTTTGAGTCTCTGAATCCAGCCATGCCTAAAGCTAAATCTATTTCTCGACTTTTAAATTATGTAAACCAATAAATCTCCCCTTATTTAAACTAGTTTGAGGTGCATCTCTGTCCCTTGAAATTGAAAGTGCCCTCGTCAATTTCTAAGAGTCTCCAATTTGTGATCATCCTTTGGGTCAAGTGAATGTAGAGGCCACTGGAGGTGATGTTTTCTCATAAGTATCCAGAGATAGAGACCAGCAACACCAAGGGTGAATCACTCCTGTATTTCCCCCTTGTAGGAATGAATGACTTTGTAATGTTCAGAAACATTTTCTTCTAATATGAATCAAGTTCATTTTCTCTTAGATAGCCATAGAGAAATTCCACGTCCTCCTTCTGCAAATCTTCATCTGTGGGAAGACAAAATTTAAGTTGTCCCTTTAGTCTTTCTTTTGAGACTTTTTTCCTTTGGTCATTCTGTTTCTCTTTGCTCTGCTGGCTTAGATCTTGTCTTGGTTATTTTTTTGAAGTAGAGTGACGCTAATCTGATCAAGTAACTTCCCCATTTAAATCTCTTAAGTGGCTCCTCACTTACCTTAATATAATGCCCACCTTCTTTCCATGGGATAGAAATAGTACCTCCATTTCTAGCATCTAATTGGCTGGCTAAGTCCCATTTTACTCTCTTGTACCCAGGGCTCAGAACATTCCACTTCACTAACACTGTTCCTTTTTCGAGGCTTGTATCTGAGGTAAGCAGGGTCGCAGGGACAATATGAGTCATTGTCATCTTGGCAGCTCTCACAGTCCTGGGAAGAAGTATTACAGTAGCCATCAGGAGAGATTTGCTTGTTAGGCCTCCCTCCTGGAATCAGGTGCTAGCTCTGGGGCACGGGAAAACACCATATGTATAACTCCCAGAACTCCTTGAGGCATCATATGGATCTCCATCTACTGGTTTGGATAGTACTCTCTGAAACAGAGAAATGGGGATCTTGGGAACTTTAAAGAATGTGTTTCCAGTCACTGGAATTCACATAGGACAGGTAACAGAGAAGAATTTAGCACATCAAAGTGTGAGGGTGGGAGCATACAATTTTCACCCATTATATCATCTGTGCCCAGTTGAGAGCTTGGAATGGGTAAAAGGTACATAGTAAATATTTTCAAATGGAACCAAATATTTTAGTAAAGGTCTGACAGATGTTGCTAGAAGTATTGATTCTAATTTCTTCCACCTCACAGTTATTTAACAGGACCCAGAATAACGGTAGCTTTCTCACAAAGCACAACATTATTGATTCATATCGTTTGTGGCCAGTTAGTATTCTTAATAAGCTTGTGGCTAATCAAGCAGGTGTTTTGTCTGTGCAAAAAAGAAGAAAGGAAGGAAGGGAGGGAGGGAAGGAGGTAGGGAAGGAAGGAAGGAAGGAAAGAAGGAAGGAAGGAGGGAAGGAAGGGAGGGAGGGAGGGAGAGAGGGATGGAGGTAGGGAGGGAGGAAGGAAGGAAGGAAAAAGGAAGAGGGGAGGGAGGGAGAAAGGAAGGAAAAGAAAGAGAAATAAAGAAAGAATAAAGAAAGAGAAAAGAAAGAAGAAAGAAAGGAAAGAAAGAAGGAAGGAAGGAGAAAAGAAAGAAAGAGGAAAGAAAGAAGAAAGAAGAGGAAAGAAAGAAGAAAGGAAGGAGAAAAGAAAGAAAGAAAGAAAAAAGAAAAAGAAAGGAAAAAGAAAGAAGAAAGAAGAGGAAAGAAAGAAGGAAGGAGAAAAGAAAGAAAGGAAGTAAGAAACATGAAGGAAGGAAAGAAAAGGAAAGAAGGAAGGATGGAAGGAAGGAAGGACGGAAGGAAGAAAGGATCCAGATATTAAAATATTTAGGTGCTAATTGTTTTTTCTTTCAGTTTAGAATACATGAGAAAAGGATGTAGCTTTGCCTCACCTGCTCTACTGTATTCCAGTTATGCTGTTGGACAGATCTGAGTAAATTTATGATTTTATGATAATAATTCTAACCCAGTGAGTCCAGTATGAATCACACCAATGAATCATATCATTTCTCCAGGCACAGGTATGTCTTACAAATGTATCTTCCAGGACAAAATTTTAAAGGTGGTGCATGTATGATCATTTTACTTTACTTTATCTCTTGGACTTCATTAAATCAACAGAGAACCAAAACAGCACCCAAAAAAGTCGAAAAAAAGATCATACTCAAGACAGAAAAATGAACATGAAACCCTCTAGAACCATAAATCATATCTACTAAATATTGTGAAATATTGAAAATTTATCTATAAGAACAGAAATTATGAGCTAAATATATACCCTCAGACCTCTTTCAGCAAAAAGATCTCCCTAAAATAAGGGATGGTTTTATAAAAGTCTACTGAATAATTAAAGATAAGATAAAAGATTGTCAAAATTCTGAGGGAAAGAAGATAAGACTTTAAAAATTTTTAAGTGTGCAACATAATAATTTTTGACATAATATAAACACATAAACCACTGCATGAATCAAAATTTGAACATACCCATCACCCCCCAAATTTTCCTGTGTTCATTTGTAATCTTTTCCTCCTATCTCTCTTCACCACCCCATTCCCAAGGCAACAACTGATTTGCTTTCTATCATTATTGATTAGTTTGTAATTTCTACAATTCTAGAATATAAGTGGCATCATACAATATGCACTCAGTTTTGGACTGGTTTCTTTCACTTAGCACAATCACATTGAGATTCATCCAACTTACTGTGTATATTAATGGTCTATTTCTTTTTATTATCCCATGATTTGTATATACCATAATGTATCCTTTCACCTATTAGTGAACATGTGTGTTGCTGCCAAATCCAGCCGTCACCAAAAAAGTTGCTGTAAACATTTGAATATAAATCTTTGTATGGATATATGCTTACATTTCTTTTGAGTAAGAACATACAAGTGGAATGACTGATTAAATGGTAGATGTATGTTTAATTTTTTTTAAGAAACTGCCAAACTGTTTTCCAACATAGTTGTTCCATTTTAAATAAGAATTCCAGTTGATCCACGTCCTTGCCACCACTTATCAGAGTTAGTCTTTTAATGTTAGCTATTCTAATAGTTGTGCAGGCGTATCACACTGTGGTTTTAATTTTCAGTTCTCTAATGACTATGTTGAGCATCTTTCATATGCTTATTTGTCCTTCATAAATATTCCTAGGTGTAGTGTCTCTTAAAATCTTTGGCCCAATTTTTAATTGGGTTGTTCACTTTCTTATTATTGAGTTTTGAGTATTTTTAATATATTCTGGACACAAGTCTTTTATCAGATATGTGACTGGCAAATATTCTTTTCCAGTTAGTAGTTTGTCTTTTCAGCTTTATGAAAATAAGATGGAATCTTGTATATCATTTTTCTCATGTGTTTGGTGTCATATCTAAGAAATCTTTGCCTAACCAAGGTAACAAAGATTTGATTCTATGTTTTCTTCTGGAAGTTTTATAGTTTAAGTTTTCAGTTTAGGTCTATATTCCAGTTTGAGAACATTTTTGTGTTTAGTGTGAGGAATAGATTGAAGTTCATTTCTTACATATGCATGTCCCATTGTCTCAGCACCATTTGTTGAAAAGCCTGTTCTTTCTCTGCTAAATTGTCTTTTGTCAAAAAAACAACTGACCATATATTTGGGTCTATTTCTGGATCCTGAAATCTGTTCCATTGATCTATTTGTCTACACTTATGCCAATATTATATTGTCTTGATTTCTGTAGCTTTATAGTAAGTTTGAAATCATGTAGCACAAATTAAATAATTTTATTCTACTTTGAAAAAGTTATTGTAGGCCCTTTACATTTTTATCTAAATTTCAGAACTAATTTACCAATTTTTATTTTTTAAAAGGCCTGCTGGGATTTTTATTAGAATTGAATTGAATCTATAGAACAGTTTTGGAAGAATCAATATCTTAGTAAAGATAAATCTTCCAGCCCATGAATATAGTGTATTTTTCAATTTATGTAGTTCTCCTTCAGTTCCCTTCAGCAAAATTCAATTTCCGTTGTATAGGCGTTGTGTATCCTTTTTACTTTTTTTTTTTTTTTAAGACATGGGGTCTTGCTATGTTGCCCAGGCTGGTCTTGAACTCCTGGGTACAAGAAATCCCTCTTCCTTGACCTCCCAAAGTGCTGGGATTACAGGCCTGAGCCACCATACCCGGCTTTGTGCATCTTTTTCAGATGTTTCTGTAAGTATTAAGTTTTTTTGGTGTTGTGGAAAATGGTATGTGTTAAAATTTTTAGGTTTTGACAGTTAATATTATATTGGGATGTGGTTGGTTTGGTATATTGATTTTGTATACTAAAAACTTGCTAAATTTCTCTATTAATTTTAGTAGTTTTTATTAAAGACTCTGTAGGGTTATACTATTCCATAAGATTATGGAAGGCAAAACCTCCTATTTGTTTTTCTTGCATTGATTAGAATCTCAATAGCAATGTTGAATAGAAATGGTGAGAGCAGATATCTTGGCCTTATTCCTGATCTTGGAGAAAAAGCATGTGGTGTTTCACCCTTAAGTTTGATGTTAGCTATAGGTTTTCCCTAGATGTTTTTTTATCAGATTGAGAAAGTTCCCTTCTAGTTCTACTTTGCTGAAATTTGTGTCCAGAATGGATGAGGGATTTTATGTAATGCTTTACCTGTATAAATTGATATGCCATACGACTTTTATTTTTTGTCTATTAATGTGATGAATTACATATATTAATTTGGAACGTTAAATCAATCTTGGATTGCTACATTAAACTCCACTGGTTGGATTCAGTTCGTTAAAGTTTTGTTAAGAATTTTTGTGTCTATTTTCATGGGATATATTATTTTTTGGTTTTCTTTTTCTTTTTTTGTAATGTTTTGTTTAGTGTCAGAGTAATATTAGCCTCATAAAATGGATTTGGAAATATGCTATCTACTTCGACTTTAAGGAAGAGTTGATATAGTATTGGTATTATTTATTCCTCAAATTTTTGATACAAAGCATAAGTAAAATCCTCTAGGCCTAGAGTTTTCTTTGTGAGAAAGACTTGGGCTATGAGGTCACCTGTGGTTACAGTTTACTTTCAACTGATATTACATCACGTTACATATATTACAGAAACTTTACAACAGTATACTTCCATTTCTCCTCTGCTAGTCTTTGTGTTATTGTTGTCATAAATTTTACTTCTGTATGTGTTTTAAGCTTCATAATACCTTGTTATTATTTTTGTATTAACCATTCAATTACCTTTTTAAAAGATTAAAACAATAAGGAAAGACGTCTCCTGTCATTGAGTATCTGTTCATTTTTTTTTCCAGTCTTTTTTCTCTGTGCATAAGTTTGGCTAATTTCTATTGCTGTTTTCAAGTTCTCTAATCTTTTTTCTGCAATGTCTAATATGCCATTGATCATATCCAGCGTATTTTTCATCTTAGACAATGTAGTTTTCATTTTTTAAAGGTTGAATTGGCTCTTTTTAAAACTATCTTCCTCTATATAACATGCTAAATCATTCCTCTATCTTCTTGAACATACAGAATACTTTTTAAATAACTCTTTTAATAAACTTAGTCATTTCATCTGTGTTTTATATAGGTGGGTTTCAGTTGACTTATTTTAAATTCTATCATCTATGTCATTTGTAGTTGGGTTTCCATCACTTAATTTTTCTTTTCATTATGGATTGTATTTTCCTGATTCTTTTCGTGACAATACTTTTTATTGAATTCTAGACTTTCTAATTTGACCTTGCCAGGTGTTGTACATTTTTGCATATCTATAAATATTCTTGAGCTTTGTTCTGAATTGTGGCTAAGTTGTTTGAAAATAGTTTTTGATCCTTTCGGGTCTCATTTTTAACATTTATTAGTCTTGATTCAGAGCACAGTGTGGGATATTTTTCCCCTATTACTGAGCAAAACGCTTTTGAGAAATCTACCCAGTGCCTAATGAATTATGAAGATTTTCAATATTTCATCTATAGCTGGATGATCAGGACAGGAACTCTTCCTAACCCTGAGAGATCTCCAGGTATGTTGCCTCTGACATTTTGGGAGGGTTTTTCCTTACACTTCTGATCTGTACTTACTGATCAGAAGTACTCAGCTGAAGACTGAGATGAACCTGGCTGATCTGCAGATCTCTCGACTTTGTTCTCTTTCTCTCTCTCTCTCCCCTGCACTCTGTCCTGTGAGCAGTAGCCACTTTGGGTTCACTGTGTCCCCAGCTTCTTCTGTTCATTTCAAGGAGACTGCCAGGCTCTGCTAAGACTCTGCCTGTCTAAGCAATGACCTGAAATCTCTCTCTGAGCACTTACCTGGGGCAATCTCAAGGCTTACTTTATTTGTTTAATGGCCTCAATCTCATTTGTTGTCTGATGTCCAATATCTTGAAAACCACTGTTTCATGTATTTTGTCTGTTTTTTGTTGGTTCGTGCTTTTACGCAGAAGAGGAAGTCTGGTCCTCGTTATTTCATCTTAGCCAAAAACAAAAGCTGGATGTAAGAATTTAAAAGAAGTCAAGTTTTCCTTTAAAAAAAAATCAAGCAGGCAAAATTTCAGTAAATTATAGGATTTCTTCCTACATCTTTTCGAAAAAAAAAATATGCTTATAGCCACAGCCTCTGAAGATTTCTTAAAATAAACAATTCATAGGTGAAGAAATCATGGTAAAAGGTGTTGTGGTGAGCTCTGACTGCTTAAATTCATAAATTAAGGTTTTAAAGTATGGAGAACAATATCATAGAATCAAACATGATTGTTATAACTGTTGGCAACCTGATGTAATAATAAATTAAGTAAAAATTAGGGGTTTGCATAGGAAAGAGGATAAAGACATATTTGTCTTGTTTTTAATAGCAGTGAGTCAATAACGATGTTTAAAATTGAAACCCGTTATTGGAAAAACAGAACAAAACACAAATTTTAACTGCCTACTATTTTTCCTGATCTTTTCTTTTTTTAACTTTTGAGGTTTTTTTTTTTAAGAAAATAAGGGGTGTGTGTGTGTGTGTGTGTGATTCAGCAATTCTTTTGCATGTATTCAGTTTTTGTCTTCCTTTTAATACAGCCAAATGAACACAAAAGCTTAACTTTTTTTTCCTGAAAATCCATGAGTATCAGAATAAAAGAATTTAAAAAGGTATAATCTCATCATAATAAAGAAAACAGAAAAGGAAATTATAAGCAGATAATAGATTTCAACAATTTCTGGAAGAGAGAAAGAGGGGTGCTCGCTGATTAAGAAAATATTAAAAAGCTGCAGCTTAAATATACCTGTCTCCTGGGCAGGAAGCAGGGGCTACCGTGGAGAGTATTAGAGAATTACAGAGAGAATCTTGATTAAGAAATCATAGAACAAGTGAAGGGTAGCCATAAAGTTTGGTTGAACACAGGCAACGGATTTAAGTTACATGCATAGGTCAACTGATTCCCTTACCCCCTTACCCCCAATTAAAAAAACAGAGGGTTAGTATTTAACCCTTTAGGAAACTGTACTATTATTACAGATACTTTTGTTCCTTTTTTTTTTTTTTTTTTTGTGGTACATCTGCCTATCCAAGAGTTAAATAGCCTCGTCCTGTTGTACTTGCTCAAGGTCATGTGATTTATTTGGCAACAAATATTAGCAGAAGTGATGTGTTTCACTTTCAAGCAGGAGTGTTAAGGGCCAGCACATGGTTCACCGTGTCCCTTTGCCACAACACTGCCAGTATCTCTGAGAGGAGCTATTTTTGTTAGCCCAGGTCAGATAATAAAGCGAGAGGAAGTGGAACATAAGCCAATGCATGGTAGACTTGTCATAATCTTTGTTCTTGTAAACCATTGGGATTTGGAGGGTTGTTTGTTGCTATAGCATTGCTTAGCCTAAACTAATACAAACTTCAATACAAAACAAGGAAAGAATGCCCCCCGCCCCGACACACACATACACACACACATAAGGTTCTCCTTCAAAGAACAAACTGGAGAGAATTAAAACAGCTATTGTGGCTGTCATTGCTACAGAGGTAAAGCACTCATCATTCTCACTATTGTTGAACTTGGGAGGCCCTTATATAATAACCGTTGCCTTGTGCACTCACACTGAGGAAGAGCCTTCCTGCCAATTTTCTAGCTGTATACACAGTTCTCCCAGTCAACATTCATCTTTCTTCATTGTTAACGCTGCAAATAGACAAGTAAGGTTCATTATTCATTTAGGGAAAGTCCCAGTCTGAAGTGATGGAATAATATAGTCCAAAAATTATGAGGCCAGGGGAAATAGGGAATATTCAGAAAATAGACAGAAACAGAAAGAAAGGAAGAAAGGAGGGAGAAGGAAGAGAGAGAGACAGGAGAAAAGAGTAGAGAAATAAAGATAAATAAAGAATACCCTCTTTATTTTCCAGGAAAGTTGGGAAGATATTTTATCAATAATACAAATACAGGATGGTGTAACAGAGCTCTAGTTTTCCTCCCTAAATACACTTCTACCCTTCTTCCTAACGGCATGCAGCTAGACTATTTTTCATATTCCTTCACAGTTAGTTGTAACATGTGACAGTTCTACTCTATTTAATGTGAAAGGAAGCAATGCACGCAAGTATTGTCTCAGAACTTCTTTTTTCCTCTCTGTGTGGATGTGGCTATGACACAGCTTTGGCCATGCAAAAGAGAGTGACACCTTAAGGGATGACATGGTGGAAGACGGAGGGAACTTGAGTTCCTGAATGGCTTCAGGAAGCACAATCACCCCATCCATCTCCTGTCACTTACCCAAGAATGAAATAGAATTTGGTATTATTTAAGTCACCATATTTTGGGGCCTATTGTGACAGCAACCTAGATTTATGTCAATAACACGGATGATGTGAAAAAGTAACAGAGAGCAAAACAAGCACAGGGAAATTAATAAACAAAATGGCCAAAAAACAAAATAATGGAAGATAACTTGAGGATCTATCCCAGTACATATCACTAAAAAAGACAGGAAACATACAAGGGAACAGATAATAAAGTATCAATACCAAAGCTTCAATGCCTGACAACTAGAAGTTCTAGAGAAAGGATGAAAAATGTGAGCAGGAGAAAATTAGTAAAAAACAACAATAACAACAACAACAACAACAAACATTGATTTTATTTATACGAAATAAAAAAAAAAAACAGAATAACTGAATCTTTCTGTTAGACGTCAGGATAGTGGTTACCTTGCCAGGGTGATTAGAACAAAATGGGAGAAAAGTTTCTGAGGTGCTGGAATTATCCCATTTCCTGTCTTTACTGCTTGTTACAGGGATATTTTCAGCTTGTGGAAAAAAATAGATTATACTCTTATGACTCATGGATTTTTCTCTAAGTAGATTATATGTAAATAAAAATTTTTAAATAAAACAAAATGAAGAAATATGAACAAAACTTTCCAGCACTGAAGTGAGATGAATCTTTAAAAGAGCTTTTCAAGTCCTGGAGAAAGAATATACAAAAACAAATACCATTCTATAATTTCTAAAATTTCCTAATGCTAAAGATAAAGAGATCTTAAAAGTTGCCAAAGAGGAAAAAGAAGTAATTTATGTTAGAATAAAAGTAGATCATCATCAAACACCTCACCATCAGTCACACATGCTGAAAAATGATAAAATAGAGCCTTTGAAATTCTGAGATAATGAATTTGATCCTAGAATTCTATACCTAACCCAACTAATAAGCAATTATAAGTAGTCACATCATTTTCAGATGTGTCAGAACTCACTAAGTTTGTCTCCTTAGCTCAAAGTAGTTATTTAAGGATGTACTCCAGCGAAACAGAGGATAAGAACTAGAAAAGTGAAGACATAGGATATAAGAAACGGATAAACTGCCAGACGCAGTGGCTCACACCTGTAATCCCAGCAGTTTGGGAGGTCGAGGTGGGCAGATCAGGAGGTCAGGAGATTGAGACCATCCTGGCGAATATGGTGAAACCCGTCTCTACTAAAAATCGAAAAAAAAAAAAAAAAAAAAGAAAAGCTGAGCGCGGTGGTGGGTGCCTATAGTCCCAGCCACTTGGGAGGCTGAGGCAGGAGAATTGCTTGAACCCGGGAAGTGCAGGTGTAGTGAGCCAAGATTGTGCCACTGCACTCCATTCTGGGCGACAAAGCAAAACTCCATCTCAAAAAAAAAAAAAAAAAAAAAAAAAATGGAGGAAAAAACCAAGAGTCCAATGAAAAGATCAATTAGAATGACTGCTGTGTGACAGGCCAAAAAAGAATTGACTAATCGTAGAACAAGAAATCACTGTCCAATGAGCATGCCTTCAGGAAGAAGGGAACAGATTCCAAAGAGTAGTTAGAATGATTAAGAGCTAGACAAAATCAATTACATTTTTCTCCTCTCAAGGCAACAGACAATTAAAAACTCCAGAAAGCAAACAAGAATATTGTGTCCTAAATAAAAAACAAATTAGAATTTGGTGAAGTGTAAGAATAAAGAATCTTTTGACCTTGGTTCTGGAAACATTCTATTTTTCAGTGAAATAGGAAGAGAGAGAAGGAATTAGAGTGTTACACTGGTTCTGCAGGGAAACATTTACATAGTCATAATAATGTAAATGCTTTTAAATGCTTTCAACATTTATGGAAAATTATAACGATTCATCACAATTAGAGAACAAAATGTAAATGCTATCAACCTTGATAACACAAAGTAAGAGTACAAATACTTTTAGATCTGATATGTGAAAAAAATGGGAAAGGGAAGAGGCAACAAATATAACAAAAAGGTAATGTTGCTAGTATCTTTATTTAAAAATTGCATGGTCATGGGACATTTTTAAAAATTGTGCTAAAAAGAGATACATAAATTTATCTATGGTGATAAGACTATTAGAAATTGAAACACAGAATAAAAATGTATTACTTTTCTCTATTAATCAAATATACAACTTCCAATAAGTTATGAATGAAAGCACTTGTTAGGTAATGTTACTCAATACTAAAGGAAGCTTCTGAAAACTAGAACCAGGATCTACATGTTCATAGCATAGTGCTTGGCATATAGAAGTTCAAAATAAGTATTTGTTGAGAGAGCCAGTACTTGCCTCTTTTTGTTCTTTTGTTTCCTATCTTGAGTTGCTTTTTTGACAGAGCTGGGGCCCATACTGCTAACGTTTAGTTGGATTTTTAGACTTGTTTGAAAATTGTTGCATAGTACCTAAGATAAAGGTCTTATCAAGGAATCAAACAGAGGTCATCTCAATTAAGATAAATGGAAATCTCTAATGAGTGGTTAGCATGAAAATAAAAGCCTTAGGCTGGGCAAGGTGGCTCATGTCTGTAATCCTAGCACTTTGGGAGGCCAAGGCGGGTGGATCTCGAGGTCAAGAGTTCGAGACCAGCCTGGCCAACATGGTGAAAGTACCCTCTCCACTAAAAATACAAAAAATTAGCAACATGTGGTGGCGGGCACCTATAATCCCAGCTACTTAGGAAGCTGAGGCAGAATTGCTTGAACCCAGAGGCAGAGGTTGCAGTGAGCCGAGATCGCACCACTACATACCAGCCTAGATGATAGAGCACGGCTCCATCTCAGAAAAAATAACAAAAAAGAAAAAAAGAAAAAAAAGAAAAGCCTTAGTTGCACAATGGCTAATTTCCTAGTTTCTTTTGTGAATTTCTCTTAGGAAAAATAAAATCTAGTAAAGATCAAGATGGCGCCTCCCAACTCCAGGTTTTTCTTCAGTCTGATCAGTGAGTTAGAGACATATGCTATTGTGCATCTGGGGTTGAGGGAATGGGGTAGATGTTTAATACTTACTTAGTCCTTCCTTCCAGACAAATCCATTTCCTTTGACATAATTTCTGCTCCTCCATCAGTTGTGAGTATAAAATTTGATTATCCGACAACAAATCCTGGTTTAGTTTCCCGTCTTTAATCAACATTCCAAAGCATCTGTTTATTTAGCTTTTGCAAGCAACTTTTTCTCAAACCCCAGAGAATGCTTTATGAACAGTAACTCACGCGTTTCTGAAAATATTAGAACAATGTTCCTCTATAGCATTTTATTTTTTGGAGGACTCTGTTATCTTCATAGATGACAAGCGGTAACTACTTCCACACTCTCATTATTGACCCCTTTCTCTCTATAATGGGCTATTATCAACCTGATTTTAAAGGAGAGATTGTGCCAAGAGATGGCCTTTTCTTTAAAATGGCAACTTTTAAAACATAAAATAAGCAAGCAACTGATTCAAAACAGTTAAGGAGTTAGGTTTTCCTCATAATGACGTCATCAGTGACAGAATTAGCTGACTGTTATTTCTTTGCCTTCAATTGCTTACTGAACTACTTCAGCCAGAGCCCCCGGTTCTAGTCCTGTTATCTGGTTGGGGCTGAGGAAACTGGTATAGATTCTCTTGCTATGTAAATTCTTTGTATTTTATGACTATTGCCTTGAATAATATTCGTTAATCAAAGAGAACAGAGTTAAACAGACATTTATGTGCTCCTATCTTTTCCCCATTTAGATTCCATGGTCCAAGCTCTGGGAAGCTGCTAGAATTGCCATTTTTCAGGAATTTGTTTGTGAAGTGGCCAATTTACCTCAAGGCCTCTGTGGCTAACACCAAGTGCAAGAAATGACAGGCGTGCCATAGCCTGTCAGCTGCTACAAGTAAGTAACGTTAATGGCCACGACTGCAGAAAGGGGTGCATAAAAATCATAAAACAGTAGACTTGCATAGGACCATCCAATGCCATCATTTTATATATGAGAAAATTGGGTTTAGAGATGAATGGGTTTGTTCAAGGTCACACAGGTACTTTATCAGGGCCTTATGGTGTTGTGATTTCTTTATACTCCACCTGCTCACCACATTCAGCTGCTAGAATGATCCTCTGCCAACCCAGTTTTGTTACATCACTCCCCTGCTTGGAAACCTTTAGTAACCCCCTATTGTTTCTAGTGTCAGAGCTGTGAGGGGTGAGCAGCTGGCAGAAGCCCAGAGCTCTGTCAGGGACCAGGCGCCTGCAATGAGAAATAAATGGTCAGCTCTAGCAGCAGCTGTGGAAGTCAGATGACAGAGAGGCAGATCGTTTGGGTTCTACTCCCACCTGCATCATTCTAACAAGCTGTCTTGAGTTTGGATGAGCCCCTCTGATAGACAATTCAGACCTTGATTTTCTCATCTGCAAAATGAGCAAGTTAGACCGGACAGATGTCCATGCTTCCCTTCAACTTGGGGAGTTCATGTCGCACCCGTGGCTTTCCCCAAAGCCTCAAAGTTGAGATGTAATATGTACACAATGCCTTTTTCTCTCAGTGCTTTGTGGTCTTCCTTTCCTCCCAGGTAAAGAATGAGAAGGTTTTCCCAGTGCAAATCCTGTAGTTTTCCACTTGTGAAGGACTGAAAAACTATGGGAATAATTGAAGTCCAACATTATCCTCTTCTGAGCTAACTTACTGCCTGCAACCCTTGCCCACTCTCTCTTATACCAACCTTATTTGTTCCCAGTTGGATGTATCCCTGTTTCTTTCTCTCCCTTCTACAATTTTCCTCCTTCTCATAGATTGATCCTTTATGGATAACCATATTTCCATTTCTCTTTCCAATCTTTCCCTCTCCCCCTTCCATCTTTTTACTTTTTTCTCTCATTCTTCCTTCAGTTTTTCTATTCTGGTGACAAACGTCACTTGTCTGTCTCCCTCATCAAGAAAAGGATTATTTTCCAGTTTGGAAAAGCAGTCAATCAGAGGAGCTTTTTTTTTCCCCCAAGTTTCAACCAATCTAGATCATTGTGGAGCAGAATCAAGATTTCTAATGGGATGAAGAAAGGTAATTTTTCCCAGGGCAAAGAAATAAGATTGTTGACAGGAAATGACCCCAGTCTTTGACCTCTAACTTAACAGAATACTTAACCACACTGTTTTGTTCATTCAGAGAGAATCACCAGTGTACCTTTGCAGAAAAATATCCAACGAACTTGCAGGAAATCCCATTTCTCTGGTTCCTCATGAGTCGGTGTCTAACAAAGGAAAGAAAGAAAGAGTTTTGCTTCATGTTAAGAAAAGTTGGCAACCAAAGTTGAAGGCAGGTCTGGACGCTCTGTACTCTGTGTAGATTATCTATCACCCGAAGGCTATAGCTTCAGCTTCCTCTAGCCTCTTTTACTGCCACCCTTTGACCCTTAGAAAGTAGCTTTTCTCTGCAGTGAGAAATGAAATGTGAAAAGTGGGTAAAGAAACAGAATACAAAGGGAAAAGGTAGAAAAAAACAACAGAGTAGGATATAGTAGAAGGTGGCAAAAAGTGAAGGGCTTTCGCAAGGGAGATATTATTCTGCTGGCTTTCTGAAAGGTTTTCTCAACATGTGCATGCTGAAAACACAGGATCTGCTGCATGCCCGTCAGTGCAATTCCCAAGGCTCTGCTTTCATTAAATGCAATTTCCTTTCCTCGGGCCCTGCATTTGCGGCTGCACTGGTTATAGTTTGGGATATTTCATCCATTTGTGACCTTTCTTTTGCTGACACCCTGCTTACAGGCAAGTGTTCATGCCAGTTAACCTTCTCTGTTTTCCCCAGGTGACCTTATGAATTTCCAACAGGAAAAATACAAAATCACCAATTTGTTTGTTCATTACCCAGAGGATAAACACAAAGTGGAGAAGCCTTTTATCTTGCTGCACCGGCAAACCTGCTCATTACTCAGCATCGAACAAACATTTGCTAAGAGTTAATAAATCCAGAGTGTGGCTTTCTTTGTGTGGGGAATGTCCTACCATCCGGGGCAATCACTCATTAAGGAAAAAGAAATCCAACACACTCATATTTTATTCATGGCTTCAGAAATCCCGGGGGGGGGTGAAAACCCAAAATTTATAGACACAGAGAAACCCAAAACAAAAGGTTCCCACTTTCTCATTTCAAATGACACCTTCTGACCCCCAGCCCATTTGAGGAGATGCTAATCCGTGTACAAAATGGTTTCAATACCATTGCCATTTCAGTCAGTTGGTCTGATTGTTAGCACTGAGCCCGGCGACCTTTCACTATATCCCACCATTAAAAGAGACCAAGGTATATTAAAGCATTGCTCTGAATAAGTCCAATGGGTAATACATTTTTGCAGTCATCAATCACAAATATCCTCTGAAGATTATTTAGACTTCCTTGCCCAGCTGTCTGCTGTAGAGGTATCTGGGCAGGATTCACATTAACGGCATCAGCATAGCAACTCCAGCAAGTGTTAATTTACCAATGATTCCTGTGTCTGCCAGCCTAGAAAGGCTCTGCTGATTTATTGGACTTGAGCAGAACTCTCATCCATTATAGTTTGTCTTAACTTAATCAAAGGTATCTTCTCCCTTCGGATTGTCTCACCTACAAACTCCGCGGTCACCATGATAAATGTGCCCGCTTGACTTCTTTTTCTGATTACAGGGAATGAAGCATCACAAGTAACTTGATACATTCTGTAAATGCTGTGGCTTCAGTGCTGAGATGGCTGGAGTTATGTTGTATAGCATTGGCTATGTGGGGAGCTGGAAGGTGATTGCACTGGGGTTTTGACTGAGTGATGTAATTCATGATTGGAAGCAGAACAGAATTCACAGGGATTTCTTAGTTGTTTAAAAGATCAAGAAAGCAAAGCAATTTTCTTGTTTGTTAAGGGAGGCCTTTTCATCCCTCTACCAACAGCAATACGCATATCCATCCCCATTCCCACACACCCACCACACACACACACACACACACACGCACACACACACCATAACCCACAGACAGCCACATTCTCTGCAGAAAACGTGAGTGGCTTAAAACAGTTTTTAATCTAAACCCTCCCCAAACACAGTGGTTGATAAAAAGAGGATAAGGATGTATCTGAACAAACAAGAACTGGAGGAAACAACCAATACATTTTGAATTTTCGAGTAACTAATAAATTATACCCAAAGGAAAACGACACCTTTAAATAACCAAGTATTTTTTTGTATGGAAGAAGTGTCTTGTTTTTGTTTTTTTCATGGCTTATGGTAAATGTTCAAGATTAATCTCTCGACTTTGCCTTTGACCTCCTTTTAATTAACAATGGTTTGAAATTGGCAACCATGAATTTAAAATGTTATTATTTGACTAACTCACCTACCTCTTCTTCTTTGTAGATTTTGAGGTCCTCTAAGAAAGTCACTGTTTTATTCCTCTTTGCAACCCCAGCAATTAAGTTAGCGTTTGATCTGCTCAGCGTATTCATAAAATGTGAATGTTAAACCGAATATTCACATTTAGGAGAAAAACCCCATTAATTTTTGTTGTCTCCTATATATGGACATAGTTCCAAGGATAAATATGGACTGATAAAGCCTCCAGTTGACTGCTTCACTTTTAAATCATAGCCCTGTTAAAGAGCAAGCTTTTCTAAATTTCCCTGGTCAATAACTGCCCCACCCCTGCCTGGTCAACCTATGGTGTCTGGCATCCAGAAAGTCAGTATATATATTCCTCTGCTATTGTTTGTGGTGAACATATTTTATTCTGTTAAATACATCAGGTTTCTGTAGTACTGTGTTTAAAACAAAGCCTGCAAAGAGTAGACATTAAGTGACAAGTTCAGAGTTTAGATCAGAAGTCAGAAAAACATGGTCTAGGCAAATCTCGCTTATAGCCTGTTTTTGTACAGCTTACAAGCTGTATATGATGGTTTTGACATTTTTAAAGGATGTTAAAGAAAGCAATAAAAAAGAATATGCAAGAAAAGCCATATGTGGTGCACAAAGCCTAGAATATTTACAGAACGTTTAAAATATTTAGAGAAAAAGTTTGCTGACTCCCAGCTTAGATAATCTTAGACAGCCAACTTCTGAGCATTTTTGAGCATGAAGTAGTTTGATGAAGGTTGATTTTTAAGTATGTTGATCAAAAAACAATGTGTAGAAAAAACTGTACTAATAGATCTAGTATAAGGTAATAAATTAGTGAAAAGAAATGAGAAAATGAATGTGTCATCTTCTCCAGCAGTGTATACACTCCTTAAAGTAAGAAATACATTGACAGATTCTTGATTTTTCTGGGATGATCATGATTTTATATAATCTTATTATTTTCTAGACAGGTAATTTTTTGTTTATATTCTTGTAGGAGAATTTAGCAGATTATAAAATTTTAGTTTGTTTGAAGATGCTATTCCTTTGTATCATAGCACCTATTATAATGGATAAGTATACTATTACTCGAATCCATTTTTATGAAGGTAATCTTTTTCTCTTATTCCATATCATAATTTCTATTTGCATTTCATGTTCTGCAATTTTACTAGGATCTATAGGTTTATTTTTATTTTCTGTAACAGCTTTTTCTAACTAGTGCTTCTTCAATCTATGGGTTGATGTGCTCCTTCATTAAAAAACAACAACAAAACATTTCTAGCCATTGTTTCTTTGAAATCACTTCTTTGTTTTTCTCATTCCTTACAACTCTTGATACAGCTATCATTAGATTTTCTTATTATTGCTTTCACATATTTTAAATGCTCTCCCCAATTTTCTGCTTTATCATCTCTGCTTTGCACAGATGATTTCACTAAATTAGTGTTCCAATTTACTGATTCTCTTACCAGCCACATTTAGTATATGCGTTAATCTGTCCATTTAATTTTTCTAAAATGAAACTATTTGGTTCTTTTTCAAATCTGTATCCTTTTTATTAGGTCTAATTTTTCCATTATTGATTCTATTCCTTTTTATCCTGCAAATATTTTAAACATGCTTATTTTATTGTTTCAGAGTATACTCTTCTATTTATGGCAGTCTTGTGAAGCTCTCCTTGGGGAAAAGATACAAGGCTTATAACTTTTATGGGAGTGGAAAAAACATAGTGTGCGACCTAGAACCAACTTGCCATTTATGGAATAAATGACAATTTAAAGAAAGGAATGAATTATTAGAAAGATAAATTAGGACATAATTGAAAAAGATCATTTTCTTTAAAAATGTTGGAGTTTAAGATGCAAGTAATAGGGAGCAATGGAAGGTGAAGCGGGGTACCCTGGTAAAAAGAGATCTGTAGGAATCTCTTAATATCAGAATTTTAAGAAACTTTGGCCTTTTTCTAACACAAATGCTTTAATTACAGGGAAGGAAAGAGAATGTACAATATAACTTACTCTGCTCAAGAAGTTACAGCTGAGGCAAAGTATTGCATAAAAACAAGAAGATAAATAAAATTGGAGGAGGCAAGAAGATTGATTAGGAAGCTGTAGTAATTCAGGTGTGAAATGAAGAGATCTTGTACTAGGTTAGTAATATTGAAAATAGCAAGAAAAGGATAAAGGAATGATCTACAAGGCTCCTGAATGTTTGTAATATATGGAACAGTGTATAATGGAAAGATAATTCCAAATTGAAAGCTGAGACAACTGTGGGCCCATTAACATTACTATAGACAATAAAATGTTAAAAGAAATACTAAGAAGTTCAAGCAAGAAATAATGGCAGAGAGGAGAGAAGCCTTTTGGCACGTTGTATGCATTTGACATATGTTTATATTATTTTAATATTATTATTATTTTACTGCCCAGGGGAGAAGTATGGTTTAGTGGGGAAAAAAACTTGGGCTTTGGAGTTAAAAAAAAAATGTATGCACTATTGGGCATGTTATAACTTCTTTTTGTCTTATGTCCCTCACTTTCCTGCCTCACTAAAAAATTTTATGGATCAGATGTAACAAGGTGACTTGAAAGGCTTTGTAACCTACAAAGCTTTATTATTCAAGTGTGAGATACTACTTTTCCTTGTCATTGTATTGCAAGTAGAGTTAAGTATCTCTCAGTCATAGATTCTGGAGTAAAAAGTAATGCTCCAGGCTCAGCTTAGCTCCTACAAACTCTGCAATACTGGACAATTTCTTTTTTTCCCCTATATCTAAGTTTATGAATCTATGCAACGTGCATAATTGCAGTATTTACAGCTTGCTGGGTGGATAATATTGGGATCATATGTGTAAAGCACAAGATCAGGCATGCAGTTGATAATTAATGTTAACTCTTATCACCATATTGATTTTAAAGAACATGGATGTGTTGCATGGCTGAAATTACCTTTTTACAGCTCTGTAGTTCTTGTGGCCGATGAAGGCAAAATTCTGCCTGAATTTTAAGGGCTAGAAGATCTGAAAGCTCTCATAGTTAAAACCAAAGGATAATTTGATTAAAGCTGAAGGAAATGAACATAAATGTTGCTTAGCCCATCAAACATATATGAAGTGATAACAAGAACATCACTGTTTACTCAACTTTTGTAGCTGGAAGGGAAAAATATGGGTGGGGTGCCATCTTTTCTTTTCTATTCTATACTCTTGCATTGAGCACATATTATTTCTTTTAAAAGATTCATTTTTAGAATGTGCAGTTCTAGGGGAATCAGATTCTGCCTATTCTCAGACCAACACATGATGCTTGCAATGATTTTTCTCAACCTCTGAAAGTTATGAAATGTAAGTATATAGACATAACATACTGAAATGAACCACCATGGACACTAGTTAAGTTGGATAGAAATTTCAGACATTTCACTGTGGCTTGAAAGCAAGGAAACCATTAATTTCTAATACTCCATATTAGCCTGGCAACTGTATGTACCTAGCAGGTGTTGCCCAGGAAGCCATGTTTCCTCAGAATTAATGACATTCCATAATTGTAGCAATTTTTCTAAGTCTCTAGAGTGTCTGTAATTAAGAAGTTTAACCACACTTAAAATGATATAAAGTGTCATTAGTCCCATGCTAAATCATTTCAGATTACTGCTATATTTGCCAGTGAAATTATCCAGGTAATTTTCTCAAGCTGACTAATGTAAGGTTTCACACATGAGTACTTCCATTGAATAAAACTTCAGGCTTAGTATAAAAAAAATTGTTTTGAAGCTCCACAAAATTGACATGTAGAGCTTTGCTGTTTATTTTCATCTTACTGAGCCAGTTTCCTCATTGAGTGGGTTGGACTAGACCAGTGGCTGCCATTTCATTTGCAAAGTGATTTATTTCCCCTCCATGTAATCAGTGGAACTTTCCTTCAAATACAATTATAATTGAACACCCAGGTCAGCTCAGGCTGAAGAAAAAAATCAGAAGACCCCCCCACCAACCTTGTGTTCACCCCTACAAAGACCCATCCCTCTTTAAAACCTCCAAAATTCCCTGGACTAAATATTGGGTTGGTACATAAGTAATTACAGTTTGGGCCATTACTTTCAATGGCAAAATCCACAATTACATTTGCACCAACTTAATAACGTTTAGGTCCTTTCTAGTTTTGCTATTGTACTTCTAAGTAAGGTTCTACCTCAAGTGTTTAATTCGTTATCACATATTTTTTTTCTCTACAACCTTCCCTTAAAGACAAGTTCCAAAAAGTGAAGTAGTTTTAATTAATATGAAAAAGAAAACTAGGGTGAAGATTTCTCTTAAGTCAATAGCCCAGTCTATTGTCTTAAAATAAAATGGTAGCCAATAAAATATTTAGAATTAGCACATCTTTTCTATACCTGAATCTCCAGTGTGAGAGGGAAAAGAGTCAGATGTTCAACACAAAATGACGGTTTTCATTTATGTAGTCTTCAGCGCATTGCTCTGTTATGTTTCATTTTTCCAACAATACCTGTTCTAATAATGTCAGTTACTTAGGTTTACAGGGTAACCTGATAACCAGTCCAGCTTTATTCATTGATTTATCCCAGTTTCTTATGAGGGGTGTAAGAGATATGATGCTATAATTTAATTAGGTCAGAAACTGATATATGCTATGCAAAAAGGAATTACATGATTCATTTGAATCTTCAATCCTGAAATATATACAATCATAGATCATCACTACTCACCATCCAGCCATTAAATTGTCTTATGTGAAGTGCTTACATTTTACCCTTTCTAGTGATTTTTAGTCTTCTGGCACTTGTGCCATTCATTTGAGATCAAAATGTTCTGCCTAAATCCTTCTGTAAAAAATCTGCCTAAAACACTTCCTATATCTACGTTTTCAAGTCTGCTCTCTCTATTTTTGTGCAAGAACATTATTTGGCCTTCATTTAAGTAGATATCTTCATTTAGGTATAGAATTCTAGTTTTGCAATTATTTTGTTTCATCCCTTCAAAGATACCCCATTGTCTTCCTGCATTCTATCATTTTCATTTAGAAGACAGGCAATGTCCTATGGTTGCTCCTTTTGAAGGTAGTACATATTTTCTATGCTCTGACTGTTTTAAGAGCCTCTTCTTGTCTTTCTTTTTCAGTAATCTTTCTAGACCATGCTTAGGTGTATTTTTCTTGCATTCGTCTTACTTGGAATGTTTGAGGTTTTTTGAATCTGGTTTGAAGTCTTTCATCAGGTTTGAAAACTTCTTACATCTTGAATGTTTATTTCTCCTCCATTCTCTCTCCTTTCCTTCTGACACTTCAATTGCATGTATGCTATAACTTTTTACTATGTTTCATATTCCTGAAGGATGCTTTTCTATGTTATCCTTTTTTTTTCTGGATTTCTATCCAGGCATTTTTTATTGATTTGTCTCTTAGTTTACTAATTCTCTTATCAGTTGTTTCTAATTGGTGATCAAACACATCCCCTAAGTTTTTAGATTTTCTTTGCTATAATTTCCATTTATTTCTGACGTACTAGTACCAGTTTTCTGCTAAAATTATCCATGTTTTTATCAAGTTTTTTTGTACATTAATTATAGTTCTCTTTTTTGGTTCTCTTTCTTAGTAATTTTTTCTCTTGCATTCTGACAAGGCTAGTAATTTTTTGTTAAAAATGGACATAACATATAAAAATTATAAAGATAAACAGAGGGTCTGGGTAACATTATCTTCCTCCATATTTACACCATTCAGTAATAGTAACAAGGCACAGGAAATTATTTCAACTTAAATTAGTTAAAATGAATTAAAATGTATAACTCCTTCATCACACTAGCCACATTTCATGTGTTCAATAGCCACATGTGACTAGTAACTACATCATTAAACAGCACAGATATAGAACATCTCCATCATCACAGAAAGTTCCCTTGGACAGCTTTAATCCAGAGGACTTATTTTTGCTTCTGGATGACAGTCAGTCCATTGTGAGGTGAATAGAAGCTGGGTTTTACTCTTTGGGAAGCTAGATCTATTCCTGCTTGTTTTTATCCTTAAGGTGAAGCCCTGAGTCATTCAGCAGCAGCCCCTTACCTCTAATTTGTTGTCTCTACAGCTGTTAGGCTGCCCATGGATCTGGTCATCTTCATCTTCTTCTTTTTTTTAAAATCATACTTTAAGTTCTGGGATGTATGTGCAGAACGTGAAGGTTCGTTACGTAGGTATATATGTGCTATGGTGGTTTGCTGCACCCATCAATCTGTCATCTACATTAGATATTTCCCCTAATGCTATCCCTCCCCTAGCTCCCCACCCCGACAGGCCCTTGTGTGTGCTGTTCCCCTCCCTGTGCCCATATGTTCTCATTGTTCAACTCCCACTTGTGAGTGAAAACATGTGGTGTTTGGTTTTCTGTTCCTGTGTTAGTTTGCTGAGAATGATGGTTTCTAGCTTCATCCATGTCCCTGCAAAGACATGAACTCATTCTTCTTTACAGCTGCATAGTATTCCACGGTGTATATATGCAACATTTTCTTTATCCAGTCTATCATTGATGGGCATTTGGGTTGGTTCCAATTCTTTGTTACTGTGAACAGTGCTGCAATAAATATAAATGTGCATATGTCTTTATAGTAGAATGACTTATAATCCTTTGGGTATACACACAGTAATGGGATTGCTAGGTCAAATGGTATTTCTAGTTTAGATCCTTGAGAAATCACTACACTGTCTTCCACAATGGTTGAACTAATTTACATCCCCTCCAACAGTGTAGAGAAAGAGGATCTTTCTCCAAATCCTCTCCAGCATCTGTTGTTTCCTGACTTTTTAATGATCACCATTCTAACTTGGGTGTGATGGTATCTAACTGTGGTTTTGATTTGCATTTCTCTAATGACCACTGCTGATGAGCCTTTTTTCATATGTTTGTTGGCCACCTAAATGTCTTCATTTGGAAAGTGTCGTTCTTATCCTCTGCCTACTTTTTGGCGAGGTGGTTTTTTTCTTGCACAATTTCTTTAAGTTCCTTGTAGATTCTGAATTTTAGCCCTCTGTCAGATGGATACATTGCAAAAGGTTTCTCCCATTTGGTAGGTTGCCTGTTCACTCTGATGATAGTTTATTTTGCTGTACCGAAGCTCTTTAGTTTAATTAGATCCCATTTGTCAATTTTGGCTTTTGCTACTATTGTTTTTGGTGTTTTAGTCATGAAGTTTTTGCCCATGCCTATGTCTTGAATGGTATTGCCTAGGTTTTCTTCTAGGGTTTTTATGGTTTTAGGTTTTATGTTTAAATCTTTAATCCATCTTGAGTTAATTTTTGTATATGGTGTAAGGGAGGGGTCCTGTTTCAGTTTTCTGCATATGGCTAGCCAGTTTTTCCAACATCATTTATTAAATAGGGAATCCTTTCCCCATTGCTTGTTTTTCTCAGGTTTGTCAAAGATCAGATGGTTGTAGATGTGTGGTGTTATTTCTGAGGCCTCTGTGATGTTCTATTGGTCTATATATCTCTTTTGGTACTGTACCATGCTGTTTTGGTTACTGTAGCTTTGTGGTATAGTTTGAAGTCTGGTAGCATGATGCCTCCAGCTTTGTTCTTTTTGCTTAGGGTCATCTTGGCTATATAGGCTCTTTTTTTGGTTCCATATGAAATTTAAAGTAGTTTTTTCTAATTCTGTGAAGAAAGTCAATGGTAGCTTGATGGGAATAGCATTGAATCTATAAATTACTTTGAGCAGTTTGGCCATTTTCATGATATTGATTCTTCCTATCCATGAGCATGGAATGTTTTTCCATTTGTTTGTGTCCTCTCTTATTTCCTTGAGCAGTGGTTTGTAGTTCTCTTTGAAGAGGTCCTTCACATTCCTTGTAAGTTGTATTCCTAGGTATTTTATTCTCTTTGTAGCAACTGTGAATGGGAGTTTGCTTATGATTTGACTCTGTATTATTGGTGTATAGGAATGCTTGTGATTTTTGCACAATGATTTTGTATCCAGAGACTTTGCCGAAGTTGCTTATCAGCTTAAGGAGTTTTTGGGCTGAGACAATGAGGTTTTCTAAATATACAATTACGTAATCTGCAAACAGATAATTTGACTTCCTCCCTTCCTATTTGAATATCCTTTATTTCTTTCTCTTTCCTGATTGCCCTGGCCAGAACTTCCAATACTATGTTGAATAGGAGTAGTGAGAGAGAGCATCCTTGTCTTGTGTGTGTTTTCAAATTTAATGCTTCCAGTTTTTGCCCAGTCAGTATGATATTGGCTCTGGGTTTGTCATTAGTTTGAGATATGTTCCATCAATACCTAGTTTGTTGAGTGTTTTTAGCATGAAGCGGTGTTGAATTTTATCAAAGTCCTTCTCTGCATCTATTGAGATAATCATGTGGTTTTTGTCATTGGCTCTGTTTATGTGAGGGATTACGTTTATTGATATGCATATGTTGAACCAGCCTTGCATCTCAGGGATGAAGCCGTCTTGATCAGATCATGGTGGATAAACTTTTTAATGTGCCAGTATTTGGTTTGCCAGTATTTTTTATTATTTTATTTTATTTTATTTTATTATTTTTTTGAGATAGAGTCTCACTCTGTTGCCCAGGCTGGAGTGCAATGGCACAATCTCAGCTCACTGCAACCTCCATCTCCTGGGTTCAAGCAATTCTTGTGCCGCAGCCTCCTGAGTAGCCTAGGTAAATTTTGTATTTTTAGTAGAGACGGGGTTTCAGCATGTTGCCCAGGCTGGTCTCAAACCCCTGAGCTTAGGCAATCTGCCCTCCTCAGCCTCCCAAAGTACTAAGATTACAGGCATAAGCCACCACACCAAGCCACCAGTATTTTATTGAAGATTTTCGCATTGATGTTCATCAGGGATACTGGCCTGAAATTTTCTTTCTTTGTTGTGTCTCTGCCAGGTTTTGGTATCAGGATGAGGCTGGCCTCATAAAATTAGTTGGGGAGAGGTCCCTCTTTTTCTATTGTGTGGAACAGTTTCAGGAGGAATGGTACCAGCTCCTCTTTGCACTTCTGGTGGAATTTGGCTGTGAATCCATCTGGTCCTGGACTTTTTTTGGTTGGTGTAGGCTATTAATTACTGTCTTAATTTCAGAACTTGTTATTGGTCTACTCAGGGATTCAACTTCTTCCTGGTTTAGTCTTGGGAGGGTGTATGTGTCCAGAAATTTATCCATTTCTTCTAGATTTTCTAGTTTATTTGCACAGAGGTTATAAACACCTCTATAGTATTCTCTGATGGTAGTTTGTGTTTCTGTGGGATCGGTGGTGATATCCCCTTTATCATTTTTTATTGTGTCTATTTGATTCTTCTCTCTTTTCTTCTTTATTAGTCTGGCTAGTGGTTTATCAATTTTATTAATCTTTTCAAAAACCATCTCCTGGATTCATTGATTTTTTGAATGTTTTTTTGGGTCTCTATCTCCTTCAGTTCTGCTCTTCGTTATTTCTTGTCTTCTGCTGGCTTTTGAATTTTTTTGCTCTTGCTTCTCTAATTCTAACGTTAGGGTGTCGATTTTAGAGCTTTCCTTCTTTCTCCTGTAGGCATCTAGTGCTATAAATTTCCCTCTACACACTGCTTTAACTGTGTCCCAGAGCTTCTATACGTTGTGTCTTTGTTCTCATTGGTTTCAAAGAACTTATTTATTTCTGCCTTAATTCTGTTATTTACCCAGTAGTCATTCAGGAGCAGGTTGTTCAGCTTCCATGTAGTTGTGTTGTTTTGAGTGAGTTTCTTTATCCTGAGTTCTAACTTGATTGCACTGTGATCTGACAGACTGCTTGTTATGATTTCCATTCTTTTGCATTTGCAGAGGAGTGTTTTACTTTCAATTATGTGGTCAATTTTAGAATAAGTGCTATGTGGTGCTGAGAAGAATGTATATTCTCTTGATTTGTGGTGGAGAGTCTGTAGATGTCTATTAGGTCTGCTTGGTCCAGAGCTAAGTTCAAGTCCTGACTTTCCTTGTTAAATTTCTGTCTCATTGATTTGCCTAATACTGAGAGTGGGGTGTTAAATTCTCCCGCTATTATTGTGTGGGAGTCTAAGTCTCTTTGTAAGTCTCTAAGAACTTGCTTTATGAATCTGAGTGCTCCTGTATTAGGTGCATATATATTTAAAACAGCTCTTTTTGTTGCATTGATCCCTTTACCATTATGTAATGCCCTTCTTTGTCTTTTTTTGGTCTTTGTTGGTTTAAAGTCTGTTTAATCAGAGACTAGGATTGCAAGTCCTCCTCTTTTTTGGCATTCCATTTGCTTGGTAAATCTTCCTTCATCCCTTTATTTTGAGCCTATGTGTGTCTTTGCACATGAGATGTGTGTCTCCTGAATACAGCACACTGATGTAGCTTGACTCTTTATCCAATTTGTCAGTCTGTGCCTTTTATTGGGGCATTTAGCCTGTTTACATTTAAGGTTAATATTGTTATGTGTGAATTTGATCCTGTCATTATGATGCTAGCTGGTTATTTTGCCCATTAGTTGATACAGTTTCTCTATAGTGTCAATGGTCTTTACATTTTGGTTTCTTTTTGCAGTGGCTGGTACCAGTTTTTCCTTTCCATATTTAGTGCTTTCTTCAGGAGCTCTGTAAGGCAGGCCTGGTGGTGACAAAATACCTCAGAATTTGCTTGTCTATAAAGGATTTTATTTCTCCTTCGCTCATGAAGCTTAGTTTGACTGGATATGAAATTCTGGGTTGAAAATTATTTTCTTTAAGAATGTTGAATATTGGCCCCCACCGTCTTCTGGCTTGTAGGGTTTCTGCAGATAGATCTGCTGTTAGTCTGATGCGCTTCCCTTTGTGGGTAACCCGCCCTTTCTCTCTGGCTGCCCTTAACATTTTTTCCTTCATTTCAACCTTGGTAAATCTGACAATTATGTGTCTTGGGGTTGCTCTTCTCGAGGAGTATCTTTGTGCTGTTCTCTGTATTTCCTGAATTTGAATGTTGGCCTGTCTTGCTAGGTTGAGAAGTTCTCCTGGATAATAACTGCAATGTGTTTTCCAACTTGGTTCCATTCTCCCCATCACTTTCATGTACATCAATCAAATGTAGGTTTGGTCTTTTCATATAGTACCATGTTTTTTGGAGGGTTTGTTTGTTCCTTTTCATTCTTTTTTGTCTAAACTTGTCTTTATGCTTTATTTCATTAAGTTGATCTGTAGTCTCTGATATCCTTTCTTCTGCTTGATCAATTTGGCTATTGATATTTGTGTATGTCTCACAAAGTTCTCATGCTGTGTTTTTCAGCTCCATCGGGTCATTTATGTTCGTCTCTAAACTGGTTATTCTATTAGCAATTCCTGTAACCTTTTATCAAGTTTCTTAGCTTCCTTGCATTGGGTTAAAACATGCTCCATTAGCTCAGAGGAGTTTTTTATTACCCACCTTCTGAAGCCTACTTTTGTCAATTCATCAAACTCATTCTTTGTCCAGTTTTGTTCCCTTGCTGGTGAGGAATTGTGATCCGTTAGAGGAGAAGAGGCTTCTGGTTTTTGGAATGTTCAGCTTTTTTTTTTTTTTGGCTTTTTTTTTTTTTTTTTTTTTTCATCTTCGTGGATTTATCTACCTTTGGTCTTTGCAGTTGGTGGCCTTCAGATGGACTTTTTGCATTGTTGTCCTTTTTGTTGATGTTGATACTATTCCTTTCTGTTTGTTAGTTTTCCTTCTGATAGTCAGATCCCTCTGCTGCAGGTCTGCTGGAGTTTTCTGGGGTTCCACTCCAGACCCTGTTTTCCTGGGTATCACCAGCAGAGGCTGCAGAACAGCAAACATTGCTGCATGCTCCTTCCTCTGGAAGCTTCATCCCAGAGGGGCACCTGCCAGATGCCAGCTGAAGCACTCCTGTATGAGGTGCCTGTTGAACCCTGATGGGAGGTGTCTCCCAGTAAGATAGTATGGGGATCAGGGACCCACTTGAGGAGGCCATCTGTCCCTTAGCAGGGCTCGAGTGCTGTGCTGGGGGATCCACTGCTCTCTTCAGAGCTGGCAGGCAGGAACGTTTAAGTTGGCTGAAGCTGTGCCCACCGCTGACCCTTCCTCCAGGTGCTCTGTCCAAGGAAGATGAGAGTTTCATCTATAAGCCCCAGACTGGGGCTGCTGTCTTTCTTTCAGAGATACCCTGAACAAGGAAGAGGAATCTAGAGCGGCAGTCTGGCTACAGTGGCTTGGTCACTCTGTGGTAGGATCTGCCCCGTCTGAACTTCCCAGCGGCTTTATTTACACTGTGAGGGGAAAACTGCCTACTCAAGACTCAGTAATGGCAGATGCCCCTCACCCCACCAAGCTCAAGTGTCCCAGGTCGACTTCAGACTGCTGTGCTGGCAGTGAGAATTTCAAGTCAGTGGATCTTACCTTGCTGGGCTTTGTGGGGGTGGGATCCGCTGAGCTAGACCACTTGGCTCCCTGGCTTCAGCCCCCTTTCCAGGGGAGTGAATGGTTCTGTCTCACTGGCATTCCAGGCGCCACTGGGGTACCAAAAAACTCCTGCAGCCAGCCTGGTGTCTGCCTGAATGGCCTTCCAGTTTTTGTGCTTGAAACCCAGGGCCCTTGTGGTATAGGCACTCAAAGGAATCTCCTGGTCTGTGGGTTGCGAAGACCATGGAGAAAATGTAGTATCTGAGCCAGATCGCACTGTCCCTCATGGCACGGCCCTTCACAGCTTCCCTTGGCTAGGGGAGGGAGTTCCCCGACCTCTTGTGTTTTCCAGGTAAGGCAATGCCCCACCCTGCTTCTGCTTGCCCTCCATGAGCTGCACCCACTGTCTAACCAGTCCCAGTGAGATGAACTGGGTACCTCAGTTGGAAATGCAGAAATACCCACCTTTTGTGTTGATCTCACTGGGAGCTGCAGGTTGAAGCTGTTCCTATTCAGCCATCTTCCTGATTGTCTTCTTAAATCCATGGCTGTCACTTTCTGCTTGGCCTCCCAGCCTTTACTCCAGGTACCACTTATAAATAAGCAAGTGAATTAAATTGGGGAAAAAAAACCCAGCAACAATTGCTGAACTTTCTTCAATGCCCTTCAATCCAGCTTTTCTAGTTATTTCAGCAGGTGGTTCGTTTGACACAAGATCAACCATTATAGCCAGAAGCAGCATCTTCCCATTCTCTGTATAGCTCCCTGCTGTCAGGTTTTCATCTTCCCATGGAAATATGGAAATATTAAACTATTCTTGTCAAAGTCACTAATGACCTCTCTGTCATCAAATTCAGTGGTCAGTTCTCAGTTCTCATCTCACATGGACTTTCAATGGCATTCAAATGCTCCTCCAAATGTATATATTCAACTTCCTACTTGACTTTTCAAAATAAAAATTTAATAGTCATCTCAAATTTAATGCATATAGTTATAAATTCTGGATCTCCCCATTCTGGTTCTCCCTCAATATTCTGTCATCTCCATAAATGACAGCTTTATACAGAATTCTGAGTGCACTGGCAAAATACTTTGTATCATGACTCCTCTCCAATGACTTTCCATTTTACTCAGAACACCATCCAACCTTCAATCCCACAGACTCTGAGCCATAAATAATCTATCCTCCCTTTATCTCTCTGACTTCATTCTCCTGCCATAGTTCGTGTCTCTTGTTCTACTCCAGTTATGCTGGTCTCCTTGCTCTTCCTTGAAGATACAAAATAGCTTCCTTCATCAGCATGTTAAACCAGCTGTTCCCTCAGCTTAGTTATGCTTTGTCCAGATATATATGAGGCCTTTGCCAAAACATTACTCCCCACAAAAGCTTTAGCTGACTATTCTGTGAAAATGAGTACCTTTTCCATCACTCTCTACCCCTTTACCTTAATAAATTATTAAGTAGTGATGAAAACATGTACTTACTTGATTTTTGTCTTTGCTAGAATGCAAGCTCTACTGGAGCAGAGATATTATCTGTTTTATTGCTGCTGTATCCTTAGTATCAGCCACACTAATATAAAAATAATGCATCATCCCCATTTTACAGGTTATAAATGGAAAAAACAAAGAGGTTATTCACTTTAATCCAGGACATAGAGCTAGTAAGCTAAGACTGAATCTAGTAGCTTGAGTCCAGTGTCCATTCTTTTAGCTATTTCCTTGTACCCTCTTCTGATAGAGGAGGTTTTAATTAATAGTCTGGGCTATATGAATCCACACAACTTCTTTTACCTGTAGAAGCTGGGCTCAAGACAAAACAAAACAAAATAAACCAAACAAACAAACAAACAAAAAACCAGTGTTATCTGGCATGCCCACAAACCCTCCAGAATCCTTCTTGCTTTCTAAAAGTGGAAGGGAAGAATTCTTATCCCTAGTGGGAGCAAGACTGAGACACATTTCTTATTACAAGCACTTCCAATGTCAAGGCAAAATAAGACAAATGTTCAAGAAAAGAGGAGGCAGAAGAGGAAAGGGAAGAATGGAGGAACAGAGGAAAAAAAAGAGGGAAAGAGGAAGAGAGCATGCAGCCTCGTGCAGTTTCAGATTTTACTTTTTTTCACATATACCAAAACCATATCACAACTTAACCTTATAGTTGAATAACTTTCCTTTTCATTGATTCTTATTCAAGCCAGGGAGAGACGAGAGGTGTAAAAGGAGTCACGAACTCTTCTTAGTAGACAAAGCACACACTTTCTCTTAATAGTTCCCATTGGTAGAATAGTGAGAAGAAAGCCAAGGAAAATGTAGGCCTAGTTGGACAACAGAGGAACCATGTGATGAGAAAATCTTTCTCTTAGAAAGACCCAGAGCAAGCAGAGGAAGGATTAATCCAGAGAATAGTGTCTGTCTGCTAATGGTTAAACTATGAATGGGTAGGAAGCTCAGCAACTCATGAATAAATGAATTTAGTAGAGTCTACTCGGGTTATGTGTTTAAGATTGGAGGTTAAATAAGCTCTCACAGAAATAATACAAAGCCTAATTAGAACAGAAGAAAGGCATTTGACCCATATTTCCCATATGTTTTTAATTTCTAAATGTTTGCTCTGAAAAAGGGCCAAGGGATTTGCTACATTTTGAGGCCATCTATTCCATGCATGTACAATTATCAATGCATTACATAACTTATTTACATATGTAAAGACTTCCTCTCTATAGCTTTGCCTTACAGAGTTGTGCTGGTAAACTGTGTTCATTTTCCCAAATACCAGTTCTTTAGGTAGTTAAAGACAGGATTCGTATTCCCCTAGAGATCTCCTCTGTTATGTTCTCTACTCTCCTGTTTCAGCTTTCACTCTAGGTAAACTTCCAGTTGTTGGCTGGACATTTGGATCAGGAGGTCATCTTGCTTAGATTTCAATTTCAACGTGATAAAAACGGAACAGAATCACTCCTACTCCTAGAACACTCTTCTCTTGACTTTCTCATCTGCCAAGAAGTCATTTTTGACTCTGTTGTTTCTCTACTGCAATCCTGAATTAAATAGATCACCATGTCTTTGTGAACATTACTCCATTTGTTCCTTCTTTCCCACCTCCTCTGTCTTGCCTGGAATCCACGCCATAATGACCACTCCCTTTGACTTCTAATTGATGTCTTCTTACCTCCGCCTGCTCTTTCTTTCAACCCATCTAACATATCCCAGCTAAACCATATTCTTAACAAAATTGTCAGTGCTTTCTAATGGTCATTTAATACAATACAAACTCCTTAACCCAGTATTTGAGGCAATCTACACTATGGTCTGACTCTATGAGATTGTTTTGTACTAGATTGCTATTAGGTTGGTGCAAAAGTCATTGTGGTTTTGCCATTACTGTTAATTGCCATTAATTTAATGGCAAAACCGCAATTACTTTTGCACCAACCTAATATATCAACAAAAACACAATAATTATGGCACTTAGTAGATGTTTCCTTTTAGTACAGTAACTTGTCTAGTTGACATTTTGTCTCCTTTATTAGACTTAAGGTATGTAACTTTGCATCCTCCATGCTATAAGGTTTTATATGTCACAGATCATCAATAAGTATCATTAAGTAAAGGCTGAAAGTTGAAAAGCATTTCTATAAGTGGAATCACTGTAGGTAAATTTAGTAAATTCTGTCAATTACTGGGTTATTTATTTCTTACCATCCAATGATGTGCATACTATTATTAATCCCATTTTATGAATATGAGAAAATGAGTTTTCTGAAAAAGAAATAAATAGATGTGACATCCCACTAACCAGTGACAGGGTCAGGATTTGAACACAGACTGAATTGACTGCAAAGCACCAATGGCTAATTGCCATTGTCCTGGAAAAATAGCAGACATTATTGTTCTCTATACTGAGTACAACCAAAATGCAGTCTGCCCAGAAAAGCATGAGACCAATAAAACAAGACAGGAGAAAAACTTATACCTTTCTGACAAGAGTTGAGTGGTGGCACTGAGTAAAGAAGAAAGTTTAGCTTGTACTGAAAGGAGGAGTACATTTGAATGTGCTGCAAAAGCTTACATTTTGAGATTTTCTCACATTACAGTGAAAATCTTTGAGTAGTAGCCAACTAAATCGTATGTTGGGCTGAATTCAATTCATCCAACATTTTTTGAGGGTCTCCTATGTGCCAGGCACATAGGTCCTTAGCATACAATAAAGCAGAGCCTGACACATAGTAAACATTAGGAATGTTGCACACATTGTTGAGTTCTTGAATGCCTGAGTAATGAGTAATGATTCATAAAACACAGTTTCTGCTCAAAAGGTACTCACAGTCTGGTGGGGAAAACAGTTAAGAGACAATTATAGCACCGTCTGATCTGTGTTATCAAAGAGTTAAGTCTAGAGGGGAGGGTGGGCATAAGAACATAAGGGCCACCTAGCTGAAGCTCCCCGTGGAAGAAAAAGGCCACAGTCCCTAATTTCTGGCATAGGGAGGAAAGCTTCCAGCTACAGAAGGCTATGGATGCCTTCTACTTAAAATATCCAGGATCCAGGCGTGTGCCCAGCTATTTTTAATTAGCACTGCCAATAGGAAATGTGTTATCTCATGGAATGTAATGCCATCCACGCAGGAACCCAAGGAAGCCTAAACATTACTCTCAACTCTATTTCCTCCTCCCCTGCCTATGTTCAATTGGTTGCAAACTCCTTCCTAATAGTCCTCCTTAATAGCTTTCTAATCTGCCCCCTGTAGTCTCCATCTCCATTGCTACCACTGTAGTTTGGGTCCTGATAAATTCTCTCCCGGATTACTGCGTCAGTCTCCTGATGCGTCTCTCTGCCTCATCTTATCTTATTCTCCCACCCTGCAGCTGGAGAGATCTTCCTGAGAAGCAAAGCTGATCACAGTCCTCTCTGTCTCTGAATGTTAAGTGGCTCTCTATTGCACACAGGATAAAATATAACTCCTTATCTGACATACCCTTCAGGTGTCTACTTGAATCTTCTCTTTATAGCCTGTGATTCTGATGTACTGAATTGATTACCTATCTTGCTTCTTGTCATGGTGGATGATGATTCCAAGCTTACCACAGGCTGCTGCTTTATCCTGAACGCTCTACATTCCTCCTTCAGCTTTCTTCACTAGGCTTCCTCCGACTTACCTTTCAAATCTCAGCTGAGATGTGACTTCCTTAACAAGCCTTTCCTTGTTTGCCAAGTCTGGGTAGGGGATGGCTCAATCTTCTAACAGAGCACTTACCATGATGCATTACAATTATTTTCCCTACTTGAGCCTGGGCATCTTGCATCAGAGAGAAGTTGGTGTCTTTCCAGTGTCTATTTCTTATGCCTAGCAAAGCCCCTATCACTTAGTAGGAACTCAATGAACACGTGTTAGTGTAGCCTTTCTAGTCAGTCAGCACCATAACAAATACCCTCTCTCCTTGAGTAGGTATGAGAATCTAATTAGCGAGGCTAACCTAAGAAACTTCTGCAAGTCAGAGGTCAGATGGTGGTGGTAAACAGAGGTCTGTGGGTTGTCCCAGCGGATGAAGACCAACTATGCAATATGTATTATATAATCAGTGCTAACTCAACAGGCTAGAGAAAATGAGCTTGGAATCAAAAAGCTCTCCCTGGCCAGTCTAGTCAGTGTAAAGCTGTCCAAACCATCATTTAGCTAGCCACCTGGAAATACCTAGTTTCCCAAAGAATACCCTGACAGTCAAAATTGAAAAAATTTCCCATCACCAGTGAGGTTTTATTTTTTTTTAATTTTCTGTTCCAATGACAAGACTATAAAAGTATGTAACCCTCTATACAAATGACAAGAATAGAAAAGTCTGAGTATGGTATGAACTTCATATCTTATTATGCATTACATTTTATTAGGCAGAATGATATCAAAGTTAATAATGTGAAGTTTTGTGTAGGAACTGCTACTATTATCAGTAAAAATACAATGCTGAATTTTACTGATATTACACTTTTGTTTCTAAAGAATTTGCATTAAGCTCAAAGAGAGCAAATAATGAAGAGTGAAAGGAGACTTTGTTATTCAGCAATTTCTGTGATCTGCCAAAATGTCAAATAAACCATTTAATCAATCAGAAAATTAAAGAATGTGGCAAACCTCAAGGTAGTTTGAGATTACAGCTGTGCAAAGTACTTCAACTGTAGCATGGAGCTATGTCACAATAATAATTACTTCATGACTCATTTTTCTATAACTTTGTTGATGCAAAAACACAATTTAGGTTTCAAATTAATTGCAGCTGTGCTCCCATTTGAACCTTATATACTTTATTTGAGGATGTTTTCACAAATTCTTCCAACTTCTACTTTAATGAACTTCACTTTTATAGGGAGGCTACGTCTATTAAAAAGGAATTCTTGCCATATTTCATCCCCAAATTTAATTATAATCCTCAAATTTATTTATTTGAATAATTATGTAGTGAAATCAAGCTTGGGAGGCAATGTGAGGTTTTTGAAAAGAAACATGAAATATTCTAAGTTATCCCAGGATGGAGAAATTATTCACCCAGTCATTCAACAAACATTGAGTTCCTTCTTTGTACCAGGCCCTCTGGTAAACGTTGGAGAAAAATAGGGACAAACCAGAAATAGTCCCTGCTTTCATGGAGTATCAATTACAGTTGAGAAGAAAAACATGAATGAAGTATGCCAATGAATAATTGATTAGAAACCAAGTCAAATGCTCTGAAAGAAAGAAATATGCTTTGATGGGAATAAGTAACAGGTGAGCCTGGTCTGGACTAGAAAACTAGGAATGTGATATATGCGAGAAGAGTCTGAAGGCTGAATAGATGTGAACTACAGAGAGAAAGGTGGAGAAGTGGGCTTGGAAAGGCTTCCAGGTGGAGGCAGCCATGAGGGTGGGCAGAGGTGGGAAGGCACAAACATGTTTGAGGAAGCAAGGGATGCTAAGGTGAGTAGAGTGCCCAGAGAATGGGGATAAACCTGAAAAGGTAAACAAGGCCCAAATCATACAGCACCTACAGACCATGGTGGTGACTTGGGCCTTTATTTTAACAGAACTGGCAAATCATTAAAGGGATTCAGGAAGGAAAGAAAGTCAACACGTCACACTTGAATTTGAAGAGCTATGTCTGACTGCACCATGAGACTAGAGGCCCAGAGAGGATTCAAAACACATTGGAATTGTAGGCCATTGCAGCAGTTTTGGCATTTGACCTTGGGTAGTGGTGGTGAGGACAGAGACACAAATGGATTTCATAGATATGTAAGACATAAAAATCAATATAACTTTGAATTAGATTAGAAATGGGTCAAAAAAGTATTTCAAGGATTATTCCTGGATTTCTGCTTTACCCAAATGGTATAAACCACGAAGACAGGAAAACGTGTAGGAGGCCCAGGTTTAGGGCAGAAGATAACTAATCAGTTTTGAACTTGCTGCAAGTGATATACCTTTGAACCATTCTAGTGGCAATGTCTAGAAGAACTTAGATTTATGGATTTGGAATTCAGAAGAGATCAGGGAAGAAGTTATTGACTCCATGGACCTGGAGGAGATTTCCCAGAGAAAGAAGAGGAAAAGATCTAGGCCCAGGAAAATACCCAGAATCTTAAGTAACTTCAGATTAAATGTTTGGGCAAAAATAGAAAAACCTGCTAAATAAATGAAGCTGTGGCTAGAGAGATAAGAGAAAAACAGAAAATTGTTGTGTCATAGAGACCAGAATGACACGAAAGAAAACATATATATATTTAAAGCCACTGCTCAACAGCATAGATTACTATGGAGAAGTCAGTAAATGAGGATTTAAATAGTTCATTAGATTTAGCTTCATGGAGATTATTGGTGACCTTAGCAGCAGCTATTTACAGAGATGAGTCATGGGTTATAAGGCAAATTAGAGCGAACTGAGAGCAAGGAGGAAGTAAGAAAATAAAGATGATGGTTATAATCATAATAGTATTAGCTTACACTTGTATAACATTTACTATGTTCCAGGCACTATCTTAAGTCATACCTAATTTATTCTCTACAAAAACCGTATGAGAAACATCCTGTGGCTTTACCATTCCTCTATAGAGAGGTTAAACAACTTCTCTAAGGTCACACACGATGACAATTCTCTGAAGAAGTTTTGTACATGAAGGGAAGGAGACATCTATTTAGCAAAGTAGCTGAAAATAGAGGAAAGTAACTGAAAAGCTTTAGAGTTGACTTGTCCTCACCCTTTAAGGGAAACCCCTTGGTTTGTTTATGTAGGAATAGGAAAGATATTTGTATCCCCTCAAAGATAGAGGTGTGGGCTTCTATTTTATACCTATCAGGAGAAATGGGGTTTTATCGCTCAACCATGGTTCAGGAGATACTGGGTCCTGCTCGGCTAGCCAAGGAGGATCAGAATGGAAAATGTTCTGTGTAAAAGTTCACCCTCAACCTAAGAATTCGTTTTAATTTTATTTTTATATCTGTACAACAATAGGAGTAACTACTTTGAATCCTTATTTAAGATATGGAAATGGAGACTGGAAGAATGTCAACTCTATTTTCTAGTTTTATGATAGTCATGATGTTGTGGCCTCCTTCCTCTGAAACCAGAGTTCATATCGCTTCTCCAGGAGGCCATCTCTGATCCTCCCAAAGGAATCGACCTATACATCCATTAAATCCTGGGCTTCCCTTTTCAGCACATTCATTCCACTTTCACCACTCACTCAGTCTGTTCCCCTATCACCCCCACCATGCCATTAGTCCCAATTGGGGACCATGCCTGCTTTGTTCTTGGCAACATCCTTAGCCCCAGGCACAGGACTTGGCACATAAATCAGCAAATGAATTTCAAATCTACACATTACATTTCAACTGAAATGACATTTTTGTCTTTTTCATGTCAGTTTCTAATCTAATAACCCTGGAGATGTTATATCTTCATAGTCTCCATAGTGCTGTTATGGTTTTCAAGCATTTCTGCTTATGTCTCTTGAGGAGAGCCTCAGAACAACCTGAAATGGAAAGGATGGAAATCACCCCCAAGTTAAGGGGTTAATTTGGATTTGGATTTGATAAAACTGAAACAACTATTTATTGAAATTAGCTTCTATAATTTGAATAGGAAGGGGCTATAACCAAATGGTATGTATGAAAATAACATTTGCAAAAGCAAGATGAGGACTTGGGCATCAAAGGAGTAAGTAACCTCTTCATGGCCACATATCTAGCCAGGAGCGGAAGTGGGTCCTCTCATTGTATTAACGATTCCACTGTCCTGTTTACCAGTTGCCATTGCACACGATGTGTTCTGTGTTCCATTATCAAAAGCTTCTGTAGATTGCCACAGGATTGTTGAGCCTCTTTCGAATATCTACTTCCTCAATTTCCCTTTAGTTTTGATGTCACATGCCCTAATAGAATTAGGATATAAGCCTTCCTTAGCTGCACTGTCTGCATAAGGATGTGGGGAAAGTCTGAAAATCCACCCCACAGACACCTAGGGACCCTTGACCCTTTGCTTCCTCCTAGGAGGCAAGAAATGTAATATGTGGGTACTCAGAGGCTTTTGCCAAAATAGGGCCATGCCTACCTGTTCTAGCATCATTCTGACCTTTACCAAGAATATGGGGAAAGACTAGCAATATGGACAGAGAGAAACTGAGGGGCTGAGAGGGCTTGTAAGCTTTCCCTTGACTGGGTAGGCTCAATCATCAGAGGCAACAGGACAGGGGAATGTATCTGGAGGGGTGGTGGGCCCTCTGTTTGACCTCAAAGCCCTGATGAGAAGTAGAAGTGAAGGGATCTGACTGTATCACCTTACACAAAACATAGAAGGTAAGTTTGGAGCTGAGAGACAATATCTTGATATTGGCACACCTAGTATGAGTCCTGTCCTGGGTCTGAGAACTGCCATCAAGGTTATGGTGATAATATTTTGAAAAACATCCCAGGCAATCGCAGTCTCTAAAAGCCTTACTTTCCAAATCTGGAAGAAAAAAAATTAGGGCAATAACTTCCTAGTGAGATTGTTGAGAGAATTAATCAAGAAAATGTGTGCAAAAGACTGGGTATCTAAAAGACTATATTAGTGGATTATTGTGTTCTTAGTTCCAAGGTGTCTCAGAGAGGAAGATAGTGCAGAAATGGAGTGAGAGGCAGGAAAGCCACAAACATCTTAAGACAAAGTTGTTTTCTAGGTTTGAGAGGCTACAACTGTTGACAGATGGTGGGGGTCTCATTGGCTTTTAAAAATTTGAATTTGATGAAACTGAGAAAAATACTGAAATTAGTTTCTATAATCTGGATAAGAGGGGGCCATAACCAAGAGGTAGATATTTTAGATGAAAATAATATTTGCAAAAGCACGTGCAGCACTTGCTTAAAGCCTGGTTTTCTTTCGAGCTTCATGCCTTTTGGTCCTTGAATTTAATAGAAATTTGTGGCCCTGAAACAAATGGGTATACCCACATGTACACATCTACACATACAACCATAGTGAGCATCTATTCAATTTATTCATTATCATTCCTTTTGGATTTCTCCTGTCGACTTAAGTCATCTGTTTATTTTACCTAGGCTATTACATTTTCTTTAGAGACATTAATGCCCATTTGTAAATAACAGTGTATTCTTCATAAATGGAAATTACGGACATCCTGCATTTAGAGTAGTCGCCAGTTAAGATATATTTTCATATACTACTAATTTTTATCAGAACATAGTATCCTACTTAAATTCTCAACTGATTCATCCTTCAAAATCTGGGAATAAACAGTTCTTGTTTATTATTAACAGTAGTTAATATGGATATTAACTACCATTTGATCTATGGCATTCCTCTAACAATTAAATTCATGAGTAATGTAAGAACATCATAGCTGAAAAAAGTCTTATTAAGACTTTTTTAATGTGGAAGAAAACCATAGGACTAGTCTTGAAGATTTCAAAGGAAAAGCAACATATAATTTTAAGTTTTTCATTAATGTATATTTCTCTACAGAGAAATGAGAGACTATATGTGTTTATCTGTGAAGATAGATGTGGATGTCTCTAAAGGCTTATATAAATGTACATGCTGGTGTGAGTCGTCATTCCCACGAAGTCTCCAAATGACAATTTGGTGATAGCTCTGGAAAAGCCCAAGAGCTTTCTCTTTAGTAGGAATACCAACTATCTAATTGTTTTACTTTTATTCAAAGAAATTTAACAAATGCTGCTCATTTCTTGGTTGCCTTATAATTTTATGAAATTCACAAAAAAAGAGACAAATGTGAAGGAGCCAGATTGTGCAAGAGTCTTAGACAAACAAAAGATTCCGGAACAAGCTAACACAGTAAGTAGAACAGGTAGTGCAACTTCAAAGTTATATCATACACACCACAAACAGAGCTAATCTCTCAACATCAAGAGATACTCTTGTGGACATTTTGACCTTAATTTTAACAAGGAACAGGTAGACACTGGTATTTAAGAGTTAGCATGCTGTACTTTGATTCCTATTTGGTGACTCATGGTTTTCAAATATTTTCAGGTGCTGACGTGAGTCACCAAAGTCCTGTGTCTCTCACTCCTGGCCTTGTTAGTAGTCGGCAGTGTGATCTATGAACTCCATTTCCCTGTACGTAGAATGGGGGATTGAAATATATAATTTATGGTTTCTTTCCATTTCTAAAATGATTGCTTTCATTCTAGAAATTTAAGATCGAAGTTGAAAAGTAAATAGAAATAGCGTATTTTGACAGACACTCCCAGAGGGAACAAAAAAAAGGAATGCAGACAGCAAGGGGATCTGGTTAACTTTGTGCAAAATGGCATAACACTGATTAAGAAAAGAAGGTAAACACAAATTTTCTGACATTTACTTCTGCTAGGAGTGTAGACTGGTGCAACATTCCTGGAAAACAATTTGATGATAAAGAGTCACAAAAATGTCCATTAATTTCTAACTTGGTAACTTCACTACTAAGAATTTATTCTAAGGAAAAATAGAGATAAAAGTTGATGGGCAAAGAAAGATTCATTTCAGCGCTATTTATAAGAGAGAAAACTAGAAAAGCAAAACTATGTGTCTTACAAGGAGATAATGGTTAGAGCATGCTGAACTCTGTGAGAAATGTGCTTCTTTGTTGTCATAACATATAATGGTGGTATCTTGACACAATAATGCCAGGAAGTACCATATATGTTTACTTCTTTTAACAAATATTTGAGTGTCTACTATGTGCAGACATAATTCTAGGCTCTGGGGACAAAGTAGCAAATAAAGAGAAAGATTTCTCTTCCAGCCCCCCAGAAGTAGTAAGACTATAAACAAAGAAAGAAACAGGTAAATATGTAGTATATCAGATGATGAAAAGTACTATGGAAAAAAACAAGGTGGTGGGAGTCTGGAAGAGGAGGAGACTTGTGATTTTATAGTCACAGTCAGGGCAAGGCTCATTGATCACAGATTTTGGAGCAGAGATTTGAGTCAGTGAGCTAGTGGACATGTAAATATCCAAGAAGGGTATTCTAGGTCAAGGAAACAATTTCAAAGGCTCTGAAGTAGAAGTACACTTGGTGTATTTATGAAACACCCTAAAGTCAGCAGTGGGGAGAATGGCAAGAGATGAGGTCGGAAAGATGGGGTGAATGCAAGTCATATGAGCCTTGGGTGTCACTATAAGAACTTCGAGCTTAATTAAGCAAGCAATTAAGTCATCAACATTTATTGAGCCCTCATTGTGTAACGTAATTTTGAACTACCAATAAATTGCTTATGTATTCCCTGCTAAAACATACTCTCAGAATATTTGTTATCATTTAAAAAATATTTTTTTAATGTCCAATTAAACAGATGAAAGAGAAAAAAAGCTAATGGAATGAAACAACGAACTGTAAGGGCAAACCTTATTACCTTAAACCAACCAATTTATTTTGCATTCTTCTTGATAAGGAATAAAGGTGAAGAGAAAGGTAAAAAGGCCTAGTATTACTGACTTCCATCTCTGAATTATCATACGTTTCAGTCTCTTTTATGGAAGGTTGTTAGAAGGGCCATCTAATAGTATCAAGAGAGATTTTCCTCAAACCTCATCCCACTCCACCTTTTGGACATCAGTGTTTCAAATCCAAGAATAGTCTAATCTATAAAACCCGGGTCTGGGGAAACCCTTTCTGGAGTAGCTACCCTACAGAGATATGATTCCAGGAATTGGTTTAGAAGCGGAAAACCTGAGGCTCATGACCAAGAGGGTCCCATTACTTGGTGCTCACTGAGGTTTTGGGTTCTGCACTCCTGGTAGACCCCACCCTGATCCCAAGCTGCAGGTTTATTTCTTCCTCAGTCATGTCTCATGTGCAGATGTGGGTGACTTTGCTGATAAAGGTGGGCAAGAGGAAGGGTGTGTGCCAGCATGAGCTCATTCGCACCTGAGAAACACAGTGTACATGTCTACTTGGTGACGTCCAAATTGTGATGAGAAAGATCAGGCTCTGCGATTTGAACCATGGATTCAGTGTGCCTGTTACCACTCAAATAATGAGATAAGGTTTCCAAACTCTCTATTTCACCTTCTTAGGAGTCCTACCAACTCCGTAGCACCATTTTGGGATTTGAATATGTAGGATGATGTATGTTTTTTTTCTTAAGCTGCCCAAACCCAGATCCCGTGAATATTGTCCTCCAGTGACTAAGAAGACAATGTTGTTGGTGAGACCTCTGATGAAGAGAAATTTCTGATGAGGGCATAGAGTTAAGCAACATGAGAAAGATGGCTCTGCAATATTGTCACACTCTCATTCTTTCCTGATGCTTGTGTCTCCTGCTTCTGCCAAGACTAGTGGCAAGATTGAGAGATTTACTCATTCACTTGCTGAGGGAGATCACCTTTCATTGCAGCATTCTGTTCCACTGACCAACATATTTATATGCACTTTACGTAGGAATACCCTGTGAGATTTATTGCCAGCCAATACTTTTAAAAGGTCAGAATCTGGTGACAGAGTCAATATCCAGAGCTATTGGGAGCTGCTGAGCCCTTCTTGGAGACAATCACTTTTGCACAAGTTGCCTCAGAGATGTAGCAAGTATTGGAATTCAGATAGAACCACACAAGAGCACAGGGAAGGGGAAACTAGGCAAATACATGGCCATTCCTGAAATCACCAGCACGCTGGAAGCTTAGACTTATCTCATCCCATATGGGTAATAGCTGATTGCAGACCACTGAGACTCAGCAGTAATTAATTAATCTAAGTAAGTGTGTCCATTAAAACCTACTATCTGCTTCAAAGGGTACTTGTGAAGATATTTAGAAGTAAATATATTCTCCAGGGTAGAATACTTTGTGTGTTGGAAAAATTCCCAAGAACCACTCACTTAAGCTTTCATGAATTCCTTGACACACTAATATTCAATCCTTGACTCTTGCCTATGGAAATTTGATAAAGACATTAGTTTTTCCTTGATTCTAGAAAACTTTCTTTACATGAGGTCCCTATAGTAATTTTTCCTATGCCACTCATATTACATTTTATCTTAAGTGGTGTAGTAATATCTACTCTAAAACTCTCCTCTTTCTTGCAGTAGGCCTTTACGTGCATGTGTATGTGTATGTATGTGTGTGTGTGTGTGTATGTGTGTGTGTGTGCCCATGCATGCACGTCTGCCCTGCTTTCCTAAATATTATATACAATATCTTTCCTATAGGCCTTTTGCTTCTTTATTCTCCTCCTTGCTCCCCCTTCCTCTCTCCCTCCCACATCATCTTTCTCCCCTCTTTTCCCATTCATTTTTTCACAAATAACTAATGCCCTACTATCAGGGATATTTCTAGGACCTGGGGTTATAGGGGTAAGTGTGAGTTTTAAAGAACAAATTTGATGATGATAAAAGAACTCTGGATACAAATGTGGTGTCACTAATTTTCACAACATTCTATTTTTATAGCAATACACTTACATTATTCTGTAATTTTAAAAAGTTTCTGTTACTTGCAAAGTTCTTTTCTTTATGGGCAATTATTCCTAGGCTTTAGTGATAAAGTCAAATTCTAACTTTTATATATTTAAAACATAAATGAGCATCACAGTTACAACTAAATTGATAAATGTCCCCAAACACATTGATATGCAAACAAAATATGGAAGTGGAGAGTAGAGAGGGGATATAGTTCTTTTGGTACTAACAGTGGGTGGTTTTTAAGAAAAAAGAATCATTTGTCTTACTGGGGCAGTCTAGACACAAGGAAATAGAGAGACAAAAGATAACAAAAACTAATTTTTATTATAATTTTCATTGAAAAAATACAGAAAATCAATAAAAATGAGCAGAGGTAAATAGTCAATATTAAAACAGTTCAAGCAAAAATAAATATACAGAAAACAGTAAAAGTGAACGTAAGTCCATAGTCGACATTAAACAGTTCAATAAAAAAATTAAACTACTGATCCAACCTAGGCATTCGGGCCACATATGGAAAGGAGGTGCAACTAGACATTCTTGAAGCAGTCTTTTCTTTCTCAAAGGTGCTGCTTAGATCCAAGGTGCTGTTTTAGACTAACATCTGAAGGAAGGCGAGGGCAGAGGAGGGAGAGAAAAGGGAACAGGGGAGAAAATAGAAAGAGGGGAAGGAAGAAAAACTAATATTTCATGAGCTTTTAAAAAATATGATGTTAAATACTTTGTTAGGTACCATATGCATTACTTCATTTAATCCTCACAACAACCCTACAAGGTAGGTATTACTTCTCTTCATTTTAAAGATAAGAAGGGAGGCTCATAGAGTTTATATCATTTGCCCCAGGTCACATAGTTGATGTGGCAGAGAGATTAGAATGCAACTCCACTCCAAAGTCCTCCCACTTTCCTCCAACATCAGGTATTCCCCATTGTACCACACCCTTACGTGGAAAACAACTCTTGGTGGATTTATGGCTCTCAGGAGGAGCTGATCTAGCCCATCCAATGTATACCTTTTTTTGGAGCTTGGGAGTAGAGAAATCTGGACCACATTTCCAAGAGGGCAAGTCTGATTTGTCTATTTCTTCTTTGTTTCAGAAGAAAGACCTCAACAGGTGTCGAAAGAAGGCATAGAAGGATTGAATGCTGCCTACCCGACTGGCGGGCTATTAATAGTTCCCCTAGAGCATATTTGTTAATAGAAAACGGAGAAAAATGTATGATAAACAAAAATGTGCAAACCTAAATGTGCATGTTAATCAATGATTACGAATATGAATCCACCTAGATTCCTCAGCTGTCAAATCTAAGGATAAAGAAACTCAAAGGAACACCAAGCAGGTAGCAGAGCTATACACTAAATCATGTCTCCATCACATTCACAGCTCCACAGGCTAACGTTCTCTATACTGATGGTCCCTTCTTAGTTGATGATTTTTCACAATGTATTTCATGGCTTCCATCCCTACATGAGACTTTATTACTATCACATAGGAATAAAAAGCCATAAAGCACTAGAGTGAATTTATCTTGGTCGGATGCAAAACTTATTTTCTTCACATGACTTCACAACCATTTCAAAGCTAACCAATCATTTCATGCTACATTAAATAACATTTTAAACTGCACGTAAGTGACAGGAAGCACACTTAAATTGTGACATCACAAATTAACAAGATTTTATCCTTCCATGACATTCTTAGCTACAAGGACCAGGAAACAAGACCAAGAGACACTCAGCGACATTCAGCCATTGAATTCACCAAAAACAAAGGACACTGAGGAGAATTCCTGGAGAAAAGCTCATCACTTTGACATTGAACTTGGAAACACATACGGAAAGACAGAAGACAGACAAATCACTGATGCAAACTGAAACCAGAGGAATTATTTCAAGCCTCTTGCTCCAACTTCTTCCCCAGAAAGCTTTCTTACATATCCATGCTGGCTTTTAGACTTTTCATTTTGGGGCAGGTGGGGAGTGGGGATCTTGGTACCTGTTTGACTCTGTAAGCGTTAAGCTTTCTCTACACCTAAATAACAAAAGAAAACAAAAAAAGCATAGCATACTAAGGGACCACGAGTTCTAACTGCTCACCTACAGCCTTTTATAGAGAGGCACCCCCACCCCATCGACAAAAGAGAGAATGATGCCAGAAACAATACTATGCACTGAAATCTCTCAGTGATCTAAATAACTCAGGTCCAAAGACCAAGAACGTTCTTCATGCTGCATTAAAGTGACATTGCTCTTGGTATTATTAAAACACTTCTAAGTGGCCATGTTGAAACCCAGTTCTCTGTACCACTGAAAACTCAATACCATGAATCCCAATGGTTTTATCTGGCCTTTCAAAAATAAACTTGAGGTGCCTATCTACCAACTCCCAAAACAGCATTCCAGACTATTAAGCTCTGCCCTCTGCTTTATTTTTTAAAAATGTATTATTCAAATTCAAATACAAGAAACAAGAACTTGAGTTTGTCCTTAGGAGTAAAGGCTAGGTACGCTATTTCCATCTAGAGGTGACTACCATGACATCTTGGTTCATGTGAATCACAGGGAAGAGACTGGAAATAGTTAAATGAAAGGAAGTGCACACATAAATTCAATTATCATGCAGAAAACATGCAAATGATTTAAGCACTGCATCTGAAACTCTAGTTTATATTCATTAATCTCAGGTCGCACTTTTGAAGGAGAAAGACATGCTAATTGGGTCCAGATTAATGCACTCCCAAACCTCTCCAATTTGTTTTTAGGTGAGGGTTAAATGATATGTTTTAAAATAAACACAGCTGCTTGTCTGCCTCCACTTTCTACCTCCCAGACTCCACCTCTACCTCCTCCCTCAGCTGGCTCAGCTCTCCCCACTCGCTACCCCCGCAACACCCATCGCTCCTCTACCACATCTCTCCTTCCATTAGGGAAGGGGTTTAAGAGCCCTACCATTTTCCTTTTGAAAATAAAATACACTAGAAGAATAACACTGTTTCTTAGCTAGCTCAACACTTTCCCTTTCCCCACCAGCCACCAAACTCCAGAAACAGAGTCAATCACATAAATGGTGGCATCAAGAATGTGGATACATGGAAAGGCAGCCTTGCATTTGCTCAGGCAGCAGGTTCTTTCTACAAGTTTGGACCTGCATCCTTTGGATCAGTATTGAAGGGCAGTTTTAAAGTGTCAAGGCACATGCTTGCTGAAAGCCAACATTGCTGAAGGTTGGCATGGCAATCCTGTGACTGTTATGTGGGAAACTAGAGACTCAGGAGAGAACTTGGGGGTTTTTGTTGCTGTTCTTCCTCTGTGGCTCACTCAGCCAGCAAAAACTGGCACCGAGTGGAGGGCACTCAAAATGCCTTTCAAAAGGATCCCTTGCTTCCTTTCTCCCTCCTCCCTGACAAAATTAGCTTTAAATAAAGAAGAATGTTATTACTGATTAACTGACTGATTGATTTAATGTATTAAAACATTAGTTTGGGATGCACATTTTAGGAAGAATCTTATCTTGTGAGGAGTGAAGCTTTTGAAATAGCAAAATACTCATTTCCTGGACCTGATCTTTAGAAAAATAAAACAAAGGAAGAGGAACTGTGGGCTACTGGGAGTAGACCCAGGCACGGATCTGGGATGGAAGAAATCCTCTCTGAATGAGCAGCCACCAAGGAGTTAAACCAGGCACACACACACACACACACACACACAAAGCCTTCGAACTAATTTCACACTGAAAGTGATGTTTAATTTGAATCATGCTCGTCCCAAAGGGAAAAGGTTAGTCTTGTCACTTGACTCATATCCCCTCCCCTTCCTACTTTCATGTGAATTGAAAATTCAGATTCACCATTAATCATGATGTGACACGTTCTTTTTTCCCGTTCCAAAAATCAAATGAAAGCCTGGGACCACATCTGAGAACCCAATGTTTGGCTAATTCTCCCAACCTGCATTCACAACAGAGAGAAGACGAGAACAAGGGCACATACAGACACAGAGACATAAATTACTGGACGTGCACTCACAGCAATACACACAAATACGCACAGCTAGTAGCAGTCATTGGCTCGGACGAGAGCCTTTCCGCCTAAATTGATTTTTGCATATTTACAAACGTAAAATTAGTCATAGTAAATAACAACATGGGCAAGATTGATATTAAATCTGTCAACATCTTGGCAAATGCTCTGAGCACTCTTTAGTTAGGAAATACACGTATGATAGTCATTGCTCCTAAAAGAGAAAATGATTATACGCTAACCAAACCCTAAGTACAAGCTAAAGATATTCACCTCATGAAGCCATTCCTCAACTAGCCCCTTGGCACTTGCTGGAATTATTCACAGCACGAGCTCTACTTTCTCATTTTCTGCTGACTCCGTGTGGGTAATTTCTTTCTCATGATTAAAAGTGAGCTTGGCAGATCCTTCAAAGCGTGGCTTTAGGTGTGTTGGGGCTCTGAGTGCATTCTTTGTCTAAGGCAGGTCTCCAGTAATTCATTACTGGACCATTGGATGAGCAGGTCAGGGGAATATTCCTGAACCTAAAATGATTTTTTAAAAGGAAAATTTTATAGATATCTTTATATAAACATATTTGTATACTGCAACATGACGCTGACCAGATGAAATGAACTGTTTACCTTGGAAAGAATAGGTAGGGTTTTCTCTTCCAAGTAATCACTCCAGCCTTTCTGAATGTCATCCCAAAGCGATTCTGCCTCCTTCGACTTATCCAGCATCTGAGGTTGTGAGATAACCCTGGTAGCACTGGCCTCCTTCCCGGCCCCTTCATTATTAGCCTCCTGGTGGGTGAGATAGAATACAGTGAATGTAATAACCCTACTTCACACAACAGGCTTGCTCTCTCTTTTAAATGGAAAATCCCCTTATTACAAAACAAGGGGTGTTCTTTTTCTTCTACCTTTAAGTAGGACTGCCACATTCATTGCTTTTTACAAAAACGCAGCTGCTTTTTAAGCTACAGATAAATAGAATCTGCTAGGCGGTAATTCAACTCAGTCTGAATGCATTATTTTCTAAGACACTTTAGCGAGGGGCTTTTTGTTATAAACTGGAATGAACAAGGAAAGTCCTTTTCTCTTCTAATTATGAATGTGCTTTGTTTCCTACTATTAACCTACAATGTCAGATTGATCTTCTTCTTCTTCTTTTTCTGCAGTCAGTTCAATAAATCAACTTTTTTTTTTTTTCTGGAAAATTAGAGGGGTAATGATTAAGTCTTCATGAACTTCAATGACAAAAATAAAAATAGCACATGGGAAAAGTAAATGCTGAAACCATAAATAAAGACAATGAAGTGGCCCTCTGATGTCCAAGGTAACAAATCCTGTTTTGACACCAAAAGTTAAGATTAAAAGGATTTACTTAATTTTAATGAATTTAATTTTAATAAAGTTTTCCGGGCATCTCATTATATTTGTTCACCTAGAAAGGATGAAGGTATTTTTAAAATAACATTTCTATATAGAGCACCCAAATCACTCATGTTTGTTGTTTACTTGTTCATTATGGGTAACAGTTTGCAATGTAATCAGTCATCCCCACACTTCTAGAAGCAACTAAATGAAGAATTAAAACAGAAGAGGAAACACTGTGATAAAGCATATTCAATTTGAACTCCTGCAGATATTTCTTTAACTTCAAAGATAAACACTGAGAAAAATGGTGAGTTCCTAATAATATCAAAAGGCAGTCTAGAAACTGGAGGTTGGTTTAATTTTGATCCCAGTGTTGATATTCCTGACTATAATATTACAATAGACCATGGTGGTTATGATCTAGGTCTATAAGGATATATTGTCTTGCCAAGGTGGGGGGCGGGGGGGAGGGAATCCCACAGGATATCAGTGGGGTTCCAATTAAGGAAAAATAAATACTGCCGCAGCCCTGACAGTAAGTGGAGATTACCAGTATATCACAGAAGCACAGGCAGATGCCCCACTACTAAATTTACAGATTTAAAGCCAATGCTGTCATTTCCCTTCCTTTGGCAATAATAGAAAGCAAAGTGTTGAAGATGAACTCTGCATGGCATAGTTTCAGAGCAATTTACTCTGTTTGTACAATTTTGAGTTTATTTCCAATAACGGTGAGAGTGGAAATCAAAGGGGCCTTACACAAAACACAAAGTCATTCATGAACCCTAAACTGAGATCACATGCATATTCGAAAGACCCCAGACCCAATGTATACGAGACAGAGAGAGAGAGAGAGAGAGAGAGAGAGAGGAGAGAGACCTCAAAATCATATTTGCATCTAAAACCATGCTGCCTTTATTGTGTCGTTCTGTGTGAATGTTTTTAAAGGGGATATTTATCACAGGTGAGATGCAGACCAAATTTTCAGAACACTCCCTCTAGGAAGAGTATATCTGCAGTAAGTGTTGGTGACAGAGCTTTTGAGATTCTACCACTCTGCTTAGATTTGAATCCATTTTCTATCCTCCTGTTATGCCTGGGAACAAATGAGGCCCGATCAGGTTGCTGGCCTCAGTATCAGGAGTCTAAGTGATGCTGTGGCAACACAAAAAGCCCAGTTTACCCAGAATAAATAACCAAGCCCCTTCCCTGAGAAACAAATTGAAGTATATTAGGCATCACTATAAGAGTGAAATTGAATCCCAGGGCATCGATATCTCCATTGAGCTAACGTCACAAAAATAAGCCTGCTCTAGCAATCAGGAATTTATGTTTGCAATATTGATGTGTGAGGGAAATAGAAAAAAAAATCTCAGCTGTATATCTGAAAAAAATTTAATTTCCTAGATATCCTGATACAGTAACACCTTCTTTTTATAGAAACAGGTTTTACTGAGTTACTCACAAAAATATCTTTGGACATCTGCTATCCTCAATTCATTCTTTCTCCCTTTTAACCCTGAACAATCATTAACACAGACAAAACATAGAAGGCAGATTTGAATGTGAGCTTATGAGGAACAGCATATAATCAACATACTCTGCTACCTGTGTTCATCTTTTAAGTTAATGAAAAATTATGTGATGATAAGTAAACCATCGGCCAGAACTCTTAGCCCTTATCAAACTTCCAAAATAATTAAGTAAGTAGCTCTACTAAGAGCAACTCCATGATGAAGGAGAGAAAAAGACCTGTCCTTGTTGACCAAAACCCAATGGAATAGTGCTTTAACAACCTGGCCACATTTCATTCTGTGTTTGAGAAAAGAAAAATAAAGGCCAGGTCCAGTGGCTCATGCCTGTAATCCCAGCACTTTGGAAGGCCGAGGAGGGTGGATCACCTGAGGTCGGGAGTTCGAGACCAGCCTGACCAACATGGAGAAACTGTCTCTACTAAAAATACAAAATTAGCCGGGTGTGGTGGTACATGCCTGTAATCCAGGCTACTAGGGAGGCTGAAGCAGGAGAATCACTTGAACCTGGGAGGTGAAGGTTGTGGAGAGCCGAGATCGTGCCATTGCACTCCACCCTGGGCAACAAGAGTGAAACTCCATCTCAAAAAAAAAAAAAAAAAAGAAAAAAGAAAAGAAAAGGAAAAAAGGAAAAAAGAAAAATAAAGAGAAGGAGAAGCTAAGTAAAAAGAAAGAGGAGGAGGTGATGAAGGAAGAGGATAGAAAGGAGAAGGAAAAGGCAGAGGAGGAAAAATAAAAATACCAATGATTGCAATGAAGACACTGTTTCATTCCTTTCCATGTAAAAATGATTTTCTTCATACAATCTCTCTCTCTAAGCCTCACTTTTTCTCCTTGTAAGTCGAAGATAGTTGTGCCTGTCTTATTGGGCTCCTGTAAAGATTAAGTTGTATGAGTTACCTGTGATACACCCGGTAAGTAGTAGTTATCCAGTAAGAATCAGCCATTTTTATTATTGGCACTGTTAATTAGGTGACCTATTCCCTTTGTGCCCCTCTACCTGATTCATTCCACAGCCATCTTCCAAACTCTAAGCACACCCAGCAAAGCAAAACAACCCCAGTACAAAGTGACCCCCAGCATCACTTCACTTCGTTCTTCTACCAGATTCAAATCACTTTTGCTTACAATGGGAAGTCTAAACATGGACTTTGTTTTACCTCCAGGTTCTGAAGCAAAGACAGTATATCTCAGAAATGAGAAAGAGGAGGCACTAAACGTGTAATAATTAGAGCAATCAGCTAAGCCATTCTGTGTTCTGAAAGGGTTTCATAGGTATAGCTAAGTTTTCAATTTATTAAGAGGTGGCATCCACAGGGAGAAAATAGAGTCCATTTGTTTTCAGAGTTGTTGCCTTCCAATCCTGAATTTAAGTTAGTATGCATACCACACACATGGCTGCACACATACGTGCAGACATACACACAGTTGAATTAACAACCTCTCAGGTGTACTGCAGCTCCACTCAAGAAACAGACAGCTTTAATTACTGCACCTGAAAGTCTTCACTTTTCCTTGACTAGTGATAAAAACATTAAGTTGCTAGTGATAAAAACATTAAGTTGCATTGCAAATATCAAGTAAATCTGATTTGCAAAACTGCCAAAATACTCCATCTTTCCTAAACAAAATGCCATCTAATGACACCCAAGTCATAAAAGAACATCAGGACTGTGACTCTATTATTAAGACAGGTAAAATTTCAAATGATGAAATAGCAGCTTATTCTTAAACATAACTTGGTATATTCCATTTTAACTTTGACCAAAAACTTTAAGCACCTTGTTTTAAGTGAAAAAGACAAGCCATATTATGAAGATGAACTTTGGCATGAATATACAGTTTCTTCAGGAAAAAAAATACAGTGTTGTAAATATTAAAATTGTCTGCTCTTCGCCTCCTTTTTCCAAGTCTATTTTCTAAATAGGGTTGTCTGAAATAATCTCATTTTTATAAAGTCAAGTATCTTATGATGATCAAACTTGATAATTAGTGTACAAGAAAATGCGAAATCTTAAAAGGGTAACTTCAAAAAGATTTTTTCATCCTGGTGGCTGTTTGCCCATGAACATGCCTTCCAAGCCAGAAAGAGGCTCCAAGCTCCACTGACCACAGGAAATTCCAGCCAAGATTCTAATCTCCTCTGCAGAAGGCAGTACAGAGGCAATGGATGGGAACAACACAGCAGAGAATGCTGTTGAATTTGGTGTGCCCTACAAATGAGGAAACACTGATATCTCCCCAGAATCACAGTCAACATGGAGACGCTCTAAATATAAAAAGTAAGACAAGCTTTTTAATTTCTTGTCAAGGCTTCCTGACATCCAATACTTTCATGAGGTCAAGAAATGTGTCCCCAGCTTCTGTTTTCTGTTCTCCTTCAGGGAACACGGTGAAGAGGCCGCCCAGCTGCCTTTTAGCATGTCACACTTGGCTGACTCCCTTCCTTTCTAAGGGAGTATGTCTACTGCATTTGGACTCACAGAAGAAAAAGCAAAATTAATTTAACGTAAAAGAAATTCACATATTTTTGCCTCTTTAATATTCGAGAGAATGCCCATGATTTGTAAGTTGAAAAAGTCTTACAGAATGAAGATTACTGAGGCATAAATCACATAGGTAAAAACTGAGATGTAAGATGGGATGAAATCTAAAAGCTAATTAAATTCAACCAGGGCTTCTCAAAAGACAACATGCCCACTTATCTTCTTGTGCTAATATTTTATTTTTCAAGGGAGCAATAAATGGAAAGTCGTCATGGTTGTAGATTCCACAGTGTGATCCTTTAGCAAGAACCTGAGAAGGGGGAAGAAAGATTAGATGCATGGGTTTCTGTGCCGAATGGATGCTGGGACCAAGATGCAAAGAATAGATAAGTTAGACCTTCGGAGGAACTAAATTTGAAGCCAGCCGGTAAAATGGATTGAACCTTATTACCTCTAGTCACTGAGAAATTCCCAAGACAGTTGGATGCAATTTGAAAAGGTCAGAAAAATATTTCCTGCACAGCATTAATGCTTCATGGTTTAAGGGTGTACATTTGTGAGATGTCAACTCTAATCATTTTTATTGACTTTGCTTTCCAGAGACAGACGGTCTGTGAGGCAAGACCAATAGATAAGAGAAAGGCAATCTTATAAATGAAAATCTCTCTTATTTTGTTCTCTCACTTGTGACTGTGAACAATTCCAAATCTTGCCCATTTAAAGGGAAATTATACCAGCTTCACTGAGGGCTGACAGAATAGAAATGAAATCTAGGAAACTGTGGCTGTAATTCTAGTGAGATTACTTTCTTTTAACTGCATTTATTTAGCCTCTACTATTTGCTAAACACGTGAAACATAGATGATGTTGGATTTTAATCCAACTGTGCATATTTAAAATGAAACACCATAAAATACACCAAAGCATGGATGTTAATTTACTGTCAGCATTTCCTTGGAGGGAAGGTTTCATGAAAGAAGGAAATCCACAGGAAAGGATAAACATTAAATGAAAGATACCAATATACGGTCAAGATGTTATTTCAATAAAGGCTGTATTGTCATTAGAGCTCTTCCAAATACAAAGAAAAAAGATTTTTCTTTTTACTTGAAATGAGTCTTGGATGCAATAAGAACCTTTCAGCAAATATGTTTACAGGTCTTTTGTTGAGGGGGACATGCAATTAAAGGTCAAAGTTGACTTTTTAGTACAGAATGGGATGATCCATTCCAGTCCTTCAAAGGTTTAATCAACATCTGACTTTTCTTTCTGTGTAATGCCATATGCTGTAGAGGCAAATACAAGCCTATTTACTCTTCTCTTATTTAGCAGCAAGACCATAACTTTTCAACGGCCCTGAGACCCGGCTGTATGCTTTCATATCACGTTCTGGCCCCACGAAGATGTCCTGGAAGATCACTGGAGCTTTTCAACTAGCAAGGTGTATTTTCTTATGGAAAGCCTTCATTCTGATCAATTCCATTCCTCACAATATTTAATAATTTTAAATTGTATCTTATAATCACTACTACCAGCAACAAAAGCAGCCAATAACAACACAATGTTTCATAATATCAGGTACCCCAGAAAAGAGAAAGAGAAAAATCATTAGCTAGACGCCTAGATTCTTGGCAGTGAGGGTAGAAATATCTAGCTTTTAATTGACTTTTTATTTCTATCTCACCTGAATAATTGATATTGGCTAGATATAAGTAATAATATTGTGTGAATCTTCAAAATTTTTACCTTTTGTGCTATCTTAAGACCTTTTTTTTTTTAATTAAAAGTGTTTACTAAAACTTTGTGATGATATACAGGTCTCCGGAGAATCACACTGAAAACTTGAAATTGTCCACATTTATTTTTGTAGGCCCTGTTTTATTGGCAGAAAAGTATCTAATGTATGCATCTTTTGATTTCTACTACTTAAATTATCCATAGGGATAAACTTTGAAACTTCTGCATAACTATTAATATGATTAATAATGATGATAATAACAATCCTAGAAGTATTATTACTATTAAAAGTCATAATGACAATAGAAATTGTCACCATTGGCTGGGTGTGGTGGCTCACACGTGTAATCCCAGCATGTTGGGAGGCTAAAGCAGGTGGATCACCTGAGGTCGGGAGTTCACAACCAGCCTGACGAACATGGCAAAACCCCATCTCTACTAAAAATACAAAATTAGCCAGGTGTAGTGGCACATGCCTGTAATCCCAGCTACTCAGGAGGCTGAGGCAGGAGAATCGCTTGAACCCAGGAGGTAGAGGTTGCAGTGAACTGAGATCACACCACTGCACTCCAGCCTGGGTGACAGAGTAAGACTCCATCTTCCAATGGAGCCCCAGATGCAGTCCATGACTAAAATCCATCGCAGACCCCTGCACCGGCCTGCTAGCCCATGCTCAGATGTTAATGACATCAAAGGCACTCCTTCTGAGGAAATCTCAACTGCACCACCCCTACTATGCCCCAATTCAGCAGGAAGCAGTTAGAACGGTCATTGGCCAACCTCCCCAACAGCACTTGGGTTTTCCTGTTGAGAGGAGGTACTGAGACACAGGACTAGCTGGATTTCCTAGGCCAACTAAGAATCCCTAAGCCTAGCTGGGAAGGTGACCCCTTCCACCTTTAAACACAGGGCTTGCAATTTAGCTCACACCCGACCCATCAGAGAGTTCACTGAAATGCTAAGTAGGCAAAAACAGGAGGTAAAGAAATAGCCAATCATCTATTGCCTGAGAGCACAGCAGGAGGGACAAGGATCAGGATATAAACCCAGGCATTCAACCGGCAACAGCAACCCCCTTTGGGTCCCCTCCCTTTGTATGGGAGCTCTGTTTTCACTCTATTTCACTCTATTAAATCTTGCAACTGCAAAAAGAAAAGAAAAGAAAAGAAAAGTCACCATTAGTTGAGCATTTACTATGTGTGCATACTATGCAAATACATCATCTCATTTAGTCCTTGCAGTCAACTTAAGTAAACTTGATTTTTTTTTTCAATTAATATTACTCACGCAGGGAATGAGGCTTAGAGAGGCTTAGAAGAGATTGAAGTTGGTCAGAAAACTAGTAGGTATTGACGCTGGGACTCAAACCCAGGCTTATTTGATTTGAGTCTATATTATTTCAAAGCTTCAAGCTATTCATCATGCTCCAGGGGCATTACAGGACCAGGAGTGTCAACTGTTGAAGATCACACAGCATTTCTGAAGTTGAGTTAAGCCAAAGTTCACTGCTCATTTAGACTGAGGCATGACTACAACACATTTGCTAAAAGTCACAACCTGCAGCCACCTTCTAGAGCTATGAGCTAAGAGTTGTTGATAGACATATTTCCTGCCCTCATGGAACTTAGTTCATGAAGACAGTAATACACTCCTAGCAGGCTGCTTAATCAGCTTGCATAGCTCAACAGCACCCCACAAATTTTGGAGTCTAACTGCACACAGTTTCTTTTCTATTTGAATTATCTTTGAATTGTGTTCTGAGATGAGCAAGAAAAGGCCATTTCTTTTCAGTTGGGGCTGCATTAAGCCAAATGTGCTAGTTAAATGAATTATTCTCCAAATACAACTTTAAAAGGTAAAAAAAGGTGTAGCTATTTTGTTATTATCCCAGGCAGATAATTAGAATAAAAAGAAAAATGTGATGGGTAACAGGATTTGGCACACAAACCATTATAGGTCTTTTATTTTAACAAAATGCACTAAATACAGTCATGTTTCAACTGGTAAAATAACATTTTACCAATCATTTATTCTAACAAATCCATAAAATATGTCCCCAGCGATAGTTCTTATTTACAGAGAGGTTATGACCATAAGTGTTGAAATGCTGGTAGGCTGGTCTAGCACATGTTGTTCAGTTACCTGTCTTCACCTGACTTTTGTAGGCTCACTCTTACCCCTTTCTGTCTGGAGGAGAGCCTAGTTTGCTTGTCAGGACTCCTTTCAGAAGGAGACCTTTCTTCCAACTCTGAGAGCAAACTCTCCGACTAACAAAACTGTCTTGTAGATCAAGAGGCACTAAAATGAACCAAGAGAAGAAATACCAGTTATTGAGTTGCATTTCTTACAGAATGAAGTCACTGCTGAGGTCTAAAAGTGAAAGCATTTAAGAGCAACAACAAAATAGAAAGGGATTTAGGTGCAGCTACTGAAAGGTAGAGGAATGAGTAAAGAGGAGGCTGGTACACAAAACGAACTTAAACCTAGTGTACAAATTCCTCAGTGTTGTTGACTCCTTGCTTAAGAACAGAGTAGGGCAGAGAATGATACAGTAGAGGGTGAAATGATGCCCTTTATTTGTACCCCTGAAGGGCTTTGGAACAAAAGGAGTCCAATTCTCAATCAAGGGAGGAATGATAAATGCCCTCCAAGGTAAACTAGGAATCCTAGGAATTCACATCAAGGAATCCGTTTTTAAGCTTTGATTTCCTTAAAAGATGATGCCTGAATAAATATTTTATGTCAGGTTAATTGGCTGATTTTATTTTATTTTTAAAATAACAACCTACTTTCAAAATAGATTATGACTTTATTTAAAAATCTCTGTAATAAAAGTTCTGGAAGAAAACATTAAGCCGGCTTATTATATGAGATTTCTATTTTATCTGATTCTTCCTCTATGCACAAACTCAGCTTCAGTCCTTAGTATTGTTAAAATTAACTTTCTAGAAATGATACAAAGGAAGGATAACATACAATTAAAATGCAGTATTTATAGCAATCGAAGCAGGTAACACACCTCAGAGACTGGGGAGAATGAAAACAGCTTTTCCTTTCTCTTCTTTGGATTAAATGTAATAATTTAGCGACTTCTTACAACCTATGACTAGATTCTTTATTTTAGTCGTTCATCCAACATTTTAATGTAACAGCATTAAATATTCTGGGTAGCTAGCTGTCCTTCTCAAGAGGATTTTGGTAGCATGCAACTCAAATGTTATCCCAGTCCATTTTCTGCAAATTACAGGACTCTCCAGAGCATAGTCTTTCCTATGTGGGGAGAGAGCATGGCTTAAATTTTTCTGAATAATTTTCAAAATCAAATTTGAAAGTTTTTATGAGATATGATCCTCCCTGGTGGGTGATATGAAGCATAACCTAAGGGACAAACATGAAAATAATAAGCATAAGACATATTAGCATATAGATGCCTTTGAAATAATAAACAGCAGAAACCAAAAGGCTTATCCCCAAAAGAAACTTATGAGAAAATAGGAAATTAACGTACACTTCTTGCATGACAACCCTAGCTTGAAAGCCAAATAGAATACACTTATTCAGTGAAGAGTGGAATGGCCAGAGAGATGGAGAAATAACCCCCAAATCAACTCTTCTTTGTTCCTTTTTTTTTTTTTATCATTATTACCACATCAATATTCTGTATTTATCCTTTACCTCATGCCATTCCTTTCCTCCTTTAAACAGAAAAATAATTAGCAGGAAAATAAGAATTTTCCTTTTGCTTCCTCTATGAGCCACTACCAGGTAGACAGATGGAATATTCTCTCTTTTTTATTTTTATTTTTTTCTTCTTTATCTACCTTTCTATATTGCCCATTGATGGCATACAAAAGGCAGGGCTTGGTTATTCAATTACCAAGAGGACTAAGGAGGTTTAGTGGAAAATGAAACAGAACTTAGTCCTTTTTTTTAAAAAAAAAAAACAATGAGCCGTGAATGCCATTAACACTTTTTCTATTTAAATTGGTAGAGCCTCTCAAGATAATAAGAGAGCATATTGTGGTGTTATAGAAAGAATATGGTCTTTGGAGTCAGCCTCATTTAAGGGTTCGATCTGAGTAACTTTAGAAAAGTTGATTTGACACAATTAGTCAAGTTTTCTCTTCTATGAAATAGTGATAATGTTGTCCACTTTTCTGGGTTGCAACAATTAGAAGTTATATATGTAAGCTACCTGGAACAGAGTCAGTGCTCAATAAAGGTAGCTCTATTCACCTGGATGAATGGATCAATGACATTATATAGACTCCATAAATTTGCAATTCTAGAAAAGCCAAATGCTTTCCCACTTGCATTTTGCATGTATGTGAATAAATGTATGGCTCCAAAGACAGTTATGAAGGAGAGATGCCACAAAGTATGATGCTATGTTCTAGATCCATGGTGGCATGGGATTGCGAAATAGTTCCAACTGCACTAGGAAAAATAAAGTCGAGAAAATAGAGATCCTATAGAAATATTTTATCTCATGAAGCCAAGAATGGGGCTTTAAATTTAACTTTGCAACTACTGACAGGAATCTATGAATATTTTATGTGATTCCAGGAAAGTGAGAATTTGCTAACTACATCTTAAAATATCTGACACAGGTGAATTCCCTCAGCAGCTTCATGTTGGATTGTTGAAACACAATATTCCTATATCTGGACACTATGGACATTATTTCAGTTCTTTTAATTAATTAATTAATTAATTTGAGACAGAGTTTCGCTCTTGTTTCCCAGGCTGGAGTGCAATGGTGTGATCTTGGCTCACCACAACCTCTGCCTCCTGGGTTCAAGTGATTCTCCTGCCTCAGCCTCCCAAGTAGCTGGGATTACAGGCATATGCCATCACGCCCAGCTAATTTTTGTATTTTTAGTAGAAATGGGGTTTCTCCACGTTGGTCAGGCTGGTCCCAAACTCCCGACCTCAGGTGATATGCTTGCCTCAGTCTTCCAAAGTGCTGAATATTTATTTTTAATGGCCATCAATACAATATTTAGAACACTGAGAAAGGGTGCTTCACCAATGATACCATTTGATATTCTCCATTTGTTTTAAACATTAAACTTTTGATTGATACTAATCACTTAACAAACATTGTATGTTTTGGTCTCTTGGCATATACAATGGGAAAGAAAAATGTTTATTACAAAATGCCGAATTCTATAGGTATTTGAAAATCAAACTTGGTTTATTTCACTTTGTTCTCTTTCTGCGGAGCACTAGTCTTGAACCTACCCTTCATTAACGAACACCTGCTTATATGTCAACCTTTCCATTTCTATCAAAATTGACCCATCTATTTCTTTAATGTTTATGATTTCTCATCAGTATCTCAGACACTGCTGATAGATAGTAATGAGATTGGAACTGGGAAAAAACTAAGAAAGAAAAACCTTCATAGATACATTTTCTTGACACCTGAGCTGCTTCATTGAGTTTGTGAAAAGCATGTTGCCGAGAAAGTTTTGACTGCTCTGCATGAACAGAGTAATGGTTCTAAATGTTTACTTTTTCCTGTTTAAACTTACCTCATTGGGTCTACACCTTGAGACAGATACCATGTGAATGGTATCCTTGCTGAAAGTCCTTTAATCCTCATCTTTCTTATTCACTCAGGCCTAAGAGAGGCCTAATTTATTGCCCTTTGGGGCTAATTTTAAAAAGAATGTTTAGAAAGACATACCCCAGTAAATAAACCAAGAGCTACTTCTGGCTTTCAGGCTTTGAGAATATTTTGATTGCCCATATGCTCTCTGAGAATGGCTCTTTTGGCTATAAAAGAAAAGATTCTGTTTCATGAATTAAGTGAATACATATTTATACAAAATGTGTATTCTTAACTCTCTGCCAGTGATTTGGTATGATAAAACATACTTTTTTTTTCTGAAAACTATAAAGGACTTGAAGTTCTACCAATGTTCCCTTAAGGAGATTTCAACTTCTTATGGAACCTCGTCTGAATGCTGATGATGTGCATACACACACACACACACACACACACACACACATATATATGCGTGTGTATATATATGTTTCATAGTCTCTCTCAGAGTTCAAAGCCACCCAAAGTGCATAGTAGGTTTTGACTATCATATTATAGGTTTTGACTAATTATAATTAATTAATAAATAGTAAGGCCAGACTTCCTGCAAACTCTCAAATCTTTTTGTTTTGTTGATGTTCTCAAATCATTCTTTCAAAAGTTTCTGCTGTCATATCTTAGTGTATGTTAAAGCTTGAAAAAATATCTATTGCAAGGGATAAAATGAAAATAAACCTTTTCAAGTCAATCTCCATTATTTATTTTAAAAATTCAATTCCTAGACTTTTTCCATTTGTTTTTTTTATATGATCAAAATATGTTTTCTGCATCCAAATTGGAAGGAAGAGGTTAAATTGTCCCTGTTCACAGACAACATGATCTTATTTATAGAAAACCCTAAAGATTTCACAAAAAACCTGTTATAGATAACAAACAAATCGAGTAAATCTGTAGGATACAAAGTTACCACATAAAAATTAGCAGTACTTCTATGAACTAATAAACTATCTGAAAAAGAAATTTTTAAAAATCCCATTTATAATAACTATAAATAAAATACTCAGAAATAAATTTAACTAAGGAGGTAAAAAACCTACACACTGAAAACTATAAGACATTGACAAATGAAATGAAAATAGACAGCCCATGTTCATGGATTGGAAGAATTAATATTGTCAAAATATTCATGATCTACAGATTCAAAGCAATCCCTATCAAAACTCCAATGGCATTTTTACAGAAATAGAAAAAAAAAATCCTAAAATTTGTATGGAACCACAAAAGATTGTGAATAGCCAAAGCAATATTAAGCAAAAAGAACAAGGCCGAGAGCATCAAACTACCTGACTTCAAAATATACTACAAAGCTATAGTAATCAAAACAGCACAGAACTAGCATAAAAACAAATGCATAGACCAATGGAATAGAATAGAGTGAACAGAAATAAACCCACCCATTTATGGTCAATTTATTTTTGACAGAGGTGTCAAGAATACATAATGAGAAAAGAATAGTCTCTTTAAGAAATGTCAAGAAAACTGAACATCCACATGGAGAAGAATGAAAGTAGGCCCTTATTTCAAACCATATACAAAAATCAACTCAAAATAGATTAAAGACTTAAGAAGAGAAAATGTAAAACTACTAGATTAGAACATAAGGAAAAAGCTCCATGACATTGGTGTATGTAATAATTTTTTTTTAAATGTGACCCCAAAGCACAGGCAACAAGAGAAAAAATAGACAAATGAGAATACATCAAATTTAAAACCTTGTGCACAGCAAAGGAAATAATCAACAAAATGAAGAGAAAACCTACAGAATGGCAGAAATTATTTGCAAACTATACATGTGATAAGGGGCTAATATCCAAAATATATAAAGAACTCAAACAACTCAGGAGCAAGAAAACAAATAATCTGATTTAAAATTGAGCAAAGCACCTGAATAGACATTTCTCAAAAGAAGACAGATGAATGGCCAACAGGTATATGAAAAGAGGCTCAACATCACTAATTATCAGAAAAATGCAAATTAAAACCACAATCAGATATCACCTCAACCTGTTATAGTGGCTATTATCAGAAAGAAAAAAGACAACAAGGGTTCTTTTGGATGTGTAGAAAGGGGAGTCCTCTCACACCATTGGTTAGAATGTATATTAGTATATCCATTATGGAAAACAGTACGAAGATTCCTCAAAATATTAAACATAAAACTATAATATAATCCAGCAATCCCACTACTGGGCTTTTTCCCAAATGAAATAAAATTCATATGTCAAAGAGTCAAAGAGATATCTGCATTCCCATGTTCATTGTAGCATTATTGACAACAGTCAAGACAAAGAATCAACCTAAGTGTTCATCAACAGATGAATGGATAAAGAAAATGTGATATGCATACACAGTGTAGATGTTATATACACATATTATTATATTATTATTATTATTTCATGATAAAGAAAGAATAAAGTCCTGTCACCTGCAGCAACATAGATTGAATTGGAGGTTATCCTCCAGTTGACCTCCAGTTCAATCTTTCTATGCCTGGCTATTTCATGTTAAGTGAAATAAGTGAAATAAGCCAGGCACAGAAAGACAAACACTGTGTGATCTCACTTATATGTGGAATTTAAAAAAGTTTAACTCATAGAAAGATAGAGAAAAATGGTGGTTACCAGGAGCTGGAGAGGGTTAGAGGTTGGAGAGATGTTGGGCAAAGGATACAAAATTTCAGTTAGATAGAAGGAATTAGTCCAAGAGACCTATTGTACAATATGTGACTATAGTTAACTGCTTGCCTGAAAAATCACTAAGAGTAGATTTTAAGTGTTCTCACCATACACAAAAAAGATAAGTATGTGAGATAATGTATATGTTGATTAGCTTCATTGAACCACTCCCCATGTATACACACATATTTCAAAACATCATGTTGTACATGATAAATATATGCAATCTTAATTTGTCAATTAAGAAAATTTTTTTTACCTTTCACCACCATAAAATAGACACAAAATTTACTTTGGCATCAACATTTCCTTGATTTTTTATTATTATTTTTTTCGAGGTGGAGTGTTGCTCTATCACCCAGGCTGGAGTGTAGTGGTAAGATCTCGGTTCACTGCAACCTCTACCTTCCAGGTTCAAGCAGTTCTCCTGCCTCAGCCTCCCAAGTAGCTGGGATTAAGGTGTGTGCCACCATGCCTGGCTAATTTTTGTATCTTTAGTAGAGACGGGGTTTCACCATGTTGGTCATACTAGTCTCAAACTCCTGACTTCAAGTGATCCACCCACCTCAGCCTCCCAAAGAACTGGAATTACAGGCCACCGCACACAGTCCATTCCCTTGATTTAAAACATAGATGTGAAAGACTAGATCTTCCCACAAAAAAGGATTTTTCAAATATTCTTAGTGACAGGGAAAAATTAAAAGTCCTCAAAAATAGCAATGCACCTCAGATATAAGCCCTTCAAGGATAATGACAACCAAATTATCAAATTTAGGATATACATTAGAAATAACAATAGTTGATGGTAATAATGATTGAGGCATATCTCCTTCAGCTCTACTTAAGTCATCCTTTTAATAGTTCCTACTTTCTTTTTGTGCCAGTGATGACTAAACACTCAAAATTGCACCAGCAGGCAAATCCTTCCTGTTATCTGAAGTGTTTATGTCACTTGATGAACTGTTGTTTACATAAGAAACTGGCATATTCCCATTTCTCATCCCATTCTGTGACACAAGTAATTTATAAAAAGTGTGCCCTATCCATCTCTTCTTCCATTCTAAAGCTGTTAGACATATTTATGTGGAGTCATAGGTAAACTGCAGTATTAGAAATACGACTAGAAGTTGCTAATCCCTAGGATTTTGTCCTCATCCAATCCCATGAACTGCCATATTTCTGCCCTTGACATTTTATAGTCCTAATGAAAATGCAAATATCCCTATCCCTATCCCCTGATTATTTGCTTGCATTTCTACTTGCTAGAAAAGTTTCGGGGTAACTGGAAGCCAAAAACTGGGAGCCCTTTCCAAAGATGCTAACTGAAGGTGATAGAAGAAGAGATACAGGAGAGAATATTCACATTCCTTAAGGTCAAGCTCAATGACTGATTAGTTTAAAAATATTGTTCTCTGAGGGTGGGGCATATCTGCAGGGTTTATTCAAAATTAGCCATAGCATTAATAATCCCACAAATCTCTTATTTATCATTGTCAAGGACATCTAAGAGTCAGAGTCTACATATTAGATCTGTCCCTCACCAGCTCCATGATGTTCCCTCTATACTTGCAATGTAAACCACTATGGACTGTGGAAAGAAGAAAACATATGTAAAGGTGAATTATAAAGTATTCCATAAATGTTGGTACTATTGTGGGGAGATATGATTATCATGGTGATGATGATGGTGATAATGATGGTTGCTAGTTGAGTACCAGTTGCCTTTATAACACAGTATATGAAAGGAAAAATATGGAAATAGACTAGAGAGAGCCTGAAGTGCAAAAATGTAATTTAATGTAAATGTGATTTTGTTGATCTGACCCAGAATGGGAAGAACCATGGGCACATCCAAAAGGTCTTGTGAAAAATGATTCTCTTCAATTATCTTCCATGTATTGAATATGTTTACAAATAATAGATGCCTATTAATAGATGTCATTTATTGGAATTTTTTACCCTGTACTTAGTACTGCTAAGTATGCTGCATGAATCATCTTATTCTGTTAGTGGGGGCAGAAATTGATATTCTATCATATTAGGTAATAAATATATATTATATAGAAGGAATCAATAAGATTATATAAACCCTCAAAAGTCATGTGATTTTTAAATGGGATTTCATGAAACTGATTAATTCAGGAGAAAAAGAGATACAAGAAAATTGATTTGACCATCTGGACTGATTGGAGTAGGTTGCAGGGAAATGAGTTGATAAACTAATATTGCTGTGTGGATGGACAATAGGAAAGGTTTCAAGGAAATTAATAGGTAATGAACATAATTTACAATTCTAGGAAAGATATGGTACCCACCTCTGGCTATAGAACTCGATTCCCCCAGTACACAAATACACCCCTGAAAATTGTGCCATTCTTCTGAAAACTTAGCCATTACATTGTACATACTGTCCACTCTCTGATTACCTATGTGTCTAGAGGTGATTTTCATCAGTTTTTAAGGAATTTACAATTCTGGCACTAACCTAAGACAAAGCTTACATCATCATGTGGGTTCTCTGCTGAGGTTTACAAACTAATTTTTACTATTAGGCTAACCAAACCCAATTGTGCAGGCACAATTGTTAGTAAAAGTTATATAATATTTCTTAACTTCAAATCTAAATCTGATTATTCTATCACAATTTGTATTAGTAAGAATGACCTTGAGTAACCATGAGTAAGCCAAGATAAAATCCCCAATGCCGATTTTTCCGTTGATTTTGACAATATGCTTTGGACTTGTTAATGCAATATTTTAACTAGCGTCAAAACCTGGAGTGTTTATTTATAGCATTAGTCTTTTAGTCTCCTCTTCTTTCTTTTTGATAGAAGGACAAGGAAGTAGGCAAATCACTGAAGAGATACAATACAAAATAGGAAAAGTGAATGCCTCTGCAGATTCCTACTTCTTAGAATAAAATGGGAATAATTATCTTTGCACCACTGGGCTAAACTGAATTGCATATTTAAGAATAGCACAAAACTAAGAGATCATAGTTATAGGATGGCTTTCTTTGCTTACTGAAATGATGGATACATTCCTGAGATGACTTATTTTCAGACCCCAGAAGCCACATTTTTACAACACGAGATGTAGAAGATCATACTGGTGAGTTTGAATCCTGGCTCTATCAGGTAGGATTTGTGCTTCCATTTTCCATTCATAAAAAGGAGAGAATAGCAGCCTCCACCTCAAAGGGTTGTCAGAATTAGATGTAAAGTACGAGAACAGTGTCTGGCATATAGTAAACATTATATAAATGTTAGGCAGCAGCAGGAGCATTATTCATAGTCATAAGCACATCACTTAAGAGACAAAAGAAAACCTCCATGTTATGCCAGCTTCAGCACAAAGGGAAGGGAATTAAATATGATTTCACTATCTCAGTGATTGTGAATTTATTCATTATCATATATAGAGTGCTCATTATGTGCCAAACACTAAAGTATTAAGCAGGGCAGAAAAATTGCCAGTCCTTATAGCATTTGCTTTCTAGAGGGGATGATAGACAACCAACAACTTTATGGTATAAAGTCTTGTAGTGGTGAGAACTATGGAAAAAACTAAAAGGAGGCAGAGAAATGCAAAATGGCCTTTACTCTGTCCTCGTATTCGACTGTTTTTGACAAAAAGGCTTGGTGCGGGCCCTGCTTTCCTCCTGGAAGGAATGCTCGTGCTGACATTCTAAGTAACTGCTTTACTGAAATCCCAACCATTTGGATGCAACAAAAATAATCCAGCATATGAGCACATCCAGATAGACATATGTACACTGGTTTTTAAAAATGTAATGTGTATGTAATTTCCCGAATGGCTGGTTGTCACATCCATCTGGTCTTATTTCCATAGCACTTGAATGCACCACGAGGATATAAACCCTAAAAGCTAGAAAACAGAATTTAAATACCCAAACACATACGAGGTGTGTTTTCAAAAGCAGCAGACCTCAAGTGAACACTGTGGTAACTTCATTAACTTCTCAGCCACAGTTGAGAGTAGCTGAGACTAAGCATAAAGGCCACAGAACATAAAAGACATTCCACTGCAGACCTCATTAAGTGGACTTAAGAGAAGCTTGACAAGCTAATGACAAAAATCTAATTTGGACTTTCTGGATGTAAGAACCCTGAACAAGTCCAAATACACTGAAACTCCGCCATGCGTGCTATCTGAAAAGGCAACAACCCTACGTCAATTAGGGCCATGTAGTTCATGAATCAAAGCCCCAGGGATGGATGTGGTCCTCTTCAGCCACACTGAATAGGAAATCATATTCTATGTGTTTTGGGGTTTGGGCTCTGGTCCTATTTAAATTGCACAGATGTTGCAGGTTTCTAAATTAACAGTGGTCCCCAGGGAGGTATTCATCAGGCTGCATATATTGAACAAAGACATGGCTAGATGTAGACACCACACTGTACAGAAAACATTTTTGGCATTATTTTCTCTTTTTCTAGAAGTCCTTTCCTGTTTCTAAATTCATCAGCACCTGTAGAGTCCAGGACAAGTGAGATTGTATTATTTTCATGTCATATTAAAATTATCTAGTTGCTTCAGGTGTGTTTATTTCACTCCCCAACTACTTGTATATCCCCTGAGTGGAGAAGCACGATAATAATAATAGTACCAGTATTTGTGTATGCCACGCACAAGGGGCAGTACCTTGCAAATAATAATTCTCATATCAATCTTATGATCAACTCAATTTTATAGACATGGAAGCTAACATTCATATAATTGTTCCCAACTCTAATTAGTGGAGAACCAAGGATCTAAAATCAGGCTACCTGACTTCCAAGCCCACATTCATATTCCACTACCTAATGCGAGAAGGAATAAATGCTTGTTGAAGGAATACATGAATGAATGTGTTTCTTAATATCCATAGAATTAAAAGACAAATAATTTATTGGCTAATGATATCATTGTTGCAATAAGCATATAGTAATAATTAGAATAATAAGGATAGTTCTTTAGGATCCTTGAAGACATTGTGCCTGCATGTTTTATGTTCCTATAGTGCCTTTTCAATAGCTCACATACAGAAGGTATTTGTAAGACAATTGTTAAACCAGTAAAATATATTAATCCAATGGCTTCCTTGGGTCATTTTCTGTTTCCTATACAAAACCCCTTATAAAAAGGAAGAACCTTCTTAAAAAAAAAAAAGCTGGCTCCGTGTGCTAATTTATTAAGAAATCTCTAGACGTTTTATCATGTTTAGATCTCTGGGCTTCTGTCTGAACATGAGGGAGACCTAAGTTCCTGGTTCCAGCTTTTCTAACTCACCTACTCCATTTTCATACAAGCCCTATTAATAAGAGTGGGAATGAGAATGTTTAACTGTTGTAAGGAAGGCAGTGAGTCAGAGTATCTTAATAAAGGTTTACTGAGGAGAAACTAATTCTATCCACCTTTCGAAACCTGGATTTCTTAATATACTCATTTCTGTGCCCTACACTTAAATGTAGTATTATTCACTTAAGACATTTTTGTTTGCCAATATTCCATGGAGAAATAGAATTATTAGCTTGTTTTTCCAAACAGTCTGGAAAAAGACTCCAAGTGTATTTTCTTACCTTCATCTTTCCTGTTTTCACTGAAGTAATACCAAGTATCACTTAACATCTCTGTGTATTTTATAGAAAATGAATGCAATATCACTTGTCCTGTCTTGCTGCTGTGAAAATCAAATATGATAATGTGTATAGAATTATTTTTGAGCTAGGAAGTGTTGTATAGCTGCTAGAAATCATTAGAAAATAAAAAAGCCAGAAGTGTATGTACTATATACTTTCAGTAAGCCAAGTATTTAATTTTGTCCTTATATAAATGATATATGTATGTGTACAAAACACATATATATACACCTGGGACAAAAATAGACTTGTGTATCTATCTATCTATCTCTATCTAATCTATGGATACACTCATGCTGATTGGAAATTTTAGTGCATAAAGGTTTAAGTAAATTAATGAATGCCGGATTTTAAAAACTTCTCTAATTGCCTCTGTTGGTTTCTAACACAGAGCTACTGTACTTTATGCAGTAATTACAGTTTTTATTTACTGAGTGTCAACTTGATGTTAGGCATTGTGTTAAGGCATTTATATACGTTATCTAGTTCATTCACAACACCACTATAAATAGGTATTATTTTCTTTCTTTTCCTGATGGGTAAACTAAGGTCCAAAAGATCTAGGAAAATGCCTCCCAGTCACACTGCTAGCAATGACACAGGCAAAATTTGAATTTAGGTCTGCCTGTCTACAAAGCTTTGCTTAGCAATTCAAGTCCCATTTGTCTGAAATTTGCATTAATCCAAGTGTATATTAATCCATGTGCTATATTTTTTAGGGAACAAGTTCAAATGAATTCTATTCTCTGTGAAATGTTATAGAGTTCCTTAGTATCCATAGAATTAAGCCAACCAAAAATATACATCTTTTTCAAAAACAGCTTTAAATTTTTTAAAATGTCTTCAGGTGGTTTATGGCCCCTGGGTCCAGGTAATATAGTGATCGTAAAATATAGGTGATTGACAGTTACAAATGGAGTTAATGGTCATAGTTTTCATTCATGGTAACCACTGTTCACTTTCTTAGCACTTCAAGTGTCCCTACTGTGTGCACACCACTACAACACTACTCAGTGGTAAAGCTGTGGCTGTGGTTAGGCGGAAGGTTAACAAAGAAATAGGCGATTTCCCTCAATGTGCCTACAATCTATCCTTTGGAAAGGAAATCAGGATACACCAAGCAGTCAGAGTCAAATTAATTTTAGAATATATTAGCAATACTTAGAAGTAATAAAACTAAATCAAAATTTCTTCAAAGGATTAAGTCCTTCAGCCTTTAACTCAGTCAGACCTGTCTTCCTCACATGCCAATTAGAGTTCAAAGACAAGATTCATTCACTTCATTTACAGATCCGTTGAACCTTGGGTACAAATGATAAATCCTTAATAAGTCAGAAAGATAGCTATATTTATTCTTAAAATTAACTAATTTGCACACTGAGGTTGGGTGATTTGCCTAAAGACAGTTCATTGAAATGTCTGATAAAATTTCGTAGGCCTGTTTTTTGACTTGACATCACTGACCTGTTTTCCCATTTTAAAGTTAAAATGTAGAAATGTTCATATGTGTCAAGAGTCTTATACAAAACAAGTTCGCATCTCCACATGAAGATTAAAACAAAACAAAACAACACTTCACTAAAATATTTAGATAATCTCATGATAGCAAAAAGTGCCCAGGCATTGTTTTATTTTGAATAGATTGCTATACTTTTAGGAAGGAATTTTCTTCCTTTGTCTGTGCTGTAAAAGCAGACTTAGGTTTATTTAGCAGTTGCCTTAGTGAACTCAGCAATAAACATACTTGACAAATCAAATTGGCTGGCCGAATCTAGTGTCTCAATTCAACGGTCAGGCAATTTTACGAATGTATGTGCACACACAGTTTACATACACACACACTCTGGTTCTGTAACAAAGAACTCTTCTGCACTGTCCATGGAGTATTTACCAAGCTACCTTCAGCCACAGGGAAATGAAACTTTCCAACTTTTCATCTCCAAGGATTAAGGAATTTTACATTAAGCGCCTTTGAAAGGCCTAATGCTTTTTAAATGATAATCAAAGGCAAGATAATTCTGAAGGTGACTACGGTATTCTTTTTTCTGAAAGTGTACTATTAAATAATCATAACTGTAATGCACACACATTTTATTTTTAAAATACCGAAATTAGCTTCATTGATTAGACAGTAAATAGCAATAATACGTTAAAATTAGTATTGATGTAGAAAACGGTAATCAAATGGCCCAAACAGTTAACACATAATGCCCTTTTTTCTATTTTTGATTTAAGCCATTTCTGGCCCCTCCAGTTTTCCTGGGCCAGTTAACAGTATGTCAACATTTCTGTGCCTAAGATGTAACTAGCTGTGAATCATTTTCACAAATTTTTTATTTTTAGTATTAGACTCCATTGTAATTCTGCAGGATCTAAACCTGTTTTAGAGAACCCAAATTACACAAAACTTTGGGGATAGAAATTAGCATAATTGAAATAATTCAATTTTTGGTAATTATAATTCTCACTTAAACCTAAATTAAATGTGCCAAACTATAATTATGTTCAAATTTGCATCATGAAAATCACCCCCATTTAGCTCATGACATCTTAAAATATCTAATAGGGATCTTAAACTCTTAAGGTTGAGTCAAGAGGCCTTATTTTCACAGCCTTTGGGAAGAGGAGACTTATTATGCATTAAGCACAGTTATTTAGCCTCTTGGGAAAGGAAAGATGGGTCCATTATTTCTTCACTATCTGATGTGCAGGATTTGTACTCTAAGCTTCAGATACCTCTAACTTACACTGCCATTAATGAGTTCTGAGTGCCACAGCAGAAAGTAAAGATTAATGCTTTCTTTCAAGAAAAACCTTAAGCAAAGCAGGTCATGCATTAAGACAAAAGTAATGGAAACCAAAGACAAAAAAGGCTGTTAACACTTTAAAACTAGGCACTAGAAAATAAGCACTGTTTTGCTATCCATTTTTAAACGATTAAAGATTCAAAACAACCTGAAGGCAACGAGAATTCACCTTTCAGTCCTGTGAATTGCTCACTGATTCTTAAGAATCCTAGGATCAAACCTTTATTATTATTTTTGGGGGGTGCAAAAGGAAAACATCCATAAAATATTACTCAGTTAAGCTGCCTGTTTAACTAACCTTTCTATTATTTGATTTGATTAAATTAACCAGCTGATGTGATTAAGCTTGCAAGATGGCTTATTCGTCTTCATCTTTGGCATGGTAGGTGGATATAATCTTCAAATATATTGATCAAGAAATAGATGTGTCTGGATGTACAGGGCTGGCATATTGTCAAAGCACATGATGAGTTTCCCACAAAAAAACACATGAATATATCTCCAGTTGAGTAAAATATTCACATTAATACCAGAATAAGGCAGAAGAACCCTGGCTGACATCCCATCTGTTCTTATGAATTAAATTTAGAAATCATATGTAATATAGACATTTCTGTCTGAATATCATGAAACCCTGACACATCCAGGCTTTCATTAGAAAGCTCCACGATGTGACTTGAATAACAATCTGTCTTACCTAATTAGTATTTTCAGTTTAGCATATTCACTTCCAGACATATTGCTGTTTGCACATGGTAATTTGGGTAAACAGATACCATCCACAGCTGCATCAATTAACACTGCTAATCAAAACTGAATTCAGGTAATTAGGCACATTTATGCAAAAAAAATGTGTAATTTTGCAAAAAAGTGAGATTTTTCAATAATATGTCAATAAGTAAAAATCTCCTTTTGCTTGTGAAGATAAAGAGTGAGACAAGAGAAATCATCATTGATATATACATCACGCAGACAGAGTAAAATTCCTAAATTAAATCTCAGTCTTTAATTGGCCTGTATTTTCAGAAATTGGATCATATTTTTTATAAATGTTTTCCTCAATGTTTCCACATAGTAAAGTTGATTCACATCTGCCTAAGGGCTTAATCATCGAGCAGGACTCAAATGGTTAATGAATTCTCAAGTATTTATGTAATTAGAAAGGATGTTGGTCAAACTTGTTCTTCCATCTTGTCTAGCATCTCTTAGGAAAGATTCTCTCAGAACGTCTCATTTTATTACACACTTTAATTTTCTCTGCTACAAAACACTTTCATTTGTAATTAGAACTACAATAGCAATTTATTTTCCTGCAAATATTCTTCAACTTCTCTAAGTCTACACAATGCCCTTTAGTTGTTTTTTCATTCATTTTCAAAATGAAGACTCTACGTTGTTTTTCCTCTCTCTCTACAAACATAAGCCAAACTGATCATTTTGATTAAACATTTTAATCAGTTCAGAAAAACTAGTTTCATTGTTGTGAAGTAATAAGTGGCTAACTAGTGACTAACAAGTTCTGGCTAAGGGGAGATTTATGGGCATAAGTTAAAGCTAAAGTAAAGAAATCTGGATCATTTAAAAAAGCATCTGAAGTAGATATAAGAATAACCTAGGATGGAGATTATTTGTGTATAATATACACACTGACAAATTTCTACTTATTTTTCCTCCTTCAGACTTTGAAGCTTAGGTTTATTTCTTAGTGTAAACACCAGGCCTTTACAATGAAGTACTGGACTCAGTGTCCCTACTTTTATCTTAATGGTAATAGTCACTTTCAATCCAAGTTAACAAACACCTCCTCACTCTCTACCACATATCAGGGTCTCTTCTAGGCCCTGCAGATAAATATAGAGATGGATTTAAACCGACCACACTTCTCTGTGTCAGCTTCAGAGAGTTTACAAACCAAAAGAATCAACAATGAGAAGGCTGATGAAATCACCAAGTGAAAATCAATCTGTCAATCCCAAATTTTTGGAACCTCCTGGTTTAATTTTGTAGAAGTTTACTTTTTGCATAACTCAAGTTAATTCTTTTATTCTCATAAGAAAAGGAGAAAACAAATTTTTTTCAATTATTTTGCATGATTTTTTTCTCACATTGCAGCAATACTGTACTTCTATATTTATTTTTTGATATTTATCAAAAATATTTTTTCTACGTATTTCTTTAAATGCATTTGTCATAAATAATTGGGCAATTCCTGACAGCTAGACATCTAACAGACTTATACTCAGTTTCAAGAGCAGGAATTATAAAATATAGAGACATTTACCAACAGGTTGTCAAACTGTTCACACCAAAGAAACCATATGAGGTAGGACGGATGCCTCTGACTTTAAGATTCTGTTAAACATAATTATTTATGAATCTTAAAAGAAAGATAGGTAAGCACAAGCATTTGAAAGACAAGTTTTTTACAGAGCCTAATGATTGGTTTTCAATGAACTAAACTATTAATATCTGCGGAAGAAAACGTCTTCTCTCTGTGAAAGAAGCCCACTGAGTAATGTTCATTGCATGGGTGACCCAGTGTGTTGTTACTCAAAGCACTCTAAACCCCTTCTTCTCTTACTTCCTCTAGAGTGAATCGGTACAGAATTAATATCTCATCAAAGTTCCTGAGTTTTAGTAAATTCCTTTTTCTGCAGAAATGGTTTAAATTTGTCTTGCAAGAATCCTGTTCTCACAGTCTCCAAGTTTTAGCAAAGTGGAATGCCATGATTATCCCAAAGACAGCTTTGGTGAAGGAAAGGCTTCAGCAGCTTCCAAACCAGGCCGTGCCACTGACTAGCTATCTGACTTCAGGTAAAACCTTCGCCAGTCTGAGTGTGAGTTTCTTGTTTATACAACATGGCTCATAGGCTCACCTCACCAGATTGAGGGGAGTACCTGAAACATAGTAGGTGCTTAATAAAGGCTTGCTAAAACTGAATAAAGGTTAGTCAATGATGGCTCCAGAAATGCTAATGCTGAAGGCATTTGAGTTAAAAGTATCTTTTTACAAAGTTCTCTGATTCCAAAGTAATATACAGAGAGAGTATGATAATTTTAATACAAATAGCATAAATTGTATCAAGTAGGCCACAGACCACTGCTATATTAGGTCACCTTCCAACTCATTTGAAAACTAGTCCTAGAAAACTAATCTTCCTAATTAAGTTGGAAAGTTAACACTGGGACACTTATTGTTTCTAGAGCATTTTTTTATGATTTTATTAAACAAATTACAAGAAGTAATTCCATTGACCATTATTAACCAAATAATTTTTTTTAGAATTATTATCAGTTAAAGAGGATAATCTCAAAAAATTTATATGTGACTACGTTTTAACTATGAATAATTTTTTTAAAAAACTTAGGAAATCCTTGAGTCTGCCACTTGCCATCTCTCCTTAGTCCAGCAGAATAAAATCGCTTATAGAACATCTACTCTAAATTTCAATAAAATTAAACTAAATTGCTGACTCAGAAACAATGCACAACAAATAAAACAACAGCATTGGTCACTTTTTAAAACAGTCTGCTTTTTAAACAGAAACACTCCAGCTAAAATATGCAGTCTATAAAATATCAGATGGATTAATCTTGGCTTATTCATAGCAAAGAATGTTATTTCACAACTGTAAGAGAAAATGTCAGGGCTGGGACTGGGTAGATTAGGTGGAAACCAATCTTGATAGAAAACAAAGGCAACATAAAGAAATAAAATGTCTTCGAAGTACACTGAAGCAAAATAAATTATTGGATCTGGGATTTAGCAAAGTATAATCTTATTTTCCTTTGCTCTTTCACTAATACTTTTTTTCTACACTGAGACAATATGAATTTCACCTTCCAAACCCATAATTTTCTTTAATAAAAAGACTGCTAATAATTAATGACAATGTAGAGAAGGATGTATCTGTAGTTCAGCACATTAGCTTTTTGTACTTCAGAGAATGTTGTATTTATAACGAATTTTAATACTGAAGATTATTTTCATTTAGTTCTGTTGAGAGGTAAAATAAGATTAAATTAGAGAAGATAATTAAATTATGTCTGAAGAATTAATATTGCTTATTTTAGAGATATAATTTAGTGGTCATGTTTATCTTTTAGTTAAAATTATCTTTAATAAGAAAACAAGTATTATCATGAAACAATTGAATTTTTTAAAGTTTGACAATGGAATGTACTGAAGCTAAAGTTGATAATCTACACTTTATCAGACAAGGTACAGAACTACATATTTGTTTACAATTTATGGTTGAACACTTGTCCCACAATTAAGAATTAGGAAATTATCCTTACAGCAAACAGATCTTAGTTAAACATATTATTAATCTATGCTTCAACGTATTATCCAACTCTCTGGAGGATGCCGGAGTGACTTTGCCAGCTGAATAATCTCAGTCACTCTATCACAAGTTTTTCATCTTTGACTTTCTTCACAGGCTTGGAGTAGGAGCCTATCTTTCAGAAGGATGTTAAAAGAATACATGAAAAGCTTGTGCAAAAATAAAATAGCACCTCCAGGCTTCTTAATTTTTACACTATAATGCCTTGGACTTTTCTACCTTGACAGATTCAGAGTGAATTCTTTGATGAAAAGAGAGAAATAAATTACATATGGAAGGAAAAGAACCTTTATTATCATTTTAATAGTTCACAGACACATAAAAGGAAGATGCATTCACTATGTGATGGGACCTAAAACTAAAAATATTCACTGACTTAGAACTAAACAAATTAATATGATATGAAAAATAGAAACAGTTTTTGAAGCAATGTGAATACACAACTTTTCACCAAGACTCAGAAAATTTAACAAAGAAAAATAAAACTAAACCATTAAATGGCATTGCAAATAATTAGTTAGCTTCTCCTACAGCATTTTGAACTTAATGAAAACACTGAATATATTCAGAAAGTATCAGAGATCATGGAGAATGAAATTCCAGACATCAGACATAATCAACTTTTAGAAATTGCTTCATAAGCAACTGTACCAAAAAGCACGCATTTTCAGGAGACATCTTGTAGATTTAACATGGATATGATATGCAATTTCAGTGGTTGGCACTGAACTAGAATAGAGATGTCATTGTTATTTATTCCTAACTCCTTCAGGACATCCCTAGGTTGTTTTTCTATTGGGACCATACATTTTCAGTGTGCATAGATTGGCTTCATGCTCCCTGCTTTTGTTGGGATGGTGGTTTTGATGTTTTGAATGCAGGCAGTAGTGCTTGGGACTCTCTCTGTATGTTCCCAATTATCTGTAATGTTATTCTATATTCTCTGCCACCAGAATGTTTTTGCGAGAGCTATGGTCCCTCTAAAGCAGCATACCAATCAGAAGTGCAAAAATGAAAAATAAAATAGGAAGATTTTCTTCTTATTATTATTTGAATGACATACGACCTGCTCAGTGTTTGCATTTAAATTGAGCAGGATAATTCAGCTCTGAATTTAATTTCAGAAGGGTTAATCACCCTAACAAAGGTCAATCAAACTTTAATCTTCAATAAAATTGCTACAACGCCAATCACCTGCAGGACATTTATTATATTCCCATTTCCATGCGAAAGAATGCATTGCTTTCATTATGTATCACTAATCTTCTAACTCTTTACATTAGCACATTTTACCAAAAAACATTAATTCCTTTGAAACTCTGATGAGAGTTCATTTCTACACATCTCTGGAGATAATCTTGTTAAAAAAAAAAAAAAACTAAAAACTAAAAACGGGACATCAGCTGTGAACCACTTCCTGGGCACTATCTAATCCTCATAGACCTTCAATACTCCAATAGAGTTCTGACAATACCAAATCTCAATTACACAAAATATTATGGTGGTTTAGGTTAAAATAACAATATATGATTTTAGGCACTTAATCCTCCCTATTGTCTGTGATTGTGCCATTCATCTACTTATTTCTATTCACAATGTTTACTGCATACAAAACTTATTGATTTGGAGGAAGCAAATGTTAACCAGCTTTGACTAACAGAGGAAATACTTAAATTCATTACTTCATTCACTCAATAAATACCTACTGAATGTCTATTATGTGCCAGACATTGGGCTAGGGTGGAGAATCAAAGTTAAGGAAACAAAAGACAAACAAAAAGATAGTTATTACAAGAATAACACTCTCCTGTAAAAATGGTGTCCCGAAGTTAATAAAATAATGATTTAAATCTCCACTTTCAGTTTTTCTTACTGATGTCATTAAATTTCGGTTAAGTCAATTTCCACCAAATCTGTTAAGTCGAATTTCCACCAAAATTTTGATAAACAGTGTTTAAAATTATCTGGACACTCAAAGGCTTTAAAATTCATAATCCCATAAAATGATTCATTTTTTATTTGAGAACATAAAATGTGACCGCAAATTTTAAAATGAATATATTGATAACGTCTAGTCTCCCATCATTAGAAATAAAACCATGAGAAAGTTTCAATGAACTTATTAAAATATACATGCTGTGCAAAATTTGTTTCCAAAATGTTATTTCATGACGTTTAAAAACTGCTATTAACACAAAAGACAATAGTAATGGGCAAAAGACAAATCATTGCATTTTGCTATGATATAGTGACCCAGATGACCGTGGAGGGAAAGAACCTTAATATATGTCCCCAATTATATTGCAAATTGATTGCCTAGATATTGTAACGGTGGTGTGACACAGCATAAATAACCCAAACTTGCCTTCTGCATATTTTTTGAGACCTCTTCCTCCCTCTCTGTACTTAGATTAAGTGCACAGTCACATACACAGAGGTGCATGCCGTTCCTCATCAATATTCACACTAATTAATTAGCAATACAGGAAGGCTGCCGTTTGGGAAACTCCTCAAATCTTGCATAGTCAATCAAGCAAAGCAAATCACAGTAAAAAGAAAATACACGTAAATAGTCTGACCAGACTGGCCCTGGAGAATAGCACATAATTTCAAGAGATAGTCGTCTTCATAAATGTTGTTTCAAAAAGCCCCAATTACATTGTGCGACTTAAGTCAAGACCTTAGCTTTCCTTTGAGCATGTCTTGAAACTAAAATAGAACCTCTACATATTCTATAACTACACTTTGCTTTTTCTCCTTTCCTAGAACTAGGTTGACACAATAGAATAAAGCAGAGCAACGGCTTTTACATTGTCGAGCAAAATAAATCCAATGTTATACAATATAAATGTCCCACTGATATTTGTTACCAAATACTTATTCTGAAAACTGATAAAGATTAGCTAGACCCAACGGGAAAATATTGCTTTATATTCCATTTTCATCATCAAAATCTGTTTAGTTATATTATGAATTTACAGATTTAGGGGAAAAAAAAAAGCTTTCAGAGAATATGTTATAAATGCCCGAAAAGCATATGGATCTTTTTCTGAATCATTTCGGTCAAGAAACAAAAAAAGAACCCATGAACCATCAAACAAAAATCTTAATAAGAAAACCTAGGATGTGGAATTATGAAAGAAACATACCTTTGGCCGAACAAGTTTGCAATTTCTCATCTTGCCTACACAGCTCTGTCGTTCCATCTTGAGCAAAAGTCGACTCCGTGTCCCTTGTGATCTCTGTGACAATGCCATCATATCACTGGCAAATTTTTCGATTAAACTTTGCAGATGTAGTAGCAACTTTGTTAATTATGACATTAGCCAGCCGGCGGGTACGATCAGTCACCCACTGCAAGGAAAGCCAGACAAAGAGACATCTAATCATTGCAACCAGAGCAGATAAATTTTGTTCCTTTCTCATACGTGTCACAGATTCTATTCCTTCTGACCCTCTCCTCAGCCATCGACTGTCACATTTAGATTCCGAGAGCTTCCAGTTTCCCTTTATCCCTGCCTTAGATCTGAAACTCCTGGTTATCAGGAAGACACGCGTCACCAGCTGTCTCAGAGCAGGAAAGCAATCAGGTGAATACTACTTATTATCTTGCATTGCTTTCCGAGGAGTGACAAGATTGATTTGGAACCAAGAATACATTCAGATCTCAGACAGTAGTTCCTAGGGTTTTGAGTTCAGACAGTAGAGTATGTGCTAAGTTGCAACAGGGAGGATTTCAATCCCAATGTTAAGGCTACAGGACATTAGAAATTTAAGGAAAGTTTTACGAAATTGATCACAGCTCCTTTTTCAGATGCCCTTGTATTAATATTTTCTTCTCTACCTCTGTCTGTGCTGTGTTGGTGATGCCTATGAGTCAGCTGTTACCCAGCAGAGCCAGCTTTACAGCAAGGTAGCCCAAGTCAACCTGTGGAATCAGTATTCTGACATTATGAAATTATCTCCATATATCCCTTTTTTGTGAAGATGAGTACTCTGTAAATCCAAATCCTGAAACTTATCTTTGCAAAAAGTTCAAATTATATTTTTATGTAATAACGTTAGAAAACTAATTCAGGCATGTCAGCTACAAATAACATACAAATTTAAGCTGGGGGAAGATATCATCACATTTTAATGCAAATTTTTCCTTCAAAAAGTCTGTCTACTGATTGATCAATATACACAACACATGCATAATGAATTTACTGAAATCTCAATATATATTAGGTAATGCATAGAAGCATTCCCACAAAATGATATAACAATGTTTTCCAGAGTGAAGCATCCAATGGAGCAGCAAACGGCTTGATCTACATGGTAAACTGTTACCTTGATACGATTTTTACTAAAGAATTACCACCAACATGTTTGCGTATCAACAAAATAAAAAGGTTGCACAGCAGAATTTGAAAGAGAATTATATATCATAAAGTAATAAAGTTATATTTATCAATAAATTAGTAGGCCTTTCTGGGATGGAGAAATTTAGGGAAAAGTTAAAATGTGATTCTGAAGTTGATTTTACCTAAGAAGTGTGTATATTTGGTTGCTGAACACAACCCAAAATGTTTTATCTCTACCTGTGAAAACTGCAGTTGCAGTACACTATATTAATAATTCATGATACATATCCTAAATTACATTTTATTTTTACATGAGAACATTCCTGCCATGGAGGGCCCAAAATCTCTGTTTAGCTTAAAGTGCTGCAAAGATAAACTGATAAATGTATTTAGATGCAACCTAAGATATACACAATGAGGATAAGATGATTTAGGGATTCCTAAAACTACAGAGCAAGATACTTTCATCCTCGGAAGACAAAAAGGTTTCTAAAGTCCCACCAGAACGGGCATGGGAGGGAGAAAATACGATTTCAGAAATTCTTAGAAATTATATATCTATATCTATATAGATATAGATATCTTTCTGAGAGTAAGATACTCTTTATCCTTTGTATCTTGGGCTGATAGTAAGAAATGAGTCAGATTCCATAAAAGCAAAAGAACAAAGAAATCAGAAATGTCAGGACAAGAGTGTGTTGTGGCACAATGTCAAGGACAAAGACTCTGTGATATGACTTTCAGTGATGCCCTATTTGGAAATAAGCTGTTTCTGTCCCATCCATTATCATAGCCTTGGCAACAGCTGTACAGCCTGGCACACAGCAGTTTCTCAAGAAATACATGTCGATGAAGAATAAATACTTACCTTGCATATATCATCCTCCTCAGCCCACTCACTTACTTTTAAAATTAAATGATGCAAAAATTAACTCTTTAGGCTTTATATGGATTACCCATATTTAATCGCATATGTATTCAAAATTATATCTTTAAAATACTGAAAAGGCTTTATTCTTTTTTTTTTTTTTTTTTTTTTTTTTGAGACGGAGTCTCGCTCTGTCGCCCGGGCTGGAGTGCAGTGGCCGGATCTCAGCTCACTGCAAGCTCCGCCTCCCAGGTTCACGCCATTCTCCTGCCTCAGCCTCCCGAGTAGCTGGGACTACAGGCGCCCGCCACCTCGCCCGGCTAGTTTTTTGTATTTTTTAGTAGAGACGGGGTTTCACCATGTTAGCCAGGATGGTCTCGATCTCCTGACCTCGTGATCCGCCCGTCTCGGCCTCCCAAAGTGCTGGGATTACAGGCTTGAGCCACCGCGCCCGGAAAAGGCTTTATTCTTAAAGAGTTCAAAGTAGACATTTCTCTTAAGATTTTAAAATAAGCATTAATAACGTTCACTCTATTTGTTCCTATGAAAATGACTTTGACTCAGGGAGTTAGAATGAGTCAGAAAGATCTTTACTCTTTGAGTGGAAGAGGGGACATTTTCCTAGGAAATTCCCAGAGAATAAAATAATGCTATATATACAATATTTTTTCATTGCAATAGTATCTATAAGAGAGAATGGAAACAATGTCTCCAAAGAAGGAAACCAAGATATAATTTTGGCAATTAATCATAGGCAGTCATTATATGGTAATATGAAAGGCGGATAAAACCAAGTTTTTATGACTATACTGAATTTAAAAAGCAGAATACAAAGTGTGCATATATTGATTACTGAGTATACCTGAAGAAAGACTGGATGGAGAAGTGTTAACATAGAAAATATGTTTTGTAGAATTAGAAAGTATTTTCTTCTTTTACAAAAGTTTGCTTTCTTGCCATTCTAATTGTTAATCCCAAAATGTAGAAAAAAAGACTCCATCTGTAAGATGGGAACAACAGTAATAATTGTAATACTTACCCGATAGGTTCTTAATATTAAACCAGATAATGTACATAAAACTCTGCATATTTTCTGACCTACAGGAAACACTAATTATATATCTTGGTTATTATTTTTAAAATTATAACCATCATATAAATAATTCTGACATATTTGTGTTATACCTTTTTTTTCTGTGAAATATTACCAAAACTTCACTGCATTAAACGAGATATTCTGAAACAGGAAAACTCAGTATTCAAAACCTAAAAGACCAAACACAGAAATATGGTCTAGATAGTAAAATTGGTTTATAAAATAATAACAGCAATAATAATAACCAATAGAAGGCCGGGCGCGGTGGCTCAAGCCTGTAATCCCAGCACTTTGGGAGGCCAAGACAGGCGGATCACGAGGTCAGGAGATCGAGACCATCCTGGCTAACACGGTGAAACCCCGTCTCTACTAAAAAATACAAAAAATTAGCCGGGCGAGGTGACGGGCGCCTGTAGTCCCAGCTACTCGGGAGGCTGAAGCAGGAGAATGGCGTAAACCCGGGAGGCGGAGCTTGCAGTGAGCTGAGATCCGGCCACTGCACTCCAGCCCTGGCGACAGAGCAAGAATCCGTCTCAAAAAATAAAAAAAATAAAAAATAATAAAATAACCAATAGATACAGAGGACTTCAGTTAAAATTATAATTTCTATAAGATCTACATGACTTATAATTTTACTAGACCTGTAGATCGTACAGTTTTGCCTTTATACGGCTGCTTATGGCATACCTACAAAGAGGCAGAACTGCTGGAAACAGAGATTAAAATAAGAGAAATTGACCTGGAGAAACTGGCATTGCCTTGAAGAAACTCAGCACTCTTACTTTTCTCGGCACTCTTACTTTTATTTTCTAATGCGGGCACTTGCTGATTTCTGCTCCCTGTGGCCACAAAGTCCAACTCAGAGCAGCCACCTAAGGCTGTTTTTTCTCTAGGGCATGCAAGCACCACAGGTTCCATTCTAATTGTTGCCATTCTAACGACAAGGGGTTGTTGAAGGTATAAATACAATGTACAGGTGTGGAATGTTTTTCTAAAGGTTGAAGCAGTTGGTGAGAACAAAGCAATCTAGATTTGGAAACATTCTCCATAGAGAAGAGTGCATTCTGGATCCACACGGACCCACTAAGCCCTCTTCTCTCTGCTACAGACGCTTTTATTTTTGTGCCCCACCAACTGTCTTCCATTGGTCCTTGTAACAGCCCTTCCTATCCCTCTTACCACTTCAATACATTTAATTAAGCCTCATATGTATATTAGTTTTATTTCTGCCTTCCAGCCTGCTAGATGTAGAAGCAATACCTGAAACTCCCTTCTCTGTTGTGCCTTAGTCACAAGAGTCAGACATCCTGCTTCCAGGCCATTCCTAGCTCCTTGCTTACTAGCTCTGGGACTTTGGGCAAGTTGCTAAACATTATTAAGAATCTGTTAAACACCAACAACGTCTCATGGTGCTATCATGAAGACTGTGACTAACACGTGTCATCTGCTGAGCACGTGGTAGGTATCCAATAAATGCACTCTCATATCTTCCTCTAGATTTTTAAGAATTAAATGTATACTGATAAATTACTTACCACATAGTAAATACCATTTTCAATTATTATTATTTCCCTGCCTCCTGTGCTACTTGGTTATTTTTTCCCCATTGCTAACCCAGTTTTAGTAAAAATAAATCAGGACTTTGAATGTGAAGACCTGGACATATATATAGTCACACATGCTTGACAATACATGGATAAGGATCATAGTTACAGCATTATTTATGATAGCAAAAGACTGACACTAATCTAAAAATCCACCAAAGGTAACTGGTTAAATAAAGTATGTTATATTCATACTGTGGAATGCCATGGAGCCATTAAAATGAATAAAGTATAAGTAGGAGAACTGATACGAAATTATTTCTATGATACATTTTAAGGAAAAGAAGAATGGTGCAGAACAATGTGTATTGTATATTACAGCGGTCCCCAATATTTTTGGCACCAGGGGCCAGTTCCAAAGATGATAATTTTTCCATGGACCGGAAGTGGGGTGGGGGGTGGTTTCAGGATGATTCAAGTGCATTACATTTGTTGTGCACTTTATATCTATTATTAATACATCACAACATATAATGAAATAATTATACAACTCACTATAATGTAGAATCAGTGGGAGTCCTGAGCTTGTTTTCCTGCAACTAGATGGTCCCATCTGAGGGTGATGGGGACAGTGACAGATCATCAGGCATTAGATTCTCATAAGGAGTGTGCAACCCAGATCGCTCACATGCACAGTTCACAACAGGGTTCACACTCCTATGAGAATGCAATGCTGCCACTGGTGACAGGAGGCAGAGCTCAGGTTGTAATGTGAGTGATTGCGAGTGGCTGTCAATACAGATGAAGCTTCTCTCACTTGCAGGCCACACGCTTCCTGCTGTGCAGCCTGGTTCCCAATAGGCCACAGACCTGTACTCTGGTTTGTGGCCAGGGGATTAGGGACCCCTGATATATTATCCTTTTGTTTAACAAGGATTTTGCATATACTGTTTATTTATGAGGATGTTTCATAACTCATTATGAGGTATTTAGAGGATATTTCTGAAAAAGATACAAGGAGCTGCTCATGGAGGTTGTGTCAGTAGGGAAACTTGGGTCTGGGGACAGAAGAGGTGAAGCAGCTACTCTTCACAGTATATCCTTTGATGTTGTATGGATTTATGTTATATATGTAGCTCTCATTTTAAACCAGGAACAAATGTAATAACTTTTCTAAAAAGTCATTATTCCTACTTGAATATGCAATCAGTTTATCCTAGTTCATTTACAGAAATTCTTCCATTTCCTGTACTCGTGGCCATGATCCACCAGCTAATGTCTACCTAGTTGATCAGCACTACACACAGCGTTGTTTTTCTGCACCATAAAATGACCTCACTACCTTTTGCTTCCAATTCGCATTTCAATGCGATTTTCAAAACTATTTGTTGACTGAGTTGATTTTTGTCACCCAATAAATGTCAAAATGTTGGTATTCCTGCATCTCCTTCCTCAAAGGATGACTTCCTTTAAAAGGATTTAATTTAGCACACAAGAGACAAACCACATTTCTATGTTCTGTAGAATTCTAAAGCCATTTCAAGTAAAGAGTCCTTTCCCCATGTTACAAATGTACAAACAATTGTCCTCAGAAAGGCAGCTCGCACTCAAGCCATCCTTTAGATGCCAGTTGAATGTCCAGGGCTAAGGGCCTCTCATGGGGCTTAAGATGCCACACAGCACATAATACATAATGAATTGTGATCTGATAGCCTGAACACATGATATGAGCTTAAAACAAGGCTTTACTTATCTTTTCAAATACACAAATTGGAGAACATATTGCTCATTACAAATATTATCTAAACAAATTTCAATTGACACCTTCATAGAAATCTTTCAAGTGTCATAGTTTCTTCCTAATTCAAACAAATAGTCTGTCTTACTTTTAAAAAGTTCAGCTCCCAGTCATAGACTCTACCTTGGGCATACCTGATGCTAGTCATCAGAATGCTTGTATTTACAAGGGGGTGGTGATCCTAGGTAACAATTGTCTTGTCTGTAAAAGAGCATAAAACTCAGGAGGTAGACGATAGTTAAACAGGTTAGTTGACATATTAGACAAAATGGCTAACACTTGGAATCACCTGATAATGGGTGTTATCCACAGCAGCAGCAGTGTCATTGTCATTTTTAGACACCATTAGGTGGTCAATCGCAGCTCTAGGGTATGAACAGTTGCTGACCCTCTCTACTGGTTCAGTTTTCTTTTCCAGAGCAAATGTTAACCATGAAGAGAACATAGGTCTATACGGCAATTGGTAAGACTTATCCTGTATACCAGGCCTTCTCAAACTTTAATGGTTATGTATATCACATGAAGATCTTGCTAAAATGAAGATTTTGATTCAGTAGGTCCAGGATGGAGCCCGACATTCTACCTTTCTGCTAAGCTCTCAAATGCTGCGGCTGCTGGTGATGGTTGTATAATACTAAGGTTATATTCCACCACAGATGTTACAGAAAGAATGACATACTTTGTAAATAACACAATGGATATTCAGTCATATAGTTATGTGAATTTTTTTTTTTTTTTTTTGAGACGGAGTCTCGCTCTGTTGCCCAGGCTGGAGTGCAGTGGCGTGATCTCAGCTCACTGCAAGCTCTGCCTCCCGGGTTCACTCCATTCTCCTGCTTCAGCCTCCCGAGTAGCTGGGACTAGAGGCGCCCGCCACCATGCCTGGCTAATATTTTGTATTTTTAGTAGAGACAGGGTTTCACCATGTTAGCCAGGATGCTCTTGATCTCCTGACCTTGTGATCCGCCTGCCTCGGCCTCCCAAAGTGCTGGGATTACGGGCCTGAGTAACTGCGCCCAGCCAGTTACGTGAATTCTTATCTTCTCTTTCTCATGCTTACCTTGCTGAACAGTACTTAAATATTTTTCAGTCATGAGATAAGATGCAAGCGTGCAATGGTAGTACAATTAGAATTTCCTCCCTATGCTAACTTCTGGTGGATACGGAGGCCATAATAAAAAATTATATCATTCTTTTTCATCGTTGTTTTAATTCACATGTAATAACTAGTATGGAGTACAGTGTGATGTTTTAATACATGTATACATTGTATAATAATCAAATTAGTATTTAGCATATCTATCACCTCATACCTCTGTCATTTCTTTGAGGTGATAACATTCAAAATCCTCTCTTCTAGCTATTTTGAAACATACAATACAAGGTTGTTAACCAAACAGAACACTTGAACTTATTCCTCCTGTCTAACTCTAACTTCATCCCCATTGACTAATCTCTCCCTATTCCCCACATATCATTCCTAATAAAAACAGTGGTCACATTTACAAAGGTGTTTTTAAATGAAAGGCAAAGATTTTAATCTTCAGATATTTTAAAAGAGTGATAATTATTATTTCCTTTCTTGTCATAACACAAGTATACAGTCATAATTTATTGACTCTGCTTGACCCAACCACAAAATAAGGTATTAACAAAATCCTTTTTCTGTGAACTGTATGCTTCGTTTGTGCAACTAAATGCTCGTGTCTCTTTCTTATACGACTACCTCAAACTAAATGGTTCAATCAGTAAGAACATTTTACCTTCAGTAAGCTGATACAGCCTAGCTTGAAACAATTCTGGAAGCATTTACTAAGCTTCCATTATTATTTGCCTATTGCTGTGAGCTAATGCCCTTGATTTTCTGGAGGATAACTCATGAAAAAAATAATCAAATTTGGATATGGTAAAATAATCCTCTAAATTCTAAACCCAATAATCCACGCAAAAGCTTATTAGAGGCTATATGATCTCACTCAATGCTCTGTTTTTCAGGCTTTTTTGACTGAAATCTATGGTAAGAAAATATTTACCATACAACCAAGTAGTGCACACACACTTGAAATATATTTGATAAAATATATTCATGAAATAATACCCTTACTAACATGAAATGCATTCATATTTCTCATCTTTTTATTACTTTTTTAACCTAGGTTATGATCTACTAAGTTGATTTCATGACCCACTAATGGGTTGTTCAAACTTCTGAGTTTAAAAGTAACACAGCCTTGGGCAGTTTCTGGAACTCAAGGTTGAGTCTCTGAAATTTTATAGGTATAGGAGATGGTCAAGAAGTGAGGCCACATGTGACCATAAAACAAAAGACATGATCAGAGAACATAAGGGCATTTAATGGCAGTTCATAGCTAGAAACCATATCCCAACCCACACAGCCTATGTGTTTTCTCTCCTACTGTTTCTGAAGAGTAGTGTAAGAGGATCACTTTTCACATTTAGGAAGAATCATGGAGGTAAATTTACTCACCCAATTACTATTAGGATATAATAAGAAAGCAAGTTAAGAATGAATATAGGTCAGAATTGATGAATACAAGGAAGTGTGCATGGAGCAACTTAGCATCTTTTACATGAATTCTCATATAGTAACATGCACTTACCTGGGAGTTATATCAATGGAGCAAATTGACATGTTTTAACAAAGTTGGAACTTTTAGGGACTTATAAATCACAAGAAAGCATGGAAATAAAATGGTGTGTGTTGATCCACTTTATGCAAAAGAGGCCAGATCATAACTTTCACGAGTTCAAGTAGCACAAAATCATCATAGACTAAGAGTGTAGACATTTTCATTTCACTTTAATAGAAGAAACACAGCCATCAAGTATGTGAGATAAGAAACTAAAACAAATAAAATTAGGAAACCTAAATCAAATGCTCACTGAAACCAACTATGTTTCCTTGGCTGGTTTCTAGATACTTTCTTTCAAACTGAAGTGTTAACTGGGAAAATAAATAAATAAAGTCACATCTCAGTTTGTGACAAGATAGACAAACTGAATGTTGGGGGGTAAAATGATCTTCAGGGGGTTTCAGAAAGGCTCTGCCTAAAGAAGTATTGAGTAACCTTTCACATTTCCTTCCTGCACAGTTATTCTCAGATTCCATATGGGAAGTACAAAAATAGTGATGAAAATCTCCCTAGTTCAGGATTGAGTACTATGCGGGGGCTTGAGAGATACTTTTGAATGGAAGAAAGTTATCTGAATGTTTTTAAAACAGCAATATTATAGAGTTATGATTAGAAATCAACTTCTTTACATATTTATTTTATGTCTCAGTGTAACTAAGGAAAAAGTGTATTCTGGTATTTCATAAATGGTTATTAGTATATTATACATACATCCATACATATGTATGTTGGGATAAAGTAAATGTTTAATAAACTAAAAGGTCATTATCACAATATTCCTCCTCTTGGAGAGAGACTTTTTCATAACTCTCTCAAGGGCTTTTGGCTCTTAGAAAACATCAGTTTTTTGCTCAACTGAAATTGTTCTGACAGCTTTGACATTGCCTTATCATCACAAGATTATCGTATACTTAAAGATAAATGAAGATTCATAGAGAGTCAAAAATAATTAATACAAATCTCCAAAATACCAGATTAGAATATCAAAGGTCACTCAGATAAAAACAGCTACTTTCTGGCTCAATTAATCATAACTCTAAATGATTTTGGGTGGGTAAGCAAACAATATCTCTTCACTGTTTCCTCAATATTCCTTCACTCCCACCTCACATAAGAATGTACACATTTCATTTTAAAAATTTGTTTCAAGAAAGATTATATTTTAGCACCCTATGACCTAGAATGGATTCTCCATATGGATTTGTTCTGATTCTAACTGATTTTCTCTGCAACTCAGACTTTCTCACTCCTATCAAACAGAGGAACACTGCCCAGCAGGATCCTTATGTTTCCATGGTAGATTTTTCTACATAGGTTGTATGCCTTTTGCTACAATATGGTCTATCAAAAAGATATTATGCTATCATAAAATTGACTAAATTGTAAAGATTGGCAGTTCCCATTTTTTAGGCAAACCTGACTCTACAAAACACATACACACTCATAGGAACCTAATTAAATACTCTCAAGTCTGGTAGTCCCTTATAAAGCAACAGAATTAAAAATTGTTTGGGGGATTTTTCAAGAAAGTTTATCATGCCAAAAAGAGAAAAAAAAAAAAGGCCAAGATGAAAAGTGGAATTTGTGCCTAGGTTTTATAATGGCAATTTTTGTTTGTATAATTATTAATTTATTTTAGGAGCACCCACTAAAATAAGAGTATGGAGGACTGCATTAAGAGGAAGGATGAAACAGATGCAATACACAGTTAAGATCAAAGAGCCCCATCAATTCATTGAGAGAGTCAAAAATCCAGCTGAGGCTCAGAGCCCTGTCTGCATAATAAGAAAGGTTGACTAAAACATAAGGATTAAACAGATGAGCTGTCTCCTGCAGAGGCATGGCAGGGAAGCCCCACTGCGACACTTGTAAAGACAGTTTGGAAGCTCGCACCTGCTCCTCCACAGCCAAACCTACAGGAGACCAGGATGGCCAAAGACGTTCCACTATTGTACTAAATTGTTAACTTTAAGAGAAAGAAATATATATGTCTGATGGATATCTTTTTATTTGTCAAGACATTTTCAGTCCAGACAAACAATAAATTAATAAATCACATCCATTTTTCCAAGGTGACTTTACTAAGCGCTTGACTTTCAAAATAAGAGAAGTAGATACTGCAAAATTTCCTATTCCTTGAAACAGTATTTGCAATATTCCTACCTCATGATCAATTATTTTTTCCAAATGAATAATGCTTTTCTTGACAATCTTGAATAACATTGGTAAATATATGCTAGTCCTGTTTTCCATTCTCAGAAAATTATCATTTTTAGTAGCATGAAGTATATTTCAACTTTTATGAACACATTGCCACATTATACTCAAAGCTAAACCAAATTATATAACCTGGTTCTATAACTATAGTAAGAAGATAGCACAGGCACTTAGGATTCTGTGCCTGTGAGAAATGTTGTATTTAATGATCTCACCAAAAAGTTATGTTGTAGCTACTGATAAGAACTGATTCTGAACATCTAAACAATTTTCTTTTAAGAAAGCTAAACTACTTTAAAAGAGCTAAGCAAGCTAGGCCTTTGGGAACATAGACCTACTGGGGAAAAAATTGATTGTATAACATTAGATTTCAAATAAAATTATAAAACTCTAACTTTGATATGGATACAATTTGTCAAGCACTTGATATAGACTGATTCAAATATGCAATTAATAAACTCGAACAAATGGTAAGCATTAGCTTTTGCTGTAGTCACCAAAACAAGCAATATCCAATTTGAATAGATAGCAATGAAATCTCCCTGGAGTAGAACAAGCCACCAAATGTCAAGAAGTGATTTCCTAGGATTGATATACAGACTCTGACCTGCTCCTTCATAGTCTAATTATGTGATCACTCACTCAACCAACCAACACATTTTTACAGTGTTCATTATGTGTAAGGGACTGTCAGAGACAAAAAGAAGAATTACACATGAGCCATAAGTAACAATACTAAACCCTAAGTACCAAATGTGTGATGAAGATGTACGATGCAGAGGATGACCACTGAGGGATAAAGATATAGAATTCTTCATTGAAGAGGTGAGATTTGGCTGGGTGCAGTAGCTCATGCCTGTAATCCCGACACTCTGGGATGCCATGGCAGGACAATAGATTGAGGCCAGGAGTTCAAGACCAGCCTGGGCAATATAGTGAGACCTCATCTCTACAAAAACAACTTTTTTTTTTTTTTTTTTTTAAATTAGCTGGACATGGTGGCAGGTGCCTGTAGTCTCAGCTACTCTGGAGGCTGAGGCAGGAAGATCCTTGAGCCCAGAGTTTGAGAATGCAGTGAGCCATGATTGTATCAGTATTCTAATTTATTTTTTAAGAATGACTGAAGTTGAACTAATTTCAATAAAATATTTCTATTATCTTTTTAAAAAACTTTTAAAAAGTGCTCTACTTTATCTCTGATAACTCTACTTCAAGATTAATAAATCATCCATAAATACTGAAATATTTGTCAAAAAATAAGAGACTAAGTAATATTCAGTGCTGGTGAAGGTCCTGGGAAGAGGACAATTGATACTTATTTATGGGAGTTCAAAGTGATACATCATTTCAAGGGACCACTGGTAATACATAAGAAAATTTGTAATGCACATACTCCTTAATGATAAAAAATGACTATAGTCTAGCTTAGAAAAGTAACTACAGAAGTCTATGATGATAAATAGAAGGATCACACAAACACACACAGAGACACACACACAGATGTTCATATAATTATTAATTTACAGGAAAAAGTGTGAGACAATTTACAAGAACATCAGCAAAGGCAAAGTTACATCAAAGTGCATGTGTACTATGGAAAACTATGCAGTTATGATCTCAGATTCTGAAAAACCTGTTATTGTGGGATAATGCTCAAGATAAATAATTGATTTGAACAAGTAAATTATAGAAAAATACATATACAGTAATCCAATTTTTAATGAAAAAACCAGTATTTCTATGTGTATATATGTATATTTTTCTTTCTTTAAAGAAAAACCTTAACTAGCAGATCTGGAGAATGGAAAAAGAAGTGAAGATAAGGCTTTCCCCCTTTTAATTTACATGTCTGTATCACTCAGATTTTTTTTTAACAATGAGTACAACTCTTCTGTAACTTAATAAATTTAAAAATTTAACTTATATAATATTTGAAAAATATATTAAATGCCTGCCAAAGATTTTCAATAACTTGAGAAAACAGTGTCACTTGAAGATGGTGTGAAGGAGAAGCTGGCTTCCTTTCTGTTTGATTCATTCTCAAAATTAAGTGAAATTACAGTCTTTAAAAATCATTCAGAAAAGTGAATGATGTATGTATTGACTTATGTTACAAAACTTTCCATTTTTATTCATCTATCAATCTTTCCATCTGATAAGAGGAGACTTTATGATATTTAATCTTTAAAGAGTAGAGTCTAAAATAAATACATACACATATTACTGGAACTTATAGGCTAAATTATGTAATTATGATACTTGATCATTTGTTAGATACCTTTCATAAGACTATACCACTCATAATAATACTATTAGGTATTTACTTCCCACAGAATATTGTAAATGTTAGGTATTTACTTCCCATAGAATATTGTAGCTTGTAATATGCAGGAAGTAATTTTACAGCAATTCATTTTCAAAATGATGCCCAATAGATGCTCTTTAAATTACTAATTTTATATAATATAAAGATAGATTTTTTCCTATAGCCTATATAGCAATTTCTAAAATAATTAACACAAAACTAACATAAATCTTTTGAGTCAGAAAAGTTCTTTGAACTTTTAAATACCATAGAAAGAACATAACTTCATCATGAATTTCTCTATATAATTAGGTAGATCTATGTATTTTTAGGGTTTACCTGTCCATTTTTCGGCAATGTGTTCTAATCTACCTTCACCCCTAATGGTAAGAAATATGAAGGAAAAAGTAAATTATAAATATATACATTATAAATGTATATTTAATATACATTGAATCAAGTTTTCAAATATGTAATAGCACCACTGATATACATGTATCCCTTGCTGGCTGTGTATGTTACAGGGAAATGAACAAGTCTATTGCCAAGTCTATTCAGCTAGGAAATGATGACTAAGCTATTTACTGCAGGGTTTTATAAAATGTGATGGCAATTAGCACACCCTACACCTGTTGTTTTATTTAAGTTACTTTAAAAGTCATGTTTTACAAACTGTGAGAATATAAGCAAACATTAGTTTGTTGAGCAAAATTATTCTTTCCATAATGTAAACTTACAATTCCAATAAAAGGAAAAAATGATAAAGGATTTCTTAAGATATATGATAAAAAGAAATAGTCAACTATTGTTGACATAGTTTCTGTATCATAGTTCTCTAAAAACTGAAGATTCATCATAGGAATGACCTATGATTTTTAGAAACTCTTTGAATACAAAGTTGTAGTTAGATGATACAGATAGCATCTAGGAAAGACCAAAAAGAAAAAATTACCAACAAAGAGTTTATAGAAGAGACAAAGCATATCCATGTGAAACAATTGGAAAATATTTTAAAATAGTAGCACATTACTAGGTCCAGGACAGTCATAGATTTAAAATATCCACAGTAAATTCTCTGGTGTTTCTCAAATCCTCAGGCATGGCCATTTTTCTTCATAACCATACCAAATACATAAACATATATTTTCAGAAGCTATTGAAATATTATTCAGCTTCATTAATGCTCATTATTTTCTTCTTACCCCACCCCGGGACTTATCACCCTGTAACAATGTAAAAATTATAAATATTAGAGATAAAATACATAAGTTCTATGGCACAAATTAGTAACTCAACAAACATTGATTGCTATGATGATTTTTATTGCTTTTCCCTATTGGAAAAACATATTTATTCACTTAACAATTATTATTGAGCTCTTACTATGTGCTTGATACTATGTTTGGTACAATGCTAAGGTGATGGGGATGAAAGATTAAGAAATTGGCAAGGTCCCTGAACAGACATGAACTGGTTTCCTTGTTTTAAAGATTTTTCAGAGAAAGTAATTCTGTACTTTAGACATGCATTGTCTTCCAGGTCTGCCACAACTTACTTCAACATCTCTGTTTCTTATTTCTATTCTCTAAAAACGTACATTCAGATTATAATAGATGTGCAGATTTTTTGTTCTTTTATTTTTAATAATGTTTTTTAGGTTATAAGGAAAGTGATACTGAGAAGCAAGGAAGAATAATAAAGCATATGAACATTTGGTTTAGTTTAGGCCTAACTATAAAAAGTTAAGAGTGAAAAGGAAACTAGTGAAATTTTAGAGCATAAATCATATCAGAAACATAGACTGCTCCCCATAGACTTTTTAATAGTTCAAATTTAGTTTTCATTGATCATGATTTACTTTGGTCCTAAGTTAATTGAAAAATGTCTTTCAATATAATTACTATCACAAAGCATGCTTAGGTAAGCCAGAGATCAATATCATAGCTTTAGGTTTGCAAACAATGAGTATTAACTTTTTAAAAGGTTTCATACACACACAAAAAAGGTTTCACAAAACCAGCACCTCGGAAGTACCGAAATTGGTCTTAATTCTTGACAGCATTTGTGTAGCAGCAGAACTTTTCATTTTTCTCCAAATACTTCTATTTCATTAGCAACAGATGAATTCATTAACTTCATTATTAATTCAAATGATTTTTTTCACTTTTATAAGCCCCAAGGTTGTCTCACTAAGATCAGCTCTTACTCCATGTTCCATAAAATGTAATCAATCTCTATTATTGTCATGAAAATGGTATTTGTCACTTTGCTAAGAAAAAAAAATCAATATACTTTCCAAGAATGAACAGGCATTTAATGCAATGAATCGTTAGATAAATTTTGCTTGTCAACAGTTCCGGAGAAACTAATCGAAATCCAGAAAATTTACAGAAGATTGACCAATGAAATATATAGATATGGCATAGAAATTAATATTTGGGCATTAGAATAACCTGTCATTTTCAATCCTGGTCAAAAATTTGGGGGATTTAAACAGGCAAATCTCCAATCAGTATTTTGGACAACAAAAGTGAAATCCATATGCTCGGAAAACATTTCTTGAAGATGGCTGACAGTAAGAAAAGCTTCATTGTCTTTTCCTACAGAATTTTCCAGGTACAGACATAATTATGGAGTTGCAAAATTCTAAGAAACCTTAAAGGTCAGAAACCCATAGGGATATTGTCATCTGAAAATATGTTGCCTCTGAGCTTTCCTGGGCTATGAATTATTGCAGTAATTAATGACAGAGCAAGAATGGTGTTTCAGAGTCATAGAATCCAAAGCACACTTTTCTAATCTCTTACCCAGACTTGACTCTTGCCCCTGTACTTCCAGTTACTGCTGAGTTACCTTCTGGAAAGAGAAAGCTGGTGACTTCTTGCTCCTTGACAACCTCTTATTTAAGAATAACTTTTCTAATTGGAAAGTTCTGTCTTGAGCTAACATCTACATCATAAAAAACTACCACTCTTTGGTTCCAGACCTACAGTGCAAAAATGTAAACTCCACCTGTTGCCTTTCCTTTGAATCAGCTCTTCACTGCTCAAGGTCAGCTGTCATTTCTCCTCACCCTGTTCTTTTCTGGACATAACCTATCTAGTTCCTTCACCCACTTCCCATAGCATACCATTTACCATAGCACATGGTTTTCAGAAAAATTCACGGCGTTATCTTCCCCAGACACTCCAATTTATCCATACCCCTTTTGATTTACATCACCAAAAATAAATGTAAGAATATGGGTGTGTTCAAAATCAAAATAAAACTCATTACAGTTCTAATTTACTGTAGTTGGAAACTGCATCTATATGGGTAATGTAAGAGCTAATTCCCTCTTTCTCTCTCTCTCTCTCACAACAGCTTCATCAGATTTGTTTAGGGTTAAATTTATAGGTTAACACTAGAATAGAAGCTCTATGAAGGCAGAACTTCTGGTCTGTTTTGTTGACCCTCTCTCTCTCCATCTTCAACATCGAGCACACAGTAGGCACTCAACTCAATAAATAAATATTTAGAAATGAGTATAGGAATAAATCAGTCCATTAAAGCTGCTGGATCTTTGCTTATTTGTATTTTTGACAAGTCAGAGCCCTTCCATTCTCTATTCATGAAACTAATTTTTAAAATACAAAAACCATATAGGACTTTATAACTATTGAATATTGTCTTGTTGGTTTAGATTGAGTGTTTCCAATAGCTAAAACTATACCAACAGGTATACACATGAAGGTGTATATATAAAAGGGGCTATAAAGTAACGGCCCTAGTTAGCCTATGAGACTTAATGGACACAGTCATTTTGCCACTGTCATACCCCATAGTTTCAACCACAAAGTAAACATCTCTGTAGGTCAATCATTCCACTTTTAACCCTGCTGCAATTAGTTATTTCATTTACTCTTCAAAATAGTACTTACCATTTCCTATACGCAGCAACTGAGGCATAGTAAGATTAATAACTTGCTGTGGGTCACATGAAAAGGAAATTCCAGGGCCAGGATTCAAAATCAGATACTTCAGAATTCAAACCCTATATTTCTTTCACTATCTCATGCATTTCTTTTTAGAAAATTGAAAGATAACATGAAAGGGAAAAAAATGACAAGAAATTTCTAAAGAGAAACCCTCTGGAGTAATTTGTATTTGCTCTAATAAAGGGAAGTACAGGCCATGGTGACTCACACACTTTGGGAGGCCAAGGCAGGTGGATCACTTGCAGTCAGGAGTTCCAGACCAACCTGGCCAACATGGTTAAACCCCATGTCTACTAAAAATACAAAAATCAGCAGCATGTAGTGGCACATGCCTGTAGTCCCAGCTACTTGGGAGGCTGAGGCAGGAGAATCACCTGAACCTGGGAGACAGAGGTTGCAGTGAGCAGAGATTGTGCCAGTGCACTCCAGCCTGGCTGACAGAGCGAGACTCCATCTCAAAAAAAAAAAAAAAAAAAAGTACAATTTCCCAGAGAGTTTATTATAATTGCCCACTAAACAAACATTTTCCCTGAGGTAACTTCCCTCCTCTGCTGCAGTCTCAAACAAAAATAATAACACAAATTTCAACTTCAAAATGTAAGTCAAATTTTGGATTTTCGTAACTATGGCTGCAGAAATTGATGAAATAAAAAGCAATAAAAAGATTCCAGAGAGGAGAAACAAGATCCCAATTATGGACTCCATGTGAATAAATTGTGTTTCCACAATGACAAATCAACTACTCAGTTCAACTTAAAAAAAAAAGTGACTGGAAAATAACATTGAGCCTATCTAGTTGATTGGTGGGAATGGGTCAAAATAGACTAGTGACTAATTGAATTGTTTTAAATTTTTGACTATCTTGGTGGATGTCACATAGAGTGAACATGCAAGACAAATGTTTGTTTCACCTACTGGGCTTCAGGACGTAATGCCCCAGGTGACCAAAGATTACGGCAACTTTAATCAATGAATTGAAGAATTTGGCAATTTGGTAAAAATATTCCTTTCAAATAGAATAACTAAGATTCTACTGTGAGGAACTGGATAATCACCTCTTTGAATAATAGCATTATGAACATACACTGTACCAATTTTTTAAACTATCATGAAAATTTACTTTTGAATTAAATAAGAGCACATAATGGTCCATCTTCATTGGTAACAAAGCTGTGGATGCTAAATTCATTTTATTACTTGCTCAATTACAAAATAAATAAGTGACTCATGGAAATCACTTATTAGATCTAACAATGAAAACCAAAGATCTTATTTTCTCTATCGGCTTAACCTGACCCTCTGGTTTTTATGAGTGTGATTTTTCTATGCCTTTATCTGTTGTTGGCACCTCAGAAAATGCTTCTCAGAGAAATTTAACTGTAACTTTCTCTAAAATCCTACATTTGCTTCATTTCTAAGGTCACAGAACAAATCAAGTTAATTAAATGTATTTCGTTGAATTAAACATAGCAGATACTATGTCTTCCATAAATACTTCCTCTCTTATAAATCTCAGAGTATAAATGAGTGTACATGTATATTAATCTATTAGCTAATAATTAACTTATCCAGCAATCTTTTATTGACCACCCTCTATGTGTCAAACATTGTGCTAGACCATTGAGATCTGAGGAAATAAGGCACAATTCTTTCCCCACGTAGCTATAGTCTAGTGGAGAAGTCATAAAAATGAGCATAACATTTTAACACAGTGAAATAAAAGTAGTATTACAGAGAATTGGGTTCCTGATGTCACCATCACCCAAAAAAACACCTATCACACAACAGACATTCAATATATGTTTGTTGACTGGCTGTATAATTGAATGAGTTACATTTGCACTAGGAAAACAGAGGTGCACCTCCATCAATCTAGGAGTCCTGTACTGGGGACTGGAGTGAGGGACAAGGAAGTGATGTTTGATCTTACTTGTATTTGTCTCCAGAATATTCTGACTTTATTCAGCATGAGAGGGGAGGAGAAGGGTCAGGGGAGGGAGAGAGAGGGGGAAAGAGAGAGAAGGAGAGAATGTAGAACTCAGTTGTCCATCTAAGGGAATTTTATTATAAGGTGATTTCTCCTACGAGGCAGGCTCTTTGTCTCAACCTCAGAGGAAAGAGGTTATTTTTATGCTAATTACATTAAGGCTCTAAAATATAAGTGACGTATTTGGACTTTTAAGTGGCTGAGGGCAGAACCTGGCCTGCAAGTTCAGTATATAGTCCACTACGCCATATCCCATACAACAAATTAATGAAAAAGCTTTTTATACTTGAAGGCAGACTTCAACAGATTTCAGTAACATTAAATAAAAGGTTTGACTTAAGACATCAACAGATCAGAGGAACTCAAGTATCAGCTGTATGCCTATGGTGAAATCTTTATAAATAAATTGATAATGCTCCCTTTCCAGAGGTCAATCTTTTATTATTCCATTCTAACTAGAATGCAGGGGAGAATGAAAGCAGTAACACAGACAGCTGTTGAAGCAAAGTAACAACGGTCTCCTGGTTAAAATCCTAGTCAAAGGACAAATTTTCTGAGAACTCATTTTACTATAAAAACTCAAGAAAATTAAGCCAGTGAGTCTAGGTTTCCTCCATTTAATGCTGTCTTCCACAATGATGAATCTAGTAAAAAGGGAAGCTGAATTCTGTCTAAATATTTGTCTTCCTTTAAAGCTGCCTCAGAATAAATTAAGCCTTTCTGCCTAAACCTCCAAGATTACAGTAAAAAGCAGAAGCAATATTGTAATTCTTGACTGTCTAGTTTCCATCCTACTACATTACTACTTTCAGACATTTGTATTTTGGCCTCTTGTCCTTCTGTTAAATTCCTGGATTAATCTCCTACTCTGGGTAAATTAATCAATGGATTTCCTCTACTGCTCTGAAGTTACTCAATGATGCTAAAAAAAAAAAAAAAAAAAAAAAAAATTACACCCTGGGCAGACTGATGCCAGTATAAGGCAATGGTTTCCAGTCTTAACTTGGCATCTCACTGCTTCTCAGAAATTCCTTCACTTGCATCTGCTCAGCTCCCTGTCCTAGTCTTCAAACCAGCTATTACAAATCTCTACATTCTCCTTCTGTCCACTCTCAGCTGACCACCTTGTCTCCTCCTTCCGAAAGAATAAAAGACCCCAGGAGGAGGAAATCTCATTTTACCAGTTGACAATCATGCTTAGCTTCTTTCCTCCAGTCTTGGAGGAGGGAGGTATACATTTTTCTATCCATAGCACTAGCTTGCACTCTCTTCCACCTCCCCCAGGAGTTGCTTCATTAGTGTTTCTCTTCTTTTCTTTCATTATAAACATCTTTTCCTTCTAATGTGCTCAACTCTCTCACTTTCTTGAAAGCCTTCCTTTGATCATACCACTTCTTACAGATAATATCTTATTTCCCTTCTTACCATTGCTGCCTCTGAACTTCCTCAAGTCATATTCATTAATCCATCCATTATAACTTACATTCCCACTAATTCACTCTTTCTGAGGTAATCATAAACATTTTTTCCAACAAAAGTCTGATACTACTCCAACCTGTCTTTATGCTACTTGGCAACTTTGTGAAATTTGATACCACTGAGTTTCTTCTGCTCAAAACCATTTTTGCCTTCGTTTCCATAGGGCCACTCTGGTCTGTCACTTGCTTCATTTTGTCTCCTTTGACAGGCTCTTCCATTCTATACCTCCTTTTAATGTGAGCTGGCTTGCCAAGTGACCAGCTGCGATGTTCTTCCATGCTTTCATTCATTCTCCCAGGTTAAATGTTGAGAAAAAAGAAGTTCTACAGCCTCACAAATACTACCTCCTACATTCAACATTCGTCTATCTCAAGACATACAAAATGAGAATGAAACAGTCACAGCTTTTGAGTTCCATGTTAATATTACTAACCTCTGGAGATCTCCACCAGGATTTCTTAGAGGCATTTTAAACAATATTTATCTCCCTCTCTAGCCCCATTAAATTGGCCTACTTCTGGTATAAGTCATAGTGGCATTACCATCCATTGTGGTACTTTCAACCAGAACATTCACTGCAGTCATTAACTTCTCACTCTCTCTGCTCCATCTCATTCAACTGGTCACTAACATCTGCGGATATTAACTCAAAAATGTTTATTGAATCTAGCCTGTCTTCCTCATTTTCATTACTATGCCTAAAATCACCTCATTATTTTGGGGGCTGGAAAATAATGAAATCTTTCTAACAGTTCCTCTCTTCTTTCTGCCCATGCCAGTATGTATATTTGTCTATGGTTGGCAGAGTTAGCCATCCTTTTTTTTTTTTTTTTTTTTTTAAATAACAGCACAGCATTTCAAATCATAAGGCTGTTTAAAAAGCAGACATGTAATCATATACCTTGGTCAGCTATTACCTACAACATTAAAAATCCAGATTTCTTCATGTGTCTGTTGGCTGTATGAATGTCTTCTTTTGAGAAATGTCTGTTCATATCCTTTGCCCACTTTTGGATGGGGTTGTTTGTTTTTTTCTTGTAAATTTGTTGGAGTTCTTTGTAGGTTCTGGATATTAGCCCTTTGTCAGATGAGTAGATTGCAAAAATTTTCTCCCATTCTGTAGGTTGCCTGCTCACTCTGATGGTAGTTTCTTTTGCTGTGCAGAAGCTCTTTAGTTTGATGAGATCCCATTTGTCAATTTTGGCTTTTGTTGCCGTTGCTTTTGGTGTTTTAGACATGAAGTCTTTGCCCATGCCTATGTCCTGAATGGTACTACCTAGGTTTTCCTCTAGGATTTTTATGGTATTAGGTCTAACATTTAAGTCTCTAATCCATCTTGAATTAATTTTCGTATAAGGAGTAAGGAAAGGATCCAGTTTCAGCTTTCTACTTATGGCTAGCCAGTTTTCCCAGCACCATTTATTAAATAGGGAATCCTTTCCCCATTTCTTGTTTCTCTCAGGTTTGTCAAAGATCAGATGGCTGTAGATGTGTGGTATTATTTCTGAGGACTCTGTTCTGTTCCATTGGTCTATATCTCTGTTTTGGTACCAGTACCATGCTGTTTTGGTTACTGTAGCCTTGTAGTATAGTTTGAAGTCAGGTAGCATGATGCCTCCAGCTTTGTTCTTTTGACTTAGGATTGTCTTGGAGATGCGGGCTCTTTTTTGGTTCCATATGAACTTTAAAGCAGTTTTTTCCAATTCTGTGAAGAAGCTCATTGGTAGCTTGATGGGGATGGCATCATACAGCCAACAGACACATGAAAAAATGCTCATCATCACTGGCCATCAGAGAAATGCAAATCAAAACCACAATGAGATACCATCTCACACCAGTTAGAATGGCGATCATTAAAAAGTCAGGAAACAACAGGTGCTGGAGAGGATGTGGAGAAATAGGAACACTTTTACACTGTTGGTGGGATTGTAAACTAGTTCAACCATTATGGAAAACAGTATGGCGATTCCTCAAGGATCTAGAACTAGATGTACCATATGACCCAGCCATCCCATTACTGGGTATATACCCAAAGGATTATAAATTATGCTGCTATAAGGACACATGCACACGTATGTTTATTGCAGCACTATTCACAATAGCAAAGACTTGGAATCAACCCAAATGTCCATCAGTGACAGATTGGATTAAGAAAATGTGGCACATATACACCATGGAATACTATGCAGCCATAAAAAAGGATGAGTTTGTGTCCTTTGTAGGGACATGGATGCAGCTGGAAACCATCATTCTCAGCAAACTATCACAAGAACAGAAAACCAAACACCGCATGTTCTCACTCGTAGGTGGGAACTGAACAATGAGATCACTTGGACTCGGGAAGGGGAACATCACACACCGCGGCCTATCATGGGGAGGGGGGAGGGGGGAGGGATTGCATTGGGAGTTATACCTGATGTAAATGACGAGTTGATGGGTGCAGCACACCAACATGGCACAAGTATACATATGTAGCAAACCTGCACGTTGTGCACATGTACCCTACAACTTGAAGTTTAATAATAATAAATAAATTTAAAAAAAAAATAAAAAAAATAAAAAAAAAATAAAAAAAAAAATAAAAATCCAGATTTCTTTGCTTTATATTCAAAGTTCATCACCACCTGGTCTCATTACGTTTTTCTAACTCCTTGTTTACCTCCTTTCCCTCACATACATGTACACCCAGAGCTCCACTATATTGAAATTCCCAACATAACTGTGGCATACTTTTGCAGGTGTTATTTTCTCTGCTTAGAATGATTCATCTGGCTGGGCGCAGTGGCTCATGCCTGTAATCCCAGCACTTTGGGAGGCTGAGGTGGGCAGATCATGAGGTCAGGAGTTCAAGACCAGCCTGGCCAACATAGTTAAACCCCGTCTCTACTAAAAACACAAAAATTAGCCGGGAGTGGTGGTGCGTGCCTTTAATCCCAGCTACTCAGGAGGCTGAGGCAGGAGAATGGCTTGAACACAGGAGGCAGAGGTTGCGGTGAGCAGAGATTGTGCCATTGCACTCCACCCTGGGTGACAGAGCAAGACTACATATCAAAACAAAAACAAAAACAAAAAACAAAAAAGATTCCCCTAATGTCTTCAGTCTGCATGCTTCAGCAATCAGCTTAAATGTCATCTTTTTTAGATGACACATTTCCCATTTACCACATAGGGATTTACTGACACTAAATTTTCTTTACTTTGTATGGCAATTTATTGATTTTTCCTCTTATCCCAACTTGACAATGTCCTAAAAGACAGATAATTTATCTCATTCATCTCTATCTTTGAGCCTAGCACAGTGCCTGGAATATAAGAGTTTATCAGTTCATATTGACTAATATTTTTGATAAGTATTTTATATTAATTGCTGAAAAATAATTATGGAATTTCACATAGGAAAAGCAGCTCACCATTATTTTGATTTCAATATGTCTCTCATGTTAAATACAGATTAGTTTTATGAATTAGATAAATCAGTCATAAAAGAAGTAGGGTTTTGAGCCATTCTATAAAGTTTTAATTATGTTATAAATTTGGACAGTTAAAAAGATAGCTTGATAGCTAATAAACGCCTTTTAATTGTACTATAATAGAAAATCTAATGTGGTCATGAATGTTTATATTTTTCAATCTACCTATCTGGTTTATATATTAAAAGTGTAATGTATCATTACATGTACTTACAATAGTTATAATGACTACTTTTATTAAAATATATGGGTTTTTAGAATAATTAATTGACCTCATTTATACAGGAGTCAATAAATATTTTAAATGTTCACACATGCATGTATTACATTTATTGCATATTTATCCTCTTGGCAATGTATAAGATAATAAACTGGTTTTCAGGTATTAAGATCTGACCATACTTTCTTTCCATCCCATCTGAAAATGTACAAATTGAAATTCTGAATTTTTTTCGTAACAAGAATTTTATAAGTTGACATCTTAAATTCATTTTAAGCACTCTGTCATGGCAGTTATATCAAAAGTTAAACTCAATTCTAAAATTTTATTTGGATTATATTGAAAGCTGTGGAAAAATAAAAGTGATCTTAGTAAAACAGAAGCCACCTGTGTACCATCCACACTATTATTAATATGCAATAGCAGATAAATACATTTTGTGAGTTAATGGATAAGAATGACTGAAGCTAGTAAAACATGCAATACATGGCTTTGCCACCATTTATATTTATGGTTTACATGAAAGAAACCACTTGTGATTCACAGTGAGAATTCATTACTGCAGAAGACAAATGTTACTCAGTTTTCACTGTCAACCTGTTCAGTCTTTGTTGTCAGAACCAAGCATCTGCCAGTGCGCTACCATGCCAGAGATCTCAACAGAGCCCTATGCTGCTGTCAATTTTTGCTTAAAGTTTTGTCAAAACCCAAATTCTTTTCAAGCAGCCACTCATTTGACGAGACTGGCATTCATCATTGATTACCCAGACATTCTTAAATCAGAACTGTTTTGATGCTCATTTGTGATTCTGTAAGCATAATGAGTTAACTATTAATATTTTTTTAATTGCTCTTGCAAGTACCTTAAGAAAAACCATTATATTGATTTTGCTTTAGTCACTTCTGAATAAGTTGCATGCCAGACACTAAATTTCACTTATTTCAAAGTATAAATCCCAGAGAGAAAATAAGAATCAAATATTTTTCAATTAAAATCTTTCATAAGCCATGACTAGCAAAGTGAAATAAAAGTGAACATAACATGAAGATTAAAATGAGAGACTCTCTAACAGGGATGACCAAGGTTTCCGGGAAGATAATCCTTTTTATATTACTTCCTTTACTATTTCCTTCTCTAATCAGACAGAGAAAGTCCAACAGTCATTTTCTATGTGTCCAAAGGCTAGAACTCAGTAGAGCAATGCACGAGGAGAAATCACTCATTTTCCCTATCCTCATATCCTTGTTATAAAACAAACTGAAGTCTGAAACCATATGCATTAGGATAGCCAAGGTATAGTGAAAACAAATATTTAAAATAAATGTAAGTGATCCCTTTAGGCAAATCTAACTTTTCTAGGAACTCCTTTTTTCTTCATGTTCACAAAAATAAATACAATTCTCACAATCCCTCTTTATTGGTAATACAAAAGCCAAAAAGTAAAAGGTAAGGTTTTATGGTATCATACTCTTTACACGTGAAGATCATTGAGCTGAGAATGCTTTTAAGACAATACTGTAATATTATGATGAAAATACTGACATAAAATAAGAAACGCATTTTAGGAAACCTAGTATTTAAGATTTAGATTAAACCTATTCATTAAAATTTGTGCATCTGTGCATTCTTTTTCTTTTTTTTTAAATGAAGTCTTACTCTGTCACCCAGGTTGGAGTGCACTGAAGCACTGTCTCCTCTCTGCAACCTCTGCCTCCCAGGTTCAAGTGATTTTCCTGCCTCAGCCTCCCAAGTATCTGGGACTACAGGTGTGTGCTACCAGGCCTGGCTAATTTTTATATTTTCAGTAGAAATGGGGGTTTGTCATGTTGGCCAGGCTGGTCTCCAACTCCTGACCTCAAGTGATCTGCCTGTCTCGGCCTCCCAGAGTGTCAGGGTTACAGGAGTGAGCCATCACTTGAGGCCAGGAGTTCGAGACCGCCTGGCTAACATAGTGAAAACCCATCTCTACTAAAAATACAAAAATTAGCAGGGCATGGTGGCACATGACTGAGAATCGCTTGAATCCGGGAGGCAGAGGTTGCAGTGAGATGAGATGGCACCATTACTCTCCAGTCTGGGTGACACAACGAGAAGCTGTCTCAGAAAAAAATTTAAAAAATGTTTTAATTGGTCTTTGTTAATAAATGAATAGTGACGTATATTTATCAAGCAGTGACTGTGAGCATCTTAAGATGCATTAGTCATTATCCATGTCTGAACTGCAATATTCTAGATGGGAATAGAAAGTGTGTCTCTACAAAAATAAGATCTGAGATGAACTTTTTCCACTTTCTTGAGGCATGCAGGGATTTGCTCCCTTCACACTTTAGCTGACATTTGCTGTAGCATTGGCATTTGTTAATGACTCCAAGTTTGGGTGGATTCACCAATGTCTAATCTGTAGTCAGACATCATGAGGAGGCCTATTTGGCTCACTTGGGGAATTTTTCCCATTCTTAACCATTATCTTTTTTCTCTGTGGACTTCATCTGGTTTGCCAGTTAGCAGTGCATGGTTACAGTCATTAGTCCTCAAAGTACTTATTTTTTTTTAGAAGCATCCCACCTTTTCTTTTCCTGGAATTTAAAAAAAATACACAGTAATAGAAAGGGAGCGTTTTTAAAATTCTCTAATCTTCCTATAATTTACCCATTTTAATTTTGTCAAACAAAAGTCTCCATGTGGTCAAAGTTCATGCAGCTAAATTTGAGTCAGTATAAGCTGTCATTAAAAAAAATTAAATACTATTTAGGTGTGCCTTTTATTGCAGATCCTGGCAGGCAAGGCTAAAGTCCTATTTAAAAGTTGAGAGCCTGTTAACTCTTGATGAATTTTGTTATAGGAGAAGGAAATTAAAATAATCACCAGATGCTAAGTTTTTGAAACTAGAAGGAAGCTGCTGGCAATCAATATGGTAAAGACAGGCAGTGGAGAGATATGGAAAGCATAAACAAAATTTGCTTTTAGCCACACTAACTTTTAGCTATTGCCCAGACATAAGGAACATGACACGGAGAAGCAGAGAAACAACATGAAAAGATTCCATGAAAGCAGGTGCTCTATCGGGAGACTAAGACTCCCAAGAACATAGGTCATGAATAAAAAGAGCCCAAGGAGGTTACATTGTACAAAAATATCAATATAAGTGTTTACCATTACTACATTTAGAACTCTTACAAAAATATCAATATAAGTGTTTACCATTACTACATTTAGAACTCTTATTTACTTTTCCTTATCTAGGCTAGATGTCAACTATTTTGTGAAGCACTTCCTGACTTGACAGCCAGAGCTTGCCACTTCTACATTCATAGAGCCTCCACAGTGGCTCACGCCTGGAATCCCAGCACTGTGGGAGGCTCAGATGGGTGGATCGTTTGAGCCCAGAAGTTTGAAACCAATCTAGGCACTTAGTGAGACCTTGTCTCTATTAAAAATAAAAGAAAAATTAGTCAGGCATAGTGGCACGTGCTTGTTGTCTGAGCTACTCGGGAGGCTGAGGTGGGAGGATTGCTTGAGCTCAGAAGGTGGAGACTGCAGTGAGCTGTAATTGCACCATTGTACTGCAGCCTGGTGGCAGAATGAGATTGTCTCAAAAAAAAATCATTTATTACAGCAGATGCTACAATATTTTCAATCTCTGCCTCTGTGTGCCTCCACAACCAAGGTGGAAACTTCTTTTTTTTTTTTTTTTTTTTTTTTTTTTGAGACGGAGTCTCGCTCTGTCGCCCAGGCTGGAGTGCAGTGGCCGGATCTCGTCTCACTGCAAGCTCCGCCAAGGTGGAAACTTCTTGAGGGCAAAATCAAGTATTCAGAGTTTTATCTCCAAGATCTAGCAATGTCCCACAGGACCTGGTACATAAGTGTGCACTCCATAAATGAATAATCAGTGCATGAATTGTTACATTACATTTAAATAATAGATTTGACACCAAGACAAAGCATTGCTTAAGAACAAGAATGAAGGAGTTTCAGTTGAACTTCAGAACACTAAGGTCACCAATTTAATGGCCAAGAAAGGCTCCATTATAGGACAAACAAGGATTCTTTCTACTTTCTGCCGTTATTTTTACCTCACTGATTGCAGAAAAAGTCCTACATTGAAATGACTACAACACACATAACGCAATGATTGGTCCAAAGAGATCTTCTAATCTAGTACCTCTTCCTTGAAGTTAAAGCCCAATTATTACTAATCGTAACTCCTACTAATACTGACTTAGTGCGGCATTCCAAATAGCAGTAATGTGCTTTGAGGGGGTGGGCCAGGAAACAAGATAAACTAAGTTTTGTCTTGAAGTCTGGCACATAATATTGCCAAATAAGCACAAAAATAGCAACTTTTGCATCGTCTATTTATTAAGACTTGTTCTCCCATCTATTTTCTGTGGATATTTCTCAAGGGGTAGAGACAGGTACCTGCTATAGTCCCTGTTCTCCCCTGAATGACACTAACCAGCTATTTTTCATGGCCATTCTAAGATCTGCTTTGACAAATGCTGAAAAGGGGACCAATGCTGAGCTAACTTGCTCTGCCCAGCAAGGAGAGGCAGGTGACAAGCATTTCTATAGTGTCACTGTGGGAACTAACCAGAAATGTTTGCTTTTCTGGCTTTGTCATCCGGCATGTTTTAATTTCTGTAACCTGCTTGGATACAGTGGGTGAGAATGTTAATTAATCAACACAACAGTGAGTCTGTCTTCTGGAGAAAAAGTAATATACCTGCAATATAGTGGTATACCTATTTTATCAAAGAAGCTAATTTACAATGGTCTACATTTCTCGGTTATGTAGGTTACAAGACAGTAGGCCTTCGTATTCCACACAAAATTAATTTAATTCCTGTGGGTATATTGTTAAGACATTCCATTTAACATTCCCTAGATAAAAAAGCACAAAAAGTAGGGGCAATGACTTTTAACATTTAACTGTGTTTTAGTCTATTTCCTACCTGGGTATTATCCAAGGCCTTACTGGTAAATATTGAAATTAAATCCATGCCTACAAGACTTCTGCTAATGAATAAGGAAATCGACTTATCTTCAGCTAGGTCATATTCCACAGTCCTAGACAAGTGCTCCTCAAAGTCTCGTCTGTGGCTGGCTGCTGAGTCCAGCAGTTTTGTTACTGGTCCACCACAAAATAGGCACAGACATTGTGAGCAATCATTTAGAAACACCTACAGCAAAGTGGCAGAGTAATTTTATGTTTGTTGAATCTAATAATAGAAAATTGAGTTTCTGTTTTGTATGTCTCGGTTTTAATTTTATTTTTCTAGTAATTCAATTGTATTCTATCTTATGAAAGTATCAACCATAGTTGATTGTTAATTAAAAGAAAACTAAAAGAAAGATTCTTCCCAAGATTAGAAATATTCAGCAAGTTAGTGCAGTGGAGTGTTTAGGGTCAGGTCGACCTGATTGGGATTGCAGCTCTTCCACATAGAGCTATGTGGACAAGTTACTGAAACACTCTGTGTCCCAATGGCTCTAGCTGCAAAACGAACATCATAATATCTGCATCTCAGGATCCTGGGGGAAAATCCAATAAATATTGGCTTTGGTGTCAGACCACCCTCAGTTTCCTCAACTGTTAAGTGGATGTAATAATCCCAGTATCACTGAGTGGTTTAAGGATCAAATAACTTGGATAAAATCTGTAGTTCAGTGCCTATGCAGTGTCTAGCAAAAACCTCAAGTCAGCAGTCATTATTATTTGAAATGTCTTATGCATAGTATCTCCTCGATAAATATTAACTTGTATCATCCCTCATTTGTGTAGAGGATCCTGAAGCACTCGTGCCTCCTGATTTCAGTCCCTGAATCATGGACTGATGCTCATGAATCCATGACTGATGTTCTCAAAAAGGATCTGAACCCTTTGAGAAACAGTTTGTGGATGTGACCCAAAGCAGCAGGACAGGCTGCTTCTGTTTACCAGCAGAAGTTTCTTCTCTTCATTTACATCTGAGAAAATTCTCCTCTCTGTGCTGAATTATATAATGCTGGGAGAAGGCAATTGACAGCCATATCATAGGAATGCACAGAATAGTTCTTTCAGGTAATGGGGAAAAATGTCAAAAGAGAGATCATCCTATCACTTCTTTCACAAATTATTAAACATCATGTGTCTCTTCATGCCCATCTTTTTAAAAACATGCATGAGGGGCTAGCTGTAATAAGTAAAAAGAAGACATAGGCCGGGCATGATGACTCACGCCTGTAATTCCAACACTTTGGGAGGCCACGGCAGGCAGATCACCCAAGGTCAGGAGTTCAAAACCAGCCTGGCCAACATGGTGAAATCTTGTCTCTACAAAAATACAAAAATTAGCCAGGAGTGGTGTTGTACACCTGTAATCCCAGCTACTCGGGAGGCTGAGGAAGGAGAGTTGCTTGAACCTGGGAGGTGGAAGCTGCAGTAAGCCAAGACTGTGCCATTGCACTCCAGTCTGGGCAACAGAGTGAGACTCTGTCTCAAAAAAAAAAAGAAAAGAAAAGAAAAGAAAAAGAAAACATAAAAACCTCTACATCATTTTAGAGTTTACAAAACACTTTGATCTGATTTGATTTTTACAATACTATGGGCAGAGTCTTCTATTTCTACCTCTGATAAACTCAGCTGAGAAATTAAATGGTTTTCTAAGCATACATTCCTAGTGAAGGCGTACCTTAAACTTGAACGCAATCATTCAAATCCCAAAATATGGGTACAGAAAATACAGGTGAAACAAGTTACATTTTAAAAAAGAGTATTTCAGGAGAACGTCTTAGAAAAATAGTCAGATATGTGAAACACTTTAAATTATGAATACAGATCTCTGAAAGAAATACAATGGACAACCAAGAATGAGAATATGGATGGGATGTGGGTAGAAAGAAAAAAAAACAATTGATGTATATCCAAAAATAAAGAATATTAGGAAAAAATGTTCAAAGGATTACAGTTGTCTTTAAGGTATAACTAGATACAAAACCCACAGATATAAATGGGAGAAAAGAAAAAAAAAAAATTGAAAAAGCTGACAGACATTCCTAAATGGCCCTAGGCTTAGAGACAGAGGCAGCCTTTGAGGATGTCAGACAAACCCCATAGAGAGCCCCAGCAGGCACCTTCAGCAGCAGAACTAACCTTACCTGTTGGCCCACTTAACCATTACCACTCTGAGGAGAGCTCCTGAAGGCAAGGGGTAGATCACACTGTCAAACAAATGTCTCCAGCTGCTACCGATGCCTGAAACCTCATCAACTTAGTATCTGACCCTTAATAAGAGGTCAGTGACCTTCACAAGGGCAGCACCTCAAATGTTCTCAATCATCTAGATCTTTGTGTGGATGAATTTCAGGTCCTTATTGAAAGGAGGTCTTAGCAGTAGAGAAAAACAGACAGAGCAAATAAGGAGAGAGTGTACCTTCTCAAGAAAGGCTGGTAATGCTGACGGAAGGTACTGCCTTTTCACGTTTTTCCCAGTTTCTGTAGTTACCACGATCGCCTGACACAATTTTCTTTAATATTTTTATTAGGTAATTTTAGGCAACATTTTTTGAATCATAATGAATACAGAAAAACTGTATATAGAGGATATGTGTATACATGCAAAGACAGGCAATAAATAACAACAATATTAAAGATCATTGCTAAGACTCATCAACCTCTTAACATAGGCTTTATATTCATTATCCTGTTTAATCTTTACAACCACTCTGGGGATGGGTATGATTACTTTCCTTTACTTTCCTCATTTTGTAGGTGAAGAAGCGGGTTTAGACACTGTTTATACAGCTAATAAGTGGTAGAGCAGGAATGCGAACCGGTCCAATTCTGGTTCAACCACCATATTTGTGCATCAAACTTAAATGGTAATATTTTCATCATATTACCCACATTCATACATACATCAATATTCTAGATTCCCGTAGCAAGGAAGCCAAAGCCCCTTATTATTAAAACTTCTAAAAATAGTAAAATAATCATAACAGAATAGAGTGAATTTCTAAGCTAAATCACAAAGCTTCCAATTAAAAATGATTTTGTTTGAAACTTGCTTGGGGAAACACCCCTAGACCCAAGGAGTCCTTGTTCTCTCCCCTCCTCTATTTGTATTATTACTTCATTGAAAAATTTGGACTAGTATGCTCAGTAAGTATGTGTGAGCAGGTATTTGACCTGAACCATGGATCACTGATCTTCATATTTAAAGACATATCTGTTCAAGGGGTCTATTAACTTTATGTCACATTAGAGAGAAATGGTAGAGCCTTCTTTTGAGCTGTAAACTTATTAACATAGCATAGTGGACGCCTACAAACCACAGTAGCTGAAGGGTGACTGCCTCCTTTCCCTTCTCCTCACCATGACAATTATGCTCTAATTCACATTGTATGTGTTTCTTTGATTAAAAAACAAAACACATTTTATTCTCTAGCATTTTTCATTTAACAAGTTAGAAAAAGAAATGCCAAAAAAGAAAAAATCATCCTTGTGCCCTACCTCTCTAAATTTTATCCTCATTCATGACTATCTTGGGAAAGGGTTTTGAAAACCAGAAAGCACTAAACAAATGTAAAGGCCTCATGTTATTAGACAATGAGAGGGTAATTTAGTGTACCAGAGTGCTGTGGAGTTGCCCTGTTCAGTGTCTGAATGATTTTGGTTATATCCATGGCAGTGCTGCTATACTTAAACAGAGAAGTGCATGGCAACTTTGAAATATTTTGAACTTATTGATTTTGAACCTCTCTTTAGAAAATAAATGAGTGTCCAAAATTCCTCATGGACCCAAAGGACATTTATAAATAGAAAATCTTTGTCAGGTTGAGGCCAAACTGGCTACAGAATTTGTCTAATTACTGAGACAGAGGGACCTCAAGCCCTTGAAAAGATCCTAGGTACAGTCATAACATGCACATGCATTCATCTTTAATTATTCATATTTTTCTGGCTAAAACTTTGGAAATGTTATTTTACTTTTCCACTGTATTCTCTGTTAACTGTTGATCTAATCTGATAAGAAATATCTACAGGATGGTCATAGAATATAAAACCAGGCAAAGCAGGTTTATATTCCATGGTAAGATGGCACATGTGCAGACTCCAGGGAAAGAAGAGGCTTTGTAAAATTTATTTCAATATATGAGTATGTGGGCACCAGCTAAGGAACTTTTTGATTCATTCATAAAATGAGTTATGATATTATCACTCTCATCTGACCCATCTCAGAACTTTAGTCTTCCTACTGCAACTGTGTATTGCATTCACTCATCCAAGATGACTCTTATAAAGTGATCTAAGCTTCCTTAAAAATGCATTCAATGTCAATAAAAACTGATAATATTCATCCCAATTTCACTGTTACCAGGGGAAATCCCCTCCAAAAAGACAATTCCACAGCCCATTACTATTCAGGGAGCAGGGCTAATGCTTTTCCTCACTCTTTCTGTCCCCAAGCTTCATCTGCATGCACATGAGAAAAAGACATTCAACACAAGACAGTGACAAGCCAAAAGGTCAAGGATCAGCATAGTAATATGATAATGTGCTTTTTAATATTTGCTTGATTAAGTGAGCTTCACAAAATACATAAGGAGGTTTATACTTACCACTTAGGACACAGTAATCAAATTAATAGAACACTGTGAAACCCATTCTCAATTTCTTGTTCTAGTAGGAGCAAATAATGACATGTAAAATTTTGTAAAACAAAATGTTTTGAGGTACTTCACAAACATGTACATTTAATGGGATTTTTTTTATCCCAGATATTTAATTTTTAATAACCCAGGAGTTATTATTAAAACTACTTGGACTTCTTCTACTACATTCTATTTTGGCAGTGGTAGAAAGTAGCCCCATAACATGCTGGAGAGAAGGGTACACCCATTTGGGTTGAAAAAAAATCCACCATAGTTAATCCTCAAAAGTGAAATTTTTGCATCCTATAATCAGGAGTTGCTGGGCATTTGATTAAATACCCCAGGCATTTCATCCCCAACCTACTTTCATTTCTCCCCCCAACTGGCAAACAAGAAAAATTAGACCAAGAACCTGAAGAAACAAAGTGTATACTTTAATACAGAAATGCTTTTACCTGCCATCCTGCTGTGAATGAAATGGGCTGGGCTTTCAAAATGTTAGTCAGCTTAACTCCCAGTTGGTGGCACTGGGAAAATGTAGCCACTCAGTCTTATTACTGTGTTTCTGTTCTTTAACTGCCAACTGGAATACAATAGAGGATTCAAATGGAAACAAAAGAGAGATGGATCCAGAAAGAACCAGAAGGATGACAACAAAGCAAATCAAGAAAATGCTAAGGAGCCAAAGACACTGTGTTCCCCAAAGTCAGCATCCCAGACCTTCTTTACATTGAAGATAATTATGCTTCCATTAATTGCCACTTCCCCTCAGACAGTCATGATATTATCAAATCACAAATTATCTAGTAGATGCTTATCTTCACGACATTTTAGGAAAATCATAAGATATGCTTAACCCAAAGAGAGAATGGCTATATCACGTTGCTCAGACATGGATAATATATATTTTACATGTTATGAGAGATTTTAATATAGCATACAGGGTAGCAGTGTTGAACACACTGATATTTTTGGACTTGAAGACAGTGCCTCCATTCTGATGGATTACAGGATATACAGCATACATAGAGGGCTAGATATTTTAGTATCCTCATATTGCATCAACAGGTACCTGGAATTTTACTTATGGTCAGCTTCTCCATCATCTCGCCATTGTTTTTTGTACTTTTTTTCTTCTCATGCAGACATTATATTATTACAACAGTAGACACAAGGCTGCCACTTATCATACAATCCTCATGTCCTCTTTTAACTTCAGAACGTGTCAAAGTATGTATGCCATTGTCTTTGGTTTGTGCACATTTAAGAATTCACACATCAAAAGTCAAATTTTGTCCAGGGTTACAGAATAGCATGCCTTTCCCAGCCTCCCCGCCCCCACATAAGAATAATGATGTACACAATTTATATTTTAATTTAAATATGCTGTATGGTGTACTGAGTCATATTTTTCTAAGATGCCAAGGATAGAAAAAAACAGTAAAAAGAATGTGACTTACACATAAACAAAAGATATTCAATAGCCTGGCTTTTAGATCACAGTTTAAATAACTGTATATGAAGCTTTATATTATAGATTTCTACACCGAATGGATAAATGAAAACTTCCATGGGGCTGGGATAGTCATAAGTACAATCATATGAAATCACATCTTAAGAGACATAAAATCTCACCTTATCAGATGTGACATCCAAAATGTTGCATTTTCCCTGTGATGTTATTAATAATGCAGGAGCATCCTTCTTATAGAGAATATCTTTTAGAGAATATTGTCTTTGGTAATAATCAGAATCAGAGTATTAACCAGGTGATCCAAAGTTAGAGTGCAGATTGCAAACACCCGTTGTGGTTTCAGCCAGTCTGAAAGTTCAGAAGAAGAAAAAAAGTAAGAATTTTTGACTGGTCAGCAGAAAGCAAAAATCTAAAAAAAATACTAAGGTTTCTATATTACTGTGAATGTGCTAGCATTTTATATTTTAACTATCTTTTAATGTTATTTTATTTATAGCGATGTGGTCTCTGCTACCCAGGCCGGAGTATAGTGGCACAATCATAGCTCACTGCAGCCTCAAACTCCTGGGCTCAAGGGGTCCTCCAGCCTCAGCCTCCCAAGTAGGTGGGATTACAGGTGTGAGTCACTGCACCTGGCTTAATTTTCTTATAATCCATTTTTGATCCCACAAATTACTAAAACTCAAAGTTTAGTTTTAGTAAACTAAATAGATAGATATACTCAAAGTATATCTATCCCAGACAAAGCAAGATGGTAATTTTTCAATTTTCTACTTTGAGGCCTAAATTATTTTCCTTAATCTTCTACTCTGCTCAAATTCATTATAAAAATGAACAATTTACCATCTCACTTCACATGAGAAAGATAATATTATAGAATGTGGATCCCAGGATAGAACAACCAAATGCTACCTGGGGACAGATGAACACGAGTGTGTGCGTAACTTGAATTGTTCCAATTATTCTTTTGCTTATAAAACAATTTCTATATGAGCTCCAGAAGCCACTTTGAAGCAACATCCATTAGCATACAACATTTTCTACTTCTGGAAGCCAACTCACAATAAATCTCTTACCTTATAGAGAGACAGAACAGCACAGGGCTCGTAACAGGATAAGTGATGCATAAAATGTTCTTCGGCTGACTTCCCATGGGATTTATATTTCCAAACCTAGGAACACCGTCTGCCTGCATGGACGGAATGCTAAGCAATGCAGTCAAACAACCAATATGTTATGTATAGTTTTTTAGCTTTAAGAAATCTAGAAGAAACTGTAAAATATGTAAACAAGCAAGTTTGTGTCTAAAAATTATAGCACAAATTAGCTAGAAAAATACATAGCTTAAATAAGGAAGGTTAGTGATGGGCTCATATCTGTAAGTGTGATTGCGATTATGTAGGTAATATGTTTTTTTTTAGAAACTGACGGGTTGCTGCATTCTTGGTTATAGGTTTGAGAGAGACTCTTTTATATCGTATAATGCAAGTATTCCACGTGGAAATCATAGGATCTGAATTACAGATAAAATATCAGTCAAGGAGTCCAGTTTTGGGGGTTTATTTTTCAAAAGTACTCAAGAGGATAAAGAAAAGAATCTAAGAAAATAAATAAGAAAAATGCATATGTTGAAATTCTACTTACATTTTCTCATTAATTTGTTTGAAAATAAGGTATCACTATTTTTTTTACAGTATAGTTTCAAATCAGACTTATTTCCTGTCCAAATTTAGCCTCTGTTCATTGTGTCATATTTCTGCAGGCATGGAAGGGAAATCAATGCCCCTACTCACCTTTGGGAGAATTTCACTGCCACGCCTCCATGGTTCTATGGGATCCAATAATCCTTGGCTCAGTATTGATTTTTCTATGACACCTGTAGAAACAGTCTCTCCTTCCTTTCTAACAAAATATAGCAACAAAAATCATGTAGTTTCTGAATGAATTAAGCATAGGTTATTAAGCACAACCTCATCCTGTAAAGAAATGTGGTTTGTATTTTTTAAAAAATGTTAACTTTGCTTGATTTTTCTGAGCCATTTAACAACTGTTTAAAGGTGATGTGAACATCTATTTGTAAAAATAATTTGAACATAACTTTCTTAGGTTTCTGGCAGCTAACTCCTATACTGTAAATAGTATTTATTCTTCTAAGGAAATAGACAAATGGTAAAGCCTATCTGAGTTCAATTCCCAATTTTAAAATATCTCCAAAATCAAAATCTTTTTGAATATAAAAATCTACAGTCATGCTTTTAAAATCTAAAGTTTTGATGAAATAGAGGACCTTCAAGGGAGTAAATAGGGTATATCAAATCCTAGGAGAGAAAATGGGTTAAATTTGGGGTGTATTTTGTAGCATTAAAAGAGTTGGAAAAACAGGCAAGAAGTATCAGCCTTTCTACTTTTCTTGACAAACACAAATGCAAAAAAAACCACAAAAAACAAAAAACAAATCTTGTTTGCAATATTCTTTACACACCTGATTTAAACCTCAAAGGTATTTGTTTCACCCTAAGCAGACTTCTTTGGGCATGTCTGATTATATTTCCCCGCGGCCATTCTGCGCTGAGTGGAGTAACTACAGTTAGCAACCTATTCCATCACTCACTCCATCATCCTGAGAATCTGCAAAATAAAAATGCAGTGTTTAAAAAAAAAAACAAAACAAGCAAACAACAACAACAAAAAACTTTATTTTACATTTGCTTTTCCCAGTAAAATCCTAGAAAAAATGCAGAGCAGCGTGTTTCCCACAATATATGTGACATCTTGGTTAAAAGTGACAGGACCATGTTGCACTCTGGCAGGTTTAGTGTTAAGACCTGACAGATAAAAATCTGCATGAACAACCTCCCTGCCACAGATATTTAAACTCATGTGAAAACTTTGATTTGATAGTCCCTTGATTAGCTTTTGCAACGGTGAATGCTACTGCCTTTCGAGTTCATTATAAATTACAGAATTCTTCACAGTACTGTCAATTTAAGCTCTCGTTTCACTAAAAGGCAGGCATTTTAACCACACATCAAACCTGTGTACATTTTTGAGTTAAATAATTAGATCAATCCAAACTCCAGTTCGCAAGGGAGAAGTTCCATTGTTTATCAGGCCATGTCTACACTGGCTGAGCAAAGCGCTCTGTTCAGAAGGAGAAGCGCCTTTGGCAGCTAGAGTCCACATAGCTGACCCATGGATGCTCGGGTGGAGTTTCTTCACCTAATTACACAGTGCAGTGAAATTACTGAACATTTGACGAAAATGACCCATGACAACAAAAAAGCATGACATGATTGTTGTTCTAATCCATTGACATGGTAGTCATTTAGAATGTAATTCAAAGAATCTATAAGAATGAGAAGATGCTTACACTTACAGCAGATGATGAATATGGGTACCAAAATACTTGATAACTCAACATTTGGTTTTACCCAAGTCATTCTTCCTAAACAAGACAGTGGTGGCACAATTTTAAAATGCAATTTCAATACCTTTTCCTAACTGGTCCAGGTTAAGCTCGCAATGCTAATCTTATATTAACAGAGAAATCCACAGAGTTTAAATAATTAAAAAGATGATTTTGATCACACACACACACTCACAAATGAGTTAAAAGGTAATCAACGTTTTGGAGGAAATATTTACATTTTTATGACTTGATCAGTTAAGATTTAGTAACATCTACGGGTGCATTCGATTCTGGTGACAATACCGTGCCCTTGACTCATCTTGAACGTTTTAGATAAAAAGTGGTTTAGCAGAAACGTTCTACTAACAGCCATGAAATTATAGGCTTTCCCTTCCATCCATCCAAACACACTCCACCCTGTGAAATAATAGAAATGACACTAATCACCTTTGGAATTTTGCCAGCCTTCCCCACAGGTGAGCTGCAGAGTTGGACTAAATTGCATTGGAGGAATAAAGCCTGTTTCACCCCTGTGAATGCTGTCAGAGGGCTTCAGAGTGCATGCATTTCGATTCATTGAAGAAAGCAGAAGCAAAGGTTTAACTGTGTGGGAATCTACCAGAACTGTTATCCACGAGGTACACTTACTTCTATCAGTATCACCCCAAAATAAATTAATTAGGCCAAATGCAAACCCATTTTCCATAATCACTTGAACTTTGCAAATGGGAGCAGCTCATTACTTTTCTTTTTTTGCCAATCCCAACTTCAGATTTTCAAGATAAGTGTTCAGTCACTCTGTTTCAGTTTGATAGTCATGCAATTTATACATCAAATCCCCTTTTGCTGGGTGCAAACTTCCAACTTCAGATGAAGTCATGACAACATCTGGCTGATCAATTTTTTAAAGTGTCACTCAAATTATAAAATAAAAGAAATCTAGTTGCTCTAATTGCCTTGTTTAGCAAAGTTCATCTAAGATCAGTTGAATTTTATATCTTCTTTTTCTATATGAAAGCCCTGAGAATATCTAAATATAAATATAAATATAATTGTTGCCAAACATGTTTTAGTCACATATTGATGATAATGATGATAGTGGTGGTGGTGGTGGTGGTGGTGGTGGTGGTACTGGTGCTGGTGCTGGTGCTGGTAATGATAATGAACTAGCAAACATCCTTATGGTACTTGACTATGGCCCAGGTACTGTCCTAAATGCTTTGTGTATAGAAACTCATTTAATCACTCAACAACCCTGTAAGACAGATGCTGTTAGCCCAATTTAACAGATGAGGAAACAGGATTACAGAGACAGCAAGTAACTTGCCCTGGATCACATAGTAAATGGTAGAGATGGATTTGAATCTGCGCAGTCTGGCTCCAGCATCCGTACTTTCTTAGATGGTGCCGTGCTTGGCCTAGACACAGTGATGAAACTGGCATATCATTATGCATACAGATTTAAATTAAAAGGTGGTGTTTTTACATTGGCTCTTTCCTTCCTATATGAGTGGAATTAACATGCCTAGTGGAACTAGGACTTTACTCTGTAAACTACTCTGTCCATCCGACAGGCTCATTCTTCTATTTCTCACTCATTCATTCTTCTAAATCTCATTCAGGATTTCCTTTACACCTTTCAACACTTACATTCTAAGATGTTTGTAAATGTGAAAAATGTCACATAAGAAAGGAACTGTAAGAATAAAAATGATTAAATTGGGTCTAAGAGTAGAGCTTGTACCTAAATGTAACCTCATGGGATCAGGCCTACTGAGGTCAAATCCTGACGCTACTTATTCCAGGTTAGATAAGTTGTTTTATTTCTCTATGACTTAGTTCCATTATCTAAAATGGGAATGAAAATTGTACTACAGTTTAGTATTGTGAAGATTAAATAAATTAATCCATATAAAATGCTTACCCCAGTGCATGACACATAGCAAGCATTTGATAAATATGAGCTCTTGTTATTATTATATTTGGTTTATATAGACTAGCCTTCAGTTGCAACTAAGCATTAAAAATTAAAATTTGACATTGTAGTGTGAAAGTATTAACACAGATGTAAGAAAAATTGGTTGTTCTCACAGGAAATCCTTTCATCACAGAGACAATTTGGCTTTAAAAATTCACTGAGACATATTTTCACAAATAATTTTATTCCCCCTATTTTCAAGAACATAGACAAATTACAGATTGTGACAGACCACCTAAAAAGTCATTGGAGTTTACAATGTTATCACCTAACAAACTAAAAGTAGTCTTTTTTTCTTTTCTTTTTTTCTTGAGACAGGCTTCTCTATGTCATCCAGGCTGGAGTACAGTGGTATGATCACAGCTCACCACAGCCTTAACCTCCTGGGCTCAAGGGGTCCTCCTGCCTCAGCCTCCTAAGTAGCTGGGACTACAGGTGCATGCCACCATGCCCGGCTAATTTTTTGTATTTTTAGTAGAGATGAGGTCTCGCTATGTTGCCCAGGCTGCTCTCAAACTCCTGAGATCAAGCAATCTTCCCACCTCAGCTGCCCAAAGCGCTGGAATTATAGGTGTGAGCCGTTGCGGCTGGCCTAAAAGTAGCTTTTCCTATACAGCAAGGTTTTAAATAACATAAAAGTATCGCTTGCTTAATTGTTTTTATATCATAATTCATATTTCTAAGTAGAGTTACTTAAGTCAAATTGACCTTGATGGCAGTGATGCAATTTTAACAATTGTGCAACTAAACATCAGTAGAATTGTCCATATCTTCAGTTTGTCCATTTTCTATGCATACTTCTCGATAATCTGAGTGCTTAGGCTGATGTTTAAGTCCCAACTCTTTGAGGTCAGTTAGACATGGATGAGTTAGACATGGCTACTCTGGAGCATAAAATAGAAATTTCCATCCCAAAGAAAGTGTAACGCAAGGACTAGGAGAAAATTAATTACTGAGTGCCCACTTGCATGGAGGTATTGGGTAAATGCTATACAAAGAAAACGGAATGGATTGAAACCTTTTTGCTTCAGTTCTAAAATGGACACCTTCACCAAAAACAGTGTGAAAACCCCAGAGGCCCAGAAGCTATTCTAGGTAAATCTCACACTTTCGCCTGGATATTCCCAGGATGCACTGAACTGCCTTTTTCCAGTTTGGCCACCGTGGAACTTGAGAGCCGTTTGCTGGTCCCCAAGGAGCTAGCAGTGAAGAGAGACACCTTTGCCTCATTTCCTAGTACCTCAGGGACCAGATATTCTTTGGCAATCCTCAAAGAAAGAAAGTTTTGATGTATATAGATAGTGGCTTGATCAAGAATTAAAGTTTTGAATAAAGGCGTTGGTGTGTAGCCTCATCAGGGACAAAGAGAGTAGACTGAAAACAAGGCACAATCAATGTGTCTCAATGTGAATCCTAACTGCCCCACCTAGGTTCCTCACTGCAACCTCTGCCTCCCAGGTTCAAGCGATTCTCCTGCTTCAGTCTTCTGAGTAGCTGGGATCATAGGCATGCACCACCAGCTAATTTTTTTATTTTTATAGAGATGGTGTTTCACCATGTTGGCCAGGCTGATCTCAAACTCCTGACCTCAGGTGATCCACCTGCTTCAGCCTCCCAAAGTGCTGGATTACAGGTGTGAGCCACTGCACCTGGCCAGAAAACTCTCATTCTGACATGGGATCTCAGCAATCATCAGTCTCCAGGTCTCTAGATGGGGACGGCATGTCCCAGAGACAGCCTTCTGCCGAAAGTCTCACAGAGTGAGCAGCAGTTTTAGAATTACAACCAGTGGGGGTAAAAGGAGACAGCTGAAGTGTTAGAGAAGAAATAAATTCTTCACAGCAATTAACTGATTAGAAGGAAAATGGAAACACAGGGAAAGACACACATGACTTCTACTGGCAAGAGATGTCAGCAACCTCAACCGTGAATTATTGGCACAGACAACCAGGGGGATGTGAAGAACAAAGACTGTGAAGAGCTAAACAAGGTAACCTGGTTTCACTGGAGAGGATGAGGCTTCCCTAGCAAAGGGAATGGACTGTTGCAGTAACTATGTGGGGAAGTTATCTGATATTTAGACTTTCTATGTTAAGCACAGTGTCAGTCACAGCGTTATCTCCAGTATCTTCAACAAACATTATTAGCTGCAGCTGTTTCTGCTGCTACTCAATGCCCCACTCCCTCCACCCCAGCTGCTTGAGGTCCATCAAATGTGTTTTTCAGATTTTCTGAACAAACTACAAAATTACTATTTTCTGTGGCAGTTTCATCTTTCTTTTTGTTGCATGTTTAGGTCTCTTAACGACATTTAGATCTTTTAAGTTTTAGAAAGGATACTCCTTATTTCATATCATATACGAAGTCTAACAAATAATCTCCAAATATCAAATGGAAAGTTTAAAAAAGGTCACATCTACCCAGTGTCTCTCGTTGGCTACTCCATAGACCTGCTGTCATTTCTCATTATCCTTTTCTTATGATTCCACACACAAATCCAACCCAGGTGATTTGGTTCTTAAAGAAATGAATGTGAATTAATTCTGATGATCATAAATTTTAATGAGACAACACTTCAGATGCTCTCAGATGTTCCAAATGCAAAACTTATCTTTTCTGTGGTGAAACTGGAAATTCTTTTCTTAGGAAACCTTGATTGTTTCACTCCTGCTATTTTTTACATAATGAAACAATTTGCATATCAGCAAGGTCAGAGGGGACAGAACTGGAATCTCAGGCTCCTCATCTCCCTGCTGCTCCCACGTCAATGCTACACATTTCTCATTCCCTTTTGTTCATAAGTTTTATAATTTCACAGAATTACAAGTCATATAGCATGACATCAAGCTTGATCTTGTCATTTTGCTTGATTGTGCAAAATTACAGTCGTTCCAGAATGTTGACAGAATTCCTTTCAATATTTTCTCTGTTCGTTTATTAAGTGGCAATGTCATACTTAAAGAATGATCATTTCTGGGACGACTCATTCAAATCTTTGAAGACTGACATACCATTAAAAATTCGTTTCTCCCAATCACCCTCTATTCTCTCTGTCTCCAGTACACTCAACATGTCAGAAATAATTATAAGTGGGTTAATATATACAGAAGCCATTTCTCTTTAATATTCCAGAATGAATGAATGTAGTATTGCTTTGTTATCAGCTTTATTCTGGTTGGAAATTTACATTCAGTATCAGTAATATCTCATGAAAAAGTTGAAACCTGCTCTAATGTTTCCAATTTCTCTAGATCAGTCCTACCTTCAGACATCATTTGTTTCTTACAAATAATTATTTAATATTAATGGGAAAGGTCTTTCTTCCTCAAAGATGGCCCCTACCTTCTTTTGCTGCTTTTCATAGGAGGATGTCAAGGTAATGACTTTGCTATGTCATTTATTCACATTAGGGCAGCTTGTTTAAAAACAGATTTCTGATTAGAATTTTTTTTAAAAAGCAGGAGGTGATTATTAAGCCCATTCAGAGTTCTCTCTTATTTCACATTGCCTTTTTAGAGTGGGCACTGCCTGTTGTTTTTATCAGACAAAGGCAGAAAACTTGTTTTGTATCCAAGGTAAATGGAGAATGTCTATACCTGTATTTTTTTTTCAAAGCTTACCATTCTTACCTATGGTAAAAGGCTGTTACAAAGAGTACTACTCTATCATGGTCTGGCTTGTAGAATAAATAAAGCAGCCTCTACAAAAGGATGCATTCTGTGTACCTCTCTCCAAGTTGATGGAATGCAATGTATTATGGGAAACATTATCCCTTTGCACAGATAATCAGGATTACAAGTTTTCTGGATCTCTGGCTTGTTGGCTGATATTACCTGCTTGGACAAGCTCTAAAAAGAAACACTGCTAGGTGGGCCTACATGTGGAGAGGCCCAAGGCTTGCTGAAACGCCCTGACATAAATGCTAGGAGACTAGTTTCCAACATGGCTGCGCCTTGATGGAAAAAGTTCTTGACTTGGACAGATGGACCTGTGTCTCCTCTTTGCCACTTATTAGCTATGTAGCTTTGAGCAAACCACTTATGCTTCCTGAGGCTTATTTTATAAAATACTGGTAATAATGCCTTTGGGGGCTCATATAATAAATAAATTAATGTATGTGACAATGTTGGCTCATAACAAATTATCAGGCAGATGCTTGGCATTATTTTTCTTAAGTAATTACCTAAAGCTAACAAGCAAGTCAGTCAAGATCATGTATATCAAACAGAAATCTAGAGGAAATGTGTATATAACATAACCACATTTGCTCAACACTAGGAATAGGAATTTCTTCTAATGAAATATTACTGTGAGTAAAATTTAATCTTATGTATCTATCATATGTATAGGTAACCAATTTTCAGTGAGTGGAAATGCAGTAAAATACTCAAAAACTGCATACAGAGTAGACATAAATTAACACTTTTTAATAATTCAGGAGGCATTTCATTGTCTTATTGTACCTAAGGGTCATAATTATGATTATCAGTGGCTAATTTACCAGATAAATGGATGGAATGCAAATGACTCTATGGTATAACTGAGAATAAATCTTTGGAATTAATCGATGCTATCCATTTTTAATAGTCACAGGTCTCTATTTCAAAAATGCAGCATGAGTTCAATCATTCTAAGTTATCTGATCTGAGCTTTTTGATGATTTGTATTCTCCTAAGGGGATGTTAACCTCAGCACAAATGTCCACATTCTAACATATCACCAAGCATTTTGCCGAAACATAATGCCTTGTGGGTAGTGTTCAAGGCTGGAAGCCTTCTACATGCCTGACCCTGATCCACCAGGTGTGGAAAGAACAGCAAGAAGTAACTGCAGAAAGGGGAAATAGAGAGGAAATAATAAGCTCTGTGCTGACTAATTGATGAGACTGTCAAAAAGATGAAAGGAATTAAAAGCTAAGGAAGACTCTGTAAATTATATGGCACTAGAAAAGTCTAAGGTATTATTATAATTATTGCTATTAATAGTCTTACTCAGTTTACAATGGAAGAGTTATATATAGCTTGAAAGAGAAGAGCTCTTTTCCAAATGATGATACATTTATTCCTTCATCATCCAATTCTTGCTCTCTCAGCTTATGTCTCAGCCAATGTGAGTGACATGTATAGTCTATCCTTGTTTTCTTCTGTTTTTATCATAGTTTGACACAGTTGAAATAGATGGGAAGATCTTGCAGAGAAAAAGGCTGCAAGCAAATTCTGAAATTTTAAAAATAGCTGTCTCTGAATAGTAAAAAGGTTTCGGCACATAGGAAGCTAAAGATGCTCTTGTTAATATGGCTAAAAGCATGTAGCAATTATTGTAGAATGGTAGAATATTCTAAAAGCTCAGCATCTGCACACTATATCTGTTAGGATGTCATTGTCACAAAAGGCAGATACATGTCAGAATGATCTCCAGTTCTGAGCTTGGCCATCGGAACTGTCTACTTGAAATAAATAAATCTGCATATGTGAGTGCTCGTGCATGTGCAGGCATAGCTCTTATGGTTGTATTGCTATAGACACACCCATTCACACAAAAATATATCACTGTAAGAACTGACGACATATTTGGCAGAGGGCTATAAAACTCTACAACGCCATCGACAATCATTCATAAATCACTTAAAAGTAGAACTAGATTAATAAAGGTAGATATTCATTTCCCCACCACAAGAAGAGCTGTTTCCATCTCCTTAATTAACTAATACAAATATCTTTAGCATATAAGCAAAGCACAGTCCATAGTGCTTAAAGAAGAAAGAAAAGAATGTATAAAATGGTTATATAAAGGGCAGTACAGTAATAAAGACAATGAAGGAGGTTTACATTGGCTAGCACGGAATGATACATTACATATACTAGGTCAAAAAGCAACTTGTAGAATGTTAAGTATAATATCGTCCCACTTGGGCTTTACATACACGCAAAGACAAGTGTACTTAAAGAAAAAAGTGTAAAATGACAAAAATCAATTAATAGTTCTTCTGGGAAAAGAAGTAGAATTGGGGAGGGTGGAGGTACAGTTCCTTTTCACTATTTAAATTTCAATATAGCTATTATTTTTACAATTATTTTTTAAAGAAACAAAGGAGATATATGTCATAGCACCTCCACATAGAGAACACTGAGTGTAATTACAAGCTTTTTTTAATCATCGAGTCTACCAATTTCTGTTGATCACATTGTTCTGCAAAATAAACATTTTTTAATTGAAGGACATAGCATCTTTTCTGGCTTACGGCCACTTACCCTTCACAAGTACTTCCAAAGCTTCATCCAGGACATTATGCTCATGTTAACCTCAAATCTAAGGAATAGAAAATACTAGTAAATCCATCTTGCTCTCAGCCCACATTCACCACAAAAAGAATGTTCTTTCTTGTTTTTAACTGAACAGATTTAAAGCACTAGAAATAAAAATTGTACCCTACTTTTTAAAAACCTATCTATACATGCTTACACAAAAACCTCCATGAGTAGCTGTTTCGGAACACGGGCTTAGGTGAAAGCACATCCCACTTTCACCATCATCAACCGCGTGGTTCTTTAGCCCTTTATCTGTGTAACTAATATGGGAAGCTTTGAAATAACAGAGCACAAAGGGCCAAGAAACTAAAAATTCAAGTCTCATATTTTGTCTACAATATTATCAAACTGACAATAGCATACAGTGCCCTAGTCATTCATTCATTCATTTGAAAATATGACTGTCCCGTGAGCCATGCACCTGGTCATAGTGAGAGTATAAGACAAATTCTCATCTATTTGCTCCCCTCAAGAAACTTACAGTTGTGTAAGCAGGAACTTCAAAAACAGAAAAAATCTTGGGTGGTGCTTGGCATGAGGGGCTTCTGGGTTCCTCTGCACTAACCACCCCCATAAACAAATAAATAAAAATGTGGGAAAAAGTCTTAAAGAGTATCATTTTTTTCTAATCTTTGAGAAATTCCTGCATTTGTCTTTGATATAACCTACAATTTTACTCATGATGGAAGTAAAGCATAAACCTTTATTTCCATGAGGTCAAAAATCAAAACAAAAAAAAAAGTTACCAATGGAAGTAATGAGGAGTAATGGGAAGCTACATGGAGGGCTGGCAAACCATGACCAGTGGCCTAACCCAGGCTGCCGCCTGTTTGTGTCAATAAAGTTTATTGAACACAGTCACACTCTTCTCTTTAGGTATTGTCTCTGACTGCTTTTGAGCTACCACAGAAGAGATGAGTATTCATAATAGACCTCATATTCTCCACAAAAACTAAAATACTCACTAAACTAGCTAAGTAAAAGTTTGCCAATCCCCAAGATGCTAATAAAAACTGGACAATGTACTTAAAACCTGGAATGTACTTTTTGTCTATTTTCCATTTTGGTGTGTGCTTTTGGGAAACTTTTGTTTCCAAAGGGATTCCTTAAGGCATGTATGTTTGTTCCTTCTCTGATATTAGGAGGAACAAAAAGAGACAGTGAATAAACAGTGTTGTAAAACATAGGTTGAGGGAATTTAAATTAAAAATAGAATGACTTTACAATGTTTGTAAATCTGAACTTTGCCACTACATTCATGTTCGTGTTGGCCAAGGGCTGAAATTTTGAGATGGATGTCGAAAGAACAGCCTGAATCAAATGAGTAAGAACACAATGGGGCTTATTTAGTCAGTCTTGGAAATATTTATAATATCATGAGTACTGCCCAAATTTCTGAATGTCCCAACTTTATTCTAAAAAGAATCTGGCCAAAACATTTTTTAAAAATGTTTCAGCTAAATTTTCATAAAACACTTGCGCGGATGGAACAATGAAGACTACTGCCAAAGACGCTCCAATTTAATTCTGCCTGGCACATCAGCCAGGCTTGTTTGGCATTTCATTAACAAAAAATAAACCTCACTCTTCTTCCTGAGAAAATAGCATGTGTAGTATTTTTGGGGACAGCAAAGCTCAGCATGCTATTTCTCGATATGAAAAAAATATATCTGAAATGTGGATAAATAAAGCTTTTAAAAGACTGTCTTTGGCATGGTAACTGGCCACCCTGGGAAATCCGTGTTCTTAGTATGTGACTGAATAAAGCTAACATAAAATAGACCTTTAAATGTTTAAAAAATCACAGAGAAAGAAGGTAATAAAATAGTAAGAGGATTGTTCTGGAAACAGAAAACAGATTCTTGTGACACTTTGACACTATGATGCTCCAGGCAAGCCAATAACTTCATCTTCCTTAATTTTAGCCTCTTTTTGGAGTAAAATGTACATAAAGTATGGATGTCATAAGAAAAGATAAAAGATACTTGTATCTGTGACTCATTTGCTCTTCCTCAGAAGAAACGAAAGAAAAAAATTAAAAGTTAAAAAAATATATAAATGCATCCTTACATGAACAGCTTCACGACTCAATTATCAGCAGTGGAACAGACAAAGATCATTCCAGTTCTGCGCCAAATTCTTATTCAAGGAAGTCTGAATTTAGTTGAAGAAAATAAGTTGCTAACAGCTATCAATGGACTGAATAGCTCAGGTTAACACAAATTGGATACTGATATAATCAATATAATGACTGGATTATGTACGGGGTATTGATGAGGCTAAGGTTAGCTGGATGGGGGTGGGGACAGGACACATAAGGGAAAGGTTCTTGGAGGAGGTGGTACACTTGTGTTGACTGAAGAAAAAGAAGGAGTGGGCCAGGAAAGAAGAGTGAGAAGAGACTTAGAGGCAAAGTAGACAGTATGTGCAAAGAAATAATATGGTTCATGTGTAGAATTCCAAGCTGTTGCATGTATCTGGAAAGCAAAGTGCAAGACAGGAAATTGTTAGAGATAAGACTAGAAAGAGGGAGGAAGCAGCAGATTTAAGGCTAGAATTAAGCTTAGGAATATTTTGTACTTTATCTGGCAGAGTAGGGAAACACTGGAGGGTTTTAAGCTTGCACACAGCAGGTCTGCTTTGGGTTGTATGTTAGGTGGATTGCATGGTGACAAGGCTAATGGAAGAAAGGTCATTTGTATGGTGCAGATGTCCAAGCAAGAGATGAAACATCAGAAGTAGCAGTAGTTCTCAACTACAACAGTGGTAGTGATTGTGAGCCTTGCAGATGGATTCACAAAATATTTAGCATGAAAAATTAGCAGTTCCCTAATCCCAGCACTTTGGGAGGCTGAGCGGGGCAGACCACGAGGTCAGGAGATCAAAACCATCCTGGCTAACATGGTGAAACCCCATCTCTATTAAAAACAGAAAAAATTAGCCGGTGTGGTGGTGGGCGCCTGTAGTTCCAGCTATTCAGGAGGCTGAGGCAGGAGAATGGCGTGAACCCGGGAGGCAGAGTTTGCAGTGAGCCGAGATCACGCCACTGCACTCCAACCTGGGTGACAGAGCGAGACTCTGTCTCAAAAAAAAAAAAAAAAAAAAAAAAGAAAAGAAAAGAAAGAAAAATTAGCAGTTCCTGGTACCGGGTTTGATATGGAAAACAAAAGTGGGCAAAAAAGAGCCAAAAGTGAGTCTTAAGTTTCTAGTTTGGATGAATGAGTGGACAGTGGTGCCACAAAATGAGACAGAGAGCATAGAATGGGGAACCAGGTTAAGGAGGATGATGATGAGGTTAGTTTGCACATGTTAGGTTGGAGGGTGCATGTTGGATATGGCAAACGGTTGGATATTTGAGTCTGAACTGCAGACAAAAGACTGGGCTACAAATAAAATGTCTGAGTAGCTGCAAACCATGACGGTGGATGAGAGTACTAAGGGAAAGTGTACAGGGCAAGAGCAACAGGCTGAGGATGAACCCAGGGGAAGAGGAAAAAGAGAAGTCCAGGAAAGAGGTGAAAAGGCATAATTAGAGGACCACCCAGAGGGTATGGTACGGTGGAAGCCAGGGGAATGGAAACCTTTCAGAGGGAGGGAGGTATCAATGGGGTCAAATGCACAGAGAGATCTAGGAAAGAATTTTAAAGCCCATTGGATTTAGCAATTCAGGAATTACTGGTTCATCAGTAGTGAGGCAGGAGCAGAAGCCAGATGCTGGAAGTTGTAAAACTAAGAAAAGGCTGGACACTGTAGCTCATGCCTATAATCTCAGCACTTTGGGAGGCCAAGGCAGGAGGATCATTCGAGGCCAGTAGTTGTAGAATAGCCTGGGCAACATACAGAGAGCCTCATCTCTACAAAAAATAAAAATAAAAGAATTAGGCAGGTACAGTGGTATGCGTGCCTGTAGTCCTAGCTATTTGGGAGGCTGAGGTGGGAAGACTGCTTGAGCCCAAGAGTTTGAGGCTGCAGTGGGCTATGACTGTGCCACTGCACTCCAGGCTGGGCAACAGAGTGAGACCTTTTCTCAAAAAAAAAAAAAAAAAAAAAAAAGGAGAAGGGACAGTACATCATAGTTACAGGAGGTTCATCTGGGTATAAATAGCTTTGAGACTTTCCTGGCTCTGTCACTACCTAGCTGTGTGACATTAAACAACTCCTTTTTCCGAGTTCAGCCTTCCTTATGACAATAAAATGAGATGCTTCCACTTCATGGTTTCTTCTACCAGAATTTCCAGTTAAGAGAAGACTACAGATAATTTAGTTATACTTTCTACAATGTAGGAAATTAAATCAAAATATGATTTATAGATACTGAAGCAAATATTGAGTAGTTCTCAGGTCATAAAATTATGGTGTACATCTTAGCAAAGAAATATCTGATAATAATTAGGAACACTAGCTATACAAAGAGCCTTTTCGTTTTCAAATGAAAAGCTCATTTGAATTACACAATATTTTCCTTCCCTTTCAAAGTCCAATACCAAGTGTTTGATGACAAATCAAAGCAGAATTGTTCCAGCCTTAGTACATATGCCACTGTCTCCAAAAGCAAAGTCAGAAAGACAATTTCTGGAGACAAATAATTCATTTCTGTTTCTGCTCTATTCACTAGAAGGATATAACCACAGCTGAGATTCAATCTGACAGTCAGTCATACCAAGTCTACGGATTTCTTTACCACACAGATTGCAATTTCTCCTTGCAGTGTCTCCCTAGACAATGCTGAATAAAATGACCTCAAAGAACTGGCAGAGGGGAACTAGACAATTAAAAAGTGCTTTTAGCTTTATATAAATTTAAGCAACACATACTTGTGATCCTGAAGATAAAATGGAATAAATCACAGTGCAAAGAAATAACCTTATCCTTTCTCTTCTTCATTCCAGAGACAGAAGAAAAACCATGCAATAAGTATGTTTGGTCCCTTAAAGGTTTGCTGGGATCCTGCATATTCTTACTCAGTCCTGCTCTATGAGTAGCTTTTCTATCAGAGAAGCAAAACCTATAACCAGTTGTTTTTAATTTTTTTCTATCCTTTAATGTTTCGGAATCCTCCTCTCCTATAGTGTTAAATTGTGCTGATGTTGTTATTTTGTTTTATATAATCTTTTACAACTATTAAATTTATCCTCCTTTTTGGTTTTCATGTTGTAGCTATGGTCTCAGTCCTGGATCTGTTGCACTCTCACCTGGATTATTGTGGCCTTCCCTATCTGGTCTTTTGATTTCTGAAAATTAAGATTCTTCATCTGCCTTTCCATGGCTTCAAGACTTCATTAAAAAGACTATCATCAATACTCAGCAGGACTGCTAGGGTTGCTTCCACTGCTTATCCATGGACCTCACCACATCTACTTCCTCCTTAGGTTTCCACATTGATACTTGATATTGTTGGCTTTCCTAACTTCAAAGCGCATGTGGGCACCTGACTCCGCCCCATCCACTATGTCTCTTAACCCTTCTTAGTCTGCCATATTATTCTCAGTCAAGTCACCTCCATACCCTCATCATCTAACCATTCCTATTTTATTTCTAAACCTTCCCCTGAAGTGTGTCCTGAGTCTTTAAATCACTTAATCTTCCACCTTCCTTCCCTCAGTAATGCCTGGCTCTAGAATTCCATAAGAAGCCCATCTTTGCTGGCAACTTCTGGAAAGCAAATATCCCTTAGTTGCAATTTCTGAAGTACACACCATTCTTTCCTCCATTCCTTTTTTAATACCCCAAATTACCCTATGATTTGAATATTTTATGTCGTTATGACTTTAGTAGTATTTTCTAATTCCAAATGTATTATATCTATATCTCCTTTTTTTAAGATCTTCAACCCCTCAAGTGCAGGTATTGTATAACTATAAATCAGCCTTTTGGAGTACTGTCCAGATACCATTTTGAAAATGCAGAAATTTTAATGGTGATAATAAAATAGAAAGTATTACGCAAATTTGCCTATTCTTCCATGAGGACATGAATGAACAAATCATTTTGGAAACCACATAGCTTGGCTCTATCAGTTCCCCAGTGGGCCTTGATAGCACTAAGCCTATTTCTTACCTTGCTCTCTGTCCTGTGGAGCTAATCCAACCATAGACTTGCCTTTGAAGTCCACTGGAACATCATGCATGGGTGAGCTCCAGAGAGCACACAAAAGCAAGAAAAGAAAACTGACATGTTATTCTTAACCAGAGGGACTGTGCTATTTCCGAGTTTCTATACACACTTGGACATCCCACAGACTTCAAGAGCCTGCAGATGAAGCGGGAGAAGAAGTTGAATTTATCAGTGTCCTGCAAATGGGCAGCAGATGAAGCCACAGTGGAATGAAAGTTTTAAATTCCAAGTAAATAATTCTTTTCTTTATTCTTTATCAAGAGTCATACAATCACAAATATAAAATTCTTTTAGGCTATAAAATGACTCCCTGAGAATGTCAAGTTCTTCTGCAAATGGCATCCACTCTTCATCTAAGGTATAAAAATTGCCTTGTAGACTAGCATTCAATTCCATGCAACAGACATTTATCCAGAATCTTTACTGAAAAGTTGTGCTCATCAAGATGAGAGCACCATCAACATCTTCAAAAAGAAAAGCATAAAGCAGCTCTCATAGCATATAGTCCTCCACAGCCACTTAAAAGCACACTCTCAAACAGCATCAGTATGTGATGCAGCAACATGGGTGAAATAGAAATTACAGCTTTAACACTGCAGTATTAATACTTTAGTATATCTCTAATATACACCCAAGGGCTTAAACTAAATCACATGGGGGAAACTATATTTATTAAGTATATATTTTTGGACCCTGCACGTCCTTTTCTAAAAACAAATTCTACTGAAATAAGAGAATCAACAAGAGGACCCACTACTTAACAACTATGTGTGTTCTTGGGTGTTTTTTTAACCTCTCTAAACCTCTGTATAGTAACTTGTAAAGTGTGAAGGATCATAATGCTTGCCTTTAGTCCATGTGAAAATGATGCCTGACATGTGGGAAATGGTTAAAAAAATTACTAAGGTGGGTATTATAATCCTTATTTTACAGAGGAAGAAACTGTGTTTCAAAGATACTAAGCAATTGGTCCAAGGTCATAGTAGGTCTGGAGTTTTAATCTAATTTGGTTTGACTCCAAAGGCTGTACTCTTCCACAAAGGTTGCTGCTTCTCTTATGGTCCCAAAGTGAAAAAGAAAAGACGACATCAGCTGAGATCTTCCAAATACCATCAGACATAGATGCCTATATTCCAATTACCTTCTCTTGAAAGTGTACGCTCAGATATTAGAATATTCGACCTTCAAAAGCCTTCCAAGGCCCTCAAATCACAGGGTACAAACTCCAAGGTAAAAACGGCTGAAACCACGACTGATCAATGTAGCCTAGAAAAATAAACATGCACCTGAGAAGTAGAAACTCACTGATTACTGACAAGATATGAATTCACCAGAGGTGCAAGAAAATAACTTTGTGCTGCTGGACATTGACTGATGCAGCGCTGCAATTCAGATTTCAAGTTTAAATATTTCAAGATGAAAGCTAAGGAGTTGTATTTGTTTTCGGAAGCAACATTACTCAAAATACGTTGGTTACATTATTGGGGAAAAGACAGAAGGCAATGAGCAATTTATGCCAAAGTTACATTATTATGAATGAGTACACTGGAGATGAACCAAAGAGGTGTACCATCTCCTAACAGTAAGTATGCCTACTCTCAAGCATATTTACTTTAGAGGGACGACACTAAAATTAAATTGGAAGAAGAAATTGGACATTATGATCGTTATGATCCAGCAAGTGAAAGTGAAACTGGGAATAGCTGAATCTGCAATTCAATAAAAACAATTTTTTCCACATATTTTCTTTCAACTCTTCTGATTTCTAAATTTAACCATATACCATATTTTCTTAATACTATAATCCTTTGGCCTTCTCAAGGTTTTGTTTTGTTTTGTTTTGTTTTGTTTTTTGGCTTCTTTTTTCTTCAAATTGTGTGAGTCTTAATGTGTATTTTTAAAGGTGGGTCAGATATACTGTCTCTAAGTACCTAATCTTCAAGCTCTAAATCACCCAGAGGAAAATGAGGGTGGTGGAAAGGAGAAGAAATTCCACCGAAGAATTTCTCAACCACATCTTTTACATTGCATGGAGTTCAAAGGTGTCTCCTGCAAATGGCTATCAAAATGAAATACAGCTCAGAGCAGACAGCAGTGAGAGGAGTTCCTTATTTGGGAGCACCAAAGGCATTCACAAGTCACAGGGAGAAGGTGTGTAGCACCTCTGCTGTCATTATCTGTTTAGACAAGTGGATGGCGAAACTTGCTTCCCAAAGACACTGAGAATTGAGAGTGGCTGCATCCAGGAGTGGGTCTCATTAAGCAGCCTTCTTTCTGATTTTCTCCATGATGTGTCTAGTATAAGTCCCTTCACATAATAGGATCTCCAGGAAAATTGGTCCTTTGCTACATCCTCTCCCTGCCCCCAATAAAAGGGCATCTGTCTTCCACAGCTCACAGAATACCATACACTGTCAATAAGAAATATCTGCTAGCAATGTGTACTTTTTTAGCCAATTCTTCCCTTCCCTGGGCAGAGAAGCCAGAAATAGTCAAGGCTCTTTTCTCTACATCTACAAAACACAAACTCCACTAGAGAAAAGAAGAGAATAATTAAGTCATTATTAGGCCTTTGCTTTTCAACACACAGGTAACTAAGGGCAAAAATGTCAAGGCTTTTAAAGTGAAGTTTTCCAATTCTTTTTGGCCTGCTAATCTTTGGCTTTCCTGGAAAATGGTAATGAACATGCATACGAAGTTGTTTTTCCTTAAAATCGTAAACTTTCATATTTGAGATAGAAAGTGAAAATTGAACCAATACCAAAGCTCTTTGCTTAATGTTATATTTTGTTTGAAATAGTGTTTTTATCTATGTGGGTAAATGGTATAATATTTCTGCCAGAGAATGAAGCTATGGGCAGGGCTTTACACATCCTGAGATGTGAAAGACAGCTTTGAAAAGTTTTCCATCACATAGAATGTGTTAGCCTATCTTCTCAAGATAGCGAGGAAGTTGACAAATTTCAGAAGATAGGCACAAGCAATGATGTAAACTATTTTTAAAATATTTCAATTTACATTCATGTCCAAACTTCGGAAGACTATTGCAAAGTTAAATAAGGGCACCAATAAATCCACTAAGCCCCCAGTCTTCGATACACATACACGTATTTTACTATAAACCTTCAATAAACTAAAATATTTGTAATTTTTAGACAGTTGAATTAATCACTAACAGGATGACGTAGTTACATTTTTTTAAGTTTTTATGAAATGAAAGCCTTATGTTTTTGCTGATGAAATCAATTGAAAATTCTAAAATCCATTTCCAAGAATTAGCCTTTATTCTGAATATTCTCATTATTCTCACAACAAATAATCTGAACCTATATTCTGAGCCTGAAAGTTATATTTGATGGTTAATACTGCTTTCTACCTGTGCAGAAATAGCTTTTCCCTTCACACTACTAAAGTATGATTGCTAACAGTAATTTCATTATATTATTCAATTAGTTCTTCAAGGTTTTCTTTTCTCTCCAATTCTACTACAGTTGACGAGAGAACGGTTATATTTTCTCCTTTTATAAAATCCTTCACAGTGCCATTAGCAACATTGTTCAGATGAGATAATTAGGGAAAAAAGCCAATTGAATGATTGAGTGAATGAATGATTGAAAATCTTTCCAAAGTTATAATAATAATTGTAATTATTGGGGTCAAAGAGAAACCATTTTAGTCTGAAAGATTATACACTATACCGACTTTTACCCAATTTGGAATGAAAAATTAAATTTCCAAACCATGTAGAAATTCTGAACTCTTTGAAATATTTTGTTTTGTGGGAAAGAACCAGAAATTCTTTGCCATATGTACCCATCTATCTTACTGTAGTTACCCAACCGAAAGATGAAATAATACGACGAAAGAGATAATTGACTGGAGGAGTTTAAAATGTTTATAAATATTAGAGATCCAATCAGTAAGTAACTGAGTGAATTGTCGTGGACTGGACTGCATTGCCCTGAATCAGCAGGATTCAAGTGAGGACTACTCGACTCTGGATTCGGATCTTCCTAGCACTTTAAAAACATCAGGTTTAAAATAAAATAGATCTGAGTCTTTAAGGTGATCCGCCTGGTTATACTGGCATTCTGCACTATACCATATTCTTACTTGTCAAACTGTTTCCCTGGATTGAATATAAGCACAACATCTGATGAGAGTCAATGTATGTCTCCTATTTCCATTACGTAAGTATATACCTTCTAGATGGCTTCCTCACCACTTGAAAGTTACACCATTCTCAATATTTTTTAAAATTAAAATTAAAAGCTGCTAACACAAAACTATTTCTGTAAATGTCACCAAATGGAATTTCTTTTAAAGATCAACAGCATCATCATACAACATGCCTAAAAACGGAATGGTATTATTCGTGCGTCACTTACAGTCTTTCACATATTAAGTCCGCAGCCAACTAACAAAACAGAGGACTCCAGGAGCTTTTTAAAAAAATCTTTTAACCAAAGTGAGCTATGAATTTAGCATAAAAGTATCTTCTTTATGCTTGTATGTTCAAATTAATATGCAATGTCCCCAAATTTGCATAATATGAATTCAAGAGGAAGCCAAAGGATTTATCTTCACAGTGACAAAACAAGCCGTTAATACAGAGGAAGAAAATCTTCAACCAACTCAACTGATGGAGACTGTACTGAGAAAACTGGCTGATTAAATATTTCCCTTTTCAACTGCATGTTGTGTGTTCTTGTGGCAAATCACAGAGGCTAAATATTGTTCTCCATTTGCTACTCTCATTGTGCACCCAGGTGGCAGCGAGATACCAACAATTACACACTGTAGCTAAGTGCCAAGGTTCATGTCGGAAATTAGTGTCAAAATGAAAGCACCATAGAAAGTTAGGGTTAAAGGGGAGCCCAGCTCATCCTCTGCATTTTACCGACGTCAACACAGCATGTGATAAGCATTTGGAGCACAGTTCGTTTCTGGAACTCTCATGGACTGTTCAGTTACTACTACTACAAGACAGACTGTGGAAATATCTCTTGTTTCTTAAAAGCAGGACAACTCAAAGCCTTATGGCCAAAGCTTTATGCTCACTTATCTCCACTAGCAGGTAGGAATTCTCAAAAACGGGGCTGCTTCAGCAGGGTCCTCCCATATAAGTTCATTCACTGGTTTAAGAAGCAACTTTTCTAGCTTGCTTCACCCAGGAAAATTAACACACGCTACACATATATTATGCAAAAGTAATGCCTCCTTGAAGGAAGCCCTATCTATGTTTATATCTATGTACATTAATCTGGCTCTTATAGCCAGTAAAACAGCCTTACAGCAGAGGTCAGATATAGTAGTTGATTTTTTTAAATATCCACATGGATTTTCCTATGAAGTAAAATTTCTACCTTAATAACTTGGTTTGAGTGTTCATAAAAATACAGACCCATATCTCTCTTAAGATTTCAAGGCTACACCTTTGCATATAATCAAGCAAAAAAAATAATAAAATTAACCACAAGTACTGTTTATTGATACAGGAGATTTGCACTAGGAGTTTGAATGTTGAATTTGGCTTTTATTGAAAATAAAAACCCAACATGAGGTATTAGGTAATAAAACTTTATGATGGTTAAGGAAATGGCTCTTTTTTGAGGAGTGGTGGGTGGTCAGCAACTTTTATGGTACTGAAATATGTCCCAGGAAGTAGAAAAATCATCATTTACAGTGTAAAACAGCAAAATCAACTTAGAGTTAACAGCATTGTAGGCCTGAATTGTGATGGAAAACAGACAAACACAACACAATTGCACTTTTCCTTAGAAACACCAGAATGTCCATTCTATATCAAATGTATTAATATAGATAAAAGTGACAATCTATTCCAGGAAGAATCAAAAATATATTGCATATATTAATATGTTCCTTAATGATATCTCTAACCCTAATATAAATATTTGAAGACATTTAAAGGCCTTAGGATATGATTTTAGGAGTATTATTTTCTCCTTCCCTGTAAGCTTTCCTCCATTGTCATTCTCTTCCTCCTCACTCCCCTTCTCCTCTTTTCCTGGCCCAAAACATGTATGAACTGCATACCCTATGTGAGGCACTATGCTAGGCAGTGGGGGCTCTTACTTCCTAGTCTTCAGGTCCTATCTTTTGAATAGTCTTTTCTTATTTCACTGCTAGGTCCCTGAACTCTTAGCCAGTATGTCAGTTGGGCACACCTACAAACATAGACATGGTAAAAAAAAAAAAAAAAATGTGGGGGATCATCTCGCCTTGAATAATCTTAGTTGTTACAAGTGCCATGTGTCAAATAATCAATGTAGATAAAAGAATTTGGGGATTTTATTTCTAAGACACGCTTCCTCAGAGCCAGGGGCTTTGACGTGGACATTGAAGGTTTGAAGTCTTTGAGAAGGCAGTGGCAGAATTATTTCAGGTGCAGGAATGGCCAGAGAAAATGCAAGACAAACTTTGTGGGGGCAATGAGCAAATCAGCCATACAGTGTAGAACATCCCTATTTAGAAATAAACAATGATACAGTTGGAAAGAAAGACTGAAGCCAAATGGTATAAGATCTAAAAAAGTTTGACATTTTAAAATTGTATCCTGTTGGCTCTGGGGAATCCCTGAATGCCGAAGAAAATAACATAATAAAAGTGTCAAGGTAGTTATGAGGCACCTGTATTCTCAGGGCATTGACTTAGGCAATAAAGTACAGGGTTTTAAAGCCTGTTCTAGCCACTGCTTTATTCTGAACATCTTGAACAAGCCTAGGACATTGTAGAGGCTCAAAAATATGTGTTGAATATCAAGAAAAATTAATAGCACCGGAAGGACCTAGATTTTAAGTCATCTCAGCTGCTTGTTAGCTCTGTGACCTTGAAGAAGTTATTTAACTTCTCGAAACCTCAGTTTCCTCATCTACAAGCAGGAGTAATGATGCTACCATTCTCATAAAGTGATTGAGAAGATTAAATTAGAAAATGAAGGTAAAGGGCTTAGCACACTGTCTGACATATAGAAGGTAAATGTTAGCCATTGATAATTAGAATTAGAAATCCCTTAAAATAATACAGGAAGCCTTGGAAGGAAGCATAAAAACAATAAAACCAATTTAGTGTCTGCTGCAGAGTGGGCCTGAATAATAAGGAAAATGGGATAAATTTAGACTTTCTAAATACATATCAATAAGATAACTTCTTGGAGCACATTCTGACTGTTTTACTAATATCTTCTTCTAAATTGGTGTATATATATATTTTATGTATACACACACACACACACACACACACACACTCTGGTTTCACTTCAGATTGTATAAATCTTTCCCTTTTTACTAAATTGGTATATATGCCTAGAATATATCTTAAGCTATTTAAAGAGTAGAAAAGAGAAATATACACTCCAAAATAATATGGATTGTGATGTGTGATTCACTGATGATGTATAAATCACTAGTAAGATTCCCATAATCTACAAAATCAGGAAAATATATGAAATACTGAACTAATGGTGACAAATCAAGAGCCACAAGAATAGTGTCTGGCACATGGTAGGCACTGAATAAACATTTGATGAATGAGTAAAGGAATAAATGAATGCTTTCTAAATCCATATGGGAGGAGATTTTTAAAATAATTCATTTGACTTCCATGTTTCCAATTTCTAGCAAACTGAATTCTTCAAATATTTTCTGGAAATTCTGCATGTTTTAAGATCTCTACAGTAAACTATGTTAAAACACTTGAGATTGTGATAATTAACTACAAATCATATGTTCCTAACCACTCTGTGTTACCTTGTCTCTCTCTAAGGAAACTACTAGCCTACTAGTATACTTCAGTAACTGCGTTTGAACTACGAACTCAATTGTCAGAAAAACACAGGACATTCACAGACTTATAAATCACAAGCATGCTGTGCTTAAATAATGTCAAGTAACATAAAAGGCATGAATGCATGGCTTAGAGATATTAGTAAGGATGCAAAAAGGTTTTGTACAATATACAGTATAGTATTATAGGATCATAAAGTCTAGCAACTTTAGAAGGATTAAGGGACATAACGAGCCTATATAGCCCTTCTCTTGGAAAAGAGATTATAAACACAGTTAAGCAAATACGATGCTCACATTTTAAAATCTGAATAAATTATTAGTGAGTCCTAGAGTGTGTAATTAAGCTTTCTAGGATAACTTTTTTCTTAAATCATTCTGCTAGCATTTAAGCAACAGCTATCCAACTGATAGCGAAACAAATGAAAATTTGCTGTTGGATTACAAAGATGATTACATACAAAACCTGTAGATAAAGCTTTACCATGTATCCTTGCCAACAAGGTAGAACAGTAACTTGGAGTGCTATTTTTACTAGCTATCTAAGAGGACCCCTCCCTGACAGTGCATTCTGTATAATAAATTTCCTAGATGATGCTCTGTTTTGTGGAAAATAAACCAAGATAGCTGAAGAAAAGATTTTATTGAATTGCACAAATAACCGGCTACTACTAAGAAAATCCATATCCTAATATCAATCCCGTGGACATACCAAAGCCAACTCTTTTAGCACTTCATACACAATTTCTAATGAACCAAGTTTTAGCCTTTCCCCCACCTCACCCAAATTCAGGCAAATGGGTCAGATAAATAGCTTCAAAGTCAATACACCTTTCTAGGTGACAGATAAGAATAATGGCACAGCACAAAGACAAAGGCAGAATTATAGTAGGCAGAAAGGAACTATAAGTAAGTATTATAATAGCTGATCTGTAATAGTGGTATTTGAAAAGGAACATAATGACAAAAAGAAAGCAAACTTGGAGAAATGTAGTAAACATATCAGGAGAGAATAATGTAATCAGATGCCAGAGCTTAATTTTACTTCTATAAAAAATTACACTAATGGTGTGTTAATTCAGCAATATTATATTCTGACTAATTATTTACTATAATCAAGTTAAATTGTATAAAAATTTGTCTAATTAGCATTTAGAACAAAGCAGTCTGGAAGCTATTGGCTTTGTGTAACTTGCACAGAAAAACTGATGTAAGGATTTCATTTTGACTTACATGAAAATTGATCTAATATGTCATAACTTTAGCACCCAAAAGATTTGATTCTTTAAAAGCTATGTGATTAACTTTACTTATGTGTACATCTCCTGAAAGAACTGAGGTGCAAAGATGTTCCTGGTAACATTAGCTGTAATCTTATTAAGTTTATATCTCTGCACTTACCTATTTAATAAAGATAACTATAACAACAGCATATTTACATACTTTTTTATTTCTTAATCCAATTTTAAATTTTAAAGTATATATGACATCTGGCAAACAAAGTAAAACCGAGCAAAGTAAAATCACTCAGCATTTATTCCTTCTTTCCTTTTTCTTTTCTCAGCTTTCTCTGACTTGCATGCCTCTTTGTTTTTTCTCCTTAAACTACAAACTATCGTATCAAATATTCTTCCCTTTAAGACACTCCTAATTCTCCTAAGGAAGTGTCGAATTAAAGTAGGCGCAATCTGGAAATACTCACTGTTTTATCTCAAGAGTTCAATGCAATTGCTTCATCTGAGATAAATGCAAGAAGGCTTTTCTGAAATAACTTTTACATAAGGATAAAATGATTTCTATACAAGAAACAATTACCAGCCAACATTATTATCACCACAAAATTGTAAGCTAGAATGAGCAATAAAAACATTGTATTTGGAACAAGATATTAGAGAATAGCTATTAAAACATTTTACTCAATTTCTATTACACCTTAAAATGAAAGTCATCAAAATGTCATTACAGGCCTTTTCCCCAGATTCTTCAGAGAGTGAATTTAATCATTTCAGGAAATTGAGCACTATCCACCATTCACTTAAATCCTTTGAAATAACAGCAAAGCAAAACACAATGTGAAATTTATAAGACACTTTATATTAAAATATATTCATATACATACATAGATACATACTGAGGAGTACTTGTCTCTGAATACCTAAAATTAATTCTTGGGAAATTAACCACTTACATAAAATATTACCTTCAAGAGGACTTAAAGTAAGAAACCCAAGTAAAGGAGCCTCAAGTTGAGCTCTATAAAATCCCAGAGTTAATAAAGCACTAACATATCAGGGTTTTTTTTTTTTTAATACCTTCAAAAATCAATTATTTGGAAATTACTTCAAGCCACAATTATTACTTGTATACCGAAGCATGGAACTTTTGCTGCTACTCTACTAAAGAAAGCTAAACATTGGTTGAATAAGTGCGATTACAATAATATAGGCATGGTTATTGGCTCCTTTAGAAAACTGGTACTTCATAAAGAATTTTCAAGCCAGAAGAGACCTTTTGACATCACCTAACCCTGGTTCTTAATTTACTAGTTCTAGAAATAAAATCCACATAAAATAAGTATTAATTTTATTGATCTCCAAAATGATCATTTTCTCTAAAGAAATGAAAAGCTGCTTATTTTCAAGGCTGAAGGGAAACATAGGGAGCACCTGATTGCATTTTATCACCAAAGTTAGCCAATCTTCAGAAAATGACTAACAATCAAATTTTCTAAGCTCTTCTCTTTAAACCTTTAATGTTAAAAAAAAGTCAAATTTTAAATAATTATATTTAGAGAGCAGTTTTCTAATGCTACTGGCAAGAAGTAGAGGAAATGTTTTGAAAATTGCACTTTTAAAAATGTTGAATGTTTACCTTTTGATTTGAGGAGGATGTCACTTCTCATGGAACCCATTTTCCTGAAGATATTCAGCACTGGCCGATTTAGAATAAAACTATTAGCATATTACTTTAAAAAATAAATAAAAATAAAAAACTTTACTACAAAGCCACAATCTCACTCGGAAGGAAGCTGATGGTGCTTATAAGCAATAAATGCCTTTCCTGATACCTATTTTGTCATCACCATCTTATTAGCAGAGTGCATGTTTTCTGCAGCATCCATCAATTAGCCGTTTTTAAGGAAACGGGAAATGTATCAGGGCTCATCTGCTAAGCAAGGCTGTATACTCCATAGCCTCTTAATCACCACGGCTCCTTTCTAACAAGGTTCTAGAAGACAAGGAAGCCTAGAGACCATTAAGTAGCACACCAGCAGAATATTCCCAGGAGTCACCAATATTGGATACAACTTTCCCCCAAAGAACCAGCCTGCGACTGAAGGCGACAGAGCCGCCCGTAGTAGAGCCACAGCACATCTGCCAGCTTGTGCCTTAGCGCTTGGCAATTGCAAAGCAGAGCCCAATACCATCAGACAAACTACTCCTGACTTCTTACTCCCCCAGCAGAATCCAGGCATTTGGAGAGAGCCTGACGGTTTCACAGGCACCCCAACTAGAGAGAAGGTAAGGAAATGGAAGGCTCACCCTTTCATAGTCAATCCACCTAGAGCTGCATCATCCGAATCACAAATGAAATGCTAATGTACAAGAAAATGAATGCCAATTTCCTCCACTTTGCTCCAAGTTTCAGTGGCCCCTCCACAATAAAAGATAGCTGTTTGTGGAGGCTGCCTTGTTCCATACCATTAACTCGGAACAAAACATATTTTTAGTGGGACAGCAGTGTTTACTTGTAAGAACTGATGAATTGCTCGGCACCATTTATCACTTGCAGACAAAGACGTTCAGCCACAATTTTGGACATAAATCAAGGTACATGCTCCTCAATAAAAAAAAGACTGCTAAGTCCCCAAAACCACGGAGATTGAGGTCAGACTGGCCATAGCAACCACGAACAGGACTTGGGCCTCCAGAAGGACCTAGCAACCGATAAATGAGTTCAGATCTCTTTTCATCTCCACTGGTGTGAAAGCCAAAATTAAAAAGATTAGATCACCCTGCACCCATTACAAAAGGCGCCACAATGAAAAAGTCATTTCCAGCCTTTGAATCACATCAAATAAATAACATTCATCCCTGCTATAATGAACAACTTTCAAAGTAAATTGAATCTCCATAGTACTGCTTTCCCTGGCTGAACAGTATTTACATAACAATATATCACAGGAAGCTCCGAATGGGTCTTATAAATGGGGACCTGGGGATAAAAAACATCTTTAGCCCCGATTACTGTATATTCAGACTGCTTTTCGGTCCCCCTCATTTAAACAATGTGTTGTATCAGGATCGTAAACAATGTTTTTAAATTGTGGGAAATGAAAGTTTTTGGTACATTTTCAAATGTCTGCACTCATCCCAATAGATTCCCTTTTGTGGGGCACTGAGAACATAAAAATCACTTAACCTCCTAAATCGATGTCCTGGACTCATTTTTGTGACAAAGAATTCTCATCTATGTGTACACTTGCTTCTTTGTTCATGCCAGCAATGTTTCACCCTAAATATCTGCTGAGTTCCTTTGTATCACTTAAAATGAAAACACATTTGCAGATTTCTTTTTAGCGTGCGACTCATTCATTATTTCTTATTTCCTCGAAAGTATAAGATATTCTCCACTGCCATAACAATAATGTCTATTAAGTTTTAGTAATATGTCTACACAAAGTGTTCATCCTCTACAGTCTAATTTTGAGTCAATTTCTCCTCGTCATTAAAAAAAACCCGACTAATTTCCCAAAACATAGAGGTTTCTATAAACTATTGTACATTTCATATATATTTCAAATGGAGTATATTCCAAATAAGACAGTTAAATCTATGTTGAAAACATACCATCATAATCTTATCTTTTTATGGCAGCTCACGTAGATATTACTATTTGAACTCCACAGGGACTCTCATTAATTTTTGAAACTCTCTGACCTCAGTACAGTTGAGTGTAAAAATAATTACAAATTAAGAATGAAAGAGCATCCCTTGAATTCTGCATGGCCATATGCTGCTCTATGTTGCACAAAACATTGCTAACTATCATCAAACAGAATTTTTTTCCAGATATAAATTTAAACAGCATGCTGAATATCACCAGACAGACACAAAAAGCAGCTCACCCTTCCACTCAGCTCCGCTCACACTTCACCTCCGACGATTCCAGTAACACAAAGCCCCAAGAACACAGGTTTGCAGGCAAGTGACAGCACAGATGATACCCTCACAAAAATATTTTCCTATCCAGAGTTGCTTTCTATCTCAATGTTGCAGACACAAAGTGTAGAAATACAAGAATCAGGGCGTAAATGTTTTCTTACCTAAAACTTGTCTGAAGGACGGTCTTGTTATTGTAGTCACCTCCGGTGCCCCCTCTCGCCATCGCGGAAATCGGCTCCACTATATGTACTGCTCTGTGCCTCAGTTACAGCTGTGACACTCATCTGCCTGCACAGAACCTATGAGGAGAAATGAGAGAAAGAGAGAGAGAGGATTTGCGCTTGTGTATGTGTGTGCTTGAGTGTGTGTGTGTGTGCGCGTCCCTGTGTGTGTGTGTGTGTTTGAGAGAGAGAGAGAGAGAGAGAGAGACTGCTGACTTGAGACTAAGAACCTAAAACCTCCAGCCAAGTCAAGCCCGAACAAAAATGATCAAAGCTTTGTCCTTCATCAAGAGAGTAGACAGATATTTTGTTCTCCTCCACTGAAAAGTGGGACTGTCATTGGGGATTCTCACCAGGAAAGTGCAGACAGCGGCAGACCTTCTCCAGAGTGCTAGTGCTGCCCAGCAGTCCGTGCGGAATACAGGTACCTATTGTTCCAGAGACAGATATGTAGCCAGCCAGTCAGACTCTGACAGATCTCAGCAAACCAGCGAGCCTGCCTTCATTTTAACTCCTTATTTACTAGTGCTTTTTGGTCAAATGCAAGGTCTTCTCATCACCCCTGAGAAATAAATGGAGATGATACAGATAAACTCACAGCAGAAACTAATCCTGTATCTTTTACAAAGAGGGACTTTTTTGCTATTGAAACGCTGAATTTGATGCAAATATCTTATTTTTCTGGGAAGAAATGAAGCATTAGGTTACATGAGCAAGACTTAGCAAGTATAGGAAAACCTTGATATTCAAGATGAACAGTGCAGCCGATTTAAAAAGAGAGAAATAAGGGTTGCTCAAAACATCCCAAGTGTAAATATATAGACTCCAACACAAACAGGGCGAATAAAGCCAAGGGGTCCTATCCTTTTGCAAAGGGGTGTGGCACATTGAAAACCTGCAAAAAAAAAAAAAAAAAAAAAAAGCCACCCCAGTAGACCTATTTCCCTAGAGGCTAGAGTCTTTGGCGTCTCTTTTTTAGATCCCACTGCTTTCTCAAGCACCCAAAACACCTCCCACCCCCAGTACTGCTCCAGTGTCTGAATTATACCTAAGGCAGTGAAACAAAATTAGGGAAGGTCAGAGAAAAATAACTTACTCTACATTCTCCCCGATGGATTCTGAAACCCAGAAGGTACATTTGATTCTTTAAATTCCTGGACCTTAATAGATTCCAGTAGGTTTCTAACTTTTATCTTTGTGTATTAATTGATTGATTTTCTTTTAAGGAGTTAAAGAAGACAAAATACCTTGCATTTGATTGTTTAGCAATACTAGAACACAAGGAATAGAAAAACGAAAAGTAGCTTGTCATTTAGTTAAAATAAGAGATGAAACTCTCCTTCCCCAGAAGACTTTATATACAAGCTCTTTGAATTTTTTTTGAATAAACATCAATTATCATTAATTGCTACCATTCACCCAAGAAACATATTCTGATATAGTAGGTGTGCTGCAAAGTGTAGAAAATGGTTATGAAACTCCTTTGTAAAATCCACACTCAGGCATCACTTAACAAAGCCAGAGGGTAAATCCTCAGTGCAATAGGGGGAGGTTTAGCCATGCATGGCTGTTAATGGTAATGAGACGTGTAGAACATATCTGCGCACTGCCAAACAGCTTCTTCTAAATATCTAGTGTTTGTATTCTTTATTTTTTAGAAAGAAATTAATAAGAGATTGCATGATGTTTCAAAACTCCGCACACACAAAAAAAACAACCTAGAAAATACAGTTACCTCCTTTCACATTGTCTCTTGTCCTAATCCCAGCATTTTAAAAACATTTCAGGTCATGCTAATTTAGCTAGGACTGAGCAATTAATATAGCCTTTAGAAATGTTTTCAGAAGTCAAAATTGCTTAACTTGGTGACTTCTGAAAAAGCTGCCTTGTGGTTTCAACTCAGGGAGAGCTTCTATTATGTTCAGAAGGGAAAGGACGTCAAAAGACTGCCTGAATGACGAGAAAAGTATACGGGGTTTCTGACTAAACTCATCATAACCTATAAGCCAAGAACAAAACAAGAGAATCTTGTAGCCTGCTTCTTCTAAGTGGCGTGAACTGATGATTTTCAAGCCCATTTTAAAGAACATGTATATCTTTGTAAGGTCAAAGGACAACCTTATTTCACATTACTATCTTAAGAGCAAAATAGCAGAAGCCCATTCAGCGAAAGAAAGTAGGATAGATTATGGGTAGGTACACATATAGAACAAAGCTGAATCACAGTGGAGGTGACAGCTTCCATGCAAGGCCCCCATGACTGACTAACGTTGCAGTTTGAAAGAGGCATCTAAGCGCTCACTCCTAAGCATGTGATAAGACTTAGGTGTAAGTACATTTAATTAGAGCATTACCCAGGACCTATCCAGATGTTATTACCTTTTATGTTTTTTTTTTTCCTTTTGATCTCTTTATCCCACTTCTGTTGTCTTCAGAAAGCCAAGCTTGGTAAGCCAAACAAATTTTTAAATATTCAGCTCTTAACATGTTTGAATAGACAGTTCTCACAGTCAGCGTCCATTATTTTCTAGAGGTGGATACAGAGGATTATCACCATTAATGAGAATCATGGGCACATGTAAATAAAACACAGAGACACCATAAAGAGTGTAGATGTGTGTGTGTGTGTATAAAGAAGTATCATACTTGTGCAAAATACATATGTTATATGCTTCATGAATATGCAAAACCATCATTTCTTTCTCAATAAAATTTTTTGTGAAGTCCCTACTAAAATATCTGTCCCTAGAACACCCCTGAGGTCCATTATATAGCTCTGAGTTTATAATTCACACTTCAGTCCCTAATTTGCCAAATAATTCATGTCAAGCCAGAGTCCAACATGAAATGTCAACTGTTTCTTGAAAGAAAACAAACCATAATTATTGCATGTGCTAGGATTTTAAGAAATAAACATTTGAGGATTAGAGGCACCACTTACTAATAGTAGTAAGGGACAGGCTAATGCTCCTGAGAGTCCATTGGGTATCTATCCCTTTTCATCCACATCACTTGATTTGAGAGACTTGAAATTAGGTTTCCCAGAGAAAAAAAAAGTGAAAGGAAAACAGAATCTCTTCTTTATATTACAGAATGTTCCGATTTTTATAATATTCCCCAGGACATGCTCCAGCCACATTCTGTTATTTATTCACACAGTAAACTTCATGCTGACATAACTTCTGACAGAATCTCTGGGAATGCTAAAAGTAACCAAACTCTACCAAAGTTAAAAATCATCTCTCCACCAAATTAAACATTATCTAAGTTTCTCCATGCAGTTATTAAATACATAGAAGATCACCTCTGTGCATAATCTACAAATGGCTTAGATTACATATTAAAATTCTAATTAAAAGTCTTCATCTTATCTCAGTTGGCCAATTTGAGATTAGAGAGCAAATACAGGTTTGGCATGAAAGCTCACGCGGAATCAAGATTTCTGATGATCGCAACTTAGAAATTAGTGGCAGTGTTACAGAGTATTGTTAATAGAAATAAAATAATGCAAAACTATGAACAACTTCTGAGATCCTCCTTAGATGGTGAGTATAGAGTGACATGAAGAGATTCTCTGGTAACTTCTATTCCATAGGAATGTACTTGTTTGAGAGTTGGAGAAAGACATGAGAGATGAAATTTCTGCAAGTGTGAGAGGAAATTATGCCTATTATTACATTCGAAATTGAAATATTGAAAAATTTGATCATGTAATTTGACTGACTAGAAAACGTATTATGCAATACAAATTAAGGCTTTTCAATATTTAAGATCCAGGTTAGAAGAAACATTAGATTTCCACTTAATCCATAACTAAGTGAAAACAGTATTTCTGAGAATGATGTTCTAAAAAGTCATGGAACATTTAATGGAAAATATTAGGAATTACTTCATACTATCTATGTGCTTACAACATTTTATAGTATGACCATTTGATAATTAGCCGAAGGAAAGATATGTGTTTTCCCTAACAATCCTCTCACTGCAAAGCAATAACACATTTTACAAAGTCTACCTCATCACTTCCTGATATACAGTTTAAATTAAATAAATTTGTTTCAGAAAAGCTCAATGAAGTATTTTACTCATTAATTAGTAAGCAAGCAGACATTTAGAAGTAACAGTGGTGTATTTTGCCTTCTTTATTCAAAGGTAGCTGCTGGAAGTCAACTCTAAGAACATTCACACGGAGACCAGAATGTGAACATTTTGAATGGTAACAAAGGGAAAGGACGTGTATTGCTGCGTATGAAAATGAAACAATATGTTTTCCATAAATGTTTCTATAAATGCGCTCTTAAATAGTCTGGGGCTTACATCACAAAGAAAAAAAAAATGTCCATGTAGCTGATTGATGAGAGTTGATATTTAACACACAAGCATTTCATAGAAGTTGGGAAACTCCCAAAAGGAACTGGGCAGAAAAAAATTAGTGAAGATTTTCCTACATTTATTTTGTACAGCATTTTTGAAAAATCTCAGAATATTCCAGAATATGCATATTTTCTTCAAGAATTGCCATTCTAGAAATTTTTCTTACAAAACATATGTTATTATTCTACATCCCAGTCTTTAAGTGACACAGGACCTACCCAGCTTCTCCAACAGCTGACTGCAGAGCTGCACAGCCATTGGTAGAGTATTATTCTGAGATAGGTAGAGCATCACATGAAAGTGCTCATCTCCCTTCCTTCTGTCATGTGGAGCCTTCTCCATCCAAATCTTCTGATAAAAGTCAGGATAAAGCATGATTTATTAACACGGTAAACTCCTTATACTCCTGACCTAAAATGTTACTGGACCTTTCCCTAGCTATTGCTATTTAAGGAAGTCTTTAAAAAACAATTTAATTTCCTTCCACCTAGTCAAGTTTTTCTCCACAGATTATTGGCTTTCATTATATCCACACACACACAAAAAAAATCAGTGAAGTCAGTATGTATGAGGCATTTAAATATTTTCAAATTAAAGTATGCCTGTATTTATGTTAGGGTACCCAAACACACACTTCAGTTTGATTCTGTATAACTGATCTTATAACGTATGAGAAAGCACTGTGGAAATGCTAAAGGCTACACAGCCAAGTTAGTCATTAATAGTAGCAGAAGTCCAAATAAGTCAGTATTGCAGATGGCACATTTTTTTATTTTAAACAAGCACCTCATTGAAAAGCAATAGAGTCCCCTTGCTAATTTTACTGAATTTTTGCATGCTTACTATTAGAACACTCTAGTTTTATTTTCTGATTTTTTTTCTAATATCATTTACACAACAGCCCTTTTGGGATTTATAGAACTTATCTCCAATATTATTGTCATCAAAACTGTGTTTGAGATGCTAGTGCAGAATTGCTAATTGTTCATAAGTACCTTGAAACATTAGATTAGCAATGTTTACAATTATCTAAATATAGCATGACCATATGAAATCAATTACTATGCATATCAATCTTTGACATTTTAATGCATTACAACTGTCATACAGTTGCCATAAACTTTTGTACAAAGCCAGAGTTTCTATTGCCTGAAAATCGAATGAAGTAGTATTTGATTGTAAACACTGGAGAAATAAGCAGAGTAGCATATGCAATGCTGAAACTGGTCTACTTACTTGAATATTCATCTGCTCTAAATTTAGACTCTATCCTTCAATGTGAAGAATTTCACATTGGAGAAATTTTCAGTGTCCTCTTGATCCCACAGTCTCTCTTCTATAGGTGAACTCTTATCAAATAAAAAGAGCCCCATCTGAATAATAATACAACTCTTTTATAAAAGTCACTTAACTTCTGAGAACTGACCGATGTTCTGAAATGCTTCCTGACACAGGTGTCTGTTCTGGTCATTGTCAGATTTGATTCGTTGGAGCTTATGTAGTCAAAACTGTTTTCATTTTTTCCTCCTGGAGCCCAAGGTGGTGAAGTGGGAATGGCTTCTCAGTAATCTTTATTCGCTTTCTGATTGGAAGGAGAGTTAGCATTTTTCAATTCAAGATCAAAGACAGACATGTCCATGGGACAAAACACAGTTTTCTGGTTAAATTTGGGTCTGATATTTGCTCCATTTCTGAATGACACAAAATAAAACAAAACAACAAAACACAGGGTATAACATTTTGGTGTGTTTGATTCCATCAAGTCACTGTGACTTAAAAGAAAAAGTCAATCAAATGAGAAAAGAAAGGAAACATTCTAAGCAAATTAGTTTCTTCTCTCAGTCCCACCACATCCCCTGAGCCCCGAGACCTGACTGCCGACCAGGCTTTTCCTCCTGTTGAATAGTCACTGTTTCTGAACCGACAGCACTCAATGAAGCTAAGGTCAGGCTATATCGAGTTGGCATTTGCAGTGATAACAAATCAGAAATGATAGCATCATAGAGATTTATGAATTTTTTACCCCTGCAGTCACAAACATCAGACGTTTACTTTATAAAGAGAGCTTTTAGATCCTTCCTGCAGTTTCCATAGTGATTTCATTTTTTCCCTTTTATCACAGATTGGCTGAAGAGCTGCTACCCTTTGTGAGTTAAAAGGCTTGTGCTACCAACTGTCGATATAAAAGGTGGCTGAGGCAAAGACGCAATATATACTGCCAAAAATAATTGAAATAGAGAGAGACATGTCGGTGAAAGGTTCCAGAAGATTTTTGTTTCTGTATCAATGTGATAGTACAGGAGAAAACAATTTTGCCTGAATTCTCATAATTACTTTGAGTTGAATGTAGTTATATTTTATGCTGTGTACCATACTTATATTAAAACACTCATCATACAAAACATAATCCTTTCATAAAAGGCTTTAATATAGCTTATGCTGTTCCAAGTGTCTGGGCTTGTTAAACATCAAAGTTCATTATGAAAACATTTTCACTTCAGTTACTTTAGTTTCGGCTGCACTGTTTACTCCAACGTTTATTCTTCTTTTCTCATCTCTCAGTTTATTCAACTTTATTTTATTTTTTCTGTTAAGGAAAAGTTCACTGCATTTTAAAAATTAATCCAGACTTTCCATAGCATAATAGTGAAAACTTGTGGAAAGAACTAATGCATTTCTAGCTAGCACATAAGAAAGTGAGGGTTCAGTTCTTAATTTAGTTCTACCTTGTTTTATATAGTTCTTCTTCCTATTAAAATTGAGCATTTAAATGAATTTTAAATGTTATACTGATTTTTCTTTCAATTTTCATATTATTTAATAATGTTGGCACCTGAATAATCCTAGTCATAGGCCGCTATAATCCTAAGAGAAATGTCTGCTTTCTAACTACTTATTAAATATATTGAATTCTTGTCATATGCTGTAGATGTTTTACAAAGAAACTTTTAGCTCAATATGCTGTTTTAAGACTGTGGAGAAAATAACATCATTGCTAATATCTACTACAATTTATGTTATTTATAATAGAGTCAGCCTTCCGTATCTGAGGATTCCACACCTGTGGATTCAGCCAACTACAGATCAAAAATATTAAAAAATAAAAATAAAGAACAATACAATGATAGAAAATAATACAAATAAAAACAATACAGTATGACAACTACGTACATGGGATTTACATTGTATTAGGTATTGTAAGTCATCTAGAGATGATTTAAAGTATATGGGAGGTACAAGTATATGACAAGTATATTATATTAAAATATTATGCCATTTTGTTTAAGGGACTGGAGTATCCTTGAATTGAGGTGTTTATCAATGGTCTTGTAACTAATACTCTGTGGACACTAAGGGAAGACTATATGACAATAAGTATAAAAATAATTGTCATTTTAGAACAAAATAGTATTTCTGCGAAAGTAGTTAAGATAGACACTTGACCTTTAAATAATGTGGGGTTAGGAGTGCCAACCTCCCATGAAGTCAAAAATCTAGGTGTAACTTTTGAGTCGCCAAAACTTAACTATCAATAGCCTACTATTGACCAAAAGACTTTCCAATAACACAAATAATTAGCATATATATTGTATGTTTTATATGTATATATTGTTTTTATAATAAAGTAAGCGAGAAGAAAGAAAATATTATTAAGAAAATCATAATGAAGAGAAAACGTAGTTACTATTTATTAAATGGAAGTGGATCACCATAAAGGTTTTCATACTTGTCTTTACATTGAGTAGGCTGAGGTAGAAGAGGAAGGGTTGCTCATGCTATCTCGGGAGTGGCAGAAGTAGAGGAAAATCTGCATACAGATGGACTTATGCAGCTCAAACCCATGTTGTTCAATGGTTAACTAATATATCCTTATATATTATATTAAAATATTTCAATTTCTAAAAAGATATAGGTATCTATGGTCTCTACTGCATGGTTATTGCAACATACACTTTTTTCCAGCTCATATTTTTTTCTAATTTCCAAAGTACATATAGCCTAAATAGGATAGTTGTTTCTGAAATTTTACTCAGTGTTACCAAAATTATGCACCATAGTAAGATTTATTATTTTCCTTTTCATCCCACTTTCATCAGGGGAAACAAGAAATAAAATGGATTTTGAAAGAAAAGATATGAATTGATTGATATGCTAAGAATTTCAAGACTTCATGGGACAGGTAGGCATGGTATAAGGAATCCATTTTAGTTAAGCTCTTTGAGGGTCAAGGAATAGAGTTTTGTTTGTTTGTTTGTTTGTTTTACTCACCTTGACAAATGGTATAGTTATGTGTAAGAAAACACAAAGTATGCCAGGTGCAGTGACCCATGCCTGTAATCTCTGCTCTTTCCAAGGCTGGGGGAGGAGAATTGCTTGAGCTCAAGAGTTCAACACCAGCCTGAGCAACATAGTGAGATCCCACCTCTATATAAAAAAAAAAAACAATTCTTTAAATGAGCTGGGCATGGTGGTGCATGTCTATAGTCCAAGCTACTTGGGAGGCTGAGGTGAGAGAATCACTAGAGCCCAGGAAATTGAGGCTGCAGTGAACCATGATCTCACCACTGCACTCCAGCTTGGGCAACAGAGCAAGATTTTGTATCGAAAGAAGGAAGGAAGGAAGGAAGGAAGGAAGGAAGGAAGGAAGGAAGGAAGGAAGGAAGGAAGGAAGGAGAGAGAGACAGCAAACACGAAGTAATAATTAACATGGAGCTCTCACTCTAAACTATAGAATCATACTTCTGAACTGCACGACACAGAAACAGGAGTCAAAAAAGTACTGGAGACCTGGTCTGCTAGAATTTATGGATTCAGTCATTGAACAAATTCTTAAACACATCCCATGCCAGACACTTTGGTATATGTTGGGCATATCTCCATTTGTTAACCAGAGACAGCATCCTTGCCTTCATGAGCCTTGCAGTCTAGAGAGGAAGTAGGGGGAAAAAAGAAATAGTAAGCAAATAAGATATAATTTTATTAAATAAAATAGCAGTGTCTTCAAGACAGTCATTTATAATCTGGCACTTGAGGAATGAAGAGATGGCTGCCACACATGAACCATGTGAGAGGAGCATTTCAGACACAGTGAGATAATTCCATGTTTGAATAAATGGAGGGAGGCCAGTGTAGATGCAGCAAGGGAGCAAGGATGATGGCAGCCCCAGATTTGATTACAGAAGGCATAGACTGTGGTTCGGGTCAATTAAGTTCTAAGCATAAGGAAATATCATTGAAAAGTTGCAAGCACAGGAAGAATATGATCAAGTTTTATTTTTAAGGATCATTCTGGATGGCATGTGTAAAATAGCTTGGAATAAGATGAATATAGAAATAAGGAGATAAATTAGGAAACTACTGTACAGACTCAATAAAGAGATGCCAATGGACTGGACCAGGGAAATGCTGTCAAGAGGAGACAATGAAGATGTATTTGAGTAGATAATGGAGGTAGAATTGTCAGCCTGTAGAGATGGATAGGCTGTGAGTGGGGAGTCAGAATAAAAAGCCAAGGACTCCCAGGTTGTTGTGACACAGTGGGTGGGGGTTGGGGCCATGCAGGGAGGGAAGAGGACATAGTGGGATGAGAAATACAAAGGAAAAAAATATTTTTCAGGGTAGAAAGAGCAAAATTTTAGTTCTAGACTTATTAGATTTTATACATCTATGGATGTCTCAGAGATATGATATGGGTTGGAGACACAAATCTGTGAGTTGTCAGTATATGGATAGCATTTAAAGATATTTTTTTGTTTTCCAGGAAAAATAAACCATCTAGGAAAATCCTATACAAAAAGAAGACAATGAATCCTAAGCTGGAGATCTGAGAAATGTCAACATTTAAAGGTCTGATAGAAGGAGGAACTGAGAAACAACCAAAAAGGTAGGAAGAAAACTAAGAAACTAGAGTGCCTCAGAAACTCAGAAAAGAGGCTATTTCAGAAAGGGGGAAATGGCCAACCATACAAAATATTACAAAGAGATCAAGTAAGACAAGAATGGAAAACATATTTTGAATTAATTTACATGTAGTTCACTGGTGGCATTATGAAATGCTAGAGGTACAAGTTACATCATAAGGGATTGAGGGATGATTGTGAAGTAAGAAAGTAGAACTCTCATGTTTGACAAATCGTTGAGAAGTTTAGTAATAAAAGGAAACAGTCTAAAAGCTGTTGGAAAGGTGATGGGCTCAAGGGTGGTTTTCTTAATTTTTGTCAATATTGAAGATTCTGGAATGTGTTAACAACAATGAGATTAATCCTTCAATAAAGGATTAAGGAAAGAGAAAATGAGGAAAGCACTGAACTCTTTGACAAGGCAAGAAAGGAAGGGATTTAGAACGCAAGTGGGAGGATTGAGTTTTGCTAGGAGAAGAGACATTTCCCCCACTGTTAATAGGAGAGAAGATGAATAAAGAGCTAAGTAGGTGTGTAGATTTAGTGTAAGAGGAGAGTGAGTTCTTGACTGACCGTGGGCTTTCATTTTCTAAATGAAGTATGAGCCACAGTGATCAGCTAAGAGCAAGGGGAGGAGAGAGAATGCGGAAGTTTAAAGAGAAAGTATAAAATGTGTCATCTTGAGTTAAAGAAAGATTATTCAAGACACTTGTTAAAGACAGTAAGAAAGACTTTATATAAAAAAGCATCCAAATTGGAAAGCAAGAAATCAAATTATCCTTGTTTGCAGATGACATGATCTTATATTTAGAAAACCTAAAGACTCCACCAAAAAGAAACCTCTTAGAACTGATAAAAAAATTCAGTACAGTTGTAGGATACAAAATCAGCATGCAAAAATCAGTAGCATTTCTATTTCTTAACTGTAATCAATCTGAAAAGGAAATCAAGAAAACAATCCAATTTGCAACAGCTACCAAAAGAAAAGAAAAGAAAAAAAAAAGACAAAAACCTAGGAATAAATTTAACCAAAGAAGTGAAAAATCTCTACAAGGAAGACCATAAAATGCTGAAGAAAAACACTTGAGGTGTATATAAAAAATGGAAAAATATTCCATACTCATGGATTGGAAGGATTAATTTTGTTAACATGTCTACTCAAAGTGATTTACAGAATCAATACAATCCCTATTAAAATACCAATGACATTTGTCACAGAAATGGAAAAAACTCCTAAAATTTATATGAAATCACGAAAGACCCGGGATAGCTAAAGCAATCCTGACTAAAAACAGCAAAGCTGGAGGCATCACATTATCTGATGTCAAATTAGACAATGAAGGTATAGTAACCAAAATAACAATGTACTGGCATAAAAACAGACATACAGACCAATGGAACAGAATAGAGAACTCAGAAATAAGTCCACATACTTACATTCAACTTACTTTTGACAAAGGTGCCATTTTGACAAAGCTGCCATTTTACCAAAGGTGGCAAGAACACTGGGGAAAGAACAGTCTTTTTAATAAATGGTGCTGAGCAAGCTGGATCTCCATATGCAGAAGAATGGCATGAGATCTCCATTTTTCACAATATACAAAAATCAACTCAAAATGGATTAAAAACTTAAAGTAAGACCTGAAGCTATGCAAGTACTAGATAAAAACATTGGGGAAATGGTAAAGACATTCGTCTGAGGAAGGATTTCTGGGGGGGGTAAGATATTGAAAGGACAGGAAACAAAAGCAAAAAATAGACAAATGGGATTAAATAAAGCTGAAAAGATTCTGCATAGAAAGGAAACAATCAACGAAGTGAAAAGACAACCTACAGACTGGGAGAAAATATTTGCAAACTATCCATCTGACCATCTGACCATCTGACAAGGAATTAATGATCAGAATATATAAGAAATGCAGACAATTCAATAGCAAAAAAAAAAAAAAAAATCTGATTAAGAATGGGCAAAAGACCTAAATCGACATTTCTCAAAAGAAGACATACAAATGGTCAACAGGTATATCAAAAAATGTTCAACATCATTGATTATCAGGGAAATGTAAATCAAAACAAAAACGAGATATTAGCTCACCCCAGTTAGAATGGCTGTTACAAAAAAGACAAAAAATACAATGCTAACAAGGATGTGAAGAAAGGAGAAACCTGCTATACTGTTGCCGGGAACGTTAAGTAGTACAGCCACTATGGAAAACACTATGGAGGTTCTTCAAAAAACTTAAAATAGAACTACCATATGATCCAGCCATCTCTCCGCGGGATATATAGCCCCCAAAAGGAAATTCATATATTGAAGAGATATCTGCTCTCCTGTGTTTATTGTAGCACTATTCCTACTAACCAAAAAATGAAAATCAACCTACGTGCCCATCAGCGGATGAATGAATTTTTAAAAATGTGGTATATATGCGCAGTAGAATATTATTCATCCATAAAAAGAAGAAAATTCTGTCATTTGCTGCAATACAGATAGAAATGGAGGTCATTGTGTTAGGTAAAATAAGCCAGGCACAGAAAGACAAATATCACATGTTCCCACTCATCTGTGGGAGCTAAAGAAGTGCATCTCATGGAGGTGAGAGTAGAATGATGGTTACCAGAGTGAGAAGGGGAGAGAGGAGGAAATAAATGAAGAGAAGTTGATTAGTGGGTATAAAAATACGGTTAGATAGAGGAAATAAATTCTAATATTCAATAGTACAGTAAGAAAATTATAGTTAACAATAATTTACTGTGTCTTTCAAAATAGCTAGAAGATGTGTAATGTTCCCAGTGCAAAGAAAAAAATAAATATTTGAGGTAATGGATATCCCAATTATCCTGATTTCATCACTACACACAGTATACAGGTATCAAAATATCACATGTACTTCTAAAATGTGTGTAATTATTACATATCAAAAATAAAATAACTGAAAATCTAAAAAAATAGACTACTGAAATGACAGGTTTTGCAGTAGGAAAGATCAGCTCAACTCCAAATACAACAAGGATGAGTGGGGATTCATAGTCAAGAAGCAGAGTGGGGGTCAGTGGATGGAAAGTTACTAGAAGAAACATCAGGATAGGGGAGATTCTGGCTAGACTGACTTGATAGGATTCTTGCTGAAGACAGGTCAGAGTGATAAGATATCATGCACAGGGGATGAGGAATTTGATCAGATATTAAGTATGATCAAATACTCAGGATGAAGGATTTTCACTAAATGGATTCAGCAGGATTCTTGCTTAAATTTGACTAAGGAGGGCAAAGACAGAGCCCCAGGTCAGGTCCTCATTACAAAAGGGGTCAGAGGAAGCTGTCTAGAGTTTGGTCAAAGAGAGACATTCTCACATATATTGTAGAAATATGAGCTTACTACATAAATACAGAAGGGTTGTCAGGCAAGCAGGTTTCAGTGTTCCTTTAAGGTTTATTACCGTAAATTTAATGTGAATCAAAATTCTGAATGCATGTTTGATTTTTTTTCCAATAAAGTTTAACTGCTTGACTCAAAGATACCAGGCTGGGGCTATGCCAAGCAAAACAACAGAGCGAATTACATAAAATAAATTAGGAGCATTTGCTGAAGCATGGTTATGTTAATGGACTATGGAATCCTGTCTTGGAAAGGAAAAAAGGGAAGCCTTCCTCTCTTCTCGGGAATGAAAATGGTTGGTGGTCTATGGATTGTAGGTCTTGATAAGGCTGAAGGTTGTACAAATGAAGAGTCAAGATGAAAGGATGGGAGACAGTGGTCTCAGAATGAGATATTTGAAATGCAGATATCAGAAGTAGTAAAGTCTCCATCAAGGCCAAGGGTAATGGCCATGGGAACACATGACATTTCTATTTCTTGTGGTTTGTAGTAGCCACAAAAGTGAAGTGGGTACTCTATGGATAGAGATATTAGAAAGCTCCAAGAAAATATAGATGGGAGTCTATGTATTCCAAAGGGAATATCAAGTGGAAAGATGCCCAAGAGTGTTGAGAACTTATCAGAATTTCAACTTTGGAAAAAATACAAGTGATGAAGAAGAAAAATCAATACAAATTTGAAGACAGTAGCAATGTTTGACAGGGTGCACTTTAAGAGAGCTTGATTAAATGAAGGCATATATAAGAGAAAAGGGTTGGGCACAGTGGTTCACGCCTGTAATCCCAGCACTTTGGGAGGCCAAGGGGGGCAGATCATTTGAGGTCAGGGGTTTGAGACCAGCCTGGCCAACATGGTGAAACCCCATGTCTACTAAAAATACAAAAGTTAGCTGTGTGTGGTAGTGCATGCTTGTAGTTCCAGCTACTCGGGAGGCTGAGGCAAGAAAATCACTTGAACCTGGGAAGCAGAGGCTGCAGTGAACTGAGATCACGCCACTGTACTCCAGCTTGGGCGATGAAGTGAGACTGTGTCAAAAAAAAAAAAAAAAAATAGGAAGGAAGGAAGGAAGGAAGGAAGGAAGGAAGGAAGGAAGGAAGGAAGGAAGAAAGGAAGGAAGTTAGGGCAAGCACATGTCCAGAAATAAGAAAATAGGATAGCAAAGACCATCAGGGAGGAAAAGACCAGAAGTTGAGTTGGGTAAAAAATGTAATAAATGAAACAGATTTTTAAACCTATATTCTGACTAAGAGCAAGAAAGAGATCGACTACTTGGGGCAAATGGAGTCATTCATTCATGCAGTTATTCCATGAGCTTTTACAAATTTCCTACTGCGTGCTAGGAATTAAACAGCATGAGATGGAAAAGTATAAACCTTACCCACAAATAAAAACAGACACAAATTTTAAAATGACAATTACTAATAAAATGAGTGACTACCATGAGATAGGCACTGTTTTAAGCAATTTCCATATATTAGCTATTAAATCTTAATAACAACTCTATGGGTAAGTACTAATATTATACCCATTTTATAGATGACAGTTCTGAGGCAGAGAGAAGTTAACTAAATTGTTTAATAACACACAATTTATATAGAAGAGACAGTGTTTGAGTCCCATGTATCAGCCTTTAAGATATGCAAATCTATCAGAAACTCTTGAAGCAAGATGTGTTTTAGAATTCAGAAATCTTTTTAAATTCAGAAATATAAAATAATGCATATACAGTCATCCCTTTATATCCATGGAAATTGGTCCCAGGACCCCCACAGATAACAAAATCCCTAAATGCTCAAGTCTCTCATATGAAATGTTGTAGTATTTGCATATAACCAATGCTCATACAGATGGTATACTTTAAATTATCTCTAGGTTACTTGTAATTACTAATACAGTATAAATGCCATGTAAATAGTTGTTGAACTGTATTTTAAAATTTGTATTATTTCTTACTATTGCATTATTTCTTATTGTTTTTTTTCCCCAAGTATTTTTTATTTGCATTTGGTGAAACCCATTTTTGGTAGAACTCATGGGTGTGGAGGACTCACTACTTTTATTTCATAATGTCCCTAGGATAGTCCAAGTGATTATGATGAACTTACTAAATGTTTTTGGAGTGAAACATATTTGTTTAATACTAAATGTAATAATAACTAAAGTTTATAAACTTTACATATCAGTCCAGGTTAAGTTTTGAGATCAAATGAGTTTTACCATCAAGAGAAGAAATGAAGAAAGAAAGAAAAGAAAGGAAGAAGAGAGGAAGGGAGGGAGGGAAGAATGGAAAGAAGGGGGCAAAAAGAGAAAAAGAAAAAAAGAGCAAGGAAATCTTGGTTTTCAGTTTCTCTCTAATTCTGAAATTGCAGATAAAGGATTTGGGCCTATATTCTATATAGATCACAGAGTGATAAAACAGGTGAAATTCAAAATGTTTAACAGTATAACTAGGGCACTGGCTAACTAGAAGGAGAGGCTGGAAACTAGTCTTCAGGAGGAATCCTAAAGACCACACACCATGTTGATAGTTAATCTTTTAGTTGCTGTATTTTAAGAAAGTCCAAAGAATGACAGAGATGTGACTTGGGACTGCCAGGGAGACAGTGAGTGAGAACACGGGATGGAGAAGTAGTTTTGAGGCAACAGCTTCTAAAAACAACAATAGGAAATATTTTAATATATTACCAGTTAGTACCTTGGAGAGAGATCACTATACAACACCATTACAATACTATTTTACATATATATACACATAGAGAGAGAGTGAGAGAGAGAGGTAGAGCAAAAAGGAGAAACATCTATACATAGGAGTGGATGGGGGCATGGAGGAAGGGAGTCAGAGGATGTTTTCTCATTGTTCTTATACTTTAATAATGATAAGAATGATAGCAAATACTGATATCTCATATGTACCAGGTACTCTTCTACATACTTTATATTCTAAATACTTTATATTTTAAAAAATACTTATTGAATCCTCACAATAGCTCTGTAGGAGGGTGCTGCTATTATCCCCAGTTTTCAGATGAGAAAACTGAGGTAAAGAGCAGTTAAAAAACTTTCTCTGGGCTAAATAGTTGCTAGGTGGCAAAGGCAGGACTTGAACTTAGGCAGTCTGGCTTCTTGCCCATGCACAAAACCACCACACTAGACACGTATTATAAATTCAGCTTTACACAACAGTCCCTTACCCTGCACTAAGGATCTCAGCCTGGGACCAGGTGTCATTCATTTTCACATCCTCTGCACAATGCCTAGGTCATAATAAATACACAATAAGTAGTTGTTGTGATTACTGTTATTTTATGAAATAATGCCCCAAAGATACTGAACAGTTAGGAGAAGAACTGAAGGAAAGAGTCTTATATGGGGAGCACAGTGTGAGCAAAGACATGGAAGCCTTTGGCAGCAACTCCCATTGTGATTCCATTTTCACTACCAAAGGAAATAATCTTCAAATTGAAAGAGGTGGAACCAACAGGGGTTGCAAACTCAAAACACTTCATGGGGCAGTCCAGTAGCATGAATGTGTGAAAATGCTAAGTGAAGAAAACAGAAAACTCGGTAAGGACTGGAGGAACCAGGGTGTGAATGTCCTGCCCACAGGCATTCAAGTTCACACTCTCTGAAGCACTTCTTTTGTATCCTTTGGCTTAGAGGGACTTAAAGGGAAATGATTTTTTAAAGTATTTAGGGGTTTGTGGGAAAAAATTACACTCAAAAAAAAATAATGAGCTGATAGAGCCATTTTTGGTCCTATTTGTGTAAATAGATTGAGGAAGAATCTAGAATATAGAACACGGACGTACTCATACCAAGACAAAGGAGAATAGTTTGATTCCTGAGTCTACAAATCAATGAGTCTGACAATGATTTCTGGGGAAGACTCTAGTAGAGATGATTGAATTGATAAGTTATGAGCAATTAGCAGAGAAGTCAGAAATAATTGGAAGGACTCTTGGATTATTAAAAAATGAGTTAAACTAAGCTTAGTTCTTTCTTTGATAAGAGCTTTCCAGACTAGTAGATCATTGTCTTTAAAGACCTTTTGTGGACAAGATGGAGGACCCCAGGATGGATCTGTGGTTAAGAAACCTTGGTCTCTGTCATTTATCCTGATGAGATTCTGTAAAGAGTATTAGGTTGCAATCAAGGATACAAGGAGACCATAAGCAGTGGAAGCTCATCTAGAGAGTGCAACCAGGTTGGACCAGTAACTTGAAACTACCTCATTATATAGAGTAACAAAGATATTTGACCTAGAGAAAGACAAGGGTAGAAAGAGGGGAACAAAATGCTCTCTTGAAGGCTTTAGAGCATGCTACGTGGAGGAAGAATAAAGTGTATAGCAACATATAATAGACTCCTTTGTAAGACAATGAGATTCCAGTGGCTAGACCCCCATGGCTATTGGGAAAATGTCTTTCTAGTAAGTGGGGCAAACGCAGACTTAGTCTTTAGGTAAGACTTCCAACCAGTCCTGTAACTTTATTAATAAGAAAACGGATAACTGAAGGAGAAAGAGGATTTTGTCATGGAATTTTAGTGCTAGGAGGAAACTCAAGATTCTGACTTCCTAGTTCAATGTTGTGTCAAAAATTCCATGGCACTTGGAAGCTAATTTGGCTCCTCCTTCACACGGTACTAGAACCTAGAGGAAGATAACGTTAATTATCCCACTAAACTCTACTGCCTTTCCCCAAAGCTATAGGGTCCTAAGTGGAAGAAGCTAGAATCTGCAAGTTTAAAACAATATTCAGCCTGACAATATTTCAGTGGTATATTCTTTTAAGTGTCATGTAGCAATTGCCTCCTTTTGAAGAATTTAATCTGCTTCATGAGGCAGACTGAATTTGACTTGCTGGTTTGTACTAAAATTCTGTTATTTTCTGGTTGATAGTCAAATCTATTAAACTGACAGAACTTTAAACCAAGTATGCAAATACTCTCTATCAATACATTAACAAAAGTTTGGTGTGCCAGTAAGCAGCAGTTTTCAATCACGAGTACATGCATGTTTTCTTGTCATTTACAGCAGCAACCACTGTAAGGATCATTTTATAAACCACTTAAATACTCACTACAAAACAAAAAAAATACTCAGTACATGTTCCATGTCAGGTAACTCTGACAAGAAATAGTTCCAATAAGGCCCTTCCTAAGAGCCCTCAAATAGCCTATCTCTGTAAAATGAAATGCAAAGACTTCACCCAAGCAGAGCTAAGTGGCTCCATCAATTTAGAAAAGGAAGGAAGTTAGGATTTAGCATACATCTTTTGTATACCAGGCACTGTCAGATCATGTATTCCTCATAGCCATCTGTGAACTATTTTATTTAATAAATGCATATTTATCTGCATATTGATTTATAAAAATAATTTCAGTTTGTCTATGAAGCAGGAACTAATATTCTAATTTTTCAGATAAAGAAACTAAGGTTCTAAATGTAGCTAGTTTGCCTAAGGTTTCAGTTAATAAGTAAAGGGATCTGGAGTTGAACATCTTTACACTAAAGTTTTGTGTATCCTTTCTGCTGTATAGGTACTACATGGATCAAAAGTGGTACCTTCTAGATGATAGAAAAGTGCCAAGTTTAAGAAAAATAGGCTTGAAAGTTGATATGCCTTTATGCCATTATTATGGTATGTCTATAAAATTTATGTATTTTCAAGACAAAGTTTTTCATCATTCTATCTTTAAGCCAAGTCAACGAGAAAACTAGTTTTGATATACAGATAAGGTGCATCACTGAGTCTAACCTTTGTCTTTCTTTGTGAGTTGGTGTGATTAGAAAAGGATTGGGAGAAGGAGGTGTGGGAACCAGATTCTCATCACTCTTTCAGCATGTGTGCTTTCTGGGTACCACCTTCTTTGTTGGTAAAATGACAGACACTGAGTGTCTATATTTATACAGCCCCTTCTACCTCTGACCTTCCATAATTCTTAGTTTCTTCACTTTTTTCTCTCAAAAACTCAAAGTAGCTCCATATGGGAACATATCCAGAAGGCATTGCAAAGGGGAATAAATATGAGAAATTAAAAACCAAAACCTGAAGCAATCTTCTTTTTTGGTTCCAGAAGACAAAGGTCTTGATTACAATACATTAAAAAAATATATTTCCCCCTTGCTACCTCAGGCTTTCTGATTTAGTATAGGATCAAGAGTAGAAATAAGAAATGTGTGGGAAAATTTGATCTGCTTCTTGTAATTCTAATCCAATTATAAGCAGAAAATGCCAAATATATCTTCTAAAAACCCATCATTAAATTCCTTGCTCATTTTTATAAGCTTAAGAATTTAGATAGTTTTGATGCAAATTCTAGACTCCTGGGTACCTTTCATATTCAACCAACATAAGAAGTAAATATGCAAAATTTTACAAGATCAAAAATTCTTCCTCAAGGACACTTAATTACACTCACTTCTTTTCTTTCTCTTTTTCTTTTTCTTTTTTCCTTTGTTTTGCTTCATATTCTCTGAAAAGAAGATCTGCTTTTGTGGTAAAATAAGACAGATGCTGACACAAGTTAGCACTCGATAATAAATGATAAGAAGCCTTATTAATTATTTCATTCACTTATTCATTCAACATTTATGAAGTGCCTACTACATACTAGGCACTGCAATAAGCACTGGGAATAAAACACTCTGTGAAAATAGACATGTTCATGGAGCCTAGAGCTGGTGGAGGAGAAAAGAAATACAAAGGGAAGAGACAGATTCTTTGAGGAGATATAATAGGACAGCAAGACCAGGAGGTCAGTGAAGGCTTCCTGGAAGAGGAACAGTTGGGCTGAGCTCTGAAGGATGAGTATTACTCAGATATGCAAAGATGAGGTGCAAGTTTGTGCGGGCAGAAGCAGCAAGCACAAAGCACTTGAGATGGGAGTGCACATGCCAAGTATGAAGGAAGTCAGGAATATTTTCTGCTGTTTTTTTTTTTCTTTTTCATTTTAATCACTATAAGTTACTTTACCATTTTGCTTGGAGACTCCCCCCAAATTTTTGTCTTTGTACTTTAGTAAAACTTCTTACTAACTTTTACTGAGTATTTGGAGTCAATTTTTCTGTTTTTTGGAAATGGTGCACCTTCCCAATAGGGAGATTAAAACATGTTGTTACTTTTGGAAATTTTTCCTTATATGTTTTAATATTTGTTTTATTTTGCTAATTTGAGTTTCCTTTTCTGAGATTCTAATTATGTGTATGTTGGATTTCCTGTGTCTGTTCATAACTACTCTCCATGTCTTTTTTTGTCTTTTTCTTTTCTTTTTTCTTTTTTTTCTTTTTTTTTTTTTTTTTTTGAGACAGAGTCTCACTCTGTCTCCCAGGCTAGAGTGCAGTGGCTCAGTCTCAGCTCACTTCAACCTCCACCTCCCAGGTTCAAGCAATTCTCCTGCCTCAGCCTCCCCAGCAGATGGACTATAGGCATGCACCACCACACCCAGCTAATTTTTGAATTTTTAGTAGAGATGGGCCAGGCTGGTCTCGAACTCCTGGCCTCAAGTGGTCCTCCTGCCTCTGCCTCCCAAAGTGCTAGGATTATAGGTGTGAGCCACTGCACTGCACTGGCCATTTCAGTTTTTTTTTTCTATCCTTCCTCCTTCCTTTTTATCTCCTCCCTCTCTCCTCTCCTCCATTATTCTCTTCCTTCTTTCTTTATTCCCTTTAATTTGATTTGCTCAGTTTTCCTTTTTTTTGTTGTTTTTGAGACGGACTTTTGCTCTTGTTCCCCAGGCTAGGGTGCAATGGCACGATCTCAGCTCACTGCAACATCTTCCTCCCGGGTTCATGCAGTTCTCCTGCTCAACCTCCCAAGTAGCTGGGATAACAGGCATGTGCCACCACGCCCAGCTGATTTTGTATTTTTAGTAGAGATGGGGTTTCACCCATGTCGTTCAGCTGGTCTCGAACTCCTGGCCTCAGGAGATCCACCCGCCTTGGCCTCCCAAAGTGCTGGGGTAACAGGCACGAGCCACTGTGCTCAGCTGATTTGCTCAGTTTTCTCATTCCTGGTCTTTGCATCTCTTACTATGTTTTCAACAATGCCTGTACTCCGTATACTCCTCATTCACCTTTATCTCCAGTTTTTTTTTTTTTTTCACTTTTTTCCCCAGATCTCTAGGTGCTCATGTTTCACCTGCTACTGTTTTTGATCATCTCTTCTCTGAAGTTCTGTATTCTAGATTGTGTTCTTGTTTCTTAGAGGCAATTAACATATCACTATTATTATTTAATTTACAGTTAAATATATTTTTAAGTTTTCACCCACCGAATTGAAACTTCAAAAGAAAGTTCTGTTGAGTATTCTTCCTCTACCATTATATTAATATTTGTGATTAATTTTCATATTTATGTGTCTATTTATTTATTTTGAGATGGAGTATCACTCTGTTGCCAGGCTGGAGTGCAGTGGTGTGATCTCGGCTTGCTGCAACCTCTGCCTCCCGGGTTAAAGCGATTCTCCTGCCTCACCCTCCCAAGTAGCTAGGACTACAGACGCCCACCACCACGCCCAGCTAATTTTTGTATTTTTAGTAGAGACAGGGTTTCATCATGTTGGCCAGGATGGTCTCGATCTCTTGACCTCGTGATATATCTTTATCTGTTCTGTGTTGACAGTTCATCTTGAAGTAGAAGATTTTCTTTTTCTGAACTCACTATTTGCAGGAGGGGGTCTATGTGTGGAGGAGACCCATGACCATGTTTTAGTTGAGTAGGAATTTTCTTTTTGACACAGGGAATTATGTGGGACTTTGGCCTTTAGACACCTCCCAGCTAATAAGAGGGAGCCAAGAGTGAAGTGGTTCATGATGCAAACTCTTCTCCACACTGCCACAGGCTGCTTCCTGTACAGTTTGGCTTTTGTGTGTTTTTCTCCTTTGACCAGAACTCTTTTGGTTTTCAGAACCCAATCAATTCCAGGAAAACTCCTGTTTCCAGCTGGTGCATATCTCTGTTGCAGTAATAGACCCAGTATTTAGGGTTTTACATTATGATTGTGGACAAATAATTTAATAACATTGTGAATTCTTCTTCCTCCTCTATGTACCTCCACATGATCTACACTACTGTTGGCAGTCATGCCATCTGTTTTCTGATTCAGGGTTTCAGTCTATGGCCATACCTCCCTGAACACACCTGATCTCAGCTAATTTAGGGTCTCAGCTGTCTCCCCTAACTTAATCAGAAATAGAGCTTGAATTTCTTATTTACATTTGCCTAATTCCTTGGAAGAGGAGGAGATTTCCAACAGGATAAAAAGAAAATTCTAACTTTACATCACCATATTAGAATAAGAAGTATTTATAGTTTAATAGTTTAACCCAAACACTTATTTAAAGGCATTTCAATAGTGCTTTTTAGGCTTGATCAGAAATAACCACATCTCTCATGATGTGAGTTAACCGAAATGTTTTCATTTACCTAATAGTTTATTCTGTTCATTTTTCTTTCAGTCAATTTTTAATGATGAATACATTACTGATTATTATTTTCAATAAAGATTAAATAAAATCTGCTTTTACCTTAAAATTTATATTTCAGCCTTTATTTTAGAAGAAAAAACAGGAACTAAATAGGAACCTAAACAATCGACAGTGTCACCCCTCTAATCTAAAACTATCCAAAATGTCCTTTGAGTACAAAGAAAATCAAGTTTTATACATTAAAGAATGCAGAGAATATTTTATACAAACAATTCATGAAGAATATACTAGAAAATATACCTAAGCCAACTAAAAAATAACAGAATGGAACTTAAAAAGAAATAACTGAAACACATACACACATAAAATCATAATACCATGGCAAAAGACTACGAGTGAATATTGAACCTATTTAACTGTAGGATTGAAATTAAAACAAGAATGAAGATTGTATGACAGAAGAGAATATAATGATATAAACATGAGAAATCAGACATATTATAACAAACACTTGGAGAAGGTAGACTAAAGGATGAAACATTTAAGTATACTGATTTTCTTATATTTAATAGATGGAGGTCAAAGAAAATCAATTTAAACTGGCACATCATGGAAAAGGCATAAAAGTTTGTTTAATGTTACAAAGGTAAGATTAGAAAATAATATGATCATCTAAAACTGGGCAGTAAGAAAGAAGGGAGAAAGAAGAAAAATTTAAACATTTCATTATTACTTACGATAGGGAACTAATAGATAATGCCAAAAGAAATGGAGGAAATTGTGAAAAGTTGTTATAATGATAAGCATGTGCAAAAAATGGATCAACTTTCAAACATATCAGAAGAAACATATATACACAAAAAATCATAAAAACAAGCTGCATGGTGAGAGTATTTAAAAATAATAAAGACTGAATTCAAACATAAGGTAATAAACCTAAGAACAGACATGTCTATCATATCATTAAATGCAAATGGCCTAATCTCACTGACTAAAAGAAAAATATTTGTCAATAGTATTACAGAGAAAATTCCATTGTGGGCTATGTAAAAGATACATAAAGCAAAGAGATTAAGAATGGTTGAGAATAAAAAGATGGGCGATTACACAGCAAGCAAGTCTGAACAAAAAGAAATCTGGGATGGTGATCTTAATCCCAGACAAAGGTTAGTTCAACACAAAATATAAACTAAGAAAAATAAGGGAATTCATAGTACTAAAGGATACAATCCACAAAGAAGTTCTCAATATCAATAAATACTATACCAATATTCCTGAGGGAAAAACACAAGTAATACAATTAAAAAATAGCGCCACATTAGTTGTACGGAACTTACTTTAGTCTACAACATACCAAATGTACCCCTCAAATTATAAACTTATATATCTATGGATATAGCAGGCCTAAACATAATATGATGGCTCTAATGGATACATAGGAAGTCTCTGTTTTCAGATAGCCAAGTAAATGGTCACACATACACAAAAAGAGACATGTTTTAGGCCACAAAGAAAACATAGAAAGAGAGCACTCCAAACAGTAATAGTAGTACTGAACACATTACCTGATAATGATGCAGTAAAATTAAACCAGAAAGCAAAAATCACCAGCTATTGAAAATGTACAAGCTCTCTGTCAAACAGCTATTAGGTCAAAGGGGTTATTCATAAATCAAAATGGCAGAATATCTGAAAACTAGCAATAAAGGCCGGGCACGGTGGCTCATTCCTATAATCCCTTCACTTTGGGAAGTGAAGGTGGGTGGATCACTTAAGGTCAGAAGTTCGAGACCAGCCTGGCCAACATGGTGAAACCCCATTTCTACTAAAAAAAAAAAAAAATTAGCTGGGAGTGATGACACATGCCTGTAGTCCCAGCTATCTGGGAGGCTGAGGGAGGAGAATCACTTGACCCCAGGAGGCAGAGGTCGCATTGAGCCTAGACAGCACCACTGCACTCTTTCCTAGCCAACAGAGCAAGACTCTGCTTCAATACACAAAACAAAACAAAACAAAAAATACCTAGTAGTCAAAACCCTACATATAAGAACTTACGTGATTCAGTTAAAGCAGCAATCATCAGTGAAGTCATACTTACCTGTATTACTAAACAAGAAGAAATTCAATGAACTGAGTATCCAACTCCTAAAATTAAAAGCAGATCAATGACATAAACATATGAAATCGGAAAATAAGTAAATAATTAAAGCAAAAGTTAATACATTAGAATATAGAATGTGCAGAACTCAAATCCAAAAGATGATATTTTTAAAAGTAATAACACACCCACATACAATAAAATAAGCTGTTATTAATATAGTCAAGAAAGGATGGGGGACACAAACATAGAAAATAAGAAATAATCACAGATAAGCAAATTTAAGTAACCATATCAGATGTCTTTGATCAACAACTTCTAACTTAATTTGAAAATTTGGTTGAGATAGATAATTTTCTAGGAAAACGTAACTTATTAAAACTGATTTCAGAAGAGAGAAAAACAATCTAAACTGGTCAATTGTTACGAAAGAACAACTTGTTCTTGTTTAAATTAATTTGTTAAATAATTTCATTCCCCACCGCCTCCAAAAAGCCCATGGCTCAGTTGGTTTCACAGGGGGAGTTCTAACAAACCTTTAGAGAATAGCTAATTCTCATGTTATTTCAAACTGTTTCCAACCATAGAAAAAGGAAAGAAGCCTCTACTTCTTTTAATGTAGCAATGAAAACATGGATGCAGAAATCCAAAAAAGAAACAAAACTACAAATCAATCAGATTTATAAATATAAATAAGTCCCATATATAATATTATTATAGAGAACCAGGAGGCATGTTAAAAACAACATACCATGACCAAGTGGAGTTTAATTTAAAAATGCAAACTTGTTTTTTTTATTTGGAAATCTATTACTGTAATTCACTATTTTAGTAAGACTTAAGAAGGGAGTCCAGTTGCAGTGGCTCACACCTGTAATCCCAGCACTTTGGGAGGCTGAGGCGAGCAGATCACAAGGTCAGGAGTTCGAGACCAGCCTGGCCAACATGGTGAAACCCTGTCTCTACTAAAAATGTAAAAGAAAAAAAAAAAAGTAGCTGGGCATGGTGGCGGGCACCTGTAATCCCAGCTACTAGGGAGGCTGTGACAGGAGAATCCCTTGCAACCAGGAGGCGGAGGTTGCAGTGAGCTGAGATGGCACCACTACACTCCAGTCTGGGTGGCAGAGCAAGACTTCGTCTCAGAAAAAAAAGAAGGGAAATCACAATCATTACCAAACATGTTAAAATAAGTGTATGATAAAATTCAATATCAATTTTCAAGAGATATTCTTAATAAACTAAAAAGATATGAAAAAATATATGGCCTCTTTGCTTTCACCTTTTTTTCAAATGTTTCAGATCTTTTTAACATTTGAACTTTCGCATCATAGCCCTCTTGGTGCTTGCTTTTTCTCCATTGCACCAATCACCTTCAATCATTCTATCTTATGTTCTTATTTATTTATTTTTCATTGTCTGCTCCCATTGGAATATAAGTTTCATAAGATTAGATATTTTTGTTCATTTTGCTTTCTGTTCTGTTCACTGATGGCCTGGTGTATAATAAACACCTACTATATATATGTTGGGCAAATGAATAAATGGATAAATTAATGATATATTATACAAAAGTGTGAAAATATTCTTTATATATAGTTACGGGTGAATTTCTAATGTATATTTCTAAGCAAAAAAAGTATGATACAGTAGAATATGTAAAACATGCTACTATTTTGTGTAGAAAAACGAGATGGAGAAGAGGAGCAGAAAGAGGAACAGGGCAGTGAAGAGGAAGAGAGGGAGGGAAAATAAACACCTATTTGTATAGGTATAAATTATTCCCAGAAGAGTCTGTAAGGAACAACTAAGACTTGATGCCTTTGGGTAGGACAAGTAAGGGGGTGAGGAGCAGAGACAGGAGGGAGACTCTTTATAATACAACCTTTTGTTTCTTTTGAATGTTAAGTATGAGACTATTTCAGTGACACTTTCTTCAAAAATAAAAGTAATTCACATGACTAAACAAAACTTCATAGGGAGAAACAGTTTAATATCAATTAAACTCGCACACATACACACACACACACAAAAACATACAAAATATATTAAATTGAATAAAATAACATCTTGTCTATTCTAATTTCTGGAATGGGAGAAAATGACTGCAGAAGATATTTGTATGTTATATAATTTAATATATATTTCAGTAATTTGAGATAGCTTTAGTGAATTTATGAATTTGAAATCCCTGAAACAGTACTTCAAGTTAGCTTTAGTGGACTTATGAGTTTTTCGTTATTTTGGTGTTTCATTTCATTTCTCTGCTCAATGTCCATTGCCCTTCCATGGTATATATTTAATTTTTACTTTGAGGAACCAGACTTCCCATCTTTTTCACGCTGAGTGTGAGTGATGGTGTGCACGATGCTAGTGTAACCAAGTAGAGCATTCCAACCCCCTTACCACAGTTACTGATTCAGACACAATCCAATCAATGACAACAACATTTAAGCCCAGCACTTTTGGTTGATATGTTGAAAATGACTCTCTTTTATACTGGTCAGATACTGTATGAAAGTCTGAAGTACAGAGCGGTCACTAATGGGAACTGAGGATATACTCAATCATTGAAAGTACAACTAAGAAAGGGATCTTTGTGACAACATTGAAGCCCTGGATCAAACCATACCTGAAGGTAGAGAGTTCTACTCATGGATTTTTCAGCTCATAGTAGCTAACAACTTTTTTTTCCTTATGCCGTCTTGAGTAAGGTTATATGTTATAATACTTTTAACTGAAGAGTCTTAATAGATATAGTAGCCATTATTCTCCTGCCCTGTAAACTCTAGAATAGCAAAACATTGAGAAGTTAGAAATCTTGCCTAGTGTTACAAAGCTAGAATTATTGAAACCAGGATTTGAATTCAGAATTATCTGGCTCCAAAGCTCTTATTCTTCTGGTAACACCTTGAGAAAGAGAGAGAGACAGAGAGCCCGCACGTGAGAGCGAGTGTATTATTGGATAACAACATCACATATGAGAAGAGATCAATAACTAAGAAGGGAAAAATCTCTGAACGAAGTTGATGAAACCATAAGATAGAACAGTTACACAGTGTTAAAGACCTAAGGGTTATTTTATATGCCCAGCAGCACTCTAACTGCTGAATGCATTTAAATAATCTTTTAGAATGGTTGAAGCCATCTTTTGGGGTTTCTCTTATAGAATGTGACCAAAGACTTTTGTGTATGAGAAAAAGGGTGAAATTCATTGACGTTTCCTTCATGCTTTCCCCAAGCCCCTGAAGAATAGGAACATAAGAGATAAGCTAATGAAATATAGTTAATAATTTAAGTTAGGACTTATTCTTTACAGCCAGTATTTCTTTTGACATTTTCTAAAAAGAAAAAGAAGTGAACAAAAAACTTGCCCCAGGATTCCAAACTGCAGGTGGCATCAAAGGAACTAAAACCAAGAGAAAGTTCCATTCATCAGCTTCCCGCTGGCCAACAATTTCTTCTGATAAGAGCCTGTGGAAGATCACTGTAAGACACGGTCATCCACTTTTTCATACTGTTTTCCCTGGTGACCAAAGAATTGATTTTCTGAAACATATTCTTAGAGCTTTGTACACTAAGAAGTGCCAGACAAACAGAAGGTATAATACTCGTAGTTGCTCTCATTATGAGAAAAATGTGATTTAGAGAAATAAGCCTCAAGTAAGGGCAATTTTTGCCCTCCAACAGACACCTGGTAATGTCTAGGAGACATTTTTGGTTGTCACAGTTGCAGGGTGGGGGGCTGTGGGGATACTGGCATCTGGTGGATAGAGACCAAGAATGCTGTTGTAGGAGGGTCCCCTAGAATTATTGAAACCAGGATTTGAATTTAAGATTATTGGACTCCAAAATCCTCATTCTTTCTACAATACCTTGATACCATTGAGATATTGAGAGGGAGAGAGAGAGTGAGTGAGAGAGAGAGAGAGAGACAGAAAGAGGGAGAACATATTGTTGGACAACATCGCATATGAGAAAAGACCAGTAACTAAAGGGGCAAAAATATCTAAACAAAGCTGAAATGCACAAGATAATCTCCCACATCCAAGAATTTCTGGCCCAAAATGTTAGTAATGACAAGGTTGATAAACCCTGGTTTAGAGGGAATACAGCATTTGTTTCGTGTTGCCACAGTGATATGATGTCTGTGTGTGTGTGTGTGTGTGTGTGTGTGTGTGTGTGTAGGGGAAGGGGTATTTGTAGATTTTGTATATCTCCTCAGGTACCTACTGGGAATTCAGGTTTTTGAGGCTGAACTCATCAGCATTTCTGAGGTCAGCATTTTGCCAATCAAGTCATTATCACCCTATGGCAATTTCAGGATGCCGTTACAGAAGGAAAACCAGATGTTCATGCAGAAAAGATGGTTTCAGTAGCATATATAAGATTAGCCTCAAATCCGAGTCATTAAAATATCTCCAGGTGGTCTTTTTGGTTGCTGCAGTTTGGGGCAACCTCTTTTCATCATTTTGGAAGTATTGTCACATCTCTGGGATACGTTTTTATCCTGTCCCCAGTTTCAGCACCTGTTTATCTGACAAGAATGAAAATTACTCTCTTTAAGCCTACATTGCTATGTACTAATTTCCTAAGACTGTCTGTCTCTCTCATACATTATGTCTCCACTCATCGCCATTAATAGGTAAGAAATCTTCCAAAACACCTGTGGCCACACTTCAACACACTTAGAGAGGCTCTTAGAAAAATGCATTTTAAATAAACTCATTAGAGAAATGCATATAATCAAATAACACGCTTAAAGGAAACAGAAATCCTAAATAAAGAGTGGGTCCACTAGCAAAACTTTCCCCCTTTCTCACAAACCTGAAAGTTCCTTCCTACACAATTGGAGGGTGATGGTGAGAAAACTTCTCATAGTTTCTGTCCCCCACAGAGATTCCACTGAGGGAAAAGATGATTCCGAAAATAAATTAACGAATATTCATTACTTCCTAGTCAAGTCTGAATGTTTTGGTTTAATGAGATAGTTTAGTGATAAATGTGACTCAGACTTACTGTTTTAAAAAATTAACAATTAAGAAGAAAACAGAGTAAAAAAAATAAGAGCTTCCTCTCCCTAGCTTCTGTAGTTTCTGCCTTCCTTAAAAGGAATCAAGTTAATAGTCTATTGTGAATCCTCCCGTATCCACATCAATTTCATAGTCTTTCACTCAGCAAATGTTTGTGGAGTACCTACTATGTATATAGTTCTGGGGTTATAATAGTGGACAGAACAGACATGATTCCTGCCTTTAGGTACCTTATATTTTAGTGAAGAAAGGAAATAGAGAAAAATAATTTCAGATTAACATACAAATAAAACAATTATGAATTATGATCTGCCCAAGGAAGGAAATAAATACAAAGCTGAAACAGAGAATATTGTATGGGACCCACACACTAGCTAAAGGGCTCAGAAAGTGCTCTAGAGAAGCTAAACCCTCAAGGATAAGAAAAGGCAAGTGTAGAAGGGAGAGGAAAGTTCTGTAACACTTTTTTTCACTTACTATATAAGAGACATCCTTCTGTTAATTCATAAAGGTCCATATTTCTTTTAATTAATAATCACTGAAATCCCTGCCTATAGGTCAAGTCCTATGCCCTCAGGATAAAATTGTGAGCAATAACTTTGCCTTCATCGAACTTACAATCTGATGGTAGAATTTAGATACATCATGTTGATGTTAATGAATGCACAATATTCTATATTGTAATGCACTAATATTCCATATTGTAATGCACTAAATATTTACTTAGTCATGTATCTATGCATGGGTATTTTGGTTGTTCCTAGTTTTCTACTCTTAAGCATTTTTCAGTGCTTCTGAGGACATCTTTGTTCATATATAACGCACATTTTTGTAGACACTTTAACGTATTTACCATGTGACAGTACAATTGTTAATGTGTCATTCACAGAATTCTCACATTCTTATTTTAAGGTGTGTAAAGTTTTCATCCCCATTTTATAAATGTGGGGCCAATAACACAGATATGTTGAAAAACTTATCCAAGGCTATAAGATAGTAAATGACAAAGGATAAGTATCCGATTATAAAAATAAATAGTTTAGTATCTGCTATACCTACTCCCAAGGGCTAGAGCCCTAGATTTTGTTTTCTGGTTACAAAAAAATAATATGTGCTTACTATTTCGAATTTAATAAATACAAATACCAGCATTTAAAAAAAAAATTTTTTTTGACATAGGGTCTCACTTTGTTGCCCAGGTGATGCAGCGGTGCCATCATAGCTTACTGCAGCCTCTAGCTCCTGGGCTCAAGCAATCCTCCTGCCTCAGTCTCTCAGGTAGCTAGGACTACAGGTACACACCACTATGCTGGGTTAATTTTAAAATTATTTTGTAGAGACAGGGTCTTGCCATCTGGCCTAGGCTAGTCTTGAACTTCTAGGCTTAAGTGGTCCTCTGCTTTGGCCTCCCAAATTGCTGAGATTACAGGCATGAGCTGCTGTGCCTAGCCAAACTTGACTCTTTTTCACAGTAATATGTAAAAGATCTTTTGTCATTAAAGCCATCCAGAAAGAAAAATAAATAAATAAAAGCAATGTCGCATTCATAAAAGAGCCTGATGAGTGCATTCAACAAAAAGAAGTTCCTAAAAAGTATTCTTGTCTTCCACAATCTTGACCACTCCCTGAACAGTAACTGGTAGACGAGTTGTATGTGGAACTCCACAAGCTCCCTATAATGAAGGAGTAGTTAGGGTTTGGGGATTTCTGCCCTCTTTACAAATAGTTTTCCAGCTGCACCACTTGGAGACTGTAAGCTTGTTGCACATTCCCCAGGAAGCACCACAAGCAGAAACAATGGTATCCCAAATCCTTTCAGAATGTAGATCAGTGTCCAAAATCCTCAGAATCCGGGGCATGACCTGGAAGTTCTGGTGCACTGTAGGTAGCAGCACAGAATAGAGGCTGAGGACCTCTGGAATCAGACAGCTCTGGTGTCAGATAACCTACACTCAAAGATGTGTGACTTTGGACAAAAGACTTTTTCTGTGTGTTGGTTTTCTCATTTGTGAAAGGGGGATAATGTTAGGATGTATTCAAAGTTGTTAGTAGTAATTGTAAGTAGTATATTATTTAATACCTTTTTTTTTTTTTTTTTTTTTGAGAAAGAATCTCACTCTGTCATCCAGGCCAGAGTGCAGCAGTGTGATTTCAGCTCACTGCAACTTCCCGCTCCCAGGCTCAAGTGATTCTCACCCCTCAGCTTCCCAAGTAGCTGGAACTACAGGCATGCACCACCATACCCAGCTAATTTTTGTATTTTTAGTAGAGACAGGGTTTCACCATGTTGCCCAGACTGGTCTTGAACTCCTCTCCTCAAGTGATCCACCTGCCTCAGCCTCCCAAAGTGCTGGGATTACAGGCATGAGCCACCATGCCCAGCCATTATTTAATATCTTTAAAGCACTTAAGACAGTGCTGCCAGAGTTAGAACTTAATAAATATTATTAATTATTGTATTATAAAGTTACTTTCAAGTTTCTCTAAGATTTCTTTTTTAGTTTCAAGATAAATACTGGAAGATACTACCATCAGATAAACATAAATGAACATAAGAAAAAACCTCAAAGAGCCAGTTGCCAATGGTTTTCTACATTAGAAAACCAATTAGACTGATATTTTTCTTTTTCCTTTTGATTTCCTGTATTTTCTACATTGTCTTTACTGAATGTGTTTTTTTAAAATACCAGGAAGAAAAACCACATTATTTTTAAACAGTTTTTACCAGCTCAACTAGATGACAGAAAATTGAATGTTCGAGGCCAGATTCTAGAAATAAATGTTAGAAATGCATTCATGGTAACTTAATTCTTAGTTACTTAACCTCTCTTGACTGTTAGCTGTTGTCATTGTGATTGTGAATATTATTATCATCATCCTTAAGACCAAATGCTTTTACTGGTATTGATATCTCAGGTAAGCAAGGCAATTCTAATATTAATTATATGTGTCTATACTCACTTCCCTCATCTATCACATGGGGTTAATAATATCTGCTCTACCAATACCAACACTTTGTAAAACAATAAAATAATATGAAATATTACAATGAAATAATGAGATTGACATTGAGACATATATTAGGAAAACATAATTACGACTTTTATTATTACATTTTAAATTATTTCATTCTGACAAGGTAAAAAAGAGTTCTTACCCACTTGAGAAATAAGAAAATGAAGTTGCAGAGCATTTGCAGTAGTTTATCAACTCACACATTGCATAGCGGTCAAGACTAACCTAAAATTCAGTGTCTTGATGCTCAATCAGTTCTCAGCAGTCTCTTAGTGCATTTACCTGCCTTATCCCAAATGGATCCTCCTCCAGCAACTGACAGTTTCTATACCTCTACTGATTGCAGTTCTAGTCCACAGCAAGTCTTGGAACCCTGGGGAATTTTTAGAACCATTTAGACATGAAGTAAAGTCTCAACGACCTTTTCAGTTCAACAGTGCTAAAAGGCAAACTGAAAAGGTTTAGAGAACGTGGTGAGAAACAAGGCATTGCCTGTAACTGTTTATTGTTTCCCTGGTAACTCCACTCTTCAATGTTCTTTGAAATATCAAGGTTCTAACTGTTACAGAGAGAGACTTCTAATATAGGTTCAAAAGTAAAATAGGATATAAAACTGAAGATAGAAAAATAGGTAGAGTGAAAGACACAGACATAGTGAAATCTCAATATTGTACCTTTGATTAAAAGAAGATACCCCAAATGTTCATGGTTAGTTGACTTTGGCTAGTCATAATTTCCACAAAGTAAGATTATGAGTGATTTTATTTTATTTTATTTTGTTTTATTTTATTTTATTTTATTTTATTTTATTTTATTTTATTTTATTTTATTTTATTTTTATTTTGAGATAGAGTCTTGCCCTGTGACCCAGGCTGAAGTGCAATGGTACTCATCTCGGCTCACTGCAACCTCTGCCTCCTGGGTTCAGACAATTCTCCCACCTCAGCCTCCTGAGTAGCTGGGATTATAGGTGCCCACCACCACACACAGCTAGTTTTTGTATTTTTAGTAGAGACGGGGTTTCACCATGTTGGGCAGGATGGTCTCGATCTCCTGACCTTGTGATCCGCCTGCCTTGGCCTCCCAAAGTGCTGGGATTACTGGCATGAGCCACCGCGCCTGGCCGATTGTGAGTGATTTTAAAAATTACCTTTTTTTTTTTCTTTCTGAGACAAAGTCTCACTGTATCACCCAGGTTGGAGTGCAGAGGTGCAATCTCAGATCACTGCAATTCGCCTCCCAAGCTCAAGCGATTCTCATGCCTCAGCCTCCGAATTGCTGGGATTACAGGCATACGCCACCACACTCGGCTAATTTTTATAATTTTAGTAGAGACAGGGTTTCACCGTGCTGGCCAGGCTGGGCTTGAACTCCTGACTTCAAGTGATCCACCCACCTCGGCCTCCCAAAGTGCTGGGATTACAGGCATGAGCCACTGTACCTGGCAAAAATTACTCTTGAAGACATTTTTCAAGTTTTCTACAATGAGCATGAATTACTTTTATGGTCTTTAAAAGTTGGAGGTATATAGATAGCTATGGAAGTTGCAGTTGTTTACCTTGTAACTACGGCACAGTGTTGAGAGTGGGTGGGGAGAGGATGCAGTTAGAGTTGGAGTCCTGGAGTTGGAGTTCTTCCTCCAACTCCAGCACAGACCCAGATGGTTTACTAACAGGAGCAGAGGTTGTTAGAAGCAGCCAGGCCACAACTTGAATGCTTTGCTGCTTAGAAATGTCTTGTGCCAGATATCCTAAGTCATCACTCTTAAGTTTAAACTTTCACAGATCCCTAGGACATGGACGCACCATTGAATCCATTGTTAAGTTTATGGTGTAACCCATCTCCCTGCCTGCTTGTCAGATAAACTCACGCTTGAGGAATTCAACCTATGCAGTGATTCCAGCCAGAGGTATTTGGTCCAAATGAAGCATGGGAGACAGTTTTCTGGAAGCTTCTGGGGAAGAAGTTGATCTATCCTTCTGAGAGAACCAGGATTTTCTCTTTCGATCAGATATGATACATAAATATAAAGCTAATACTGCCAATGCATCCTGCCATTCTTAGGAAGAATCTAACAATATAGAAAGACGGAAAAGAAAGAAAGACCTTTATGACATGAATGAGCAGCCAAATTAAACTAACCCTGAAACTGACTGACACATTCTTAGACTCTCCAATCACAGAAGCCATCATTGAAACCAGTTTACGTTTTCTGTTTCTTGGGGTCAGACATTTGGGTATATAACATCTATATGACTATATAGTGAGAGGCCCCCCTTCATTAGTACCTCCAGTTTGTAAGTCAATGCTCTATTAAGAGTAATTTCCCAGTTGAATTTTTTCTGCAATATTTTCTTTTGACAAAATAAATAGGGATCGGATGAGATAATCTCTATAACAACCTCCCAGATCTAAAAACTTATGCTTCTTTGAAAATTCGAACTATAATTACAGGATATTTTTGAACTTCAGATACTTCAAACTTAAGCTTCAGGTGTTTTGTGAAGCTATTTGCTTTATGACAGACTCCCCCAATTTGAGAAAATTCTGCCAGTTGTGATTTTATGCATATTTGTAGCCTTCAAAAGTGGAGAAAATAAACTGTAATTCTAGCAAGAGGGCTGGAAAATGTAGACAAAGCTCATTAGCCTTGTCAGACATTTGATAAATAATTATAAACTGCAACTGTGGTAAGATGTGTGCATAAAACCAAACTTTGATCTCTTTGGAAAACAAATGTTCCTGTAACAATTTAAAACTTTAATCACACTTAACGTATCTTCAAGTATAGAACACACAAATACTCTTTCGATTCTGCCTGAATCTGGATTATTTTCCACATGTTTGTTAGTTAAGAAGACTTATCATAGACTGCATTTAAATAATAAGCTAAGTAGTTGGGGACTAATAAACAAAATGTTTGTCACACACTAAATGTAATCTTTTCCACATTAACACTGTTGTTAGACTGTAGAAAGATTAAGGAAACCAAAGAAATATACTTATTAACTTTTAATGATTGTTATAGACTGATACCAGAGCTTTAAATTGCTTTTCAAAGTCTAGATTTTATTTTTATAATCAATGTTCTAACTAAGCATTCATCATTATGAAGACAAATCCTGTAAGTCATACACATATCTCTGTCTCCCTCTGACAGACATTGATTTAGAAAGGAAAGACTAGATCCAACCTCCAGGAAACAGCTGTTCTCCTTAGATAAGGAAATCATTGAACTGGCTTTTAATATTGTAAGAGAAAGGGAGAGAAAAAGGAAAAGAGAGATATTTACTACAGGAGCAAACAACAAAAATCCAAACTACCTAGATGACACAATACAATTTATAATTCACAGAACATAACTTAATTATCACATTTCTTGATAGCTGACTTTAAACTACAGGTTATGTTTTCTCCCGAAGCAAAATGGCCAGCCTTGCCATTGATAGCAAAATAAAACATTCTGAGAAAAATCGGGTGGCATGAAAAGGTTAAAAGAGAACAGCTGAAATCTTGAGACCTAATGAAGTTGCAACACCTGACAGACCACTCTTGAAAGCACAGGTAGCTTGAAGAACGCTAAATACCAAGGAAAATGTTTGATTTCCCTCTTAAACTAATAAGTCTACATTGAAGAATGATTTAAAACATGCACAAGACTATCAGAATTCATGCAAATTTCCCAAGGTATTCAATGCTGGAGTACTATTTGCCCAAACTTCAGAAATTTTAGAAATGAAGGTACACTTTAATTTGGTTGCCAGAAATGTTCCCCTTTTAAGAAATTTAAATTAGATTCTCCTTTTCTCTGTTGCTTCAGTCAAAGTCTCTACTGGAACCTTCATAATGTCAACATTAAAAGAAAAATCATATCTCAGATCCTTGTTCTGACACTGAAAAAAAGGAAAAGCATATCTTTTTTTATATTTGGAATTAGATACTGCCTTAAAAATGAAAATATGTATTAAGGGAAGACTATGTCAAGTCTCTCAGCTGTGTTTTAGCAACGTATTTCCTTGGTCAACAATTCTTTTTTTAAGAACTGGAGAACATAGAAGTGATTTCTCTTTCTCAAACCTACAAAATACTTCGAGGCTCTGTGAAGAGAGGTGTCCACGGAGTAAATGAAAGAAGATACTTCGAAATTTTTTTATTAGCTTGTCAATGGTTCCTCATGCTGCATGAACTACCAGAGCAGGTACTTATATTGTATGTCATGCTATTCAATCTCAGTATACATTTTGTTTTCTTATAACCAAAAGTGGTTTTAGGTGATGTATTCGTAGGATTAAATAAATCAACTGCTAATTTTCAATTAAAACAACTCCGTCATTGAGGCATTCACCAGCCTGGAGAATACAAACCTGAAGACAATCCTCAAATCCTTGTTTGGGGGGATTAAAATGCATTATATGATTTAAAAGAATAGATTTAACTTTCTAATTGTATTTACTCTGCCCTAATACTAAAATGAGTTTGCTTTTCCAGGCCACACATCAATGGTAACCTGGTATTTAAAAAATAATAATAAATGTTATAAATAGATACAAACTGGCTAATACTGATTTTTAGAATTATAAATGTGCAATCTACCATTATGTTTTATTGAAAACACATATAACATTAAAATGCATGATTCGTGATAGAGTAGTAACGAAATCATCCATAATCCAGCCATGCAAATAGAATTACTATAATTGCATTCAAAATTACAGATCAGGCTGGGTGCAGTAGCTCATGCCTGTAGTCCCGGCACTTTGGGAGGCCAAGTCAGGAGGACTACTTGAGGCCAGGAGTTTAATACTAGCCTGGGAAATATAATGAGATCCCTGTCTCTACAAAAATAAAAATAAAAACATTAGCTGGGAGTGATGGCATGTGCCTGTAGTCCTAGCTCTTTGAGAGGCTGAGTCAGAATTGCTTGAGCCCAGGAGTTTGAGGCTGCAGGGAGCTAGGATCACACTGCTGCACTCCAGCCTGGGCATAAAGTGAGACCTTATCTCAAAAAAAAATAAAATAAAATAAAATTAAAGTAAATAAATAAAATAAATTGCAATAATCTTCTCTGTGCATTCTTAATTCTTATACTTGCTCTCTTTTTGGAAAAGAAACCCAGAGACAGAGCAGAAAGAGTTGGGGTGGATAATAAGGGGAAGAAAGAAACAAAAAGAGCCACAGATGATGGAAGAGAGATGAGATACAGAAGGAAGGAGATGGGAGAGAAGGAAAAATGAAGAGATTGAGTAGAAAGAAGAGAGACCAAGAGGAAAAAATAGGCAAGGGATATCTCCAAAAGGAGGCTAAAAAAGGCTTCTATTGGACATTTTTTAAAAGTCTGGAGGTAGACAGACCAGCGTTGAATCGGGGGCTCGTAGCTTTCTACTCCACCATCCCAGCATCTGGCTTCAACAGCAAGATCGTGTCGTTTTTGATTATGCCAACAATCACATACAAGTTGTAAGCCTGCAGAAGAAGGAAAAGCAGGACAGGCAGGAGGTACCTCTTAGTGGATTGGCTCCCTTTAAACTGTTTTCCTGGGATTCCCACGCAACACTTTCTCTTGTATCCCATTGGCCAGCACATAGTCAAAGGCACACAGGGTTATAAAGGAATACTATAAAGCAGGCTGTGGATGTAGTCCAAAATTGAGCAGTACCCCAGTGAACTTTGGGATACTGTTACTACACAAAAAGGGGAAAATTGAGCAGTGGCTTCCACCATGCTACAAATTCTTTAATTAGCAGTAGTGTTGTCTGCACTAGAAAACAGCAAGCTGGATCCAGATTGTCTCCAGTGAAATCCTGGCTCAGCCCCTTATGAGCCCTGTGACCTTGCACAAGATTCTGTGTTCAGTTGTCATAAGGCTTATGTGAATTAATATATGTAAAGCACTTGGAATGGTGCCTGGCACACAGTAAATACTCAAGATATGCTAATTAGTGACAGTTTATTTTCTAATGTTAGTTTATTCTCAAAACAATGGTTTGCTGCTTCCTGAAATTCTGTGCATTTAAATATGTGTGAAGAAATAACTTAGATTTTAGAAAATTTCTTTAAGATCTTAGCTGTGTTGGTCTATTTGCTAAGAATCTTCTAAAAGTTCCTTGTTATTTAAAATTTGGCAGGTTTTTAAATTCCTGCCAGTAGTAACATTGTGCGATTCTGTGATTGTGATTGCTTTATCTTTGTTATTTGAGAGATTGGGTAAGGCTGCATCACTCCTTAATGCCCGAGGGTTATGTAACATTTGAAAATTGCATTTATATCATGTTGCTGATACTTTTTCAAAAATGTCAAGTCCACTTTTTTTGTAATTGAGTTTGGATCTAGTGGGAATGATGCTCTTGAGGGCCGAGAGAGAGAGAAACAGAAGGAAAGAAAGAGAGTGTGTTAGGGAAAAATCCTTCAGAAATAAAAAGGTTAACCCCTGTTACCAACTCATGAACTATTCTTATGAACTGTGAGCCACTGACTAATAGCCCTCCTGTGGTCCTTGGCCTCTGGCTGGGCAGGAACACTCTTCATCTAAGGATGCAGCAATAACACCAACGATTTGCTTAGCACATTTCCGTGTCTCTCTTTTCCCACCCACAGCTCAATGAGTGCATTATTCCCATTTCAGCCATGAGGAAATCCAAAGCTCAGGAAGCCTAGACTGAAATCTCAAAGCCGTGGGTGGCTAAGTCAGACACAAATTGCATACAGCCTCTTCCAATATACCCCACCCCATGTAGAACTTTACTGATTTCATTAAACTCCTAAAAATGTATTTGAAAGGATTGAGCAGTTTCAGAAAGAGGCACACAGCCTAGTGGAGAGCAACCTTATCTCTAATTATAGGATGTGAGTTCTGTCTTTTCCAAGGGTTTGAAGAGAAGGTAAGTCTCTCTGTTTGCAGAACTGGTTTGCCAATGACGTCAGCGTGTATCTGCTATCACATGTAGATATGTAGAGGGGATTGGAGGGTTTGTTTTCAGGAGGGAAGGGGATTGTTTTATTTTGGTTCAAGGAAGAGGACTGGAATGTTGTTTCATGTTTGTGTTGTGCATAAGTGTGCACATGTGCATGTATGTGTGTGGGAGGGGGTGGTTTGGGGTACCCAAGAGAGATAAATAAAGCAGATGGCAGAGAGGTTGGCATGACATCTAAGGGTTATTAGCTGAAGGACACACTTTTAAGTTTTCCTGACAGAAGGTGTAATCAGGTCTCAGGCTATGGAGCCAGAGACAGCAAAACTAAAGGCACCAGCAATGCTGTTTTAGGAGATATATACTGAGCATACCGTTCTAATCAAATCTCCAAGAGAAAGAATTCTATTGACTAGGAAGTGTGGGTCCTTGATGATGTATTCAACAGGTTTGTTGAGGACCTACCATGTTACACCAAGGTGTGAGACACTGCCAGCTGGGTTTGGCATTAGGTTTTCAAAAATGCTAGACTTGGGAGTATCCGTGCTCTGGGTCTAGGGGTAGGCATTGTTCCCGTACTTCAGTCACTTATAAAGAAGACACTAACAACACCGTTGAAATTCTCTATAGGAAAAAGGCATAACCATAAGTGATATTTAGATATAACTGGAGCTACCCATTATAATTGCTCTAAACAAACAAGTATATGGAACAAGGAAGACAGAGGGGTTAGTAAGGACAATCTGTCAGCTGAGCTCCCCTGCCTTTTGAATAACAATAAAAATGTAATAACAATAATCAATCATTCAATGAATGCTTTTTATATATGCTTACAGTGTCAGTGCCTGTTCTCAGTGGTCTGTGTGCCTTGACTCATTTAATCCTCACAATGCCCCTTTGAATGATAAACTATTAAGCACCTACCATTATGAACCCAACTGGACAGATAAGGTCACATGACACACAGCAGTTAAGTAACTTGTCCAAGGTCATACAACTTGTAAGGGGGGAGCTGGGATTTGAACCAATCACAAACAAAATTGGGTGAAATCACGTGTCACATGTGGTGGAACAGCCTCATCCCTACTGATCTCTCCAGAAATTTTGGAGACAGAGCGGCAGCTTATATATTTCCTCATCACTAGCTCCAATTTCATGCTTTTGCTGAATGATTTCAGTTCATAGATTGTCTTATAATCCCCTACATATATTCCTTGTTCTGTACCACAATACACAGATGTGCTACACAACTCCATTGAAAAAATTTTTCTATATACATATATATATTCACTCACAATATTCATATGAGTCCCAGAATTAGCAGAACAATTTTGAAGGAATTATAATACAAAAATTAGATTTATGAAAAAAATTAGTTTTTGAATCCCATTATGCTTGAGATTAGGAATTATAATTACAAAACAGCATTACCAATATGGTAATAAACATGTATTATGTTTAGCTAGAATAGCTTTTAAAAACATAAATTTGAATACCTTCAGATGAGTCAAGCACTCTTTTATTCAACCCAGACCCTACCTCTCCCAACTGTTTCAGGCCAACTTCATTAGCTTACAATATTATCCTGGACTGTGAAAGCATTTTTACTTGCCATCCTAATAACAACTTACACGCACCAAGAAAGTTCAATGCATAGGTTGTCTGTCAGCTTTTAGAGTCCAAAGTCAAAAACCAGGAGGCAGGATGTGGAATTTGATGTAGTGAGAGTCTAGTGTGAATCTCCTCCATATTCTAGAGCTGGAAAAAATATCACCGCTCAAGTGAGGCTAAATCATAATATTAATAAATAAGAACAGAAAAAAAAATTATTTCTAATTAAATTAGCAGTATCTACAAATCCATAAGCCTTTTGCCAACTGAAGAATGATGAGGTTAATGAATTTGGAAAGGAGAACTTTATTTCTCATAAAGGGTTGCAGCTGGCGGGGTGGCCATTCTGCCGGGCTGGGAAATATAGCCTCCTGTCAGAAGCCAGAAACAGATACTTTGAGGGTTGGCAGAATAAGACAGGAATTTATGCTGAACTGGGTGGTGAAATATACATATTCAATAAGCGATAGGAGGAGTCCTGAACATTTATGAAAGGAGAAATGTATGCATGTGCAATTGAGCTTCATGCCCCTTCATGGGTCCCATGTACAAAAAATGGCAGCATTAGCACGATCAAAGGGTAGAGTTTTTGGCCCTTTGATATCAAAAGGTGAAGCAGAAGACACAAAGACTCTTACTGTGCATTCTCTGTAGACTGGCCAGAACCACTCCAAGATTGGTGATCTCTTATCAGGCAAGAAAGGAGGGTCAGCATTAGGCAGTTGGTTGATATCAGTTAGGGGAGCCTCTTTAAAGGGCTGGTTTCTGTTTAACCCTCAAGGAGGAAAGCCTAATGGTGGTTAGAAAGGGAGGGGTTCTGACCTCCCCATCCTGTCATGGCTCAGAGCTCAGTTTTCAAGGTTACACTGAGGTCCCCTTGGCCAAGAGGGCATCTGCTCAGTCAGTTGAGGGACTTAGGATTTCATTTTTATTTCTCATCCTCATAAAACAGAACAGTATGCAATGTAGTTCATGCACCTGGACTAGGGAGAGAGACCATGGGTTTATGTAAGTATAAGCTAGGTTACTGGGAAACAGAAAATTGGGAAAAGGGAGGACTGTTAGAACTTTAAAATAACTGGAACCTTTGGATGATACCAGCTGGTGGATTTAAATAAGGTCATATTAGGCAGGCTAGCAGGCTCCTCTGGGTCTGTCCCAATTTTGCTGAAAGCCTTAAAGATAGTGGTAGCTCTCATTCAATCATTTATTCATTCTTTTAAAAATATTTATCAGCATCCATTCTGAGTCACACACTACCCTAGATCCTTGGACTATATATCATGAAATAAAATGGACAAAATCTCCTCATTTGGTAAGAAAAGCCAGACCATAAACAAACATAAATTATATAAAAGCTTCTGAAAGTAGAAGTTCTCTAAAAAGGGAGGGGGTGGTAGGGTGAAAGAGCCACTTTGGACTTTATGAAAGGTTTTGAGAGAGTGAGGGAGCTTATATTACAGAAGACTCTCAAAATTCAACGTTCAGCTTTCTGTTCTTAAAATGATCATCACTTCTGCTGTTCAGAGCCCAACTCCTCACCAGTGTCCTGGCTTTCCTTTCCTTCTGTTCTCCTCCCCTTTATTTGTTTCTTTTGCAGATGTCCCATTCCTATTTAATATGTAGTCAGACTAGTTGAGTTCTCTTCTATTTTCACTCTCCTACCAACCTAGACTCTCAAAATTTACCTTCCACCCCACGGTAAATATCAAGTTATTTTTTCCCAGCCAAGACATGTATAGCAAATTACCAATCATCCTGAATCTACAACTCATCTTTATTCTCTTTGTATTCACCCTCTTTCCAACTTGATTCCTAAGTGTCTGTGCTGAGCCATTGCACTCTACCTGGAAAGCAAGCTGCAACAAAGCCATTACTTTGTGTGGTACTATTTGCACAGTGACTTTTTTTTCACTAAAGTAGGACGAACTTTGCTTGCTGATATTTTATATGAAATGTAAGAAAGATTTCTACATTCAATTTTTGCCGAGGACATAATATGTATTGTAGAACAAAATATATTTGCTGTTATCTGAAGAAAAATGACTTTTCTTTTACAAAACAAGTTTCATTTTGGAAGAACCATTAGCAAATAGAACCATTTGTTAAGAGTTGTAACGAGTAATTTTAGTCACGGGTGCTAAAGATAATGAACCGCCTCTCTTTTGCTTATTACTGGAAATGGCCAAATCATTATGGATCTCGGTAGTAACTAATGGTCTAAAACAACAGGGTTTGGCAAATGAGTATTTTATAGCTCAGCGACTCTTTGAATGAAGGCTAGACCATTCAGGTATTTAAGTGTTATCCAAGGCCTCTTCAATTGAGCAAATGGGTCTATAATAATTAAAATACTGTAAACACAGTGTCACAGTTCCTGAGTTTTCAGAGAGATCCTCTGTATTCCTAAGGGAAGGAAATGAGGTGTAGCCTTGTTAGGAATGCACTGTTTATTTACATCTAGAAACATCTTGACAAGCTGGTGGAAGAGCCTCATTTGGGAACCCCCAACCCCCAGCTACCCTCCTCTAGAGATCCCCCAGAAGTGTCTGTGATGGGGGCAGCGAAGGCCACAGCAGCTGAGCACTCTCTAATGAGCTTTTCTGGAGCTTCCCATCTCCATGAGCAGCCCTCAGCCTTCCTGAGTCAGATTTCACCAACATATCACCCTCTACACAAGAACTCAACTCATCAGGGAGACAAATTGTAGTTTCTATTTTTAAAATGATTGGAGACACTCTACATATAGGAATGCTTTCCTTCTCCTCATCCTTTGGCAAATATTCCATTTTGACCAGAGAAAATGTTATTACAATCTCTTCTGGGGAAAGGAAGTGTCAAATTGTTAGAAGTGTTTGAACCAGAGCAACTCCATCTTGAATAGGGGCTGGGTAAAATGAAGTTGAGACCTGGGCTGCATTCCCAGACAGTTAAGGCATTCTAAATCACAGGATGAGATAGGTTGGCACAAGATACGGGTCATAAAGACCTTGCTGATAAAACAGCATGTGGTCAAGAAGCCAGCCAAAACCCACCAAAATCAAGGTGACGATGAACGTGACCTCTGATAGTTCTCAATGCTATACTCCCACCAGTGCTATGACAGTTTACAAATGCCATGGCAATGTTAGGAAGTTACCCTATATGGTCTAAAAAGGGGAGGCATGAATAATCCACCCCTTGTTTAAAGCATATAATAAAGAAATAATCATAAAAATGGGCAAATGGCTGCCCTCAGGGCTGCTCTATCTATGGAGTAGCCATTTCTTTTGTTCCTTTACTTTGCTAATCAACTTGCTTTCACTTTACTCTGTGGACTCATCTGGAATTCTTTCTTGCGCAAGACCCAAGAACCCTCTCCTGGGGTCCGAATTGAGACCCCTTTCCTGTAACAAAATGAAGTAATCCTAATACATAACAATTTTAACTGTGGCCAGCAAATAGTCACTGGGGGGAGATTACTATTCCTTCAAAAATTTATTCTAAAGAACAAAAGCTATATTATTAATCATAGTTCTGAAATATTTTGTTGACCTTCTGCTAAGGATATATGAGAACACTGAACCAAAATATAACAAAAGGCACTGAAAGGAGGTCAGGCAGTGAGGTCAGGTACTAACATTAATTAGTTGTAGCTCTGAGGTCTGAAAGAAACTACCTGAGTAGCCACAATAAATTGGCTTGCAGGGAATAGAAAAAAAAAAAATCCCTCCAGGGACACTTTCAAGAAGATATGACCCAAAAAAGGATGAGGTTGATTTTTGATTGAGTATTTGGGGAATGTCATCTCCTATAGGACAGAGTTCATGTCTTTTTTCATTAATTCCAGAATGCAACTAGTCCAGGGCACTTACCAGATAAAGATTTAAGTCATTCATAGAATTAGGAATTGAAGGAAGCTCAAGAGGCTACAAGTTCCCTGCCTATAGGAAGAACTCGATTCAAAAAAATTGTATTTTTTAAAATGGAGATTCTTGTCTTATTTTTCCTCAGAAGAATCCAGAACAAGATATTTCAAAAATTTTATTAAGGCAAGTTGTTTTGCTTAATATTTCTTTAGAATTCCTCTTAACCTGTCAAATGCAGGAGCAGACAACAGCTGCTTAACATCTTTCAAATAGCATTGCTTCCTTCCCATGAAGGTGGTGATTAAGGTCTTCCTCTCCCCAGGGTTCTAAGCTCGGGGAGAGAAACCTAGGTCTTTAAGGTCTTTAATATTTCTTCTCCAGACTGTTCCCCAAATTATTAATAACATTTCAAAAGGAATGTCTTAGCGGTCTCCTCCAAGTTCTCAACACCCTTCCATCAAAAGATTTATGCTTCTGCAAGCAGTTGCTTTTAACATCCTTCTCTTCCTATTTTAAGCAAAATCTCTCTCTCTTTTTTTTTTTTTAAGAACTATTCTTGTCCTATGTACTATAGAGTGACCAAATGTCCCAGTTTGCTAGGGATTGAGGGGGCTCCTAGGACCTAGGGCTTTCAGTGCTAAAACCAGAAAAGTCCCAAGTTAACTGGAATGAGTTGGTCACCCTATGAATTAAAGTCCAGCCTCCTCTGACTGGTGGTGAGAGTGGTGAGAGGCCCACTTCTTGCCACCTGGAGTGGTTCCTGAACCACTTTACAGAGCTCCTAAGTCTCTAAAGAAACCAAACTGAAAATCATGCTCTAAGGAATATTTGGAAGAGTGCTAAGTATATTGCAGGGTTTTCCAGCAGGCATACTATTGCTTTTTCAGGCAGGATAATTCTTCGTTGTGGGATAATTCTTCATAGCTGTCCTATGTATTGTAGGATGTTTTATAAAATCTCTGGCCTCTACCCACCAGTTTCCAGGGGCACCCTCCCAATTGTGACATCCTTCAAACATTTCTGGATATTATCAAATCTCCTTAACACCTGTCCACTTGAGAACCACTGGTGTAGAGTGATAATTATCTCATCCTTTCCAGGTTGCAACCTATAGGTAGGTCATAAAACCAATGCAGCAGAGCATGCCAACATTGAAAGAAAATAAAAAGGAATGAAGGCAAATAGAATAGGGTAGGATAGGACAGAATAGGATGGGATGGAATGGGATGGGATGGGATGGGATGGGATGGGATGGAATAGAATGGAATGGAATGGAATGGAATAGAATAGAATAGAATAGAATAAGAAATAGAGTCTCACATGTAAAGATGAGTATTATTCTGCAAACTTTTGTTTCATATTTATACATATGTGAGGGTACATATTCTAGGTCACAATGTAAAATTATTTTTTACTATGAGTTATGGTCAAAAAAGTTTGAAAACACATATGCTAGTCCTGGTCCATCCTATTTGCACATAGGACATTTCCACAATAGGACATTTCCAACTCTGCTTTCAACTTCTCACTCCACTTAGCCTGATACTTAGTTATCACTCTGTTGCAAAATCAATCCCATCAATAAATCATATTTACAAAGTTTGAATTCTCCTACATGAATTACCACTGAAACCTCTGCTTGCTTTTATGTGTCCACTTCTCCAAATTTTCAACATCACCTTGAACTTAAGTGCACTAAAACAAGTGTCACTGACAAATTTAGTATGAATATATTTTACCCCACGATGTGAGTCGCTCACTGTAATTGTGTAGGCTCTCAGAGAAATACTCTCAAGGTGGAAGTTTCTCCTACTGGGTAGCACCATTCATCTCTGTCCCCTCAGGCTCTGCAAATATAGGAGGTGCTCAAATCCAAGCCATTTCTCACTTTGAGCTTCATTTCACTGCCTTTCTCTGAGCCCACTACTATTTGGGGAAGTCAGTCCATCCACGGTGTTTTGCTTTAAATCAACGTTGTTCAGCATGCAGTTGACTTTTTCAGATTATGCACAGACCACACCTCACGGACACAGCAATAATAAAAATCAGACCCGGGGGACTCTGACGGAGTGCCTAGTAAAGAAAATAGCTGATGTTTTAGTCTTCCTGAAGCCGTAAGAACTGAGGGCCTGGTAGATTTGTAGGCCTTCATCAGGGATCCGTTGGTCCATTAGAAAGAAATTATGGTGGCTTTGATTTTTAGTGGAAATAAACCTTGCCAATAGTCCATCAAAGATCATTTGTCTTGGTCTTCCATTCACTTAGGTCAGGAAGTAAAAGTCAGTGAAACGGAAGGATTTGTGTTTTTCGAATTACGCTAAGCATAATCAGCCTAGGCTGGTGTGACCTCAAGGCCAGGGAACAGGGAGGCTCAGGAGCTGTCTCTCCACAGTAGTTCCGATCTAACCCCAGGTGGGCATGGGATGACAGTGAGGGACGTTCAGGGCCCCCCAGATTCTTCTTCTCTTTTGCACTGACATTGGGGGTGTTCTGGGTTGAATTGCATTCCCCATAAATTCATGTTTTGGAGCCCTAACCCCCAATACCTCAGAATGTGACCTTTTGTGGAGATAGGGTCTTTACAGAGGTAATCAAGTAAATATGAAGCCATTAGGGTGGGCCCTAATCCAACATGACTGATGTCTTTTAAAAAATGGGAAAATTTGGAGGTACAGAAGCCCACAGGAAGAACACCATGGGAGGATTGAGCTATGCTGCTGTGAGCCGAGGAACTGCCGTGAGCTGAGAGGCCTGAAATGGGTCCTTCCTTGGCACCTTCTGAGACAGCGTGGCTCTGCCGACACCCTGACTTTGGACGTCCAGCCTCTGGAATTGTGAGAGAATAAAAGTCTTTGTTTTAAGCCACCTAGTTTGGATACTTTGTTATGGCAACACTAGCAAACTAATACAGTGGAAAATTGAACTATTCTTTTCCACATACCACATACACACACCCTACAAATACATACTACATGTATAATACATACCACATATGTACACACAATGTATACACTGCATATAACACACACATACACACACACACCCTGACATTTTCATTTTTCTTAACTATCTTTCTCTTCACTTTTGTTACTAAAAGACCTCTTTAAAATGAAATAGAATCCTCAAAAATAAGATTAGACCAATTCCCTCTCTTTTTCTCTCTCTCTCTCTCTCTCTCTCTCTCTCTCTCTCTCTCTCTCTCTCTCTCTCACTCTTGCTCTCACTCTTTCCTGTGAAGTAATGAGTAGAGAAAGTTTAAAGCACATGTCCTAGGTGGCATTTTGCTAATAGCAATTTTTAAAGCACAACCTAGATTTTCTGAGTCAGGGTCAATATTCTTCACAGAAGCCCATCTCCAGCTTTCATATGTTTATGCATGGAGTTCAGTTTAAAATGCTGACTCTGGTTGGTGAGTGGGGCCTGAGGTTCTGCATGTAACATACCCCAGGTGAGGCCAGCGCTGCTGCTCTGTAGCCACATTCCATGAAGGGGGCTTTACAGAAAAATGGTGCTTTTCAAAGCTGACCCATCATCAAACTGACTGAAAACAAAATTTCTACCAGTTTGGCCCAGAAACAAACAAACAAACAAAAAACAAACAAAAAAAAGATCCCTAGGTGATTAAGATTATCACTGAGGTGTGAGAACCACTGCTCCATATCGCACTGCTTTTTGGTTGGATTTTCACATTATAGAAACAAGGAGGAGAGACTGCAATTCCAGAATTAGGCAGCATAGGCTCAGACAACATGGAGGCAAGGCCACAGGAGGATTCCTGACCTAACTGAGAGTGGGAGTTAATCACCATACGGTAAAGTTGGGTGAGCATTTTGAGCTCTGTTTTGAGGAGGAGGGTGGCATTAGGAATAAAAGAAGGAAACGGAGGAGGAGTTAGAAGTGTAGACACTAAATCCAGTTAGAAACCTATGATGTCTCTGACACATGGCCCGCTTTGAGTTTCTAGAGGCACAATCCTGATAACTAACAGAGTGAGATTTCCACTTAATGTTGGGAATTGAAGAACTCCAAAATGATAATTCAATACTCACACCAGGACCAGGAGACATCACAGATGTGGACTTCCCAGGATATGGGCAAATTTCCATACCAACCTTGTGAATACTACCACAGCAACAATGGCATAATATCAGATTTAATGCCATTTTCTGGATTAAGGGTAAATAAAGCTACGTTTGTCAGTATGAAGCTCTTAACCACACTTAAATCTCCTACCCATTGAGCTGAGTTGTAAGAAGTTACTGTTTATGCCTGGAGTGCCCTTCAAAGTTATGTGCCCCATGGATCCTCGATAAATACTTGTTAACTCTCTGATTGAACCCCGCCATGAAAGCTGAGCACCTCTGTATTTTCCACATTGGATACATCAGAACCAAAGAAGTGCCAGGGTGGGAGACTCCTCCCATCTCTATTTCTCTGTAAGAACTCCCTGCACTGCTTATAAATATGCTAATTAAAACCTGCATCAAAGAGAAACCACATTTCCATATTCCCAGTTTCCTTTATGATCAGAGAATGGATCAAAGAAAAAACACATCACCACATTCCTGTTATTCTTTTAATTCCTAATTTAGAGGTCAGACAGACCACATGTGGGAATAGAACAAGCGATGCCAAGTCTGTTTAGGGGTAGAACCTCATATAAGCTCAAGCGATAAGTATTTTCAGATTCTTCCTCCACATGCACTTATAGGGATGGAAAAATATCTTAGTTCTTTTACCAGATATATTCTTTTACTAAAAGATGATAATCAGTTTTATGCTCAGATATTTGAAATAAGAATCATTGTAAGCCTTAATGTGGTATGTAATGGTCTATTAAATTTTAGACATAATGCCTAATTTAAAAAATAATATTTAGGCTTTCAATTGTAGCTTAGCTATAATGAAGAGATGAAAAATGAATTTGGCCCTTTTAACTGAAAATGTTCTAAGATGCATCCCAAAACTGACTCACTTCTTTGGTTATTTAACTGACGATGACTAGGTTAAGTTTGAAAATTATAATTGTTGACTTTTCTTTCAATATTGTCATGTCATTTCTTTTTGTTTTAGTTTTGCAGACCCAGAAGTAAGAACCTATGCTGTGAACATTAGTAATTTTTCTAACAACTTAGTGTGAATTAAAGAAATTAAAGTGTGCCACTGTATTTGTTTGAATAGCTTATTTAAGATTATATTAGTCATTTTGCTTTCCTTTTGTGAAGGTGCTATTGACCCTAAAACAATCTTATTACACTTTTTAAAGCAAGAGCCTATACAGAATACAAATCAGCATTTTATTTCACAGTTCCAATTAGATAAACAATTCAGAATACATTTCAATATACTAAATAATTTGAGTCTAATAACAATGTATTGACTATAGTGAACTAAAATGAATACAATTTCTTAATGTCTAAAAAGTAATTATTCACCCTGTTATTAAAAGGGTTGCTAAATACACTTCCCAATTTGAAAAAGAAGGGAAGAGAGGGAGGGAGAGAAGAACTGAGATACTGGAGGGAGGGAGGGAGGAAGGAAAGAAGGAAGGAAGGAAGGAAGGAAGGAAGGAAGGAAGGAAGGAAGGAAGGAAGGAAGGAAAGAATGGAGGGAGGGAGAGAGGGAGGGACAGAGGGAGGGAGAGAGGGAGAGAAGGAAGGAAAGAAGGAAAGGAGAAAAAGGGAGGGAATCTTTAAAAGCAAATTGCTACTGAGTTCTTCTTATTATTTTTTTTTGAGATGGAGTGTCAGTCTCATCACCCAGGTTGGAGTGCAATGGCATGATCTCAGCTCACTGTAACCTCCACCTCCCGGGTTCAAGTGATTCTCCCGTCTCAGCCTCCTGAATAGCTGGGATTACAGGCACCCACCACCATGTCCAGCTAATTTTTGTATTTTAGTAGAGATGGGGTTTGCTATATTGGCCAGGCTGGTCTCGAACTCCTGACCTCAGGTGATCCACCCTCCTTGGCCTCCCAAAGTACTGGGATTATAGGCATGAGCCACTGTGCCTGGTGTTGCTACTGAGTTCTAAGTTCTCTTTAGCTTTATGTGACCCAGCTGTGTCACTGTGGCTGCACCATAACTTCCTGAAACTTAGCTTCTAGAAAATGAAGTTATTCAATCAGACGGCATCTGAAATCTTTTTTAGTTCTGCCATTTTCTGATTTTGTGCAATAAAATCAGTCTCAAACTATTCATAAAAGTTTTTTTATAGACATTTGGTACTATAAGTTTTACTTTAGAAAGCCAGAATTTCTAGAGCTCTCCCACATTCTTTTCCGGTGCTAAAAAAAAAAAAAAAAAAAAAAAAAAAAAAAAAAAAAAAATTCCTCCAACTTCCACAAGGAGATTTTACAACTCTCTTCACGGGTCCAGAGCAGAAAGTTGCACAGTCTGCAGCACTATCAGTCGTCCTTTTAACTTGAGAGAGAACTCTCTTACTGGAAGTTGCTTCACAGTCCACCTTGCAGAGACTTGTCACTAAATGGCCCCAACGAAGCTCCCTTGAGCTTCCTCTTCTTTCCCACACAGCCCAAAAAGCATTGCTTCCCCACTTCCTCAGCCCAAGCAGAGGTACCATCATCTTTCTGTTCTCTTGAGTCCCAGTTCTTTTCTCTACGCCATTCTTCAATGATAAATGTCTTGCTTCAATGTGATTTCATAGCTATTGATATCATCATCTCATCATTGCTAGCTAAGTTTTCTTAGAACCACATACACACACACCACACACACACATAGCCATAGACATGCTTTTGCTTTTTTATTGAAGTAGAACTTCCATATGGTAAAGTACATAGCTTGATGAATTTTAACTAACATACTGTAAAGTGCACAGACTCATAAATGAGCATATGGATTCACCAATGTAACCACCACCCAGTTCAATACAGAGAACATTTCTAGTACCCCAGAAGGGTTCCTAACACTACCTCCCAGCCCTGTGACTCGATTTTCCTAATTCCAAACATCCACACGTGTAGAAAGAAAGCATCTTCTCCACTTGATGTTTAGTCATATCATGGCCTCCTAAGATTGTCTTGGTTTTCCACAAGTCCTTCTTCATCTTGCTCTCTTCCAAAAAGCTCAGTGATTCTTAGCCTGCTCCAACACTCTCATTTCATTCTGCGCAGAGCAGACCCTGTGCTTAAGCATGATAACAATAGCAAACACTACCCCACATGTATCAAATCTCTATCTACTCAAAATTAGCTCCTCCAGAAAGTCTTTCTGATAACAACGTCTGTCACTTATTGAACGCCAGCCTACACGGTCACCTGGAGAAGAAGAGGAGTGATTACTAGTCTCACTTCTACAATTCAGGAAGAAGTGACACATACAAGAACAATGCTAGACAGTAATGAACAGAGATATTCCTCATTCAACAGATAAGGTTCACAGAAGATATTGTGCCTGGGATTACACAAAAAGTAAATGGCAGAGACAGAGTTCAAAGCCTATGTATCTCCTCCTTTTCTTCAACGCAGTGCTTTCATTTATTTATTCAACACATATTTTTTGAGCTCTTACTATGAGTTAGCTCTTACTACGAGTCAGGTCAGGTCCTATCAAAGCTACACTATGCACTGGAGACACGACAATGAAGAAGACACACTAAAAACAGTGAAGAAATCTCTGTTCTCCAGGAACTTACATTTTTGTGAGAGAAGGCAGCAAAAATACAGGATAAGTAAGTAAAATATATAGTAGTATCAGATAGTATTTGATGTGTGGGAGAAAATTAAAGGGAGAGAAGTGCAGGCATTGCATTTGGCAGATGTTACAGTTTTAAACAGAATGGTCAAAACAGGCCTCACTGGGAAGGATAGTAGAGGGCCAGCTATGTGGTTATCTATAGGAATAGCATGCCATGAGGAGGGAACAGCACAGGCAAAAGTCCTGAGGGAGAAACAGTCAGTTGGCCAATGTGGTTGGCATGGGGCAAGAGGGATGAGAGAGGGAAAGAGCAGTAGGAAGTGAAGTTAGAGGCATGGGGGTTGGGAGTGGAGGATGGCATCCAGGTTACATGTGGCTGTGTAGATTACTGGGATGATTTTGTCTCTACCTTATAATTGTGACTACAGAAGAATGCACTCTCTGTGTGTGGGGCTATGTTATTAGAAATCCAGATTTTTAGAAACATTTATATGGACCACTTCCCAACTATGAGCTTCTTGAGAACATTATTTCTCTGAGATTCCAAAATACCATACCAAAGAAAGCAAATATACTATCACTTCCCACCTCTCACATCCATACAGTTCATGGCATCAATATTTTCTGCCAAATACTGGCATGGCCTCAGAATTCTAAAAAACTAATTGCACTTCAAAATGTTTCTGCATATCTATTACCACTTTTCAGCTGCATTCACAGTGGTAATCATTCATACCTACATCAGAAACCATTAAAGCCTAGTATTCCTCTCCATAGAACATTTCTAGCTACATTATATCAACAACTGTGTGCATTATGAGAAACACATATCAATAAGGACGGTGATATTGTAATTGTGTGTTGCAATTTACAAAACATACTACCAGAAATAAGAAAGCAATATAATGTTTCATTTTTTCAACAGCCACCAATGGTATGACTATAGATTGTGAGAACACATCACACTAATTGCCAACACACTGTGCCAGTGCAAACATGAAACAAAATGCATCCTGGATGCAAGCATCTAAATCAGAAATTCTTTTTTGTTGAGACAGAGTCTCGCTGTGTCACCCAGGCTGGAGTGCAGTGGTGCAATCTCTGCTCACTACAACCTCCATCTCCCAGGTTCAGGCGATTCTTCTGCCTCAACCTCCCAAGTAGCTGGGATTACAGGCACCTGCCACTAAACCTGGCTAATTCTTTTTGTATTTTTAGTAGAGATGGGGTTTGACCATGTTGACCAGGCTGGTCTCAAACTCCTGACCTCAGGTGGTCCTCCTGCCTCGGTCTCCTAAAGTGCTAGGATATAGGCATGTGTCTCTGTGCCTGGCCTCAGAAATTCTTAAGTGTAATCCAGGAAACACAAGCTATTCATTCATTTATTTAATAAATATTTATTAAGACCATACCTTGTGCCAGAATTGGAAACTTAACGGTGAGTAAAAATAGACATAGTCAGTGCCATGGTGCAGTGTCCATTAACCAAATTGTCATACGGGTGCCACTATAATGAACACAGGGTGTATGTGCTATGAGAGCCTGTTGGAGGGGAATGTGACCACGGAGGTGAAGACTTACCTGAGAAAGTAAAACTGGAGCTGCAATCTGAAGGACTAATGGGTAATTAACTAGGAAAAATGGGAAGTAACAGTGTTCCAGAGAGATGAAATGACCTGTGCAAAGGCCCTGTGGTAGGAGGAGCATGGCAAGGGCATAAAGGTTGCTGGTGTTGCCTCCACATTCTTCCCATGGGAAATGGGTGTAGAAAAACTTAGAACAGAAAGTGTAAATATCACATGGGAGATCCAGAAAGTGGTTACTGGAATGAAATCTGATGGAAGCAGTAACAGGGGTGGCTTGTCCACAATGTTTTCTCTATCACCTCTTCCCAAACTTGCCCTTCCATGTCTGCAGCCCAAGAGGCTGGTTTTATTTAACATTGAGAGCAGTATAGTGGCTGCCTCATTTCTCCAGAGACAGGTACAATGAGGTTCAATAAATGAACAAATGACAAGATACATCTTAAAGCATATGTGAGTTATAAAGATGAGAAGAGAGAAAGAGAAAAGGTGGGGTATGGAACATGGATTCTATAACAGCAAGAAAGAGTAGTAAGAAAAAGATTCCCTTTCTTAATATTATACTTGAACACCAAGATACTACAGTGTCTATTGTGTTCTTAAGAGTTGGCAAAATATTAGTTCTTTTGGAAAGCATATAATCAGGTCTATTATTACAACTATTTCTTACAGCTAAAATTAATATTTTCTGAAAAATGGCAGTGATGTAAATGAAAAGGCTATGCTGAAGGAGTTTTTATACACCTTACGGAGTCCTGGATTATTTGAATATTACTACCTTTTTTGCTGATGGACAATCACTCTGATTTAGCTTACAAAACATTGAGCAATCAGTGTGAGAACTACTTCGTTATCCCAGTCTTGAAGTTCTTCTGTGTGATGAATCTGAGACCCTGATGATATTTATTCATTACATTTTTAATGATATATCAGGTTTCCATAGCAATTCTTGTTCCCTGGAAACTTCTTCCTTGCAACACACATTTATTGCATGCTGCATTAACAGCCTGATCCTATTGTTCGAGCTGTCTCATTAGCTTGAGTAATCTGAATCTATTTCAAAATGTTAACCAGTAACAATATATAGAAAATATGCTTATTTAGGAATAATATGTACTTAAGGAAAAAGCTCACCTTCAAATCACCCTTTGTCCATGAAGCTTTTCTTGACCCTGCAAGCCATAATTTGTATTGCCTTAGCATACCTAAGGGTTTATGTCACTCAGTGTAGTGATTAAATACATACTCTTTTATATTGTTCATCAATTTTTTATGTTAGTCCCATTGCTGCATCTAGATTATGGTTTCTATAAATGGGAAGCTGTTATGAGTGGAACTGTGTTTCCCAAGGGGCTGTTGATGTCGTAACCCCAACTACCTGTGAATATCACCTTATTTGGAAATAGGGTCTCTGCAGGTGATAGGGCCACGTTAAGATGAGGTTATTAGGATGGGCCCTAATCCAATGTTGTCATATCCTTATTAAAAAGGGGAAATTTGGACACAAGAGACAGACATGTACAGAGGGAAAATGGCAGAAAGAAGAAAGAAGCAAAGCTATTGGTGTTCAGGGAAGGAAGATACGATAACTGGGTAAATCAGATAAAACTTAAATGGAGGAGTTTACCTTTGAAATAGACAATGCTGGATAGGATTCGCAAAGGCAGAGAAAAATATTCTAGACATAGAAAATAACAGAAACCTAGAGGCTTCTGCCATTATAGATTTTTTTTTTCAGGAACATGGAATAAATATTCAAAAGAGTCTAGAATAATATGCCAAGACCAGATATGAAGAGTTTTTATGCAATGCCCTGGATTTATTTGGTAGGAAATAGGAAGACAGTAAAATAATTTAAGCACAGGATTTCTTTAGGAAGATTGATTGGGATGCATATTGAAGTAAAGAACCATTTAGGAGATCATCATAATAGTCAAGAGGTAGTCAGATTAAACCAGAATGACAGATCTAGGAACGCAGCAGAGAAACTAAAAAAGTTGATTGGGGAGGAATATAGATAGAGCCTGATAATCGAGAAGACCACGATGTTTTAGGGTGGTTGGCCTGGCAGCAATGCTATTACCAGAAACAGGGAAATCAAGAAGATAAGCTGGCTTTTGAAAGGCCCCAAAATTAGAAATGCTGACAAGGCATTTGGAAAAGTAGAATTTGGAGATGGAACAGATTAGAATTAATGATACTAATTACAAAGTAAAATGCATTAATGTAATTGTTGAAGCCATTATTATAAACAAGACAGCCATGGAAAATAGTGGAGAGATAGAAAGTGGACGGGAAAGAAAACACTATTAAATCCTCATTAACTCACACAATTCCTGACATGCAGGAAACATCAACAAATATTTGTCGTTAAATTAATATGGATGAAAAGGAGGAAGAGAAAACTAACGGATAATGAAAGAGACATTAAAAGAAGCAGGGCACGGAAACGTCAAGAAAGAGACAATTTCACAACCTAGAGGTCGGTCAATAGTGTCAAATACTGTGAACAAATCAAAGCACGTAAAGCTGAGAAAAACTTTGGGTGATTCAGAAGAGAAAGAATGATTAGAAGTTGGAGAAGCAGAAGTAGACTAAGAATGCATGAGAAAAAGGAATAGTAGATAGGCAGGTTATCATAGTTGAAAACAAACAAAACCAGGATTCTAGAAGCCATCAACACAGATGTTGCCATCATGAGGGTACTAATATGGAACACAGTGAAGAAGGAACTTAGGTACTGAAGTTTCTGGGCAAGATTGGTATGTCGTAGATGGTTGGGTCCTCTCCAAAAGACTGTATCCATTTTCAAGAGGAAGCATTTTGCTAAGAGATAGTGGCAAAACAAAGATATAGGAGTATCAGTCAAAAGTAAGAGTTGGCTCATCCCTCTTCCTAAACAACTGGCTCAAGATAAAGTGAACAACAGGATTTCTTTCAATGGACGCAATTTCTACAGAAATGATGCTGTCACAGAAAATAGACATTTTAATTGGGGAAAGTGGAAGAAGCCTTTGAAGCAAAGGTGGGGGTAAAATTTCTTTCTGAATAAATAAGCATTCCATAGATTATAATGGAAGGGGCTAGTGGAGGGGCAGGAGCTGCAGAGTGAGGTTGGTAAGGATCCCTACCACATTCCTGGGAAGACCTCTTCCACAGATGTATGAGAATTATAAGACCATCAGTGAAATCTTATATCCTGAACTTAACATATGGTTAGTGGGCAGTGATCGGTACCACATGCTAAGCTTTGGTAAGTAATGACAAAATAAGAATAATGTAATTTTTTCTCTCTGGTTGCGAGTTTATGGTCCTCTTCATAAAATCCTACATTTTTTTTTTCTTTTCATTGCCGGTGATGCTTTATTTCCATTGCTGGATTTTCTTTTTAAGTCCTGGCAACGGTCTTCATAGTTTGTAATGAGTCCTGTTGAATGGAACTTGCTTTGATTAACATAAATAGAATCTGAGGTACACTATACACTGGCCTCCCTTCTCTCTTTCTGTTACTCTTTGCATATGGGCATGTATAAAAGATTTGAAAGAAAACAAATGTTTCTGATACAAACATTTGATGATTGATGATGTTTGATGATAAGATGAAAAGTATTGGTCCCACTTTCTGGCCTAACATCAAAGAGGTAAGTATGATAACACAAGCCTATGAATTTACCAGGAGGAAGAAAATAACAAGACAGTTAACACTCACAGAGTAATAAGAGGACACAAACTCAAGTTTGATGCCTACAGAGAAAAGATCTTAGAAGGGTACCTTAAAAAAATACTGATTGTAAGCCCTGATGGCTGAAGAAAACTCTGATATCCAGCTCTCTAGGATACAATTCAGTCGACCCATCCTTGGGACACAGGAGAAAAGATGAAACCAGAATCCTACATATCCCTCCAGTGAAGCACAGAAAAACAGATTATTACAGAACAGGCTTGGGATTCGGATGTATTTAATTTCAAAGATTCTAAAAATTGATATTTGAGATTGGAAATTATACCTCATTCACTGCTGGAGTTTTGAATGAATTAAGAGACAAAAGAATCAGGCAGATGGAGACTAAAGTGTCAGCTTTATTAGCCTTTTGGAAAACCTAGCTTAGACATGCGACAACAATGGGTTTCCTAATTTCAAAGCCAGTGATTACAAAGACCTACTCACTGGGTCACAGACAGCACTGCTACTGCAGACATCCCACTTACACCATGGAAAAGCAGAGCAGAATGGGTTCTTGGCTTGGAAAGGAGAAAGAAAAGAAGGCACTCGGCTACGTGTCCTATTCCTGTTTCCATGTTTCCACTCAGACAATTCACTCCCTCACCTCTGGGAAGAAATGAGTGAAGAAGCAGAAAGGAGAAGGTGACACTTTCTTTCAGGTCCCTTCCCATGGAAACATCAAGCTGAGGGAAAAATTTCCACCTGAATTCCCCACCAGTCAACTCTGAGTACAATCTCAACTGCCCTGAAGTTGACCCAGGAAAGCCCTGAACCCTATTGTTTTGGTGGCCCTCCTTAGAGGAGGTGACTAAAACTCAAGCAACAATGAGAACCAATCCCCCAGGGAAGCACGGGGAGATAAGAACAGGAAGGAAAACATTTCTAGGGGTATGCAAAAAGGCACTGCAGGCCCTTTCTACCCACTACTCTATTTTTTTCCCCTTCAAAAAGTTTAAAAAAGTAATTGAATTTGATGCCAAAATTTTAAAACCAGGATATTGCACTTAAAATTTGGGGTTACTGTCTTCCGTTGAAACACTGAGTGACCTGGTACCCCTCAGCCTATATCCGACATCCAGCCAGATGTATTGTTCTTGCACCTTTGTCCCAGCCACAACCTGCTTGCCTGATCATTTCTGTGTTCTTCTGGCCCTTGGAGGGACTTGGGTTAGTAATTCTTATCTATGTGAAACATAGATTGATTGTTTTGCCTTTGTACTCCTACAGAAAAGTATTAAACAAGAAAGCTCAGCCTGGCACAGTGGCTCACCTGTGTAATCCCAGCACTTTGAGAGGCCGGGGCAGGCAGATCACTTGAGGCTGGGACTTTGAGATCAGCCTGGCTAACATGGCAAAACCCAGTCTCTACTAAAAATACAAAAATTAGCTGAGCATGGTGGTGCATGTCTGCAGTCCCAGCTATAGGGAGGCTGAGACACCAGAATCATTTGAAGCCAGGAGGTGAGACTGCAGTGCGCCGAGATCGCACCACTCTACTCCAGCCTGGGCAACAGAATGAGACACTGTGTCAAAAAGAAAACAAGAAATCTAGGGAAAAAAACAAATTGAAATGGTAAGAAAAATTTCCCATATGCAAATTAGAAACCGGCACACTTAGAGAGGTAAGGGAAGAAGCAGCAATGGAGAGGAAAAGGCAAATGGCAGCTGAATTGTCAAGAACCTCATTCTGGAGTAAGAGAATCAAGATTATAGAACTGCAATGTAAGTGACAAAAGGCAGCCAGCTGAGAAAACCAAAACACTGCATTTAACCAAGAAAAATATTACTTTGAAAGTCACTAACCTTCTTGCCAGTTAGTTTTTGCAAAAGACAATGTTCTATAAAACCAATTGTAGGTTAAAAGTATTACTGTGATTGAAGACAATTCAGATGGACAAAGTGCAAGCCAAGGAAAGCAGTGGGCTTGGATTCTGGCAGAAAATCACCTCCAATTCGAGACATGGGTAGCTGCATGCTCCTCCTGCCAAGTCCATTCTTTCTGTTAGTAGGAATCTGAACTATTATGAATGAATTAAATACACAGAACATCCCCCAAATTCAACTCTCTGATTTAACCGCTTCTCTTTTATTTGTCAGGCAGCAAAATGTAATAGAATAGTTATCACTGGATGACTTTGACATCTGTGAAGCCTGGTCAAAATGGCCATTATTCAAAAGGCTATTTGCCCAGGAACTTGGGCCTGCACTTCAGTTAACTTCCACCAGATGGTGATGGGTTCGTGCAGCAGGTCTCACACTTTTAGCTGCAAATCCTGGAGGTTGGAGGTGGGAGGAAGAGTTTAAAGGTAGATATTCTGGGCCCCACCTGAAAACATACTGATTCCATAGGACTAAATAGGTTACAGGTGGAGCCCAATATTCGTATGTTTTTTAAAACTCTCCCCCAGGGAACCCTGACCTGCAGCCAATCGAGGGAATCACCGATATTGACCACAGCTTTACAAATCTGACTCCCTCAGAAGATATTAATAACTGCAAAGTCAGACATAAACATTAAGAAATACATTTTGAAAAGCAAAGTAAATAAAACGAGTATATTATTTCAAATAGTAATCTAAACTCTTCAAGAAATGTGTGGGAATTGGTAAACCACACATGCAAAACTGTAACAAAAATAGCTTCCTAGTCACATGAAGTTGCTTTCAAAGTAACTTCCTTGAATGAATCTAACCTAAATACCCCCAATGAACCATTGGCTCATCCTATCAAGGATTTTCACTGGCTTTATATGCAGCATAGGGCCTTTTATATCGTAGAAGGTCAATCTGGTCTTATGAAGTTAATTATTGAATTTAGTAAAACCAAAATATCACAACATCTAACAACTTGTTCACTATGAGCTTATCTATGAATTAGATAAGGCATTTAACTTCTCTGGGTCCTGATTTGTCAAATAAGGCAATAAGAGGATTTGACCAAAGTGCTAAATTACCAATGAGAACCATTTCATGTCTAATACCAATAGCCGACATGTATATAGTGCCAAACACTTATATATGCCAGACACAAGGCTAAATAATATAAATGTAAATATAAGTGTATATACAAAATGACTATATTGAAATATATCTTCGTAACAGTCTTCATAACAACCTGTGAGCTAGATCCTATTATTATCATCCACACTTTATTAATAAAGAATTTAGATACAAAGAAATTAAGTGACTGACCCCAAAGGTAAGTAGCATTTGCCAGAGTGGCAAATAAACAAAAATGTCAGGATTTCTTTTCTTTCTTTTTTTTTTTTTTGAAACAGAATCTCACTCTGTTGCCCAGGATGGAGTGCAGTGGCACGATCTCGGCTTGCTGCAATCTCCACCTCCCGGGTTCAAGCAATTCTCCTGCCTCAGCCTCCTGAGTAGCTGGTATTACAGGCGCACGCCACCATGCTGAGCTAATTTTTATATTTTTAATAGAGACAGTTTCACCATGTTGGCAAGGCTAGTCTCAAACTCCTGACCTCAGGTGATTCGCCCACCTCAGCCTCCCAAAGTGCTAAGATTACAGGTGTGAGCCACCCGGCGCCAAAAGTCAGGATTTTAATCCTGAAAGTTTGAGTACACTGACTCTTAGAACCAATGACTGCATTCTTTTCCACTGTCTTGATTGGTTTATAAAGTCAGCCACATAAAATGTATAAATATGTCTTTATCTCTTTTAACATCTAAGAATACTAGTTATATTACTAAAAGCTTAGACTTTTAACTAGCCTAAATTGGATAGGCCATTATCTAAAATAGGACTTAGGTGTGAATTGCCTGACTAAATAAAATAACCGTAATTATGGAGCATGTCCCAGGCTATCTCTTTTTTTGTTGTTGTTGTTTTTGTTTTTGAGACGGGGGCTTGCTCTGTCACCCAGGCTGGAGTACAATGGCATGATGATGCTCACTGCAGCCTCGACCTCCTGGGCTCAAGAGACCCTCTCACCTCAGCCTCCCAAGTAGCTAAGACTACAGGCACATGCCACCACATCTGGCTACTTTTTGTATTTTTTGTAGAGACAGGGTTTTGCCATATTGCCCAGGCTGGTCTTGAACTCCAAGACTCAAGCAATCCACTCTACTTGGCCTCCCAAAGTGCTGGGATTACAGGCATGAGGCATGAGCTACCATGCCTGGCCACCACAGTCTATCTTAATAAACATTTATTGAGCACTTGTATGTGCCAAGCTTTGTGCTAGGGATTGGGACAAATTAGACAGAGGCCTGAACTCAAAGGCCTCACATGCTAGAGAAGAGATGGGAGAGATGTGGACCATATTTGCTGACATATAAGTCACACAGGTATCTACATTATGTGTTAACTTTCCCAAGAAAATTTTTTTGGGTAAAAAAATAAACCATGTAGGTATTTTCATCAGATATATTTTGACAGTGATTTTTAGAGGGTAATATATGGAAAATACATTTTTAAACATAAAGTATGCTGCATACTAAAATCTAGTAAGACAATTAATGGATATCCATTATTAGTCTGCTAGCTGAAAAAAAAAGTTTTCATAGATAAAATAGAAAAACACTAACATTAATAAACACTGGCACCAATTAGGGTGGTAGAGATAATAAATTTAAATCTCAAATGATTGGAGAATGACAGAGAATCTGATCAGTTTGGTAACCTGTGCCTTATCATCTTCATTAAGAAAACTTCCAGTAGGACATGAAAGCTTAATCTTTGTTAAATGCTTTGTTTTGGCTCACTTCCCACAATGTACATTTTCCACTGGGTAATGCATACTTATTGGCCAAGCTGATATTTGGAAAGGCTGTTTGGGGAGCTGGCGAGGAACATTAATATACACTAGCAATTATGGTATTAGCCAACTATTATAATATCGTTGAGAAGTGTCATAATTAGTAGCCAATGGCTGTGTGAAATCAGGTAAAATATATACAACTGTCAGTAAGAAATACATGGAGAATTGGGAGCAGAAAATACAGATTTGCAAGTTAGCATACGAGAGAAAAGCAGAAGTGGAAGAGAGAAGGGATTGCCCCTAGAGAAAATGTAGAATGAGAAGAAAATATTCAGGACAGGTGATTTAAAGAGTTTCTCTTTTCCTCTTTCTCTTTTATCAGAATTCATAGTGCTGGTCTCATGGTTGTTTTGGCCTTGTGAGAACTGGAATTTAATCTTAATGATAAATGTACATCCCAGAGCAATCAATCAAACCAATGAACTATTGCAGAACGCCTGCACTATAGGCTCTGATAAAGTCTGCACTAATGTAAAAGGACTTAGAGTTAAGATAAAATTAGGATAGAGGCCCTCTTATACAAAACAATTTGGAAATTTCATTTGAAAAGGTCAATTGATACAAAGGACTGTAAAAATGATACATATCTAACCTCAGTGTTCTATTTTAACCAAACTTTTTTATGTAAAGTAAAAGCTTTTTCATGAAGTGTGGTTCTGCTGAATTGAGTTTTTCTGTTTTTTGGGGTTTTTTTCTTTACTTTTTCCCCCAAAAAATATTTTTTTGAGACAGGGTCTTGCTGTATGTCCTAGGCTGGAATACAGTGGCACAATCACAGCTCATTGCAGCCTTGAACTCCTAAACTCAAGAGCTCCTCCCACCTTAGCCTTGTGAGTAGCTGAGATCACAGGTACATGCCATCACACCCAGCTAATTTTTTTATTTTTTGTAGACAAGAAGTGTTGCTAAATTTCCCAGGCTGGTCTCAAACTCCTGGGCTCAAGAAATCCTCCCACTTCAGCCTCCCAAAGTGTTGAGACTACAGGTGTGAGCCACCACACCCAGCCTTCCCAATATTGTTATCTTCTTTTTTTGTCTACTTCCAATTTAACAGTAATTTTAAAATGACTGATATGATTAGGCTTTGTGTCTCCACCCAAATCTCATCTTCATTTATAATCATTCGTAATCCCCGTAACCCCCACGTGTCAAGGGAGAGACCAGGTGGAGGTAATTGGATCATGGGGGTGGTTCCCCCATGCTGTTTTTGAGATAGTGAGTGAGTTCTCACAAGATCTGATGGTTTTGTAAGTGTCTGACAGTTCCTTCCCCACACACTCACTCTCTCTAGCCTCCTGCCACGTAAGACATGCCTCTTCTTCTTCCATCATGATTGTAAGTTTCCTGAGGCTTCCCCAGCCATGTGGAATTGTGTCAAATAAACCTCTTTCCTTTATAAATTACCCAGTCTCAGGCAGTTCTTTATAACAAAGTGAAAATGGACGAATACAATGATCCATCTTTAGCCTTTCTAAAAGAATTTAATTTTTTTTTTTTTTTTGAAACAGAGTCTCGCTCTGTCACTCAAGCTGGAGTGCAGTGGCATGATCTCAGCTCACTGCACCCTCTGCCTCCTGGATTCAGGATTCAAGCAATTCTCCTGCCTCAGCCTCTACCCTGAGTAGCTGGGATTATAGGCGCCCACCACCATGCCTGGCTAATTTGGCATTTTTAGTAGAGATGGGGTTTCACCATATTGATCAGGCTGGTCTGGAACTCCTGACCTCAAGTGATCCACCTGCCTTGGCATCCCAAAGTACTGGGACTACAGGTGTCAGTCACTGCACCAGGGCTACAATTTAATTGTTATATAAATAAAAACTCCTGTCTTCTCTCTTTCTCTCATATTTCACCAGTTTTACACAATATTCAATTAATTTACACCCACTTGGGGAACAAATACAAGTGACTCTCGGTAAACATAGGGACTGTCCAGTGTGAGTGGAAGGGCCCAGGCAAACTGGGGAGTCCATTAAGAGGGTTTCCATTGGCCATAACGGCTCATTCACATCCAATATCTGAAACACATTTAAGTAGAAAAAGAAATGCACCATTTCAAAAGAGTAAATAAAAAGTAAGTTTAACTTTACTCCAAGTTAAAAATTTCACTTTGAAAGTCAGTAGTTACAAGAGGCCTAATTCTTTGTTGAAACTTCTCAGTTACTTTGGAAGTCTGTCTGAAGTGCCAGTCTCTCTATGAACCTTCCTTGATGTTCTAAATCGGCAGTGCTCTCTTGTTAGGAGACCCCTTAACAATGTTTTTAGACCTCATTTATGGTACGTATATCATTTTACTGTCAGTGCAGACATTTATAAATTGATCTTACCTCTTTTTATGGGGTATATATGATATTACTTTATCCAATAGACTATGTCTTTCTCATATACCTTGCAAAGTCAATGTGCTTTGCACATAGTGGGACTTTGTATATGTTAAATTGCAATGAGTGTATGTGTATGTGTGTGTTTGTGTATTTGTGTGTCTGTGTGTGGTGAGGCAGGAGGCAGGGGGAATAGAGGGAAAACACTTAACCTCATTCCTTGTTCATAAATGCCCATCCTCACGTGAGATTTAAAAAAAAAATCCCAGAAGTTCGCACTCATTTCTTTTCATATTTCTCTATATGTTGTTATATTACAATGTTTAAAGCCAGGAAGAGTGGCTCACACCTGTAATCACAGCACTTTGGGAGGCCGAGGTGGGTGGATCAGTTGAGGCCAGGAGTTTCAGACCAGCCTGGCCAACATGGCGAAATCATCTCTATTAAAAATACAAAAATTAGCTGGGTGTTGTGGCATGCACCTGTAGTCCCAGATACTCGGAAGGTGGGACTGAGGTGGGACAATCACTTGAACCTGGGAGGCAAGGCTGCAGTAAGCTGAGATCGAGCCACTGCACTCCAGCTTGTGCAACAGAATGAGACCCTGTCTCAAAAAAAAAAAAAAAAAATTACCTTGCTACCTCTTCAGTAAATATCTCAGCAGTACACACAATATTTAGTTATCTTTATAACCCAGTTTATTGACTCAATGTTTGTTAAATAAATAAATGCACAAAAGACTGAACTGGAACGTCTCCTAAAGATTCAAAGAGGGTCAGAAATGAAGAAGGTACAGAATAATCACTAAAGAAAGTCCATTTGATCCTACTTTGACTATCTAAAGTATATTCGATTGTCTAATACTTTTTTTCCCCAGGAAAGTATATATAATGTTATTAAATTTTAGAGCCAGAGAGGTCATTAGAGTTTAGCCCATTTCATTTTAAAAATGAGTTAACAGATTGGCTCAGCGTGACACAGCTAGTCATTAAGATAAAAACCAAAGCAACAGTAAGTCATTTTGGCGACATCAACTCCAATTACCTTCTGAAAAAAAGTGGATCAAATCCTATAAATAAAAGTCCTTTGGCAATGAGAATGACTGATGGGAGTTGCAGTGGGCTATGTGGCAGTAAAGGATGGAAAAGGAGAGAGGCCAGAATGGGGGTTTCTGACTTAGGTACGTCTGCTTGCCACATTGCCCCGAAGACTGTGATATGCTCTCCGTCTCACTAGAAAGCAGCAAAGGTCGGACTCAGCTCAGATCTCCTGATCTCTGTATCAGAGTTCTAGCATCTTAAACAAACATACAAATGCCACTTGTTAAAAAATACATATTTAGAAAGCCTTAGAAATCAATTAAATTAAAAAAAAAAATCCTCCACAAAATAGTCAACATCACTTTCATTTGTTATAAATATTTCTGCAACACAATTGTAAACCTTAAACAACTTATAAAAGATAAAATATCGAAGATATTTAAAGAAATAAGAAATAGGATGTTTAAAAGAGTTGAACAGTTTTCCCAAAGTCCAGCAACTCAAACATTTACATGGGGAGTGGAGGGATGAAATCAATTTTTTTCTTTTAAACTATAGTTCAACAAACATAATGAGGGAAATTATGATAAAACCCATAAAAAGCTAGTTTTCACTTTGACTTTTTTTTTTTTTTTTTTTTGAGACAGGATCTTACTCTGTTGCCCAGGTTGAGTACAAAGGCACGATCATGACTCACTGTAGCCTCGACCTCCCGGGCTCAAGCTATCCTTCCACCTCAGCCTCCCAAGTGACTGAGACTACACATATGAACCACCATGCTAGGCTAATTGTTTTTATTTTTTTGTTTTTTTATTTTTAGAGACAGGGTCTCTCTATGTTGCCCAGGCTGGTCTTGAACTCCTGGGCTCAAGCAATCCTCCCACCTCAACCTCCCACTGGGATTACAGGCATGAGCCACTATGCCCAGCCTTTCCACTTTGAAACTTTAAAATCATCCTTTGGAACTGGGAAAAAGAATGTCTTTGGGGGAGGGGAGATATCTGGCTTTTGAAGAAGTCAAAACATTTTGGTTTTAGCTTACAACAACAGCAAAAAAGCCTTTTATTTTATTTTATTTACTTTTATTCTTAAAATTTCAGCTTTTATTTTAGATTCAGGGGATACATGTGCAGGTTTGTTACTAAGGTATATTGTGTGATGTTGAGGTTTGGGGTATGATTATACCTGTCACTCAGGTAGTGAGCATAGTACCCAGCTTTTCCACTCTTGCCCCTCTCACTTCCTCCTCCCTCTTATATCCCCTAGTGCCTATTGTTCCCATCCAAAAAGCTATTTCAAAATGGTGAAATATTAACATCCCCCACCCCTGTAGTTTTTTTGTTTTGTTTTGTTTTGTTTAGGATTTTGAGCTTTTTTATAATATTTTTCTACTATGCAGAGATTAATTCAGCTGGCTGGTTTCTAGCCCATCAAGTAAGGAAGTGTCCACCACATGTAGGCACTGTAAGTACTTGTCAACTAAACAAACAAACAAATATCACACTCCAGAAAATGCCTGCAATTTGGAGGGTGAATGTTGCTTCTTCGGGCTGGGGGGACGTTTGCCTGCTGCTCTTATCAGGAGAAATCTTCATTAACATGAGATTGTGAACTCTGGGAATTCTCTCTTAGCTGAGTATTTATAGCTAATGCTGGAGGCTTAACTCTTTCTTAAACAGACCAGTCATTTGACTCTGCTTTCTATCCCAAGCCCCATGCTGACATTCACTCTCCAGGACAAATGCAAGCACACAGCTGAAGAGCAGCCCAAAGGGCCACTGCAGATGTAGAAGAATAAAAGGAGGAATGCCCTGCATAGGAAGGGGAGGGGGAAATCACAGTGAGAAGAAAATCAGTTCAAGAACCATTCTCTGAGAGTGATCAACGTGCCAGGCTCAATACTTGGCACTGGGAAAATAACGAGTCCCAGAACCGAAGGAGTCTACAATTTAGGGAGGGAGGGCAAATTCACACTCAGATTTAATATAACATCTCATGTTTTATTACAGAGACTCTGCAATTAACAAGGGCTGAGAAGAGGGGAATTGAGCCAGGTGTAGGGGAAGTTTCTGGAGTGAAATAGAAGCCACATAAAAATGCATACAGGCCTGGTGTGGTGGCTCACGCCTTTAATCCCAGCACTTTGGGAGGCCTAGGTGGGAGGATCACGAGGTCAGGAGTTTGAGACCAGTCTAGCCAATATGGTGAAACCCCATCTCTACTAAAAATACAAAAATTAGCCGGGCGTGGTGGTGCGCGCCTGTAGTCTCAGCTACTTGGGAGGCTGAGGCAGAAGAATTGCTTGAACCCAGCGGGGGTGGAGGTTGCAATAAGCCAAGATCATGCCACTGCACTCCAGCCTGGGCGACAAAGTGAGACTCTGTCTCACAAAAAAAATAAAAATAAAAAGCAAAAGCATGCAAACATAGGAGTGGGAGGCACTGTCTTTTTTTGGGGGGGGGAGGTTATTACAATTTCACATTTCTAGGTCATGTGAAAATGTTTACTTAACCAAAGATCAGTATAAAACTGAAGCCTGCTGTTTTATGGTGAAATATCTATAGCCAAATATAATGTGGAATTGTATAATAAAAATACAGAACTATTTAGTGAAAAAGGTAGATCATGCATGAGGAACAATGAACTGTCCCAGTCTCATAGATTGTCTTTGGGACAGAGTCCCACTCTGTGGCCCAGGCTGGAATGCAGTGGTGCCATCCTGGCTCACTGTAACTCCGCCTCTTGAGCTCAAGTGATCCTCCCGCCTCAGCCTCCCAAGTAGCTGGGACTACAGGTGTGCACCACCTCCCCCCCCAGCTAATTTTTGTATTTTTTTTTTTATAGAGATGAGGTCTGCCTAGGTTGCCCAGACTGGTCTCAAACTCCTGGGATCAAGTGATCCACCGACCTTGGCCTCTCAAAGCTTCCAATCTCATATTGATTTTCTTGAGTCTTCATCTCATTCTCCAGAGCAGGGGTCCCCTACCCTGGGCCACAGACCAGTAGTGGTCCATGGCCTGCTAGGAACCAGGCCGCACAGCAGGAAGTGAGTAGAGGACAAGTAAGCAAAGCTTCACCCGTATTTATAGCCACTCCCCATTGCTCGAATTGCGTGTGAGCTCCTCCTTCTGTCAGATCAGTGGCAGCATTAGATTCTGATAGGAGTGTGGACCCTATTATGAACTGTGCATGCGAGGGATCGAGGTTGTGTGCTCCTTATGAGAATCTAATGCCTGATGATCTGTCACTGTCTCCCATCACCCCCAGATGGTACCGTCTAGCTGCAGGAAAACAAGCTCAGGGCTCCCACTGATTCTACATTATGGTGAGTTGTATAATCATTTCATTATATATTACAATGTATTAACAATATAAATAAAGTGTACAATAAATGTAATATATCCCAAAACCAGCCCCCAGCCATCCCCAGTTCATGGAAAAATCGTCTTCCATGAAACTGATCCCTGGTGCCAAAAAGATTGGGGACCACAGCTCTAGAAGAATCTATTCTATTTTGTTTATTTAAAATGATCTTGTGTTGTTACAGACACAAGGCATTTCAAACCATTCATTCAGTGAGTCATTCATTCATCTAAAGTTTACTGGAAACTTCTTATGTCCAAAATGTTAGCTTTCTACACAAATAAACAGGTTTAACTAGTCAGGAAGATAGACTGAAATTTAACCCTGCAAGACTGAAGTAGAGAACTGTGGAATCCCTATTAATATTAATGAAGGCTAGGAGTCCCTGTGAACACAGGGTTGTCACAGTAATTGAGGCAGTCTCTGAGCTGCCTGGGAGTAGGGTACCCCAGATTTGGGCCAGATCTCGGAAATTAACACATAAGAGTTGGCTCTACTTTTCTCTCCTTTTTCCCCTTCTATTTTGGAAGAAGGAAAAGTTGAAGGCTAGTGCCTGCCAGGGAGAGAGGTGACTCTGACAGATTGGAAGGCAGTCCCATAGAAGGATGATTGCTAGGTATTGGGATCAGCTTCACATTGAAGGTTTGATGCCTAGAGGGAATGGGCAGTACAGTAGGGGGTTTTCAGGAATGAAGCCACAAGCCTAGAGGTGCCAGGCTTCAGAGACTCAAAGTGTTCAAACTGCTCGAGGCCATTTAGAGCCAAAGCTGCTAGTGGCTGCAGGGCCGTTTGAATCCTGCAATCCTGGAGTGAATACAATGCCAGGGGCTCCAGACAGGGAAGGGAAGGGAACAGAGCCATATCATAACAAGGCTAGAGTTTTTGAGACTGAAGGGGCTGTTTAAACCCTAGGGCGAGTACAATGCCAGGTTCCCAACTCTGAAGTGGAAGGAAAATGAGTAAGCTGGTGACAACACTTAGACTCCAGAGGTTTCCTTCAAAAGTAGGGACTGTGCAATAAATTCTTTTCCTAGACCTTTGCATTGAAATTCAACAAACAATTACTGAACATCTAAAAATTCCATGGGACTGTGTTATGTGCTTCACAGACAAACTTACATCCCCTCTTCTGTTGGTGCTCCAAATTGAATATTCTTCCTTGCTAACTTATAGTGACAATGTATATGTATATTATTGAATTATATTTTGCCAATAAAACTTTTAATTGAGGTAGCTTCCATCCTAAAGTTCTCCAGAGACCCATTCACGAAAAGAGAAACAGGCTACTCTAGGGTTAAACTTCCACGGATGCTGGCAAGCCATCTTGCGAAATGTGAGCAAACTGCAAGCACTTAGTAATACAGAAGGGAACAGAGTGGGCCGGGGGAGGTATGCACCTGCTGCAGAGTTCATTCAGAAGAAAATAAACTTAAAAGTAGGTGGGAACTTAGATTCATTCAGTTTATTTAACTCACTTATTCTACAGACAAGGTTTTTGAGAACCTGAGAGGTTAGGCAATTGTCCCAAATTATATATGTAGGTTCCCCTTTCTTAACAAACATTTGCCTTACATATTTGAGGTTATTTTTTCACAAGAGTACCATATACCTCTGTTAACAATTCATAAATGCTTTTTTCACAATAACAAAGACATAGAACCCCAACTGAATCTGGGCCTTCTCTTTCACCATGCCACCTGGCTGCCCCAGCACCAAAGCCCAGTGTCTGTCACTCACGGAAAGAAACCTTCTCCCCTTTGTGTTAGTTCGAATGCACAGGCCAGATCTTCCTCTGGTGAAGTGTCATATGTGACTATTGACTCAGGAGTACTCCCCACTGCAGTGGGCTGAATGGTGGTTCCCTAAAAGATATGTCCATGTTCTTATTCCTAGAACCTGTGGATGTGACTTTATTTGGAGAAAGGATCTTTGCAGACATCATTAAGGATCTTGAGATGGGGAAAGTTGGGGAAACCATCCTGGATTATCTGGGTGAGCCCTAAATGCAATGGCAAGTGTCCTTATAAGACACACACAGAGGAGAAGACAGATACAGTAGATCGAAGAAGGCAACGTGAACACAGAAGCAGTGATTGGAGTGATGCAGCCACAAGTCAAAGAAGGCTGGAAGAGGCAAAGAACAGGTTCTGCTCGAGCCTTTTCAAGGAACATGGCTCTGTCTGCAACTTGATTTCAAACTTTCAGCCTCCAGAATTCAGAGAGAATAAATTTCTCTTCTTCTAAGCCACCAATTTGTAGTGATGTGTTACTGCAGCCATGGGAAACAAGTACAGCCTCCAATGACACGTCCTGATCCTTCTGCCACATTGATTTCTCCTTCTCTGAAATGTCTATGAATCTGGTCATTTCAACACTGGGACAGGACTCAGACACCACAGAAATCAGCAGCAATACTTTTCATATTTTTTTAAGATTTCTTTTTCTTAAACAAATTAAGCTTAATAAGATAAGGATGAATGTTCCAGCTTTGTATCAAAATAAAAGTTTCCTGACTTCAGAGTTTCCTTCACATTTACCAGTTACCTCCTGTCTTCAGTGTCCTGTAAAATTCAGTACAGGAGTAGATACAATAAGGCAGAAAATTAGCCCAATATAGCTCCTTGCAACATAAAGCAGCTGCCTAGTCCAGGCCATCATTATTTTCTGCCTTGATTATAGATATAGCCTGTCTTGCTGTCTCTATTTCTCTAAACTAATCCAATGCTTCTTAAATGGTATCTTAAACTGCTTTTGTCCATGACACTGGTAAGAAATACATCATGTGGCAGTGTACAAATATATAAAAATAGAGAGAGCAATGCATGCTGCCTTTCAAAATTCTCTTTCATTCTCTGTCTTTGTCTTAAAGTATGGGCCATGACCTAAACAGCTGTAATCCATACTCTAAAGCTGCCGGGCTGCATCCCATACTGATGCTGTGGCCACCTTTCTAAAATACGCATCTCATAATTTCTTTCCCTTAATTAAAATCCTCCCATGGCCCCCACCACCTTCATTCATTACCATAATACTTTTCCACTGAGAACCCACAGGACCACATTGAAATAACTGAGGGTTACAAAGTTAAAAATACATAATTCACACCCCAATAGAGCATAATATATGTAAATATATAAACAATATATACAAGTCCCCAAAGTTTTCAAACTGTGCCCTTGCATTACTCTCTCAAGCAGCTAAACTCTCAGACCAGGTATAGTATTCTTATGTGCTGAGCTATCACTTATTTTTTAAGATTAAATTGTCTCAGTTCTTCCTTCTTTCTTTCTCCTCCCATCCCTTATGCATCCATCCAGTACTGAAGTTTTTCAATGCCTAAGTGATACTAGCTACTCAGTGCTAGGAATGTCAGGAGCCCTCACGGAACATACAGTCTCAAAACTCCTTCCCAGACCCTCTCGTTTGTCTTCCCTGGATGACCCAGGCAGAAGATCTCTAATGAGAGAGGACTTATCATTCTGTTTCACAATCTTGCCTGTCTCTGACTATAAGCTTTGAGGTCACTTATTTTCTCTGCCAATTACTGATAAAGTCTCATATAGTTCATGTGTGTATTTCTCCTTGCAGTTCTGTCATCTGTTTGTTTCACAGCCTCACTTCCAACACTGTTCCTGGCCACCAGTAACACTTGAAGAAGAAATGAAGAAAGGAAAGTTGGAGGAAAAATTAAAAAAAAAAAAAAAAAGGATCTGAACGGGGGAAAAAATCCTAGCTTCTATTATAATATGAAATAACAAAAATTGGAAAGAAAATTGCAATGCCAATGGGGAGAGATTTAAAAATAAAGAAGGCTGAGCAGAGGGAAAAAAAAAACTTCCAAACCCTTTCAAACCTAGACTAGAGGTAAATCCAGAAAGAATTTCAATTTATATGAAGCAACAGACCATTCAAATCCCTACCCCACAATCCAAAGCCTTAACCAGGCACCATGAAATGTGCTTTCTTTTTTTTGGAAGCCATGCTTATAAATTCACCTCTTCTCAATCTCGTTCCATTGAAATAATTTCTGCCTCCACCTGATAGAATCAAGAGCCAAAATCATGTTGAAACTCAGTTGAAAGTAATTTTCAGAGTTTTAAAGTGCCTAATGACATCGTCAGCTCCCTGTGCCATGCCCTGATTCCAGGAAATGCCATGTTAGCACTTGAGGAAAGAAAAGATCCAGGCTCTGCTTAATCTTGCTGGTGACATAAAGAATACTTAATGCCTTATAATACAGACTTCTGTTTCACAGAAAAATTTTTCATTTGTTTTGCACTGGAAAACTGCAAATGGATACCCCTAATCATGCAGTTGGGGGAAGTCACTTCAGAACAGGGAGATGGCCTTATTGAGACCTTATATGAGGGACCCAATTCAAGTGGTCCTTTGATGACAAGGAATAGTGATCTCTGCATTCTGCCAACAAGCCTATTAGTGAATTGAAGGCAGAAGAGTTAATGAAACAGCACCTGAATCTATGGGCTCCTATTGTAAGTTGCATGAAAACACCTCCATGAATTATTACCTCTCTTTTGCTTCTGCCTCTAAATTAACAATCACTGTTAATTTTATGCCTTATAGTTGTGATTCTCATCAAAGACCAGGTTATCTTTCACATGAAAAAAAAAAAAAAGGCATGTCAGTAGACCACCCATCTGCCAGTGAGGCCTACCAGATGATTTTCCCCATGGCTTTGGTTGTTAAATTCATTGTACTGTGCAGAGATGGGACATTCCAATGCCTTTGAAAATGCTTAGGAGCAACTCTGGTCAAATTCAAGGTAAGAGCCAAGGGCTTAAGGACATTCATCTTGCCAAGGCACAAACCACTCTATAGTTATCAGCAGAGCAAAAGGACAACCCTTTTTAGAAAAATTATGTAATGGATTTGGCCTGCCCAAAGAAAAGAAAAACATCCATTTGTGTAAGTATATGTGGATATCCCTTGTCAGGTGAAATAATGCTGGAGTGAACTCACCATTTCTGACTTGAAACATCTTAATTCCTTCAAGGTCATAGTGACCTCTCTACGCTTAGGCATTGGCTTGAATTGGCTCTCATCAGTTAATATTTTTCTATCCAGGTTACTTATTTCTGAATTTAACTTTTATTCTAAATTTTAGTCTTTTATCCTTAAAATATGACTCTCTTCCCGTACCTAACTTTTTTGTGTAACAGTCAGTAAAATAGTGAGAAATCACTGGGAGCAGGTGCTTTTCCCCCACAGAGAAAGAGAATGAAATAACGAATCTGTTCCTTGCCCTTGGGAAATAGTGAAAGAGATATGAAACCCACCCTGTGTAATAGAAGTGAGAAATAATGTTGGTCCAAGACACAAAGATGACTGCAAATTAAGAGAGAAAAATGCTAGAAATTGTACCACTTTGATGGATTTGAATACAATAACACATGAAGAGGCTATATAAAAATATTCAAGGACTGCTTCCTAGAAAAAGCAAGAATTGCTAAATATGTTTTAGTTGAGGGTATTTTGTGGGAGAGGTGTAATTTCATCTCTCTTTGGAATTTGTTTTCTTTATTTGTCAAATACACATTAATTTTATTTATCTTGACATTGATTCCCCTCCATTTGCAATCAGAAATCTTAATCTTAAAAGAGAAATACAAAATACATTATTTTCCATCTGCTTTGTGTTTTCTATTTCCTATTGTATTTGTATCATTTTAACTATTTAATCTTATGATCTATTACTGCTATATATTCATATTTTAGTCTCAGTGTGTTATTCATTCCCACTCAAACGTACTTACATCTTTCTAGAATTCACTCTTTTCCTTTCCTCCACCAGGCTCCTCAAGTTAATTCACTACCTCCCATCTTGATCTCTGTAATTGGCCCATGTTGGTCTTCTGACATCCTTTCTCAAAACACTATTGAAACCCTATTTAAAACCTTGAATTTCAAATAATTTATTCCACCACTCCATCAGCCCCACTGATTACCAGTTCATCTCTTCCTCACATTTAAATGGCTGATTCTAATTTCCCCACAAGCACTTTATAAAGCTTTAACTAACATTATCTATTTCTTCCACAAAATTACATGTATTTTCATCTCTTTGTGAAGCCTGTTTTCTAATTGGTTTCGTTTATTTAGCTTATCTCTCCAATTTTCTTCTTTTATAGTCATTTTTCATAACTCTCCTTATTGTGCACTTTTAATCATGGAAATGCACCTTGGTTTAAATGGCCTGAAGATAAATATTGAAAACGCATATGCGAAGAGTCTAAACTTGATTACCTAATGGTTTGGGTGAGGATAAAAGGAACATGAAGATAAATTGTTACTAGCCAGATTTAAATACATAACAGGCCTTGGCATTTACACTCCCATATCCAACGCCTACAATGTCCTCTCACCACCTATCTTTCTCAAGGTTAGAAACAGGAAAGTAATCTGAGATGCATTTTTCTCCCTGGTCCAAATGTTAGTTTTCATTTGTCGAAGCCAGTCTCTTCACACATGGGCCAGACCATTTATAAATCAGAAGTTGTTTTGAGCAAACACAAATGAAGTTCAAGAACCACTTAATAGTTCCACCAATACCCTTTCACATTGCGCAATTTTCAAATCACTTCTACAATGAATACTTTCTTTAATCCATTGATGCTCAATAAAAGGGGTTAATATAACAAGATCAAAAGCAAAAAAACAAAAAGTTGTTTGATGACATTTTGAGCATAATTTATTAACATCACTTCTTAAAATCCTAAACAACGTTTTTCTACAATTGAGCCGATCTCAATCAGTAATTTGCAACATGATTCTCTTCAGAACATGGTGCCATGATTAAGGTTGAAATCTTCCTAATTCAAAATCTGCCTTATAACAGCAGGCAAAATTAAAGTACAAGACCCATTTATCTTCATTTAAATAGTTGGCAGATCTTCTTTTTATTTCTTTGGAGGAAGAGACTCTCATAAGAAGGATACATCATATTCACAGAAAACAGATATTCTTGCATCTGGTTCTGGGTTGTTTATAAATCAACATTTAAATCTCCTTGCCTCTAAACTAAACACATTCCAGTCCAGCCCTTTAGGCCTCCCTCTACATGTTAGCCTCTACTAATGTTTACACCATTTGCCCTTTCAAAGCTCAGAGAACCCCAACTCAATCCAATGCTCAATTACACACATGCATTCTTTACCTATGGGCTTCACTAGGATTTTACTAGTGGCCATTGCCATTTGAATGGAATAGAAGGATCATTGGGAATTTGCATAAACTGTATTAAAACCTGCATGCATTTGCCTAAATCATGATATCTAATCAAATGCAGTTTTAAAATTGAAATTGAATTCTGGTTATCTCCTGGGGTGCTATATTCCTAAAACGGTTTATCAACTCAAACGACTGAGGAGAGGATACAGACAGATAACATAAAGGAGCGGAACAGGCCAGAAACCAAATGTGAAAAAAATAAGATAGGTGGAGACTGTAGTGGATAAGGACAGACCCTTAGCAATAATTACTGAGCCAAAGAAAATATATCTCTGAGTGACAGGCAGCTAGAGGGTACAGGTCTACAGCTCTTATAGCTATCTGAGCAGAAATTGTCTCTGAACTCCTCCCACAAACACGATGACCCATTTATGCAAGGGTGGTTTTATCAGGAACCCATCCTTCCCTTATGCTAAGTCATCTGTATCTACTAGAAACACCTAAGGCACTTAGATTTCAATTTTGGAAAAGCAAGTAGCTTTGACCCCAATTTGGGTGGGAGATAGAAACTAAGTGTTAGGTTATAAAAAGGAACTCTTTCCTTTGGGATCCCAGACTGGCCAAGATTTATGGAATGGACCCTTCCATAGCAGCCATGTCTCTCAGGGAGATGATTGCAAGATAAAATATAAGACATCTGTTACATTTGAATTTATGTGCTGTCAATAAACAACACATAATTTGTTAGTATAAGTATGTCCCAAATATTGCAGGGGTTATACTTATAGTAAACTATCTTTGTTCATCTGAAATTCAAATTGAAGTAGGCATCCTGTATTTTTATTTGCTAAATCTGGCAACCCTGCCCAGGACCAGCACTTCCTTGGGGGGTTCCAGGTCCTCTTGTCTCACATGACAGTAATGGGTAGACAGGGAAGTCACTGGCAAGAGCAGTGGAAGGGGGTAGTGCTTGGACTCTAGAATCAACTTAACTGCTTGGGTTCAAAACCCAGCTTCACAACCTCATGGAAACGTGGTTAATTCCTATACATCTATGTTAGTTTTCCAATCTACAAAATCAGGATGACAGTAAACACCTTATTGCATGCAGCTAGTGCTAAGAAGAAATGGGACCACCCATATCCAAGTGTGAGGCACCATGTTTGGCACACTATAGGCACTCAGTAAATGCTAGCTACCGTGATTAAGCCTAAGGGACCTCCCACAGGTTGCTTTATCTGGTACAGAAGGCAATCTACCTGCTAATTAGGATGGCTTTCTAGCAAACATTTAAAATTATCTTACTAATATGACAAATATTTATTTAGCATTTCTCATATGTCCCCTTTGTTGGGGAAAATATAATTTAAAATTCAAATTTGGAAAAAATATGGTTTTAAATTTAAATACAGGGTTCTAGAAATTCTTAGGGAAGGTTACATTAAACTCACAGGATAGACAATCAGTTCTTCATTTGTATCTCAGTCCTATTTGTTTATTTTGTCTTCCTATCTCTCTTCTTTATCTTATCAGAAGGCAAATGTAAGAGCAGCAGATAGTTACTTATTTTACCCATGAGACAGAGCAGGATGCTTTCTCCATGACAAATGATTTACTTGCCCTCTAGACACCAACCGTCCCAACACACACACACTCATCCACCTGTCCTACCTCTACCCCCTACCCTGGAACTGTGTGTGTCTTAGGGAATTATTGTTCTCCTCTTAACTTAATAATCTGGAAATGCAGACAGAGCAGTTAAGAACCTGCTCAAGGGGGCACACAGGAAGCCAGTTGGAGAGCTGAAATGAGACCAACCCAGTTCTTGGCTCCCTGCCCAGTGCTCTGTCCAAGACACCATAGTGGAAACCTGGGTTTGCTGAATAGGGGCCCCGTGGTTGCTAGGGCACAGGATGAAGCCAAAGTTGGAAAACTCTTATGACACTCCCCATGGCGATTAATCTGTTTGAAGGTCTGGGCTCTGAACCTTGGATTCCAGGTCTGCATTCCTTCATAAAACCTCCTGTTTTGAAAGCCACAGTCAATGACCCTGTGGATTTAACTAGATGCATTCTTACAAAGCAGAGTCATAAAGGAAAGCTCCTAAGTGATTGGAATCTGCCAACATGCTGTCTTGTGCCCCTAGCTCCCAGTATGGGGGCCTGGGAGAGGAGAATCCCACGCCAAGTCAATTTTCACTGCTTGGGCTACCAGTGTGGAATGCTGGGCTTCCTTAGAGGCATGGCTGTCATTTTGGATGCTCTTCTTAATGAAGGCTGAGGCAATAATCTAAAAGGTCAGTGCTTGCTCACACTGCGGTGCTGGTGGCCACGCTGAAATCGCATATCCATAGTTGGTAGGGTAGGGTCTGTTTCAGGCAAGATGAAACTCATATCTCTTTAACCTGATAAAATGAAATCTATATGCATTTTGCTTTTAAAAGCTTCAAAGTCTTTATCCAGTTCAGTGAATAAGCTAAAGGAAAGTCAAGTGCCACAGCATCCTAGAAAGGAATCTGTAACACCCGCCACTGCACCCCCTGCTCTCATTAACTGTTTTCATGAGAACTAAAGAAAAACAAGAACAAATGATCAAACGATTCCGGTTTAGAAAAGAAAATGGTCTCTATCTTGTTTGATGATCTCCAGAAAGGTACCTCCCAGGAAAGTTTGCTATATTTATCCTACTGAAACAAGTTCCTTTGTGTTGTTCAAGTTTATTTATTGATCTGCCTCATATCAGCTATATGCCCATGGCTGAGATAGCACCACTACTTAGAAGGACATTGGAACCATAACTCTATGATGATAAGCCCATCTATTTCAGATACCTGTGCTTAATTACATGTAACATAATTTGGAACTTTATGAAATAAAGCCCAACTAGTAGACTCATGGTTTTTACCAGCCTAGTCCGCATTTCACTGTAGCCTGATAACATTTCAATTTTCCTTTTGGAAAGTGTGCTTCCTCCCTTATTATCAATCTGTGTGGTTAAGATGAGGTTGTTCCCCCATCTGCTTTGAGGCACATAACCTCGGCTTAGGTAATCACCATTTTCCTTCCCTCTTGCCGGAATAGTTGACTCCATATTGTGCCTTAGATCCAGCTCAGGCCAACTAGAGTCAGCCCTAGAACTTTTCTAGAACCATAAGGAAGGTGGGACTCTTTTCCCACTGGGCTTGCAAGGCTGGAAGATCATATGTGCCCCACCCGAAGGGAAAGTAAGCCTGACTAAAAATAAAGAAAGTCAGAGAGTATCTGAGCTGAGCAATGTAGACACTGATTTCTATTGATATTGCCCGCACACTTACAGCCAATTTTACAGCAAGTCAGTAATGCTCCTGGTGTTTTCAGGAACAAGAGCCAAGGCACCCTGCCTTTTTGCTTAAGCCAATTTGGATTGGGTTTTCATTACTTGCACTGGAACGATTGTTGATAATGGTGTAAAAAAAGTTTTGTTGAGAATTCCCAGGTTCAAACTGTATAATGAGAATTATATATACCAGGGACTACACATACTCATACGTATAAGCAACTACAAAGATCTGCATGGATTCTGTTATTAGTCTCTGCTTCCTTCTCACCAAAGTGTAGAAACAGCTACTAACTTTTCTCCCATCCCCTTAACCAAAACAGTTCAGCAAATAATTTTTACTCCCTCTTCACTGTCTCCTTCATTAACATTGTCATAGGTAACTCTAACAGGTAGCTGAAATTTTGTTTGTTTGTTTTGGTGGAGGAAGTTGGTTTTATTTTTTACTTTAGTTTTTTTTTTTTTTTTTTTTTGGCTTCTTATTATTAATGTATGTCAGGGATCAGAAGATTATGGCCCATTTCTTATTGTTGTAAATAAAGTTTTATTGAAACACAACTACCCCTCAATTTATAGATTGTCTATGTCTGCTTTAATACTACCAGGGCAGAGTTGAGTACACATAAGTACTCATTATATTTTGCTTCACTTTATTGCACTTTGCAGATATGGTAATTTTTTACAAATTGAAAGTCTGTGGTGATCCTGCACTGAGCAAATCTATGAGCACCATTTTTCCAACATTGTGCTCACTTCATGTCTCTGTGCCACATTTTGGTAATTCTTGCAATGTTTCAAATTTTTCTTTATTATTATATCTGTTATAGTGATCTATGATCAATGATCTTTGATGTTGGTATTGTAATTGTTTTGGAGTGCCATGAACCATGCCCATATAAGACAGCAAACTTAATCATAAATGCTGTACGTATCTGACTACTCCCCTGAGCAGCTGTTTTCCCACATCTGTCTCCCTTTCCTCAGGCCTCTTTATTCCCTGAGACACAACGATATTGGAAATTAGGCCAATTAATAACCCCACAATGTCCTCTTAGTGTTTAAGTAAAAGGAAGAATTTCACCTCTCTCATTTCAAATTAAAAGCCAAGATAGGCCAAAAGCTAGGTCTCTTGTGCCAAACAGGTAGCCAAACTGTGAATGCAAAGGAAAAGTACTTGAAGTAAATTTAAAGTACTATTCCAGGGAATATATAAATAAGAAAGAAAAATGACCTTATTACTGATATAGAGAAAGTTTTTGTGGTCTGGACAGAACAAACCAGTTATAATGTTCCCTTAAGCCAAAGTCTAATCTAGGGCAAGGACCTAACTCTCTTCAATCCTGTAAGGGCTGAGAGAGTTAAGGAAGCTGCAGAGGAAATGTTGAAGCTAAGAGAGGTTGGTTCATGAGGTTTAAGGAAAGAAGCTGTCTCTATAATATGAAACTGCAAGTTGAAGCAGCAAGTGCTGATGTGGAAGCTGCAGCAAGTTGTCCAGAAGATTTAGTTAAGATCATTTATGAACACAGCTATACTAAACAACAGATTTTTAACTGTTTTTAGACTAAACAGTTTCATATTGGAAGATGACACCATCTAGGACTTTCATAGCTAGAGAAAAGTCAATGCCTGGCTTCAAAGCATCAAAGAAAGGCTGATTCTGTTTTTTAGGGGCTAATGCAGATGGTGATTTTAAGTTAAGCCAATGCTCATTTGCTATTCTGAAAATCCTAGAGCCCTTAAGAATTATGCTAAATCAACTGGGTCTGTGCTCTATAAGTGCAACAACAAAGCCTGGATATTAGCACATATGTTAACACAGTGCTTAACTGAATATTTGAAGCCCGCTGTTGAGACCTATTGCTTGGAAAAAAAAAAGGATTTCTTTCATAATATTACTGCTCACTGCCAGTGTACCTAAGAGCTCTGATGAAGATGTACAAAGAGATTAATATTTCCACGCCTGCTAACACAACATGCATTCTGCAGCCCATGGACGAAGGAGTGATTTTAACTTTCAAGCCATAATATTTAAGAAATACATTTTGTAGGATTATAGCTTCCATAGATTGTGATTCTCCTGATGGATATGAGTGAAGCAAATTGAAAACCTTCTGGAAAATATTTGCCGTTTTAGATGCCATTAAGAACATTTGTGATTTACAGGAGGTAAAAATATCAACACTAACATGAATCTGGAAAAAGTTAATTCCAGTCATCAGGGATGATTTCAAGAGGTTCAAGACGTTTGTGGAGGAAGTAACTGTAGATGTGATGTAAGTAGCAAGAGAACTAGAATTAGAAGTGGATCCTGAAGATTTGACTGAATTTCTATAATCTCATGGTAAAGCTTGAATGGATGAGAAGTTGCTTCTTATAGATAAGCAAAGAAAATAGTTATCGAGGTGGAATCTCCTCCTGGTGAAAATGTTGTGAACATTGTTAAATGACAATAAAAGGTTTAGAATATTAAATAAATTCAGTTGATAAAGCAACAGCAAGGTTTAAGAGGATTGCCTCCAAGTTCGAAGGAAACTCTACTGAGAGTGAAATGCTATCAAACAGCATGAAAGGCAACAGAGAACTCTTTCATGAAAGAAAAAGTAAATCCATGCAGAAAACATCACTGTTGTTTTATTTTATAAAATTGCCACAGCCACCCCAACATTTAGCAACCACCATTCTGATCAGTCAGCAGCCATCACTATCGAGGCAAGATCCTCAACCAGCAACAAGATTATGACTCACCAAAGGCTCAGATGATTGTCAGCAATTTTTAGCAATAAAGTATTTTTAAATGAAGGTAGGTACATTTTTAGACATAATGCTATTGCACACTTATTAGAGTACAGTATAGTATAAACATAACTTTTATATCTATTGAGACACAAAGAAAAATTTGTGACTCACTTTAATACAATATTTACTTTATTGTTGTGCTCTGGATTGAAACTGCAATATCTCTGAGGTATGCCTGCAGTTGCAACTGAGACCATAGAGCCTGCAAGGTCTAAAATATTTACCATCTATCCCTTTATAGAAAAAGTTTCTTGACCTCTGACATTGATTATTAACCTGAAAATGACTGCAGCCCTTAGAACATTTGTTTTTGTGTGTGTGTTTACAATGTCATTGTACCTTTATTTTCTTTACAGTCAGTATTCATTTGCATGCTATGGTGATGAGAGGAGGAAGCTTAAACTTCTTTAGATAAGAAAAGTCACTGCCTACTTAGAATGGAAATGGAAGCCCTAAAAAAAGGATTTTCTTCTCATTTCTCTCACCACAATATAAAGAAACATAAATGCCATCTGTGCCTGATAGTCTGTTGACAATGTGGCACCATACTCTATACTATCCCCTATATCTCATAGGCTGAAGGCCTGGAAACTACATTTACAAGAAGTCCTTATCAACATGTTTCCAGGTTATATTGCACCAGTAAAAGGAATTCCCATGATATGTAGAAGGTAGAGGAGAAACAAGGTGATACTAGTGTTCTTCCAGAAGAGGCAGACAACTGCATGAGCTTTAGCCAGTGGATGAAAAGTTTTGCAGTGGTCTCTGAAAAATCACCTAATTTGGTGTTCCAGGCAGTCATGACATCCTGTGAACTTCAGAGGGAACTTGAGATCTAGCAGAGCTTTTTTCTGACCTTTCAGAATGCATCTGGTTCATCAATGGTTTTATATGCCTTCAATCCTCTATTGTAAAACCCTTCCTGCTAGAAATACCTAGAATGATTTGTTTTCCTGTCTGATCCTTGCTTAATATAAGGTGATATTCTCTGGGTGACACAATTAAATATTCCTTTTAGGCCAAGAAGCCATGGATAACTGTGCTATGGTTTCTTAATATCCCTGCATGGTAAGTCAGTATACCAATGTGCAAACTTATTAGGTGATTAATTCTAGTGATTTACCAATGAATTCTTGCTGGTAGGTATATAATTAATAAATGCCCATTGTTGCCATTGTTATAGTTCTTCAGGCAGTAGGTGTGGTTTGTACAAGGATGCAAAGTTGGTACTGAATGTTTGCAAGGAACAGAGGGTGGATTAGGGTCACTGAGGCATGAGTCCCGGGAGGACTGTAGAGGACGATGATAGTGGAGAACATTTTATGCTACACCAAGGTATTTAGAATTAATATGACTGCCTGTTTCCTCAGTCTCCTGGAAAGACATAAGAAAAGTAAATTAATGTACGAGCCAGTTGGCATTTGTCATATTTTCAGGAAAGCTCAAAGTGACATCAAACTAGAGATCATGGGAATGGTGAGCTGTGTGTAGAGCCTTTGCATACAGCAGTGACAAAAGCAAAAGCTCTTCACTGATTTCAGGAAGTGGATTCTAGTGCAGCTGCAGCCACAGCTGGCTGAATGACCTTGGCTGAGTCATCCCTAACAAGGCCTTTGTCCTTTTCTCCACAAAATGAACTGGACAACATCAAAGCATTTTTGTTTGGTTTGGTTTGAGTTTTTTTGTTTGTTTTGTTTTGTTTTGAGGCTGTAATTCTATTATCTATGGCTAAGAAGGAATTGACTCAACGGAGAGTCTCAGGAGCTAAGGGCCAATTAAAGCAACAGAAGCAGGAATTTCATCTAAAGCACAAAGTTCTTTCTACCCCTTAATACATTATCACAGAATCAGACTTGTTCAATAGACACCAGCAAAAGGCCAAGGAATCCATCAAAATAGCTCCTTCTCTTTCCCTTTTATCCTGCTGTTAGGTTTACCACTAATCTCTTTCTCTTTTGTTCCTTTTCCCCTTTCTCTCTTTCCCACTCTTTCTCTCTCTCTTTCCTACCATTCTTCCTTCCTTCATATATACAAGAAGACCTGGCTATGGGTGGAGAGGGAGAAAGCTAAGCATACAGGGGAATTACTGAAAAGAAAACAGCCTTCGTCATTTTATGAGCCTCTGGTTTTCCTTCTGCCAGGTGTACACAGACATCACTGTCACTGTCAATTCTGCTTTTCTGTAGAGAAGAGGAAGAGAGGGACAAGAAAAAGGATGGTAAGCATGCTGACATGCTCTGTTAGGAAAATTTTAAAATTCGTCTGGAACAGAATCTGTTGGAATAGGGATCTCCTCTATAAAGGAATCACATTGTCAGATACTTTCCAAACTGTGACTTTTATAAAAAATCAAGCCATGTGAGAGGTTTTCCCATTTTCTAGTCATTTACAATTGATTTATACCAAGCATTATCTCTTTTTGGGAGTGAGGTGTCAAACTAAAAAGCATTATGTATTTGAGACATCAAGCAGCCATGGAATTACCAGCAGAGATTTAACACTTGATTCCAAATCCTTCCTTCACAAAGGCAAACTAAGCTTTGGTGTTTTAAGTCAGCCAAGTCCTTTTAATTAAGAGGAAAAAAAAAGTCTATGCTTTATCCATTCCCAATCCTGCATTTCTCTGTACAGTTTATTCATTTATTTACAAACATTATTAGTGACCATGTATTCTGCTCTGCTTGGGAGGGCTGCACGGATGTCATCTGTTTAGTGTCTCTCTAGAATTCACTGTTTTGATAAAATAGGATATTCTGCATTTATGAGCATTAAAAGGGACTTCAGCAAGGACTTAAAATTAGACTTGCCAGCTGTGTGCTCCGGGCAATAGGAACTCATAGGCCTGTCTCACTGTCCCCCGACTCTGACTGTCCTTGCCTAGGCGAGACAAATAATTTCAATATCTCAATCTCTTGCTTTTGAAATATTTGGAAAGCAGCCCTTGTGGTCATCCAGATCAGCCAAGGTTTCTAAGTGGAATCCACAGTTAAGCCAAGAAAGGAAGAATATTTGCAATTAAGAACATGCTAACGGACTATTTCTGGAGGGAATACTGGGTTGTAGATCAGGAAAATGTACCACATCATCACCCTGACTACCATTTCCACTACTATATGCCAGACACTAGGCCAGCCAGGGATTTCATACATGTTAATTCATTTGATCTAAATCTCAGAACCAGGTGCATATACTCATTTTACAGATGAGGAAAATTGGCTTCATAGAAATGAATGACTTTGCCCAAGGTCATATAGCTACTAAGAAACTGAGTCAGAATCAGAAGCTAGATGTGAGATCAAAACTTGCCTATACTAAGGCTTTGTGCAAATTAGAAAAATGTGGCCGAGTGTACGTGGCTTGGCGCATAGACTATGTGTATGTACTAATTTAAACAAAGTGCCCCCTTCCTTCAAGGAGATGTTGCCCTAGTCCAAAGTGCATGGCTGGGTACATGATACACTGACTATTGTAGAGTGCTCACCCACTCCTCAGCATAGTGCCTTTGTGAAGGGTACAGCCTGAACAATTCTTCATGGCAGGCCAGATGTGTCTAACCTCAGTGCAATGATTAATGCTATGTGTCCACTTAGCTGGGCCACTATCTTAGTTAGCCCGGGCCACCATAATAAAATACCACAGACTGAGTGGCCTAAACAACAGAAACTTATTTCAGGTTGGGAAGTCCAAGATTAGAGTCCTCCCATGCTTATCTCTGATGAGAGCTCTCATCCTGGCTTGCAGACAGCTGCCTTTTCATTGTGTTTTCATATGGTAAGGTAAGGAAGGACAGCTTTTGTCATTTCAATCTTCTTATATGGACACTAATTCCATCATGAGGCCTTACCTCATGACTACATCTAAACCTGATTATTTCCCAAAGGCGCTACCTCCAAATACCATTAGCTTGGGGGTTACAATTTTAATGTATGAATTTTGAGGGGGACAAATACATTCAGTCCATAACAGCCATAGTGACCTGCTATTTTATCAAACACTCTTCTGGATGTTTATGGGTTTTTTGGGGGAAGGTATGTGTTAAACATATAAATCAGTGAACTTTCAGAAAAGCAGATTATCCTGCATAATGGGGGAGGTGGTTAGTTGGGGGACTCAGTCATCCAGTGAGTTGAAAGCCTGAATAGAACAAAGACTGACCTCCCCCAAGCAAGAAGGAATTCTGCCAGTAGGTGGCCTTTGGATTCAACCTGCAACTCTTTCCTGCATCTCAAGCCTACCCGTCTACCCCAGATTTTGGACTTACCAAGCCTCTGCAATCACATAAACCAATTAAAAAAACCTCTCTCTCTCTCTCTCTCCCTCTCTCTCTCTACATACACACACACACACACACACACACACACACACAACAAAACAAAACAAAAAACACCCACGCTGTTGCTTCTGTTTCTCTGGAGAACCCTAATACATCTAGAATCTAGGCTCTTCTTATAACTTCAAAGTATTTCTTGACAGCCGCGTGAGAGGATGACCAGAGTGCAAATAAGAAAATTTTTAGCTGGTTGAAACCTTTTACTGAAAGAGGACCAATCAGTAAAACGAAGTCAATGCAGAAGGAAGTCTTCATGACATGCTTCAGGGCTCCATACTTGGTTCTGTCCTATTCAACACTTCTGTCAGTGACTTATAATGTAGGATCATACAAATCCAATTTGGGGATGAAATGAAGCCAGGAGGGATAACTAAAATGACAGAGGACAGGATCAAGATTTTGACAGGTTAGGTTACTGTACTGAAAGTAATAAGATGGATAATGATAAAACCCTACATTTTAGATTTTAAAAAATCAATAGGTATAGCACAGCTATAGGCATATTTTAAAGGGTGGAGCTCAATTTTGTTTTTCTCAAGTTCAAAATGAGTTAAGAATGTCACATAGCTCCTTTAAAATGTTCACAGTATTGAAAACAAAAAATGAAAATATTACTGCATCCCAGTTGTCTGTCCTTCTGTAATGTGCATAGGTCTAAAAAACATCAGAAATATCACTACCAATTCTAAGAGGGACATGGTACAATAAAGCACTGAAGGTAATACGGTTTGTCTATGTCTTCACCCAAATCTCATCTTGGATTGTAGCTCCCATAATTCCCACATGTTGTGGGAGGGACCTGGTGGGAAATAATTGAATCATAGGGGTGGGTCTTTCCCATGCTCTTCTTGTGATAGTGAGTAAGTCTCACCAGATCTGATGGTTTTATAAATGGAAATTCTCCTGCACAAGCTCTCTCTTTGCCTACCACCATGTAAGACATCCCTTTGTTCTTCCTTCATCTTTCACCATGATTGTGAGGCCTCCCAAGCCATGTGGAACTGTGAGTCAATTAAACCTTTTAACTTTATAAATTACCTAGTCTTGGGTATGTCTTTATTAGCAGCGTGAGAACAGACTAATACAGAAGGGAAGACATTAGACATGTTTAGAAATTATTTTAAATGAACTGCAATGTAAAGAACTGAGGAAAGAGATAACAGATGAGAAAATATCTGAAGGAAGATGAAGAGGAAACTTAAATCTTCAAGTACTAAAAGAAAGAAGAACCAATCTTTTTTTTTGTGCACTTCCAAACAGTAGAACTGAAACACCAATATAGAAATTTCAGGTCCAGATAATGAAAGGCTTTCTAAACATTGAATGTAGCTGACAAGAAACCTGGGATACTCTGTAAAAAGGGGAGGTTCTCCTGGCTGAAAGTATCCTATGTGATCTCCTTATCCTGTGTCTTTCTAAAATGGACAGACCATGTCAATAGCATCCCCCTATTCCCTCTGTTTTATAAAACTAACAAAAGGGATAGGAAGTGAATTTGGCATGACCTGTTCTTGGTGAGTCCTTCCTGATCTCAGGAATCACCTACTTCTTTTCTAAGTGATCGCAATTTGGTTAAGAATTTTCCTAGGGCATTGAGGTCAATTTTACCAATTATTATTTTGTAATTAAATATTTGTGTTTTTAAAGTACTATTTCCCAATCATCAAAAGCATTAATAAGTACCACTATTATTTTCACCATCATTTTTATTACTATGCTAGTCATTTTGATGGTTTAAATACTTAATCTCATTTAAACCTTGAAAAACTATCTGATGCTCAGAGACCCTGGGTTGTCTCTAATCAACAGGACACTGGTTTGCAAAAAAGCAAAGCTAAGAGTTAAACCCAAATCCATCTGATTTCAAAGTCCCTGCTCTGAACTGCTATATTCTGCCTAACCCCACAAATGCCAAATTTATCCTTATTCTCCACTGTGCTTTCTTAACATTGTTATCTACGGGGCCTTTCTGCCTTTCCTCTGTGCACCCTATAAAATCCAGCTCCGAACTAAAGTCTGCTCACCCTGATTAGCTCAGCCTACAATGACCTTTTCTTTCTGTATTAGATATTTTTAGTTCCTGTTACAAGTAATGGAAACTTGAATTGAGCTAGTTTATGCAAAAACAAGAGAATGTATTAGCACAGAGGAACAAATAGCAGAAAAGAAAGGGGTAAATCCACTCTTGGAATACAAAAGGAACCAGAGACCAGAGCCCACAAACTTGCCCTCATCTTTACCTCTGTGTATCTCAGCTGCCTTCTCTCAGTCTGGTCTTCCCCACTAGGCTGGCTGCCCCAGGCAGTTTGTATCCTTAGTTCCAATTCCAGAACACAAGGTTTTATTTTGTTGTTAAAGCACATATATTGAGATATAGGGCGCTTAAAACGCATCCATTATAAGTGTACACTTCAGTGAGCACTGACAAATTTATACATCTGCACATAACCACTGCTGCAACCTTAATATAGAATGTTTCCATCACCCCGGCTCAAGTTTACAAAAACACACACGGGAAAGACTGGTCAGCTTTGGGCTGATACTTTCTGTATGAACCAGTCCTGAGGAGGTTGAGAACCACGGTGGACGGCCTCCACTAAAATCAAGTGGTTGGAATGAAGGAAAGGAAAAGGAGCACAGTCTGTAGCTCAGCCACGGCCTCTGGGGAAATCACTATGAATCTGGGGGGTTTTGGGGGGACACCACACAAGTCTTAGTCCAATCAGGAGACCAAAGTTATACAGTAATTTTAACAGGATAATGTTAACAAAAAGAAGCATTAACTGTAGCAGGGGATTGTAGTAAGAATGATTGGCTAATAAGAAGTAGAGAACTCAAGGCCAGGCACAGTGGCTCACTACTATTATCCCAGCACTTTGGGAGGCTGAGGTGGGCGGATCACCTGAGGTCAGGACTTCAAGATCAGCCTGACCAACATGGTGAAACCCTCTCTCTACTAAATACAAAAATTAGTCGGGCGGGCCTGCCTGTAATCCCAGCTATTCAGGAGGCTGAGGCAGTAGAATCACTCAAACCTGGGAGGTGGAGGTTGCAGTGAACTGAGATTGTGCCATTACACTCCAGCCTGGGCAATAGAGTGAGATTCCATCTAAAGAAAAGAGAAGATAAGAAAAGGAAGGAAAAAAGAAAAGAAAAGAAAAAAGAAAAGAAGTAGAGAACTCTAAAGAACGTCAAAGTAACTATAGACCTTTCAGAGTGTGGCTCTTTATTAATGCGGTGAGGTCACTTAATTACTTACCATGCAGATGTGTAAAGAAAATGTGGCCCCATTTACTTATTTATTTTATTTATTTATTTATTATTTATTTATTTTTGATACATCATCCTTTCCTCTGAGCTCCCTCTTGCTAGGTGGAAACTTTAATCAGACATGTAAAACTAATCCAATACAATGATTTAAGCAGTCCATTTCACTAAGCACTGGGTTTTGGTATTTCAGCTTTTCAACCTTGCCATGCTCCTTCCAAGGGTTGACTGGATATGGAGAGCTGAGAAAGGGAGTATTTTACATGAACTGTCCTGGATACACACTGTGTCCCCAGGATGAATCCTTCTTGATCTGTTGCAGATTGGATGGACAAGGCTGCACTCTGCTCCCTGGACCATCGGCAGCATTTGACACGATTGATGACCCTCTCATCCTTTGAGAACTTCCCTCATGTGGCATCTAGCCATCCTCTGCAGTTCTCCTCACTTGCCTACCCTCCTCAGTCTCTTTGCCTGGTTGCTGCTAACCTCACATGCTCCCTAGCTGATCTTACCAGCTTCTACATGCAATCCACTCTCAAACTTCTACCTACAGACCAGACCTCTCCTTTGAATTCCAGACACATTTGTTCAATAACCTACCTGATCATTTTAATTTAGATGACTAAGTGTCATCTCAGACTCAATATGTCTAATCCTAAATTATTGATTGTCTCCCCCCCAAATTCCTATATCCTTGCCATAGAATTTGTCTTTCATTCTGGGAGCCCAGGCCACAAACCTTGACATCATTCTCAACCCCTTTCTTTCTCTCTGATCCCACCTCTACTGCCAAGTAAATCCTATTGGCTCTGCCTTCAAATGTAATGAGAACCTGACTAATTCCTATCTGCTCTTCCACCTGATCCAAACCCCCATTCTTCCTTATCTGGATTAATCAAAGGCTCATACTTTACCTTCCTGCCTTGACTTTTGCCCTTCAGTCTATTTATAATTTTTAAAAATTGCAAATAGTGTTATTTCTGATGTTCATGCCTCTGCTCTAATGCTCCAATGGCGTTCCATCTTAATCAAAGTCTTTAAGTCCTTATCATCACTGCACCCCTACAATCTCTCTGATCCCCTACTACTTTCTTCATGTTGATTCAGGTCAAACTGATCTCCTAACTCTTCTACAAAGATGGCAAGCAAAATTCTACCCGAGGGAATTTGCACTTGCTGCTTTAGCCCTAAAGTAAGATAGCTCCTTAACATAGCTATAAGAAATACTCCATTATATTTTTCAGGTCTTTGCTTAAGTGTCACCTCATGTGTGAGTTCTTCCCAGACCACTCTGTATATAGTACTAATCCTTCTATGCCGATACTCCCTTTTACTTTCCTTGCTTTATTTTTTCTATAGTATCTATCATCATCTGACATATTTCCTATTTACTTATTTATTTGTTTGTTTTTCCTCTCTCCCTCATGAAGACTTTTTGTGTTTTTTTCTTCTACTTTTTCTTTCTTTTTTTTTTTTGAGACAGAGTTTTGCTCTTGTCACCCAGGCTAGAGTGCAGTGGACCGATCCTGGCTTACTGCAACTTCAACCTCCCAGGTTTAAGTGATTCTCCTCCCTCAGCCTCCTGAGTAGCTGGGATTACAGGTGTGTGCCACTAAGCCCAGCTAATTTTTGTATTTTGTATGTTTAGTAGAGACGGGGTTTCACCATGTTGGCCAGGCTGGTCTCAAACTCCTGACTTCAGGTGGTCTGCCCATCTCGGCCTCTCAAAGTGCTAGGATTACAGGCATGAGCCACCATGCCCAGCCAAGACTTTTTGAATATCTATTTTGTTGACTACTGTATACTCAGAACCTAGAGCACTGTTTAGCACATAGTAGCTGCTTAAGAAATAGTTATTGAATGAATGAGTGAATGGACAAGTGATCCCTGAGAACTGCTTGATCCTTAGCTCTTAAACATCATGCTAACACGCACTGCTGGGGCCTTTTGTTCTAAGCCTTGCCCTTTTGCTCCCGATTTCATTGCCACTCATGATGGCCTCTTCAGCCTGACCCCAGATCTCTGTCATTCACAGGCAACTTCAGCACCTCCCTATCTCCATATTGGGGCACTGAAAAGTTCTATATAACAAGCACATCACACTCAAAGTATCATGCTCCAGAAGGACTGCCTTAGAGCACTCTATCTACCCATTTCCTGGGGCTAGTGAACACCAACTTATATCATGCTGAAACAGCGGTGCAAGTCTCTTGTTCTAATGACCCGCAGCCTTCCCCCAGTGGCAGGGGAAAGCATGCTCTTAGAATGAGTGCTCTGTAGCACCCCATACCTAACTGAGCAGTTAAAAAAGATGTTCTCTTATGACAATCTTAAACATGTATCAAAGTTGGAAGAATTTTACATTGAATATCTGTATACCTACCGGTCAGTTACTGCCATCGACATTTAAGAATACTTTCTTTTTGTCATATAATCTATCCTTCTATTCAACTCATTGTCTATCCATCAATCTCTTATTTTGATGTATTTCAAAAAGTAAATTGCAGATATCTGTACACCACTCCCTAAATGCTTCAGCATACTTTTCATTAACTAGCTATATTTGTTACATTTTTATGTAAGAAATTATATGCAATTAAATTTTCAAATCTAAAGCATACCTTGATGGATGCTGACAAACGCTCACATGTGCATACCTTTATGTTACCCAAATTTCCATCAATCAAGATATGAGGACATTATGATCACCCCAGGAAATTCCCTCATGTCCCCTCCTACTCAATCCTCAGCTCCCCAGAGGCAACCAATGTTTTGATTTTTATCCAACCTAGATTAGTTTTGCCTTCTCTAGAACTTCATTTGAAACAATATTCTATGTGTTCTTTTTCATAAGCTTTCCTTCACATAATGAAGAATAAATCGAACTAATCATGAGTATGCCAAACTAGGGGGAAGTATACATACATCTGTAATTTACTTTGAAATACATCAAAAGTAAGATGAGAGGATGGAGGGGGGATGGGTAGATGTGTGTGAGATTTCTCCATGTTGTTGCGTGTATTAAGAGTCTGTCTTAATACAGAGGATTTAAGTGTATGAACATCCCACCTTTTGTTAATATTCCTACTGATGACCACCTGGGCTACTTCTAGTTTAGGCTGATTATGAAAAAACTCCTCCAAACGTTCCTAGACAAACCTTTTTGTGGACATGTTTTCATTTCTCTCTGGGTGAATTCCTGGGTCATAGAATATTCATATTTGTAGTTTCATTAAAAAAACAACTGCCAGATTTTTGTCCAGGAGTTTTTGCCATGACACACTCTTGACAACATTGTATGAGAGTTCCAATTATTCACATTGACCAAGCAGCTTGATGGCCCAAACCTGTCCCCCGGCTTCTATCCCGGGAAAAAGGAGAAAAGAAATGATCACCTCCCTTTACCTCTATTTCCCTTCTTCCTCCCTTGCCTTTCTATCTACCTGAATTGCCCACTTGTTCACCAGGAGGAGAGAAGGCAGTCTCCAGCTTGTCCATTTTCTCTCTTTTTAAAAAAAATTATTTTTAATTTGTGTGGGTACATAGTAGGTGTATATGTTTATAGGGTGCCTCAGATATTTTGGTACATGCATGCAAGGCTTAATAATCACATCATGGAAAATTGGGTATCCAACCATCCCCTCAAGCATTTATCCTTTATGTTACAAACAATCCAATTATACTCTTCTAGTTATTTTTAAATGTACAATTATTATTGACTATAGTCCTCCTATTGTGCTATCAAATACTGGTTGTATTCATTCTTTCTAACTATTTTTTTGGTACCCATTAACCATCCCTACCTCCCCACCATCGCTTCCCCCTTACTACCCTTCTGAGCCTCTGGTAACCATCCTTCTATTTTCTCTCTGCATGACTTCAATTGTTTCAATTTTTAGATCCCAGAAATAAATGAGAACATGTGATGTTTGTCTTTCTGTGTCAAGGCCTAAATTTATAATCACTCATGTAATTTTAAAAATCCAAGAGTACTTCTTGGCTTTTGCTATAGTTTGAGGCAGGGGATGAAATGATGTCACAAGAGCCCTGTTTTTTTCCCCGGGTTTCAGAGCACTGCTTCTTCCGGGTTGGTTCCATTCTCAGACAGGCTTTCTGCCATCATGGTAAGGAGGTTGCACTCATTAGCTTCACAACCCTAGATCCAACCGCAAGACAGATTCTTATTTTTTTTTTTTTTAACAGTTTTCATAAAAGACCTCAGATTCACTAAGAATCACTAAGAAGATGTGCACTTCACCCTCTCCTCCTGTGTCTTGCTAGAATGTGGATATGATGGCTGATGTTTAAGCAGCAATTTTAAGGTAAAAACCACTTGTAGAGCACAGCAGAGCAGCGATATAGACAGAGCCTAGCAACACAGAGAGAGCTGCCCTATGAGTCCTGGAGGGATCATCGTTATACTTCTTTTTATGTGAAAAAGAAACAATGTTCATCTTATTTAAACCAATGTTATTTTTGGCTTTTCTGTAACTCACAGACTAATCGAATCATTTTTTAAAAATTATTTCCATAGATTATTGGGGCAACAGGTAGTGTTTGGTTACATGAGTAAGTTCTTTAGTGGTGATCTGTGAGACCTAGCTGCACCTATTACCCGAGCAGTATACACTGCACCCCATTTGTGGTCATTTATCTCTCACAGCCTTCCCATCCTTTCCCCCTGAGTCCCCAGAGTCCATTGTGTCATTCTTATCATTTTCTCTATATCATGTCTGTAGCAGTCTGGTCCAGTCAAGAGATGGAAACCACACAGTAGGTTAAACAGGAAATTAAATGTAAGAATTAGTATCTATGCTTAAATAACTATAAAAGGAAACTCTGTATGACACCCTAGTGCTGAGGGAGACTACCCAAGGAACAACAAACTTGGAAGGGGTTCAGACTTGACTGGAGAATGTATGTTTCTGTGCCTGCCTAGCAGAGAAGCTCGCTGGCTTAGTCAAGTCTGAGCTGGTCTGGAGTTGCTGGGCAAACACCAGGCAATGCTGTGGAAAGCAGAGCAGACGATCAGCAACCAGAAACATGGGTGTGCAGTGGGAGTCCAGGTGCTGGAGGGACAGGGGCAGAGGCCTTCAGAGTGTTTTGGCTACACAGGGTGTTGAGAGGAGTGGTTGCTTGTGGAAGGAATAACAGCTCAGTGTGTGACTCTCTGGGCCCCCTATGCAGTTTTTTGCAGATTGTATAAGTTTCTGGTTTCCATATAAAGAGGGCTGAGGAAAAATTATTACCAGGTCAAGAAGGCAAAGTCACACAGTGAATGTGTTCTAGACCTGTGGTTAGTACAGGATCTATGGAGCGCCCTTATACCCACACTGCTGACCTCTGGGTCCAGTAGAAATTACAGGAAGCCTCTTTCCCATGCAGTGTCCCTCCAGTGCCCTCTGCTGAGAAAGCTTACCATCCTGCTCACTTTCAGAAGAAATGCTTAAAGGAATTTCACTGGTTATCACAGAACATATATACAGAAGAGTGCATTTACAGGCGAGAGGCAACAAGTTGATAGCTGACACAATGTCCTTCTTCTCTACTCCAGGTCTAGGCTCAACCTGAATGATCAATGGGGCATGCTGAAGAGAAAGATTGTTTCCCAATCTTCCCAATTGTGGCAGACTGTTTGCAAAAATAGCGACAATAATTCTTCCCCTCTCTCCATTCATGTCTCTTTGTAATGTGATTTTGCAATGCTTGCCATCAAGAGGGACAATGTCTTTCTCCACTCCTTGGATCTGGGTCGGCCATGTACCTTGCTTTGGCCAAGAGGACACTGGCAACTATGATATAAGCAGAGACTTGGAAAGTGCTTGCTTATTGGAGTTTGCTCTCTCTTGCAAACCTTCCTGCCCAGAACCCTCCTGCCACCATGTGAAAGAGCCTGGATTAGCCTTCTGGAGGATGACAGAGCATGCAGACATAGGGTCTACTACTTTCAGAATTCCCAGTGAGACCATCCTAGACCATCCAGCCCCAGCCAAATCAGCCCAGACCAAAAGAACCTCCCAGTCAATCCATGGAATAGAGAGAAATAATAAGTATTTGTTACTTTAAGTCACCACGCTTGGGTTTTGTGATAGAACAAAAGTAACACGCACAAAAAATAGAGTTATTTCAAAAAAAGTGTACTAATATAGTAATATTATATTATACTAATATAAACAACTGAATTAGCAGGAAACAAAGCTTTGCCCTGAGGAACAGATATGTTTGTTCCTTGTAGATCATTCGTCTTAAAGAACTAATCTTGTTTCCCTTTTTTATTGGGACACCAAGACAGGTAGGGCCAATTTGTGGCTTATCTTTGGCCACTGCGTACCCTTCTTTATGTTCAAACTCTTCCCCATGTTTTAACTTCTATTTCTGTGGTTCCCTGTTTCTGAAAAAATTACTTATTTGTAATTTGCCTATTTTGGTTTACTATTCATATAAGCTGTCTCAAGTGATTTTTTTGGAATGAGGTTAGAGATAAGCATATAAAACAACTGTCACTATTTATGAATATAATGCTCAAACCATAAAATGCATAGCATTTGCTTTTGTAATAAAGCTACTATGCTCCATTGTATGAAGCTGGCTGTTTGCAAAAGATCAAAATAAAATTTGTGAGCTCTGTATTAGACAATAATTATCTTAAACTAAAAAGCAAACAAAAAATTTCCATCTTTATAAAACTTCAAATTTTTATACAATTGAGAAAAATGTCTCTTTTTATGTAATTAGCATAAATTAGCTTATTAGTTCAAAACAAAACAAAAGGCAGTTTTATTGTCTTTAGGCGCAAAGTAAGACAACCCTGTAGTTTCCAAACATTGCCAGTGTTTCTCATAACTGCGAATTTAAACTTTAAAGAACTTATTTGCTTCTGTTTTTGTTTTAAATAGATAATTTTTAACTAGACCTTTGGATAATGCCCATTTTGCTGTGTTGATCCATTCCTCTACCAATCAAATGGCTCTTGAAAAAACCATGATAAAGTTAATAGACCAAAACAAGTTACAGATCTCAAATTAACCAGAAGTGATGTTTTCAAAATGACAAGATTGCCCTGTTTTTGGAGACGGAGTCTTACTCTGTCACCCAGGCTGGATTGCAGTGGCACAATCTGTGCTCATTGCAACCTCCGCCTCCTGGATTTAAGGAATTTTCCTGACTCAGCCTCCTGAGTAGCTGGGATTACAGGTGCATGCCACCATGCCCGGCTAATTTTTGTATTTTTAGTAGAGACAGGGTTTCACCATGTTGGCCAGACTGGTTTTGAATTCCTGACCTCAAGCAGTTAGTCCACCTCGGCCTTCCAAAGTGCTGGGATTACAGACAGGAGCCACCGCACCCGGCCACGATTGCCCTTTTATGACAACAAATGTGGATCTACTATTTGAAAGAGGACCAGAATCCCATATAGGGAGGGGGAGGCCACTCAACTGTGAAATAGGTTGTCAAAAATATATGTCTAAAATATGACTCAACCTTTTAGTAAAAAAAATCCCAATTGTGTTGAAAAATCTAGGATGTTCATTAACTTAACAGAAAAAAAATTAACTGAGCTTCCATTCACTGCAGAGGATGTTGGAATTCCATAAATAAAAAAGTTTTCTGTAGTGACAAATCTCCCTGTAATCGGAATACTTCAAAATATTAAACATATAATCCAAGAGTAACTGGAAGGCAGTGCACGTTTCCATAATTAGTCCATCGCTTTTATTTACCTCATGTATAATATATGACAGCCCATATCGTAAAATAAATTAACAGCTAAATGTCAAATCTCCCCTCTTATATAGGCCATCTGCTTAGGTGTTCAGATTGACACCCACTGCCATGGGAAATTATAGAGACCCAGGAAATGTGACTATCAGATGTGAGCTATCGCCAAATGGATCAAACATCAGAACTTGTTCTTGCTGGCTTCTTCCTCCACTACCACCACACCATGACCACCACAACCAGCAAAGTTGCAAGTCTTGACTGCATTTCAGGGCATTGGAAATGGAATCAGGTATTTTCCTATAATAATTTGATCCTCAGATTACCTTCAATTATGTCATTGAAGAAAGAATGCTTTGAGGTTCAGAGCCCTTCCTTGCCTGAGCTCCATCCGTGGACTCTTTGGGAAGGAGAATTCTGGAGAATCCTGACCAAGTTCCTTTTCTTCATCATAAGCAGATTTTCTAGTATTCTCCCCTTTGTAAAATCAATTCTGGAGACTCTGATTGGCATCCCCAAGATCCAGAGAAATTGTGCAATTAGCTCTAGGGAAGCCAGGACAAGAGCAAATTTCAAGGCCAATACTTTTGGGTTCTGTGCTTCCTGCCCTCCCTCTCCACTCTAGAGTCCCTAATGATAAAACTCATGAAAGCCAAGCCAAGGGATTTTTACCCCTTCTATTTCCCCATCTTCCCAAGCAAGGGTGATAGTTTCATTCTACAACTAGAAACACTCTTAGATTTCAAAAGCAAATTATAATCCAACCATATTTGCCCTCTCTGGGGGTAGAGCCTCCTTCTCCCTCATAAACTTGGAGATTTCTCTGAAATATTTTCAAACTTCTCATCAGGTTCATTTCAATAAGTGCCATCATTCCAAAAGGAAAGAAGAAAGGGGCTCAAGTGCCAGTAATGTTGCTCCCCGTGCAGAGGAGAGAGGAAAGCCAGCTGGTCGGTTTCCCTCCCATAATACCATCTTTGTGAGCAAGCTGATCAGGACTCATAAGGGGGGCTCTGATACAACTAACTTCATCAGACTAGGCTTGAATTTCAACTCTGATGTAAATGCCTTTTGTGATTTGGGACAAATTACATAACCATCCCTTCCTCCTCCAAAGAATAATAAAAAATAATGTATTGTACTTGTAACACAACTTTCATCGCCATAGCTCAAATGCTTAGATTAGTTCCCTACCTACCTATCATGCTGTGATGTGAAAATTAATTAGCGAATGTCTGTAAAGTGCTTTCAAGATGAAAAGTGCCATATGAGTGCTAAGTGCCACCTATGAGTACCAATAAAGACAATCTCATAGAGAACATAATAGATCAGCAGGGGAATGAGTGAATAGCCAACTTGAAAAAACAAGGTGACAAAAAAACAAATAAATACAATAACCATACAGAATAGACTTCTCAAGTTCCAGACTTTCTTGTGCAAGAAAGAAACAGGCACACAAGTTTGGAAGTGCACTTTAGCAGCAGGACTAGGGCCACTGACATACTCACTGGAGTGTCATCAAATCCACAGTGCACTTTTGGGGGATGTTAGTATAATCTAACATTCTCAAAAGAGGTGTAATTCAGTGGGATTTGGTGGACTATTTACCTGAAGACCACTGACTCTGCTTAGCATAAGTGATAAAGGAATGACCATTTTTTCATCACTTTATAATTTTCAAAGTCCTTTCCCCATAGACTATCTCTCTTTACCTGCATAATAATTCTCTGAAGTAGACACAGTGAATTTTACAGGCAAGGCCAGTCCCATTTTACCGGCGAGGCTAGAGAAGTTCAGGAAAATTGATTTGATCAAAATTATATAATCAAAGAGCAGCTCCAGTCCATCTTTCCACTACAAAACCATGTTCTTTCCGCAACACCATATTAGTTAATGGGCATTGTACAATTGGAAGGCATCACCAATATATTTCAAAAGATTTCAATGTGTGTTTACTTTGCCCTAAACCTTTCACATCTACAAACTTATCCTAAGTAACTAAGACTATGCTAAAAAATCTAGCTACATAGATGTTCCCTGAAGCATTTTTTACAACAGTGAGAAATGGAAACAACCTAAATGTTCAGCAAAAATAATTGAAGAAATACCAGTATATTCATAAGATCAAATATTAGAAGCCAGCCATGTAAAAATAATGTCATGGAAATATGTTTATCAAGTAGGGCTTTTAAAAATGCTTAGGCAAACTGAAACATCATCAAAATGTAAGTAAATCTGTGTGTTAGGGTGAGAATACAGATACTTTTTTCTTTCTTTTCCTGTGTTTAAACTGCTTGTTTTAGTATATTACTGTTATAATAAACTCTGTGTTTGTAACTTTTAAAAAAGAAATATCTCTATCAACATGAAAAGTTTTCACTATAAATTGTCAGTGTTGCACAGTATCACTTTAAAAGTTAATTTGTGTCCATGCCATAGAATGATATCTAGAAAGATACACAAGCCAATATGAATGGCATTTTCTCCTGGATTTTAAGATTGAGGTGATTTTTATTTTCATCTACTGGACCATCTGTACTTTCGAATTTTATTTCATTTATTTATATAATAAAAATCATCATTAAAAAGTATTTTCAGAACCATCTAAGTAACTTGAAATCCCCACAAAGGGGCTGGACTCAGGAAAGGCCAACCTCATTTAAAATGGCTCCTTACAAATGCCCTCAACAGAAGAAAGGCTGATACTAAGTATGAAGGCAGGGTTGTACCATCCCTGTGCCTTTCATCTGTGGCCCACTGTTAAGTGCATGAGAAGATGTCATTGCCCCTTCTTAGACAGCAGTCCATCTAAGCATCTACCAGTTTAAACCACTGCTTTCTATCCTACCAGGTCAGTCTCTTTTGTCTATGTCACTGAGAAAGCACTGGTTCTCTGCCACGATGAGCAACAGGCTTTAGAAATGTCCACTGTCTCCTGGCACTGAGGAGTGTACTAAGGTAAAACTTGATTTCAGAAAATTTCAAAGGATTAGAAGAATACAGGCAGGACTGACAGCAGTGAGTTTAAATTGCAGCAAGAAAAACTAACATTGGTTACCAGGAAAGGATTGCCAGATGGAAGAAAGAGAAGCAAAGAACTTTATATAAAAGCATTCTCTGGAATGCTTGGCCTGGAAGATGTAGAATCTAAGATTTTTAGAGTTAATGTAATAGGCAAAATTCCAGAATGGTTCCCTAAGATATTCCTAATTCCTTCAGCAGTGATTGTGATGAGACACCATGCCCCTGATTGTGTTACATGACGTGGCAGAAGGCATTTCACAGATGTCATTAAAGTTACTAATCAATTGACTTTTATTTAATCAGGAAGGAAATTATCTGGGTAAGCCTAACCTAATTACATGAGTCTTTTTACAACACTGTGTTTTCTTGGGCTAGTAACAGGAGAAAAAGCTAGAGAGGTTAGAAGCGTGAGAAGGATTTCACCTGCTATTGCTGGCTTGAAGATGGAGAAGACCACAGGATGAGGGATGTCAGTGGCCTCTAGAAGCTAAGAGTGTCCCCTAACTCACAGCCAGCAAGAAGTTAACAACCTCAATCTTGCAACAACGAGGAACCTAATCCTTAACACAAACGAGCTTGGAAACAAATTATTCTCCGAAGTCTTCAGGTAAGAGGCCAACCCAGCCAACACCTTCATTTTGGTCTTAAAGGACCCTATGCAGGGGACCCAACTGGGGCCTCATGGGAGTTGTTTCAAGACATTCATTTGTGGTAATTTATATACCATAAATTATATGGAGCAGTAGAAAACTGATAGAGTTAGAAAGTGCCGTGAAACTATACTGTCCATTTCTCTCATTTTATCAATAAAGAAACTGAGACCCAGGGACGTTAAAGGATTTGGGGGAAAACTGTGACAAAGCTGAGGTGAGAGCATAGGTCACAGGGTCCATAATCAGTGGTCTTTCCAGCATCCCACCTTCCTGCCCACAGCAAGCTTCCCAGGACCCTTTTTTTTTTTTTTTTTTTTTTTTTTTGAGACAGGGTCTTGCTCTGTCATTCAGGCTGGAGTACAGTGGCACAATCACAGCTCACTGCAGCCTCGACCTTCCAGGCTCAAGCAATCATCCCACTTCAGCCTCCTCAACTAAAGCCACATGCCACCACACCTGGCTAATGTTTGTATTTTTTGTAGATACAGGGTTTCATCATGTTGCCCAGGCTGGTCTTGAACTTTTGAGCTCAAGCAATCCACCTACCTCAGCCTCCCGAAGTACTGGGATTACAGGTATGAGATATCGTGCCCAGCCCCCAGGATCACTTTTATCCAGTGTGACTTAGAGTCTAAGAGGAAAGATAAGATTGTCATTTGAGGTCCCTGTCAGCATTATGATTCTAATATATTTCTTGATTTCTAAAAATTGAGCTAGAATTGCTATTGAATGTGCAGACACTTCTCTAATTTAAAAACAATCAATAATATTTATAATGTTCACCCAAGATTTAATATGCTGACAATACCATACAATCTACTTCATTCTCCAATAAGTGACAATTTCAGTTTTCAATTTAGTGAAATTCAGCAAAGTTTGCTATATTTAAGTTCCCTGGGAGGTTACACATGAAGGAATCTTTCAAGGCAAGAATGCTACAATGTTCCCTAACTGGAGTGACTTAAATTGTTTGAAAAAATAAGAAGAAACTTTTAGGGAGGAAAACTATCTTTAAAAGCCACCTATATTTTCACATTGGTTCTGTGACAGAATGTCAACACACTATCACACATACTGAATTCTTGTGACTTACTCTGAAGGCAATGCCATTAGTTGCATCTTTAGCCATTGTGAAGACTCAGACAGATGCCACCTCTTGCCACTCTTGAGATTAATTGAGTCTCATTAATAATGTAACACAATTCATGATGATGATGATGATGATGATGTGATCGATAACTAGGAACTTACTCATAAGAAGGAGTAACCAGGAATGAGTTTGCTTACCTTTTAAGCATGATTAAATTCAGAAGCATTAAAGAAACCACTGTGCTTGAAAGAACACTTTTTAAAGATAAAACATGTAGTTCCAGATTCATTCTGCCACAAACTACTTTTGTCTTGGATGATCCCGTTTTTGTTTTGTTTTTCCTTCCATTTCAGCTTCGCGGGACCCATGGCTTTCTCTGCGGGATGCTGAGAGCAATGCTGAATGGTAATGGATAAAGCTCCCAGTTAGCCTGCCCATTTCTACCAACCATGGGATTCACTCAAGGGAAGCCAAGGACTTTAAAATGCATCTGCAGGGCTCAATTTGTTCTTCTTCAATTCCTTGCTAATTGTTTTCCACCAACAGCTCTGGTACTTACTTGATTGCATAGTTGCTTTTTTTTTTTTTTTTCCTACATGTTGCAGACTTCAGGTTCCAAATTCTAGGTTCTCTGCAAGGTTTACCCTACAGCAGCACTGCCCAATACAGCTCTTTCTCATAGAAATGTTCTCCGTGTGTCCAACCTGGTAGCCGCTACCCACATGTGGCTACTGAGCTACTGAGTCCCAGAGATTTGGGTCAGACTTAACAAAAGCTATTTAGGAGCCAAGCCAGGCAAGCTCTGGAAGGAGATCACTGGTGCCATGGGTGTGGTTTCTTTGGGGACACTGATTTACTCTGGTGGTCTTGCTCTGGCCTATATTCGCCAGATAAATGTGCATATTATAACTATATTCATTTTTGCCAATAATAATAATAACAGTAATAACAATAATTACTCCTATTTATGGAGTACCTGTTGTGGGCTGGGTATTGTGCCAGACACAATTGTATGGGATCTTCTAAGGAAGGGATTCTGAATACAATGCTTTATTCATTTAACAAGTATTAGAATTGAAGCTAAATAAATGAATCCATTTAGCTCTGTTATTTGTGGCATTTGACATTTCCCTTCTATCCATATATTTTACCTCACAATATTCCCTAGCAATCAACGTATAGGTAAATTACTAGCATTACATTCCCTTGCACAAAGGTAGAACATATTAGGTATAAGATTTCATCAGCCAAATATCCCATAGCCTTCTTGTCAATACTTGCCTCTATTACTCTGTCCATTTTTCCCAGTTTCTTCAGAGCAAGGAACCAAACACAATTGATAGTAAGGGGAAAAATATTTTAATCTGAAAGAAGGTCAGTAGCAAATAAATTCGTTCCCCTAGATATTTTAGTCCAACATTCCTCCAGAACAAACATCTTAGTACCTGTGAGAAAGAGCAAGTTTCGCTGCAGAAAGATGCAGGGCAGAGTGCTTGACAATCTGACGATACAGTGGCCAGGTCTAGAAAATCAGCATTACAGCATGGGGAAGACACCCAAGTCTTACATGCGAAGTCTCCTGCTAAGCCCAGGGCTTTATTTTGAGAAGACCCAGAACTGAGAATGCAAAGTTCAACATCATTTTCCCTGTAGTGATGAAGAGCCACACCAGCAATCCACCAATCCTTGCTACAGAGCTGTTTCCTATTTTGTTCTGAACCTTTTATACCCAGTAAAGCATTAAGGTGTTTGTGATCAAGTGTAATTCAAACAAGCTGGTAAAGTAGTATCTTAAAGCTGAAGACTTAATAACAACTCGGTTCAGAGACTGGCTGTCACCAGCAGGAGGAGAGCGATAGTACACAAAAACACCAGTTTGTGTGATAAAAGCTTGACAGTCTTGCCTACACACAAACCAAAGAAAATAAGATGTCTGTGACAGCTACAACAGCAGCAATTTTAAACTTCTCACTGATGAAATGCACTTTGCAGTCATAACGCTTGCATAAATCTGGATGTCACTTTTTTCATGTTATAATTTTGTGATCCAATGGATCATTGTGTAGCCCCTAAACCTGCAAATGAGCTCTATAATGCAGAATGTGCACAAATCATTGAGCTATCAGGGACATCAGGGGTTTGGCTGCTGGGGTTATTAACAGATATTTTTTCACCTACAAGTACAGACTAAAATCAATCATTCTGATAACTAGGCATGCGTGAGCCGTCTGCACTTTCATTTCAATCTGATTAATCACACATACACAGACCTTTACCTTAAAGGAGCAATTGTTCACATTTAATCACAAAGAAACATTCAAGCATACCATCAGACATTAGGAAATTTAATCACAATTTATGCTTCCTGTTTTAGCAAATATATTTATGATAATATGACTTTCTGCATATAAACACATTGTTTCATTCATTTTACAAGCATTAAAATCGAAGCTAAGTACAATAATCTACTTTTATATTATTTATCACCTATTTGTCGCTTTTGAGGTTTCCATTATACCCATATATTTTATTGCACAATTTATCCTGATAATCAAAGTACAGCTAAATTATGAGCATTGTGTTTTCTTTAGTAAAGTAGAACATGCTAGATATCAGATTTCATCATGTTCCATGTCCTGCTTCTTGTCAAGATTTGGTTCTACTACTCTGTCAATTTCTCCTGGCTTCTGTAAGGCAGGAAAACAAATACAGTTGTGGGTACAGAATTTTTTTTTTTTTTTACTTTGAAAAAGAACTGGGATCAAGTAAATCTCTCTTTTGATCCTCCCAATAGTGTTCCCAGGAAACATAACATTCCAGAAGGCACATCTGCCGTTACTATAACAACAGAAAGGTAGCGCCTACAGAGAATTATCTGCACTAGAGGACAGACTGCAAACCAGCAGGATTCCTGGGTTCCTCTTCAAGGAGGCAAGGATAAATTTTGGTGAAAAGAAGCAGAGCCTGAACAGGGTTTTGGTGTATGGATGGGGCATAGAGTGCTCAGAATTTGAGGAAGGTGAAAGTTTATAAACTGATTCTAGACCAAAAGTACAAAACTGCTGTCAAGGAAATCAGCTAGTAAGGCTATAGGAAAACATCTTACTGTTGGAGTGTAGGCACAGAGTTAAGAACTGGTTGGGGTAATACTAGACAGATGAAAGAATCACTTGCCAGCTGTTTGACCCAAAGACAAATCACACCTCCCAAGGGAGGTGAAGTCACTTGCCCCCAGGAACAGCATCCACTACGATTGCCCTAAGAGATACAGAGAATAGTCTTGGGCATGGCTATCCAGGCAAGTGCTGAGATGCTTGCTAAAGAGTTGGACATAGACATGAGTCTCAGTCTGTCTGAGATTTTGCCTCTTTCCTTGCCTTGGCTTTTACTTTACTAGCTCTTTCTCAGGTTCTGGATCTTTTTAGTCTTCCTATCCAACCCCACTACTAGACTGATCTATATTTGGGAGTCCATCTCAGCCTGTCTGCCATTCAAAAAAACCCTATTCATGTCACTAATCCCACTCTGTATTCTTAGTCTCTCAGTTTCAATTTCTCCTTACCTAACCTCTGTTTTTGCTTCAACATAGAGTTTTCAGACCACCCTGGATTAAACTTTGCCCCTTTTATGGTCAAAATGGATTAATTAGCCAATTAAGTCACCATCCAGAGAAAGAGATTAATGCTAGCATAAAATAAATAAGCAGATACATAAATTAATTTCTATAAATGATTTGAAGGAAATAAGTTAAAGTGTAGGAAAACCAGAGTGAGCCTTCCTTTTGTAGGTGATCAAGAAAGACATCTCTAAGGGAGGTGATAATTAAGTTGAGACCTAAGAAGAGAAGAAGTATCTGGCTGTACGAATAGCGTGTGCAAAGCCCTGCAGCATGAAAGAGGCTGTGGTTGTAGAACAGAAAGACGGCTGGGATGAGGCATCTCAGCAGCAAGCTGAGGATAAGAGGGTCTTGCAACGAAGGTGGGTACAGACCAGATCATGGAGAGATTTACAAGTCATGGTTAAAGAGTTTGGATTTCATTCCAAGTTTCTTAAATGGCATATTGTCACAAGACCAGAAGAGACCTTTGGGACTCATTCCGTCTGTCAGGTAGGAGGTAATTCTTTTGCTTTTTATCCGTGCACCAACTTTTGTAAGTAAACTTGACTAATGTTTGTTTATAATCAGTGAGTAAGCTGCTACTTTAATACTGCTACCCTGGAAGAGGCCCTTCAAGGCATGTTAAATTAACTGATGTGAATAAAAACAATGAATAAAAATACCTCTCTCCTTTAATGAGAACAGCAACTTCTGTTTCCCTGGGCTTTTTCAGTCCCATAAGACCTTTTAAAACAGAGTGAGCGTGTTCAGGTTCAAATGCTAAAAACATAATTTTGTCTCTCTCTTGTTGGATTATGTTTCAAGAAGCCATTTTAGATCAATCTTTTTGAGCACACAAGCTTCAGAAGCTGTGACTAAAACATACCCAGCACTGATGCTAGGTTGGTCATTTTTCCTTGAGGCTGTTTTCACACAGAACCAAAGGGATGTGCCCCTTCATCTGATAATGAACCCTCCAGCTCAGGGACTGCTGAAAAAGAAGCCCCAAGTTTGTGTTCTACAGGGCCTGCTTATCCACTCTAATCTCAGTGTAAAAGGTTGGGTAAGAGTTTACGTGCTTTTCTAATTTGCCATTCCTGCAGGAAGTACAAAAAGTTTACAGAGGCACTTTTGGAATCCATTCATATGTTCTGTATATACCATCTTGTAGGGATTAGATTCCATGTTTATCACTCACTCTACAGCGAGACAATGTTGTATAATGAAAATTAGATTTTATTCCAATTGTGTAATTAATTTGTTTTATGGCCAAGTAAAAGTTATTTTCTCTCCAAGCATTTTTGTTTGTTTGCAAGATGACCTCTAGGGCTCCTTCAAGTTCTATGACTCTGTAAATCTCTATCAACATGAACTCAAGAACAATGCTGGTATTAGCTATGGTAAGCTAAACTGCTATTACAAGTAGACCTCAAAGTGCAAAGCCCCAAACAAAATAGAAATCTTTTTTTTCATCCAATGGCTTAGGACAGGTGTTCTAGATCAGCTGACAGCTCTGCTCCACAATTCAATTCAGAGAACTGGTCTAAAGATACTCGGCCTTCAAGGTCACTCTAATAATAGCCCTTCCAGTCAGTCCATCAGAAAGAAGACAAGTTGAAGTCCTGGGCAAGAGATATCTTACAAGGTAAATGAAAGTAAATTATTCCTCTGGCAAGAGTCTAAACACAAGGTCACATCTAGCTGCAAGAGAGACCACAAAATACAGTCCCAGTCTGGATCCAGACAGAACTCCATTACTAGGGAAGAAGATGGGAAAGAATTGGGGTGGACATAGAGCAGCCTCTGCTATGTGCCTAATTTCTATATTAGGTTTCAGACTATTAAGCTTTTCAATTACTGAATTATCATCACAGTTCTAAGAGACAATTAACTAGAATGTTCATTCTACAGATGTGAAAACTATGTCCCAGAGAGCTGACGTAAAACACATGAAGTCTCACAGTTAAAAGCTGAGCTAAGCTTCAATTTCAGGTCTGCTGGTCAGTGCTTTCTCTACCATAAGTACTAAATTAAAATATTTGCATAGCAAATAATCATTAGCATAAATCTGCATGAATAAAAAGAACAAAGAGGCATTATTGTGAAAGGTAAGGGGAACAGCTAAAGCATACAGCAGACCTAGGACTGGCTCCAAGTGTTAAGAGGTCTCCAAACCGTATAGAATGTAAGAAGTGAAATTTTTTTTAAAACAGGAAGCTGATGAACAGTTTCTATCGAGACATTTACTCATTTTGCTCTCACTCTCTTTTGGTTTACAAAGCACATGTAAAGACAGAAGGATTGCAAGAAACACTCATGGCAGAGACAAAAGTGAATTAATAAAGGGGGCCAAAATCTAAAAATACTAAAAATATAGATATATACTGTCATCCCACACAGAGAGAAGTGGTTTGCACAGGCAGATGGATTTGCAAATTGCTAGAGAGAACAATGTATCTCTCCCCACTCCCACCCATCACACACATTCACACACTTGCAGTGCCAACTATTTTATACTTGCTATGAAAATCCAAACATAAACTGCCAATAAACCAACCTCATGCCTTTTGAAGAATAACCAAGTGACCTCTAAACATGACTTGGAAAACCCTATCTGGGTTCTTAGTTTAAGCAAAATTTCTATGAAAATAGAGAATCCCTAAAGAATGTGTTAGGTATAATTATTCCTAGTTTTAGTCTTCAAACAGTATTGAGATAGTAATATTTCAGCATGATTTCCCTTCCAACCTTCTCCCCACTCACATTAATACAATTTCGCAAAAGTGAAGATTCCCTTTGTTACAAATCTCTTCAAAATTGGTCATTTTTTAAAGGAATGGTAGTTTTATGGGTTACCAACTTTACATAAGAAAGGTTGTGAGGAGTCTCAGAGCTCGGTCATCATTCATAAACCATTCACGTTGAGCTCTCAGGGAAGGGATGTTGCTAAAACCCACCAACGCAGTTATAATGTGCCAGATGGGACAAGGAAATTTATTATTTCACACAGCAAGTTAATACAGTCCTACCTGTGCCCTTTTTGAGAAGGGTATGATAGCTTATCAATGGATATAATTCCTCATGGAGAATTTTCAGAATTATTCCACACTACATCCTGTCAGAACAAAGCTCTCTGGTAGGTCTCCTGGCCCTTTTCTCCTAATTCATTTTTATATTAGACACTCAGAGGCATAACAGAGATAGCACTGGCTACCTTTCGTCATCATTTAAAGAAAGCTGGGGATTCTACCAAAGTATACCACCATGGCCTTTAAAAAATCTAACTATAACCAACTTACTTGAGCAATTTTAAGTACCATTTTGCTTTTATATCCAAGTCTGTCATCACCAGAGTATATTTATGGAGCACTTTTGTGTTTACAGCATTGAATTCAGCAGATAACAGAGCCCAGAAAAAGGCAGAAGTGGAGGAGTTTTACAATTTAGAGAATAGGATCTAAATCTACTTCAAAAGCTAATCGCGTTGTATAAACGCTGTTCGTCCTAATGCTAATTTCTCTGGTCTTTTGTTACACAAGAAAGCTCCAGGCTGGTTTATGGTGTCACATTTATCACTTAGTAGAATATAAGCAAATCCCATTACACCCAAATTAAACCACCCAAATGAACCAAAATGTGGATTATGGTATCTCTTTATGCCACAATTTCTACTTAAAAACAGAAACATTATTCTAATGCTCAGCAAATACAAAAGAAAAGCAACCTGTTTTTTTCATGATTCTTATTTTGATTTTCTCATCACTGTCTGAGCCCTAAGGCTCATCAGTAACTGCACAGAAAGAGAAAAAACAAACAAAAAACCCTTAAATAGTCATTAAGCAACCCAAAGGGATTGGGCTGTAATCCCAAAAGACACAATCCCAAATGCCATAATCCCAAATGTTGAACTCCTGAAAGATCAAAGTTCCTAAAGTCTAAAAATCCCAAAAATTAACAATCCCAAAAGACCAAAATCCCAACTATATAATTCTGGAAAAAAATAATAAAAATAATTATTTAAAAGGATTTACTGACATTTTTAAAGAGGGATTTATTTGAGAAATGTATAAAAACATAACTAAGGCTGGGCACGGTGGCTCACGCCTGTAATCCCAGTACTTTGGGAGGCCAAGGTGGGTGGATCACCTGAGGTCAGGAGTTTGAGACCAGCCTGACTCACATGGTGAAACCCCGTCTCTGCTAAATACAAAAAATTAGCTGGGCATAGTGGCGCCTGCCTGTAATCCCAGCTACTTGGGAGACTGAGGCAGGAGAATGGCTTGAACCCAGGAGGCAGAGGTTGCAGTGTACCAAGATCATGCCACTGCACTCCAGCCTGGGCAACAAGAGCGAAACTCCATCTCGAAAACAAACAAACAAACAAAAAAGCAAAAACAAAAACAAAACCGTGACTGAACACCTTATAGACCACTTTACACAATAAAATAGGCAATAATAACACACATATTTTTGCAAGCATAAACACATCAACACTAAAGTATACGAACAACAGTTGCACAGTTCTAACAGTTATAGGCGAGTCAGCCATACGCTAAGTAAATAGGTCAAAAAGCAAAATGTATAAACCATGTCACTATGGCTCATATTGTGTGCATAACTTCAGTTGTCTGAAATATGGTGATGAACAACCTAGGTCTTGATGAGATAGAGCAAAAGTCATCGTGGGTCACCACCACGTAGGCATTTGCCCAAAGAACTGAGATCTTAGGAACTTTTATCTTTCACAGATGCCAATGTAGAAGAAAGACAGCTCTTCATCTATTGAGGAAGTTTCAATGTTTTAACATACATGAGCAATGCTAGCACACATGGTCACAAAGTCAACATTGTAATAACGCACCTTTGTGGAATCAAACTTACGAAAAAAATGTGTACAACAAATGAGAACTCTCTAACCGTTTTTATACAATTTATATCTCCAGTATTGGAAATGATGTGAAGATGAAGTACATAGCACTGTGAATTGGTGCTAATGTATGAAGTGACAGAAGTCATTCACAATTAAATAATTTGACAGGGGAGAGTTCTTATATTTTTTGCCTGCATTTCCACTTCTATGATCTTTGAAACACTCACTGCACTTGTATTTGGAGAGCTGTTATGGTCTACAAATTTTGTAAGTATATGCTGCTCATTTGAAAGTCTAGTTATTGCCTGGCTCTTGCAATTAAGCAATTTTCTGCTTTCGAAGCACCAATAATAATTAGCTTTTAAACTTTTATCTTTCACCATTAAGTACACTCATACACTTAACTTATCACAGTCTTTTTGCAAGGGAACAATTTCACAGATCTCTTCCACTGTATTATAAGAAATACAGTAAAAATGAATGATATTTGCCTTCCCCAATACCAAATAGTATAGTCAGGATTCTCTAGAGATACAAAACCTATAGGATATGTATACAGATACATGAGAGAGGAATTGGCTCATGGGATTATAGTGACCGAGAAGTCCCACAACAGGCTGTTTACAAGGTGGCGACCCTGAGATGCTGGTAGAGCGGCTCAGGACAAGTCTGAGGACCTCAGAACCAGGGAAGCCAATGGTGTAACCCTCAGTTTGAAGTGGAAAGCCTTAGAACCCAGAGGAGTGGACTCTTAATCCTGGAATCCAAAGGCCCATGAGCCTGGAATTCTGATGTTCAAGGCAGTGAAAGAAAAATCTGTGTCCGCTCTCAGCGAGAAACTAATTGGCTTCCTGTATTTGTTCTCTCCGTGGCCCCTGCTGATCAGATGGTGCCTACCAACATTCAGGGCAGTTCTTCCCCACCTAGTGTACTCAGACTCACACACTAATTTCTGGAAACACTATCACAGACACACCCAAAACAATACTAGGTTTCTAGGTACTCCTTGTTCCAGTCAAGTTGACAACTAAAGTCCACAAATCCATCCCTTGTCAACTTGGCACCCAAATGCATCTCCTTAAGCCATATTTAATTTCCAAATAAAAATAATAACAAGGTAATAGTTCTTCCTAACATGATGCAACTCACATGAAATAACTCACATGAAGCAACTATCCTGCACACACCAAAAATTCACTAATCACTTTCTCAGAGTTCAGCTTTAGACAATAGAAGGTTCTGGATTTTAATCTTTCAGGAATGTGATTTGGGGGATTTTAGATGTTAGGAATATTTGACTAGGGATTTTGATCTTTCAGGATGTCAACATTCAAGATTATGGCATTTGAAAGTGTGTCTTTTGGGATTATGATTGGCGCCAGACTCAAGGTGAAAAAGCCCAGGGATGGTGCTAAGGTAACACATGGATATGGCTATCTCTGACTGTCTTTACAGCAGCACCCTTTCTGAGACATTCAGACCTTTCAGCACTCTCTCAAAACTCTGCAGTTTCACAAATGTTCCCATCATTATCTAGCATAGAAAATACCTCTTACTAATCATAACATCTACTATGTTTCACAATATCCAGGTACCTCCTTCCTTTCTCCCTCCCAGGGATATAACTAAAGTACAAGCAAAGCCTCATCTCTGGTTTCAGGACAGACTGAGTTCTGAAGTGATGGTGTCAGGCAGAAACAGTGACCACACTTATTATTCTCATTTTTGTTGTTGTTGTTTTTTGAGACAGAGTCTCGCTTTGTCACCCAGGATCGAATGCAGTGGCACAATCTCTGCTCACTGCAACCTCCGCCTCCTGGGTTCAAGCAATTCTCTGCCTCAGCCTCCCGAGTAGCTGGGATTACAAGCACCCACCACCACTCCCAGTTAATTTTTTATTTTTTACTTTTTTTGTATTTTTAGTAGAGATGAGGTTTCACCATCTTGGCAAAGCTGGTCTTGAACTCCTGACCTCGTGATCCACCTGCCTCAGCCTCCCAGAGTGCTGGGATTACAGGCATGAGCCACCACGCCAGCCTATTATTCTCATTTTAAGAGCACTGATCTGACAGAATGAAGCTTTCAAAGACATCGAAAACCAAGGAGGTGATTTTTCCACTTGGGAGAATATAGGCAGCTATGTAAAAAATATATTCACAGCAATTTCAATCACATCTACCCTTTCAAACTTAAATGCCACCATGTGAGTATATTGGTGAATATAAAGCCTCACTCTTTACAACAACAAAAAAATAATCTGGCTCTATACTACTATGCCTTTGGTGTCCTCTTCTTAATGTATCTAACAGTTTGAGCTTTGCCTATTTACATCTAAAATATATTACCCTTTTTACTAAATAAATGAGTTCCAAAAGTTATCAAGGTCAATCATAAGAGCACAAACCCACTCTAGCACTGTCACCCAGCTACACATTCATTCACGATTCATTACATGAATAGCAGATTGGATGGATGGATACGTACGTAGGTAGGTAGGTAGGTAGGTAGATAGATAGATAGATAGATAGATAGATAGATAGATAGATAGATATACAATCTTGGGGTTTGAGGGTTCCCAATCCATAGCACTCCCCAACCCTACCAAAATTCTGTCCCAATGGAGAAATAAGACAAAAGTAATAATAGGCTGGGCGCGGTGGCTCACGCCTATAAACCCAGCATTTTGGGAGGCCGAGGCAGGCAGATCACTTGAGGTCAAGAGTTTGAGACCAGCCTGGCCAACACAGTAAAATCCCTTCTCTACTAAAAATATAAAATTTAGCCAGGCAAGGTGGCAGGCACCTGTACTCCCAGCTACTTGGGAAGCTGAGGCAGGAGAATTGCTTGAACCCAGGAGGCAGAGGTTGCAGTGAGCTGAGATTGTGCCATTTGCACTCTAGCCTGGGCCTGGGTGACAGAGCGAGACTCTGTCTCAAAAAAAAAAAAAAAAAAAAAAAAAAAAAAAAAAAAAAAAAAAGAGTGAGAGACAAAGTAATAATAAATAAAGATCAAGTTATTTTTTTTTTTCTGTTAAAGCTGGTAAAGAAAACTATGTTTTATATATGCAAACAAGAGGACTTCTTAATGCGTAACACAAAACATAAGGAGTGCTATCATCCAGCCACAGGGGGCTCTAAACCACTACAGCCCTCTCCTGTGAGTTGCAAGGCTCACCATATGGCCAAAGACAATCAAGAGCATAAACTCACAGACCAGATTCTAAGAGACAATAAGGAAAAAGGGGCAGAACTATGCACACACACCCAGTTGCTTATGCCAAAGTCCAAAATCGAACAAATCACTCCTTTCTCCAAAGTGAGTGAGGAGCTGGAACGAGGCCACAAGTATCATACTCAGCAGAGCCTCTTCACGTGGATGGAAATACTTTGCGGGGGTGAGGGCGGGGGGCGGGCATAAGTGCCTCTTTCCCTCACAACATCCCCCAGGGGTTTATTCTCTCAACCCAGTTGGCTTCACTGCTAACTGGGGATGTGGGTCTCCTTGCAGGAAGAGATCATCACTGCCAGGACATGGGTTCCTGCGTGCATGGAGACCCTCCCCGTATCCAGCACACACTGCTCCTTTGCGGATCCTCCTAGGGTCACTTACCCCAGAAGGTTCCAAAATGGGGCGCAGCCATATAGCAGTTGAGCCCACACTTGTTGCCTCAGATTTTGACACGGCTCACCCCCTCCTCTCCAGGTTTTCACTCAAATGTCACCCTCTCCGTGATGCTTTTCCTGACCACAGTGTTTAAACTGGAAAGCCTCCATCCACCTCAGCATGCCTTATTCTCTTTCCTTGCTTTATTTTTAACAAAGCACAGATTTCCACTTGACACGTCATTTTGCAATTTTAAAAAAGATAAACATATTCCTGTATTGACTATCTCCCCGGCCACAATGTAAGTTGTAGGAGGGCTGGGCTTTTTGATCGCTCTGTTCACTACTATATCTCCAGTGCCTGAAACAGCATGCAATACCTAGTAGACACTCACTAAATATTTACATGGTGAAAGAACAAATAGAAACAGTCCTGGGTGCAAAGTACTATAGACTGCTGGAATCCTCCTCATCAAGGCTTCAATCTGTCTGTCTCAGCCACTCCACATATATATATTCTTCCCCCAAACTTAATCTTTTTGGTTTTTCCTTCAATATGATCTGCCTTTGCAACATATGTTGATTAATTATCTAAACTTTAAAACTTTTGTCTAAAGGAAGAAGGCAGTGGCCAGGTGCGGTGGCTCATACCTGTAATTACAGCACTGTGGGAGGCCAAAGCAAATGGATTGCTGTAGCTCAGGAGTTTGAGACCAGCCTGGGTAACATGGCAAAACCCCATCTCTACAAAAAATCCAAAAAAAAAGAAAAAACAAATAGTTGGTCATGGTGGCATGTGCCTGTAGTCCCAGCTACTTGGGAGACCGAGGTGGGAGAATCGCTTAAGCCCGGGAAGCGGAGGTTGCAGTGAGCGGAGATTGTGCCACTGTACTCCAGCCTGGGTGACAGAGCGAGTCCCTGTCTCAAAATAAATAAATAAATGATATAAATAAAGGAGGAGCACAGAATACACGGTATTTGGGGACAGGCCTTCTCAAAGAGAGAGGAGAGAGGAAGTCGTATGGCTGCACATGTCCAGTTTCTCATCCCAAATTCTCTCTGTTAAGCTATTCATTTCCTGAGCCCCAGCTTTATCTCAAGGGGTAGAGATTCCAGAATTATTACACTGATGGATTTCTCTCCACATGGAAGGAAACATTACACAGTGGAATCAGTTTCCCCACCAAAAACATTATTTATAATCTAGAAAATTTATGGTCTAGAGAAACAAACACATAAAATATTAATAGAAAAATGTTATATAACAATATTGATATAAGGTGTTATAGGAACATAAATGAGGAAGTAAGCAATTTTATTTAATTTGTATATATAAGTCAACCTGTTATAAACCTGGGCTGGTTTTTTAACATTAAATATGTAACCACTAAAATATCTATTTGTCCTAGAATAATTCCTTAATTTTATAATGTGCTTTATCCATTTGCAATATAACTTTTCACAACAATGTAACTTCTGATTAGGTATCTTTTCATTCCATCTATGCCGCTTCCCCTTGCCTCTGAAACATGGGCACAGCCACATACACACCCCTGGGCACAAATGCACATACACACATGCACACACCACACACTCTCAGACACCAGAAGTGTCTCCCAGCGATCATTCTCCTTGCTTCAGTCAGAGCTATCACCACATGTATCTGGGCACATGGCTGCCCAGAATAAAGATTATATTTCTAGATCTTGCTTTCATCTAGAAGTGATCCCAGAATATAAGTGGTATAAGTAAATACCATATGGATTAGGAAGAGTGACTTCCTTCCTTTGCTCCTTCCTACTTATGGGAATGTGGCTTTTGTGGCTGGGGTTAAAAAGCTCCTATCTTGGACTTTAAGGGAACTTTGAGAATGAGGCCACATGTGGCAGAACAAAATGAAAGAAACACATGCTCCTTATACCATTAAGTGCCAAAGTAGCCCTGGGCCCGATGTTAACATGAGAAAGAAAAGAACCTCCATCTTAGTTAGGCCTCTGCTATTTTGGGTCTTCAGTCCTCCTCTCTCTCACTTTCTCTCTTTCTCCTATGTCATTGTCATCACAGAACTCTTGTGCTTCCCTTTGTTTCTTGCTGATGTACTGAAGATGCCTTTCTCCTACTTATTTCTAACCTCTCTTATCTCAGCTTTAAACACTCATCTCAAATGTTAGCCATTCCAAGAGTTTTCTTATTCCCATCCCTGGCCACCTTCTCTGTACTCTCAGAGCAACTTTTGCAACTTCAATAACTCTCAATAAAATTCTGGGTTGACTTACATTCTTCTTAACAGACACATATGATTCTAAACTATTTTACTTGATATCCTCAGGTCCAGCAAAGTGCTTGGTGCACAAACAGCCTTCAGCACATATTGATTGAGGTAGACAGGGTAAGTATTATTATTTCCATTTTAAAGATAGAAAAACTGAGCTTAGTAATTTATGTAATACCATGTAAGTTAGTATTCATTCAACCTGTGTTTTTCTACTTTACCAGGATGCACTCAGCTTATAAAATAACTATGATTTCAGTTACTTGGCTACATCCTTCTGTTTCAGGATGTTTCTTGTTCACAAGTAGACTTAGGCCTGAAAGAAGATACATGGAAATCTTGTATATTCATTTCCTTCACTACTTAATTTAGGGATGAAACATATACTCCACACTCCTATAGAGTAGCTAAGGTAACCAGTAAGTTAGGGGGAAGTAATCTCAGGTTTGGTTTTGTTTTGTTTTGTTTTGAGACGGAGTCTCACTGTGTCACCCAGGCTGGAGTGCAGTGGCGCGATCTCAGCTCACTGCAACCTCTGCCTCCCAGGTTCAAGCAATTCTCCTGCCTTAGCCTCCAGAGTAGCTGGGATTACAGGTATGTACTACCAGTCCTGGCTAATTTTTGTACTTTCTGTAGAGACAGGGTTTCACCATGTTGGCCAGGCTGGTCTCAAACTCCTGACCTCAAATGATCCACCCACCTTGGCCTCCCAAAGTGCTGAGATTACAGCCGTGATCCACCATGCCTGGCCTGCAACCTCAGTTTTTTGTTTTTTTTGTTTTTTTGAGACAGAGTCTTGCTCTGTTACCCAGGCTAGAGTACAGTGGCATGATCTCGGCTCACTGCAAGCTCCGCCTCCCAGGTTCACGCCATTCTCCTGCCTCAGCCTCCTGAGTAGCTAGGACTACAGGCACCTGCCACCATGCCCGGCTAATTTTTTTTGTATTTTTAGTAGAGACGGGGTTTCACCGTGTTAACCAGCATGGTCTTGGTCTCCTGACCTTGTGATCTGCTCACCTTGTCCTCCCAAAGTGCTGAGATTACAGGCATAAGCCACTGCCCCCAACCAATCTGTCTTTTTAATGTTAACCTGCATTCAAATTTCTTCCATCATGTTCATTTCTCTGCCTACTAATTAAGCAATTTTGACAATTCTTTTAGGAGGAGAGTGGTAAGTGGTAACTTTTATGCAAGTATAGTATTTAATTAAACAGATTTTTAACATTTTCTATGTTAAAGCCCAGCAATCTTACCTGAAAATTGATTTAAATGTTATGCAAATGAGTTGATTACCAGAAAGTTGATTTCAATATTATACAAATGAGGCCAGGCATGGTGGCTCACACCTGTAATCCCAGCACTCTGGGAGGCCGAGATGGGTGGATCACCGGAGGTCAAGAGTTCAAGACCAGCTGACCAATATGGTGAAACCCCATCTCTACTAAATTCAAAAAATTAGCCGGGCATGGTGGCACATGCCTATACAACTACAGTTGGCTTTCCGTATCCAAGGATTCTGCACTTGTGGATTCAACCATTCAATCATCAATCAAAAATCTTTTCAAAAAAATGAACAGTTGTATCTATACTGAATATATACAGACTTCTTGTTCTTTTCATTATTCCTTAAACAATATGGTAGGACAACTGTTTACATAGAATTTACACTGTGTTAGGTATTATAAGTAATCTAGAGATGATTTCAAGTATGAGGCAGGATGTGCATAGGTTATATGCAAATACTATACCATTTTATGACAATGAATTGAGCATCCTTGGATTTTGATATTTTCAGTGGTCCTGGAACCAATCCCCCAAGAAGGGACAACTGTATATAGTATATGTACACAGTCTTCCCTAATCCTGAGAAGTAATATTGGTCTAACATAAAGAACATATTTTTATATACCTTCAATGTGAAACCAGCTCATGATGGCCTGATTTCAAAGGCCTATTGCTGAGCAGCTTAGGTACTGAAGTGCTTGGAAGTGGTTTGTAGCCCAAGAAGGATTTATAACATGGTAGAAGAAAACAATAACATAAAGAATATCAAACTGAAATAAAATCCTTAATATAAAAACCCAAATATGAACCTGCTCTATGTCAGAACAAAAGATTTCTTTCTGTTTTGATCTCCCAAAACTCATTGGGCAGACAGACCTTAATGCTGTGATGACAGCATCTCCCATTAGATATACATTCTATGGAGCAGGTAATAGGGCTGTGAAGTACATTCTTAGACTATCAAAAGGAAAAGGCTTGTCAAGTCAGGGAAAGAAAGAGAAACTAGAAGTACAACTTAATGCATCAACAGCAAATATTCTAAGAACCCAACAAGAAAAAATGGGCTTGAATTAAAGCAAGAGGAATTTCGGTTAGTTGTAAGAAAGGATTTCTGGATAATTGCTAAGTGCCCGTTAACTTGCCAGTTACTGAGAGTAGGAGGTGGCCTGCTCAAGCCAGGCTCTCAACTTCATCATGGCCAGGAGAAGTCTTCCTGAAACATGAAACCTTATCATGTTAGACTTCTGCTTAAAACACTACAGTGACATCTACTAACTTTTAGAATCAAATGTATGAAATGCAAGATTGTTTTTTAAACGTAAGCCCACTGCCTTCATCTCCAATTTTGTTTTCTCCCACTCCTTCTTCAACACATTAAACTATTTGCAGTGCCTGCATGTGTGCGTGTGCGCACACACACACACATCACACACACACACACAGCTACACACAGACACACACCATGATTCTCCAGGTGTCTTTGCCTTTGCATATTCTGTTTGCTTTGCCCAGTCCATTTGACAAATTCCTCCTCTTCATGGAAACATTGCATGGATTTTGTCTCTCCATGAAGTTTCCTGTGAGCCTAAACTGGCAAGATTAGTCACATCCATATCAGTAAGTCTTCTGAATTTCTAAAATTTCATAAATTGTCCTGTATGTTTACAATTCTGTTCTACTACTGCATTAGTTTTACTCCTACGGAGTATGAGCTTCTTAAGGGAAGGGACTATATTGCTTTTTGAGGTCCCTAGCATATACTATAAATCAGCATAAGAAGGTACTCAATAATTATTTGTTCAACTGCAGAGAAAGAGCTGAAATTTATTTTTTCCATTCACCTTCACTCATTCTGTTCTGTCACATTGGGTAAGCCCCAGAATCACACAAGAGCAGGCATTTCTCACTCAAGTCCATTAGCTTATTTGTAATACTACTTAGATACAAGTATAACCACATCAGTTGTTACTTGCTTCTAAATCTAATTGGGTATATCTATCTTACTTTTATCATATTATTCTCCCAAAAGCTTGCTCAGCAAGAGTACCACAGATTATGGTGGATTTAAAAAGGCCACAGACTCTTTGCCACCCCTTCCATTTAGAGTGGGAGTCTCATTCTTTGCCTTCATATTCTGGACTGGTCTTAGCAACTTTTTTTTTTTTTAATCACTAGAATACAGAGGAAGTGACATTCTGGGACTCTGAGGCTAGACCATATCTTGCAGCTTCTTCCTGCTCCCCTTGGAGCACTCTACGAACCCTGAATTGTCATGTAAAAAGTCCAATGGCCCTGAGACCTTACATGCCAGAAAGCCCACATACGGGTGTTGCGACTGACAGCCCCACTTGAGCCTCACCCTTCCAACTACTCTGCCAAGGGGCCAGCATGTGAATGTATCCTTCCTCAATCCATCAGAGCACTTTGTGTGCCAGATAAATGCTACCTAGTGGCTTTTGCTGATGCCATATGGAACAGAAGAATCACCCAGCTGAGACCTGCCTAAATTCCTGACCTACAAATATGTGCAATAATAATAAAATGGTTATTGATAACTGGAACACAGACTCTTCTCCTCCACCTCCACTTCACTGCTTGCACCCTTATCAGCTGAGTCTATATAAATATAGAAGTATTCCTACTTTGAGTCCTTTAATTATGGAATTAATTTACTCCAGCAGATCTCTCCTCTCTATCTCTGATGAGGTGTATTTTCTGTTCCTTTCTCAGATAATGAACTCAGTCTGACTTATTCCTTAAAATGTTCAGCCTTTTCTAATCTTATCATTTATTTTTTTCCTTCTATTTCATTATACCCTACTCCCACTCCTGTTATGTCATTGTTACAGACATCAGTAATCCCTGAATCTTCTTTCTTTTCAAGAGAGCTCTATAGAATTATCCAACAACCATAGTGTTAAGTATTTGAACAAGTAATGAGGATATGCTGGAGACTCTATATCCCTGGAGTCTTTAAAATAGGATAAGCAATAGATAATCACCTATCAGATTGGGTGGTTTAAATATTCCTCATCATAGGCTCAGAGGGTCTGGATTGAACAATCCCTAGTTATTCCTTTTCTGCAAGAAGATTCTATGTCAAATTCAGATGCATAGAACCAGTCAAAGTCTTGAAACATGTGAGCATTCAAATTGTTGATAGCATAGTTTGATTTCAAATAAATAACTGAATCGTGTTTGACATATATTTGAATAATTTCATTTTTGGAACCTGTTTGTTTAACATAACTCTTTCAACTATAATCAATGTTTATCACTATATTAATTTCCTTTTGGGTATTTTGTAATTTTTTTCCTCCAAGAATACTACCAAACTTTGCTATTTTCTACTTCTGGTGTATTCAATTGTTGTTCAAATGTGGCTTTTTAAAATCCACCTTGTGTATAAAATAAAAAGAGAGAAAAAGCTACTTGACATTTTTGCTTTGGTGACCAACCCATGAACTTCAGAAATGAGTGAGCTTCATTTTCGCAATTGATGACAAGATGATCATCTTAGAATGTGGGGAAGATGTAAAATTCTGCCTGTTTCTTCACTGGAGGTTTTCCCCTCAAACCAACTGAGGAGAAGCAGCATTGCCAAGTAAAAAAGTTTAACAGTTATGTTAATCTTTAAAATGTACCCAGAAAACACTTTTTGGCCAAAACGGTCAAGATTGCCAGCTGTTCTGTGTCCCCCACTGAAAACAAATGGAGTAAAGAGTTCCATGCATGTGATGTGTTGAACAGTCAAAGGACAACTGTGGGTTGATCCAGATTCTAAAGCAGCAAAATTAGAAGGAGGGCATGGGGTGGGGATAGAGGGAGGCATGCTGTAGAAAGCATTATACTTGCATCACCTGCCAATTCTTGTCAATATGGCAAAATGTAGTTGCTGTAACTGAGAGATCCCACAGCTATAAAGTTCTTACTTTCCAGTCTGATTCAAAGTGAGATTACAATCAGGTTGGAACAGACTCACAGAGAGATTTCTCTCCCTCGCAATGTTATCAGGGAGGAAAGGCAATGTCACATAGAGTCCAAGAGCCAAAAGCAATCACATAAGGAGGGCAGCCATGCAGCAATGCACTGCAGAGCTCAGAACAGCAGAAGAGTTCCAAGGATTCCTGAAAGGGAAGGGGAAACAAAGACTGCCTTAAAATGGGAGTATGCCTCCAGGTGAGGAAGCTGAGTTAGACAGAGATGCCACAAAACACATCAGCTTAAGAAACAGAAGAGTAGAGCCAGACAGTGATGCTACCCCTGCCGCTGTAGTTAAAAAACTGCAAGTTATTAATCCCTCCATAACTTGGTTTCCTCCTCTGTAAAAAGATAATGGGTCCTAAGAATATTGTGGATTTAAATACATTTATTTTTATAGTTCTGAGAATACAAAGTCCTCAATAAGTATTAATTTTTATATTTATTATTAAAGATGTCCTGTGTCCCCCTTGCTATTTATATTGTTTTGTTTTCTGTACATGTTTTATACTCAGTTATTTAGTTGATAATATTGCTTTATCAGCCAAGATAATTCCAAAATTAAAAGTTAAGATTAATCAAATTCTCTTACATTAACTGGGATAGAAACTACACAACAACTTTGTTGTTTCTGCCTACCTAACGGCCTGATAGGTGAAACCATAAAGGAGAAACAGAAACAACAGCAAGTTGAAAGTCTAAAGGGTAAGATTCTGTTCTTTCAATCGTCTGCACAGTAGAGCAAATAAAATTCTAGATATATAGTTTTCCTAAAGTTAATAGGTAGCAGTTAAGACTAGAGGCAAAATGTTTTTTCCTGAGAATACTTAAAAAATAGTAGCTGCTTTTTTCCAGCTAAACTGTCAAAATCATGAAAGGATTTTGGATCTATCTTATTCCATACACACAAGGCCACAGACAGAATAGGTATTTGTTGGCTGACATTATTTTTTCTCAGTTAATATTTATCAAGGGTCTATTATATGCTAGACAGAGAGCTCAGCAGTTAATAAAACTTAAAACTTATAAACACAGACTTTCTGCATAAAGCCTATATTTCAATGGAGAAGACAGATAATAAGCAAGTAACAGAGATAGATAGATAGATTAGATAGATAGATAGATAGATAGATAGATAGATAGATAGATAGATGATATGATACATTAGATAGAAGGTAGATAGATAGAAGATAGAAATAGATGGATAGATAGAAGACAGATGATAGATAGATGTTTAATGTAATGTCAGATGATGATTGCTGTGAATTAAAATAAAGCAGGGCCAGTAGAGACAGAGTGATGGGGGCTGCTGTCTTAGATTAGTGGTTACAGATGACCTCTCAAGGGATATGATTTTTGATAAATTACCTACGTAAATTGAGGTAGAGAAACATGACATATTTGAGTATATATAAACATTTGGGTGAAATAACTGTAAAAGAGAGGCATGTGAAATTTTCTTAATTAAAAAAAGAAAATGTTTCCATGAAAAGATCAAAAGTAAGCCTATATTCAGATATCAGGTAACTTGTGAAACATTAAAATATCTCATGAAAAGGTTAATTCTAATTTTCTTTCATCACCTTAAAAATGGCTATACTTATTCTCCACCTTAGCTACTATAATAGAAATAAGGTCAATACACTCAGTGTGTACAGATTGAAATTAATCGTGTGTAATGCACAATCCATTTTGAGAGATGAGAGAGCAGCAGTCAGTTGACTATTCTGCCTAATTCAGTAGGTTACCTGAGCCACGGTGAGAACGCCTGGGTGTTTGATGAACTGGAATAGATTTATCATGCTGGACACTTTCCTGTTTGAAACATTTTTGTAGCTGATCCCTTTAAGGCACTCTTTGTTATACAAACAAAATTGCATTTACCTTCAAGAACAACAGAGGGTGATTGGTAGAAAATTAATTTTATGTTTAATTAGGAGCTGTTCGCACTATCTGGCTCATGTCTGGTCCTGTCAGTATACCATGGTACTGCGTTCTACATAAATAGGAATTTTTACCTGGATAATTGCTTTTTAGCAAAGATATATTTTACATAGGGCCAATTGTGCTATGCCTGTATATCATATTTCCTGAATCTTATGTCCTTATATTTCATTCAAAAGAGCCCAGAGAGAACTAAAATAATATTTTGACATTTAAGCTAAAAAGTAAAAAATAAAAGGAATTTCAACCATTAGAACAGTAGATATCAATTTCTGGCTAAACATTAGAATCACCTAGAGAGTTTTTTAAAAAAATACCAGTGCACATGTCATACTCTTCGGGGTTTTTGTTTTTTTTTTTTTTTGGATTCCAGGAGATTCTAGTGTGCGGCCAGGCTTAAAAACTACAGCACCAGAAAATTCTTTAGAGATATATGAGTTATACAGAAAGAAGTCTGAATAATAATATTTGAAAAGTATTTTCTTCATGGCTTATTATATTTGAAGGTCTTAAATAACATATACTATATAAAATATTACCGAAGAAAGCAACTTAAACTGATGTTAATTTTAACAACTAGCAAGAGCTCATTGTAAACAAGACACTCTGCTAGATACTATAAGTTTACGTGAAATGGAGAAAAGCTTATCTCAAGCACAGTAGGATTTACTAGAAAGCTACTGAGTTAAACTCCAGGGCCTTTATTTGCCCAGCCCCCTTCCAAGGCCCTGAGAGGGACCCTAGCAATGTGTTCATATTTTCATAGCTTTTATAAAATTTGCAAAAATCTAGCTGGGCATGGTGGCAGGTGCCTGTAATCCCAGCTATTCGGGAGGCTGAGGTAGGAGAATCACTTGAACCTAAAAGGCAGAGGTTGCAGTGAGCCGAGATCATGCCATTGCACTCCAGCCTGGGCGACAAGAGTAAAACTCCGCCTCCAAAAAAAAAAAATGCAAAAATCATATAGTTTATCCACGGCTGTCTCTTTCCCTGGTAGCTTTCCAATCACACATTTCCCTGGTTCCTGCTAGCATCAAGTAATCAGGGATATTTGGGGGCTCCAGAAAAGGAGGAGTCGAGTTGAAGATACATTCGGTTTTGGTTTACAGAATTTATTCATGTGATTTACTGTCCTTTCTGTGCATACCCAAGTGAGTGCTAGTTATCCTGGGCTAGGAATGGCTTGCAGAAATATTACCCACTGCCCTAACTCAGGCTAGTGACATGAATTTTCAGGACTAAAAACTCATAATAAAGTTAGTGAAAAACTGGTTAACAAATGTCAATTCAAAGAGAATTTGTGATTAGTCACTATACATGAAAACTTGCAATGACCTGAGGTCTTACAACTTATCTGTAAAAGATACTTGTAGAAGCTTTCCCAAATTCAACAATAATTTCAATAATGTATATGACATGACCAATAGCAAACTTTTAAGATATGGGAGACTTTTCAAAGCTTTCAATAACAAATAAATCAGCTGTGCCAGAGGAAAGATGAGATTATCTTTTTCTTTTCTACACAGAAAATAATTTTCCAAGTTTGTTGTCAGATGAAGAGTTAAAGAATCCACAAAAAAATAAGTAAAAATATAAGTATGTGTCAGAAAGTTATTTTTTAAAATATTTATTTTCCTGAATCTTACATTTATAGACTTTGACAGATTTTTTTAAAGCTTTAATTTGTTGTGATTTCTTTCCTCATTCTAAACATTCACTTTTTTTTTTTTTTTTTTTTTTTTTTTTGAGACGGAATCTCGCTCTGTTGCCCAGGCTGGATGCAGTGGCGCCATCTCTGCTCACTGCAAGCTCCGCCACCTCCTGGGTTCACGCCATTCTCCTGCCTCAGCCTCCCTAGAAGCTGGAACTACAGGCACCTGCCATCACGCCTGGCTAATTTTTTTTGTATTTTTAGTAGAGACAGGGTTTCACTGTGTTTGCCAGGATGGTCTCGATCTCCTGACCTAGTGATCCACATGCCTCGGCCTCCCAAAGTGCTGGGATTACAGGCATGAGCCACCGCGCCCAGCCAATTTATTTTTTTTTTTTTAAGCAAATCTGTTGAAATCTGCCTATTGACTATTTTTTTAAATGCAAAAAAAATTTTAAAAAAGCAAATCTGATCACATGACCCCTCTCCATGTATAGTTTAAAATTCTTTGGTGGCCTTCCATTGTACCTCTCATAAAGTCCACAGTAATAGGGCGGACAAGGCTCAGCATGATCTGGCCTATGTCTCCCTCTCTCAATTAACTTCATCCTCTTTCCCCTCTCCATCTTTTGCTCAAAGGTTTCGTCTTGTTTGAAAAAAAGCACCATGCTCTGTGTTTCCTTTGGACAACTTCTCAACTTGTTCCCCCTGTCTGGGATGCCTCCCTACAGCCCCACCACACAGCCTACCCACCCACCCTCTCCCTAGTTACTTTCTAATTCTCTGGTCAAATCTCTCTTCCTCAAGGAAATCTTTTCTGACTTTGCAGAGCATTGGAGACCCCTGTCATCATACCTTGTGCTTTACTTTCACAAGTCTTGCCATCTTTTGTAATTTATAGCTTTGTCATTACCCTCACCAGAACAGAAGCTCAGGGAGGATTGAGACTGTAATTTCCACGACCAACTTAACCAAGAAATGGGGCTCACAAAATTGCCGCTGAATGAATGTCGTTCTTGAAAAACCGGTGGAGCTTACATCCCTAAATGCTTACAGATGGCTACAAAAACAAAACAAAATAAAATGACAAACAGAAAACAGGTAAAGGATGCAGAAGCCATAGGTTAGAGGCATGAGCCATAGCCTCAATAGGATACAATCATTATGGAGGCCTGCCATAAACTTGCAGGACAAATACAGTATGAGCAAGGGGTCTAGAGCTAAGACAATACCTTAAAAACCTCAGAAACCTTAAACATCTTTAAAACACCTTCAATGACTATTCTACAATTTCACACTTGATGAGTAAAGATAAAATGAATGATTAGTGATTAGTCCCTTGCCCCACCACCCCTTTTCATCTCAAATCTCTCCACCTGCCCACCCACCCTTACCACCTTTCCTCTAATCCTACAGGGTGAGGCATCCTCCTCTTGTTTAAGGACAGCCCTTCCTCTATTTCTCCTAATCCGAGCCTTTCCCTTTTCCTTCCCTTTCTCCCCAATTACTCTCCTTTTCTAATGTCTTCAGCCTCTTCCTCTCTCTCTCAGTTCTCTTCCCAGCAGGCTTTGAACATGTTCAAGCCTCTGCCTTCGGAATATAAAATTCACCCTTGCCCCTGCCTCCCTCTCAAGTTGTGACCCTCTTTATTGAAAGAGCAATGGCCTCCACCTCCACCTCCTCACCTTCCCTTCTCCCCACAGCAATCTGGCTCCTGACCCTGCTGTTTCATTGGAAAGGCTTCCATCAGGTTCACCAGTGAGCTCCACATTTAAAACATTTTAAGGGATAGTTTTTACTGTCTTTCCAGGCTACTCTGCTGTACCTGGCAGTGTAGATGACTGTGCTCCTGGAAATTCTCTCTTCCTTTGTTACCTGTGCCCACAGTCTCTCTTGGTTCTCCTGTACCATTTGTCTCAGTCTCCCAGAGCACCTCATTTTTAGATTGGTCCTATTAAAAATGGCACTCCTTAGGGTTCAAGGAGCTACTTTTACTCTTTTCAATTACTCCCGCTTGTTAACTCGTTACCACCTGTTACCAGTTGTTAACAACTTCCAAACTAATATCTCTCCAGAAGTTTTGGTCGCTACCTCTCCTCTTGAAAGACTCAAAGGCGTTTCAGCATTGACACGTCCCCAATTAAACTCACTGCCTGCCCTCACCTCCTAATTCTTCTTCAATTTTCCTCATTTCAGGTCCTTGTGACCACACCCTATAGCATCATATCTGAGAGAGCAAGACATAAATATGGCCCCATACTTTTGAGAGAATTGAGAGAGGAGAAGGGGAGGAACACAAAAAGTTTCCATGTTAAGGATTCCATCCAGGACCTTCTACCTTTTCTAAATTAATATTAACAGTTGCCAATGTGAAAATTATCAAGCTGAGTCTTAAGGGTCAAAGGAAAACTACACTGTGCGCTGACTTTACGAGCCCTTGCACCTCGAGAGGGAATTTTGTCTCATTTATGTGCCCTTGGGTTTATTACTTATTCAGTAATCAACCTGAACAAGGTTTATTAAATAGGTATTAAATACAAAATACCTATTTAATGCCAATGTTTATTCTAAGAGACCTGGGGAAGGAGAGTAATCTAAGGTACAAAGTAGAATGTGAATATGTAAAAGCTAGTATCTGTTGAGTGTTCCTTATATACCAGGCGCTGTGTAAGTAATGTTCATGGATGACCTCATTTTACCCTCACAGTTCTTTGAAGGCCCAATAGCTTTCATTTTACATGTGAGGAAGCAAGTGCTCAGAGAAGTTAAGGGACAGGCCAAAGTTACTAGTGCATGTGGAGGCGCAGAATTTAAGTCCAGCCCTGTCTTCCTTAAATGCCTAGAAGCATTCCATGCTATTCTATGGTCCTCTAACTACAAACTGAAACCTCATGTCTCACTTTCTGCTTGGTACCTGTTGTCCTCCCCTTCACCGTGCTTCTCACATGGTTTCAAGGCACTCATCTCTTTGTCAGTTTGAAAGAGGTGCAGCCATTTCACCTTGTTTGGTTTCAAAGATCAGCATGCAATCTGTAAAATGGAATGTTCCTCTCAAAAGGTAAAGATTGGAAAGTTTCCTGACCTGCCCAGGTAGCAGAAGGGAAGGTTGCAGTGTTCTGAATCACATCAACAAACAGGGCTAGCACATGTTATGTGCTAGCTTTTTTCCAGACATCTGCAAGGTCATTCTCTAAATGGGGGTTAGCTAGTAAGAGAGCAAGACATAAATATGGTCCCGCAATTTTGAGAAAACTGAGAGAGGAGAAAACAAATACACGAAGTTTCCATTTTAAGAATTCCATCCGGGACCTTCTACCTTTTCTGAATTGGTATTAACAGTTGCTAATGTGAAAATTATCAAGCTGAGTGGCAAGGGTCAAAGCAAAGTTAGACTGTATGTTCACTTCCAGAGTCCTTGTGCCTCAAGAGAGGATTTGTTTTGTTTATGTGTCCTTAGGTTTATTACTTGTTCAGTGCAATACAAGTCCACACACTCACACTTTGTAATGACTTCCCTGTTCTCACTTTTCAACATGAATTAAAAACTTTCTTACATGAGATAAGCCTTAGCATCACCCTCATTTCCAAATAAGAGTATTTCAAGGAAAGATTTCCAAAAGATTCAGGCCATTCCTCCACTTTAAGTTTAATAATTCAATGATAAAAGTAAAATGAAGAAATAAAATCTCATAACAGTGCCCTCCTTGTACTACTTAAGGGATTATTTGCCATTGTCTACTTAGAAGGAGACACCAGTCACGGCAAATGTCTAAAATAAGTCTTGTCTAAATCCATCCTGGAGGAAGAAAGGATTTCTCATTTTACTAATTAGAAATGGGTCAGATGGAGCCATGAATTAAGCTCACATCACGACACTACTATGTAGGATGCAAACCTCTGCAAAGGCCAATGCCCTTCAGGTACTCCTGGAAAAGAACAGGCTAGCATTTTCCTTAAAAGAGCAGTGCTCAAAGTGTGTGCTTCACAAAGAGATAGTGAAAAGCAAATGAGAGATATTAACCATGCCCCTTGGATCCATTTTGGTCATACTCTATGTAGGCTGAAATATTCTGATCTCCAAATTCCCCTTGGAATACTGCATTACAGAGTTTGACTCTACTCTCTCCCTAGTGTCTTCCTACAGGTATTTTATCACTCATTCATCCAGAAGCTTCCAGCAAGCATTTGTTGAATGACTGCTGTGTTCCAACTACTGTGCTAAGCACTTGAAATAAAATGTCAAAGAAGAGAGGCATGATTCTTATTCTCCAGAATCTTCACTCTGGAGGGGAGACATATAAAATTTATAAGCAAGATCCAAATGCTGAAAAAGGCGCAGTCACACCCAGAGCCAGAAGAGGCACATCCTAAAAAGAAAACCAAAGCCAGAGGCAGAAGGAGAAGTTAGTATTCCTGGAACCCACCGGTGAGGCACGGAGTGGAACAGTAGAAAATAGGGCTTTGGGATATCATTGAGCACCTATGGCTACATAAGCCACTCTTCAAGGAGCCATGGATTTTCTGTTCTTCTATGACTTTCCACAGTGTTTTTCAAACAGTATATCAAGGTATCTATTTATAAATTGTGACCAACATTGTGTAGTGACAGAATTAGCTAGAATAGAAAATATCAACTGGGCGCGGTGGCTCACACCTGAAATCCCAGCACTCTGGGAGGCCGAGGCAGGTGTTCGAGAGGTCAGGAGTTCGAGACCAGCCCGGCCAACATAGTGAAACCCCATCTCTACTAAAAATACAAAAATTAGCCAGGCGTGGTGGTGCATGTCTGTAATCCCAGCTACCCTAGAGGCTGAAGCAAGAGAATCACTTGAACCTGGGAGGCAGAGGTTGCAGTGAGCTGAGATCACTCCACTGTACTCCAGCCTGGGTGACAGAGCAAGACTCTGTCTAAAAAAACAAAACAAACAAACAAAAAATTATAAAGCATTGCATGGGTTGTTATTTCTGAAATCTGCGATTTACTTACATGGGCACACGTGTGTTTATGAGTTCAGGGCTTCTCAATTTCAGCTGCATGTATGCTCTGGGCATACATCTTTGTTGTGGGGGGCTGTCCTGGCATCATAGTTTGTTAGCAGCATTCCTGGCCTCCACCAGATGCCCACAACATCTCTGCGCAACTTCAGCTGGTACAACTACAAATATCTCCAGACATTGCCAAATATCAGCCACTGGCTAACTATGAAATGCTTCTGACAATAGATCATGGTCTCAAAACTTCGAAAGCCACCAAATTATGGGATGAGATTTTATATTCCTTCATGCTTCTCCTCTACCCCTGTTTTTCACTCTGAACCCCTTGAAGAAGTGGCATCCTCCACTTCCCACCCTGCTTTTCCTGTCTCATCTGCCATCTCTTCCCCTTCTCACATTATTTTCTCTCTCATCCCTTCTCTCTTACCCCCACTCTCCCCACAAAATAAAGACCAAATAAAGACCAATCTGCATGTATTTAGCTCCCTAAATAGCATTTTGGAAACCCAGGATAGTTCTCTTTGTAGGCAGGGCCTTCAGGAGAAAGCAGCAGTGCCTGGCTCAGGCAGCACGCACTTCCCAGCATACTGCGCACACTTAATGGCTACCACACAGGTGTGTGTTTCTGGGTTCAGGATTATCTCTCTCGTTTTTTCCTCCTGGTCTATTTGTAGGTATTCTGCATGTATATTCAGCAAACTAGAGGTTGTGGAAAGAAACTTAATCCTCTGGCAAAACATTTGGAAGAGAAAAGAGTGGGTGCAATAATCCAGGAGACATTTAAAAATATATGCTAGGCAAAAGAACTCACAGGCATTAGCAGTAGTGGGGAGCCCAGAAATGACCCAACAAGTCTTTTTCTTCCCTAATTTATTTGCTTCCCCTGATCTGTGATGCCCCTCTGCTCCCTGCTGCGTGCATCTGCTGCATGTCGCCGACTCACACCTCCCTCCCCGTGCAGAGGACGGTTCTCAGTTCTTGGTTACAGACTCCTGCTCTCCCCCAGGAGGCTATGACGTGCCCCCTGCTGTGTGCATCCACTATGCCTTTCTCTCTCCTCTCCTGCTGTTCATGTGTCCACTGTCGCTTTCTCCTCTAATAAGTCCTCATCTTGACTTATTTCCTAAAAACTGCAGCTTTTTCATTTTTCTCAGTCTCCGTGCACTCTCAGCTTCCCTCTGCTCTTTCTTGCCTGTCCAGTCTGTGGTCAGGTTTTCTCCTTCTTCCCCCCTGGAATGAATGTTTTCCTTATTTTCCTGTTTACTCCCCATAAACACACACAATCACATGCATACAAATACTTCTCTACTCTAATATTCTATGATCATGCCAATAGAAAGTGGATGAAAATGAATAGCCTTCTTCTCAAGAGCTTTAAAAAAATGCAATTCTCTTCAAACTTGCTTGTTCTCTATTTGCTTGCTGGTTTATCATTCACAGACTGAATTTCTGCAGAGGATGCAGGTCACACCTCTTCAGTCCTGAGTGTTCATTGTGGTCAATCAATATTTTTTTTTAAAGGAAAAATCATAAGCAATGCAGGCAGCACAGAATCTAAGGATCCCCAGCTAAACCCCTGAACATGCTGAGCTTCCCGTCTCTTTGTCTCACTGCCTTGACAAAAGTACTATTAAGCAGACTTCATCGTGTTTCTCTCGCTCATTTGCCTGTCAGAGGATGGCAAGCTTTTCAAGTGGGTCATATTAGTAGCTGTTGTGGTTCTACCTTTCTCCACCGGGGCCCACCAGATGATGATAATGTAGCCATGGTGTATTTGCATACACATTTCAGAACATTTGCACCCGTTACTCCCTTAGCAGCTTATAACCCAGGAGGAAGGAAAAGAAAGCAAAAGAAAAGCACACATTCACACACACAACTTTAAATGATTAACTACTACAAGCTAGGCCCCGTTAGGGGCTTCTAAACACGGGATTTCATTTAACGCTCACAAAGTTGCTAGGCTGATCCACGCTCAGAAGGATGAGGAATATGTTATCCAACTGGCGCATGGTGGAGTCAGGTTTATTCACTCATCCATTTGACAGGGCTCAAACCAGGCTGCTCTAAGACACGGCATCTTGGCATACTGAGTATTTTAAGATGAAGGAATCTGAGAAAACTGCAGAAGCAGGAAGGTCTCTCTGGCTACTCTCACCTTTCTCCTCTGAAACAGGTTGTAAAATCTCAAAAGAATTTCTGGTCTTCTACCCAAAGCAGGTCATAAAACCTCATGGGAGAAATGTCCTCCCTATACCCAGAGGAAAGGAACGTCCTCCTCTCTGAAGACACCAGAAACAGAGAAGAAGCAGAACAAACAGGCCTTGCTAAGTTCTCCCCATTTTATTACCATTAAATCATACCAATTTTTCCTCCAGTGATATTTCTCCATTACACTTTACCTCTTCATCAAACCTAAGCATAAAAATATACAAGTTTACCTGTTTCTTTGAGTCATTTCCTTATGAAGGCCCCCATGTCACATAAAGCTTATTAAATATGTGTATGTCTTTCTCCTGTTCATCTGTCTTTGTCAGTTTTATTTCCAGACCCAGCCATGGACCCCAAAATAGTTGAGGAAAATCTTTCCTCCCCTACAGTTTCTGGCAACCACGAAGAGACAGCTAAGACTATACTCATTTCGGAGCATGCAGATAAATCCTAAAATAACTGACAAAAAGCCAATGAAAGATAAGAATTCTTACCAAGGTCAGATCTCCTGGATCTCTGTCTGCAGTGTTTGGTGAAGAGAAGAAGGCAAAGATTTCTCTTTGACCATTCCTTTCCAAATTTAGATTAGCAAGAGAAAGACATTTGTTTGGGCTGTGACTCCAAAGCCTTCTGTGTCATGTAAAACCTAAGTAAATGTATGTGCTTTTCTCTTCTTAATATGTTTTTTGTTATAGGAATTTTAGCCATGAACCTAGTGATGAGTGAGGAAAATATATTTCTTTTCCCCATCTACACATTCAGCACCTATTTATTTTTGAGGCTTTACTGTCAACCTGGCACTGTTCTAGGTCCTGAATTTCATGGGGCCTTTGTGCTGAGAGTGCAGAAATTATACAATTTAGAGCAAAAGATTGCTCACAGATACACACAACTCACATTACCAGCAATGAACACAGGAAAAAGAAAAAGCTAGAATCACCCTCATTAATTTCCAGAGAACTTAGCCATACATGGCATAAAGAAAATAACGAAGTCTGTCCCATGGTTATCAAGGATTCTGTCAGAAATCCCTGTTTTGAATTTTCTGCCTCCGGTGTCAGGGAAAGCCTCCTTTATAAAAGAACAACTTTCTAAGCCCGTGTTTAATAAGTCTCAGAGAAGAAAAGCCTGCCAGTAATGACTCGAACTCAGAGTATAAATGCAAAACTGATTGCCTGACCCGCTCTGTTGGACCACACAGCCCTGCCACCCCACGCACCTGGAAAGCCATCCTGGGTTGCATTTCCCTCCCACCCAAGGGCTACATGTTGTCTGTAATAACTTTCCTGTTAGGACACACACAGCCCTCTCAGTGCCTTCCACTTTCCAGTGTTTATGCCTTTCTTTTCCGGCCTAGGGAAAGCAAACGACTGAGATAGTTGCCTTACTATTAAGAGGAAGGAAATGTTCCTCAAGCTGGGAAGAGAGGTGGGCAGAATGTACCACGTTAACCACTTTGGAAGCCCAGAGAAGCCGTGCTCCTGCGCGTCCTCCCACTGGGCCCCCACAAGCAGAAGCACTGCCAAAGGGAGTCAACACCATTTGGATCCTATAAAGAAGCTACTTAAAACTGCGAATGTGGAGCAAGATAATGAAGGGAGGCCAGGAAGCACTCGGCAAAGTGATAATAGGGAAATTATGACATCTGTGGCCCCATTTGGTCTCTAGTCAATAAAGCACACAGCCCAAATAACTCTCCCATTTCCCCAGAACTGTTGGAAACAGGGCTGATCCCACTAATGGAAAAGGCTTGGAAAAAAGATCTAGAAAAATCTTATGTTCCAGCTCACACTCAAGTCAGCCTGCCATCATCTCCCTCACCCTAAACAACGTAAGCTGCAACACAATAGCAGGCCACCATTTCACAACCCTCATGCCATGCATATTCACCTGCTTCTGTGGTCTTTTTCAGTTATATCTGTATGCAGTGCAGGATATGGTTTTGTTTTTTTTTTGTTTGGTTGGTTTTTTTTGCTCTAAGATCTAACTTAAAAGGAGAGGGCTGCTCTCTTTAAAATCACATTGCAAACATTCATCTGAGCTTTTCTAGAATCTAATGTTTATACCTCTCCTTTCTGACCTAGCCCAAGAACATGGCACTTTTCCTCTATTGGGAGAGAAGAGGAGCTTTTTAGCTGAGGATGAGTGAGTTAAACAAAGATGATGACAGTGATACGGTCTTTGGAAAGCACTAGGGGAAAGCCTTAGATACTGCAGGCAATCCAATTTTTTTTTTTTTTTTAGATTCACAAAACTGAAAGGAAAGCCTTAAAAAAGAGAAAAGAGGCTGGGCACAGTGGCTCATGCCTGTAATCCCAGCACTTTGGGAGGCCAAGGTGGGTGGATCACCTGAGGTCAGGAATTCGAGAGCAACATGGCCAACATGGTGAAACCCCATCTCTACTAAAAATATAAAAATTAGCTGGGTGTGGTAGTGGGTGCCTATAATCCCAGCTACTCAGGAGGCTGAGGCAAGAGAATTGCTTGACCCAGGAAGCAGAGGTTGCAGTGAGCCGAGATCGTGCCACTGCACTCCAGCCTGGGCGACAGAGCGAGACTGCATCTCAAATAATAATAATAATAATAATAATAATAATAATAATAAAAAATAATAAATAAAAGAGAGAGAGAGAAAAGAGCAAAACTCAAATACAAAAACTTGAGTTTCGGGAAGTAAATAAACCAATCTTTTAGCATGAACATGTGAAACCAACTCTTTGTTAATAAAGATCAAAATATGAGTAACAGAGGGTGAGTTGTCTTCCACCATCATGACATCTCTGCAAATGCATCCTGGGAACAGGTCTGCCACATTAATGAGAACCAGGACTGCTGTCATATCATTTCTAATTTGAGCCATGTCTCAATATGTAAGTAATCAGCTAACACAACCCTAATATTTCTTCAGCTACAATCTGAATTTTATTTTAGTCAGTCACCAAAGAAGACAGAATACTGTCATACCATGTTAAGGTAATGTGCCTTTAAAAAGAAATTCAAATATTTAATGGTTTGTCCTACAAATCAACAGGAGGCACTACTTGAAGAGTGGCATGAGCTTTGGAACACAAGTACACTCACTCTCAAATTCAATATAAAATGTAATTTTCCACAGAAACACTGCCCAGAAAGCCAATAAGGGGACATCTAAAACTGAGACTTTATTTTATTCTGTACATTCACACACACACACAAACACACACATCACCTTTACTTAGAAACTATTCTGTCAGAGATGTTGGAATATTTTTTACAAAACCAAACAAAGACAATATGGAGAAAGGGGCGATTTTTAGCAGAACATATGAAAACAACGTAATGTTAAACTGGGAAAAGGGACACGACTCTATGCAACTCATACACACCTAATAAAGGCTTGATAGCCAAGAGAATAGGAGAGAAAGCATAAGGAAGAAAAGATACGGCATGATACAGTACGAAGTGTCTAAATTGTCTGAATTGTCTGAATGACAACAGCCATTTTATCTAAAGTGGTTATCAAGAACAATTTCATAACTGATGCACATTTTACTGGTGCCCTATTACCATGCAAAAAGATTCCTGGGTTTGTTAAGAGGAGCATTCCAGTGATGATAACCCTATTCATCCATGTATTTTTCATCCCAGTTGTAATTTATAAGATGATGATATCTATGGCTCCTAAATGCCCAGTCTCAGAGGTGGATGGGAAGATGAACTGCAGGGAGTTGGATTTGGAGGACAAGTCCTCATTAGAGTGGGTATTAGGGATTCAATAACTGGAGATGGTCTCAGATTAGGAAACAAAGAGGGAAAGCCCAGTGCAATGGAAGTAGAAGAATACAGGGGTGATTATGAAATAGCTAGAAAGTGATCATTTCCCAGGAGAAAGAAAGAATGGCAAATGGTTAGTCTAACTAGATTCTAACCACATCTATAGACAGTTTGGGGAGAATATGCAAGGGTAGACCACAGATACAAATGGGTAGCCTGAAAGCTGGGTTCAGCTTGCTGACATGTTTTGTTTGGCTTGAACAATTTATTTAGCTTAAAATTCTTCTGATTGGCAATTTGGGATAGGCTTAGCTGGGTGGTTTTTCCAGCCTTGGCTGGGCTTCTTTCTATGTCAGCTGCAGGTTGGGTAGGTGGCTTTGATGATCTTAGCTGGGCACCGTCCCATCTCTAGACTAAAACTGAGCTCATTCAACTCTGGTCCATATGGTCTATCATCCTCCAGTAGGGCTGGCCTGGGCTTATTCAGATGGCAGTTGGACAGGATGCAAGAGAGTAAGAGGAAGCATACATGAACTTCACGTAAGTGAATCTTGTCACTTCCCCTTCACTATATTTTCAAAGTAATTCTCAAGGCCAGTCTGGATTTAAAAGATGGAGAAGCAGATTTCACCCCTTGATGAGAGGAGCTACAAAGTCCCATTGCAAAAGGGAGTGGATATTGGGAGGTATGAGCAATTGCAGCCATTTTTGTAAGCACACTCTCATATCTGGTAACTAAGCCTGCATTTCTGAGTGGCAATAATCATCTGCATCCAAGTTACAGCCACTTTACCTAGATGACTAGACCCACTGAGATTCCTGGCACTCCTTACTATCTCCCTCTTGCTATAACCAGCCAAATGGACATATTTATACTTTCTGCTTGTCCCCCATTATGTTCTCATTTTTAAGGCAATAGATGGGGAAAGAAGTGAGCCAATAAATCCTTCCCAGAACATTAAGGGATCTATCCTTTCGATGTGCTTCTCCTTCTTTACCCTCATAACGGAAAATCTCTCATAATCATTTCTTTTGAACCCACTTGCACTAATACTGTTTATAAATGCTAACATCTAATAACAATTAACACCATTTCTGGGGGACAAAATCGCCTACAAAGATTCCTTTTTAGGGCATCATGACCTAGGTATGGCACATAAGGACCTCAAAGCTGAAAAGGTGTAGCTGATTAGCCCTTCAGTAGCACATATCTGTCCCCTGATAAGAAGCAGAAGGGATAAGTACATTTCAAAACACTACTCAAAATCTCTGGACTAGAAAAAGAAATTATTCACATCATCAGCTTCCTAACCATCCTCCCCTTCTTCTATGACTAGCTGTTTCACCAGTGATTCCAGGCCAGGGAAATTACCCCTTCTAAATCCATGGTCTGGCCATGCAATTTCTTCTTTAATTCAAGTCCTTTCTCTTCTGCTTCTCTCACCTACAAGTATAGAAATCTTACTCATCTTTCAGATGCAGTCCTAAGGCCACTTGTGCCTTCCTTGATTTCTCCCTCTCCATACCTTGTGCCTCACACCTTCAGAAGACATTTTCCCAGTCTGCCTAATTTCATAGATTTTATGTACCCATCTCCACCTCTCTTTACCATGCAGTAAATTGCAATTGGAATTGTGCCCTTCTAATGTCTAGTATGATGTTTACGTTGTAGATATTGAAAGACTTGTCACAGGAATAACTGAATACATGATGTTAATCTTGGTTGAACAGCAAGGAATATTTCCAACCTTACATTAATTTACATAGTGCTTTTTTTTCTGCTTCAAAAACCCTTAAACATGTAATCTCATTTTATTTCCCCCAGCAACCATGAAGCTTCACTAAGAGAAATAGGACTCCACTTTTGGATAAAGAATGGAAAGCCAAAGTAGCTAAATGATTTGTCTGCCAATGAGATAATGACTGACTGGGCTAGGACAAGATTCCAGATCTCCTGGCTTTTATTTCAATGTTGTTCTTTTCCCATAAACTCAGTGACAGCACTCTAATTTTAAAATTAACTACAAACCAAATGGCATTATGGAAGCAGCCTCCATGATGTTAAAGGTTATTTGGATCCCATGATGCCTCAAATGTGGGAAATTCGTTGGGTTGGATGCTGTAGGTGTCCACAGCAACTAACGATGAGCATGCACAAAGGTCCTCCCTCCTAGTGATTCCCATCAGTTTAATTTTTAATGAAGTAGAAATGGAAAGTAAAATAGAATACAAAACAGCTCTGCAAACAAGTCTTTGCAGATAGCCCTTTACCATACTTTCATTTGAATGGTGTCTCAATACAACCCTGAGGGGTAGCTTCTTGTCACTCCCATTTTACAGATGAAAAAGTTGTAGGAGAAAAGAAATATCTTCTTTTCCATCTCTAGGTTCCTGGCTGAGCTCCTGTGGCAAAAACAAAAACTACAAAACAACAACAACAACAACAAAAACAGAGTTAACAAAAGAAGAGCATACAAATTTACTTAATGAGCTTGACATGACATGGGAGCCTTCAGAAATGAAGACGCAAAATAACAGGAGAACCTGCATATTTTTATGCTAAATTTGATGAAGAAATGGATAGTTGTGGAGAAATATGGTTGAATAAAAGGGGTATGAGAATGGCGATAAACTGGGAGAACTCAACATGTCGTGTTTGTTCAGATTCTTCTCTGTGTCCTTGTGTTTTCACAGATAAAGATGTTTTTTGGGGGGATTTTGGTGTTTTTTTTCCAGGCATATGGAGGATACTCTTCAAAAAAGAGTCTTATGACCTGCTTCAGGAAGAAGGGCAGGAGAAGTTCAGGGAGTGACCTTCCGACTTCTGCTATTTTCTCAAGTGCCAACATGCCATATTTTGAGGTGGCATGTCCTGAATCTCATCAAAGTCAAGGCTCAAGAGGTTAAATAACTTGGCTCAAAACTACATATTTAGAGAGAGAAGAATAAGGACTTGAGCCCAAATGTCCCTGCAAATCCTGTGCCACCTACCCACTGGCTGTGAAACACTTTTTAATATTCTACGCCACGAAAATTTCAAGGCAATTCAAGGAGCTCACTCTTTATGCTCTTTCTCCCCTCACTATCTTTCTGCAGTCACTGGTGGCTTGATACCAACAACTTAATTGGGCAAAAAATGTAATAGTATTTACCTACAGATAGTTGAGTGAAGCAATTAAGAATACTGTCTTGGAAGTTAGGCATGTGGATCTAAACTGTGACCTGGCCTTCCCTGGCTGTGTGACTGGGGTCAAGTTAGTTACTCTACTCTTCTTTATCTGTATGGTGGGCCTGAAAAGTACGAGTTCTTCCTGGGGTGGTTGTTGGGATTAAATGAGATAATTTTCATAAAGGGCTTGGCATAATGCTTGGCATATAGTAATGACGGGGTGCAGAGAACACTATTTCAAAATATGACACCTTGGCATTCTGGCATTTAAGCCTAAGGAAACAGAAAAACCACAAAAAACAGAAGGGTCATTCTCTGACTTGCTCTCACCTTTCTCTCTTGAAACACAGCCATGGTGAAATTCTCTATTCCCTAAAGGTAGGTTTTTAGAACCTTATGTGACAGGTGTCCTGCCAAACACCTAGAGGAAAGAAATGAAGGTGCAAAGATGCCAAAAAGTATCTGCCCAAACAGACCTTGCAGAGTTCTCCCCAGTTTATTATCATTAGATCATGTCCTTTTGTCCTCCAGTCACTCCCCTACATGACTTTTCATAAAAACACACAGTTTTCCCTGGGTCTTTGATTCTTCATTTCTGGAGTTTCCCATGTCATGTAAAAATTTGCTTAGGTAAATTTCTTATGCTTTCATCTTGTTAATCTGTTTTTTGCTATAAGGGTGGCGGCCATGAGCCACCCTCTTTCCTATGGTAAGTTCTCAATAATGATAATGATGATATTGTTGATGCATTAATAAGAAACTACTAATTTATGAGATTTAATACTGATGGGTCTGTAAGACAAGCATTTTGTGAAAAATAGCTCCAATCAGTCATCTCATTTGTCTGAAAAGCATTGATTATAGGATGAATGTGCAAACCATATATGATTGTTTTAGGAGACTAGGGGATGATGATATATATGTTAGGTATGAATTCTAAATTTCTCTTCAAAGAATCAATATGTCAGTATGTTCCATTATTTGCCTTCTACTTTTAAACTTAACTTCCTCGTAAAGCAACCTTTTTCAATTACCTGCTCCACCCTGACTCATTCCGATTACCTGCTCCACCCTGACTCATTTTGATTACCTGCTCATTCTCCACCCTGACTCATACCAATTTCCTACTCTGCCATAACCATTTTTCCCCCCAGACCACTCACCTCGTCACTCTCTTTAAATTAGCCAATCAGAATTAGTTTAGCCTTTGCAGTCTAACCCTAGCCAACAGGGGAATGACACAGCAGCAGGGGCTACATGCATCAGGGATAAGAACCCCTTCCCCTCCCTTGTCCAAGTGTGTGCTCACCATTGCTCCATTGGTAAGGGTGCACCCTTCTATAGAAGTACACTGCCTTGCCAAGAATTAAAAAGAAAATTTTATATTCGAGTGCTATTTCTTTTGTGGCACTGAAACTTTACTTATAACATGTAAATGTTTGTCACTGATTCATTTATTCACCAGAGATAGATAGATAGATAGATAGATAGATAGATAGATAGATAGATAGCTGTATTAGGAATTGGTGGCATGAACAAAGAGTAAGACATAGTTTTTCAAAAAGCACACAATTTCAAACAAAATATTTGACACAGGATAATAAATAGCATTTATTAAATAGCATTGCATGTTAAGAACTTCACACACACACTTTACACATATTAAATAATTTAATACATATTAATCCTCTGGGTTAAATCCATTTTACAGAGGATGAAACAGACAAATTAAGCAACTCGTTTGAGATCATACAAGTAATAAGAGGCAAAACTGAGACCCAAACTCAGGGAGTCTGACTGCGAAGCCAGAACCCTCTAATACTCTCACTATCTCTCTATGGGGACTCAATAAACATATCTTGAAATAAATGAAGATTTGCAAAAAGAGAAATAAAGCCTTGATCAGAGTGTTCTCAAGGTGTGAAGATGTTGTAAAGTCAGTAGGGATGGTCTCTACTGGGAAGGGGTAGGTAGACACCCTGACACAAGCAGAGAAGGCTCACGGAGGGGCCTTAACAATATTCCAGATAATTAAGGTGGGAAAGGGCATTTCAGGGGGAAGTTACATCTGCAAAGCTTCAAAGTTGCCACAGAAAAATACATCCAGAATCCCAGCTTGGGAGGCTTGCAACATTTCTCTTTACATAAAATTGGAGCAAGTATCCTCTTATCACAATCAAGTCAGAGAGGTCCATCAAAGGTGGGGTGAGGAATAAAAATAAAATCTTAGGCATCCCAATCAACTAATCAGTTCTCATGGCCAAGGGGACTCTGGAGAAATCTTACAAACTGAGTTCCCAGGCATGATGAAATGGGAGATTAGATGTACCTTATTTGTTATACCAGCTTACTTGCTAACTGATATTGAACTTTCTTTCCTAAGAATTAAACAGCAACCAGTCCAGCCAGCCTACCCTTCCTTTTTGTGATTTCAAAACAACTGACTAGCATTCCTTTTTGATAAGACACCATCCACCATGGACTCATTCTGGACTCATTACAGAGGCCGGACATAGGATGCCTCTATGTCCTCTGCTTCACTTTATATCTATTCTAATTTTAATGCATTTAAATGTTAAGTTTACACCACAAAGTGAACATGGGACATATGTAACATACATGTTTGCTTACTATACATGTACGTGTGCATTTTTTGTGACTATTAATAGCTCCTCCTATAACCTGTTGGATGTGTCTCCTTTGTCAATCCATTCAGCATAAATTCCTGTCTCCCTGTTTCCTCCCTTGAAATACCTCCTTCTGGTTTCTGCCTGAGGCTACACTTCCCAGCCCAGTCATCCTGCAATCTCAAACCCTTTATAAGAAATAAAGCTCAAATAAACATACGTGTGCATGTGTCTTTATAGCAGCATGATTTATAATCCTTTGGGTATATACCCAGTAATAGGATGGCTGGGTCATATGGTACATCTAGTTCTAGATCCTTGAGGAATCGCCATACTGTTTTCCATAATGGTTGAACTAGTTTACAATCCCACCAACAGTGTAAAAGTGTTCCACTATTCACAATAGCAAAGACTTGGAATCAACCCAAATGTCCATCAGTGACAGACTGGATTAAGAAAATGTGGCACATATACACCATGGAATACTATGCAGCCATAAAAAAGGATGAGTTTGTGTCCTTTGTAGGGACATGGATGCAGCTGGAAACCATCATTCTTAGCAAACTATCACAAGAACAGAAAACCAAACACCGCATGTTCTTACTCATAGGTGGGAACTGAACAATGAGATCACTTGGACTCGGGAAGGGGAACATCACACACCGGGGCCTATCATGGGGAGGGGGAGGGGGGAGGGATGGCATTGGGAGTTATACCTGATGTAAATGACGAGCTGATGGGTGCTGACGAGTCTATGGGTGCAGCACACCAACATGGCACAAGTATACATATGTAACAAACCTGCACGTTATGCACATGTACCCTAGAACTTAAAGTATAATAATAATAAATAAATAAATAAATAAAAAGAAAAAAAAAAGAAATAAAGCTCTCCTGTCCACATTTACGAACCTCGTGATTCTTCAGTTGACAGGGGCAGGAGGTCCCTCCATCTTCCCACTTACCCCAGCTATGAGGACCTCAGGGGGCCCACTTTCCTGCACAGTGCTCTGTATTAATAGGCTCTGGATAAAGAAAAATGCCTCCTCTTCCAGCTGGACAAGGACTAGAAACAAAGTAGGAACAGAACCTCCGATGTTAAATTGTACAGCAAAGGTAGACACTTATATGGAGATAAGGGTTAGGAAGGAGTGATAGGGGAAAAGGTACTAGTAGCCAGGATCCTTTTTATTTAAAATGTTACTAGAACCTGTTCTTCCCCCAAGAATTCTCCTGGCCCCAGGGTAAGGCATTTTGTTTTACTTTCCCCATTCTATTCCACTTACTTCTAATGATTTTTTTTTAAAATCTTTTACATTGGAGGGCAGGGAAAGTGAAAAGGAAAGAAAAACTCTGCATCCACTAAAGCACACTCTACCCCTGCCTAAGCCATTTACACCAGCCCCAGGTGAAGTCTTCACTTTTAAATGCAGAAAAGAAAAACAAAGCCACTCAGAGATGCTGATCTTAGGTGTTTGAGCTCTCAAAGGACTGCCGGAAGATACATCTACATTTCAAAAGAAAACCAAACTCAGACTCCCTGAGTCTTTGTAGGAAGACCTGAGTTAAGAACTCTAGGATAGAGTCTGGATTATTGGAAGAAAAGGGTTCAGTTGGCAGAAAAGGATGGGAGATTGACACCTGCTAAGGAAACCTTGTGAAATACTGAAAATCGCTCACCAGCCTCTGAGATGTTTGTAGACCCCTGGTGGTTAAGGAGACCCAAAATGAAAGCCACCTTTCTAGTAGGTTTTCATCAACTCAGCATATGCCAGTCCTGGCAGATAATGGCACCAATCAAAAGTCCAGCCACCTCCTCCCACTAATGCTTTGGGTCTCTGTAGGCTCCTTGGACCTTAGTGAGTACGCCCAGAACAAACACACAACAAGTTGTAGCTACATGAGTAGCCTAAGACAGCCCTAGGATCTCTCTTATTGTCAGAGATTAGGCTTCTGCATCCTGGCAGACAGACAACTTTAAATAAAAAATACGTTTACTTACAGAAAAAAAAAAAAAAAAAAAAAAAGTAAGTTTCATGCACACTGGACATTTTGACCCAAGATTCATACCTCGTATTCGTCCTCCATATTCAAACAGCTGGAGTCTGTTTGACTCCAGGATTCGTTCTCCTTCAACCCTATATCCCATCTGTCACCAGGTATCCTCACTTTTGAAATGTTAGTTTGTGGGGCACCTTAGCCTCACTATTCTCTGCCATGTTATCTTACCCCTAAACTATTGTAATCCACGTCACCAGGGATATTTATTTAAAATGCATGTCCTTGAGCCCCTAGGAATCAGCCTCAGCAAGTCCAAGTGCATGCAGTCTTCTTCTCTAATAACTTTCTGCAGCCCTGATCTCTCTGTTCTCTGAACTCTGCCTTCAGAGTGTGCCCTTCTTAGCCCGGTCTATAAACATTCTCCCATTACCTCGTAGGTGTGTAGGGAAGAAAAGATTTATTTTCTCACCATTAAATTAAGTTTGTCTTAAAGCTGCTTCCACACATATGTTAAGTTCAGATTGAAGGTTTATCTGTACATAGTGAACTGTGACCTACCATGACATACAAACAGCCTGTAACCTATTCTTGTAACACCTAGTCCCAGCCAATCACAGCGGCCAAACTTCAGTCAACCACAGGCAGCCACCTATTCAAGCCAGGTTCAAATAAGGCAAACACCTAGCTGTAACCCACCCAGCTGTTTCTGCACCTCACTTCTGTGTTCTGTACATCACTTTCCTTTTTCTGTCCATAATTGTGATCTGACCATGTGGCAGCCCTGGAGTCACTCTGAACCTATTCTGGTCTGGGGCTGCCCAATTCTCAAATTTTTCTTTGCTCACTTCAAACTCTGTTATATCTAATTCCTAAAGTTTTTATTTTAACATCACCCAATGTTATGTTCATGGCTGAGACACCAATAACAAAAGACAGATTAACAGCAGAAAAAGCATACAAATATATTTAATGTAAGTTTACATAACATGGGAGCTTTCAGAAATAAAGACCTCCCAAAATAGGGAAACCTGTATATTTCTATGCTAGGTTTCATGGAGAGTGAACAGTCTTGGGGAAGTATGATTGGACAAAGTAGGTATGACATGGCAATAAACTGGGGAAGACTTAGCAAGGACTTTTTATTCAGATTCTTTTTTCTTTCTCTCTCTCTCTCTCTCTGAGACAGAGTCTCATTCTGTCGTCCAGGCTGGAGTGCAGTGGTGCAATCTCGCCTCACTGCAGCCTCCGCCTTGCATATTCAAGTGATTCTCCTGCCTCACACCCAGCTAATTTTTGTACTTTTGTAGAGACAGGGTTTCACCATGTTGGGCAGGCTCATCTCGAACTCCTGAACTCAAGTGATCTGCCTGCTTCGGCCTCCGAAAGTGTTAGGATTACAGGCATGAGCCACTGCACCCGGCCTTTTTATTCAGATTCTGTGAAGCATCTCTGTGTCTCTGAGGATAAGGATATTCTTTTCCTCTGTAGTAGAAAGAGTACCTCTTGAATGAGGGTCTTATGACCTTCTTCAGAGGGGAAAGAGCAGGGGAACAGGAGAGTGACCTTCCGACTTCTACCATTTTCTCAAATGCCAAGGTGCCATATTTTGGGGTAGGATGATCTGAACCCCATCAGGTTATCATCGTGTTTTCCTAGCTAGAGCTTTACTTCCTCATGGGCAAAAACCATGTGTAAACATCTTTCACTTAGGAAATAGAAAAATAAATAAACATATTCTGTGCCAGCCACAGAGCTAAGACGTTTCCCAGATGTGTTCTCATTCACTTTGGACAAAAACTCTTGAAGGTAGTATGTTAAAGCATAATTTTCAAAATGTTCAAAACATTCTTCTTATACAGATATATGGTGAATATGTACTGAATTTTATTAACTCATTATTAAGAAAACTAGCAGGATGAAAAACTCGGTTTGAAACAATTAGGAAAAACAAGAACGATAGGGCACCAGGTAGGGCAGAGGGGGAAAAATAATGCTGAGAGATCATTGCTAAGTTAGTTGCAAAATCAGTTAATGTCCTACAAGGCAATAAACCCATAATCTGGGGGAAATCAAGACAATAATTAAAACAAATTTACCTTGAAGATCTGAATTGGCTTTTATTTACAATTCTAGAGTCAGGCAACACCTCATACTATAAAATAGAATAAGTATTCCAGTGAGCCCAGCAGAGAAGGCTGGTTTAATAGACAGAAAGGGGCTGAGGAAAGCAGAAACAGGAAAAAATAATCAGATAGGTCATTTCAAAGTTATTTTTCCTGTAAAGGTTAAAGTAGAGGAGATTTCCTTATCATGTTGGCTAAAACAGGCTTGTTGGGAGATTTGGCTATTATCTATCTTGCGCATGTGCGCACTCTCTCTTTTTTTCTCTCTGTCTCTCGCTCTTGATTTCTGGGAAGGTCAGATAAGGGTCTTAGTTTCAGCATGTCAGCAGGGAACTCCAGCATGAAGGACACCATTTTGGTTTGATTTGTTGGGCCTAGTACAGAGCTCAGCCCAAACCAATGAATGGCCTTTTATAAATTTTATTTAACAGGGGCTATTTTCTCCACCGGACAGAAATGTGTATTATCACATCTTAGCAGTTTTACAGAATCGTAAAATATCTGGAACCTAATCAATTATGCAAATTTACATTTCCCTAAATGGTCAGATGACTTTGAAGTGGGCCTTGTTGAAAATTTTATTAGCACAGCATTAAAAGATAACTTTATCTTCTTTCTGCCTTATTTCCTGTTTTGGAAGTTTTCTGTAACAGTAGGTATTATTTATTCCATTTTACAGATGTGGAAGCTGAGGTTCAGAGTAGTGAAGTTCCTTGCCTGTGACTGCAAGTAAGTAAAAGAGCCATGTATAAGTGCTAATGTTTGCTTGATTCCAAAGCTCACCTTTGTCCTACCATTCTATGCAGTTAGGTACCTTAAAGGTATTCAATAAATATTTCTAAATTTATTAGCATAGCAGTAGCATCCCATGGCTTAGTTTATAAAATATTAGCCAAGGAACATATAATAGTTAATACTTGTCCCTAAAGTTCTTAACTCATGGCAAAGCTTACACATCAAGAAAAAAGGAAATACCATTATTTGAATGACAGTCCTTTAATTCCCAGTCAGATCCTGCATTTTAGAGAAACAATCAAGATTGTCTTAGATTCTACGATATAGCATCCTAACCTTGTAATACTTAGATATTCACTGAACAAATATTGATCATCTAGTGGATATCAGGATCCTTTGTTCCCCCTATATCACCATTCATGGTAAGATACTTAAAGGTAGATAAAATTTTTTAAATTTTATTTTGAGAGTTATAAGGCATTAATTTCAGATGATCAGAGACAAACTAGTGATAGGTAATAATGTCACATGTTAAAGACTGAGAATTATCCTGGTAGCTAAAATATCATGCTGACTTCCTAATTCTAAAAAATTCTCTAGCCTATTGAGGAGTGCCATCAAAGGTGACATTTGGTAACTTGACAATGGAAGAAAAACAATATAATTTTTCTCAAGACAGATCAGGCATCTCTGCAATGAATTTTTCTTTGCATAGAGCCAAATAATGTTGCAGTAAGCCATGCCACTTTTCTTTCTATGTAACTTCAGTAAATCCACTCCTCGCAAGGTAGGACAATATCAAATTCCTGTACTTATTTGTATGGTTGTAGTACTGCTTCCGGACAGCAGAGGTCACTAATAATAGGTATACTAGATTACCAAATTTTAATAAATGCAAAATAACTAAAGGAGGAAGCAGTTTTACCTAAATTTTGTGCTCTGTGGTAATTGTACAAAATAACCAATAATGCCATGTATTCTTTGAGACATTACACACTTGCTCTCTACATACATACACTGGGTAAAAAAAAAAAAAAAAAAAAATCAGAAAGTCAGTGTTTATTGGTATTCCACTTGCATACACACACAGAAAAGGAAATTACCAGGCATGGTGGCTCCTGCCTGTAATCCCAGCATTTTGGGAGGCCATCGCTTGAGGCCAGGAGTTTGAGAACAGCCTGGGCAACATAGTGAGACCTTGTCTCTACAAACTTTTTAAAAAAATTAGCCAGGTGTGGTGGTGTGCACCTGTAGTCCCAGCTACTCAGGAGGCTGAGGTGGGAGGATCACTTGATCCTGAGAGGCTGAGGCTGCATTGAACCAGGATGGTGCCACTGCACTCCAGCCTGGGTGACAAAGCAAGACAAAAGGAAACTGGTAACCTCAGGAAGAGTCTACTGGTTGTCTAGTTAACAATACTCGAGTAACCAACAGATGATTCCCTTAGAAAACTAGGGGAAAAAACTGTCATATTCTTCTAGTGATAATACAGTCATCAAAAGCACAATCATATTAGGTAATAGTCATCTGGCTGTTGATCTAGAAATCAGTCAACCATTTGCCTGATAGCACAACCAAAAGAACACTGGTATTTGAGGTTCTTCACCTTTGGTTTGACCAATTGCTAGTAACAAAACATTTAAACCATAAATGAGAATTCAAGTCAAGGGCACTAAATTCTAAGTAGCTCTTAACATCTTAAGATTGAAACGTTGACCGGGCGCGGTGGCTCACACTTGTAATCCCAGCATTTTGGGAGGCTGAGGTGGGCGGATCACGAGGTCAGGAGACCATCCTGGCTAAGATGGTGAAACCCTGTCTCTACCAAAAATACAAAAAATTAGCCAGGTGTGGTGGCGGGCGCCTGTAGTCCCAGATACTGGGGAGGTTGAGGCAGGAGAAATGGTGTGAACCTGGGAGGTGGAGCTTGTAGTGAGCTGAGATGGGCCACTGCACTCCAGCCTGGGTGACATAGCGAGACTCCGTCTCAAAAAAAAAAAGATTGAAATGTTGTTGTCTAGTCCCTAGGCCAGTGGTTCTCAAGCTTTTTGGAAGCAATCGTTCTGTATCAAATTCGCTTGGAAAACTTGTTAAAACACAGATTGCAGGTTCCACCCCCAGAGTTTCTGATTCAGGAAACTTGAAGTAGGGTCTAATAATTTGTAATTATTTAATAATTTAATTTAATAATAATTTGTAGTTCTAACTGGTTCTCAGGGGATGCTGCTGTCAGTGGTCTAGAAATCACACTTTGAGAACCACTACTGTCCACCAAAGCCTGAATTCCAGAAGCCCAGCAACACTGCACCATGGTCAGATATAAAGGACCAAAACCTCATCTAAGAGCTCAAAAAGCCACATTCCAATTGGCTAGAGCTCAAACTAATAATGTTGTTATCCTGTTCATATTTTAATCATGTCCGTTGTCATCTCATTATATTTTGTCTGCCCTTATCTGAGTGTGTTTGTTTGTTTGATTGTTTGTTTGTTTTGAGATGGAGTCTCACTCTGTTGCCCAGGCTGGAGTGCAATGGCACAATCTCAGCTCACTGCAACCTCTGCCTCCCGGGTTCAAGCAATTCTCCTGCTTCGGCCTCTTGAGTAGCTGGGATTACAGGCACATACCACCAAGCCCAGCTAATTTTTGTATTTTTAGTAGAGTCAGGGTTTCACCATGTTGGCCAGGCTGGTCTTAAACTCCTGACTTCAGGCGATCCACCCGCCTCAGCCTCCCAAAGTGCTGGGATTACAGGCATGAGCCACAGTGCCTGGCCATCTGAGTGTTATTAAATGTTTTCCTGGTTATGTTACCACTTTCTATCCACCCATCCATCACCTTGCTGTTTGCTGTGCATTCCTCATCTCAGGTTCAACAGCCTTATAACCAAGTTGAATTTTTTGAAACATGGAATTAATAGCAATGGACAAAAATCCTAAAGAGATAAAGAGACTAACTGAAGCAATGATCAAATAAGAAGAGTTTTGTTATGAATGGCCAGAAAAGTCCTCACCCACTTCGGCCTGGCCTTTCTAAGTTCTCCTTTCTTTATCTTGTTGTTTTGTCCAATCACTAGCAGGCAGGCCAGATCCTGAGTGAGTGAGTATTCAGTGAGATGCTGTGTTGTGCTACAAATTTCCATGCTAACAGAGAGAACTATCGGCAGAAAAAAAAAAAAAAAAAAAAAAAGTGAGAGTGAATAAAATGCAAAAGCCATGACAAAATATCATTGACTCATGAATTTGTCTCCCAATTTTTCAGAAATACATATTAGCGCATTTCTAGTTATGCTCCATGGGTCAGATAGAGACAGGTGAATAGCCACAGTACAACAAAAGGGTTCTTTAATGCCCTCATGAATGAATTCGCCTCATTTCCCAAAGCTGAAAGTGAATGAAAATAAGAAATTACAATGGAAATCACACTGCAGTCTTCACTCTGGGCTAGCTTACAATGAAGACTATAATAATAGATAATAAATATGCAGCAAACCATGGCTGTTAAAGGAGATGATTCTTCTGCCGGCACATGGTACACATCCATCATTGCATGTACAATAGGCCAACTGCTCCACGTTGCAGGAGCAATGTTACTAGCCAGTAATTACAGGCGTGAGGATTTCCTGCACACAGAAAAGGAAGTGAAAGTGCCTTTAACAATACAGGCCTCATACACTTGCTTTGTATGCAAAAATGTCCTGTTACAACACTGTCACCCTTGCCTTTTGAGATGAATATTTATAAAGAAGTTTCCGGAACAACAACTTCATTTCAAACTTGGGCTGCAGTCAGATAGGTTAGGTTTAAAGGACCCAGACTTTAGAATGAGGTTAGAATCTCCAGGCCATGATGGCAGAGAGGAAAGAAGGATTCTAACTATAACTTCAACACAGTGTTTTTTAAATCATGTTTTATTAATTCAGTCCACATGCAGACTTCTTCAGGCAGAAAGAATTTGCATTTTAACTAATTCACTTTCTGATAAATATCAGAAATGAAGGAGTGTGCCCCCATTAGTGATTAAAAAGCCTGGAGAGATTCCTGTCCACTGGATTTTGGGGTGGTGCCTCATCTCAGGTCTGTAATTGTATGCTGTCAGCAGCTTGCCACAACGCACAGAGCATATGGCATCCTCCAAGGATTCGCTACTATTTTTTTTTTTACCTTGTGAATCAGTCGGTTACTCTAACTCCTCTGTGAGATAATTCAAACAGCTGATCCCAACCAACTTGAAGGTGGGAAAAGCTCTTTGTCTCACTTTCTATCCTACTGGCTGGGGTAGGGTTGCAGCATTTCATCCGTGGTTTACTTAATAGTACATAGCTAATTGGCATTACTATTCCTGAAATAAAGAATGGAACAATGTATTCCATCCACAGGGCATTCCAGAACCAAATAGGTAGAGTTACATTTTTATGTAACCCAAAATTGTCTTTTATTAGATGGGATCTTAAATGAAAATAAATTGCAAATTTGTTTTTATTTCACTAACACTGAGAAACACTGGAAATGTAATCAATTCAAGATTAGCTCTGCTTGGAGAAAGACAGAAAAATCTGAGTCTCTTAAATAGTTTTAGACTTAGTCAAAATCTTGTAATCCAATTTACAGAATAGCATTTCCTTCAGTCTATTTTTTGTTTTGTTTTGATCAGAACAGGACAATGTCTACTGTAATTTTACTAACTACGACATTCTGGACACTTAGCATAGAGCAAAGTCATGAATATCAGACTTCTTTGAGTTCTTATCTTTCATGGTTCACAGATCTCATCTCTTCTTTGATCATCAGGGTAGCTCCCAAATTGAATCTGTTTTTCTCTCCTTTTTCCCTCTACAGCCAACTATTTCATTCTGGACCAAAAGATTAATGAAATCATGGTTAGAGTGAAAAAGAACCTAGTGAACCAAAGAGTGATAAATGAGTAAATAAATCTCAAAGAAAAAATATAATGAGACAAAAATATGCCTAAGAAGAAAGATGAATAGAAGTATAGATCTGGTGATCAAATTTCAGCATCAAATACACTTATAAATAATAATTTAAAAAAAAAAAACAGGGGCAAAAAACCTCCAGAGAGATAGTTTAATCCCAAAGGGAATCTTTCAAACAGAAAATATGTTTTTACAGCACTTTATTGACATCATTTTCAAGTTTCATATTTAATTGCAATTAAAATGTTAAAACAGATTCTAAGTTAGACTCAGCTTAAGTCTGAGTTGAAGTGAGTATTGCAAAGACAATTGGATTCAGAAATGAATGACACCCCTCTATTTCTGAGTAATGGCTACAGTTTCATTCAAATGTCTTAATCAAATAAAAAATAAATGATGGGAAATAGGATGACACCAAAGAGAAAACCATGACATTCTTTATAATTATCCAGCTGCTTCAAAAAGGCACACATTGGCCAAGTGGTTTCCTGATTCCAGCAGCACTCGCAGATCTCCTACTGTTGACTCTCAGGAGACCCAGTTTACCAATGTAGTTTCTCGTGGTTTTATATGACATGCCCAAGTATCTAGCCACCCCAGTTCAATTAAAGGGAAAACAAACAAACAAACAAGGACTGGGGTCTCTGTCCTAATTTTCTGTCCTGGCTTATCCTGTGCTTTTAGAAGCTGTGCCCCAACCTTATGTCTCATGAGCCATCTCCCAGCCCTTCCCAGAAAAGCAAGGCAGGCATCTCCTGCAGTTGAGAAGTAAAGGAAAATGTTTAGGAAAAAGAAATGCCAAGACAGCAGAAAGAAATTTTAATGACTAAGTAAACGTAAAAGGCAATAAAGAAAAAACAAAGGCCAGGGAGGGAAAAGAGTGCCTATATACAGAACAATTAGCAAAAAGGAAATTACTAGAGCTAGGAAAAAATCATTAGTTTTCTAACTCTGAGAATGAAATGCAGCAGCAAGTTGCCATTATTGGGACTCTTCCGAGCTCTGGAGGGTTTGGTGCCAAGGTCTTTAAGCCCATTCTTTCTTTAAGCAGCTAGCCTGGGCTGGGAGATTTCAGTCTGAAAAGATCCAGAAACATCAGCCTCGGAACTAAAACCAGTGCCCAAAAGTTTCCATTAACGTGCTCTTGTGTGCAGCTCACCAGGAGGGTGACACCATAGACTGTGCTAAAATGTTCCAGCTTGTGGTAACATATGTGCAATACTTAATACTAAAAGATAGCATTAAATGTGAAAACACAGGTTATTTTTTTAAAGCTAAACAAATGCAAGGTATTACTATCACAATATTAGGACGAACATAACTGTTATTTTCCTGAGTTTGATTTATTAAGAAATATGCAATCAATCGTTGAAAGTAGCTGTCACCAAAAAATCTGCCTCCAAAGAAAGTATAATCTTTGTAAAATACAATTGTCTAAAATCCACCTCTTCCCACCCCTCTTCCACTAACAGCATTTCTCTGCTCACCCTTCAGTGGTCCTCCTTTGTTCCAGTGGTGAAGAGAGAATTCCTTGAAGGCTCTCAACCAGACTACTGTCTTCTCCAGCCATATCACGTA